>NW_026555060.1:31391119-32635149 GCF_021234165.1 Pteronotus mesoamericanus
TTTACTCAGCCCACACGAATAGTGCACCTTGAGTGCCCAGCTTGGGTGACAGAAGAGGCTATGCCACTGGACCCTACAGGACACCTACTACATTAAGCCACACTACCATGACACTGAGTCAAAGCAACTCTACCTAATATATAGAAACAAACACAGGGAGGCTGCCAAAACTAAGAGTCAAAGGCTCAAATAAAAGGACAGATAAAAGCTCCAAAAAATGAACTAAGCAAACCAGAGATAAGTAATCTATCAGATGCAGAGTTCAGAACAGTGGTTATAAGGATGCTCAAGGACCTTAGTGAGGACCTCAGCAACATAAAAAAGATCCAGTCAGAAACAAGTACACTGATTGAAATAAAGAACAATTTATAGGGAGACAACAGTAGAGTGGATGAAGCCGATAATCAAATCAATAATATAAAACATAAGGAACCAAAAAACCACCAATCAGAATAAGAAGAAAAACAAAAAAAAAATAAGGATGGCATAAGCAGCCTCTGGGACAACTCCAAGAGGTCCAACATTGACATCATAAGGGTGCCAGAAAAAGAGAAAGAGCAAGAAATTGGAAATCTATTTGAAAAAATAGTTAAAGAAAACTTTCCTAACCTGGTGAAGGAAATAAGACATACAAGTCCAGGAAGCACAGAGTCCCAAACAAATGGATGCAAAGAGGCCCACTCCAAGACACATCATAATTAAAATGCCAAAGGCTAAAGATAAAATCTTAAAAACAGCAAGAGAAAAGCAGTTAGTTACCTACAGAAGAGTTGCCATAAGGCTGTCAGCTGATTTCTCAAAAGGAACTTTGCAGGCCAGAAAGGACTGGCAAGAAATAGTCAGTCATGAAAAACAGGGACCCACAGCCAAGACTGCTCTACCCAGCAAAGCTATCATTTAGAATTGAATGGCAGATGAAGAGCCTACCAGACAAGAAAAAACTGAAGGAGTTCATCACCACCAAGCCATTATTACATGAAATGTTCAAGTGACTTAAGAAAAAAATCAAAACTATGAACAATAAATACGTATGTATTAATAATTGAACCTAAAAAACCAACTAAGCAAACAAGAACAGAGAGAGAATCATGGATACGGAGAATGTTTTGATGGCTGCCAGATGGGAGCGAGGTGGGGAGAATGGGTGAAGTGGTGAGGGGATTAAGTACAAATAGGTAGTTACAGACTAGCCATGGGGATATAAAGTACAGTGCAGGAGACTGGAGTAGCCAAAGAACTTATATGCATGACCCATGAACATCAACAATGGTGAAGGGGTCGCCTGAGGGAGTAGGGGGTGCTGGGTGGAGCAGGGCAAAGGAAGAAAAATCAGGACAACTATAATAGCATAATCAACAAAATATAATTTTAAAAGAAGCCAATGACTGATACATTTAAAAAGAAGAAAACTCTGGTCTATGTAAGAAAAGTGTGCCTATATGATAGGGAGGGTAAAACTAATCAAGCACTGTCCAGTTTTTATTTAAAATAGCAAAACCCAAGGGGCTTGTTGGAATAAAGTGACTCGAAAAAAAAAGCCTAGAATTGTCTCATTAGCTCCAGGTGTACTGGAAACATAAAATTCATTTTATGTTTTTGACACTAATTTATTGAGACTAATTTCATCCTATCTTTGTTAACAGTATGGCTTTTACACAGAGTATCAACTATGAATATGGTTAAGACAAAGAATACTGTACTGAAGTCAAGAAAAAGGGTTTGAGTTAATAAATATGCACAGTTTTGAGTAAATCATTTAATTACTGACTTGTTAGAGGTTCCCAATTGAAAATACAATACTGATAAGCTATCTTAAAAATACAGGTAAGAGAATGTCAAATGAATTACATAAAAAAAAATAAAGAATTCTCTAAGTAAAAACTATATTGAAAACTTTAGAAAGGATAGAAAAATCATTAGTTTCAGTAATAAAATGAATGGACCTTCTTAAACTCTTGATATTTCAAGCGTAAGAAATGAAACACATTGTAAGAAATAAAAGAAAAATTAAGAGATTTAAAAGGTGGTAATCTTAAAATTTTAACTTGAAAAGTGGCTGCATAATGTATACAAATATTTGCAACACAAGTCAGCCTATTTCTGCATACATTATTTTCAAAACTTTTTATTTTCTGGGCTCATTTTCTGCCAATACCCAATTGTAGACACCTTCTTCCCATTAGTCAGTTAGTCTACAACTATCCGAGAGCCAATTTTATAAAGCATTGAAATGACACGGCTAAGAATAGAGGTATTATATGTGTACATCCTCATGTTACACAGCAAATGATTGGAAAAGAGTTATGAATTCTATAATGTTCTCAAAAACCAAAAAAGAAATGAGAGAAAAGGGAGAGATCAGTGAAGATCATAGCAGGAAGAAAATGTCTCACTAAGGAGGCAACTTAGCTGAGCAGATCTGGACTAATGGAGGGGAAAGGCACAGGAGAATAAAGAAGTATGATGCCTGTGGTGAGGCACTGGCAGGAAAGGAACATGTTAGGAAAGAGCAGAAGAGAAATATGGGCTCTGGGGTCTTGTAAGAGCACATTAACTGCCTTGAAAGAGAAGCAGAGATTCTGGTATGGATGACAAAATTGGAACACTATGGGCTTTACAATATGATGAGATATGATGAACTTTTAAAAAATATTCAGCCGCCAATATTAAAAAAAAAAAACTTAGAAAATAAAAACCAGCTCACCCCTAATACCATTACCCAAACAAAACTTTAGTTTCTTTCTCTACAATCTCACCAAATACAGGATTTTTTTAAAAGCTAAAAATACATTAAGGGAGAAAGGAGATCAAGTAGACAGAAAATTGATAGAAATATAAAGGTATAAAACAAACAAAAAAATACAATATAATAGGACTCAATACTGGAGATAAGTAGAACTGCACTATGCACAGAAAGAGGAAAGTGAAGAAGGGATGTAAACCTGGGATAAGAGCAGGTGTCTGTTCCGTTTCAGAGGTAAAGTCATGGTGACAATGCAAAAAGGGTCTGTCTAGCAGTTTGAAACACAGAACTAAATCAGTCAGTTGTTTGTTCATATAATTAAGCTTCATTATCCACTTAGGAAAATTAGGAAAGTATAACTGCTTTTAAAATAAATTTAATGTCTTTTAAAACCAAATACAGGATTCTGTATTACTATTTTGAACAATCTTTTTAGAATTTTCTTTGGACAGTTATTGCTTACATTTTATAACTGATTATGGTCCACAAACACAGTGCCAGATACTACTTGCTTGTGCATTTAGTCATAAAAATGGCCATTTATAACTCTTGTAGACAATTCATGTTCAGGCTTTATGCAAACTAAAAAATAGGTCTATTTTGTGATATTTGAATCCTTTGCACTTTCCTAATTTATTTTCAATAGAAAATGAAGTTACTTAGTCCTGTTAGTGTCTGAATTAAAGAATATAACAATTGTGGATAGATTTTTAATTGTTTTTACATTATTTCAATATACTATCTTGCAACCTTGATTACTCTTTATGTGGTGTTTAAATTTACAGGAAGAGTATTTCTTACCAGGTTGTGGCTGCTTTCTGATTCTGGGATTCTGATTGCCTTTTACTATATTTACCCTCTGTTTTTGTGGAGATTTCTTCATAGGTGGCTTAGCCCTCGGAACAGTTTTGACTGGAGGTTTCTCTTGTTTCCTTGCCCTTTTAGCATTCGTTGCAACTGGAACATCTTTAGAAATAGAAGCTTCTTGGTTTTTCCTATCCAATTTGGTTGTCTGTACAAACAGTGCAGTCAGCACTTCAGCACCTTATGCAGAAAAAGGGGTAGGGGGCTCAGATATTTGTCAGCATTGCTTTTCCTTTTTTAGGGCGTAACTTTAGTAATGGGGAATAAAATATAAAATTTTGGGTATTTCATTAAAAATTTTTTTTTAACAAATCAGGACTTCAAAGTTCTCATATAAATATAAAAATATGAATTTGCTAAGTGTTGGTCTACATCCCTATCAGATGAAAAAGAAAAATATCAAAGTTAATAGCTTTAAAAAACAAGACATAATACAATTTTTCTAAAAGTCTCCATAATTTGCCACGACCAGTGTGGCTCAGTTGGTTGGGCATTGTCCTACAAAGCAAAAGGTTGCTGGTGCTATCCCCTATTGGGGCACATGCAAGAGGCAACATATCAATGTTTCTCTCTCACACTGGTGTTTCTCTCCCTCTCTAAAAAATAAATAAAATCTTTAAGAGAGATAAAAAATTTTAAAAAATCTCCATAATCTTTCCTAACATGGCAGGTTAAACCTGAATACGCTAGTTTATAACACTGGGAGACAGATAATGTATTGTACATAAAAGCAACACAGACCCTATAAGGTGATGTGGTTGAAACTATAATCACACTGCATAGAAGAAATTGTATATTTATAAAGTGCCATCTTATATATTTCCCTCTACTACTCCTAAATATCTAAGTCTTAATACCACCCCAAAAAATCATTTTTAAAGACAGAAAAAAGCACACTGAACAAAGTCTTCACCTGATTTAATTTCCTACAAATGTATTATAACAAATGCAGTTATAATTCATTTATTATACAAAATGCTCAGCTTTGCTTTTCACATGGAAGAAAATAGCTAAGATGGAGGCACAGGAGGAAAACACAACTAGTGACTACCTGCTTATATAACACAGTATAAAGTGTTTTAGTATTTTTTAAAAAGTGTAAGTGCTCCCTTTGGACACTTTATTAATATACTTTACCCATTGACTTTATGTAATTTCAGTTGTTTCCTACCAAAAGAAATTAGTTCCAAAGGTATCATATAAAATAATCACACATACAAATGTTGGCAAGTATCAATATTTTTAAATTACATTATGCAGAAAACAGTATTTCTAATTGAGAACAGAAAACGTGATACTGAACAGTTTAAGGAGTTGTGATCATTGCTACTGAAATGTAGAGGAGTCCAACTCATTTCATTTTGGAGGGTAGAGGTTAGAGAAAGGAGTGGTTTTAAAAAAGCTTTAGAATCTCAATGTTGTACATGTCCTGGGGTCTAATTATTTCCCTCCTTACTAAATAATAAAGTAGCAATTTTTTTAAAGGAATAAGACCTCTCATTCAGCCCGTTATATATTTTTAGCATAAATAAAAAAATATAAACAAATTAAGAATACAAAGCAGAAAAACTGTTAAGACTAAGAAGAAAGAAAATAAGATGAGATAACGAAGACTTAGGGGGAAGTTTTTACCATATGCACAGCAGGGAGGGAAATCTCTCACAACCTAGGTCCTGGGAGGAAAAAGTGAAACATGAAACAAGGTTGTCCTGCAGGGACACCTCTGCTTGTTTGTATCACTCAATTGCCAAGTTTTCAAACTGCATGAAATAATCCATTGACAGGTTATAAAATAAATGTAATGGGTTGCAACCAGATTCATTCTTAAACAAAAGAGAATGGTATAGAAAATATCAGATTGTATTACATGTAGGGCAAACATCTTTTGAAATTTTGTTTCAGTCATGTGTGAATTTGTGTGTACTGGACTACAAAATAAAACACATTTCTTACAGTGGATGAAATTTAAAACATCTGAGAAACACAATATATACGTAGAATTATAATTTATTTAAAATATTAAAGTAAATCAGTTTATACACAGCAGAAACTCAATATGGTTGGCCTGGAATTTATTTGTAAGTAGCTGTAATGTCTGATTCATTGCTTTCTATTGCCATACTTTCCAGCATGCCCCTAAACACATACACACACACCATTTTTGCAAACTCTAAGAGACCAGAAATAACTACTTGTTGAACCCCAGGGTAAAGCCCTAATCATCTCGAATCCTGGGGCTCTGCATATGCCTGATGTTTCTTCTTTAGGCACCAACATTTCTAGAATCAAAATAGTACAGATAGGGTTGACACACCTTTTTTGTGAAGGACCAGACAGTGCATTTTCAGTTTTGAAGGTCATGTGTTCTTGGTCACAACCACTAACCTCTGCCAACATCATGTGATGTGGCCAGAGACAACAGGTTGAGAGGCCCCTTGACCACACTTTGCTGATCCCTTCTCTAAGGGGTCATATAGCATATAGTTCCCTACTTTTCAACAAAATACAGTACCTATAATCTGAGATGGCTCTAAGGCACAACTGTGTTGTTTGCTGTGCTATGTTCACTAAAGTACATTTATCTACATACAAAATGTCTTTAGACTGATTCTCACTCACCTTTTAGTGGGCAACAAAACCCTTTGTGGAACTGTTTCAACATACAGGTCTCAAAGCCACTAAACATTGTTTCAGTAGGCCTATGGCAGGATCCAGTTGATAATTTTTAAAAACTCTGACACAGATATAGGATTAGAAATTCTGTCCCAGACTGTTTAGTTTTGGAGGTTCCAGGCATTTCCTCCCTCTTTATATATGTTCAGGCCTATTATTCACCATTATTTCTTGCTGGTATTGGTATGCCTGTTTTAGAAGATCCTTTCCCTCCACTTTTGTCTGAAGATAGCTTAGAAACAGGATAACCATCTTTCTAGAATGGTACATAATTAACTGATGGCTTGAGCAGTTTTAGAGTGAAATACAGCTTTTGGTGGATAAGCTTTTGAGGAGCTATCTTACTGTTTTTACTATTTCTTGATTTTATTCTGTCATCTGCCTCAATACTTCTCAAACTTAAGGTTGCAGACAAACCATCTGGAGAGAAATGTTGGCATTTCTAACAAACTTCTGATACTGCAAAGCTGCAGTTCACAGTGATCACATAGGAACAGTATTAGAATACAGCAGTTATACTAACTCATTAATAGTCCCCTTAAGGCATGCTTACCTCTTTTTCTTTTCTGAGGAAACTGTCCTTTAACTAATTTGAGCGTTGCTGGAGGGACTGAACCCTTGCCTGTTCCAGCAGGAGTTCTTTTGGGGAAGGGACGGCATAAGTTCACTCTTTTACTCTGCATCACAAGTGGCATGCTGGCCTTTCTCTTAGGCTGAACCCTTAGATTTGATGCTGGATTTAATGGAACCACAGTTCTCTTCCTAGCTTTAAACATTTCTTCGGAATTCTTTTTAGTTTCAGTTTCTCTTCGTACTTCTGCCTCTGAGTCAAGAAATTCAGAATCTGGAGTCATAACTAAAGAAAATCCAGCATCACAAATTCCATCTGAAATACAAGGAGACTGAGGACGCTCTGCCAACAAATCTAATGCTGTAGATACTTCCAAAATGTACCCTCTAGGATCTGAAAAATAAGACTTCAGCTGAGTTAAATACTGCAAAGGGCACTTTTCTGCTGGAGGAACCAAATCAAAACTATTGGACAGTTTGCGAAAAGATGCAGTCTCTTTGATTCTATCCTGAGAAGTAGTCATCAATGGACTTCTCTCCATCTTGCACAGTTCTTGGAAATTATGCTTTACTAACGTGTTTATACAGATTCCTTCTTCAGTAAATGATTTCTTTGCTTCTAGCAGGGCACAATTAAGGGCAGGTAAAATAGGTACCACCTTCAATGAGATGTCATCTTCAACTTTCAAGTCTTTCAGCCCTAAAATATATGTACATATATTAAAAACCTAAAATATTTCGGTCTTTATTTTACAAAATCATGCAGGGGGAAAAAATGCTTTAGATTACAAAATTATGGGATGGTTAAATATAATAGAGTATTCCAAATGAATATTAAAAGACTTATGGATACATTTAACGAGTATGTGCATCTCCATACATAGGTAATCACATCAGAGAGAGACAGAAAGAGAAAATAAGAACTGGAAAAGAATCATTCAAATGCAATCACCAGGTCAGAATGAAGAGGGATGACCTTCCTCCAGCTCAATCTCATTTGACCAGGAGCCCAGCATGAGCTCCACATGCCATCAGAGCAATAGCACTGGCATTTAGACTTGGCAGGTTTGCTTTCCTACTTTTTAATGATCATTTCCTGCTTTTAAAATTGTCTTAATTATCTCTACCTTATATAACTCCAAATTCTTTTTGTTAAAAAGTATGTATTGATTTTTAAAGAAAGAAACATCGATTTGTTGTTCCACTTATTTATGCATTCATTGGTTGATTCTTCCATGTGTCTTGACCTGAGATTGAACCTGCAACCTTGGCATAGCAGGATGACTCTCTAATCAACTGAGCTACCTGGAAAGGGCCATTCAAAAAGAAGTGACAATGCTAACCAACTGAACTGAAAAAAGTAAGAATCTTAAAGCAAGCCCCGAATTTCATCACCTTCTCTATCAAGTGAAATTTTTTTTAAAAATTAAGTAACTAAACTGACTGGTTTGTGCTTCACTTCCTCTCCCTAGCTCACACTTTGAAATAAATGCTCATTTTTTTCAGCAAATCAGTACTTTAAGGGGAAAGAGGGGGAGAAATAAAAAAATTTAAGAGTTATCAATAATAACTTAATAATGTAACAGTTATTAGTCAGATCACTAGGAAATGGGTAATCAAGTCCTAGAAAATTTACAAGTTATCAATAATAAAGACCCACAGATAACAAACCTCTGGTCCTTTGGTACCAAGTAAACTGAAATATGAATTAAGATTATTTTTAAAGAAAAAGTAACTGCAAAATTAAGAAAACATAGTTAGTCCTAGCTAAATATATCTGCACTTGAGCAGGTATTATGAGAAGGAATAAAAATACAAATATGAATAAACAGAAGAATGTGGCTAAACATTAGAAATTCCTTTCTTTACAATCTGTCATTTAAAGTAACAAGCGAAGAAAAATAAAATATAAAAAGGTTCTTGCTCTAGCCAGGTGGCCCAGGTGGTTTGGAATGTTGTCTGTACACCAAAAGGTTTCAGGTTTGATCCCTGGTCAGGGCACACACCTAGGATGTGCGTTTGATCCCCAATAAGGGTGCATTCGGGAGGCAATCAACTGATGTCTCTCTCTCTCCCTCAAGTCAGTAAACATATCCTCATGTGAGGATTAAGAAAAGAAGGTTCTAATGTACTACCAACAGTTCATACTAAAGTACCATTTTCCCAGAAAACTTCATTATTTCAAGAATTTAGAGCCGTGGCTAGTGTGGCTCAGTTGGAGTGTTGTCCTGTAAACTGAAAAGTCACGGGTTTAATTCCTGGTCAGGGTACATGCTTGGGTGCAGGTCTGGTCCCTGGCAGGGGCATGTATGAGAAGCAACCAACTGACATTTTCTCTCTCACATAGATGTTTCTCTCCTCCTCCCTCTCCCTCCCTTCCCTTTCTCCTCCTTCTAAAATCAGTATGCATGCCCTCAGTACAAGTTTAAAAAAATTTTTAGAAAGGCAGAACCTGGAATGATCTGTAATAGACTATTATAAAATCTGTAAAATAGAACTTTTAAGTCTGCTAAGCAAAGGACCTATCAATTTAAAGCAAATTACCATAGTTCTGATCCTCTGAAGAACCATATACAGAAAATGTCTTAATGAACTGGAGGAGGAGGTGCATACTGCAATGTAACTCTCCAATGTTTATTCAAATCAATCCTGTGCTCAACAGTAAGTGGTACAGGCAGTGATGTTTCCTATCTGAATGGTAGTTCACACTTAAAAATAAGAATGAATTCAGAGCTCTGACAGTAGAGGGAGGAGTATGGGAAAGGAGTTAGAAGCCAGTTGGATATGTTTGACCTGGGCAAGTTTAAGTCTTTGTTTCCTCATCTTTGAAATGGTCATAAGAAGATTACATATTTTAAGAGCTGCTAAATAAGTTACTGCATACCTAGCACAAAACCGGACACAGTAAATGCTTGAAAAGTGCAAACAGCTTATTGCCATTATATTGTTATAACTGGTAAAGTTTTGCTTATCCAAAAAAGTGATACCCAAGAAAGTGCAGTTCTCTGTTTTGAGTAATGAAATATAATTTTATGAAATCAACTTTAAAAAATATTTTTGTTTTGGCTGTAGTTTTATAAATGCTATACACAAATTTATGTTTAGAAACAGATTGTGTGATTATAAAAGGAGGAGGAAAATGTCCTCATATCACAAAAAGAAATGATTCATTTACTTGTTCAGCAAACATTTATTATTTTTTATGTGCCTGGCATTGCTAGGCAATAAGGATAGAATAGAATAGAAGAAAGGCAGGCATTAAATCATATACAAATAAGTATTTAAATTCAATTAATGATAAGCTTAGGGTACTCAATGAGGTCAGAGTGGTGGTGGGATAAATAAAGTGATATTTAAAACGACACCTGACAGATAGAAGTAACAGTCTAGACTAGGTCAGAGTTCTCTTGATTTTATTCATTACCCACCCCCTACACTAAGAACCTTTTTAGATTTCATTTCCTAATTGCCCTCTAAACTTTTAATGCTACAGAAAACCCCTGTATTTATTTATTTACTGTATGAAAACATTTTTTGCAGTTTGGGAGTAAACACCACCCAATAAAAGGGAAGAAGACAAGTAGTCCAGACAGAGAACTGCATTTATGAAGGCCCTGAGTCCTACTTACTTGATTATGATAAAAGTATCTCCTAGATATTGTAGGGGTTTTTTAAAGATGAATTTTTATTTATTTTCAAATTTACTTTTAATCATAGTTGACATGAAATAGTATATTAGTTTCAGGTATACAACATAGTGATTCAACAGTTATATGCCTTATAAAGCAATTACCATTAAGTCTAGTAACCACCTGTCATCATACACAGTTATTACAATATTATTGTCCTAGCTATTATTGTTCAATACCAAATAAATTCAGCTTTGAACATGTTGAATTTGAGGAATATCAGAGACATCTTAACTAAAAAAGTCAACTGATAGGTGGATATCTGGGTATGAAGCTCAGAGGGAAGAATAACTGTACAAAGGGGACAAGGAAGATTTGACCAGGGAGGTTAAAGAGTTGTTTATAAGAATAGTTACCAGGGTTGAGAGGCTAAGAAAGATGAGGACAAAAAAATTTGCAACAGATTTAGTGAACTGGAAGCCACTGTGCCCTTACCTGTTGACAGGGATGAATGGAATAAATGTAATCCATGTAGACCCATCTGCTCATCTCCAAAATCTATACAAAATGAGAATCAGAAGACAAGTTAGGGTGATGACCTTATAAAACGAAAGTAAACATACTGAAAAAAAGTTTTTTAAAAAAGTTGTTCTTACTTGTTTCTGATATTAAGGCTGATGATGTAAGTAAAATGAAAACCTCACGATCTTCTAAGCATTTGATGAGTGCCTTAAACATTAAAAAAAAAAAAAAAAAGAAACAAACAAACAAGATTCAATTCCTCTCCTCCCTCAACCACACTCAAAAGTCAGTGAATTCTGAGCTCATGAAACATAAATAAACAAATAAATGTCTTGAAATTTAGTGTTTATGGGGATCAGGAAAATGTTGCCTCCAGTATCAGGAATTGCAAGTTCCTTTAATGCTCAATTAATTTTGGCCCAATTAGGGCTACATATAATAACCAGAACAGCAAAAGTTAGTTTTAAGATAATGACAAACCCATCACAAACGACTTATTTCATTTTTTCATTGAGATGTTTGACATTTCAAACTGCTGCCTAAGTAGCCATTCTGTTACCATTAGCTACTTTAAGTTCAAGGTGAATTAGATCTTTGATTAGCATCTTAAGCTCATGTTTATATACAACATGTGACAGAATCCTGGAAAGACTGACTGGAAGATTCTATCTAATAAAAGAATCCTTTCCACAACATCCTAAGAGATAGAAAATAACAGAAAATAACACAATTAGTTCCTGTGGCAATAAAAATGCAGATGAAAATAAATTCTTTCTCTCTTTTTCCCCTCCACCAGTCTTCAGTAGAATACTGAGCTCAAAAAAAAAAAAAAAAACAAACAAAACAAAACGAAAAACAAACAACAACAAATGCTATATAGCATTTGATAGTTTACATTTTTGTCTTCCTACAGTCTTCCAAGTTCTTTGATAGTAGGGACTACTATTTTTGCCTCTGGCACATAGTAAGCACTCAAGAGAGAATCACTAAATAAATATATCAATAATTACATATACCCACAGCTTTGAAATCTATTAAATTGTAAACAAGTATTGTTCTTGTTTCACTTTCTATTGATGTAAAAAAGTGACCATAATTAGTCTCTACACTGTTGTGCATTTTAGTTTTATAAAATATATGAAAAGTAAATCCCCTATCTACTTAAAATCATATCTATCTTCCAAAAAAATGTGCAAATGAAACAGAACTATGTAGTATAGATTATCAGTCTCTCGGATTATGCGCTGAAAGGGTTAAAGTTCCTGTTTTAACCTTTGTGGGGAGAAATCGTAGAATCTTTTAAATATGTCCTTCTAGACACTTACACACAGAAAATATCTAGCCACACATGTGCTTAATTAACACCTTTTTAAAAGGACACCTTGCTCTGTACTGTTCTTGAAGTTCAGTGTTCTAGGTACAAGGCCACATACAGGTTATTCTAGGGTTATTTATTGCTCATTCTCTATATACCAAGGTGTCGAAGATGCTTAAGGCATGATACTTGCCTTCAAGAAACTAAGTGTATAGCTGGGGAGACTGATAAGTAAAAATTATCCATAGTGTATGAAGCAAAAAAGCATGGAGCACTGAGGAGGAAGGTCCTTAAGTAATATGTAATTTCTATAACTATTATTACTTAACAGGTTTTAAAGCCAAGTTCTGTACCTAGTCTATTATTTTCAGTACTATAAGCTCTCACAAGTAGTCCCTTCACTGATGCATTTTCTTAGAGTATCCTTGGGCTTTATTCCTTTTAATTTCCAAAAATAAAATCAACTATGATTCTTCGAATATTATAGCCTATAATCCTATAGTACATATTGAATAGTTGTCCACTCAGCATCTATTGTTGCCCATTCTGACTCCTTACTAGAGAGAGTTCTCTGCTGTGGAGTACCATTGCAAACTGAGTGGGACTAACCTCATACCCAATTCTGGAAGGTAGACTCTGAATAGTCTGAGCTAATTAGTGTAGTCCATTTCCTTTAGTTACTGATTAAGATCATGTACAGATCACTCACCGCTCCCTCCTCCTTCTTCCTGCCTTCCTCCCTCTTTTTCCCTTTCTTCCTCTCCATCCCCATATCCCCTTCTCTCTCTTTGAAAATAGGAAGCAGTAGCTCTGACTAGCAGTTTCAGGACCAAACTATCACACAGAAGAAGGCAAAGCTGAAAAAGAAAGTCATGAGCAAACAGTACCTGAACATGCCATATCACCTAGAACTGAAAAACTAACCCTGTTAAATCTCTTTATTGTTTAAGCCAGATTGGGTTTCTGTTACAGTAACTTAAAGTATATTAACTGACACTATCCCTAAGACAGCTTACCTTCAAAGCTTCTATATATGTTCTATTTTAATTGATTGACTTCTTGCTACCTACTATGGGGGACAGTCCGTCATGTCACTAAGGGCTCAGAACTTGTTTGATCACTGTCCTAACACTCACACTATCTCCTTTGGGATGTTTAGGAATTGCTCAATAGAGAGTCAGCATCTACTTTTACCCTCACACTGAGGAACCCTGGTTAACACAACAGAGAGAAGTCTTTGGATCTTATCTATTTCTAAGTAGAGTATTACTTTCTACACTAGAAAATAGTAGAAGCAGCAATGTGTATCCCTCCCCATAAGCCTATGGATTGACACAAGTCACTTTTAAAGAACTGTCTCACAAGTGGTCCTTTGACTAATTAAAAAACATCAGGCATCTACTCAGTTCTTTTGTCATAAAACAAAAACAAAACAAACAAACAAAAAAAGAATGAGAAAAACTGTCCTTTTATTCTAAAACGAGTATAAACTGACTAGCAAAGCATAAACTGAGAAACAAAGAAGGTGAAAATATAAGTCAATTAATATGTCAATGATATATCAATAAATATTAAAGGATAAAAATCCTTTCAGCAAGCTAAAGTAACTTAATCTAGGCAGAGCAACTAATAATATCAAATTCTCAATTTAAGGAAAAAAATAATTATTTTAAATTGATCATCCTTACCAGTTGCTTATTTTTAATGACTTCTGTTACTTTATCTATTTTTTCCCCTTGTTTGTTTGATAGTTCAACTTCATACATATTGAAGCACATATCTTGGCAACAGACTGGACAAAATCAGAAAAACAGAACATTTCTTATTTTAAAATGCTATTACACTTTTTTTATAACCAATTTATTCACTTTATATAATAAAAAGGCAAAAGAAAAACAGAATTATCACTCAGTGTGTTAGTTATAAAACACCTAAGATCAAGTTGCTCTATAAAGTATTTGGAAACAATGCTTTCATTTATACTGATACTACCGTAACAAGGCAAATAAAATACTTTACAAATAATATAAACATCAATGTTCTGTGAATTAATCTAAAGGACAGAGACATTTCTTTCTCTTTCTTTCTGCTTTTCCCCCTTCATCTAGAAGTACATAACTAGGGCAATGAGCACACAATGCACTATATAGGTGATGTAAGTATGTACAGTAAATTTGAAACTTATATATCTTTTTAACCAATGTCACCCCAATAAATTACAGTAAAAAAGTACATATATAAATAAAACATGACATCCATAAAAACTCTGTTCTCCTCAAAAGCAATGCTTATGAGTCTTCAACTATTTGTAAGCATATCTGATAAATTAAATCCCTCAGTATTCTATACTAAAGCTAGACTTTGCAATCTTAGATGAAACTACCTTACATAGTTTCTAGCTGGCCTCCAAGGAACCAAATCACACAGCAACTCTGCAACCTTCACAAAAGACCCTTTTAAGAATCACTTAAAGAAAAACAAAAGTAAGTGTATGTATAAGGGGGTAAATAACTGGAACAAAGCCCCAGGCATATAATGTATCATTATATTTGAAGAGACCTTTTTGCTGCTCCAAATAATTCTGTTTTCTAAAGGCAGCTTCTGGTAGTCTTTTTTTCAAAGATGACACTTTCATTACATACTTAAAATCCAGTTCACGTGGTCTAAAAAACAAAACAATATCATGCAATGTAATAAACATCAAAACTGTCTACAGCTTCACATATAATATTTGGTTTTATAATATTAATGCTAACAAAAATATTGTAACCCCAAAAACTAATCTTAAATTGATAAACTCCAGGTCAAATAATATGCATATTTATAAATATTATAGACTTTCAAATATATGACCCCTTAAACCATGGTCTGCAAATATATTCACATTTTCTGAATATACATATTTTTGGTATAACCAAAATACTCAAATGTGTAGAAGAACTATGCATACTATAATGAGAATTTTCTATGTAAGGACTGAAAATTTTTGACAACACTGCCTACCATGCAATGGCACATCCAAAATGAACCACACCCAGACTTTTGCATCATTTCACCTGAATCCTTTCTTTTTCTTTAAAACTCATTTTGAAATACTTAGACTTATAGATGCCCTCTTTCCCCCTAAATACTTCTGTTTCCTTAAAAAAAAAAAAAGAGGACATTTCCTTATACAACCAAAAACAATTAGCAAGATCAAGAAATTAACAATGGTATAATACAACTAATTAACCTGTAGACAATTTTGCCAACTGTCTCACTAACGTCCTTTATAACAAAAGAAATTTTTTATAGCCCAGGGTCCTATTAGAATGACACTACATTTAGGGTATGTCTGTTTAGTCTCCTTCAAGCTGGAACAGTCTGTCTTTATCTTCTACAACTTTGATATTTCTGAATAATGTATACCATTTATCTTGCAGAATGTCCTTCAATCTTGGTATGTCTGTTTCCTCCTGATTTGAGTGGCAGGAATGCCACAGAAATAGTATCATGTTATTCACGTGTTTCCTGATGTGATGCACAAAAATGCTAATTCTATTCCTGACAATGATAATTGCTTAGTTAAGATGGTATCTGCAGTTTGTTTCTCCATTGTAGAAACTGTATTTTTCTCTTTGTAATTAATAAGTTGTGGGAAAATACTGTGAGATAAGTAAATACCATCAAATTTTCACCTACTATTTTAAGTATCCACTGATTATTATCGTGCTGCCAATGGTGATTTTCTAATTCCATCCTTCTGTCTATACTTATTAGTTGCATTCTGCAGTAAGAAAGAACTTTCCCTTCTTTGCCATTTATTTATTCACAGAATACTTACTTTATTCTATCGATTACAGTATCTCTGTCTCTCTTTAGAAAAGAGCAATAAAAAAAGAATTCTAATAGTACATCAATTTTCATCTTATTTTTCAATTAAACTATGTCTACTTTTCAATGGTTTTCAATACTAAGAACAGACTAAAAAAGATTTCATAAGATGCCCTTCACTGTTATCCAGAAGAAAATATTGTAATTCATTTCAATATAAATACGTAGCAGCTACTCTATTTAATACTATACCAGTCTAGGAAAATCATGTGACTATTAGAAAAATCAGATACTACAAATCTTAATAAAGACTCAGTAATAAAATTAAGTATTTAGGCAAATCCAACTTGTTTTTTGGGGAAAGTCAACTTCTAGTATCAAATCATTTCCCCATGAATGGATTAAGACACTAAAATTTAAAAAGTGAGTTGTCAAAGGTTATAAAACATTTATTTTAAGGGCAACGTCAGAACTTAGATATAAACTTAGGTCTCCTGTATCATGATCCCAGATGCTCTATATATCTTCCCAGAAATACTCTAATCTAAAACCAAATACAACTGCTATATTTCATACCAGTGCCAACAAGCAAGAACTCAAAACTGAGAATTTTAAAAATTATACAAGCATTAATTAGTAAAGAACACAAATTCAGTACTTACAGTTGTGTTGGAACCACTGTACCATAAGAGGACCAAAGAGTTATTTCACACAGCAGACAGCCTTGAATAAATAATTTTCCTTTCCATGGAGAGATGAGGACTTTAAGAAACATGGGTAAGAAAACAACAAATTATTTTATTTATGAACAGAATATTTACTTTAAAAAACCTAAAAGAACCAATTAAATAATTCCTTACCATTTTCACTTAGTTCAAGTCTAGGGGGAAAAAAAGAAGAAATTTTGTAAGAGCAAAGTAAACAAATCCAGTAAAACAAAATATGTACATAATTACTTACATGCTTTTATGAGTTGGCACTGCCATCTTTTTAGGTTCTCTGTACTGAAAAGCGACAATTACATAAGGATGAATCTGTCTAGGTCGCTCAGTAACAGTGCTGCCTGCAAGTTCATACAGGTAATACTAAAAGAAAAAGAATTATAATCAGGGGAGCATTACAGAATTCCATATACACCAAGCTGATCACAACCCTCCCAGTCCTAACACTTAACACACTAGATGCAGAAATGTACCTTGGAAATGACTTATACCTGACTCAGTTCAAAGGCGCGAAAATGACTCGTCTTGTGAGAAACTTTGTTAGTATTTGCAGCCACGTGACAATCATAGCCAGAAGATGGGCTAATGTAGTTAGTTGTATAATTCTCAGACACAAACTTGACTTTTCCCTAGAATAAAAATATTAAAACTAATCAGATGTGTTCAAATAGCAATAACCTTACTCTAGAATTCATTTACAAGCAGCTGAATAAAGGTATGGATGGATCTGAACAGTTAACTGTGTTAGGAATAGAACTATAGTTCCTAGAAAATTATCTTTAAGATCAAAAATAGTTTTAATTATCCATGAAAACCTTAAAATTGTATTTAAAATTTGGGTGTGTTTGGGCATCTTTCTGAGGCAGCTGCCCACTTTTTTTATTTTTATTTTTTATTGTATTTTTCCCATTACCATTTAGTATCCTTATACACTGCCCCCTACCCTGCAATCACCATACTGCTGTCCATATCCATGAGTCCTTTTTGCTCAGTTCATCCACTTCTTTCATCACAATATTGAAGGAATACATGAATTATCCCATGTTCAAGAGAACCCTTTCTTTACAATAAAAATTATATAGCTTACTGAACAGATTGGTTATTCAATGACTATAACATAAAAGATGACAAATGAAATCTAAAATTTCAAAAGATGAGCTTCCAAACGGAATTTGAAGTTATCAATTGTAAATTACAGACCAAGATGCATCTATTACACCTGGACCCACAATTCAGCAAGGAGAAAATACAAAGTAAAGTGCTTAGCAGACCACTGGCTCTGATTTTTAAACAATCAATAGTATTTCCCCTTAAAGACTTGTCTTCATCAAGGGTTAGGGTTACATGTTTTCCAGAAAAAGAAGAAAAAAACCGCAGTCAAGCTTTCTATATCCTGAAATATTATACAATGATTTTAAGACTGTTTTGAACAATATAGTGACATAGATGGGAAAAATAAAAATATACAAAATATATGCCACAATGAGGTATGAGATTGCAACTTTTTATCTTTATAAGAAGAATTTAAGGCAGAGACAAATGTATTTGAAAAAATAAATTAATTAAAAAATAAAGAGACAAAATATATGCTATTCAAGTATATCTCAATAAAGATACTTTTAAAATATTACGAAAATTTCTTGTTAACACTTTACCCTGTTTCCTTCAAAGATAACATCTGACATATGATATGTATAATATACCATGTGTTATACAGGGTCCAGAACAAATAACACCCCTTTTTTATTACAAAATCATAAGCATGTAGTTCTGTAACATAACAGTATCACACTCAGCACACCATATGATGTTTTAGGTGAAATGTTCAAATGAAAACTATAAATTATTACACCCATATTATTACTGTACCAACCACACTTGAGCAGGCCTTACTTCTGCCAGACCCTGTATATTATATAATATATATAATAGTGTATGAGGGGGGATCCCAATAAATGGAATTTATTTATTTAAAAAAAAAAAAGAAAAAGAAGAATTTAATTATTAAAATTTTTTTTTTTTTTTTTGCTGTTAAGGTCCTGCCTTCTCATTTATAGCACCACCAAAGGCAATTCTTTCGTTTAAGATGCCAAAGAACGTAAACAGTATTTATAACAACTTGTATCTTTTTTCCATCACATATCTTACAATGTTGAGCATGGCTGGCTTATAAACTGTTAAGTAAGGGGGACTGAAATCATGTAGGCAAAAACTAAATAGCAATACCCACCAGACATGATGGTATACAGGAGCAAGAAGCCAAGGTCAAGGCAATCTGACATAGTTAAGAAACCAAACATTTGTTATCTGAACTGACAGGCATACTTTCTGCAGCAGAATGACAGTACTTACCATGGAGCAGGAGAGGGAGGACGGAGAGAGGAAAAGCAGTGACTGTGTGCCAATGCAATGTTACTTTCCCTCTAGCTCTTGGGGACAAATTTTGAAATATAAAGTGTTTATACTCTTAAAAAAATCAGTACTGTTATATTTATAACCAAAGAACTTAGAAAGCTAAAACAAAAGCAAAAACAGCAAAAAGACCAGAGAATATGTCCTCAGAAAGC
Organism: Pteronotus mesoamericanus; assembly: GCF_021234165.1. NCBI lineage: Eukaryota > Metazoa > Chordata > Mammalia > Chiroptera > Mormoopidae > Pteronotus > Pteronotus mesoamericanus. The sequence continues at coordinate 31,410,538 of NW_026555060.1, forward strand.
CCACCAACCTCTAAAATCAGTGCTTTCCTACTACTTGAATGAAAATTCTAATTGCAGGACTCACTTACATTGGACTTTTAAAGGGCATTTAAAAATTTCTCAGATCAGTTATAGATGCCATATGAAGCTATAAACAAGGTCTAGATGTTTCAGGGATAAAGAAAATAAAGATTTCTTATTTTGACATTTTAAACCAAACAACAAATGCTGTTTTCTAAATTCATCTCTTATAACTGTAACCATGTTATTTTACAAGCAGCTACTTGTTTTCTGTTATTTAATGTCTTAACAAGTAGCACTGTGGGACAGGAGTGAGAGTAAGACTTTTCACTGAGTACCTTTTGTACTATTTCAAGGTTGGTTCTTTAAAAAATGTATTCATAGATCATCTGTTACATAAAAAAATCTTTGCCTTTAAAGGAAAGCAGAAATAGCAACTGTACTTTCTGATCTTGAAAAGCTGTCTTTGGTGAGGACTATGTTTAGCAAATGATCGGCAAAGAACATTATCAGAAAGAAATGACATAGAACTTTATTTAGGTCTTACCTTAATTAGATTAAAAATTACAACATAACCAGACTTTCCATGATACCATGGTCTTGCATGAAGACAGTCTGAGTATTTGGAAATATATACACCTATAAAAGCATAAAATAGATTAATTTACACTGTTAAAATATTGTTTACACATACACAATTCTCATGTAGGGCTACCTTTAACTGAACAAGACAACACAAAAGATCAATTAAAGTCAACACTAAAAACTGTTTTGAAACTGCTTACTTTTTAAAAGCTATTTGAGTTATTCTAAAGGCACAGAAACATTAGAGCTAAGATAAGAGAGAACGTATCTGACTGACAAGCAATTTTCTACTAGCGTCTAATAACTGAAAAGGGATAAAGTACCACATTCTTGGAAAATTCTGTTTTTGTTTTATTTTTTTCCTCCATGCAATCATCCTGTGAAAAAGATATATGGTAACCTGATTCTAAAGTTATTTTTTGCAAAAAAAATCTCAGTGAGTACAACAGCTCTATCTTACCCATAGGGGATACATTTCAAGACCCTCAGTGGGTGTCTGAAACTGTGAACAGTACTACTCTATATACATCGTTTTTTTCCTGTACATACATACTGATGGTAAAGTTTAATTTATAAATTAGGCACAGTAAGAGATTAACAACAGTGACTGATCATACAATAGAACAATTGTAACAACATACTATAATAAGTTACGTAAATGTGCTCTCTCATCTCTCAAAATATCTTATTGTACAGGAATACTCTTGTACTGCTCTTCAGTTTTTTGTGTTTAACAGATACTGTTTTTTGTTTGTTTGTTTGTTTTTTAACATATTGAAGATTTGTGGCAACCCTTCACTGAACGAAATTTTTTGCTGCCATTTTCACAATAGCATTTGTTCTCTTTGGGCCTCTGTGTCACGTTTTGGTTAGTTTTCACAATATGGGGTGGGGGAAAAGTAGTATACAGTTTTGAGTACACCAAACACACAAAATTTATTCTTGCATTATTTATTATTATTGAATTATTTTACATAAAATCAACTTTAAACCTACTTTTGCCTTACCCTATATTTCAAACTTTATTATATTTGTCATGTTTATCTGTGATCAGTGATGATTGATGTTACTATAATTGTTTTAAGGTACCACAAACCATGACCATATAACACAGTGAGCTTAATTGGTAAACGTGTGTTCTGACTGCTCCACTGACCAGCTATTCCATCTCTCTCCCTCTCCTCAGGCTTCCCTAAGATACAACTATTTTGAAATCAGGCCTACAGCTATTTTGAAATTAATAACCCTACAATGGCCTCTAAGGGTTCAAGAGAAGAGTCACACGTCTCTCACTCTAAATCAAAAGTTAGAAATGATTAAGCTTAGTAAAGGGGCATTTCAAAAGCAAGGAGACCAAAAGCTTGGCTTACTGCACCAAACCATTAGTCAAGTTGTGAATGCAAAAGAAAAGTTCTTAAAGGAAATTAAAAATGGTATGCCAGTGAAAGAAATTAGCCTTACTGCTGATTAGAGAAAGTTTTAGTGGTATGAAGAAAAGATCAAACCAGCTACAACATTCTCTTAAGCCAAAGCACAAAGAGCAACGTCCTAATTCTCTTCAATTCTGTAAAGGCTGAGAGAGATGAGGAGGCTGGAGAAGAAAAGTTTGAAGATAGCAGAGGCTGGTTCCTAAGGTTTAAGAAAAGAAGCTGTCTCCACAACATAAAAGTGAAAGGTGAAGCAGGAAGTGCTGATAAAGAAACTGCAGCAAGTTATCCAGAAGATCTGGCAAAGATAATGAATAAAAGTGGCTACACTCAATAGGTTGTCAATGTAGATGAAAATCAGCCTTAAATTGGAAGATGCCATCTAGGACTTTTATAGCTAGAGAGAAGTCAATGCCTGGTTTCAAAGCTTCAAAGGATGGGCTGACTCTCTTGTTAGGGGCTATTGCCACTGGTGACATTAAGTTAAAGCCAATGTTCATTTACCATTCTGAAAATAATAGAGCACTTATTTATGCTAATTCCATTCTGCCTATGCTCTATAAATGGAACAACAAAGCCTGGACTACAGCACATCTCCTGCAAGAAATGTAAACACACATCTATACAAAACTTGTTGTGACTGTACACAGCAACACTTTTAATAGTAGCCCAAAAGTGGAAACAATGACATGTCCATCAACTGATGGATAAAAAGACATAGTATAAGCTGTACAAAGGAATATTATTCAGGAGGGGGCAAGGGAAAGTGGTGCGGGGGGAAGCAGAGACAAATGTATTTGAAAAAATAAATTAAAATTAAAAAAAAAAAAAAAAGGAATATTATTCAGCCAAAAAGGGAATGAAGTACTGATACTTGTACAACATGGATGAACCCCAAGAACACTATGCAAAGTTAAAAAAAAAAAAGGCACAAAAGATCATATATGACTCTATTTATATGCACTATTTGGAACAGGCAAATCCACTGAGGCAAGAAGTAGAGTAGTGACTGCCTGCGCTAAAGGTAGTAGGGAAGGAGGAGTTACTGCTAATAGGTATAGGATTTCTTAGGGTGATAAAAACAGCCTAAAATTGATGTGCTGTTGGCTGCATAATTCTATGAATATACTAAAAAAATATGGAATTGTACATTTTAAATGGGTGAATTGTCTAGTATGTGAACTTTATCTCAAAATAAAAAGGTACAAAAAAAAAAAAATGGTCAGCAGGAATCTAGCCATGAAGCTCAAGTCTTCTCAGTCTTCATCTCCAAATTCTATAGCAGCGGACACAGCTAAATATCCCTCCAAAGATATTTGGAGGTTCTACAAAACTCTATTTCCTGATTCTTCATCCATGGAACCACTCTAGACTCCTCCTTCTACATTTCCCTCTACCATCACCTCTTTGTCCCATAATTACCCAAAAGTTCTGTTCTTGGCCATCTTTTCTTGCCATATTGTCCCATGTAACAGTATGTTTGGCTTTACCTAACACCCTGCCCACCCCACTTTGACCCAATTCCTTTTCCAATTATTTTTACCGTAATTTTTACTATAAGATGTCTTCCAGAAACACTTCTGAAGATCTCATTATTTCTTAAATTTAACTCATGAAAGTTGTAGAGTCCATTTACTAAGAGTTTATTAGGTTTGCGCTGTGCTCAGCATTTTATAGTCTCATGTATCCTCATAACAAATATAGTAGTTTTATCTATTTTACAAATGAGAAAACTGAAGCTTAAAGAAATTTAATGCTAATCCACGTTATTAACCATAGATTACCTTTCTATCAGTTTCCCTACCAATCTCCTCTCCTTCTGTGTCTCTTTTCTATCAGCAGTATCACTGTAGTGTAAGTTTAAATCCTTATCTTTATTTCCTTTCTCTTACTCTTCGCATTCCATAGTTGCCAAGTTTGGTCAGTTCTATCTGTTCTCTATTCCTATTGTCATTATGATAGTGTAGAAGAGAGCCTCACTAATCCTGGATGACTATAATAATCTCTTGGCATCAAAAGATACCTTCACTACCTGTTCTAGTCCTACCAACCTTTAAAAACAAGTTCTGATCGTAGAATTTCTACTGAAAAACCTTAAGTCTTAGGCTCAAAGCTCATTTATATGATAAAGTTCTGATTCTAAAGCTTACTTATCATTCATGAAACTGGCTTTTAATATGGGCATCTTATGAAATAAACTATAACCTACTTCATCTTGTAAAATAAAAGATTCTTTTTTCTTACCTTTTGCTGGGTCACCCAGAGTAGTAATAGCACTGCTGCCAACACAGAGTCCACGCTGACATACAAATTTTGCCTTTAAATAAAATATAGCATTTCATCATAATCGTCTTCAGAGGGGTAATGAAATAACACTATAATCTATATGCTTTCAAATAAACATACTCTTTATACTGTATGTATATATGGCACAAAGCAATATTATATAAGGCAATTGTATTTGGTTAACAGTTCAAAGTTTTTCATGAAATTTACCATTTCTGTTAACAAAACATCATCAGCAATAAACAAGATCACAGATAAATCCTCTCTTAAAGATATCTTTTTCAAATATAGCTTTGGAAATGTCTTTCTCTCCAATGTGTTTTGTAGTATGAATCTACAGCATATCTTATTTGGAAGTAGATGGTTAAGTCAATAAATAAACTTTTCTGACATTACTATCTTTGTTATACATTAATATTAAACATTCTTTAAGCAAATCTACTCTTGTTCTGTAAAAATCATTAACTCAACCAAATTATTACCTCTGAATTGTGTTAAAATTGTATTTAGGTGCCAAACACATCTTTGGAGACATACCCTGCACACAGTTTCCTTCTTGCACAAGTTAGATACAAGCAGCAATATGGATACTCAATCTTCAAAGACAGGTATGAAACAATTCCAAGTATCGGCAACTAGAATGCTGAAAATGTTCATCTTATCCTCAAAACTATGTAATTTAAACTTGAAAAACCTCCACAAATAGAAAGTATTTATGTAAACAATGATAGAATGGAGAAATATCTATTCATTCCATTAAAAGGCATTACTGATACCTAAGAAACGTGTATTAATCCAAGCATCACCATGAGTGCTTATGAATATATTTAAAACTAGAAAGGACCTATTAGAAGATGTAGAAATCTCTTTCATAACCAGCTTTCACTGGCATTTACACTGCCAAGAAACTAAGTAACAAAAAGAAAAGGCTGATGAACAGGTAATTTCACAATACTTACATAACTAAAACACCAATATTTAAATTTAATGCTAAATCAAGGCTGTACCTTATTTCACAAAATTAATGTTATGCAACCTAATTCCCTTACCTGATTTTCAGTTTCAAACAGAAGAAACCCGTAAGTTTCTTGAAGTTCTTCCTGAGTATAGTTACTTGCTTTTTTTTCTTGGTAAAAAGTTTTGTACTGTATAAAGAGAATAACCAAATGCTATAAATACATTATTTTGCCTCGCAAGTTAGTTTTCAGATATGCATCCTGAATTTCACCTGCTAAAAAACTAATAAAATTTATTATTTTTCTATTCCTTAGAATAAATATTACCTTCCAAGTGACTGTTTCCAAGTATCTTTTATCTACTCTGAAAAGTGATAGCTTAAAAAAACTAGGCTAATATACCACAAATGATGGCTCTTTAAAGCTAAAAATAAAACTAACACACAGACACAGTGTGTACCAAGCACCTCACCTCATTTAAGAAAATGTCATTTTTCACCAAAGTCACTTGACTGTACTGAAAACCATGCTCAGATGCAGAGTCCAAGTAAGAAGTATGGAGAATTGAAACTGCCCTCTGGAAGACAGAGTCTGAACTCAAGGACACTGTCTCAAAAACTGTAAAACACAAACAAAAATAATGCAACTGTTTAAGATAACCAAAGGATGGGGTTAAAATTGGTGCACTAAATATCACTGAAACTTCATCTCTTTCCTTCCTGCATAACTAAGACTTTTACAATGTGTTTTGGCTATCATATCTGTACTATCTTAACTTAAAAGAAAGACCTCTCTTGTGAAGTAAATAATGTAAACTGATTACAGTTTAGGGGGAACTCCTTTCAATACAAGAGTAAAATGCACCCTGCCAGATCCCTTATGACTTGTGATTTAAAGCTGGGTGCTGTAACTGCAACTGGTAAAACCAGATGTGACTGTACTGTCAGGTTGGTGGTCAGCGATCACTCAGACAAATGTTCCTCATCTTTATGATTTTTAAAACTTACGTCGTATTTTGATAAATTTACTCTTCCCATCTTCTCATCCAATCCCCAGGTCAGTCTGTTAAGTTCTTTTTAAGGGGCCTACTCAGCAAATACAATAGAAATCTCTGTATCCTTGGGGTTTCCTCACTAGCTTAGATATTTAAAACATTCTTATTATTATTACAAAAATAAAACTTTATTACTTTTTTAAAGTGCTTTTTTAAAACCGTATCCATGTGCTATCCCACATTATTTTGATATGTGGGATAAACCTATCTTAACCTTCCCATGAGAGGCATGTTTCCTAATTGAGAACTGCTGACTCAATCCAGTAATTCTCTTGATGTCAGCCTTTGTGCCTTTTGATTTTACAACTCTTTAGCAAGAACCAAGCTTAATGAATACTCATGACATTTAACCACTTGATTTGTTTACTTCCTTCTATCTGTAGCCTCTCTGCTTTCTTTAACAAGGTCAGGGAAGGGGGTACAAACTGATAATTTATAAATAATAAAGAGAATGGAAGAATTTATATAGCACTGTACATTCTAGTCATATAGTACAAATAAGTACATAAATATGGCTTCCTACTCTTACCAGGATTCTGCAATTAACGTTAGAGTTCAAAAGTTAAAGGAAAAAAAGCGTATTTCTTAAAATTAATTTATGAACAGGTAAGAAAAAAAGAAACTAGACTCACAGAAATGAAAACAAACATTTCAATGAAATTAATCTGGACTAAACTGTCCTAACACTTCAATTATAAAGGTAGTTTAAAATACTTTAATAAATAAAACTTCCCCTTATTGATAGCAAAAGATTATAAATAGCAAGGAAGGAAAGAGGACGAAACACTTAATATTCTCAACTCATATATCTGATCCATTACAATTGTTTTACTTTTTCTGTTTCACTTTCTCCTTCAATATCATTATACCAGTGCTGTACAAAATAAAGATATTCTAAAGAGGTTAAAATAGTAAAACTAATTTACTATTAAAATTATGGCTTTTGGTAGCTATATTACTCAAAACAAACTGGGAGGCCTATGTCTGCAAACCCATCTTAAAATAATCTGCACTGCTAGCTCAAATACAAATCAGGATTCTTTAAAAAATTTAAATTTTGGAAACCTTGTATTTAATGTTTTTAAAAGGGCAATATAATATTAAAAATGTAAGGATATTCTGAGGCTCAATATTTGAGGAATATGTTGCTGACAATGACAGAAACAAAAGTTATCACGGCTTTGAAAAGCAACCTTCTATGATTATCAACTTCTCTAAATTCCACAAGATGGTAATATGTAGGTGCAGGTTTTAAATTTTAGGAGCACTAACTACTATTTTTGAGTGTCAATGTACAATAAACTTAAAACTGTAAAAGTAGTGCAATTAAAAAAAACCTATCTTAACATAATGTTTCTCAAATACATGTGGTCAGAGAATATTTTATACCACTATGTAGAATACTGTCCCCAATAAAGCTATTAATAAAGATAATGACTTAAAATAAACAAGGAGAGTCCTGGCCAGTGTGGCTCAGTTAGTTGGAGAGCTGTCCCGAAAACTGAAAGGTCACAGGTTCAATTCCTGGTCAGGGCACATGCCTGGGTTGCAGGTTCAGCCCCAGTTGGGGTATGTGCAAGAGGCAATCAATCGATGTTTCTCTTCCTCTCTCTTTCCCTCCCTCCTTTCCTTCTCTCTAAATTCAATAAGCATGTCCTCAGGTGAGGATAAAAAAAAAAAAGTAAGAAAAAAGAAATAAACAAGGAGAAACAAAGAGGAGATAAATTGCTTTGTGCATATATATTTTTATTTGTAAAACTATTTTTCTATGGTTAAAAATGCATTTCCTTCAGGTCAACATCCTCCAAATAGCAATATATTTATAAAAGTAATCACTTTACAGTTAGAAAAAAAAAGTATGTCAAAAGCCAAGTTGTTGGAAAATCACAGTAAATCTTGAATCTTTCACGAGTTTACAATTGCTTCAATTATACTCTCAAGAAAGCACAAGTTTCCACTCTATAAATAAGGAGACAGATGAGAACTTTATTGATAAGTGATTTGACATTGTCTCTTCTTTCACAATGTGCTTTCATCTAAAAGTCTAACTAGTGTACAAAACAATATGAGCACTAAATAAATTAATGACCTCATTTTAGCTAAGCAACACACATGCTTTATTTATACATTCAAGGTTATCAGAATATTAGGAGAATGAAGAGTGGACTATTACAAAAAAGAAAGGACTGAAGAAGGGAGGGAGGGAGGGAGGGAGGAAAGAAAGAAAGACACTCCACTTAAAACAACATCTAAAAAGGTAACTTGCAAAGTAGAAATAGTGTCCCATAGGGCTTAAGTGACCAAAAGAGAGCATGTGGAGAAAATTTAAATCCAATCAGAATGGCCCTGGCAATTCAGGTGATATGCTTTCCTGTAGCACCTGGCTTTGGTCTCATTTCTCTATTTGTGGTTTCAATCTGAAAAGTTAAGTCAAGCTCAACACAGGGTGGATTCTGCTCAATACCCTGCATTAATCTCCTCTTCTCAAAATCCATCACAGAGACAGCGAATATCTGGTTTTTGACACTTTTCTCTTTTAACAAAAGTTATCATAAAATAATAAACCAATTTCTGATTCTATGTCACAGGTATCTTTTTCATTCTATAGGCATCTGGTCTGAAATCAAATAATGAGATGAACTAATGCCAACAACTCAGGTGTCACAAAATTCTGACAAAAACCAACCACTTCTGCATCTCCCAGAACTTTCATGACACATCTCCTACTTGTGTATTAAACAACGGTACTCATTAGCAACATCAACACTCAAAACCAACAATATCTGTTGGTTGATATTTCAACAATATCAAAACCAACAATGTTCCCTACAGATTGCAAACTACTTTTGCTAATACTATCTATATATACTTTATCTATTACTATATATAATATAGATATACACTATATACTTTATTTAGTCTAAGCAGGCCATTTGATAGTTGTTGAAGAGCCCATTGCTTAATTATCTAATCCTGAAATACATTTACCTTTACTTTTAAGATTAAAGAATTACCCGTTTAAGATGAGTACAATTTGCCAGGAACTAACAAAAACTTAAATGTGCACCCTAAATAACCATTCCATTTCTGGGGATCTATTCCTCAGAAATACTAGCATAAGAGCACAGGATATATTGTACAAGGGTGCTCCATGCACCAGCATCCATAAGGGCAAAAACACAGGAGACAAACTAAATTGCCATCAAAAGGGAAACTTGCATTCCATCTACTGGAGTAACTCTGCACATACTGACATATAAAGATACCCATTACATAGTATGGATTAGATAATGTGCATTATATAATGTCATTTTGGTGAAGAAATACATTACAAATTATGTTTTTAAAAGTATACAGATAAAAATCTAGAAAAATGGGAAACCATATTGATAACAGTGTTTAAACCAATGACTAATGAAATTGGAAAGTGGATAAAAGGGGAACTCACAGTTTTTACTTTATACATATTACAATTTAGGTTTTCCCTATATAAGCATGTATTACTTCTACTTAAAATATCTTGATTCAGAATCAAATAAAATGAATCATAATTTCAAAAAAATAGAGAGAAAGGTGACAATTTTCCTTAAATACTTTTTCTGATACAATTTGAACACTCAATTACTTATCACTTATGAACTAATGATTAGAACTTCATAGCTACTGGAAATTATAATTTTTAAAACACCTTCTAATTTTATATGATCAAAATTAAAATTTTAAAAGATTTAGTGGTCTACTTTGAATTCATTACTAATAATTTCTTGCATTCAGTTTAATACCCACTCTTTTCTGATATGAACCCTGTCTTGGTCTTCTCTAAGAGAGAATGTAGCTGGGAGGGTGGTCTTATTTCATTTTCACCAAGTATACCCCCAGAGTTCTTGACACAGTCCTGTTCTCTGTTAATGTCATAAATGCTAAAATGAAAAAAGAAAAAATTAAATCATAAAGTGAATAGTTGTATTTACAGCGTATCTACTAGATAAACAAATGTTTACTGAACATGTAATTTGCATTAGGTACAATTCTGGAATGTTTACGTCCTTTGACAACTCTACAGAACTAAGAGCTAACTTTGTTCTAAAGCAGTAACATATAAAATGAAGTGCTTTTCCTCCAATATATTTTAAAAATATATCGAACATTTTGTTCACAGAAATAAATTACGCTAATAGGAATCCTGTTTGCCTCGCTGGAGTGTTCAGCTTCAGTCTGGACTTGTGCTAATACTACTGCCCAGCTTTGTGACCACTACTGCCCAGCTTTGTGACATTGCTGGAGGATGCTGAGGTACAATACTGACTAATAGATGTTTAACACAATCCCTGTGTGTGGAAACTGATGACCTGATTCTAAAATTTATGTGGAAATTCAAAGGATTTAAAACAATCAAAATAATTTTGGAAAAGAAGAACTAAGTTGAAGAACTTATCACCTAATTTCCAGAATTACTACAAAGCTAAAATACTCAAGACCATCATCCTGGTGTAAAGATAATACCTATAGATCAACAAAACAGAATAGAGTTAAGATACTGATTTTCAGCAATACTGCCAATTGAATTCCACAGGAAAAAACCTCTTTACAACAAATTATGCTGTAACAACCAAAATGGAAAAATCCACAAACCCCAACCCTTAACCATAAAATTGAACTGGAAATGAATCACAGACTTAAGCATAAAAACTAAAACTGTAACATTTCTAGAAAGAGATCAGAGGAAAAAAACCTTCTTGATGGTGGAGCATGTAAAGATTTCTAAAGGCACAAAAACCAATTACCATAAAAGAAAAACTAAGCCCTGACTGCTGTGGCTCAGTGGATTGAGTGCTGGCCTGAGAACCAAACGGTCCCCAGTTTGAGTCCCAGTCTAGGGCACATGCCTGGGCTGCAGTCCAGTCCCCAGTAGGGGGTGCATGAGATGCAACCATATCTTGATGTTTCTCTCTCCTTCCCTTCCCTTCTCAAAAAATAAATAAAAAGAAAAACTGATACATAAAACTTTACAAACAATAAAACCTTCCAATCTTCAAAAGACATCATTAAGAAGCTGAAATTTTTTGAGAAGGACTTGTGTCCAAAATACATGAACTCCTCTTAGACACACTTCACAAAAGATGTAAATACACAGGAAAATGGTAAACAATCATTAGTTGTCAGAGAAGTGCTAATTAAAATAAAATAATACTCACCCACTAGAATGGCTAAAATTTAAAAAACAGAAAATACTAAGGATGAGGAACAACCTGAACTCTCATACATTCCTGGTAGAAATATAAAGCTATATAGTCAATTGGGAAAAGTTTCTCTATTAAACATACCCTTGCTATACTGCCCAGCAATTCTACTCTAGGTATTCACCCAAGTGAAATGAAACATGTCTGTACATGAACGTTCAGGGCGGCATCACTCATAGTAGGCTATAACTGGAAATGACCTAAATGTTTGTCAATAGGTGAGTAAACAAACTATGGTATGTTCATATAATATAGCACTCAGCAATAAAAAAGAAAAACTGCTGATACATATGTGAACCTCAAAACATTAAACTGGGCAAAGTAAGACATAAAAGAGTACACACTTGTAGGATTCTGTTTATATGAAATTCTAGAACTAATAAAACTAATCTGTAGTGATAAAAATCATACCAGTGGCTGCCTGGGGTAGAAGATAGAAATAGACAAATTGATTGCAAGTGAGGTAGACACAAGGGAACTTTCTGGAGTCACAGAAATATCCTGTATTTTTACTGGCATAATTGTTAGAGGATGCACACATTTACCAAAATTCACTGAACCACATACTTAAAATGTGTTCAAGTACTAAACACTGATACTATATAGAACACAATTTCCGAACAAAACCCAGTAAAATTACAATGCAACTATAAGAAATTAATCTCTAGAGCTCATGTTTGGAAATTGAAAAAAATCTCTGAAAAAAATCAACGAATTAAAGAGTGAATTCAAGAACTTAAAAAATAGAGAAACAATTCAAAGAAAAAAGGGAAGAAAATAAATAAAATCTGAAATAAACAGAAGGAAAAAAGCACAGAGCAGGGCAAAAAAAGGTTATCTGAAAAAATAATGTATCATCAAATTATTTTCTAAAAAGGCACATGAAACAAATAAAAAGCGGTGTGATTTTATATACCATAAATATGAAAAAATAATAGAAACAATTATATGACAAAATGTGAATTGATAACATGAAAGAATTCCCTAGCATACAATTTATCAAAACCTGCCTAAGAAAAATAGAAGACCAGAATATACCTATAAATATTAAGTAACTGATAGAATTGTTTGTTATAGGCATATGTCAGACCCAGAAGTTCAACATAAAAATTTTTCTCAGAAACAGGAAAAATCTTCTCATTTTGTAAGGCTAGCCTAACCTTGATAGAGAAATCAGAAAAGGCCAGTCAACCCGGCAATTCCACTTCTGGGTGTTTAGCCAAAGAAAATGAAACCACTAATTGGAAAACATACATGTACCTCTATATTCACGGCAGCATTATTTATAGTAGTCAAGATATGGAAGCAACTTAGGTGTCCAGTGATGGACGAATGGATAAGAGGTGATTTATAGACACAAAATGGAATAGTACACAGTAATAAAAAAATGGAATCTTATTTTCAACAAAATGGATGATCCAGGCAGGAGTGTCCAACCTTTTGGTGTCTGTAGGCCACACTGGAAGAAAGAGAGTTGTCTTGGGACACACATTAAATACACAAACACTAACAAAAACTGATGAGCAAAAAAAAACGTTTTAGGTGAATTTGTGATTTTGTGTTGGCTCACATTCATAGCCACCCTGGGCCGCCATGGGCTGCAGGCTGGACACTCCTGAGTCCTAGAGCATATTATGCTAAGCAAAATGTCAGGCAGAGGAGGAAAAATACCGTATGGTTTCACCTATTTGTGGAATCTTAAAGCAAACAGAACAGGAACAGACTCACAGAAAAAAGAGACCAAAGGGATAGCTACCGAAAGGGAGAGAGTGAAAAGAAGGATAACAAAATCAACTAGGATCAGTGGGGTAATTATATTATAAAGTATGAAAAAGTTGAATCACTATACTGTATGAAACTAAAAGAACCAGCGTAATATTGTGTACTTAAATTTAAAAAATTTATAAAGTAAAAGCCCTGGCTGGATGGCTCAGTTGGTCAGAACATTGTCCCGTGCTCCCAAATGCTGAAGCTTGATTCCTGGTCAGGGCACATACCTGGGTTTCAGATTCAGTCCCTGGTGAGGATGTATACAGGAGCAACCAATTGGTATTTCACTCACATTGCTGTTTTCTTCTCTCCCCACCCCCTGCCACCCCTCCTTCTCTCTAAAATCAGTGAATATGTCCTTGGGTAAGGATTTAAAAAAAGTATAAAACAGAAAATTTTAAAGCAATGTCACCAAAAGAACTGTGGAACATAAAAAATACTTCCTTTAAAAGTTAGAAAGACAATGATTTCTAGTAATACCTTCTAATTTCTAGGTTTTTAGTGGTCAATTCCTTGGCTGAAGTTTCCCTTCTCATTTACTAATCAACTAGTTTGTCTTCTAGTTGTTTCCTCAAGGAAGGCTTATTTAGAAAAGATCTGAAGCCCGGAATGTTCAAAACTATTCATCAACAGTCATTATACCCAAAGGCAAGCTTGGCAGGACCAAAAAAAATCTTGGCTTATGCTTTTCCATGAGTATCTTGCATGGGGCTCATCAGTTTTCTGGTGGTGTGTTCTGCCACCAACCTGCTTTTTTTCCCCTTACAGTCTGATCTCTTGCCAGTCCAACATATTTTACCAACATATGTCCCAGTGTTGGGCTAGTTCTCCTTGGAATATGAAGTACCCTTTCATTAGGTAGATTCAAATATATGTATTTTATTTAAGGAAGAAACACCTTAAATTATACTTTATTTTATTGCAGTTTTGATTTTCTTCTTTGGGGGCTCCAGTTTTGCATATTTTGGAACTCTTTTGGCTATCTTCTATATCATTATCTCATTATTTACTTTTCAAAAATGTATTTCTCATGTCTTTTTTTTGTTTTTAAAACTGGTAAAATGTGCATAGGATTTCATTTCTACCTTTATGTCCTCTGTCATAGTGCCTTGTCTTCCCTGTGCATCTCATCATTTATTATTTATGTAAGGGTTTAATCTTTTTCTTCCATTTCTTTTCTGTTCTGCCAGTTCCCATTTTATATTTTCCTGCTGTCTAGCTGTTTCTCGAATTCTTGTATTTCTGCTTTGTGGTCTTTCTTCCTAAGTCCTGTGCTTCATTAACTTAATATACATAATTAACATAGTATGCAATTCAACCATTTAGAGTGTACAATTCAACAGCTTTAATATATTCAGAGCTATGTAACCATTACCACTGTCATTTTCAGAATACTCTCATACCCCCCGCTCCCCACAAAAACCCTGTATCATTTAGCTATTCTACTCACGGATGGGCCTACCTCACTAATTTACTTTGTCTCCAAAGGCTTGCCTATACAATACCATTTCATATAAATGGAATCACACAGTATGTGGTCTTTGTGACTGGCTACTTTCTCTTAGCATGTTTTCAAGGTTCATTCATATTGCAGCATGTACTTCATTCTTTTTTATGGCCCAATATTTCATTTTATGGATAAACCAGATTTTATTTATTCAACCATCACCTGATGGACATTTGGGTTGTTTCCACTTTGGGACTACTATGAATAACGCTGCTAGGAATATCTGTGTATGAGTTTTTGTGTGGGCATGTTTTAAAAGTCCAGCCATTGTTAGTATAACGAGAACAGTTTGTGCAACATCGACATAACCTGGCAGCCAAGGAGAGGACTGGAATGCACATGAGTGAACAATGACAATTTCACTGTACTAGTCAGTGGGGGTGGTAGACACCGTTGAGTGAGCATGGGTACTGTGTGGCTGTCACACTTAAAATGACTGAGCGAGTAGAGCAATGAACCTGCATCTAATTTTGCATTAATTTTGAACATTCCTCTGCAGAAACTATTCAGATGATTCAGAAGGCTGCAGCTATGTGCAACTGGTGATTGGCAGCTTCATCATGACAATATGCCCATTCATGCATCATGTCTTAAACAGTGTTTTGGTGAAACATCAAATCACCCAGGTGACTCAGCCCCGCTAACAACCCAGATTTGGTGCCCTGTGACTTCTGGCTTTTCGAAAAACTAAAACCACCTTTGAAAAGAAGAGATCTCAACTGTTGATGAGATTCAGGAAAATTCAACGGGGCAGTTGATGGTGACTGGGAGAACTGTGTGAGGTCCCAAAGTGCTTACTTAGAAGGCGACTGAGGTGTCATTGTCCTATGTACAACGTTTCTTGTATCTTCTTTAATAAATGTCTCTATTTTTCATAGTACGTGGCTGGATACCTTCTGGGCAGACCTCATAAATAAATTTTTGTTGCTGTACAGTATTTTTTCATTTATGCATTATTATTTTTGCCATACTTAATCTTAAAAACAAAATTAAGATGTTTCCAAATAAAAGAAAGCTGTTTAACATAGAAAAATGTCCTACCATAAATTGATTCAGGGAAAGAAAAGCAAAGCATGTTTGTTTCTGTGTGTGCATGCACATGTGTGTGGTCTTAAAGAGTATACACCACAATTTAAACAATAGTCATCTTGCCCTGGCTGGGTGGCTCAGTTGGTTGGAGCATCATCCCGTACACCAAAAGGTTGCAGGTTCGATTTCCGGTCAGGACACCTATCTGTGTTGCAGGTCCGATCCCCAGTTGGGGTGTGTACTGGAGACAACAGATCAATGTTTCTCCCATCAACGATCCTCTCTCTCTCTCTCTCTCAAATCAGTAAGCCGGTCTTTGGTTGAGGATTACAAAAATAAATACATAAATAAAAATTTATTTATTTTTTATGCAGAAGATTGTCTTCTGCATAACACTTATCAGTATCTGATATTTTTGTTTGATTATCCTCCCACCACTAGATTAACAACTTCATAAATACAAGGAATTTATCTTTTTCCACGTTGTATCTCCAGTGCCCAGAAGAGTGCCTAGTACACAATAAATTTTCAATGAACATTTATGTAATGAATGAATTAATTTTTCTGAGAATTTCTCTATATAAAACCCTCCAGTGGTTTCCTGCTGCCCTCAGATACAATGCTCACTCCTGCCTCAGCCATGTAAAATACAGCCCCTGCTAATTCCCCATATTCACCTTGATCCACCTTCCCACGTTACTATTAAATTCTACCTACACTGATCTTTCCAATTCAAGCTCTTTTGTCTCTTCAAACTTTTGCACTGGTTATTTATGACTGGAATGCTTTTTCTCCCTGTTTGCTCATGGCTTATTTCCCTCTCTTCCTTTAGTGTAATCTAGAAGTTATCCCCTCAGATAAAACCTCTGATCACCCCACTTAAAATAGGTGTTTTCCTAAAAGCACTCATTGTAAGTACAATTATTTTATCAGTTTATTTTTTGGGGGTCTATCTTCTCCACTACAATGTAAGGTCCATAGAGGTAAATACGCCTTGTGTTATTCACCCAAGTCCCCCAGTGTCCAACTCAACCCCTACCAATACAACAGATGAGTACAGGTAATTTTAGTAACATTTTTACAGCTTTATGCAATATTATCTGAAATGTTACACAGCATAAAATATAACCTGGGGGAAGTAAAGCTATTTTACAATTTTGGAAAACAAGATCTCCCATAGTCTTAAGTAGCAGCAAAGTTAGTTTACTAAATTAAGACAAAGTAGAGAAAAAAAAAGGAAATATTTCCCATAAGCCAAAACAGTAATCAAGAGACCACAAAGCAAAGTGTCCCCATTAAAAAAACAAAAAATACTAAAGAATGAGAAATATGATTTTCATAAATTTAAAAATGTTTGCCATATACAAGTTTTGAAGTTATCTAAAGTCGAGATAATCATGTACCGAAGGAATAAAATCCAAGTTACTCCGTGTTGTTATTTGAAGTGCAAAGCCCATTTAGAATCAGTTTTAAATTTCAATAGATGATCTAAAATACTGTTAAGTGTACACACACAGAAACTCTGTTAAGTGATGCCATCTCTGTAGCAGTTCTTCAAGGGTTTCCCCACAACCATACTCTCAGAACTCAATGAGTTAGGAGCAAAGATATTCTGTAAACCTTTAAGTACCATACAACGGTGTGCGGGGTATTTTACCCGTCTCACCTCTCTGACCCCACCAAAGTTACTCCTTAAAGCCCCCCTGCAGGTAAGGCACTTAATCTGTCCCTTCTACCAGACTCCTCTGCACCCTGCGCTCTGGTAGGCAACTCGCAGGCCATTTAGGTGCCCCAGGCAGCTGAGGGGAACCAGAGTTGGGGGTGAGGGCCCAGTGGCCCTCCTTACCTCATGGTGTGTGGGGGAGGGGGCTGTGCCAATGCCCCGCTGGCCCTCCGACGGCCCCCTCCCGCCAGCGAAGGCCAGTGAGGCACCGGCACGCGGCGGAACGGGGTGGCGCCTTTTAAAACTCAACGAGGGCGGCTGACCGCGAGCGAGCGGGTGCAAGACCTGGGCAGGCGGGTTCGTGGAAGCTGCAACGAGGTCTGAGGGCAGGAAAAGCAGAGTGACTTCAGTCCTCTGTTTCTGAGGTACTCCAATACCCAAAAGTGGACTTTTTAAAAATTTTACTTTTATTTTTTACAGAGAAGGGAAAGGAAGGAGAGAAACATCAATCTGTTGCCACAAACCAGGCATGTGCCCTGACCAGGAATCTATCAAGCAACCAACCTTTCGCTTTGAGGGAGGAAGTCCAACCAACTGAGCCATACTGGTCAGAGGAAGGAAGATGGTTTTATTATTTTACAATTATCGCTCCAAGCTTCAATTTCCTGGAGGGTCTTGTCAGCAGGTAACCACTACCAAGGTCGGATTGTAAATCCCAGACCTACTTGAAAATCCATGGCTTTCCCGAAAGGGGAAACCCAAAAGAGTGGACCCAAAATTATTCTAACTCATTACCCCTATTAAGCTTTCCCATTATCTTCTACTAAACCTATGGGAATCGTGGACTTTGTTGTATAATTTACAAAAACAAGAGGCTTACTGAATATCATTTTGGATATTTCATAGATTCCCAAGAGATGCTGGTAATGCCAGCACATGGGGTCGTGATGGGGGTGCTAGTCCCTTCCACTAAGCAATGCAGTCCTAACAAAATTCATCAAAAATAAAATTGAATGGGGCAGAGAGGGAATGAAGTATCTGGCCTGACCTAAGGACATCCTTACTTTTTACTCAACTTTTAACCACATAACCTAAGATATCCACATGCATTTCCTGGACTGCATTTGCATTGCAAGAGGAAATCTAATCAGGAGAGTTGAGGAATCATTATCACTACTGTGCTGTACATATAGAAAACAGGAAAATCTGAACTCACAAAGGAAATTACTAAAATACATACAGAATCGTATAAATTAATTATGTGCTACTTAAAAATAAATTCACTTTGGGTAGTTAATATATCCTATGGGGCAGAAATTGCCTTTTAAAGAAACATATTTTGGAAGGATTATATATTGTGCAAAGTTAGTTATGTATCAGTTATCAGTAATATGACTTTTTCACTTAACTGTGGCTTACTTACTCTTGGATTAAATATTCTATTTTCGAAGACTGTTTTAACATTCTCAAAATCCAATCCAACGGCAAAAAGTATTTTTGCATTTCAAACATGCTTATAATCTTTTACCTGTCAAATTTAGTTGTGTGTGTTTTTTTTTTTTTGAAATGCTGTAGAGTCAGTAGTTCCTCTGGAGACAATACATTCTGTATTCAAAATTATGCACCTTTTATTTATTTTTAAAGGTTTTATTTATTTATTTATTTTTAGAGAGGGGAAGGGAGGGAGAAAGGAAGGGAGAGAAACATCAATGTGTGAGAGAGAGATATATTGATTGCCTCTCACG
Source organism: Pteronotus mesoamericanus (assembly GCF_021234165.1). Taxonomy (NCBI): domain Eukaryota; kingdom Metazoa; phylum Chordata; class Mammalia; order Chiroptera; family Mormoopidae; genus Pteronotus; species Pteronotus mesoamericanus. The sequence continues at coordinate 31,429,800 of NW_026555060.1, forward strand.
CAACCTCGCCTGGGGACCTGGCATGTGCCCTGACTGGGAACTGAACCATCAACCTTTTGGTTTGCAGGCCAGCATTAAATCCACGGAGTCACACCAACCAGGGCCAAAATTTAGTGTATCTTTTAGTAGAATCAGTTCAAAGTTTATATGATGACATTTTTAGACATCTTTGTAAAGTAATTGATCCTTTGTACTGGATCCTCATCAACCTTGGTTTATTAATGTGTGCTCTAGCACTAAATTATCAGCCTGCAAAGAAATAGCTGCATTAATATATTTATTACAAAGATATTAAGTCGTTTTGTCCCTATTACAAGAAAATCCTAAGAACAAATTTCTCTCACAATTATATTTTAAGACCTGCTTTGGATTCTTTTAATTATTAGATATGACAAAAGAGCAAGGGATAGCTAATCCACGGCATAATGAAAGTTTTGTTCTGTTTTCCGTATTGTGACTACCCCTTGATGTATCCCATCCCAAATGCCCTGGGCAAAGAACAGGCCTGTTCACTTAGGATGGCTCACAAAGAAGTAGGGGATAACCGCAAGGCAAAGCAGGTGCTTAGACAGGTCAAGCCAGGCCTCAAGAGTTTGGGTTTTGAAAATTCTTTCTCCTAATGGGGAAGCAGGTATACCCAAAGGTACTAAACAGGGTCTATTTCACCATGTCAAAGAGGGCAGTGAGTCTTCACAAAGTGTTAGCTAGGAATTTATCTCAGGTGTCATTAAAGTATTAAGGGAAAATAGTAAGTATGCCCCAGACACATTTAATAAAAGTAATAATTTTAAAAAGAGAAGCTAAATTTAAAAAAAGCAAAAGACCAACTGCTATAATCAACAGAAGCAAAAGTTGGCTCTTTTGAAATATATTAATCTTTTAGCAAATATAATCAAGAAAAACTAAAAAATATTGGAAACAAAAAGAAGGATATGACTACAAATATAGGGAAAATATTCCTAAAATTATAAATTATCATATGCAATTTTTACCAGTAAATATGAAAACTGTAAGGATATAATTTATCAACACCGGTCAAAATCTAAAAAACATTTGAATAAATCAATTCAGATGAAAGAACAGAAAGAGTAATCAAAGTCCTACCCCTTCTCCCAAAAAAGACAAATCCTAGAGTTTTACTACCAAGTTTCACTTATCAGATTATCAAAAATCCACAAGTTTGGTAATTCATTCCATTGGGGAAGCTATGGAAAACAAAGTGAAAAGAAAGCAAAATACCAGCAGAAAACATATACTATGCCATTTAGCAAAGATTTATTTATACATTAAGATAGATAAATCTATAGAATATAAAAATGGAATTATGAATAGCCAATAAACACATTTCAAAACACCTTCAATTCACAGATTTAAGAAGCCAAGTAATCCCAAGCAAGATAAATAAGGATATATATTTCTGTGAAACATGAGAAAGCCAAAGACAAAGAGAAAAAAGCAGCCAGAGAGGTATTCAGAGACTGAGAGCTGACTTTTTAATAGCAATAATGAAAACCAAAAGACAGAGGAATGAGATCTTCGATGTACTAAAAGAAAAATGACTGCTTAACTGCTCTAATCAGCAAAACTATCTCCCATAAATGACAGTGAAACAAAGACATTTTCAAGTAAATTAAGAGAGTTCATCATCAAAAGACCTTCAATGAAAGCCATTCCAAACAATGTACTTTTAAGCAGAAGGAAAATGGCCCTAGATGGATAGTCTAAAATATAAAAGCAGCAATGACTAATAGAGAAATCAGTAAAAAATGTGGGAAGGTAATGACTGTAATACACAATTCTAAACAGGTTTCCCTCTGTTTGGTAAGAGTATTTTTTTTTAATTTAAATTTAAGAATATGATAGTAACAGTTGAATCATGAAGGGGTTGAATGAAGTCAAACTTCTACGGTTCTTATATTGTCTAAAAGTAAGGTAAAAATATTGGTTATTTTTAGATTTTGAAAAAGTCAAAGATGCAAGACATTTCTAAAATAATCATAAAAAGAAAAAAGTACAGAATTTTAAAACTAGTATATGAGGAAAATGGAATAACAAAAGATTATTAAGTCACTATTTAAAAAATAACCATAAAGGAGAGAAAAGAAATATATAGAATAGTCAGGACAAACAACACAAAATAAGAGCAACTGCAGTTAATATAAATAGGTTGTATGTCTCAGCTAAAATTGTTTTAAAATTGCATCAGAAAATTCCAATCTGTGCTCTTTAAGAGAGATAATCTAAAACATACATGTGCATATGACTCTACAGCTATCTCAAAATATTTTGTTTTTTATTAAAAAAATAAATATTTGACAGAGACAACCACAAAGCCAAAAAAAATTGACTGGAAAGGTAATTCTAACTGATAAACTACAGGCAAAATGAATTAACAGAAAGGGGGGAGGGGAAACAGGACCAAAAATATTATCAGAAATAAAGGAGACATAATTACATATGCTTCAGTCATTAACGGTAGTAAGAAGGCACTTTTAACAACTCTGAAAATAAATATTAAAAACCCAGGGAATATGGACAGAATCACAGAAAAATCTAACTTAGTACAACTGACAAAATTTTTTTTAAAATCTCAGTAATCCTGTAACCATTAGACATATCAAATAGCCAAAAATCTGCCACTAGCAGAACTTCAGACCCAAGTGGATTCAATGGCTTCTACCACAACTGGTTATCCACATGAGAATAAAGTTAAAATTATATTTATAATCCAAACTACACATATAACAATTCCAAGTATACTGACAAAAAATGAAAAACTTTTAAATCAAGAACTTCTGCTTATCATAACAAACAAACATACAAAAAACACCACAAAGAGAAAAAAGCTATTTGCAACTGACTTCTAATTACACAGCTGAGGCCAAATCTTCTCCATACACTTCAACCAAAACAATATATTGTCAACAGATTGAATGCAGAAGCAGACATGAGCTTCTAGTCATTAAAGATATTTGCAAAAAAGTAAAACAAAGCCACTTTTGTCACTAATATTTTTTTTGTTTCGGAAAAGTTATTTTTCATTAAAAATGTTATTACGTTAAGGTGTAATTGGCTTACTATTATTTTTAGAGATACCAATACAGTATTTATAGTATTTAGAGTATATAGTATTTCTATATACCAATAAATATATACATAATAAACACATAAAGTAAATACATATTTGTTGGTATATATAAATACACCAATAGATGCCATATTTATATTTAAAATTGGCTATTTCCAATGTCTAATATGATATAATCCACATAAACAAAAGATGTTTGAGGCCCTCAATAGTTTTTAAAAATGTAAAGGAGTCCTGAGACTGAAAAATTTCTGAATGGCTGAACTACAGGCACATGCTTCAACAGAGATGAATCTCAGGCACATGTTTAACAAAAGTAATTCCCAGAATATACAGTATGATTCTATTTAAATAAAGTACAGAAACAGGTGAAAATAAACAATATAATAAAATTATCAAGAAAAGCAAGGGGTAATTAATTAAAACTAAATTCAAAATGAACATGGTGATGGGACAGGGAATACTTTGCTTCGGGGGAGAGACACACACTAAGAAGGCTTTTAAGGTACCGTATTTTGCTGTGTATAATATGCTCCTGGATATAATATGCACCCATGGTTTTGTGTGTATTATACCTAGGATTATCATGCCTATGATATGTAATCATTATACCCATGTAAAATATGAATCCTTACTTTCCCTCAAAAGTTTGGGCAAAAAAGTGTGCATTATATACAGCAAAATACGGTATTTGCAATGTTCTATGAAGCTGAATACACATATACTTTTCTTTTCTACAATACACGTAAACGGTACATTTAACAGCAAATATTGTAATAGAAGAAACAAGGAGACATACCTATTCTCCTAGAAGGAAAAACTCAAAAGAATGTCTCTTCTGAAATTAATCTATAAATTCAAAGCAATCACAAATAATATTCCAATAAGACTTTCTATAAAACTTGAAAAGTTGACTCTAAATTTCATCTGGAAGAAAAATGCAAAGAGCCCAAAGCTTTTTAAAAAAGAAAGTACCAAAATATATTATAAAACTACAACAATTAAAACAGTGTGGTAATAGATAAATGGGTCAAAGAAAAGAAAAATTCAGAACCAAAATAAACAAGGAAAGGATATAACCTAGCCAAAAATATTTAACTTACTTGTTACCGAAGCAAGACAAAAATTAAAATGAGATGTTTTCAAGTTTTAGAAAATTAGTAAGATATTAAAAAAATGTTACCATCAAATGCTGGCTAGCAGGGAGATTTAAACAAAACACCTTTTGAGAAAGTGAATATAAAAGGGTACAATCATTTGAGGGCAAGTTAGCAGTATTATTAACCAGCATTCTCACAGGGAATCATTTCTACAGAAATACTATCATGAGCATATGAAGCACTGTTCATAATGGCAAAAAATACAGTCACTGCAGCATCATTAGTAATAGGGCAAAACTTGAAAATAAACATCCTTTCATAGAGGAATGAAAGTTTATTTGAGAAATAGATGCTTTATCTATTTAATTATACTAAACAGGTATCACACTACATTTACTTAACAAACAACTATGTCCCAGGCAGTTTTTAGGTACTGCGGATTTTAATTCATTTAAACAACTGTGTTTGGATTACAGGAGATGCTCATTATACAGCTCTTTTTAAAGAGAACTGGTAACATTTGGGCAAATGTTCTGAAAATACAAAATTTCAATTGCTGTTCTTGGTCATTCTTAAAATATTTGTGTACAGTCACTTTTTATTTTTCTCTTGTCTGGGTGAGGTATTTACTGATCTACTGAACATACTATATATAGTACTATCCAGTACTAGAAGGCAGTTTCTCAACAAAAGAGTATTCTTACACTATTAAAGAATATCTGCTTTATTACAAACCTCCTGAGTAGATTTACTACCAATTTCAGATCCACTAATGTTACATATCATATGTACACCCTTTTCCTTTTTAATGATTTTTCAGGGGAACACTGTGGGCCCATAGATGGCTAATATTATTACACTAACACCATAAACTTGTACAACACTTAAGTTGAGAATATAAACTAAAACCGATTTTCATACGCTTTATCATTCTAATTTTACCTTACAGGGAGAATAAAGAAGGATCAGAGAGGTGTATTTAAATTTTTGCATTTCAAATAGAAAAGTGGTGACTAAATAAAACCTGAGGATTTTCAAAGTATCTTCCTCAAATTTTGAGTTTAATTTGCAAGTTCTCCCAAAAAACGCGGTTTGGTTGCACGTACCAACCTATCACGGAATTCCTTACGCGCTACTTCAGTTGTTTGCTAAATAACCCTCCCTATGGATAGATCTCTTCCTTTAATACCTACTAAAGAAAGAAAAGAAAAAAGGAAAAGAGAAAAGGAAAGAGGTAAGAGTCAGGCACTGATATTAAGTATCTACAGAAACTTGTGGTTCACAATTCATAGGGACCTCTTATAAAATTAAACAGCCAGTCCAAACCAAATGAGCAAAGTTTCAACTAAGTATTTATTATAATGTCCATAAAGATGGAGCTGTACTCTTACAAACAACTCAAAGGAAATACATAAACCTTTCTAGACTTTCTGCCTCAAAAAGGGGAAAGATAAATTTTGAAACCCCATACCAACCTGTAAAATGCTGACTTCCTAGAAACAAATTAAGATGATACTGAGAATAGCCATAAGTGGTAAAAAAAAAAAAAAAAAAAAGAAAAAAGAAAATTGGAGAATTTTAAAAAGCAAAAACAATTCTGACAACCACCGTGCCCTTCGACCCCACTCATCCCGGAGCAGGGCTAACAGGCAAGAACGCGTTAGTCATTCATCATTCATAAAAAGCATGCAAATTGCAACTTGAAAAATTTTAACTACAATAGCGAAGCCACAAACGCCCAACACAGCTACACCATGCACCTTAGTTTTGGAGGACAGGGTCTCCTGGTTCCTTCCAGGTGTCTACAAAGGTCCACAAACTGAGGCCCCCACACCGGGGAAGTTTTACCTGTCCTTTGTGCTGCCGGCACCCCCGAGAATTTGGGATTATTTTTCAATTTCTTCCCCATGCTTTTTTATATGCTGTCCGCTCCTCCACACACGCGCTTCCTTCCTCCCGATCCCTCGAGGCCAAATGTGACAAGAGATATTTTTTCGGACCTTGTTAATAAGTCGCTTTCTTTGCTTCCTTCCCGGAAGAGCCCTTGAGTTCTCTTTTTGTGGTACTCCCCTCCTCCCGGATTTCTAATGGGCGCCCTTGGCTCCCCGTTAGCACATGCTCGTCAGAGATGCGCAGGACCCACCACGTCGCAGCACGTCCTTCCTCTCCGCCCTTGTGCCAAAGACTTGGGAAGGCGGCCCCGGCCTTGAAGGGCGGGCCCGAGGCGCAGGCAGGAGGGACGCGACCCTGCGTCCAGGCTCAGAACCCTCAAGCCCCGCCGCGCTAGTCAGCCAAACGTCGTCCCTCCCTGAGACGACATAAAAAGGAACAGAACCCAAGACGCCTCGCGGCCTGAAAGAACATGTCGACTCTCAGTGACGGAGCTGGCAACCGGAAGTAAAACACGACAGCCTCAGGAAAGGGGCGGTGGGGCGGGGCGGGGCGGAGGCGGAGGCGGGGGGGGGGGAAGAGAAAGTGAAAACAGAACTGTGGCGTACCCCGCGAGAGGTAAAAACCAATCGCTGAGGAGAGACCCACACGCAAGCGCAGGCGGCAGCTGGCGTCCACGCGGCGCTCTCTTTTCTTCTCTGCGCAGGCGCGGTTCCCCAGCACGTTCCGGGATTGGATAATGAAAGTGGCGCGCGCAGCGTTCTGGAGGGTCGTCTCGCGGGGCTGGCACGACGCGGGATGAGGAAGACGCCCACCCGAAGACTGCTGGATGCCACTGTAGCAGGATTGCGCTTGCTTTGGGGGCTCCGTCGTTCCAGGAGTGGTGTCTTTTCCTCTCCTTTCGTGGCCCGCTGAAGCTCTGGGAATGACCCTTGTTTTGTTTCGGTCAAAATGACACAACGGAATGTGGCCCTTTTTTTTAATTTAATAGATGTTAAATCCATGTACCACTTCTTTCCATTCAAGTTCCCTGAGAAACACCGGTAGAAGTTCATCATCTATGCCGAGGGCTGAAAGGACCACAGCTAGCGTTAATTCTACCAATGATAGGTATTACGTACTATAAACACCATGAACTAGGTTTTGTGTCACGTGGTGGGTATAGAAAGATTTATTTATTAAAATTGGGTTGGCCAAAATGTCTGTTTAATTTTTCTGTAAAAAGACACATTTTCGTTTTCACCAATAGCTTTTTCTATTTGGATATTTTGAGTATGTCATCTGTCTCCTGCTATTGGCTTCTAGTGGGTAGAGTCCAGGGGTGCTGCTAAAGATCTTCCAATGTATAAGGTAGCCTTAGAGCAAATGATTATTTGGCCAGACTGTCAATAGTACGAAGAAACTTATTAAAACAGTTTTGATGTGTTCAATCAGTCACGGCATCTTCTCCATACATTGCACAAATGTTTTCTTGATTTCAGTTGGGTTTTTACCTTTCTTAAAATAATAAAGCATAATACGCTGAAAATGTTGCTTATTTTCTTCCATCTTAAATATTAAAATGGCTGCACAAAAATTCAATTTTTATAAGTTTTTAAATGCATGCTGATATGACAGCTGTCACAATACAATCTAACAAAATTGTTTTGAATGAAGTTAAAGACAAGCACTACTAGAGCCATCATCTGGGAGAAAAACTAAATGAACATCTTGGCCAGCCCAATAGCATTTCCTGTTTACTGTGGCTGAATTAGGCACTGTGATTACAGTCGTGTACAAGTTAGGGAAGGACCCTTCACATCATTAAATTTATTCTAGAGGTAGATGACAAACAGGTGTAAATTACTGCCATCACCACCGCAACAAAAAAAGAATTTCATTTAACAATACTGCTATGAAAAGCTGGAAATGCTGGTGGATGGGGTTGGAGGCTAGAGGCCGAAGAGGCAGAAATACAAGATCTCAATGAAAAGGAAATTTCAGGTTAAACCTCAATAATAAAAACAAACCAAACTAGTCCTTAGAAGATGTGCAGGAAGAGCTTTTCAAGCAGAGGACAAAGCAAGTGCAAAGGCCCTAGAAGTGAAATTGTGTGTTCAAGAACTGAAGAAGGCTGGCTGTAGAAGCAGAGAATGAAATATAACAGATATTTTGAAATACACAAAACCAAAATGTATAAATCTCTGATTTATCACAAAGCAAGTGTTTATGAAAACACCAACCTCGTCGAGAAATAGAACACTGTCAAAAATCCAGAATCTCCCTCTTATGCCACTTCCCAATCAATACCTACCTCCTTTCCATATCACCAAACCTAACCACTACTCTAACTTCCATTGTAATCTCTTCTTTACTTTTTTAAATAGGTTTTGCGGACCGTGAGAAAGAAGGTACCTACTCAAAAGGGCTCCCAGTGTCTTAACTGGGCTCAAATTTAGGGGGAAAAAAAAAAAGCTCAGCAGTCATTTTTACACAGCGGCTGCTCATGCAAACTGCACGTCAAGGAGAAGCTTGCGCTGAACTGCATGCCACTACTGAACCATTTGCCTGCACTGTTTATGCCATCTGAGCCAGCCCTTAGGAGGGAGTTCCTGGAATGCTATTTCAGTCAATACTGAGTCTTCTCCATCCATCTGGAGCTGGTGCAATTATATCTCCATCAGCTTCTTCACCCATGAACTGAAATGACTCTATTCTGACCAATCAGGACAGTGCCTTGTGGGCCAATCAAATTGCAAAGATTTGGAGTCCTCATTTGCGCAATGGCAGATCAGTCCGGGTATCTGCATAAGTTAGCTCCTCTTTGGCTCTGGAAATGCACTTTTCCTTTCCAATGAAGACTGTGTTTCCCTGGCTGAGCTGAAACATGTAACATCTTTGTTCGGGCAGAGTAGAGCAGACCAGTGAGGAGCAGGACAGACCACGGAGGAACAGAACAGAGCTGTCTAGCTGGAGAGATGCTTGGCCCCAGGACTGCCTCATAGCTGCACCCTTGACAATTGAGCTGTTTTACACTGAATAAAGTTTCCTTCTTCACTGCACCTCAAATTGAGGATTCATGTTGGCATGGAATTGGCACCAACAACCATTCCTAAACTCTATCATTTAGTGGTTTGAAATATATATAAATCGAGTGATTTTGTGCCTGATTTCTTTGGAATAAATTGTGAGACTCATGATTTTCTGTGTACTTATTCTTTTGTTTTCATTGTTATACAGGTATCCTTCACTTTCAGAAAGTTTGCATGCTGCCACTTCATTTTTATGAGAGACTTAGTGTTGGGGGAAGTTGGACTCCGGCCCACAGAGCCCCTCCAGGTCACCACGAATTGGGGAAATAAACCGTGCCAGACACAATTTGCCTGTCAGGAGAAGGGACTGGCCATTTCCTCTAGTGGAGAATGCCCCAAGCCCTTCCTTAAAAGTGGTTTTTATTGAGAACGATATGAGCAGGGGTATACAGCATGCATACAAACCTATCAATCTACATCAAGACTATAGATAATAAATTGAAGAAACACAGAGGTTTGTCTTAAATCAAAGTCTGTCAGACAAGCTGGCACCAGATGCTCATTAAGGCACAGTTTTCAGGACTCAGAAATTATCTCCTTGCTGCCACAAAAGACAGACACACCTCGTTTTTCCTTATCAGGATAGTGCCAAGCAGAGCAAGCTTCAGTGGATACAATGTATTCTTTGGCAGTGCTACAATTCCCAATACCTCATAAAGTGGTTCCCAGCATCAGTACTCATTAACTGGAGGGCATTCTTAACAAAGTAAGTTTCATAAGATTTAGTGCATTTCTTTTTCAGGCCTAATTGCCCATGGGAACAACCAGATCCAGTTCAGGGCTGTACCTGCCTTTAGATCCTTGCACTGACCAGCCAGGCAGCTGGACAGAGCAGCCAAGAGACAAATATTCTTCTTTCAGATAGAATGAGGACTCGGGCAAAACACAGCCGAAGGGCGAGGTTATTTTTCCCTTCTTCCATGTCCCCCAAGTCCTTCCTTGATGGCTCCCATGTGACTGTGTCTGCCTTAGGTTGTCCCTGCCATTGAGGGGTCTTACCTGTGTCATTAACTAACCAGCCACCCTCTAGGGCCAAGCAGGGTGATGTGAGGGAAGCAGGGGCTGTGCCTCTGCCAGGGGAATAGGTTTTGTCTCCTCAGTGACCTATTTTCCCAAGGCATCCTGATTAGCTCCAGCCTTGGAACCCTCTCACGGGTCGGCTAGGCTACAGTTCCTGAAACCAGGCAGGACGGTTCCCAGCAGACGACTGTTTTTAAAAAAATTTAGACAGAACAGAATTTATGCAGCCTATTAAGCAATTTAAGAAGTGTCAATATGATAGCTTTGGTCAGTGAAATGTGCTAAAATTAGTTCTAGTAGAACCTTCATATTTCATAAAGTATTTCAATGCAAATTATACCAGGGACAAAGTGAAAACTTTCATCTGTGCAAACTAATCAATCATTTACATAATTTAGCCACATTTGTCATTGTAAAAAACAAAGGAAAGTTAAATAACTAATCCAAAAGTGATGTTTAATTTTGTAAGTTTCCCCATTCCAGGTGTAGAGATTTTGATAATACAGATTAGGAAAAAAAGAAAGAAAGAAAATAACTAGAATTACTGGATGTTTTTCCCTTAATATCAGGAACAAGACAGGGGTGACTGCTCTCCTTGCTTCTATTTAACATGGTAATTAAGAAAGAAAAAGAAATAAAAGACATCTAGATTAGAAATGAAGGAGTAAGGGAAAGGCTCGTGGAGTTGGCAAGAACTGGCAGCCAAGAAGAAGGTGAAGATGCTGAGCCCAAACCAGGACAACTATATCTGCAAAACCAAGATGTACTTACAGAGACTTCCAAGAAACTATGATCCTACCTTATATCCTTTTGAGGTCCCACAAGAACATATAAGACTTTAAATACTACCAAACTGGAACAGGTATTTGCAAAATCATTTCTTGCTTCTCTGGGTTGTCACCAAGATGGAATCAATTGCTTGCCAAATCATCCAAAGAGTCTGGCTAATGTCCTTTCTGGGGCATGTGATGGAGAGGTTAGAATCTGGAACTTGATCAAACATAACTATATCTGTACAATACAAATACATAAAGGTTTTCTATGAGGGATACGTACTCATTTCTATGGGAATTCCTTTTTGCTGTTGGTTATGACAAAACTGTGAGGCAGTGGAAAATGGGTGAACAAGGCTTTGGAGAAGAGGAAGAACCATTACAGTGAATATTAGGAAAGATGGTGTATACAGGAATTGATCACACTGAAAAGAAGTTAGTTTTGCTACATGTGGACAGCAAGGAGACATTTGGGATGCAAAAATAATCAGTCCTATATGTTAATGACCTGAGGATTTGACAGCGTAAGTTGTGTTAAATTTAACCCAATCAAGACATTTCTCTTGGGAAGTTGTGATCCTGACAGGGATATAATAAATACTATATATGACGCAAGCCACTCCTTTGAAAAGGCCATCTGAAATATGAGAATAAATACAATTTGTTGAAACCCTATGGGAGCTTTCATTTTTACTGTAGCAAACGAAGATTACAACTTACAGACTTCTGATGTGCGTGCACTGGACACTCCTGTAATGGTGCATACGGATGACCTATCTGTTGTCCTTGATCTGAATTACTCTCCCTCTAGGAAAGAGTTTGTGTCTGCTAGTTTTGACAAATCTATTAGAATCTTTCCTGTGGACAAAAGTAGAAAAAGGGAAGTATATCACGCAAAGAGAATGCAATATGTTATCTGTGTAAAATGGACTTCTGATAGCAAGTACAATACATTATGTGTGGATCTGATGAAATGAACATTCATCTATGGAAAACTAATGCTTCTGAAAAATTGAGTGTGCTTACATCACAAGAAAAGGCAGCCAAAGGTTATAAACAGATGTTGAAGGAGAAATTTCAACATCATTTTCATATAAAATGTATCTCTCTTCACCAACGTCTACCAAAATCTATCTACAGCTAGGTTTGGGGACAGCACATTATAGTCTTGTCGACTAGAAGAAGTGAATGTCTCAAACTTAGCAAGCTTGGATCTGTGCTGATCATGTCAGAGAAGAAGCACATAGTGGCACTTGTGACATAGTATTTGGTATTCCCACCAATACTAATGTATTATTATTTGTAACATTTTGATTTGCAAACTCTACAAATAAAACTACAGCCAATCCTTGAACAACATAGGTTTGAACTGGCCAGATCCACTTAAATGCAGCTTTTTTTTTTCAATACATGCAGAGTTGGCTCTTCATATTTTCAGGTTGTACACCCACGAATTCAACAAACCTTGGACTAAAACAGTATTTTCTATCCAAGGTTGGGAATCCAGGAATACAGAGGGTTGACTGTAGTTATATGTGTTTGTTTTTTTTAAAAAAAAAACCTCATTAGAGGATAGGCTTATTGATTTTAGAGTGAAAGGAAGGGAGAGCGTCTGACCAGTGATGGAACCCTAAACCTTTTGGTGTAGGGGGGAAGGCTCCAACTAACTGAACATTCCAGCCAGGGCATATGTGCATTTTCCACTGCTCAGGAGGTTGGTGCCCCTAACTCCTGCATTGTTCAAGGATCAGCTCTACTGGTTCTAGCATAACAAACAATTTAATTACATGTGTAGAGCTTTATCATTACTCATTTTAGCTACCCTGAAAAATTATCTTTAAAAGGTGGTCTGGTTCATCCTTGATCTGCTTTCTTATTTCATTGAAGAATACAGAGTATTTGCAGACTAACATTTTTTTCTGTTAGAAATTGCAAATATAGTTTAGCTTTGATCTACTATTGTAGATACTATACATTTAAACTTACATTTAAGACCAAATATCTCTTGTGTTACCTTTAATATTACTTTGAATAATTACTGCTATGATTCTTCCTAGGATTTCATATAGCATGGAAAAGAATTATGTCAGTACATTCATCAATCAAATTTATTTTTTGTGCTTTATATTTGGCTTTTTGAGACTTTAAAGATGATTAGCCTGCAATTATGTAACTTTCATAAATGATAATAATGATAATTTATGATCAAGTCACAGTAATTAAACATCTTTTTTCTTAGCAAGAAAGACAAGAGGAAGAAGTATAAGTATCTCTATTTTTAGATGACATGACCTGGTATATAGAAACTCCTAAAGAATGCAGTAAAAAACTACTAGACATAATAAATAAATTCAGCAGGGTTGCAGCATACAAGATAAGTATACAGAAATCAATTATATTTTTACACACTTGCATGAACAATCTGAGGATAAAACTAAGAAAATAATTCCACTTATGATAGCCAGAAGAATAGAATACTTAGGAAAAAATATAACAAAACTTATACTCTCAAAACTACAAGACATTGTTGAAAGAAATTGAAGAAATATAAATAACTGAGAAAACATCTCATCTTCTTGGATCAGAAGATTTAGCATTGCTAAAATTGCAATACTCACCAACTGATCTATAGATTACTTACAATCTCTATCATATTCCCAGATGACTTTGTAGAAATTGAAAAGCTAATTCTACAATTCATTTCAAATTGCAAGGGAACCAGAATAGCCAATAAACAATTCTGAAAAAGAACTGCAAAATAGAGGGACTCATACTTCTAAAAAAAACTTACTGCGAAGCAATGGTAAGACACTGAAGAAAAAGCAACCCTTGTACACTGTTGGTGAGAATGTAAATTTGGTGCAGCCACTATGAAAAACAGTATGAAGGTTTCTCAAAAATTTTAAAATAAAACTACCATATGACACAGATATTCCACTTCTTGGTATTTATCCAAAGGAAATGAAAACATGTAAACTTGTTAAGATACATGTATCCCCATGTTCATTGCAGCATTAGTTTTACAGTCAAGGCATGGAAGCAACCTGTGTCCATCAATGGATGAATGGATAAACAAAATGTGACACACACACACACACACACACACACACACCCACTGGAATATTATTCAGACATAAAAAGAAGAATATCTTGTCATTTGTGACAACATGGGTGGATCTTGAGGGTATCACACTAAGTGAAATAGCAAGATAAAGTCAAATACCATATGATCTCACTTATATGTGGACTTGAAAACAAAACAAAACAACAAAAAAAAGAACTCATAGATTCAGAGAACCAATTGATGATGGTCAGAGGGGGGAGGCACAAAGTGGATGAAAGTGGCCAAAAGGGACAAACTTCTAGTTATAAAATAAGTCATGGGGATGTAATGTACAGCATGGTGAGCAATAATACGGTAATGAATACTTGAAAGTTGCTAAGAAAGTAGATCTTAAAAGTTCTCATCATAAGAAAAAAATCTGTAATTATGTGTGGGTGATAAACGGTACCTGGACTTGCAGAGGTGGCCATTTTACAATATATACAAATATAGGATCACTGTGTTGTATACCTGAAACTAGTATGTTATATGTGAATTATATGTTAATAAGAGTAAAAAAGATAAACTAATATGCAATAAAGGAGATTAACACAAAATTAGACAAATAAATTACTATTTAATGACCATTTTAGGATTAATTCTGTTTCAGTTTAGAAAAAAATTAACTTAGATCCTATCCATTGCTACAAATTCCAGATAATTAAAAGACTTAATAACAACAAACCAGAGTAATATACATATTCTGACTCTTGGTGGGGAAATACATTCTGAATATTAAACAAGGGAGAAACACTTTGCTAATATATTTCTGAATACCTAAAAACCTCAACAAGCTTTTCTGCAATTAATTATTGAACTGAGCAACAGAATGAAGAATTCAACATAATAAACTAATAAGAAATATTTGCTTTGTAATATTTTAGCAAATACTTGCATGAATATATACATAGACTTAAGTATAGAAATATAAATAAATGTGTATTGTTTTTTAAATAAATTTTTTAAGGATTTGTTTATTTATTTATTTTAGAGAGAGGAGAAGAGAGGGATAAAGAGGGAGAGAAACATCAATGCAGGAGAGAAACATCAATGTGTGCCTCACCCCGGCTGGGGACCTGGACCCACAATCCAAGCATGGGCAACTGACCTGGAACTGAACAGGCGGGTGGATGCTCAACAAACTGAGCCACACTGGTTAGGGCTGTACTGTTTATAAATATATATGATATATACATATATAAATATAAACATATGACCTATACTCAGATCTAGACACTCTGTCAGGAAAGAAAATACAAACACACAAGCACATGGTATTGCCATGGGGAAAACATAATATCCCAAACGTATTAATTAAAAAAAATGTACCCCATTTAGTAAAGAAACTTGCAAAGAAAATTCAAGAGCCTAATTTGGGTAGACAAGTGGCAAAAACGGTACAAATACACACTGCTAATAGGCATGAAATGTCATTCCTAGGCCTGGGGTTCTCCATTCACAGCATCTATGGATTCTGACAGGGCTCAAACCCTGCTAAATACAGCGCCTGTTGTCTGGACTGGACATTAAAGTACTCTGGGGAAGACTCTGCCCGCGTGACCCATCAAACGTTCTGCCGTCTGCTTGTCCTTATGTTGTTCCCAGACCTGACAATTCCTGATATTTTTACTTTCCAGCCCAAACTAAATTCTACATTTAGGCTTAGGTCAGGTCAGGGTGCTTTAAGAAAGAAAGAAAGCTTCCTTACTCAACTGTTAACTTGGAGTCTTTTGGAAACAGTGTATTCATTTCTGTCATGAGACTTGGAAGGGCGTGTTTTGTTTTTGTTCTTGTTTTTTGAATGAATGTGAATGATGTGGAATTGAGGACTTCCTCTCAAAAGAAACAGGTAACACGTCAGCTCTAGTAGGAAGGTCATCATTAAAATTAAAACAGGGAGGAGCTCTGGAGCTTTGCTGAGTGCGATCAGTGCAAGGGATGGCAGTATGTTTTAGCAGCTGGACACGTTTTCCACATGGATACGTTGACACATGTTTTGCACACGCCACATGTTTTGCACTTGGACACAGGGACAACGCTCTGCACATGGATACACCGGCACGTTTTGCACGTGAACACATTTTGCACACGGACGTGTTTCGCCCAGCAAAGCATGGCGGCAGCGACAGCAAAGTTGGACGCAGATGACCGCGACGCGGCGCTGGCCCGGAGTCCCGCGAGGCGCGCCACCACCACCGGGGAACTACAACTCCCGGCGCTCGCGGCCATCTCTGCCAGAAGCCCTTGGCCCCGGCACGAAGAGTCACC
This sequence comes from Pteronotus mesoamericanus, assembly GCF_021234165.1. Classification (NCBI taxonomy): domain Eukaryota; kingdom Metazoa; phylum Chordata; class Mammalia; order Chiroptera; family Mormoopidae; genus Pteronotus; species Pteronotus mesoamericanus. The sequence goes on from NW_026555060.1 coordinate 31,446,113, forward strand.
GGGAGACGCAGCTGGGGGCGCGTGGCAGCAAGCGGCATGGAACCTGGGGTCGCTGACGGCTGCTTCCTGGGCGACGTGGGTACGTGCGGGCGCCGCGGACGGTGTGGGCGCGGGTCTACGATACAGGGATTACGGAGCTGGGGGACTAGCTCTTTTGCTCTCGGTGGCTGAAGAGGTGCATCTGATGACATTGGCTTTGTGATCGGGGATGCACCCTCTGCATGTGTCGTAAGGGACGGTTTGGTGGGCCCTGGTTGGAGGGCCATGTCCTTAAAAGAGCAGGGTTCGGTGATCCCATGCTTTTAGACGCGGTACCTGTACCCCACCTCCGCCCCCTGCCAGCACATTACAATGCTGGTCATAATTGTGACGCGACAGTAGTGGGACCTCCGAACTGCAGACCCACCACCAGAGTTCTGGCAGCCTTGAGGAAGATGTGGATGGGGGCGGAGTGGGGTGGAGTGGGTAGTCATAGCCAAGTTGAAGGGGATCCTAGGAAATGCCCATGAGGGACCATTCCTAGCGCAGCTCGGGGACAAGCCCAGGATGAGAGCTGGAACGTTTTCCAGGCGCCCTGTGAGAAGGCAGTGTCATAAGCATCCCCCCAACACAGGCAAGTGTGACAGAAGGAATCGGCTCTAGAAGGAGGATGTGCCCTTGTGACATTGCCTCACTGTGTAAAAAATGAAATCTTGGTTCTTCACTGATTCTTCTTTACCATTTAGTCTTACCCAAGAATGAAATGGGTTTGAGGGCAAAGGGACATTCTTTCCAGGAGTAAGCTTTCCTGCCTATGCAGTAAATCTATGGCAAATAAAAGGAGCAGTGAAAGCACTTCGAAAGTCTGAAAAGAAAACAAAAACTGAAGTGTTTCTACACTGGTAAAAACAGTAGTGGGAGTAACAATGAGAAAAGTAAATTTAGCTTAAGAGGAACTGCAGTAGTAGCAAGGCAAAGATATTTTGATTTTGCAAAAGAGCCACCTTCAACGTGATCAAAAGCATTTAATAACCATTTGTTTTTACTTGGCATTCTGCCCCAGGCAGACACAAGACTTTGACCCTGCCAATGTGATCTACATTTGTCAGATCAATTAAACAAGCAACAAACAGCTAATCTTGGAAGCCTGTTTAAACACATTTTTACTCATGTAGAGCATTCAGTAGCACAGCATAACTTCTGAGGGTTTCCCCCCTACACCCCCTGAATTTGAGGAATGTGTCTTTAGAAGAGAAGCATATTCTAAACTAATGGGTACATAGTTTCTGGGGTTTGTGGCTATTTTTGACTGTTGTTACATATTTCTTCAAGAAATGTCCTGCTGACATTTCTATTTCAACACTAAATGAATAAGCTGAATTTGTTGAATCCCAAACAACACTCTCTCTTAGCATAAGTATAGGCCCATTATAGGGTTATTTTAACATTCTAATCTCAAATTCTATATGTGTGTGGTGTACTCCAACCAAAGCATTCCAGTTTTTAAAGTAACAGCTCACAGAGGTGAAGATTGCAGTCTTACAATATGGCCTCATCACTAAGCACAAAAATTGTAGGGCAAGTCACGTCCTAAAGTGAATCTGATGTTTATAACTTAGCAAATGTAATACCATGTTATTGACCCAAGGTAAGTGTCTATTTGCAAAGTTGAAAAAATGATCCTCATACTCAGCATCTGTCCTCAGGGGGTTCTGACTTTGAAGGAAGAGGCTGGCAGAAAACAAAGGGGAGCATTAGGGAGTTTGGGTTCTGCACAAGGCAAGCTGCTTAGTTCTTCCATTATCCTTAGTCAAGAATTCTAAACACAATTCATTGCTGTCTACAGTGTTTAGAAGATGAGATGCAAAGAGGAAAAGGGGTGGCAACAAATAAGAGCCATTGAGCTTCTAGTTTATATACCAGGCACGAGCCACAAGCTCTGGAAGAGCTGCTAGATAGTTATCATTATTGATAACTCAGGCAAAACTGAATTTTTGCTGGAAAGAAGCAAAGCTGATGTTTAAACCCAGGTAGAGTATTTAGTTTTTTTGGTTGTTGCTTGTATTACATTAAATGTTCACACCGTTCCCATCAAATAGGTCCATCTCTAATCGACGTGTAAGGTTACATGAAGAGCTGGCCTAGTTTTGTGACTGAATGGACAAATATGCCTGTTGTGGGTTTCTCAGGAGACCTGGGAGTGTTTTACCACATACTTGCAATTTCCCCATTGTACCACATGGCCTTTCCTGCTGTGAAAAATGTGTTTGCCTCAGGGGTCCAAAGCCAGGAGCATGCTCGTGCCTGGGAACCTATATACAAGTTCATCCTTCTGTTGTGTCTGCAGAATTTGATTTTTTAAGAATACAATTGTACTGAAAGCACCTGGAGAGATCTGGATAATCAGTGTCCCGGCTGAGAAGTCAACATCCTCTAAGACTTTTCAAATCATGTTTCTGTTTATGGCTGAGAGAGAGCTGCATTCTAGAAATCTCTAGAAATATCCTTTACTGGAGAAATCTCTGGGCATTGTGTTATAGTACTAACAGAAATGTCGAAGGAAATCTATTTAGGATGACTTTAACACCCACCGGGATTCTGAGGCAGTCACTGTGGCTGGTAGTGCCTGCCATCTATAGCAGTACAAATGAGTTTTAACTTTTTGGTATAACATTGCTGCCTTGGAGAATGAGGGGTGGTGGTTGGGAGTTTCATAGTTGGGGATTAAGGAATAGTAGGTAAAAGCAGGTGTTGTGGGCTAGACCACAAACATCCTTTGGGAGGAAAGAAGGACAGCTGCCCTGGGAAGTTGGTTCCAGGACACAGCGAAAGGTAAAGGCAGTGCTTTCCTACAATAGAGAAATAACTAAACAGTGATTTACAATCTTGGCTGCACGTTGGAATGACCAGAGGATCTTTAAAAAATGCTAATACCTGGGGTCCCGCCCCCATAGATTCTGATTTAATTGCTCTGGGGTACAGCCTGGCTACTGTGCATTTTAAAAGCACCCCAGGTGATTCTAATATGCAATCAAAGTTGAGAACCACTGAAAACAGAGGAAGTCTTGGCCTATTGCAGCTTGAAAAATTTGAGCAAATCTGGAACAGTTTTATGAAAGCAGGGAGGATGAGGAGTTAAGGTGAAGCAAGCCCAAGCATGTCAACACAAAAAGAGGTAGTTTTTTGATTCAGAACGGAATAAGTAAAATGAAATTGGGCTGAATGTCACAACATCTGAGAGATTTAAGCTTCTTCATTAATTATAGTCATCTCTCATAAAGACCCTGTGTGCCATGCAGGAAGATGAGTTTATCAACTAGTTCACTGTTCTGTGGAAGCTTACTGAGAAAAAATTACATTGATGTCCCTAGGAGACAACCAGTCACCTCCTTGGGTTTTCTCTCTAAATCTCTTTAGCCAGGTGTTGTTTTTAGCCCATTTCTTGAGGTGAGCTGCTTCTGCAAATGGCTTATAATTTCTGTTTTCTTTACCAAGTCTTACTCATGAAGCGGATAGCCTTATTCCAAATTCTAGGAGTGGACTTTCATGCTACCCCATTGGCACTAATGTTTATAAGGAATTTGGGGCATAAAAGGGCAGTCTCTATCTAGATTAACAGGCAGGATAAAATAATTTTTTTCTTTATAATGATTTATATGTTTAGTAAATTTACAACTCTCAAGAAGCTTGTAAAGTTGTGTGAAATTCTGGCCGAGGAATTCCACAGCCTTCTCTTCCTTGCCTTTGGGATTGCTTGTTCCTCAGGCTGCTGGCAGGCCCCAGGCCTACCTGGGGTTCACCTTTGGAAAATAGCATACATATTTTGGTTTTAAAAGCTTCACTTTCTAACTTGTATTGGTGAAGTGGAAACAAAGGTAAGCGCTAATGTCAACCATGAATTTAATCAGTGTAATCTGATAAATCAGGTAAAAAGAAGGGAGGAGGAATGTTTTCCTTCTCCTATTTCTGCCTTCCTAAAGATTTAAACAGCACCAAATTGTGGTCTGACACAGTGTGTTGAAGCAAAGGTTGAAAAGTAGGTCCTTGGCAATGCACAAATCACTAGCAATATCTTAAGGAGCAGAGTTTATAGAAGTGATAAGATAATTTAAATTCTCTGAATCGTCTTTCATGACCAGTTTAAGTGTGGATGGAGATTAGGCTACTAGTAGGCAAAAGCTGAGAAAACACTTTTGAGTCTGTGCTCAGATCTCAGAGCTGGGGAGCAAGTATTTTAACATATCTGCCATTTAACATGACCTCTTCCACCTGCTGAGGCTAACAGATGTTCAGAGAGTAGATTGCAGTGAGCTCATCTGTTCCATCATGGTTGCAATCGAAGCAGTATATTTTTAACACAAACATAGACACATGCATCGTGCTGTAAGATAACACAATTCTGTGTGAGTTGGTTAGTTTGGGGTCTCTTTCAAAGACACAGCAAGTCAAATACCAGAAGGGGCTTTTTCTAAGGAGTTGCCCACTCCTTATAAAGGAGTACGTGAGGTGAATTTCATTGCATGGTTCCAGATGATAGAATTATAGGAAAAAGGGGCTCTAAAGCTTATGTTATAGTCCATGTATAGAAACCCCTGCAATGCTAGAAACGGTGGCCTCTCAAGGGTCAGGGGTCAGGGGTCAATAAATATCATATATGCAGTGATATGAAAGATCACTCCAAACCCACTGGAAAAGAGAACAGGAAGCAATTGTTCAAGGATGCAAACCTGAAATTACCTATGCTTTTCATATGTATGTAAAAAAAAAAATCCGAGAAATTCATTAGTTGTTTGTGAGTGGTCAAGCTCCGAGAATTTGACTTTGATGTGTTGGAAAGGCAAACCCAGAAATCATTGTGTTCTATTTGGGCTGGAGTATATTTAACATGTTTATTAGGAGCCAGAGCCAAGAATCCCAGGTGGGACAGGAAGTATGTCCCATGACCAGATGGGCCAGTTCCTAGATACGGAACACACACACAAATACACACATGAGCCAGTTGTAGTTTGAGAAGCAGAGATTCCTATGCTGTGTGATCTTAGGCAAGCCTTTTGCTGTATTTATTTTTTAAAAAGGGTTAAATGAGAGATTATAAAGGATTTCTTGTTAGTATTTAACATGTATTTTATAGATGTAATACTATACATAGTTTAAGAAATTAAATGGAACCAAAAGATTTACCATGAAACATTTCTGTCTTCCACTTCCCCTTCTACTTTTGTCAATTTCCACTACCTAGAAGCAACTACATACTTCAACTCAGCTGTCCAACTGGTTTACCTTCATTTGTCTAACTAAATGCTGAAAATGCAACTTCTTGACTTTCAAACTTTACTGTCCTTGCAGACATCCAGTTGTGAGAGGTGAAGCCCTCGCCTGCCATTTGGTGCTCCTCTACTAACATATATTTCCCTCCAGGATCCTCTAATATAATTATATATTTTTTTGTTTGTTTAAATCAGTATCTGGCATTCACATTACTATGACTGTGAATATTGTCTACAGCTGCACTCCTTGCTATAATAGGATTACGTTTCTCTCTTCATATAACTTGTCACTTTTCTTAGAGGTAATTGATTGTCCTGTTTTGACTGTTTTAGTTTTCTCTATTCACAATTACCAATATATCCCCAGACTGTCTCTCAGTCTGCCTCCTCCTAATAATACCTCTTTCCTGGCTGACTTTCTTTTCTTAGTAATGTCTGTTCACTTCCTTTCTCTTTCTCTTTTGCTTTCAGTTATTCTCTTTCACTTTCTTTTTACCTCCTTTACTGAGTTCTGACTGTTTTGTCCCCATAGGAAGATAACTTTTCTTGTTTAATTTTTACTCATTTAATATCTTAAAACCACACTGTAGGCCACTTGACCACATGTTTACTGACAAACAATATTTTGGGTATTCATAATTAAAACATTGAGAAAAACCTTGCTGAAAAAATCTCTTAAAAAGCAACAAAAGGCCCTGACTGGTGTGACTCAGTGGGTTGTGCATTGTCCCACAAACTGCAAGGTTGCAGGTTCAGTTCCTGGTCAGGGCACGTGCCTGGTTTGTGGGCCAGGTCCCAGGGAGGGGGCAACTGATTGATGTTTCTCTTCTACATCGCTATTTTTCTCCCTCCCTTTCTCTTTCCCTTCCCCTATAAATAAACAAACAAACAAACAAATAAATAAATCTTTTGAAAAAAAGCAACAGAACACTTTGCTCCAATTCCTAAGTAAGGATGTCTACATATGGAAATGAAGATTTCTGTTTCCCCTTGAGAATCAAGGTGATTGCTAATTTCCAGTACACAAAAACTTTAATTCAGACTGTACTATTCAAAACTGCTGGTTGTGATAAACACTACTAATAAAGCAACCACTTTGTGCCAGGCTCTTCACATATATTGTGTCTGGTTCTTAAAGCATCCTGTGGAGTAGGTAGTGTCATCCTTAGGCACTGGTCTCTTTGCCCTTATGGGTTCCCTTTTCTTTTTTTATTCCTTTACTATCAGAGGGATGGGTATACTTTGCTGTGCTTTTCTGGAAGTGTTGATTGTAAAGGATTTCTAAGGTCTTTTCAGTTCGTTCTTAAATTCATTGGTAGCCTTTATGCAAACATCCTTGTCCTGGGGGACTTTGGGGGGTGAGTCACTCAGGACCTCTGACTTTCCCCTGAGAGCTGAAGGTAGCCTGAGGAGCATCCCTAAGAAAACCATCCCCACTGTGACTTCAGTGTTCATTCTTGGCCACTAAGTCTCCCACACTTGGCTCCCCCCAGGAATGGCCTGCCCTCCCTTCTATCTCTCTCTGCCACCATTTCAAGAATGTTTACTGGGGAATTTGGTAGAAGGGTTTATGCCAGAGCCGGCAGATTATTTTCAATCTGCAGCTACAGCAGAGAAGGACCTTTCTGCAGCAAGGACCCCAGGCTGCCCTTAATGACATACTTGGAACTAAAATCTCGGCCCAAGCAACACACAAGGGTGCATGGTGCATATTGACCCCAACTCAAAGCCAGTGTGTTGGATTAGCTTTGTAGTGAAGGTGTTCTCTGTGGCATTTGAAAAACAGTCTGTTAAAGTAGGGCTGCTGCCTGTGGAGAGGCCTGCCCAGCTTGGGGAGGAGAGGTCTGGAGCAGGATCAGGGTGACAGGCAGGGCTAGCTTAGACAGAGTGGCTTTGATTTGGTCTCTGGAGAGTTTGGTAGGGCCAATGAGACCTTGGCTCTATGTGATCAGGGGACCTGTCGGGCCATGCATATCATAGACGCAGGCTCTCTGGGAGGGCTGGTGGATCCTTGGCTGCAGAGCTACTGTTTGAGCCCACAGAGCAGGATTCTAGTCTCTGGATGACTAATTGGGATGCTGGTAAAGTGGCTCCCTGAACAAAAACGGGGCGGCGCGCAAGGGGGTGGGGGGAAGAAGGAACACAAGATTCTTATTTGCTGCTTTTCCTGGTGTAAACACCTTGGCTGACTTTGAACTTCCGGTGGTTTCTGGCTGGTGGAATTCCTGGATATTTAACAGTTGCCTGTGGTAGGAGCTGGTAGGAATACAGGTTGCAGTGTCAGAGGGACCAGGAACTGTGCAGGTAAACCAGGCAGGGACTCAGTACAGGGGACTCACACAGGATCCACGTACTGGAATTGGGGTCCAAGGTGGTGCTCACTGTGAACAAGGACAGATGGTAGAGCTGGAACCCAAGGTCCCACCAGGACTAGCAGAAGTAGTCATAATGATGATAATAACCCCATCACAGTCATAGTGTCTGTCGTTTACTGAGTGCTTACAGTTGGCTGGGCACTGCACAAAATAGCATCCATTCAGTTTCCACTGCCACCCTGTGGGGTAGACAAAAGTATCTTCATTTTATAAGTGAGAAAACTGAGGTTTTGAGAGGGTAACTTGTGCAAGATCGCGGAGCTTCTTTTAAGTGACCGAGACAGGTGTTGGGTGATTTTTGAGGCTCCTTGGTCACCACATATGGACTCCCTCAGAGCAGGCTGATGCAGAAACACTTGAAGTACTTGGCTAGGGCTTCTTAATTCCCAAAGGATGGGCTTGGGCCTGGGGCTCTCAGATGTGAAGGGTCAGGAGCCCCGGCTAAGGCAATGAGGGCATTAGAGCTGGGAACCAGAAAGGTGCACATCTGGTGCACAGGCTGAATCAGTTAGGTCATACTATGAGGCAGAAATGTGGCAAAAGTGTTCCCAAGCATCTGTCATTCTTCCTTGGGTAACCGTGGCTGTCATCTGGCAGTCTATTTGTAGATGACATTGGTGAAACTCTAGTTTTCAAGAAGAAGGTCTTAGTGCTTCATGAGCATGGGCTTGCCAGCAGCTGGTTGACATGAAAAAATGACTCAGGTGTCACCATGACCTCAAACCAAAGCACAGGCAAGTGGCAGGAACAAGCTGGGATGCAGCTATCAGTCTGGAGCTCAAGTGCTCAGATGCTCTTCCAGGACTGCAGCCTTGGCTCTGGTTACAACAGACTCCTATTTAATTGATGCCCTGGTGCCTGGCTCAGTGCCAGGAGCTAGGCTGGCCTGTGAGGGGCAGGGAAGGTGGTTGTGCTTTGGCATGTGGGGGGTGGGGGGAGGGCAGACCCAACTACAGAGGGAAGACGTTGTCTGGCAAGTCAAACCTGCTTCTGGAGAGCATTTAGTCATCCCATACCTGTGTGCCAGGTTCTGTGCTGGAACCCGAAGGTGGGCTTGTCCTATGCTAAAGATGCATGAGGATGGGTGGGAGAAGAGTAAGAATGAGGTGTAGGTGTGAGGCTGTGCACAGCAATTGGTACAGGGATGGCATAAAGAAGGGAGTGGGTGGTTGGGCTGCATGTTGAAAGGCTTCTGAAGGACCAGACATTAGACTGAGTCTTACTGGGTGAGGAGGACTTTACTCACTCAGGCAGAGGAAGGGGTATGGGGAGCTGAGGGCGCATTTCAGGTAGGGAGAGAAAAGGCAAAGGCACAGGGCCCGGACCACTTGGCCCTACGTGGGCTATGTGAAATTCAGTATAACTGGAGACAATTTGTGTGTGTGTGTGTGTGTGTGTGTGTGTGTGTGTGTGTGTGTGTGTGTGGTGGAGGGGTGATGGGAGGGGCAAGGGTAGTGGTGGGAAGGGGGAAGGAAGATTGGGAAAAGAGGCCAGGACTCTATCCCAAAGGGCCTGAGTACCTGGTTTTTAAAGGAGTATGGGTTTTATCCTGAAGGAAGGGGCAATTGAAGGGTCCTGAGCAGGCCCCACATGACCTACTTATGATTTAGCTGCATTATGATTTAGCTCCAGGAGAGGGATGGGAAGACTGGAGAGGGATGTGATGAGAGGGAGGGGCATGATGGGAAGAGGGAAGCTGAGAAACCAATTAAGTGGCAGGGCTGGGATTTGGGAGAATGCTCATCCCAGAGGGGACTTGAATAACCTGAGATTCTCAGGTTTCCAGGCTGGCCCCTCTCCCACGGGGATGGTGCATCATGTCACAAATGGGGGTTTAGGCACAGGGCAGGAAACAAAGCCTAAGGTCAGACCTGGCAGTGGGCTGACTAATGTGTAGTGTTTTCCCGTGCTCTCCTCACTGACAGCAAGCAGATATGTCTTTTTGCTTTAAGATTTCACTGGGGGAAAGCTGAGCTTTACACGGAGGGCCAGTGCTCATTCACACAGCTCCGTGGGGCACATGCAGCCCTGCATTCTTTATGTTCAGCTCATTCTCTCCTCCCTTGCTTCTCAGCCCTTCCTGGAGTCACCAGAGGCTGTTGATGTCACATTCTCCACCCGCTCCCCGCCCCACCCCCCAACTGTCCTGTGTTGATGACAGCCTGTGGTTGGTACCAGATATAGGTGACAGCCTCCTCACCCCCAGGGACTCCTCTATATTTTTGTTACTTATAAAAAAAATAATTTTTAAAGTTTTAATTGTGGTTTAAAAAAACCACATAGAAATTTTTAAGATGCTAAGTTTTAAGTATACGGTTCAGTAGTGTTAACTACATCCACATTGCCATGCCACAGATGTTCACAATGTTTTCTCCATGCAACACTGAAACTCTGCACCTGTTAAACTGCCCATTCTCTCCCCACTGCCCCTGGCAAGCACCATTCTACTTTCTGTCTGTATGAATTTGATGACTTATACAAGTGAAATCATATAAGTGTCTTTTTGTGACTTTTAAAGTTTCACTTAGTATAATGTCCTCAAGTTTCATTCATGTAGCATGTGATAGAATTTCCCTCCTTTTTAAGGCTTAATAATATTCCATTATATGGATAAACCATGTTTCTTTATCCATTCATCTATCTGTGGATACATGCGTTGCTTCTACTTTTTGACCATAATGCATAATTCTGCAGTGAACATGGAGGTGCAGATATTTCTTCAATATCCTGATTTTAGTCCCTTTGGACACATACCTAGGAGTGGAATTCCTTGTTCATACTGTAAAATCTTTCATTTTCTGAGGAACCAGAATATTCTTTTCCATAGTGGCTGCACCATCTCATATTCAGCAATACACAAGAATTCCAATTTTTCCACATCCTCACTAACATTTATTTTCTGGTTTTTTGTTTGTTTCTTTTTTTGGATAGTAGCCATCCTAATAGCTGTGAGGTGATATCTCATTGTGGTTTTGATTTGCATTTCTCTGATGATTAGTGATGTTGAACTTCTTTTTATATGCTTCTTGGCCATTTGTATATCTTCTTTGGAGAAATATCTATTTAAGCCCTTTGTCAATTTTTAAATTAGATTGTTTTTGTTGTTGAGTTGTTGGAGTTCTTTATATATTCTGGAAATTAACCCCTTCAGATATATGATTTGAAAATATTTTCTCCCATCCCATAGGTTGCCTTTCAATCTGTTGATCGTGCCCTTTGACGTGCACAAGTTTCTTTTCTCTGCTTTGTTATCACACCTGCTGCTTCTGATCTCTGCCCTCCATCGCTGCTGCTGGTTACCAGTAAGTTGCATTTCCTCTACAGACTTATCATAAAGAAAGAAAATTAGATTTTCTTCTAAAATTTTTTATGTTGATTTTATAATTTCTTTTAGCAAATTCATTCATTCATTCAGTTATTCATTCAAAAATCGGGGGAATATGAACATCGTTGTTGAGCTATATTCTATGCCAGGTGCTGGGAATACAGAGCCAACAAGTGATACTTGTCACAGACTCACTGCAGCCTGTCTCTTCTGTGATGCTTTCCTGACTGGCCCTGGATGCTTGGTTGATCTTGCTTCTGAGTTCCTGTAACTCGAAATATTCTTCCAATATTGCAGTTGTCATGTTGTTTTGAATTATTTGCACATTCTCTTTGCCCATGACCATAAACTGCTTATTGTCACATCTTATTCATCTTTGTACACCACAGTGGAAGATGCCATATCTCTCTAGGTAGCTGCTGGATGTATACATGTGGGAGCCATGCCAGGCTGCCCACCGCTCAGCCACAGGCCTCCCCAGCACTCAGCCATCCTGAGCTGCACTTCCCTTTCTGCTACAAGTCCCAGGGCTTTACCCTGCTCTCTCCCTTTTAGGGTTGTAACTTCTCATTCTGCCCTTGGGATGTTGCTCTCCCTAGATTAACTTTAAAGTGATGCAAAGCTACTTTTTGTTACCTCCCAAGACAGGCCTGCAGGTGACTGCTAATTAGTACTGCTGGGAAACATACTTGGGCCCCTTCTTGAGATGGTAAGTATAAAGTCCCATTAGCTTGGCTTATATATTTTGTGGGAATTAAATTTTCCTCTGCACTTCAGCTCTCCCTTTGTTTCCCCTACCCCCCATGATTGAGTCCCCATTTCATGCGGTCACATAGGTTCTCTGGCTAGTGAGTAAGATCGGTACAATTCTGGGGGTGGGTAAAATACTATAGATAGACAGCATTTACAGAGGGGACCCAAAGGAGGGGCTGCTAACCCAGAGCGGATGGGGGCTGTAGAGCAGGCAAGGCCTCCTGGAAAAATAACCATTGGATTTCAGACAAGAAAGGTGGAAGTAGGTTATCTAGGATGAGCAGGGAGAGGTAGGGTGGAGGGGTCGGGGGGGAGGGAGTGAGTTAAAGAGGCAGAGATGGGGAGAGAAGGGGTTATATTCAGAGAGAAAAGTATTGTCTAAAGCAGTGGTTCTTGGAGTGTGGACCCCAGACAGCTGCATTGGCATCATCTGAGTGCTTCTCTGAAATTCATATTCTCAGGCCCCGCCTGAAACCTACTGACTCAGAAACTCTGGGGGTGGGGCTTAGCCCTCCAGGTGAAGCTGGTGCTCAAGTGTGAGTACTACTGGTTAAAAAGAGGTCAGAGTGCTGTGTTTCGTGCCCCTCATTCTCTAGAGTTGAAGGCAGGTGATGGGTAGAGAGTGATGAGGAGGTAAGCCACTGCATAGGGAAGAGGAGGAATTTTACTCCATTTTGGATAGGAGAGTGCCTCTGTTTATTTATTAACATATTTGTTGGACATGTATGTTATGAAGTTGGAATGCAAAAATAAATAATTGTAGTTTGAGACGAGTAAAAATGAAAACACAACACACCAAAACTAATGAGATGTGGCGCAAGCAGTTCTTAGAGGAATTTAAGTGATAAATACCTGTATTAAAGAAAGATCTCATATCAATGACCTTCCATCTTGAGACACTGGCAAAAGGCAAAGCTACATCTAAAGCAAGGATAAAGAAAGAAATAAAGAGTAGAGGGGAAATTAATGAAATAGAGACCAGAAAACAGTATAGAATATCCACAAAATCAAAAGTTATTTCTTTGAAAGAAATAACTTTGAAAGATCAACAAAATTGACAAAACTTTAACTAAGCTGAACAAGAAAAAAAGAAAAAGAAGGCACAAATTACCAAAATCAAGAATGAAAGAGGGAACATTGTCGTGGACCTTACAGAAATAAAAGGATTATAAGGGGATAGTATGAACAGCTGTGGATTAGTCAGTTTGGGCTGTCATAGCAAAATACCACAGACAAGATGGCTTAAAAAAAAGACACTTGTTTCTCACAATCTGGAGGCTGAAATTCCAGGACCCAGGTGTTGGCAGGTTTGATTTCACTTGAGGCCTTGCTTCTTGGTTTGCAGAGTCACCTTCTCTTTGTGTCCCCACATGGTTTTCCTCTGTTCATGCACATCTCTAATGTCTCTCTGTGTCCTAATCTCATCTCCATATAAAGACACCAGCCAGATTGATCAGGGCCCACCCTAATGATCTCACTTTAACTTAATTACTTCTGTAAAGACCCTTTCTCTAAATACAGACACATGCTGAGGTACTAGGGGTTAGGGCTTCAACTTTCGAATTTGGGGGTGGGGAACAAAATTCCATCCATAAAAAATTGTATGCCAACAAGTTAGATAACATGGTGAAGTGGACAGTTTCATAAAAAGGCACGACCTACAAACTACCAAAACAGACTAAAAAAATAGAAAACCTGAATAGATAATATAACAAATGAAAAGACTGAAATAATAACTAAAAAACAACATAGGAAAGCTCAGGCCCACATGTCCTCACAGATGAATTTGACCCAACATTGAAAGATTAAATACAAATTCTTCATAAAGAATTAGAAATTCTCCAAAACTTAGAAGAGGAGAGAACACTTCGTGACTCATTCTAGGATTACCTTAATACCAAAACCAGATACATACATTAATCACAAGAAAAATGACACTTATGAACATAGACACAAAAATCCTTAACAGAATACTAGAAAACCAAACCTAGCATGATATAAAAAGGGTTATAAAACATGAGCAAGTAGGATTTATCCGAGGAATACATGATTGGTTTAACATCTGAAAATCAATTAACATAATACACAATTTTGATGGAATTAAGAAAATAAAGCTGGCATAATTATTGCAATTGGTGCCGGAAAAGTATTTGACAAAATCTAACACACTCTCATGATAAAAAACATTCGACAAACTAGAACTAAAAGGGAACATCCTCAACTTGATAAAGTTCGTCTACAAAAACCCACATTATCATCATCTTAATTGTGAAAGACAAAGCTTTCACTCAATGACCAGGAACCAGGCACGGATGTTTGGTCTCATGACTTCTGTTCAGCATTGTGCTAGAAGTTCAAGCCAGGGCAATTAGGCAAGAAAAAGAAATAAAAGCATTCAGATTAGAAAGTAAGAGAAAAACTATCTCTGCAGATGACATGATTTTGTATGTAGAAGATCCTGAGGAATCCACTAAAATTGAGTCACTGAAACCTGGTCCCTACTTTCAAGGCATTTCCAGGCAAAGAGGGGGATAGTGTAAATGTGTGTGTATGTGTGAGTAGTGTGGGAGAAGTGTTTCCCAGAGAAGGACATATTTTAACTGGATCCACGTAGAGTATGTAGGTATCTAAACAGGAGATTGCAGGCTGGACAACTAGGGTAGGGACAAAGGTGGGCATTTTAAGCAGAGAAGAGTACATACAAAGAAACTCAGATATGACAAAGCAGTGTCAGCGATGAGCTGCGAGTGTGACTGGAGAGTAGGATTTGTGGGGTAGTGTGGGAGATAAGTCAAGGAGGTGAGCAAGGCATTTACGTACCGCCAAAGACCAATTACATGATCGTATGCAGTGTCTGGGTTTAGTCAAGTGTCCTTGGACTTGTACATGTGTTCATTTGACCTAAATAGAAGTGACATGGTCTCAGCACTAGGTCTGTTTCTTTTCCAGGTTTCTGGGTGGAGCGCACCCCCGTGCACGAGGCTGCCCATCGTGGTGAGGCCCTGGAGCTGCAGCAGCTGATCGAGAATGGTGCCTGTGTCAACCAGGTCACGGTGGATTCCATCACACCCTTACATGCAGCCAGTCTGCAGGGCCAGGCACAGTGTGTGCAGCTGCTCCTGGCTGCTGGGGCCCAGGTGAGCAGCCCTTTAGGACATCCAATGAGTCTGGCTATGGCTACTGACATAGATGGGACCAGCTCAAGGGATGTGTAGAGAGAGGAAAATAAGGGGTTTGGGATTTGCATCTTGTGATTTCCAAATGCACCAGAAGTAAAGAAACCACTGCAGGTGACTGAGCAGGAAGGGAAGGAGGAAATCAGAATGGGGTGTGGTGGGAACCCAGGGTGGGCCATGGAGGTCTCTGTGTCAACTGCACATTAGGACAGTAAGTGTGATCATGGACTTGGCTGTTAGGGGTCACTGCTGGCCAGAGAGAAGCCAGTTTTAGCAAAGTGGTGGAGTAAGTGCCATGCTCTGTACTAGGCGGGGGGCGTGGCAGACCATACCCATCACAAACACAGGCTTTCTGGAGGGCTTGTGGGCCTTGGTTCAAGAGCTGTGGTTTGGACTCAGCAGGATGACTAAGTGGGATGCTGGCAAACTGCTCTCTGGAAAAAAGGTAAAAAGGAAGAAAAATAAGATTCTGATCCAATTTGCTGCTTTTCCTGGTGTAAGTACTTATGCAACACTGATTTCAGCCCCCAGTGCTTTCCGGCTGGCAGAATCACTAGCTGTTTCACTGTGGGCTGGGGGAGTTGACGTGGACAACTGCTGGGCTGGCTGGTGTCAGGGTTCAGGGTGAGGGCAAAGAGAAGATAGCGCACCACTTACTCTTGCCCAAAGCTTGGCCGTAAAGGCAGTTCGAGAAGAACTGGAACAAGCTTCAGCATGTACCCAAATAACAACCGAATTTGGACATGTTCTAGGCAGAATCTGCCAGCTGGGGAACTGCCTTTTTCTTTCACCATGATTTTCCATCTAGAGAGGACATGTTAAGCAGTTTTAGGCACTCTTAGCTGAGACTGGAACTAAAGCCCCTCATTATGCCGTGCCTGCCTCAGCTGGAACCTGGAGCTCTCCTTTCCTGCCCTGTGCATATTAGGTGTTGGGGTGGTGGTGAGGGTGCAGCTGAGTTGTCCTGCCTGAGAAAGAAACGAGCCTCAGACAGAATGACGCCTGTGTTTAGGAGGCTAGCAGGCGATCTCAGCCCAAGTTCCTGTGATCCATAAACTCCCCTGCCTGGCACGGCACCTTAGCACGTACTAGAAAACCTAAGAACTTCTTAGAAAAACTAAGAAGTGTCCTTGTTCAGTTGAATGTACATCAAGATGAGAAAGCACATTTTCCCCTTGGCCCTGTAACACCTACCTCTTTCTTCCTCCCCACAAGGTGGACGCCCGGAACATCGACGGCAGTACCCCTCTCTGCGATGCCTGTGCCTCAGGCAGCATCGAGTGTGTGAAGCTCTTGCTTTCCTATGGGGCCAAAGTCAACCCACCCCTGTACACAGCCTCCCCACTGCATGAGGCCTGCATGAGTGGTGAGTCAGGTGGAAGGGAACTGTGTGGTCAAGAAAGTGGAAGCCATCGGCTGGCCCAAGAGTGCTCCTGGTCTGTATCTCCCTCTTGATTGTTCATGAAAGTGCTCAGATTTCCTCCTGGAGATACAGTCCTTACTCAGGACTAGGTGGCTGTTGTGTACATGACAGGAATCCATTTCTTAGCCGATGCTTAGTGCCTTTCAGACACTAACACTGGAAATTGTCTGCTCTGCAGTCTTTCTCTCAGTCTTTGCTGTCATTTTGCCTTGTGAGCACCTTATCTAGTTGGGAGAAGAAACCCCGAGACACCCCTAAGGACAGGTGCTCTCAGAGGATGGGGGAGCTTGTCCTGCAGGCTCATGGAGCAGGTGGGATTTCAACTGCCCTTCGAGAATGGATGAGCTTCAGATGGTGGGAAGATAAGAGGAAGGCTGTGCATGGGGAAAAATGACATTGAGTCTCACTGGATCAGAAGCTCTCAACAGACAAGCAGTAACAGATAAAACTGGAAATTTAGGGTGAGACCAGCTGGTGGGAAATTTTTAAATGACAGACTAAAGATTTTGGATTCTACTCTTGAGCAAAGGTTGCAAACCTGTGTCCTCTTCCATTCCTTCACGCAGGGCCGCTCTTCTCTGCTGCCTTATACCCCAATTCCCACAGTTAGGTCATCTTTCATCACTTGCAGGCACTGGGGATTGCTACAGGTGGATATTGAAGATTTATGAGCAGATGTTGAATGACCAAAAAATAGCACTTTTAAAAGGTTAGTTTAGTGGCCATCCATGTACAATCTAGAGGAGGAAATTTTTTTTCTTTACCTATCTTAGGTTCACCAGTTGGGTCCCACCACTTAGGTGACAAGGGACCGATTAACAAGAAAAAAACAGAAGTTCGTTAAAAAAACAGAAGTAAGTACATACACACGGGAGAACTTGGCAAGGTGTCACTCAAAGGGATGGTTAGAACTTGGGATTATATAGAACAATACATTTTAAGAGAAATGATAAGATGAAGGAAAAGGACTTTGAGATTTAGGATGGCAAGTTGTGGGGAGGCATATATATGGGGGAACTAATGGTAGATGGGGAAAGTTTTAGCAACTCCACCTAGAGTTGTTTCTGGTGATTAACTTCTGGCCTTCCTGGTAGAAAGAGGAGGGGGTCACCTTTACAAATATAGGTCCCTCTTTTAGGCAGTTAAGGGGAGGGCAGAGAGCTTTTCATATATCTCTTTCTTCTCAGTTATCTTCAGCTCAAAGTAAACCTTAGGCTAACGTGGCATATTTCGGGGTGGTGTGTTCTGCTACCCTTCAACAGGCTGAAATGGTGGTGGTGGGGAGAATATCTTGGAAGTGGAGAGATGAGTTGAGGGCTATCACAGTGATCCAAGTGCAAAGCTCTTTGAGTTCAGGTGGGATGGATTCAGTTAGAAAACTGAGAGAAGAATTAATGGGCTTGATATGAGGGAAAGGAGAGCATGGGGTCAAAACCTACTCAGGGTTGAGAAAGGAGTGAGGCCAATGACCTTAATTGATTGGCCAGGAGGATGTGCCCCCCAGGAGAGGAGGGAGAGAGCTTGGTAGTAGTTAGAACATCCAAACAAGAATGGCCAGCAGACAGCTGTAGATGAGGGACTGGGTTTCAGGGTCTAGAGGTGGAAAGTTGGTAACTACTAACAGGAAGTGTGATCAAGTGATGAGAGAAGATAGAGTCTTGTACAGAATGAACCTTGACCCTAACTTGTGTGAAGGTTAGAGGAGCCAGAGGAAGAGGCAGAAAAGGTGTTTGTGGGCTGGGAACCCCGTTGTAAGAAAGTTTAGGTAGTTCACCCAGGACACTTGGACTGGGGGTGCCAGCAGCTTTATGTCATCAACCCCAGGCTTGGTGCACCTGACACAGCTTAGGAGGCAGCCCCGAAGAGGGGAGCGCCTTCTCTCCCACTGAGGAGCTGGGGAGCAGTGAAGAGAGTCTTCTCTGGCTGTTTGGAAGTGACATCCCCCAACTTTCTATTCTCCCAGCAACAGGGCTGGCTGTGTGCTCCATTTTGCTGCTGCCAGGCAGGCTTGGAGAGCTGCTGTGCTCTCAGGAGAAAGGACAACTATCCACTTGCTCACTAGGGCCACATGGGGTTATGAACTGCTCTTAGCTTGGGATGTATTCCTGGTTCTCCTCTCTGCCCTTGCAACCAAGCAAGGGGCTTTTTTGTTCCATTGGTTCTGTCATGATCATTATTTCAAACATATATCAGTGATTTTTAGCTGGTGGGCTGCAAGATTTTTTAAAACATGCAATATCTAACTACTTAGTCAGGGGCATTGATCTCCTCTTTCCTTAGATGCCAACAGAACAAGCCATCCAGTGAGAATGCTGTCTTAACCATAAATATATAGGTCATATAACAGAGTTGCATCTCATTGGTCATCTTGCATAATAAGGTTGTGTCTGATTGGTTCATTCTTGATACCAGATGATCTCATATACAAGTATAGGGGCCTGATTTTTTAAAAAGTCAATTTGGAGAACAAAGAGTAGGTAATTGCCCTGACCAGTGTGGCTCATTTGGTTGGGATTCATCCCACAAAGTGAAAAGTTGCTGGTTTGATGCCCGGTCAGGGCACAGGCCTGGGTTACAGGCCCAGTCCCTGGTTAAGGCATGTGTAAGAGGAAAACAATAGATGTTTTGCTACCTTTCTTTCTCCCTCCCTTTCCCTCTATCTAAAAATAAATAAATAAAATCTTTTTTTTAAAAAGGGAAGATAATTACTATTATTTTTTGTAAATCAATCACAATTATACCTATTTTTTTTGACAGATCAGTAAAATATATATATTTTGGTGTGCTACAGAATTTTAATAATTAGTTTATGTGTGCCATGAGATGAAAAGAATTGAAAATCGCTGGTATGTAGTCAAATGACAATTTTCATTCTTTTCCATTTCTCTTAAGGAAGTTCCGAGTGTGTGAGGCTTCTCATTGATGTTGGGGCCAATTTGGAAGCACACGATTGCCATTTTGGGACCCCCCTGCACGTTGCTTGTGCCCGGGAGCATCTGGACTGTGTCAAAGTGCTGCTCAATGCAGGTGCGTTGTGTTTATAGCTGCACTACTCAATGCAGGCATGTTGGTGTTTACCTGGGCTGCTCCACGCATGTGTGTTTTGTTTGCATGCTCTGTGTGCCAGGAGAGACTTAGGTGGTGAAGTCAGCTCAGGTTTGAAGTTAGCTTTCCCATTGGCCAGCTGAGACCTTGGGCCTCAGTTCTATATCTATAAACTGGAAAAAACTCCTTATTTTGCATGTTTGTTGCAAGGATTTGTGATAACATTTCTGCAGTATCTGGTGCATAGTAGTGCTTAACAAATGCTAATAATTATTTTTAGTGATTACAAGAAAATACCCAGAAAACCTGCCTAATAAGGTAGCTGTCTAAACCAGAAAGAGATGGAATCCATTAGAAAGTGGGGTTTGCAGCATTTGGAATCTAGGTCATTGTCAGGTGATCCAAAAATACTCATGACAATTCTGGTAAAGATAGTGGAATTGGTAAATGCTGTTCTGACCTCTTCCCACGACTGCCTCAAAATCACAACTAAATTAAAAGAACCATCGTCACTGAAGAACTACCTGAAGACTAGCTGAACAGAAGTCCTATAAACTAAGGATATACAGAGGAAGCCACATCAAGACTGCTGGGAGGGGTAGAGACATGGAAAGGGCAGGTCCCACACTGAGAGTATAGTGATTAAGAATCAGGAGGGTTATCTTGGTTGCAGACGTCCCCCCTGAGGAGTGAGGGGCCACAGAGCCATATCAGGTTCCCCATCCTGGACCATCAGTTCAGAGACAAGGAGTCCCTGTGACATCTAGCTGTGAAGACCAAAAGGGACTCCATTTGAGTGAGGATGGAGGGCTGTGGGAGACCAAGGTGTTCCTTTTGAGGGGACCTAAGCACGTGTTCCCTTGCTCACATACTCATTTACTCACACATGCACTTGACCTGGGCCTCAGTGTGGGAGCAGCGGTTCGAAGAGCACCAGGGGCATATGGGGAGGAACTGAATTAACTAGCTTCAGGGTGAGGGATGTAGGGGAAGAGCTTAGGGCAGCTTTCTCTGGGGACAAAAGTACTAGCAGGCGCCATTACTTTTTTGTTGAGCCCATCTCCTACCAGACGGCAGGTGCCAAATCTGAGTTCTCCATTAACCTGGCTACCACTGTTAGCCCCACCCTGGTGAATCCCTAAGACCCCACCCCACCCAACTCATGCGCCCTGCCCAAGCCACTTCCAGGGGCTTTTCCATACAAGTGGTCTGACTTAGCTTATGCTGAGGACTTTCCTAAAATCTCTCAGATGTACACAAACCCCAAATGAGCAGAGGCCTGTTTCTCTCTGTTTCTCAACAAAGAGAAACCATAAAAAAGAACCAGTCAGAAACAAAGAATATAACTGAAATGAAGACTAGGTTAGAGGGAATCAACATTAGGTTAGAGGGAATCAACATCAGATTAGATGTAGCAGAAGATCAAGTCAGTGATCTATAAGACAAGGTAGTGGAAAACACCCATTCTGTACAGCAAAAAGAAAAAGGAATTTTAAAAAAGGGAGAATAGTCTAAGGGGCCTCTGGAACATCACATATATTAACATTGGCATCATAGGGGTATCAGAATGAGAAGAAAGAGAGCAAGGGATTGAAAACCTCTTTGAAGAAATAATGACTGAAAACTTCCCTAACCTGTTAAGGGAAATGGACATGTAAGTCCAGGAAGTTCAGAGAGTCCCAAACAAGATGAGCCTAAAGAGACCCACACGAGACACCTTAGAGAAAGACAAATACCATATGATTTAACTTATGTATAGAATCTTAAAAAAAAAAAAAACAGTGAACAAACAAAATAGAAACAAACTCATAGATATGGAGAATAGAATGATGGTTGCCTGGTGTGCTGGGTGGGGATGGGGAAATGAGTGAAAAAGGTGAAAGGGATTAAAATGTACAAATTGCCAGTAATAAAAACAGTCACAGGGATGTAAAATACAACTTTATAGGAAATATAGTCAATAATATTGTAATAACTATGTATAGTCTCAGAAGAGTACTAGACTTATTGGGGGTGATCACTACATAAGTTACATAAATGTCTAATTATTATGTTGTACACCTGAAACTAATATAATATTGTATACCAACTGTAGCTGAAAAATTTTTAAATAAAAAGTGCTCAGAATAGAGAGGTTCCCAAGATGAAAAAAACAAACAAACAAAATAAGGAACCCCCCAACCAACTGAAGATTAAATTCAGGACTTGTCTGCCACAGCAGTTTTACAGTGAAGCCAAAGTGGGTATTAAGAAGGAGTTTTTATTATGAACCCAACTTAAATACTTTCTTGAGAGAAAATTTTAACTCATCCATTGTGGGTGCAGCTTAGGATAAAAACAACTGTTCAGAAATAGAAAGATTATGACTTTCCTTCTGATGATGGTCATTTGCATTTAAATTATATGTAGTTCTCTATTAGTGAGTCTTATTCACTAATGTGTTACTTTTAAGTCATTTCAGTGAAAAAGAATCATTTTGTGTAAGGTTGGTCATGGGGACAGTTTTTTTTTTACACGATGATAAAATATTTAGATTAGAAAAAGTCATAAGTCTTCCAGCCAAGTCACTCATCACATAGTTGGGTCCCATTTCTCTCAGTCTGGTTATTTACCTGTCATTATTGTTGTGCTTTTCAAATAAAGATTTTACAGTGCAACAACTCTCAGCTTTTAAAATAAATGTTTGATAGTGCACCAACCCTCTGCAGAGTACCTGGTATATGTGTGCTCAGTACACCTTCGTTTAATGTTTTTAGTTCATTTTGTTGTGGCTGTTGGGAAAGGGTCAAATTAGAGATTCTTTTTTCAGTCTTCACCTGAGGACGTGCCTATTGATTTCAGAGAGAGGGGAAGGGAAGGAGAGAGAGAGGGAGAGAAACATCCATGACAGAGAGAAATATCAATTGGTTGCCTCTTGTTGCTCCTGCTGGGGACCAAACCTGCAACCTAGGCATGTGCTCGGACCAGGAATCAAACCTGTGACCTGGTTTATGGGATGATGCTCCAACCAACTGAGCCACACTGGCCAGGGCTATATTAGAGGTTTTAACCCCAACATCCTCTCTGCATTAGTTAGGATTTGACAGAAGTGGTTTCTCCTTCATAACTATTGGAGACCAACTCCACCTGGGTGAGAGGCTTTATTTCTTGGTTCAGATAACCGAAAGGATCAGAACTAGAGCCAGTTTCTAGAGTCAGTTTGACCTTGGAGTTTAACAGTGCCATCAATTTTCTCTGAATTTTGCAATTCTGCTGCTTTCTTCGGTGTTCACTTGATCATACGCCTGGTGTCCCCAGTGGGGTAGGTTGGATACAATAGAGTTGGGCTGAAATCCAAAAGCTTCACTTTGTGAAGCTTCTGATAACTTTCTCAGAGGAGTGAAAACTTTTCCAGATGTGTCCCTTACACCTCCCGTTATGTCCCATCAGCCTGAATTGTGTCCCACATCCAAACCTTATCCAGTCCCTTTGGCCTGACTCTGCAAATTCCAATAGGCTTGGGTCTAGGTGGGAGCAGGGATGAACCCAATCTGGGCCCACACTGGGAGCTGGGGGTTAGGTCATCTTGCTCTCTCCCACCTCAGGACTGTACTCCACACTGTAGGGTGGCAGTTCAGTGGGGCAGAGTGGGGTTGGACAGGAGTGGGAAGGGGCCCATAATGTCCATTACAGCCTGAAGCAGGGGACCTGGTGAATTTTAAAGGGAGTTTCCATACCCCTGGCAACTTGAATGAGGGAAGACCAGAATTCTCCTGGGACAGCTTCCCATGTGTCAGTGTCATCATGCACTGTTTCTGACTGCCACTGTGCTGTCAGCTCAAGGCTCAGTCCTTGCCCTTCTCTTCTCAGGTGGTCGGTCACCTTTACACTCTTCTTAGATCATATGCAGTCGTTTTCTTATTAGGAAAATTATTATTTAACTGTAGGAAATCTCAAACATACAGAATAGAGAGAAGAGGACATCATATGGATTCTTTTTAAAACAGTGATTTTTAACTTTGGAGGGGCTGGTCACAGACCCCCTTGGAAAATCAAATGAAGGCCACTGACCATGTCTCTAGGAAAATATGCATGCAGGAGCCTTTGCACTTGATTTCAGACAGGACCCAGCCCTGCATGAGGAGCTGAGCTGTGGAGGCCCCCAGGGGTGGATAGGAGGCTATTGGTCTTTTGTGAGCAATGAGGCTAAGTTGCTGAGTTGCGGATGATTCTTGCAGAGGAGGAGGGCTGGGGAAGGGAAAAGTCCAATTATCGTAGTGGGCTATTATTTAATCTGATCACTGGCAGTAAATATTTAACTCTGTAGGAGGCCCTCAGAGGAGCTAAATGATCAGTCTTTGCTTCCACCTTTTCAGCACACTACTTGTCACATGTTTCTCAGTGGCTGTTTCAGCAGCATAGTACTCAGCTCTGAGTGCCTGCTCTGCCCAGGAACTGCGCTGGGTTCTTAGTGTGCTAAGCTGATGACAACCCCTTGTCTTTGCTGTCTAAGGTTTTACTCAGTCCACAGCAATCCTATTTTGCTGTGAAATCAGGATTTTGATAATGATCAGACGTGGACTCGTTCTCTCTGAAGCATGAAGTTGAGAATTTTTAATGCCCAGGTGGCATTAGCTGTTTTGCTGTCTCTCCCTCTCTCTGTCCACACTCAGTTCAAGACACATAATGATCATTAATCCCCACAAAGCCACTCCTCTCCCCACTCCTCTCTTGCTTCTTTCCTCTGGTCCCACATCCCACCACTCTAATGTGTGTCTATACGTGTTCTATCTGTATATGTTTTTGTGAGACACACATTGTCGGTTTAGGCATGTATTTTTAATTGATATAAATGGCATTGTGTTATGTTTCCTGTGTTTTTTTTTTCCACTCAGCCCTGCCTGTTTTCAAGACCCACCCATGTTGTTCTGTGCACCTCTGCTCTGCTGGTTCCAATGCTACAAAGTATGCCAGCTCCCCTCTTCGTTTCCAGTCTTTTCTTTATACCCTATCAAATGATGCCAAGAACACACTTTTAAGAGATCCCATGTTGTACCTTGGGATGGCCACCTCTTGGAGTCACCCTACCATGGCCTTGTGTACTGAGAAACCACGAGGAATGGGGTGGAAGGGGAGGTATGATTTTTAGAGCTACTTCCAGCTATAGTTTTCTCCTTGACCATTAGAGTAGCTTTAGTTCTCCTGTGTCTCTTTCTCTGTCACCAAAGTAGACAACCTTTTTCATTCCCTATTGGCAAGAATGTTGTGAGAGTTAATGACCTGAGAGAAAGCTAGTTGAACTTTAGATTTGGTAGACTTTATAATGTATCTTTCATTACAAGTTTGTGTTTAGCTTTCCAGTTCATATCTGCATTATGATTGTAGTACTATACAATTATTTACTCACATCAGCAAGTATTGGAACAATATCCCTGATATGGTGCAGTGGTCAGACTGAAGTGAAAATGTTTGTTTTATTTAATGTATTGCTTTTAAATACTATGTTTTTAATACACATCTGCCAAAGTAAATAATTAGGTAATTTAGCCTTCTTTCCAATTGAGGGATTGTTTTTCCTGACCTGAGTTCTGAGTTTGGCTGTGGTGGGTGGAGAGAACCTCTCCTTAGGATCACACGGTGAACACTGGCGTGAACAAATTTTTATGTTTTACTAGGGGTATGAAACTATTTTAAGTCAGAAATCAGGAAGCAGGATTTTTCAAATATTTTTAAGCAGTGGGACTACAAAATTGACTAGCCCTGTACCCTCTCATATCCTCCTATTTTGGCCCTTCAAATTTATCTCTACATAGTGACAAGCTGGTGATCTGATTTTTAAAAACCTCACTTTAATGACATTTTATGATTATGATTTGAATCTATTATCTGGGAGATGACTTCAATGACTCTGGGCCATTTGCTGCTTGACTTCTTTAAAGTATTTTTCTCCAAAGGAACCCTTATGCACTGATGCTGGGTTTGTAAATTGGTGCAGACGCTATGGAAAACAATATGGAGGTTCCTCAAAAAACTAAAAGTAGAATTACTTTATGACCGAACAATCCTGCTTTTTGGTATTTATCAAAAAAACCCCAACAACCCCAAAAATATTAACCCCGAAAGACTCATGCCCCTGCGTGATCATTGCAGCATTATTTGTAATAGCCAAGATATGGAAACAACCTAAATGTCCATCAACAAATGAGTGGATAAAGAAAATGTGGTGTGTATACACAATGGAATAGTATTGAGCCATAAAAAGAAGGAAATCTTGCCATTTGCAACAACATGGATGAACCTCAAGCACATTATGCTAAGTGAAATAAGTCAGACAGAGAAAGATAAATGTTATATGATTTTACTTACATGTGGAATCTAAAAACAAACAAGTAAACAAAACAGAAACAAACTCAGATGTAGAGAACAAATTGGTGGTCACCAGATGGAAGGGAGGTTGGGGGACTGATGAAAAAGATGAAGGGATTAAGAAGTACAAATTGCCAGTTATAATGGGAGGTGCTATTGCTAACAACAGCTCCAACAAAGGAATTAAAATCCGAAATATATAAAGAACTCAGTATACAAATCAACATGAAACAAATAATCCAGTTAAAAAATGGGCAGAAGACCTAAGCAGACACTTCTCCAAAGAAGACATACAAATCCAGCCAACAGATCTATGAAGAGATGTTCCACTTCAATAGCTATTAGGGAAATGCAAATCAAAACGACAATGAGATACCATCTCTTACCTGTTAGAATACGTATTTTCAAGAAAATGGGTAATAAGAAGTTGTAGGAAAAGTTGTGGAAAGAAAGAAACCCTTATTAAGTGCTGGTGGGAATGTAAACTGATACAGCCACTATGGAAAACAGTATGGAGGTTCCTCAAAAAATTAAGAACAAAGACATATGACCCAGCAATCCCTCTTCTGTATATCTACCTGAAAAACTAAAAATCACTTATTCACAAAGATATATGCATTGCTGTATTCATTGCAGCATTATTCACAGTGGTCAAGACATGAAGACAACCAAAGTGTCCTTTGATAGATGATTGGATAAAGATGTGGTACATGTATATGGAATACTAGTCAGCCGTAAGAAAAGATGAAATACTGCCATTTGTGACAACATGGATGGGCCTTGAGAATAGTATCCTAAGTGAAGCAAGTCAGAAAAAGCTAAGAACCATATGATTTAACTCGTAATGGGATATAACATTCAAATTCATAGACGAAGACAGACAACATTATGGTGGTTACTAGAGGGAAAGGGGTTGAGGGCAGTAAAGGGTAAAGCGGGCCAAATATATGGTGACAGAAGATGATTTGACTTTGGGAGGTGGGCACACAATGTAATATACAGATCGTATATCATAGAAATGTATACCCGAAACCTACAGGACTGTGTAAACCAGTGTCACCCAAATAAATTTAATAAAAAACAATTGCCTTTTATAAAAACAATTATATGGATATAAACAATAGCATAGTTTATCCAGTCAATACATTTTGTAACAACAAAATACAGGAATACAGTCAATAATTTTGTAACACCTATGTATGATCCCAGATTGGTATTAAGCTTATTGGGGGGGCATCACCTCTTAACAAACAAAGGAATAACCTCTTAAGTTATATAAATATCTAACCACTATGCTGTACACATAAAAGTAATATAATATTGTATATCTACTGTAATTGAAAAAAAAAAGTAGGATTTTAGGATTTAGAAGGTCAAACTCAATGAATACAAAAACAAACATAAAAAACTTTCCCCTTATTCCATTTCTCTATAACCTCCTTATCCACTTGGGAGGAAACTTAGAAGAACTTGGCACTTTTTAATTGAATTTATTGGGATGACATTGGTTAATAAAATAATACAGGTTTCAGGTGTACAATTCTATAACAGATCATCTGTATGTTTTATTGCATGTTCATCACCCCAAGTCAAGTCTCCTTTGGTCATCATTTATGTCCCTTTTACCCTCTCCTACCTCCTCCCACCCCCCTTTCCTTCTGGTAATGACCATACTGTTGTCTGTGCCTATGAGGGTTTTTTGTTTCTTTTTGCTGAATCCCTTTTCTTTTTCACCCAGTCTCCCAACCCCCTGCCCTCTGACAACTCTCAGTCTTTTCTCTGTATCTATGAGTCTGATGTTATTTTGTTTGTTAGTTTACGTTTTTTCATTAGTTCCACATATAAGTGAAATCATATGGTATTTGTCTTTCTCTAACTGGCTTATTTCACTAAGCATAATACTCTCCAGGTCCATCTATGCTGTCACAAAAAGATTAGATTTCCTTCTTTTTTATGGCTGAGTATTGCGTCCTGTAAATGTACTACAGCTTTTTTATCCCCTCATATACTGATGGGCACTTGGGCTGATTCCAAATCTCGACTCTTGTAAATGATGCTGTAATGAACATAGGGGTGCATATATTCTTTTGAATTAGTGTTTTGGGCTTCTTTGGCTATATTCCCAGAAGTGGATTGCTGAGTCATGAGGCAGTTCCATTTTTGATTTTTTGAGGTTAACTCCACACTGCTTTCCACAGTGGCTGCACCAAACTGCATTCCCACCAACAGTGTATGAGGGTTCCCTTTTTGCCACATCTGGCTAACACTTGTTTGTTGATTTGTTGATGATAGCCATTCTGACAGGTGTTTGGTGATAGCTCATTGTGGTTTTAATTTGCATCTCTCTGATAATTAGTACTGAGAATCTTTTCATATCTATTGGCCATCTCTTTGTTCTCTTTGGAGTTCTCTTTGCATGTTCTCTTTGGAGAAGTGTCTGCTCAGGTCCTTTGCCCATTTTTTAATTATATTGTTTGGGTTTTTGGGTGAGCTTTATAAGTTCTTATAAATTTTGGATATTAACCCCTTACCAGATATATCACTGGTGAATATGTTTTCCCATTCAGTGGATTATCTTTTAATTTTGTTGATGATTTCCTTTGATGTACAAACTTTTTAGTTTGATGTATTCCCATTTGTTTATTTTTTCTTTTGTTTCCCTTGCTATATCAGAAAAATACTGCTATAAGAAATGCCCAAGATTTTACTGCCTATGTTTTCTTCTAGGATTTTATGATTTAGAGTCTAAAGTTTAAGTCTTTAATCCACTTTGTGTTTATTCTTGTATATGGTGTAAGAAGGTGGTCTAGTTTCATTTTTTGCATGTATCTGTGCAATTTTCCCGACACCATTTATTCAATAGATTACCTTTACCCCATTATATGTTCTTGCCTTCTTTGTCAAGTATTAATTGACTATAAAGGCTTGGGTTTATTTCTGGACTCTATTCTGTTCCATTGATCTATATGTTTGTTTTTATGCAAGTACCATGCTGTTTTGATTACTGTTGCCTTGTAGTCTAGTTTGATTTTAGATAGCATGATTCCTCCTACTTTGTTCTTCTTCCTCAAGATTACTGTGGCTATTTGGGTTCTTTTGTGGTTCCATATACATTTTTGGAATATTCATTCTAGTTCTGTGAAATATGCCATTGGTATCTTGATAGGAATTGCATTCAATCTATAAATTGTATTGGGTAGTATGGACATTTTAATTATGTTAATTCTTCCTATCCGTGAGGACAGTATATGCTTCCACTTACTTTTATTTTCTTCAATTTCTTTCTTTAGTGTCTTATAATTTCCTGAGTACAGAACTTTTACAACCTTGGTTAAATTTCTAGGCATTTTATTTATTTTTTATACTTTTTGCATTTTCAAAAAGATTGCATGGATCCAGAAGATATTTTCGTGTAGAGTTTTGATGGCTGTCCCCTAAGTATGACATCTTACACAAATGATATTTTTCTTTTTATCAAATCTGTATTTTTTTAGTGCATCTAAAAATGCTGCATTTTGCTACTACTTGTCCACATCTTTTTGAATGTCTATTATTATCATGGGAAAGAGGTAGATGGCAGAGCTAAGTTCACCGTTGAGACCTCATGTCTTATTTGAACTCCAAGATGTTCAGGGAACCTCACTTGTTTTCTCTTTGAGCCTCCCTTTTGTAAAAAATATTTATATATAAGGAATATTCATTTATTCATGCAACACACAATGTTAGAGCCTCTGTCCTGTACCTGCAGTGTGTGTGCATGTACA
This sequence comes from Pteronotus mesoamericanus, assembly GCF_021234165.1. Lineage (NCBI taxonomy): Eukaryota > Metazoa > Chordata > Mammalia > Chiroptera > Mormoopidae > Pteronotus > Pteronotus mesoamericanus. Next base: position 31,475,565 of record NW_026555060.1, read on the forward strand.
CCCATGCACCTATGTCTGTGTGTGCACAACTATGCATGCATGTGTGTGCATACGTGTGCATGCATGTGTGTGCAAGGTCAGACAGGAGAGCTTGAGTAGCTCAACCTGAGCACCCAGTCTCAGGACCTTTGGGGACAGACTGTATAGGACATTAGAACTGTTTCATAAGTCACAGGGATGTTTTAGTTTTCTTTTTCTTTTTTTTTTGGTTCTATTTCCAGTTACATTTCTTTATTATTGCTATCTGTCTTTAACTTTATTGTTATAAGAAAAAAAGTAATTAGTGCTTTTGGACTTTGAAAAAGATTTTGAAAAGACTGTAGCAGAGTCTGTCTTAATTTTGTTTCCTGGATGGAGATGGCTTTTGTACACTGGGCTGGACGAAAAAGTCAAAGCTGACGTTTCTCTCAGCACCAAGCTCTCTCCTTGGTGATACTTGTTTCCACTTTACCTGCAGGGGCCAATGTGAATGCAGCAAAGCTTCATGAGACAGCCCTTCATCATGCAGCCAAGGTAAAGAACGTGGACCTCATCGAGATGCTGATCGAGTTTGGAGGCAACATCTATGCACGGGACAACCGGGGGAAGAAGCCCTCTGACTACACGTGGAGTAGCAGTGCCCCTGCCAAATGCTTTGAGCACTACGAAAGTGAGGCCAGGCTCTCCTTACTGTTGGAATGATGCAATGCATTGTAAAGTTGCATAGGAGATACTTATGCAAGAGGCTCTGTTTTGACAAAATATCAGATCATTTATGAGTAAATACATAATCTCAGACGAAGTCCATACAAGGCTAAGAATATAGGTCCAGTCCTCACTCTTCAGGAAACAAACAATCTGGCTAAGGACGAGGTATCTTCTTTGGGTATACATATTTTAATGAGTTTACATAGAATTAGAGTCACAAGAGGCTTTCAAAACACCTACAAGTTGAAAAAAAAAGCTATTCAAATTTTTGCCAGCCCAACCCAACCAAAATCCATTATGAACTTAGAGGAAAACTCCATCCAAATCTGTTGGTTAATGTTTCCTGAGAGACAATGTTTCTTTTCCAAATAGTTTGGGGAGAAAAATCGCATGGAAAAGTGAATTTCACCAGTAATTCTTTTTATTTTTTTTCTTTCAAAGAACTTCTTATTTAGAAAATGTTGATGAATTGAGAAAACTCTCTTTGGTTATAATTTATATTTTTGTCAAACACAGATCATTCTAAAAAACGTCCTTGCGGCCAGACTCTGCTTTACAAATGTCCTCGTGCCTCCGCTGCCCGGTACCTCCAGGCACCTTCCTTCTCTGGCCCTAGTTTGCTCACATTCCTGAGCCACAGCTCCAGGCTTGTCTTAACTCCTGAGGTTCTGACCCTCTGCATTAGGATGCACATTGCATACTCTGCTGGAGCTGTCCCCTGCGTCTGTTGGGGCCCCTTTGTGCCCTGAGGCACTAACTGGGTAGCCAGAGCAGAGCCTGTGGCCTGAAACAGCAGGAGCTAGGAGCCAGCACCAGCCCGGGCTAACCCTCACCCTGTACCTCATTTTTTCTGGAAGTTTGACAGACAGGGCTACTAGCTGTAGATTAGTGCATTGCTGACAAATCCTTGTGCTAGGTTATAAAATTATGGGGCAAAACTCACACACACACACACACACACACACACACACACACACACGTGCGCGCGCGCATGCATAAATCCACAAAAGCCCCACAAAATGAAATTCCTCTGCACATCACTGGAATGCCATTTCCTGCTCTTGCTTCCTTGTGCTGTGGCTGTCCTTTCATGTAGCCTTCCAGAGAAGGGTTGCAGGGCATGTCCTATTTCCAGGAAAAGGGAGGTGTTTCCAGTGCTTGATATTTTTTAAGTTGAAGGATGTTAATCTCTGTTCAGCTAGGTTCAGCTAACCTCATATGCTTCCTGTTCCTTTTCCAGAGACACCTTTAACCCTGTTGCAGCTCTGCAGGGTGAGCTTTAGAAGGGCCACCGGTGTCAGAGGGCTGGAGAAAATCGCCAAGCTGAACATCCCTTCCCGGCTCATCAATTACCTGTCCTACAACTGAGCTGCAGGCATGGCAGGCGGGAGCTGGCCTTGCTGAGCCCAGCGCTGTTTGTCTGAAACCCTCAATTGCTATAGATGTCTGTTGGCCATCCTGTTTTGTCTTCTCTGCAGACTCCTGGAGAATATTTCCAAGGCATTGGAAAGGCGCTGCTGCCTCAGCTTCTGTGGGGGACATGGCCCTGTTCCTGCTTTCCTGGAACTTTGCTCTAACTCTGGAGTTTCCAGCTGTCCATTTGTCCTCTTTTCACTGATGTTCCTCAGAAGGACTCTCAGGAAAGACTCTTCTGGGAGTACAGGGGAAGGCCAGGCAGGGCTGGGGTCCAGGGTACTGCTGTTGATTTCCACATGCCTGGGAGATCCAGGAGCATGATGCCATCTCAGATTCATTCAGCATTAGGCGACCCTGTGCCACAGAGGGTGGGCCGTGGGAGGTAAGGTCCTGACTACGTGGCCTGGGATGGCTGCATTGGTGATATCCTGCCATTTGGATGCCTTTCTTCTGGAGCTGAGGATGGGTACTTTCCAAGGTCCACCTGTGCCCAGGTGTACCCATCACTCAGGGGCTTTGGATGGGTCTTGTGGAGGAAGGCTCAGGGTCTTCATTCCCCACAAGCAGCACGGTGTTTCATAGAAAGTTTTACTTCAGTTTTATGTCTCAACCTAAAAAGTTTATGTCAGGGATAAAAAAACTTTTAGAAGATATATAGACTGTAACTTAGGTTTATTTAATGAATTAAAAAGCAAGATGAGCAGTCACTTCCAAAGTGAAGGATTGTTAGGAAATGCTTTGGAGATCATTTTTCTTCTTTCTATGGTTGCCAGATATAGACTGTAACTTAGGTTTATTTAATGAGTTAAAAAGCAAGATGAGCAGTCACTTCCAAAGTGAAGGATTGTTAGGAAATGCTTTGGAGATCATTTTTCTTCTTTCTATGGTTGCCAGATGAATTCCTTCCTACCCTAAATTTTGCTAACTCCTTGAATCTCTGAAATTGATAGATGTTGCCAGCACCCAATGGGTATTATCAACCATTGATTCGTGCATTCTGCAGATACTTGTGGAATATCTGTTATGCTTAAGGCGTTGTCTCGGTGCATTGAACTGGATAAAATTCAGACTCATTATCACAGAGAGGGAAAGAAAGAATTTTGCGATCTCTTTCTATAGTAATGGAAACAAGTAATTCCATATTATAAGCTACGCAGTGAACTATTAAGAATATTCAGACTGCATTTGTCTGCCTAAGATTCTGTATCATAATAATAATTTTTAAAAAAGCAAAAAACCAGGGAGTTAAGCTAGGGGACGTTGCATAATTAGCTCAGGTATATATGGTTTCTGGGGAAACAGAGAAGGCACCCCTTGTGAACACCCCAGAAATGTGGACGTTGCTACATTCTTCTAGACAATATGGAATAGAATGAGCCTGAATTGGCCAAGGGAATGTCAAGCGCACTACCCAACCAGAGGATCTGTGCAGTTATTTGGGGCCCCAAATCTGGTGGAAAGTTTCATGCCGGTTGCAGTTTTTTTTCCATCTCACTGTTCCAGCCATGATTATATCATTCTATGCTGAAAGACAAGGCACTCCCATTTGGTTACTGTCTTAAATAGTTCTGGGTAAATAAGTGTTTCTGACTGTACTAATAACAATAATAAAAAAGAAAGCATTGGGTTCTGTCCTTTCATCTTTTTAACATAGACTTGCCTCTAGCAATGAGCTGGTAGCACTTCCATAAGTGGGTGCACAGAGGCCTAGTCCCATACTCATTGAGCAATAAAAGGTGTTGAATAGAGTCCATCCTTGTGTTCACATGGCTCTTTTCTTGTTGGGAGCAGAAACTCTGGATGGGCTTCATCCTGTGTGAGTCCAGAGGGGCCACTGTCATCTTCCCCCTACTTTGGAAGTTAGTTACAGAGCTGTGCCTGTCTGACTCCCATCTTCCTGTCTCCTTCCTTGTCTCCTGCTGCAGTGGAGAGGCACTGCCCAAATGATCAGGTGACTAAGATTTTAGGCCTCCTTCCAGTCTGTAACTCCCTCCACCCCCAGCTTTAGTGAGCTGTAATAGACAAATTACCTGCCTGTATCCTTTAGATGTGTGACTGGACAAGTTTTTCCACTCCTCTGTGCCTGGGTCTCCCCACCTGCAGAAAAGGGATAGAAGGTCAGACTTTGATCATTAAAAGGATGTTTATGATTAACCACTGAATCTTAGAGATGAGAAATGAGGCCCTGTGAGCCTCTAGGTGATCAGAAGATGCCCTGAAAAATTTAAAATACTCCCCAAATGTAAAAGTTAAATGGTTATGGCTAGACTATGGTTTTGTTGGTGTTTGTAAGCTGTGTAAAGGACTCCTTCCTGACTTTGGGACAGTACCCTATTTCAGGAGGAGGAGGACTCCTCTCAGTTTCTGTTTTAAAACTCAATGGGCAGCCAACAAATTTAGAGAAGACATTTGCAACATAGATAAATGATTGGTAATCAAGATAAATAAAGATCATTTATAAATAATAAAAAGATTACTAACCCAATAGGAAAAGAAAACAGGCAAAGACTATGAAGATGAAATTTACAAAAGGGGGAAACCTCAAATGTCCCCTGACAGGAAAGGATGGTTGGTCATGACCAGGGAAATGCAAATTAGTGAATATCTAATTCAGCAAAACGATACCATCAGCTTGACAAATATTAAAAGGTCTGACATTTTCTTAATGTTGATGGGTCAAATAGGCACACGGGAACTCACAGCTTGCTAATGGGGTATAAGTTCATTTGTGTATTTTGGAGAGCTATTAGATGACATCTAGGGCCACTAAAAGGTCATGGAACCTGTGCCCAGTGCTTCTACTTTGACTAACATACCTTAAAGAAACTCTCAGACATATCATTAGGATATGTAGATGTTTAGTGCAGCAATTTTGTAAAAGCAAAAGACCCCAGCAGTAGGGGAGAGGTTGTAGAAGATATTTGTATAATTCCTCTGTGCTACAAAAGTTAAGAAGAATCAGAGTTATGTGTTTAACACTGACTCTGTGACTGTACTTTAGAATAATATATCTAAAAATTATAACAGCAGATAAAAAGGTTGTCAACCTATTTATGTACAACACAAAACTATTTGTATAAACTGAAAAAGCAGTGTGGGTGTCTGAGGATACCTATGTGTGTAGTAAGTGTATAAAATCATGGAATCTACATGCCAGCGTCGTGCTATGCTTACCTCTGGGTGAGAAGGGGACCTGTGACTTGGAAAAGGAACACAAGGGACTTCATTTCTCTTTGATATTTCATTTCTTAGAAAAAGATATGAAGTAAATATGAAGAATGCTATTTATTCACGGTGAGTGGTGGACAGATACATGGGTGTCATTCTCCATGTGTTTTGGTGGTTTTTTCATAATAAAAATTCAATGTACAGAGGAGGGACAAAGGGCAGAAATGTCTAAAAAAAGAGACATGTCTGTGTGATAGTTATAAACTGGATTCTGTTTAAGAATACGTTTCAGCTTCCTATTGGCTACAAAGTCATATTCTGGGTTAAAAGGTTTTGTATTTCACAACAGGTGCTGATTGCCGCCCCCCTTTTAGTTTTTTGGACCAGCCTCATTTTTGAACAAGAACATAGGTTGCAGCTACTTTCTTAGATAAACTAGACTTTAAAAGCCCTGAAAGTGCTGTGTGGCTCACAGAGCCTGCTTGTATCTCAGGGAAGGGAAGTGCTGGGTACAGTCCCTTTTCCCTCTCTCTGTTTAGCCTGTTCTGTTTTGGCGTGACTCACTCCCTAGATGTTGTGAAGCTTCTAAATGTGTCTCTGGGCCAAAGCCCCAGTTTCAGAGCCTACCCCTTGGGCAAATGGAAACCAGTTCCTCCTAACTGAGGAACCATTTCACAGCAGGAAGATGCAGCCTTGGTCCCGGGCGCTGGCTGCCCTCTGCAGGTGGGGCGTGGGCGGTGTAGGGAAGAAGTGGGTCACGCAGCTGCGCCCTCTCTCCTGTCTTCCCTGAGTCCCCTCTGGTCTCCAGGTGAGGAAGTAGAGTCTCCTCCCCTGCTCCTTTCCTCACTGCTGCTTTCAACAGAAATGCCACGTGTCATAACCCATCCATATTTCTAGATGAGTCTGCACAAAGCTTTGAAGTAATTTGGGACAGAAAAAAATGCTTTGCACGTCCATTTCCTCCCCTGGGCTGCTTTGTTAAAACTGCTGCTCCTGCTTTCTTTCTAGGGGCAACACTTGTTACTTTTGAGCAATTGAGTTACTTTATTCAGGAAAATAACCCCTAAACTGGCTCCAAACACGAAGCCTGCCAGCTTGCTCCTGTTGTGGGATCTTGAGGGTATAGCAGGCTTGGAGCACCTTCCCACCCTCTGGGTGGCACTGCAACATTTACTGTTCTCCCTGTTTTGGCATGGAAAGTACTTCCAGACCCTGGAGGCTTTGCTTTTTCTCTTTTCTCAGCCTTGGTGCCACATGGCATTGACAGCTAGGCCCCAGTTATGTTGGAATGAAAGGCTTGTGATCTCTGGCAATTTGAATGAAAATATATCATAAGTTGGATGCCTCCTAAAAGCTGAATGTCTTAAAGCCATAAAGATTCATGGCAACTGTCTCTCTCTCTTACACACACATACATTTATTTACATGAAAGTTTACTTTCCAGCAGCTTGTCTCCAGGTGTGTTGTTTTCGTGAACCACACAGACTTCAGAGGTGAGAGAGAATTTGCAACTGAACTCTGAGCCGGAATGAACAATTAGCTTAGCTCTCTGTTTTCTGTGTGATCCACAAGAAAATTCTCATTGCTTCTTGCTGTTAATTTGAATCCTTAGGCTAATTCTGCTGTTAGAGACAGAGGTTTAGGTGAGATAAGAAGCAGAAACATCACCTCATTCCTTGGGCCACTTTCTCCATCCATCTATCCACCCACCCATCCATCCATCCATCCATCCATCCATCCATCCACCCACCCATCCTTCTTCCTTTTTTTAAGCAGTTATGCTGTTTTAGGTTCTCTGCTGGGCATTAAGGATACAAAAACAATACAAAACAGAACAAAACAAAACACCAACATAAACACAAGATCTTGGCCCTGAAGGATCTCACTGTTTCTCAGGACGCAGACACAGGAACAAGCTCTGTATCTAGAACCAACAAAAAGGAAAGAAGAGCTAACTCTTCTCTCAGAAGAGAAGAGCAGAGAGATGACCTTGACTTTCTTTCTCAAACCTTGGAATAATACATTCAATTGTATTAAAAAGAAAACACATTTTTATATTCACAGTGCTGTGTAGCTTACAAAACTTTGTAAGTGACACAATAGGCATTTAGGCAGACATGAGCAGAGTAGAAACAATAGACCAGGTATAGAAGGTCACAGGGTAGAAAGCCCTGGGTGCCTAGCAACGGGCAAAACTGGGAGGGCAAATATCAGTAGGCGGGCCTCTCTCTTGGGGTGACATTTCCTCCTCTAGCATATTGCTGGTCATGCAGTTTGAATCCCTGATCTTTCATACATCTATGTGGTTTAGACCCCCCTGACCTTTCATATCACATGGTCCTGTGGCTTGGGCCCTCCCATGACTTTTCCTCTGCTGACATGTTGCTAGTCATATGGTCATATGGGTACAGTCATATGGGTACAGTCCTTGAAAGAGAAATAAGGGGACCAGGGAATCGCTTCTTATGACCCCCATCTTAAGGACATGCACAAGCACTCCCTAAAGCCACAAGCCCTAAGGACCATGAATTTCTAACCTGCATCAAATAATCTTATGAATGAAGCCTCAGGCTTGTTGACTACAGAGACAGAGGTTTGGTCAGACTAGACAGAACATCTAGACTTCAGTTGTGTTTCAGCCCCGGGCCCAGAACAGCAGGGCCAAGCAGGGCAACGTCATGGCTGACTTCAGGACCAGCTGTGATGACTAATGACCCCCTTCCCTGGACCAATTACCGGAGACCATGACCCTAAGAGAACACATTTGGAAAGCTAATGAATACTCTATCCAGATTCTACCCTTCTTTAGCCATTTTAACTTGTTTCCTGAGTCCACACAGCCCAGCCGGCTCTGTTCTATGCCTCACTTCTTCTACCTCTATAACTTTCTAAGTACACTTTTGCTTGTTTCTGAGTTTTGGCTCTAAATTCTTTCTTAGCCAGAACTCAAGGGCTGAGGTCTAACATCTGTTGCCATTTGCCATTAACATAACGACCTGGTTTATGGACCGCACTTTCTCAGAGTGAGTGTGAAGATACAAAAGACTCATGGATGTAGTCTCTCTTTTGTTTCATAACTTTTCTCCCAAGCACAGAAATAAGAGAATGATGTTTAAGCCCATTTTACATGTGTAAAGAGTTTACTGTAACCCCTTCTTATGCGTATGGTTTTTGAAGGCCAGGAAGAGAGTTTTACAAAGGGCCAGATGGGCTATAGCAAGGAACATGGGAATTTTGCCTACAGCCTATGGAAATCAACACCTTGCAGAACATATATGGGTGATATTAAAAAATTGAAATGAGCCTTGGCTGGGTTGCTCAGTTGGTTGGAGCATAATACTGTGGACCAAAAGGCTGTGGGTTCCATTCCTGGTCAGGGCAAATGCCTAAGTTGCAGGTTTGATCCTCAGTCGGGGTGCATACGAGAGGCAACTGATTGATGTTTCTCTCTCTCTCTGAAAAACAACAACAAAACCCCCCCAAAAACAACAAAAAACCCCAATAAAAACGTATGCTTGGGTGAGGATTAAAAAAATTTAAACAAACTGACCTGCCCCCTCCAAAAAAATTTATCACAAGCTACTTTCCAAGTGTCAAGTGTCAGGTTTTTCTTTTCTTTGGGGAGTCAGAGGAGTCCCTTGCTTCCTATAAAAAAGCAAAACGCTTAGCATTTTATTCAAGAAATATAGCAAAAATATTATTTCATTCCACATAATAGACAACTGGAAATGGGATAAGAAGGGTAGCAAAGGGAGAGGATGGGGGATGGAGGATGGAGGCACAGAAGAAAGGAAGGAAGGAAAGGGAGGGTGCTGGTAAGCCAAATGGGGGTGGGGTGGGGTACTGGGCCATGTTGTTGGGCTTAACATGTCTGTCAAGTCTCTTTTGTGGCATTACCAGAGGAACACCAGCCAAAGCTCTGTAGGGACGGAAACTACTCTCTCTAGACAGGCTGGTGGTAGGGTGCAGTTTTGGATGAATATGGCCCTGATCACAGCAATATTATCTGAAAGTCTGGATGACTTCAACCCCAATCTCCACATCTGCAACTCTCAGGCCCAGGTAGCTGCACCTGAAATGCTGTGAGGCCTCCCCAGATCATCCCACCTAGTGGCCCTAAAGCAGGGTAGCACAATCGCCAAAACCTGATAAAGCCAAGTGACATTTTTAACAAGACAGGGCCTTTTGTTCTTAAACACATTTCTTCATGGAAGCAAATATAACAAGTTCTCAAGCAAGCCTACAACAACATATTCCTTTGCATTCCAGAAACATTTAATCAATTGCCTATGATTGGTAGAGCATTCTGTTAGGGTCTGCCCAAGCAACAGGCAAACAAAACGTGAAGGACAGCTGCCAGCTCACTGCACACAGGAGGGCTCTGCTCAGGGTGTTGGGAAGACCACACGGTAGTGCGCAGCTGCCTCCCTTAGAGGTACACATGGAGCCCAGAGGCTGGACAAGTGAAGGAACATAACCAAATCTACTTGAGACTAAAGAAAGCAAAATGCCATTTCAAATATTGGCTTTTGATTTATGTTGAACTTGAGAAAAAGCAGGAGGTTGAAGAGGTGGATATAGAGACATTTATTGAGATGCTGAAGACATCTTGATACTTGGAAGGGTTTTTTATGTTTGTAACATGGGTTGTTCCTCTTATGTGACTTCAAAGTAGAGGTGGTTCCTTCTCCTTGTCACAGGTGTGCTTCCAGGACTATTGTGCATCACCCGAAAGCCCAGTTCAGGGTCAAGAATGGAAAAGAGAGTGAGAGAGAAAATGAATTAGAGTGGAAAATAAGTTTCTCAGATCATTTTTTTTGCTCATATTTAATTTTTATTGACTTTTAATGCTGCACAAGACAACATTTATTTCATTTAATTCATTTATTTCTGTTTGCTGCTGTTATTTTAATTAAAGAGAGAGGGGACCATCGTGGCCTTTTTTTTTTCTTTTTCTTTATCTGAAGGCTGCCTTCAGCTCTCTAAATTTGGTATATTTGAGCAAGCTGAAAGGGAGGAAGGGGGTTTCACAAAATCACCCAAGAGGGAAAGGAAAGGTTGCTTTGTCAATCATGCCCTATGGTGGGTGATCAACCGAGTGTACAATTACATTTCACGTTTAATTAATTGTGCTTAAGGCTTTAATTATTTTTTATTTTTTTAAAGATTTAATTATATTTTTTAAACAGAGGGGAAGGGAGGGAGAAAGAGAGGGAGAGAACACCAATGTGTGGTTGCCCCTCACGTGCCCCCCGACTGGGGACCTGGCCGGCAACCCAGGTATGTGTCCTGACTGGGAATCGAACCAGCATCCTTTGGTTCGCAGGTCAGCGCTCAATCCACTGAGCCACACCAGCCAAGGCTAAGACTTTAATTAAATTTGAGGGTTCCCTTCTTAGAGCAGCTCATACTGATGAAGGTACATGTGTTGAATGATGTTGTAACAGGGTGCAGCTAGACTCCCCCAAAGGGGATATGTAACAGGGTCCAGAACTTGGGGTGTCCAAGAAAAATATAGAATATTCTACCCTTCCCCACAAACAGTGGGCCACCATGGGGGATGGGAGACATGGAGTAGGGCCATTGAGAGTTACTTTGAAGATGAGTAACTGGCCAGCTTCCTACCTGACAGGGAGCAGGGCCATTGAGAGTCATTTTGCATGTCAATAACATCAGGATAGCTTCAAACTTCATAGGCAAAGACAGTTATTTTGCATATCAACAAGACTAACCAGGAAGGTTTGTATAACTTAAAGCCAGGATGTAACTGGGCAGGAGCTCCTTTGGTTACAGCTCCTGTGGCAGGAGTCTGAGATGGGGTTGTGGAAGAGCATTCTTGCTGGGGTTGGGACCCAGGCTCAGCAGCCATGCTAGAGGCCTTTGACCACGCAGTGTTGGGAGCAGAGTGGGGGCTCCCTTGACCACGTGGCTTAGGAAACAGGAAAGCAAGATGTAGCCACCTTGCAGAGCAGCTCTCCCCCACCCTGCCCAGTTACAGCACATGTGCATGAGAGCTTAGAGATGGTTCTCTCCATGCTGTGAGGGAACAAGGCGAAGACCATGTGGGAAGGAAAGGGGAGAAAGGACTCTTGCAAGTGGGCCATGAGGAGGTGCCACTTGGTTCTGATATAAGAACTGGAGATCGCGGCAATGCAGCAGATGGTGCTGGGAACAGCAAGAGGCCTGCCTAGCTGAGCTCTGGACTTTTGTTCTTTTTCTTCTGAAGGATGGTACCCATGACTGGGCAAAGCGGGGGAAGGCAGAAGTGTGTGTTGGTGGGTGTTTCAAAGGGATTTTGAGATTTAATGGTGACATTTAGCCATTATTCAAAACTGTATAACTTTTGAATAAATAGTTCCTTTCCTTTTCACCAAACTCTGCCATTGAGAGGCATGAGTTTTCAGAGAAGCGGGCAAAGAACCTAAAACAGAGGGACCTCAGGGAAGGGGTGGGGCGTTGTTCCTGTAATAGCATCTGAGGCTCCCCCGTCGACGGGTCCACTGCAATAACAATGTCGCCGCAGTTGTTGAACACACGGCGGATGTTCTCTGTCCAGGTGCAGATGAAGTAGGGGTAGTAGTGGTGGCTCCCACCCTCGCTGGCAGTGCTGATTCTCAGAAATTCATTGCAGATGAGGTACTTGGCCCGGGTCATGCATGGGTCCTCTCCAGGCTTGGGAGTAGCATCCTCAGGAGTAATGTAGTGAGCAAGTTCTGGAAAGTAGTCCTCAATTTTTGGTTTTCCAGCAAGGACTTTCTCAGGGAGCAGTTCTTGCTTTTTGAGGAAAAGAATCACAGAGATAGTGTGCAGCCATTTGTTATTCCAGAAGCTCTTGAAGAAGTTCAGAGCCTCCTGTAAGTGGTTGGTCTGGTTGTCCTCACTAATGACCATGTTACCATTACGAAGGTGATGGCAGTCACATCATTGAAGCATTGGATCCACTTGCGGTGTTCCTCATACTGCTGCCCACTTCAAATGTGTGGAAGTTGACTTTGTCCACCTGGAACTTGGTCTCAAAGATTTCAGAAGTCAGGACACGACCGTGAAGCAGTTCCTTATCAATGGGGATGTAGACAGCCTGTGATGACATCAATCTTGTCCAGGAAGTACTGGGTGCAGTCAACCAGCTGCCACTCGTGGGAGTGTTCGTAACAGGCGCGCACTCCCTCGTCTTCCCACAGAGCCTTGGCGTGCTTGTAGAACTTGGGAAGGAAATCAAAGTGGGGCACGTTCATCACACTTAGAATGTAGTCCACTTGGAACTGGTTCTCGGGGTTGGCCAGCTGCACAGGGGGCACCAGGCTGCTTATGGCAGCCACAATCGTTTCAATGGCTTCTTTCAGGTCGCTTTTGATCTCCTGCACCTTGGCGATCTTCTCACCTTAGCTGGTGCTCCAGGCAGCCTGGGGTCCTCTTCCCCGCCCTCTCCATTAAACCCATTAACATGCAGGATCCTCATTTGCTTCACAATGGTGCTTTTACCAGATTCTCTAGTACTTCCTCTGCCTGTCTTCCAAGTACCAGCAATCTTAGTGAACCGTCTGCCCTCTCAGTTTCTCAAATAATTGAACAAAGTTTGAATGAGAAGGAAATGATTTAGAAGATAAAGAGATGTTGGAATTTGGTCCAGCACAGCTTAGTTATTATCTGAAGTAATAGTCAGGGGCAGGATGTCTCAGGGTGGGTCAGAAGAAAGGGGTTCTATGAGAAGTGTGATAGTTAATTTTATGTGTAAACTTGCCTGGGCCTAGGTAGCTGGTAAAACATTATTCTGGGGTGTCTTTGAGGGTGTTTTTTTTTGCAAGAGATTAGCATTTGAATAGGTAGACCCAGTAAAGCTGATCACTCTCCCCAGTGTGGGTGGGCCTCATTTGATCTGTTGAGGGCCTGAATAGAACAAAGAGGTGGAGGAAGGGTGTATTATTAGCTAACCTTGCCGGACTGCTGAGTTGGGACATCTACCTTCTCCTGTCCTCAGATTGGGACTTAACCCATAGGCTTCCCCAGTTCTCGGGTCTTCCAGATTTGGACTGGACTACACCACCAGGTTCTTTGGTCTCCAGCTTGCAGAGAGCAGACTGTGGGACTTCTCAGCCTCTATAATTGTGTTAGCTACTTATGACCTCTCTCTCTCTCTTTCTTCAACCCATTGGTTCTCTTTCCCTGGAGAACTCTGACTAACATACAAAAGGAGCATTTTACAAGTCTGACTATCATCATTCAACATATTGGTGCCCACTAAACATGAACCTAGGACCCATCTTTTGCCAAGCAAAAATGTTGTTTAAAATTTGGCATTTGTTAAACTGTATAGTATAGTCTATCACCTACTGAGCAGTGTATTTTGTCAGGTGGTAATGCAGGAGAGTAGCTAGGCTGGGATTTCCAGGGCTCTGGGTCAGATGAACCTGAAATATCAAATCCTACTCCCTGATTTATCAGAGAGGGGATGAAGGTGGTAATGGAACTTTCCTAATCTTCTACTCCAGTGCTTCTTAAACTTTTAGCACGTTTCAGAGTTAGTCACCCAAAGGGGCAGGGGGGTTGTTAAAAACAATTTCTGATTCAGTTGGCCTGGGATAGGGCCCAAGAATCTGAATTTCTAGTAAGTTCCTGAGACACTGTTGCTGCTGGTGGGGAGTAGGAAAGAGCCACACTTTGAGGACCACTGCTCTTGTCTGCTGCAGTTTCCTCTTCACCAGGCTCCTTCATTTTCATTTCTAGTCCCAGTTTAATGAAATGTCCTTGAAGTTAAGAATTTTAGGGAGACATGGTTTCCTGAGGTCCTGGACACAGCTGAGAGGCCATTTTCCATTGTGGACCCTGCTTGGAGCTTCCCACAAATTTCTAAGGCTGGACATGCGCTTTGCTGATACTGGCTGTAAGAAATACACTTGTGTGTTTCTCTTTCTTACCATTTGTTTAGACTCACAGCTGCAGCCAAGCACTTGAACCTCAGGAAATGGACACCATAGTTTGTGCCAACAGACTGCTGATTACTTCAGACCAGCTATGAGTTATTATTTCTCCATAGGATATTTCGACCACTTAAGGACATGATTGATAAATGGAAGAGATCCAAAGGTATCACAAAAATCTCTATCTTTTCAGTGAATAAGGACATACCACCATCAGTTGTGTTTTCTTTTGTGTTTTTTATATGGCCATTCCTTAGTTTCCACAGGGGATTAGTTTCAGGATCCCTGCAGGTACCAAACTTTGAGGATGCTCAAGTTTCTTTCAAGAAATGACATAGAGCATATAACCTATGCAATCCTCCCCTATACTTTAAATCACCTCTAGATTATTTATAATATCTAAAACAATGTAAATGCCGTGTAAATAGCTGTTATATTGTTTAGGGAATAATGAAAAAAAGAAGTTTGTGCGCATTCACTACAGACACAACCATTATAGGCCTAACTATATAGTACACCTCAGCAACAATGAAGTTTTTTGGGAATATTTTTGATCCAAGGTTGGTTGAATGGGCAAAAGTAGAATCCTCAGATAGAGAGGACTGTGTTTCCAAGTGAATTAAGGGTCTTTGTCAAATATGGTCTCTGAGCAGCTTCATGAGATGAGGGAGAGCAGCTGTTAGCATCATCCTGCACTGCAGCACTGCGTGGTAAAGTGAAAATGTGACTCGGGAAGTGGCTACATCCAAATTCATGGCAGGCTGGGAACAGTGCCTCTCCCTTTAGGGAATGTACTAGACAGAGGCCGTGGCTGAATCCTATTTCCTCAGGAGGTCCTTTTGCCCAAACTGCGACATCTGGTCCCCTTAGGCTCACCTGGGCTTTTTATGGCATGTTCCCAGGTGGACACTGAGGAAAGCAACGTTTCTGATGGTGCTCAGGAAGATACAGGCAGAGTAGGGACCACCCCCACTCCCCACTTTCCACTCCCCACTCAGTGCAGCCAGGACCCTTTATTTTTTACACAGCTTCAATAGCTTACTCTGCAAGTTCAGAAATAATAGCTGTTAATATTATCTATCATCTATCTACTGTATTTTGCCATGTATAACATGACTTTTTTTGCCTGAATAATTGAGGGAAAAATAAGGATGCACATTATATGCCAAGCAGAAACTGGAGGCATGAGGTGTGTTAGAGGTTCTTTTAGGAGGTGAGGGGAGGTAATGAGAGCTGGCAGCAAGAGGGAGAAGTAAAGAAGGTTGTGCCTGCCAGCTCAGAGATAAAATTGATTGGACTGAGTAGCTATGTGGATTATGTCTGGGTGGTGGTCTCATGCATTTAAATCCGAGTTTCTGGGAAAATGGTGATGTCATTCAGTAACACCATGAATAGAACATCTACAGCACATCCCAAGAGAGGGTGGGGATGTGGGCATCCTTTTTTTCCCAAGAAAAAAGTAAGGAGGGTCAAGAGATGGAGCTGGTTGACCAGCAGCCACCCCTCACTCAGCCTAGCACCCTGGTTCCACCTGCGGCATTTCCTGCTCTGTGAACACATGCTTTCCCGTGACTGGGGGGCTCTAAGTTCCTTCTTCCCTGCTGATTCTATCTGTGAAAGCCATTGTGACATCAGAAGGTGGAGAGGGAATCTGGGGCTCTCAGCAGCCTCTCCTTTGTACCTAGAGTTTCTTCCAGGTAGACTTATAGCTGGGGAGAGAATCAGAATTTTCCCCTTCAAATCCTGGAGCTTCTGTGACTTGCCTTACACCCTGCAGTCTCCTATTCTGGGACAGAGGGGAGTAGTATGGACTTCTTTACAAGACACAGTCCCTCCTACAGTCAGCATTTCAGGTCTTGAAGGGATCAGGCTTTTGACCCTGCTACTTGGAGCTGGAAGGCAGAAGCAGTGCGGTGGCCAAATCAAAACTGGAAAGATGGCTTGCAGACCTCGGACCTGGTGGAAGCGAGAACTGGGGGCCCTTGATCCTACTTGTGGGCTAAGTGTTTAACTCACCGCTCAGACTGTAGCATTAAAGGAGCTGAGGTTCCCAGAGTGAGAAATTTTATTGTTCTCACTGGGGGCTCCAGATCACAGTCCCTGCTGGTATCCAATGGGTAGAGCATGTCCTTTGTTCTCTGTCTATTGCAAAGCTGGAAATGTTCTTTGCTACTTTTAAGTAACCCAACTTATGATAATAAGAGAGCCACTGCAAAGCCTAACTTTGGGAAGTTAGCCCTCCCAAAACTGGCCCCACAATTTCTGTGTTTCCTAGGAGCCTGGCCCATGGGTGCTGAGGTAGGGGGAAGTCCTCAGATTCTTGCAGTCTGGCCTTGTTGTCAAGTCACCTTGTGCTGTCTGTGACCCTCTGAAGGTCACTGTTCCCTGGGGACAGCCACTGACCCCCAGGGCCATACTTTTTTGAGACTTGGAGGTAGAGACCCTGCTCCCCAGTCTTCTTTGCTCCCAAGAATACGACAGTTTTCTCCCGTATTGCCTCCCAGGCCAGGCTGAACTGTCAATGAGAACCTACTCCTGGTTTGGTGATAATGGAGGAGCAGAGGTCTGTCTGTCTCACTCCCAGGGCGGCCTGTGGGTGGTGGACCCTCTCTAATCCAACCCCCGCCCCGACTCTCCTGGTATCTCCACTTCTAAGCCTTTCATCTAGACAGAGCACCAACTAAAATGAGAAGAGGAACTGTTCCTTTGTTCCCATCAAAGGCTCAGCTTCCGAGTCCTCATCTCCCACTCACAACAGGCCTCTTGATGTCCTTCCAGGACAATTTGTGAGAATGGCCACCATCTTCAGGAGAATCCCATGTTTACTCACAAAGTTCTGGTTGACCTTAAGCTCCGGAAAAGAAAAGCACACAAGTGGGACTGGGGTGAATCTCCTAATGTCTGGATTCTTTGGTCTTGAGTAACACCATGAATAGAACATCTACAGCACATCCCAAGAGAGGGTGGGGATGTGGGCATATCCAGCTCTGTCCATGTTTTCGCTCTGCCCTGTGACACCCCTGGAGCCCCGTGCTGTTACCTTGTGAGTGGGGTGGCTCGGAATGGAAGGAATGGGACTGTCCTTCCTGAGAGATCTGGAGTTCACAGCTTGGGCCCTGTCCAAAGCTCCATTCTTAGGTCTCTGTATCGGTCATGAGAGGCTAGCTGCAAGAACAAAGAGCCCCAAATCCCAGGAGTATCATACAAGAGTTTATTTTTTGTTTGTGGAACAGGGAACATGGGTTGATGGGGGTTTTCTGCTCCTTGCCAGCATCAGGGACCCAGTGTCCATTATCATCTGGGGTGCTGGAGTTCTCCTCTGAATCTTCTCCTCCACAAACAAGGGAGAAGAACTATGTGGAGGAGACACACCCCTTTCACCTACCTCAGCTTGAAGGTGACACACATCACTGCCACTTACAGCCTACTGGGAAGAACAGGAACCATCTAGAAGGAAGGATGCTGAGAATATCATGCAGCTGTGTGGCAAGGAGATGAAAACAAGGAAATGGGTAACAGTAACCTGAGTGTGGCACAGTCCCCATGTCAAGCAGAATAACATACGTATCAAAATGTGCAAGCAAAACCTTCTAGAAGTTCCCTCAGTTATACAGACCTGAGAACACCCACCCTGTTTAAGGTTTGGACCAGCTGCCTTGATGCCCGATGTTCATGTAATACGGAAGGAAGGGTAAGATTTGTGCTCTTCTTGGAGAAAGTGTTTGTGTTCTTGCTGTTGTCTTCATTTGCCCTTTTACTAACCCAACACTTAGTTCCAGCCCCACCGGATGCTGTGTGAGTGAGAGGACCAGGCCACTGGGCAGAGCATAGCCTACGTTTTCTCTGACATGGCCAATGCCAGCACCTGGAGAAGGGAGACAAGGCAGCAGAAATATTCCCCATCTGAGCTCAGTTGAGGTCACAGAAAAATGAGCATGGCTGTGTTCCAATAAAACTTTATTTACAAAAATAGATAGTGGGCCAGATTCAGCTCACAGAATGCTATTTTCAAAAATAACATAATCTCAGGAAATCAAGCATTAAAAGGCAGACAGACACAGAAAGTGTCTGACCTCACCTTGAAAAGTTTGGGCATGGCAGGGTGAGTGGACAAAGAAAGGCCCCAACTATGCCTCCTCAGTGTGTTTTTCTTTCTCAAAATAGAAGAGGGCTGTTTCATTTAGACCAGAGAGGAGAAATTAAAACAAGGGAATGCACATCTTCCAAGTCTATGCCAGCTTCTCAAACAGAACATCAATCAAGAAAAATTGGGGGATTGGCTGTGCCAGTCTGAACTTGGGGAGCACGCCATCCACGGCTCAGCAAATGAACGGAAGCAGGTGGGCTCTCATGTCCCTGTCCTCCAGGCCTCAGAGCTAAGCTCTTTGCTCTGTTATGTTTGCCTCTCTGAGACACTTACCCCAAAGCACCTTGTGGTGTATTTTTATACTGTCTCAGTTGGCTGAGGCTGCCATAACAAGATATCACGGATTGGGTGACCTAAATAACGGACGCTTGTTTACTCACAGTTCTGGAGGCTGGAAGTCTGAGATCAAGGTGTCATCAGGGCCAGTTTCTCCGGGGGCCTCTATCCTTGGCCTGCAGTTGGCCGCCCTCTCCCTGTGTCCTCACATAGTCTTCCCACTGCGGGTGCCTCTCTTGTATCTCCTCCTCTTCTTATGAGGATACTAGTTCTATTGGATCAGGGCCTGCTCCCATAGTTGTGTAACTCTAAATGTCTGAAATATAAATACTATTATACCTGTTAGACAGGGACCTGACACATAGGATTATTTTTATATAGTTATTCTGGGGGTAGGCAGTTATTGCCAGTGGTTTAGAGCAGAAGTTGACATGTTTTTTTGTAAAAGGCCAGATAATAAATATTTTCAATTTTTTGGGACATTTGGTTTCTGTTGCAACTGGTCTACTCTGCCATTACATGAGAAATCAGCCACAGAAAAATGAGCATGGCTGTGTTCCAATAAAACTTTATTTACAAAAATAGATAGTGGGCCAGATACAGCTCACAGGCAATAATTTGCCAACCCCTGGTGTAGAAGCTCAAGTATATCAGGGCCAAAGTTTTTTACAATTTTCTTGTCTTATCTTCATGGTCCTAACAAAGCTGCTGCAGCTCCAGTTATCATGTCTGTGTTCCAGGCAGGAAGAAAAAAGAAGGAGCAGAGAGAAACGATTGTCTGCCAGTTAAATAAGCATTGTTTCCTGGAGCTCCCACCTAATAGCTTCTGTTTCTATCTCACTGGCCTCCCACATATGCAAAGAAGACTATGATATACAATGCTTGCTTTTTAGTTTGGGCACATTGCCATCCCAAAAATGTGTTTTCTCTTATTAAGGAAGAAAGGAAGAATAAATAGTAAGTAACACCTAGTAGCTCCTACTACCACTTTTTTTTTTTTTTTTGGTAATGTTTCCAACTAATCAGTCAATAAAGGCTCCTCATTTTCCTTGTTTCTGGTTATCTTTAACGCTTCTCCGTTATGAAGCACTTAGGGAAGAATACAACTGTCAAGATCTAACTCTGCAAAAAGACTACTCAACTTTTCTAATCCTCGTTAAAAACACACACACACAAAACCTCAATAACTCCTTTCAGGCTGTATCGATTTCCAGGTGGGGAACAGAGATGGAAAGAGGCAGGAGAGAGATGATGTTGTGCAGTGCTGGTGCAGCCGTAATTGCTAGCTTGAAGAGAGCAGACATGGAAGGCTGCTGTGCCTACAGGCGTGACTGATGATATATGATCGGGACCAGGAACTATCTGTCCTGTTGGTTCAAGAGTCTGGGGAAGCAGAGTCCATGACATCTCTTGACCATCATTTCAATACTCCCTCATCCAAAAGTATTTTATGAAAAGGCAGGAGTTCTTTCTGAGCCCCGGGTTTTGTTCTGTTTTCTGTCTTCCCCAAGTAGAGTGGAGATCCTGCAGATCCTCTCCTGGTCCTTGTTTACCTTTCATCACCTTCCAACAGACCCCATCTCCAAATGCTGTCACATGGGAGGTTGGGGCTGCAACATGTAATATGGGGGGACACAATGCAATCTGCAACAGGCATGTATAACAATGCATTGAAAAACATGGGTGGCTGAAGAGAAAATGCCAGAGGGAAGAGTCAGGAATGGAAGGGACCATGGTCAAGATGGTTCTATGCTATAGAAATTTCCTAAACTCACAGACCCATGGAAACCCATGCTCTTCTGGGATTTAAAGTGTAACAGTCTCTCTTGGTTCTTTTACCTATTACTCCTTCCCAGAATGAGTGTTCTTTTTTTTTTTTTTTTATTTCCTTTTGAGTCTGTGGTAACAAGGACAGGATGAGAAGATGCCCGAAGTTTGTATTAGAACCCAGGGAGTCCGGTTTAGAATAGGAGACTACCATGTACCCTTTGAGCCTTTTTCCTTGATTTAGGAGTGGCCGCGGATGGTGGCCCGAATCTGTGGTTTTTATATACCTTTGGTGGCACTCCCCGACATCTGTCTTGGAAGTCCAATATCAGCGTGCTGGCTACTTGGTTTCTGATGAGGACCTTCTTCCTGACTTGCAGATGGCCACTTTTCCAATATGTCCTCACATGGTGATGAGAGTGAGCTCTGGTCTCTCTTTCTCTTTTCTTGAGGGCACTAATCCCATCATGGGGGCTCCTCTCTCATGGCTTCATCTAATCCTAATCACCTTCCAAAGGCCCCACCTCTAAAACCATCTCACTGGGGGTTAGGGATTCAATACAGGTACCTTGGGGGGCATAAACATTCGGTCCATAACATTGTTATTATTATGAAGCTCCTATGTCTTGAACATCTGCTGTGTGTCACAGTAGCTGTATCAGGGAAGCATTCCTATCTTCCTTGTTTTTTAGATGAGAGAAGATCCTGAGAGGTTAAACCATTTACCCAAGATTACATTCTAAGAAAGAGAGTGTGCAAAGAAGGACCTGCATGTAACTGATGTCTGGTTTCTTCTTGTTACTTTAATATCTGTGGTGAGGGTCCCATAGTCTGTCTGACCAGCTCTGAGTTCTCTCCTCTCAAGGCCAAAAGTCTTCCTTCCCTCCACTCTTTTCATATGCCTTCACCCCTCTGGTTGCATGGTGTGACTATGCTGCCTTCAGTTGTCTGCCCTGCCTCAGAGAATGGGTGAACCAGTTGACTTCATGAAAAGAAAAGCCTAATCATGTACCTTAGCTCTGGAAATATAGCTTTACCTTAGTAAGAGCTTTCTGGCCCTGGTTGGTGTGGCTAGCTGGTTGGTGCATTGTACTATAACTGAAAGGTTGAAGGTTCAATTCCCGGTCAAGGCACATGCCTAGGTTGTGAGTTCAGTTTCACGTCCGGGTGCCTACGATCCCTGGGTCCAGGTGCATGTGATCCCTGGTTCAGGGGGGCATATAAGAGACAACCAATTAATGCTTCTCTCTCACAACAATGTTTCTCTCTCTCCCTCTCTCTCTAAAAAACAATGAAAAGAAAATGTTCTCAGGTGAGAATAATAATAATAATAATAATAATAGTGGCTTTCTGGAGGCACAGGGCCTTTGGGCCCACATTATACTGTCATGAGCACTAGATGCTTTTGATTTCATGGTCTCTTCCTTCATTTAAAAAATTAAAAATATATTTTACAGATGTGTTGGTACAAAGATGAATTTAATGCAGGCTGGATTTATTATTGTGATATTCATTTCCCCCTCTTATTTAAAAAGAACTGAAAATATTTTCACGGGTCCTCAAAAGTGTCATGAGCCCAAGGCACTGCCCCTACTGTGCCTGGAGATAAGTTAGCTCCGGGGAAGTTAGTGCTGGGACGAGAGCCTTAAAGGCTGCTCTGGGAGAAGTAGCTGTTCTGGGATTCTGTACCTGCTGAAGATGGAACCAAAGGGATGATTATTAAGGCTGGCTTTTTTTTTTCCTTGCCCAAGGACATTTTTTATTGATTTTAGAGAGAGGAAGAGAGAGAGAGAGGGAGAGAAATACCAATCAGTTGCCTCTCACACGCACCCCGACTGGGACTGACAGAACCCACAACCCAAGCATGTGCCTTGACAGGGAATTGAACTCGCAGCTTTTCGGTGTACAGGACCATGCTCCAACAGCTGAGCCACATCAGCTATACCAAGGTTAGCTTTTTAATGTCATAGTTAAGCTCCTTTATGCTTGGGGGTCCTCTGCATATGTTCAGTTTTCATGAATGAACCGAGGGTTCACCCCCAAATAATGGTCAGCCAGTGGTAGACACACCTATATGTCCTGAGCCTCCATATGCACAAACTTCCTCAGCTTCGCTGGCCAATGACCTGAGGGTGAAAGGTGCCAGTTAGGGCCAAGCTCAGGGGAAGTCGCCCCAGCAGCACGGGTCCCCAGCCTGGTGTTTTAGTATTTGGCCACATGGGGGCACTAACGCGCTGGCCTGCTGCCCTGTCCCCCAGGCCTGATTGTGCCCACCTGGATCTCAGTCTGGCTGGGGTTCACCCAGCTCTCTGAGCCCCAGGACCAAGCAGGTATTTGTCTAGAAGGCCTCCTTCTGTCTTCCACCTTCAGTAACCCCCATAATTTCTGAGACACTGAAGGCAATGCAGTTCCAGGAAAACACCGAACAGGGAGGTGGGGGTGGGCTGCCACCTGGGCCACCACTGAGTTGTATGGTTCTGAGAAGGAGAGTCACCTCTCTGGGCCTCAGGGTCCTTATCTGAAACACTCAGGGTGGACTACAACGATCCCTCAGGCCTCTCTGCTCTCAAAGTTTAATTCTGCAGGAAATGGAGCAGGGCTGTAACGTGTGTTGCACATACTGCTACTGGCCAGAAGAGCTGGTTTGCTGTTTCTGCTCTGCTGCTGTCTTGGCTGGATGACCACACGCCAGCCACTTTCCCTCTCTGGTTCTCACTTGCCTCATCTGTAAGAAAGAGGCCTTTCCATGGGTCACCAGCCTATTGGGAGGTCCCTGGGGCCCAGGTGACTTTGGCTTCCTCCCATCTCCCTTCCAGATGCTGGCTGAGAAAGCGGGGTCTGGGGCCCTGTCCGAGGAAGGGGGTTGGCTGGACTCAGGCTTCCAGGTGATCCGCACCTGAAAACTAGAACCTACTACCTGGCTGCTGCTGAGGCCTGCAGGCATGGCTGCGTTCTGAGGGTGCAGAAAAGGCAGGAGAGCGGAGCCCGGGACACAAATTCCACCTCTCACCCAATAGCAGATTTTCTAACAAGATCTCTCACTTGGCTTTGCCCAGACCCCACTGCAGTGAGTCACATTGACTGGTTGCTTTTTATTGTATCTGAAGTACCTTCACACTGCTGTGAATTCTCTTGTATTTAGACATCTCATTGTCTGCAGCACCTGGCCTGGGGCTGGCAGCAGCACTCCCCTAAGATGTGGTGCAAAAAAGTCAGCTGGTGTTGCTGACTGAAATACAGAGTTCCAGGCCCTATTCCTGAGACTAATTTTGTAGGTCTGGGGTGGGGCCCAGAAATCAGCATTCTTTTAACCAGCTGCCCCAGTGGAATAATGCCATAGGAATGTTGTTCAAAGCACCAGTAATGTTCATTAGTAGGTGTTATTGTGTTCTATCCTTTATTTACTTACTTATTTATTTATTTATTTTTAAAATTGATTTTAGAGGTGTGCGGGGGGGAGGGGCACAGAGACGTTGAACGTTGATTTGTTTTTCCACTTATTTATGCAATTTACGCACTCATTGGTTGATTCTTGTATGTGCCCTGATTGGGGATCTAACCTGCAACCTTGGTGTACATAGATGATGCTCTTACCAACTGAGCCACCTGGGCAGGGCTGGTGTTTCTTTTGTTTTAAATTGTATCTTGGTACCTTGGAATGCTGCAAAGAGGGATGCAAAAAGAGCCAGTTTTCAGAGCCAGCCTGTTCCCATTAGATGTTCAGTCTGGGGCAGCATTTTTGGCCTTTCCCAGACTGTGGTTATGATGTAATGCTGGTGGCACTGTGCACCCCGGCACCTCTCACTCCCCCGGGCACTCAGGCCATCCCTAAAGGCTGGGGAGCTAAGCTACCACCAGGTGTGTCCCCAGGGAATGCCTGAGGGCACACATGACACCTCTTCCAACCTGGTGGGCCTTTGGATCCTAAATCCTGCCCCTCAATTCCCCCAAGCATCTGAGAAACACTCGGCTCAGAGCAGATGAACAATGCCTGGGCTCAGAGCACGTCTAAAACACAACATGAAGCACTCACAAGAGAGGGTTCCCTTCTTGAAATTTCTCCCTTCTCTCCCCCACCCCCAACTCATTAGATCGGCCTCCTAAACCCCAAAGCACTTTCTAGGCAGTAATGACACTGCTGCCCCTCCCTCCTGCCCTTTGGGATGCAGCCCCATCTGGGCCAGGGGCACCCGCCTCACGGGCACCCGCCTCACGGGCACTGCTGGGAATCCCGCCCACCCCTGCACCCACTGCCAGGCAGGGGTCCCTAGAGCCCCTGCAGGCTCCCACCACCCCCACAGCTTAGACATTCTCTCCCTCTCCATAATCCAGGTTCCAAAACCAGTCATAACAAGCACACAAAAGAGGAAAGGGGGGAAGTTAAAAAATGTATCTTGGCTTCAAAGCCCAGAACTGAATTCACTTCCAAACCACTTAAAAGAGGGACATGAGGAGGCCCCAATGTGCGGGCTGAGGGCTCTACTTCGGTGGGGTCCCCCTGCCTCGGAGAAAGGTCTCTGCTTGGGGGGTGGCGTGAGAATGAAGTGCCGGGAGGGGACAGTCCCTGTAGAGCAGGGCTGAAAGGTTAGCCTCCTTCACATGCAGGGACTGAAGGGGAGGAACTGGAACAAGTGTCAGGCCTGCTTTTTAATCAAATCTCTTGTTCCCCTCCCCTTCCTTGGCTGTCCAGCCCACCCCAGCCTCTCTGGAGAGCAGTGTCTGGCTTGTGGCCTTCCTGCTAACTCTCTGCACATGTGTCTCTGTGTGTCTCTGCCCCAGGCCTAGCAGTTCAGCCCCTTCCTCCACGTTGAGAGCAGTGCCCAGGCTCCCCGGCCCTGGCCCCTCTGCCTCCTTCTGGAGGGGAGCCCCTGTTCTTTGCTCACCTTTTCCAGGAAGCAGCTGGTGGGCCCTGTGCTGTGCTGGGCCTTGGAGATGCTGTTAAGGCACAGAAGCACCCCTGCTGCTGCGGCTCAGTGCACAGGTAGAGCAGGAGTGGTCACTCGGGAGGAGTGAGCTGGAGGCTTAGGTCGGCCTGCTGCTGCTGCTGCTGCTGCTGCTGCTCTGATTTATGAGGCTTGAGTGGTAGGTCCTCTGACACAGCAGGCCCCCTCTTCTGAGCATGTGTTGGAAGAGCCCACCAGCCGGGCCATAGAAGAGGTAGGAGGTTTCATTCATTCATTCAGTCACTCATCCACCATTGCGGTATTTCTGACCCAGGCTCTTTCTTAGACAGTCCAGACATAGGGGCTGGAGACACTTGGGCTCTGGTGGCAGCTCTGAGCTACAGCTCGGCTGGGCTACAAAACCACAAGAGCTGGAGCCTTGACCCTGGGCCAGTCGCAGCTGTGACTGATTACCAATCAACGTACTTGCACAGAGAGCTCGGCCACCTCGGGGTCAGGGGTCCTTCTTCCTCTGAGGAGGAAGTTCGGATGCTGCCTGCAGCTGTGAAGTGCAGGCCCATGTGGTGTGATGGAGCCAGCCAGGGTCCTGCCTCTATGGCTACCTCCTGTAATTCTGCCCGCCCACACCCTCCAGGGACTCAGCCTTCCAGGACATGGCTGCCCACAGCTTTGTGCTCCTTCCTGAACACTAGACGCTGTGTAAGGCTCAGGCCAGCACATTTCTGCTCCCTGCCATGCTCAGTGATGAGGAGGAGGCCAGTCTTCTAACTGAGCTTGGCCCCTTGGACAGTTTGCGATTCTGCATGTAATTGAGCCATCTGAGGTCCAGTTTCTTCATCCAGAACATGGGGATAATTATATGTCCTACCACCAAAATTCCCAAAAGGCTCATTTTTATTCAGTTTTCCAAAGACAGCTTCAAAGCCAAATGCTGGAGAAATAGATTACCCTAATAGTTCATTTTATGGTCTTATAATATGCCAGGTTGGGCTCTAAATGTTTCACATGCATTATCTCATTAAATCCTCAGACTGTCTGTATGGTATAGATATTACTATGATCCCTAGTTGCTAATGAGGGAATAGAGGCGCAGAGAAATTCAGGAATATGCACAAGACCACATACCTGTTAGTGTCAGAGCAGGGATTCCTACCAGAGTGGGACTCGAGGACCCACACTCTTTGGTTTCTGTTCTTGAGATGTAACTGACCTACAGTCACACCTCACAGATACTGTTTTTGGTTCCAGATGACTGTAATAAAGTGAGGATCACACTGAAGTGAGTTGCGATCCTTTTGCTGGTGGGGAATCTTGCCTTCCCTTTGTGGAAATGCAACACCTGTGAAGTGCAGAAAACAAGGCATGCCTGTAAAACACTGTGTAAGCTTCAGGGGCACAACCTGAGAACCTGGTCCCGCGGTGCCCTTGTTAGAGTTGTTTAGGGAGCGACAGTGCTGCCTACCCACGTCCACCCCAGTACACTGAGAGGAAACCCACAGAAAGAGGTTCGCCACGCACAGCCGAGGGCTGCCAAGGGGTCCCCAAAGCCTACACGACTGTACTCCCAATGAGCAAGTAGCTCATCCTACCAAGAAAACCTTCCTTCTCCCTCACTCTCCAGACTCCTATGTCCAGACAGAGCAAGGGAAGGCATAGAAATGAAAAAACAGAATGAAACATGTTGCCCCCAAACCCCCGATTCCCATTTATTACAGTTATCCGAAGCATAATAAATAACTCGTGGAGACCATATAATTTAAAATTCCGGCTCATGTGGTCAGAGGTGCACCTGGTCCCCAGGGGAGAAACTCAAAGCATGAGAAGTGCAGAGGGCAAGCACGTGGAAATTTGGCAGGAACGTGCTGGCTGCTGTTTGTGGCCCAGCCAGATGAGGAAAGCTGAGATGGTGTGAGCAGAAAGGGCTGGAGGGAGAGGTCTTTCCAAGAAATTACAGAGGGATCTCCTTCCAAGGGGCCGGGCCTCTGCAGACATGATCTCATTGCCCCCTCCCCCTTGGCCTCAGGGGGAGCTGGGGCCAGGGTCTCTGCCCAGTCCTAAACCCGAAGACTCAAACCTGGACTCTCCTAAGAGGCCTGGACCTGATGCTGCTCAGTGACAGGGAGTGGAGAGGTGGGGGTGGCGGGGACCAGAAAGTTGTTACAGCTGAAGTCTCCTTCACCTTCAAGGGTCCTTAAAAACACTTGAATTCCCACAGGACAAAAATGACTGGGAAAAAAAGCAGCTAAGCAAAAAGAATTGTTTTATTCTCTACCAAGGCCATGATTGTATCATTTGCTTTGGGAAGAGGAGGGGGAATAGGACCCAGTGACATTAGTCGGGGAGCTCAGGAGAAACAGAACCAGTAGGATATATATAGAAGTACAGAAAGAGATTTATGACAGGAATTGGCTCACACAATTATGGAGGCCGAGAAGTCCCATGATCTGCCTTCTGCAAGCTGGAGGCCCAGAAGAACTGGTAGTGTAAGTTCTAGTCCAAGTCTGAAGGTCTGGGAACCAGGAGCATCAATATCTAAGGGCAGGAGACGATGGACATTCCAGCGCAGAGAGAACCAATTTGCCTTTACTCCACCTTTTTGTTCTGTTTGTGCTTTTGTTCTATCTAATGGTTTGGATGCAGCCCGCCTGCTTTGGTAAAGGCCATCTTCTCTACTCAATCTAGCGATTCAAAAGCAAGTCTCCTAGACATACCCTCATGGACACACCCCAAAATAATGTTTATCAGCTAATTAGGCATCCCTTCCCCCAGTCAGGTGGACGCAGAAAATCAACCATCACATCAGCTGTGTGGAGGGCACTGCAGGGGTGCCTACCCGGTGCTGTGGGTAGAGGCCATTTGGAAATTACCCAAGCAACGTTTCTGGGCCTCTTCTATGCCATTAGCACTTCACGAGATGCGGGAGGGATGCAACGATGAGCCAGACCAAGGCCTTGTAAGTAAGTGGTGTGTCTGTGTCATGGCAGTAACAGCCGCACACGTGGTGAGTGCTGAATGAGTGTACAGAGTTAGTTCAGAAGAGAAGTTTGCTGGCCAGGGGTGGTCCAACTGGGCTTCACGGGGTCATCATTACTAGCTAGCTCCCGTCTATTGGGGGCCAACTGTGTGCCAGCCCTGTGCTACAGGATCGTGTTGTACCGTCTTGTTGAATCTCTGTAACAACCCCAGGGCCACTTAGCAGCACTCAGAGCAGGCACTTTCCAACGATGCTTGAGTGAGTGGTGGACAAGTTTCCATTGCAAAATAAGGAGACGGAAGCCATAGAAGAAAAGTAATTTATCACTAGTTGCTGAGCATATAAACAAGGGAATCAGATCCAGACCCCAGGGCCCCAGGGGTCAAGAGTCCAGGCCTCAGAACCGGCCAGCCCAGCCTGGACCTGGCTCTGTCTGTGAGTGGCCGTGTGACCTTGGGAAGATCACGGACTCTGCATGTATTGACTGGAATATGGATGTAACAATATTTATTTCAGAGGGTTGTTGGGAGGATTAAAATAATATGGTGTATAACCTTGCTCAGCACGGGACTGGCCTACATATACCAAGTATTCAATAAATTACTCCATGAGCTTCACTCCAACGCTGGGTCTGTGAGCACCTCTTAGATTCTCACATCATCTTTTGAGATAGCATTTTATCATTTGTCCTCCGGTGCTACTTCTTCCTAAAGCTTTGGGCTAGGTTTCGAAGTCTCCCCATGTCAATACAAAATGGCATGGTTGGAAACCCAACTAAGGGTTTTTTAACAAGACAGTTATGAGAGAGAAAACATGTCTGTTTAAGTTGCCAACATGATTTTTTAAGCTAGAACTTGGATAGACTTTGCTGATGGTGGTCATTGAATGATACTAGGCTTTAGAGACCTCACTTTATCTAAATATTTTTTAAAATAATAAGAACGTTAGAGCTAAAAATATAGAAAGAAATAGCTAGAATACCCCAAGAAGAATGCAAACCAATTGCTAATCAGGCTTGTATTTGAATCTATCATGATAAATATTTGCTAACTTAACTAAGATTCTCCATCTTGTACTGGGATATTATGAGAGAGTATGGACTAAGCCTGAGCCGTGGCTCTGAAAGCTGAGGTCTGGGAAACTCTACACTTCATGCTTTATGGATATAACAAAAGCAGAGCCCTTACCCAAGGCAGCCAAAGACCACCCTGGAGCCCCGTTTGGTGAACCATGCCCCAGTCGGAGTGTCTGTTAATGGTTTGCACTTTCTTCCCTGAGGTAGGGCAGAGATCCTACATTTGAGACGACTGAGGGAAAGGGAAGAAATCAATTTCTCTGTAATCACAGAGCTGTGGGCTGAAATAGATGTAAGAGCATGACGTTTTCCAGTACGGCAGCCTCTCGTTGCCTTTGCTGCCAACCTAAAGAAACTTGAGGAGCCTTAGCAGCTGGGAGCCAAGGGGGCGCCTTCGGACAGGCCAGCGTGGTGCACAGCTAAGAAGCAGGTGGGGGTGGAGTCGACCCTGCAGAGTAAAGGACCTGCTGCGGCCGCTCCCGTTCAGCCGTCCTTTTTTCCAACTCCCAGTGTTTATTTTGGCTTTGGGCAGCAGGCCCCTCTGGGGACAGAGAAACCTAATGGAACAGGGGCAGGGAGGAGGCATTTGAAAAACCACAGAGTTAGTGATGAGACAGTGCAAAACAAACTTAACCAAAATGCTGAGTTTAGGGTGGGTTGGGCATGGTAGGTTTCAGGGCTGTTCCATGTCTGTCAAGGGCGGTGTGCAGAGCTACACACACCCAGACTCCTGGTTCCTGGCAGACCTCCATTTCCTGAGAAACCTCCAAAGTGATCCCAAAGCTTCAGGTAAATCACCTCGATAATTCTCCCTACCTTCCCCTCCATCATCATAAGCCTTGAATTTGCTGATGAATTTGCATGTGATAAGCAAGACTTCCTAAAGACTACCAGAGGTTTCTGCTCACCTTCCCAGCCCCACACGGGCTTTCTGGGTTTGTGGCTGCACGTACCTTGTGGCCCCAGCACAGACTGGGCCTATGTCCTTCTCCAGCGTCCCCAGGGACACCACCCAAGCTCTCCAATTAGCTGGGGCCTCCCAGAACCTGCTCACCTGGAGTTCTAAGGAGAGAGAAAACCTGTGGACATAACTTCCTGGACTGGAGCTTTCAACCCATCCTTGTAAACTTGCCTCTTTGTTTCTTTCTGCTTGCAGGGAGGTGAAGGGGTGGAGGAGAGAATTGGACAGATATTGGGTTCAGCCTCAGGTGGGCTCTGGTACTGAAGAAGCATGTTTCCAGGTGGGAGAGACTGTGAATGAAGGACTATCCCTCTGGGAGCTGTCTCTCAGTCTTCCACCCTAATTCTGTTCAAACTGGAAATGCAGACTGCCAGAACGGCTTTTCGGGGATTTCAGAGATTACCTTTTCGTCCCCTTTACATTTCCAGATCAGCCAGGCTAAGGGCTCTGCCTGTTCCCTTGGCTACCAGACTCTCAATCAACCCTCTGCTCACCTGTTTGAGTACTGAGCCTTTAGGACCTTAACTGGATAAAAGGTCAGCAGTCACTCTTGATTGCCTCCAGGCTGCTTCCCACTCCCCCAAACAAAAGAAATCACATAAACAAACAAAAATTCTTCCATTGCTCAGATCTTGCCTGCTTAGGAGGAAAATTCTATGTTGGCCCAAGGAGAAGCTGCTGGATTCAAGGAGGTTGTGAGCACAGGTCTCTCTGCTTCCTGACAAATTAAATGTCACCCTGTGAGGTGGTTTGGCTTGTCGGCTTTAGTAAGGAACACACAACCATGCCTATGACTAGGACTGGGCCCAAAACTTCAGATTTCACCTTCTTCCTTCTGTGCTTCTGTGTAAACGTGTCAGATCTCTCCAGTCTAGCTCTGGACTAGTGTCACCACTTTAGGAGGGCTGGCTGTGCAGGACAGCCCCTTTGAGGCCATCTTTAGATTCTATGTTTAAGAGGGTTGCTTCTGGGTCACCAGTGGTGCATGGTCAGGAAAAGGAGTCACAATATAATTTCAATGCAGTGAACTGTTTGGGGCTGCTGATGCCTCATACCCAGCTCTGTCTTCAGGTTTCCAAGGAAGACCCAGAACTGGAGACATTCCTCTTTGAACTGCTTACTTGCAAAAAGCAGTGGTCAGGGTCTTGGCTTCCCTCTCTCTCTGCCCCGGACACTCAACGTGACATGAAATCTTCTCCCCTGGTTGGTCTCAGTGCTTACCTTAAGGTCAGGGATGTTGCCTTACCCACCTTTTCATTCTCATTGATTCCCCTTCTGCAGTCTTTCCTGGTTATTTACTTATGAAGCTAAGGAGAGAGGCAGTTACCCAGACACCGGGATTCTCTTTGCATGGTCATGTGTCACCCAGATGGCTGAGGGAATGAATGGACAGGGGCACTGGCCCACAGTAAACTGGTCTTCAGATACCCACCCGGTCCTCATTCACTAAGAAGCCCTACCTCCGGACAGCTCCTGACAGGTCTCTATGTTCTTGAGGGCTGGTACAGAGAAGTGCCACGCCTTCTTCATGGCACAGCAGTTGCCTTCCAGGGAGTGGTGTATATACACACAGGCACACACACACAGTATGTACCCATAAGTGTATACACTTGACACACCAACAGTGGAGCTGATACCCACACTTCCTCCAGCCCTGGTCCAGCAGGGCCTGGCATGTCTGGAAGAATAAGGCCAGGTGGACAAGAGATTTGCTGAGATGCTTCTTCTCTTTTGTGGTGCTAATGTGATCGGGATAAAGACTCTGGTCACCCAGTGGCTCCTGCACTGGTGAGCAGACAGCAAGAATGTGTGCGTCCACAAACATTTCCATTAATGGGATGAACAAAGCCTGAGGACTGAGATGCCGGAATAGATGTTCTCTTATGGTTATTTCTGACAACTCCCAAGCATTTTACAGGAACCTGGAGGAGTCGTTGGTCAGACGATAAATGGTTCCTTGCTGTCAGATCCTCATTCTGCACTGATCAGGGTCATAGGCACAGGGGTGTGTGAAGAATTTAGGAGTTATAACTCAGGCTCTAATGCAAACCTGGCCACATCCAGCTGCTGGGAGGCTGTCCCCGATGGCAAACACACAGTGGGGAGTGGGAAAGACAGGGGCAAGGCCTTGCTGCCTCCTAAGACAGGCAGCGGGGGAGACCTGGGCACGGGAGAGCCGGGCTTGGCCCTCTGCTCTGTCACTGACAGACCGTCTGGGAAGGAATCACTATGTTTCTTGGGCTTTCGTTTTCTCTTCTTTAGAAAGTAGGTACCAGCCTTGCTGCCTTCCCTGCTCTAACCTGTCCAACGGTAAATGAAGAATTTGCGCAGTATGCAGTCATCCAGAAGAAAAGCGAGGCCTAGACACGACTATGTGTCCCGTCTGCAGGCTGCATCATGTGGACCATCAACTGCACTGGACCCTTCTTGCTCCCATTTCCTTCTTCCTCAGAAGTACATTCTGAGCTGTGGACTGAAATCTTACCTGCTATAGTTGACCACATGCCGGGCGCTGGGCTGGGCAAGCGCCCCCAACTCTAAGGACCCCGGGGAGACTCCTGATCGCTGTGGCTGTTAGACTTGTGCTTCAGAGTGCTTGATAAATAATTGTATTTTGTGTTGACGGTGGGGAGTTGAGAAGCACCAGTCTGGATCGCTGCACATGGTCCTGACAGGACCTTGGTGACCAAATTGCTCAGAAATAAACCTGAAAGCTGCCAGGTGGGGTCAGAGCTGAATGAGCAGGCACTTTAAAGGCAAGGCCTGAGGTGACTCACTGATCACAGAGGCAAAGAAACAATAAAGACTTTAGTCTTTATTGTGGCCTTTTTCTTCTTTTCCAGCTTTCTGTTTTTTTCTCTGATTCTTTGGGAATTTGGAAGTTTATAACATCCCTCCAGGCTCACCCACCATCTTGGGTCTTTCCCATTCATGTCTACTAGGGTCAAGGAAATATGAATGCCTAAACTATGTGGTTTTTCTGAATGTTATCAAAGAGCTGGAGAGGAAAATAGAATCTTCTTTCCCGCTTTAAAAAAAAAAGTACTCTCATAGTCTTTCTCTCCCTCTGCCTTCTTCTGTCTTCCTCCAAGCTGCAAGATGATAAGATATTAAAAAAATGGAAACAGAAAACTATAATTAGACATGTATGAGCAATGACTGCTTTGGGCAATGGAAAAATAAATCATACCCACATTTCTATTTTTCCCAGAATCTGAAGAACAACCTTGGCTATTTGGGCAGTTGGCTATTCCTGGGTACGTTTCAAAAATAACTCATGTTTATTTATTATTGGGTATTTATAACAGTGTTTCAGAGAAGGTTTCCAATAACCCTGCAAAGGAGTGTGGGCTCCAGTGCTGGTTAGGAAAGGGTAGAAAAAGCAGGTTGTCATCACTGCTGGGAAGGGCACCCCTGCCCTCTCCTCAGCATTTCTTCTTACTGAGGCCACACATGGGGCAAGGGATATCTGACCTGAAAAATAAGGCTCTGAGCTTTATTTCTCAGCTGAGGCTTCCCTAAAAGGATGTCAGAGCCTAAATTGGATTAACTCCTAGCATTTGATGGAGTGTACACACACACACACACACACACACACACACAGTGCTCAGGCTGAGATTAGAGGTGACATAAAAGGATAGCAGATTCCTGAGCAGTCACTCACAGACCTGAGCCACCCAGGAATGCTAAGGGCTCCCAGGCACTGACATCATCCCCCTCCTCGTTCTGGGAGGAGCCCTCTGACCCCCAGGTCTTAGGGCAATTAATTTTAGCTAACAAACCCATGCTGTGGCATTCCCAGGGTAGACTAAAGGGAGCCGGAATTTCAGGGAGGGACCCTTTGACTTCATTGAGCTTCTATCTCCGCCTCTGTCTGTGACATTAGAAATTGTTAAGGATGGAGACCTTGGAGACTTTGGCCCAGTGTCTTCATTTGGTAGAGGTTGAATGGCTTTTTCAAGGTCAAATAGCCAGTTGCAAATCTACCTTCCTGTACTTCCACCTTATTCCCTCACACTCTTTGTCTTTTACAGCAGTTCTCAAATAATGTGGGATCAATTAAACTCAAGCTGAGAAATTTTAAAAACATGCCTTATTAATTTGTTAAAATACCATTAAATATTTTATGACATAACTATGTTTTCCAAAACAAAAGAAAAGTGAAAAAAGTGGCATTATTCTACATTTTGAAAATGGTTCAAATGTCTGACTTCGTAAGCGACAGTGGGATTGTTATATCTGCTTCTGCATTCAATCAGTTGCAATATCACATGTCATGTAGCCTCTGGAAAATTCTCATGGAGAGGATGAGAGTGAAAAAAGCAACTTAATGTCTTTGGATTATTATGAAAGGATCTTGGACACCCTCAGGGGTCCTCATACTACACTTTGAGACCTGTACCTGCAGTTTCATCATTTATAACGCTCTTTTTAACTTTTGCTCACCCAATCACTCAATGAACATTCATTGAAAAATTACTGGGTGTTAAGTTGGATATTTAGACAAATGTAGCACATGTGAATCTCAGTCCAAAAATTCTGTTACTGAAGAAACAGAATTTTTAAACTCAGGGCTGAGTTTATTTTTCTATAACAACAATCAGTAATAACTGATTTCACTCTCATCTTCTGCCAGGCTGCAGGAAACTTAACCTCAATCTTTCTTGGGCTTCCCCTATCCAAAGATTGTGGCATATTTTGGGGTTCTCGAATAGTGCAAAAGCTTTGGGGGTGACTTTGTAGCCCTTGATGCTCAAACAAGGGAACGGTTAACACAACCACTGCCTGGTCTCACAGCCACTGCGGCCTTGTGCTTCTTTGTCAGGCTTGAGGTGGGGGCCATGTGCTCATGTGCCTACCTTCTCTCTTCCTCAGCAAGAATGTGGGCGCAGGTCCCTCACCCTGTTCCAGCCCCCCAAACCACGACCTTCTCTTATTCTTTCTTTCTTCTCCTGGTTTCTTCCTCACAGGCCAGGTGAATCTTTTGTTTGGGGAAATCCTTTTGCTTGCAAGTTTCTTCAACATGCTCACTCTTTACAATTCTCCCCAAAAAAGCCAGAAAAATGTGCAGACTACTTCTGCTTCATACTCTGCCTCGATTACATGAGCTAATAATAAATGTTCCTGGCACACATTAAGTACCCAGTGAATGTTGCTATTAATATTCTTGCTGCTTTTACTCAGGGATATCGAGGCACAAAGTTTGAGTAGGGAAAGGGGAAAATTCAGGAAGAAAAACCCTCCAGAGTTCACATTTCCACATGCCCTGGAACGTTGCCATCTTGTTCTCCTCTTCACCTGCTGCCTTGGTAGCCTCTCAAGGCTGAAATGAAGGACTGAGAAGTGTCACCAAGTCCTCTCTGCCTCCTTAGCCACTCTCCTCTCTCAGTTTGCACCACATGCTTTATTTATGGAGAAGCCTGACCTATGTCACTCCGAGATGCTCAGAGGAGGTGGGACCATCCTGGAACGTGGGGATCAGTGGGACCTTTGGAAGATTTTGCCACCCCCCGGGGCCTCCAACACTGCCCTGCTGAGGGCATCCAGCCTGTGCTCAGGCCCCTCCAGCGGCGCACAACTCTGTGTGGACAGCCTCCCCAGCATCTCCATCCTCCTTCAAGGGACCACCTGCCGCCCATGGAGTTCTCAGTGGCATTCGCTGTGACCTCAGTGCCTCTGGGAGGCACCCCTGGCAATCTCATGGGTGCTTTCTGCCAGGCCCAGGCCACTTCTGTGGCGCAGGCTGGCCATGAGGGTCCATCTTGTAGGCAGTCAGCAGTGATTCACAGAATGACAGGTGTGCATGGGCAGAGGGAGTTGTGTCCGTGCAGGCCAAGAGCGTCCTCTGTGGGATGCAGGTGAAGCTGCCATTTCTTCTTCCGACAAAGCTGAGTCCATGGGCCCATCTGTCTTCGCTGAGACTCATTCTGTGCGTTGCTCCTTTTGCCCATCCTGACGGGACTGCTGATGCATGGTCACCCCTAGCTGTACGTGTGTGTGTGAGACATACACACACTACTGTGTATCCATAGGCATACAGCAGAGAGAGAAAAGGCATAGTATAGAGTGTCTGTTTTCCTTTTCCTAGGCTGTCAGCTGCAGTTCCCTCCACCAAGCCTTGGGGGTAAGCCTGGAAGTTACATGGTTAGGGGTAAACCTGGACGTTATGTGGTTGGTGGATAATTACAACTTTTTTCCCTCAGGTTGTGACGTTCATGGCTGGGTAGGTGTTCAGCCTGCTGAGAGCTGCTGTTGAGCTTCTTCGAAAGGCCAGATGATGATGGGCAAGGGCCCCTGGTCTCCTGTGCACTCAGGACAAGTGAGGTCTTGTCCCAGCTGGATGTTGTGATTGGACTCCATGCTCCTGTGTTTCTGGGCAGCCTCATCCTTCTGTTTGTCTGGAGCAGAAATGAGATGAGCACGACCCATTCCATGTCCCCACCAAGTTAAGAGCAGAGAAACAGGATTAGGATTCAGTCCCACAGCCCCAGACCTGGGCCTGCTGCTCAAGCTATGCAACTTGTAGGGGCTCAGTCAAGAACCGCGGTAGACTACAGCTCAGGAAAACCGCCGGGGCTGTCTGGTTCTGAGCAGACTTGTGTGAGGTGAAGCAGAGGTGAGTCAAGTGCCTTTGAGGGAGGAAATGACTTACCAGGCTGGCCTTCCTTACCCGTGCATCCATCTATCACTTGCTGAAAACAAAAGAGAACAAGAGAGAAGAAGGTTTGCAAACTCCTGGCTACAAACCTCCTTTTTGTCTGGATTTGGTGGAACTGTTATGGCTGTTGAGCCTCTAGGGGAACTGGGGGTATCTTTTAGCCAAGTCAGGCCTATTTTCTGAGGTCTAAGAGTTCCTGAGGATGAAAGCCTACTCTTTGTATACTTTCCAGAGTTCCTTCACCCACAGTGTAACCTTGGCTCTTCTCCTGGGGGTGGGGGTGGAGCTACCTTGAAAGCAGAACATAGTTGCCAATGGTCTGGAAACCCTGCTGTGTGGTACAGCAGCTCTTCATAGGCTTTCACGATGAGGCACTATGTGAGTTTGAACCCCAATTTAATCCTATGCCCAGGGGTTCTTGTCGCTGCGATTACTGCCGTCTTAGGTCGTGGGCCCTGGGAAGGCACAGGCCCTTCTGTCTGACTAATTTGGGTGGTGGTAGCCCTGCACCATTCACTGCTGTGGGAAAAATGATTTCTCAAATTGTGCCTGACTTTATCTATGATTTTATTTGCACTCTTCCTAAAGATGCTTAGAGTCCTGGGAAATGAGAGATGGAAGGAAATTCGCATCATCTAAACCCTTAATCTGATAGAAGAGGAGAGTAAGACCCAATATCCATGACATGCCCAACTTCATGGAGCAAATACACGGAAGAAACAGACAAACCCCAGTTTCTCTCTGGCTAGTTCCTTGTGTGTTTTATTCTCCATGAGGCTAGTTAATAACAATTAAATTTTTACATGCTGTTATGAATAATAATAATGGTGTAATTCTGAAAATTACTCCTTAAATTCAGGTTTTAAATCTCCGTTGTCTGACACGGGTGAAGTTGTGCTTAATGCAGACTGAACTTCCTGACGTGGTTTGCTCAGATAGTGATTAGGCATTCATATTCTGGGGAGTAGTTTATCTCTGTAGCCTAGAATCTAGGTTTTTATCCCTGCTCTGTTCTGATGATGAACGTGGGATTCCATCTCCATACAATCTGTGAACTGTTCCACCGCGATGAGATTATCATCATTTCATTTCACACACTGTCGGTAACACAAAGGACTGTAATTGATGTGGTTCAGAAACCAGAGTCCACGCAATAAAAACGAATCCCTTATGACAGTCTGCAACGACGCGCATGGATCCAGCGTCTGGTTTTAATGGGAGCGGGAAATCGCTAACAGATGACTGTACTGTCCGCGGGGCTGGAGTCTGTGGCCTTCCAACCAAAGCCACGTCTGATGGCAGCTCACCGGCCCCACATGTGCCCCACAGACGTGGGTTATTTACAGGACGCCTGGAGCGCGTGGTGCTAGATGTATCACAGCAGGGGCTGCGTGTGTGACGGCTGAGGTCATGGTTTTTCATTTCAAGCTTTAAAGACGTTCGGTTTTAAAAACCCCTGTGACTCCACTGGGATTGGCTTTCAGAGAAGAAAAACAGCCCCCGAGGTCCTTTCCTGTCCAAACGCCAGTGGAATCACCACTTACATCACTTAACCCTTTGGGGTGGAGAAGGACCTGCATCCTCCAACTTGTTCTGGGCGGTTTTGCCTTTTGGAGGAAGAGGACATGAGTCACGGTGATTTACTATGAACTCACTAAAACTGTGTCTGATGCATATGCACCCAAACCAGAAGGCACAAAAACTGCTAAGAAGTTACATCAGGATTCGGAAACAGACATTTGGGGGTTTTGCAAGAGGCCTTTGTGTAAATCTGTTTTGAGCAGTTTCCTCGTCTGTAATATAAGAGTGGTGGTGGGCAGGGCAGACAGACCAGATTACTCCTCCATCCCCTCCAGCTCTTACATTAGGCAAGTCAATGTACACATTTGGTTATGTATTATACAACTGTTTAGTCTACGTACTGCCTCTGCAAGGACGGACACTTCCTTGAGGCCAAGGGCTACGTCTGGGTACACATGGTTATTATTCTACATCTTCCTGCCCTTGTGGGTTTACTACTATTGAACCAAAGAGATTAAACAAGAGGCAGAGAGCTTATTAGAAGTATTTTAAATATGCCTCACTCCGCACACTCTAACACAGATGGGCACTAAGGAAAACAAATGTGAAATGGGAACAATAATGTAAGCAAGTGTGTCATGGGCTGAGGGGATGATAGTTAGAGAGTCCTGCCTTTCTGCACACAAAGGTATCCAGGTGGGTGATAAATCCAAGGGATGGCGTGACAAATAATGGTCATCATTCCCAAAGGGTAACTCTTTCTAGCCCTCCTGCTCACAGAAGGCGTCATCACTGTCACCGAGACCCCAATGAACACGGGGAACAATAGCACAACCTAAGCTAAACAATAGTAACGAGTGACAGTTTAGCAAAACTTTGCTCAAATAGAGAAGAGACGGGAAGGACAGTGTTACTGTGGGTGAGGATACACATGATTTATACTTTATTGTTTGTTCATTTGAATTTTCTGAATTTTCGACCACAAACACAGATGAGTTATTTTGGTAGTGAAAAGAATTTAATCCCATTTAGTTCTTACCAGTAATTTAAAAATGATAGAGCCAGAGTGGGAGGCGTGGGGGTGGGGAGACATTTGCCTCCTGGGTGGCTGAGTAGCAGTTGCTGTGGGTGTGGCCTGGAGGGGCTTCCAGAACGGACCTTGATGCAAAGGGGCTTCCTGCAGCCTCCAGCAACAGAATCACGCTTACTCTTCCTCCCTCCTCACTGGGATTTGGGCGACTCTACACACTCCTCTCCCAAAAGCAAAAACTCCTGACTTCTGGCATCGATATCAGCACCTCACAATGAACCACGTTTCTTCATCCTTCGTAACAGTCGGATTTTTCTGACACGCACACCTGGGTGAATTCTCTTTCATTTTATAGAATTTCTGAAGCGTCCTTTGGGCACTAAACTGTATTCTTTCTTATGCTGTCCTTGTGATATTTCAGGTTCATTTGTCAGCTAGCCTCCCTAAATCTCCAAGCAAGCCACTTGAGAGTGGCAATTGTGTTATCTTCCTTTTAAGTATCATTTTTTGGTTGTTCTTGGCTTTATTGAGATATACTTCACATATAACATTGTGTAAGTTTAAGGTATATGAAGTAGTGATTTTATATATGTATATATTGCAAAATGATTATCACAATAAAGTTAGTTAACACATCCAAACTATGGAATGCCTCATAACATGTATTCCTTGCGCAGAGGCGGTGCCAATCTTCTCTGCTTTGTTCCAATGTTATTCCTAATGGCCTCGCTTGGTGCTTCATATACATTAAACAATGAGATATCTGTGCAAAATTCAATTGTGATAGCATCCTGCCTAAATTCTGGGACTCTGTAAGGACTTCAAGGCATCCTGGATGACATTTGCTAAATATGACAGAAAAGAGGTAGAGTTCTGAATGTGGGACTATGACACCGGTTAGCAGGCAAAATATAAGGGAAAGGCATGAAACTGTGCTTGTCACGAGTCACCTGTTTGCAGCTGCCTCCTGGGTGGCCGAGGAGCAGTTGTTGCGGATGTGGCCTGGAGGGGCTCCTGATACAGGCCTTGATGGACAGCATGGCCACAGCCATGCTGACCCCTCCACGGGATCCACTTACATAATAGACAGTACAGGACAGATCTGTCCAAGGCACTATAAGCGGGAACGTGGCCCAAGATCCTGTGACAACACAGCTTCAGGCTCTGCCAGTAGAAGCTCCTGGCCATGGTGGCGTTGCGGATTGGAGGCTGCGAGTATCAGTTGCATTGCAAAGGGTGTGACTGCCGTGGTGTGTGTGTGTACACAGGCCACACAGGGGCTGCAGCCGGCCTCCCCTCGCAGCTGGCCGCGCTCATGGCTCATTCATCTCCCACAGCTGTCAGGTCAGAGAACAACAGGTGAAAGCAGACCCTGCTCATTGTTCCCAGGAAGCCTTTCGCTACGCCTGCCACCCTCTCTGCCCGGCCCGCGCAGACCTCCAGCTTAGAGCTTTCATGCTGGGAGGCCAGCTCTCTGAGCCACTGTGACTCAGAAAGACTTCGTTCCAGAGCCAGCCCTTAAAGTTCCGCACGCCTAGGCCCAGGAAGCTGCTCTGGGGCCTCTCCAGGGGCTGGGTGAAATGCAGGGACAGGTGGGGGCAGTCCCTGGGGAACTCAGCCAGGGGCCCTGAGAGCGGCAGGTCAGGGAGCACATTCCGCCTCCAGGCCAGATCCCCGTCACCTGCCGGGCAGCTAGGGGCACTTAGTATTTCAGTTTATCAGCTAGTCTCCCCAAATCTGCAAGCAGGCCACTTGAGAGTGGTGATTGTCATCTCTTCTTTCTAATGGCTTAGTTGGGAACTTCATTTTTATGTATTCAGCATTGAGAAATGACTGCAAAATGCAATTGTGTTTGAATTGCACTAGTAGTATCCTGCCTAAATTCTGAGAATCTGTAAGATGAAGAGTTCAAGGCATCCTGGTTGAAGTTGGCTTAATATAACAGAGAAAAAAAAGTTCGAAATGTCAGGACACACTAATGAGGCAAAATATGCAGGAGAAGTAAAGAGGAGGTGTGATAACGAGTAGATACATAGTCACAGTGAGGGGGGAGACTGGGAAAAAATTTTGGAGAAGGGAGGCAGTTGGGCAGGAGCTGGGCTCCCAGTCATGAGAAGAATGATGCTAAATAATAGGAGGCAGGAGTGGATCTAAGCTTGGCATCAAATCCAACTTTAAGTAAAACCTGCAACTCCTAGTTGAAAAGCCTGGGGCTGGTTGCATCAGAGTCCAAGCAGACCCTTTCTGTGCACAGAGGTCTCCATAAAACCAGCCAGTGCTTCCTAAGGCAGGCGCAGGAGGGGCCTACGGAGGGCGGATGCTGGGGCTGGGGCCTGCCACTGGGTGGACAAAGCTTTCTTCCGTCTCGAGGGTTTTTCTCTCTCCTCATCCTTGGTCTCTCCAGTCCAGATGGCAGTCCCTGGTCCTGTCTACGCATAGAAAGAGAGCAGTGAGATGGGACCGCTCACCCCAAACTGCTCCATCAGTGTTTAAAATTCCTGGCATCAGCCTCACTCCTCATGGAACTGCTTAAAAAGATGCCATTTAATTAGGCTGCTGAAGTCATCTGAATGGGCAATTAGCAAGCGTCCCTTTATTAGGTTTTCTAGTCTGGAAACTGTGAAGTCATCATTTTCCACTCCCTTCCTCTTCCCTCCCACCTCTGGACCTCGGTGCTGTGCTGAGACTGGGGTCTGAATTCAGTTCAAGCCTCTAATCTTCCATCAGGCCTGGACAACACTGGGTTTCTGGAACTGTTGTAACCACTCCTACTATAGCAATGCTGGTTTGCTCCTTACCACTTACTATGCTATACGACCATTCTTTTTTTTTTTTACTTACATATTCTACCCGACTAGAGGGTAATCCCATTTTGGTCAAGGTCTGTGTCTCACACGATCAAAACTTTGGGACATCTGTGTCATAGTTTCTCAACAGTATCACTAGGTTCTGAATTAGCATGAAACTGCCAAACGAGGCAACGCAGGCCAGATAAGTACTGGTGGGGCATTTCTTCCTCAGACATGGTAGGTCCTAGGGCTTGGGGATAATAGGAGGATGTTGTGAAGACTGAAAGAGTGCTTGTGCCAGGGGCGGTACCACAATTCAGGGTCTGGACCATGCCCACCCAGTTAGGGACCGATAGGAACCACAGGAGCTGACTCCTCCCCAGAGGCATCAGGATCTCAAGGTGGGGGTGGGGGCAGCAAGACTGTTACAGATAAGGTTTGCAAAAGAAAGACCTTTACACTTTGATTGCTCCCGGTGGAACACTGTGCCCAGGAAGCTCTGCGAACCCCAGGCAGGGCTGAGTGTTAGGCACAGGCTTTTTCGCCAGTAGGATGGGAGATGCCAGAAAGACCTCTCAGGAGGTGGATGGCCCTCCAGGACAGATGGTGCCATGGCCACAAACGCCTCACTTGGCATGTCTCTGACCTGCTTGCAGGCAGAACCTGCGCCCTTGGAGGCGCGGCTTGCCTGCTCTGGCTGCCCGCCACTGGCGCGAGGTGGCTAGCTAAGTGGTCCC
The DNA here is from genome assembly GCF_021234165.1 of Pteronotus mesoamericanus. NCBI lineage: Eukaryota > Metazoa > Chordata > Mammalia > Chiroptera > Mormoopidae > Pteronotus > Pteronotus mesoamericanus. The sequence goes on from NW_026555060.1 coordinate 31,518,593, forward strand.
ACAGCCTGGTGAGATGCCCCCTGAAGTGCCCCCCACCTCTGCCTTTTGCTCCCCCACCCCCCAGCTGATCTGACGTCCTTCTGAGCTGTTCTCTCCATTCCCTCCCTGTACCCAGTGCCTCCTGAGTCACCACACAAGCGTGGGGGAGCTGTCCTGACCGCCCAATAAACGGGTTTCAAAATAGCTTTGCTAAGCCCACTGGGGACACCCAGTCTCCTGCCTCTTGCTGCCCCATTTCTCCATCACACAGTCCCAGCTGTGCCCCTGAACAGGCTGTCACTCAAAGGCTGCTGGAGTGCGTGCTGGCCCTCGATCTGGGGCATCTCCTCAAGGTCCCTCAGGTTGACTTTCCTGGGCTGACTATAGCTGTGTGTCCCTTGGGTTTCTAAAGGGAAGGTTGCCCTTACTGGGAGCATTCAGGAGTCTAGCAGAGGAGATAGACTGGGGGTAATTTCCTCTGACAGAGAGGAAATATTTGCTAAGTTTTGGGTGGGCTCTCCTTGGAGTGGAGAAGGAGAATGGCAGGGCCTGTGACCACAGGATCCTCACTGTGACGTCTGCCATTCGTTACACAGCAGCAGGGTTCCGCAGAGCTGAGACGAGGGTGAGGCAAGCAGAGTACCCTGGGCTCCTAATTTAAAGAGGCTCTCTCACTCAAGTTTGTGCTATTCCCTTCTCACGTCCCTCACCCCTGCACAGTCACCTCAAGCCACAGCCTCATGTTCAAGGGGAAAGTACCTGGGGTGAGCCAGGGTGGGTGCCGTTTGATAGACCCCACTGGTCCTGGGTTTCTCATCTGTGAAAAGGGCACAATGACACCCCACTCATCTACTTTGCACGGTTGCTGTGAACACACTACCTGCCACTTGATGGGGGTACATGAGGTATTCGCGGCACCTGTTAAGTGCCCTAGCTTCTGGAATGAGACACAGAAACAGTCCAACCCCAGAAAGAAGCAGCCTGTTTGCTGATTGTAGAGACACAGAGAGCAGCAGGCAGTGACTACCCCTTCTTCATTTTCCCTGCGGTCACACACTTATCCTTGCCCGCCAGCCTCGCTAGCAAGTATGCGGGAGGAAAGCCCCCAGCCCACGGAAGGGGTGGGCTTCCATCTGCCGTGTTCTTCATGGCAGACCTTGCTCTATAAACTTCAGGGGCTCCCAGAAAAACACATCCCTGTGAGCTAAACATCCCCCACCCCCCGAGCAGCAGTGGGTCTGGGAGTAAACCAGGACCAGGACTCGGAGCTGCGTGTCCCCTGACCTGTGGGACACAGGCATGAGAGCTGCCACTTCTCCCCCAGAAACAGGGTCAAACATGGTGTGGCCTGTACTTGCACAAGTAGGCGCTATTCATGGGAAGAAGGGGCTGAGTCACCTAGAGGTGCTCCTGCTGTCCCTCCCCAGCCCCGGAGGCTCAGGCCAGGCAAGCTGCTGAAACCGTTACCAGGAGCCAGCTCTTGTCCCCTCCCAGCTCAGCATCTCCAGTGAGAATGGGTCACCCACAAAAGAGAGAGGGCCTGCTTTCTGAGCTGCAGGCCCTGGCAGAGAGGTCCAGAGGCAAGCCTGCCTGGGGCCTGGAAGAAACACTTTCTGTGTTGCTGCCAAACTTCCTCAAAGAACAATGAAGAGAAGATGCTATTTCCAGTCGGGGAAGCTGGAAGGGCGGGGCGGTTACAGGTCTTGGAGAGGTCAGGCCAAGGGCCACCAGGAAGCCGCCTCTCCTGGTGGAGCAGGCATCATGCTGCTGTCCGAGCCCTGCTCTGGGCCCCTGAAACACCATCGCTGTCGCTGTTCTTAAAGCACCCAGGCAAGCTGCAGGGGCAGCAGCTCCAGTGGAGAGGAGCTGGTTATTCTAGCTCTCCAGGGCCACCGTTTCCCACAGTGGCATGGGGGTAAATGACACTGAGTGGTTATTGCCACTATTGTTAACAGCATCACAAGCATTTGTTGATTTACAGTGGTACTCACTGTAAAACGTTTTTATGAAGACACTATCTACACCTTCGAGAAGGTTCAGGCTACTTTTGGAAAATGCAGACCAGCATGGCGGAATGAAAGGCAGCGCAGTGGGTTAGACCATGACTCTGGAGCTCGCTGCCTGAGTTTGAATCCTGACTTGGCTAGCTATTGGCTATATACCTTGGACATGTTACTTAACCCCCCCATGCCTCAGTTCCCCCTCTGAAAATGGGGTTGAAGGTAGTAACAGCATCTACTTTGTTGAGCTGTTAGGAGGATTAAAGGAGGAGGCACTGTTTGCAAAGCTCTCAGAACAGCGTCTGGTAAAATAAATAACACAAGTAAAATTAAAATGTGGCCACAACAGATGGGAAGAGACCGTATTCAGTTTTTCAGATGAGGTTTGGCAGTAACCCAGCATGCGCTTTGTTTTTTAAGCCTAGTTTCAGTTGCTTCAAATCTGTTTTGATTTGTGGGAGGACATAGGAAGGAATGTGATTCCCAAACACACTTAAAGACTGTGGTCCTGCCTGCCTCAGAGCCTCCCTCCTGGGAGCAGTGGCCTATGTTCTTGCAAAGCATTGTGTAGTCACTTCTCTGAGAGTGAAGGTTCCAGGCTCCCATAATCAACCCTGCCATGTTGGAGAGGAGAAAGTGTCAATGAAAAAGGTATTGGCTGAGATAGTGTGTAGGGCCGATTACAAACAAATCTTCCAGGATTTGAATGAGAATAGTATTTTTTTTCCCCCTCTGGACAAGTGGATGTTTATACAATGTTACATCTCCATTGGGCGTTGGCCTCTCCAACCTTCCCAAGACTCAGAGAGGGAGGGAAACCACTAGCTAGAGAAGGGAGACAAAAATGGGGGCCTCCCAGTCAGAGAAAGACAAATACCATATGATTTCACTCATATGTGGAATCTAATGAACAAGCTGAACTAACAAGCAAAATACAGACAGACTCATAGATGGAGAGCAGATGTTAGCTAGTGGGTGGGGGGAGGTTAGGGGGTGGAGGGATTGAGCAAAAAGGAAAAGGGACTCATGGACATGGACAGCAGTGTGGTGATTGCTAGCGGGGAGGGAGCTATAAGATGACTAAATGGTAATAGAAAAAAATACAATAAAGATTAAATTGAAAAAAAAAAAAGATGGTAGCCTCCCCCATCCTTTTCAGAACAGTTGGGTGTGGAGTTGGGGTGGAAGACGTGCTTTCCTGATAGCCGTGGAGTGACTCTCAGAAGAGTGGGTCCTTGTGGGCCAGCCAGAGGAGGGATAGCCTTCTCATGAGTGGTTCCCACCAAGGGCAATGTGCAAACTGGGGGCTTGACCCTCAGGCTGTCCTGGTCCCTCTCACTGGCAGGGCTTCATGGGCGAGAACCTCACCTTTATCTCAAGAGTGGCCAGGCACAGCCTGATGATATCAGGGCAACGAGGAGTTTGGAGACTGAATTTTCAAAGCATATTGAGGCTGGCCAGGCATTCAGAGTGGCGGGCCCTCCAGGCAAAAATAACTCACCAAGCTTCTAAAAGTACACAGCCGAGTCATTAATACTAGTAGCAACCACTTATACGCATTTAATGTGCCAGGCACTCTTCTAAGTGTTTTAAGTAGAGTCACTGACTCTATCCTTGCTAACCCGTAGGAGATAGGGACTGTTATTGTCTCCATTGCATAGCTGAGGCACAATATATATAACTGACACAAAGAGAGGTTAAGTAACTTCCTCAAGGACACATAGCTTATAAACACTAGAGCTAGGGTTCAAACCCAGCTAGTCTGGCTCCCAAATTCTTGTTCTTAACCACAATATTAAACAGTTTCTGAGTTATACAATTACATACTTACATTCTAAAAACAATCCTGGAGCCTAAATTCCAATCCCATCAGCTCCCTGAACTTCCAAGACCTACACACTTAACCTGAGGGACTCCCAGCCACTAACACATGTAGGAAACAGGTGATTACCAAGCACACAGTGTGTTCCAGTGGCATCTGCTCTCTAAGATGTCATGAGTGCTTAGCATCCTCAAAACAATTTTTGTGCAGCCAAACTTGCCATCACATCAACCTAATAGTCCCCTTTATGAATACAATCCTGTCGTCAAAGCACATGGGTTCTTCCTTGCAGCTTTGTGTCACCCATGAATCTAAAGGCATATTTTCATTGAGTTACCGATGGAAACAGTGAAAGAACAGGATGGGGCCAAGACAACTTCTTTAGTTATTATTATTTTAATCAATGACAGATCAGTCCCTCTGTGGACTGTCATCCAGCCCATCTATCCAAAGTGTGTCCTAGCAGAGTTCCTCACCCCCACACCGCGCTCCTCCGCTTTCCTAGTGATCTGCATCTGTGGCCCCCTCTTCACCTTTCCTCCCAGATCCTGTTCCCTCCCCTTACTTGGGAGGTCCTTGGGGACAGGTTTTGAAACCAGAGCTACTGCCTAGCACCCCCTTTTGTCTTCAAAGCCAGTGGAGCAGAACAAACCTGCCAGAGATCACATTACAGTTTGAGCTTTGGGAGGCCAGGGGCCAGCGGCAACTGTTGCCAAGACAACCAGTGGTGCAGAAGAGAGCAACAGAAAAGGGCTGAGGCTCTGGACCTGCCTCTGGGTCACAGAGTTGAGGGGAGGCCAGGGGTTGGGCCGGGTCCACTGTTCAGGAGCAATTGTTTCAAATGTCAAGTGTGGTCCCTCTGCTGGCTCCGCCCACCAGGCCCTGGCACAGTGCCCTGTGGTGTACTGACAGGTGCTCCTGTGTTGGCCTGGTCAGGGGTCAGGGGCCAGGGCTGTGAACTGTAAGTCAGGGGACCCTGGCACTGGAATAGTGACAGAGAATAATGGAGGGCACCTAATGCCTCAAACGACAAGTTCAGGCATTTGTAATTTTTGGTTTGCTGAAATTTGCATTAAATCGGGTATTTTACTTTGCATACTTTGCATCATTTAGGAAGGCTTGTTTGGTTCATATGCATACCCTTTACCTCCATTGAAATGCTGAGAAACAAAGTGTACATGTTTATGCACATGTGTGTATCTATGTGTTCATGTGTATGAACATGTGAGCATGTCAGTATGTGCCTGTGAGTGTGATTTGTGAGTGTGATTGTATGCGTGTTTCTGTGAATGTGCTCTAGACATATGTGCATGTGTGATTGTGTGTGAGCATGTTAGTGTGTACCTGTGATGCATGTGTTTCCGTGTGTGTGTGAGTGTGCACAGGCATGCACAGGCAAGGCAGTGCAGCAGAAACCAACGTGGGCTCAGAGCCCGGGATCTGACGGCGGCAGGGAAGGAAACAGGAGACGCTCTCTGAAAAGGCCAAGCAGCCCCACCCGAAATGCTCACATTTCAGAGAAAACCCAGGAGAGCTGGTCTCAGCTCTCCTTCTCTCCACAGCCCTTTGACCACCCCTCCTGATCCCCACTGAGGGGAAATGGAAACAAATGTCTGGAGGGAGGCCAAGAGCAAAGTAAGCTGTCTGGTGGAGGCTGTGGCCTCTTCAGAGGAGAAAACAGGGGTGGAGAAGGGAAGGAGGGAGGGGGGAAGACAGAGTTTGACAGAGGGAAGACAGAGGGAGAGAGGAGACAGACAGACATCAGCAGGCCTCAGGGCCTGGGTTGAAGGGGAGAGGGGAGAGGGCAGTGGGGGCACTGTAGGCAGCAGAGCCCACCGAGGAGGCACAGGCCTTGCTTTGTCCGACCTGCTCCTCTACCCCCCGAGGCAGAGACCACTGAGTCCCCACCCGACCGAATTCATTTCCAAGAAGATAGGGCAGGGGACCATTCAGCAGAGCAGGGCTTTGCTTGGAGGCTGGTTACAAACAGGGACAGCTGTCCCCTCTGACTCGGGCCACAGCCACTCACACAGTAGTCAAGGGAGGCCCCTGGTTCCTTTGAGCGAGGTACACAAGCTTAGGCACCTGGTCTGGATTTCAGCTGGAGGGTGTCGGATGTGAGAGAGTGCAGCGTGAAGAGGTGCTGCAACAGGCAGGCATCTGGGTAGTGTCCCCCTTGTAACTTCCATGCCAGTTCCTTTCCCACAGCTCTTCCATTGTCACCACAGCTGCACAAGGTGGCATCCCATCCTCCAGCGCGGCGCCTCCTGTGAGCACATCCTATTCCTGTGAAGATTATCCTGTGAATCCAGACTCTCCTGCCAGCCCTGCTTTGGGGGCCACCACACTGCCCTGGGGAGTGGGGGACGTCTTTATGTCAAGTCACTGAGCAGTTAGATGAATGACTTTAGAAACTGAGATGGTTTCCCTTTAAGAAAGGATGCACAGAAGTCTGTGTGGGAATCGCTTGCCCCATGCATTTACAAGGGAGTGAAAACAGCCTTGTAAGGATGAACACTTACCAGGAGAAAACAGAAAATCCTCTAACTTGGGAATGCACGAAGTGCTCTTTCCTGCTCTTCATGAGTGCGATCCTGTCATTAAGGAGGAATATTTTCTCTTATTTTTTACTTTTTATATATTTATTTTAGAGAGAGGGGAAGGGAGGGAGAAAGAGAGGGAGAGAGACATTGATGTGAGAGAGAACCATCAATTGGTTGCCTCCTCCTCTATGCACCCTGGCCAGGGACCAAACCTATGACCCAGGCAGGTGCCATGAGCAGGAATAGAACCAGTGACCTTTTGCTTTGCAGAATGGCACCCAACCAACTGAGCCACGCTGGCCAGGGCAGAGCAATGTTCTCTATTTGTGAGAATTTATACTTCCTTCTCTTAGCACAGATATTCAAGGATGACCTCTACTAAAAGAGACATCACTTAAAGTGCACCTTCTCTGTGGGAAGATGATAAGTAAGACACAGTCTCTGCCATCAGGGGTCTGCTGTGTTGGGACAGAGACCACTTCTGAGTTGACAATGACCAAGGGACCCAGGAAGAGAGTGTCATGCTGACACAGGGCTTACTACCTGCTTCATACATACTCACTCATTTAACCTAATGGATATCAAGTTTTATAAATGAGGAAACTGAGGCACAAAAATCTTATGTGCTTCCAAAACCCAAAGTCACATGGCTAATGACCTAGATTTGAGGCAAGCCATGCTTCTAAGCACTGCCCACTGTGGCCTTGTAGAAGTGGAGGGTCATAGGAAGGGACAGCTCACTGAGGGTCGCAGTGGGAAGTGTTCTGGAAGAAGAAGGCATGAAGAAGAGGGACATGCGCCATGCGTGGGTGGGTGGGGGGAGGGGGATGGTACGCCAGCATTCCTGCTGTGCAGTGTGTGTGGAGTGAAGGCTGCACACGAGGAGGAAGTGTCTGAGCACCTGCCTGGGTTGGTTGTGTGTCTGAGAGTCTCCTAACCTGTGCCCTTCTGGTCACATTTATGATCACTTATGAAATAGCAGATTCTGGTAAGCCGACAGCTGGGCATGTTGCCTGAGCACCTGGGATCCTGAAGAACCTGTCAGTCATTAACCAGGTGGCCCCCTGGCTGGGAGGCTGAGACTTCAGAGGAGCAGGGAAGAACCACAGGGCCGTAATGGGAAAGAGGCAAACTAGTTGGTATGACCTTGGGCAAACCTCTTTCTTGGGGCCTCAGGTTCTTCATATGTGGCACGGTGACAGTAGCAGTGCTGGTCTTGCAGAGTCTCTGAGGGGATTGAATGAGTAAATAGGTGTGTGCAAGGGACATTCTTTTTAGGTATTGAGTGGTGTTGCATTACCAAGGCTATAATACGGCACCCATCTTTTTTCTGACTCTTATCCAGCTGTTGATACTTCCATAATCTCTCAGCCCACCTCAGTCCTTTCCAAAGTCCCTGTTGGCCCCTTATGCTGAGGCTGGAACTAGCCCAGAGAAACCTGGCCTCATGGGGGGACATTCAATCACAGAGGTGTGCCTGGCCTTCCTACCGGCTGCGGCTCCTTGCCTGGTGCTGCAGCAGGCATGGGCAGCCCAGAGCTTTCCACGTCAGATAATCAAATTCCTGATATATTTCTCAGGTACAAGAACACCATGTGCTGCTCACTGCAGAGGGAGAAGCTGCTTTGTGTCCTCAGCCTCCTCCAGGATGACCTCAGAGCTGGGACAGGAGGGCTCATTGAGGTGACTGGCACAGGACAGGCGCACGCTGCAGTAGGTTTAGGCATGCTGGGAGGAGAGATGTTGTTCTAAACGTGACAGGCTCAGAGTCAGCATCTTACACCAGCGACGGGGCCTCTGAGGCATGTTGGAGGCCAGATTTGCTGTTGGGAGCAATTTAATGGGCCCCTGTTTATATGAACCACAGGCGATCACTAGGGGTTCCTCGGTGAGCAACAAAACCATCTCCTAGGGCTGCTGTGAATATATTCTGAGCTAACACACAGAAAGCTTAGCACACACAAGCTCTGGGTTGAACACTCACTAATTTCCCCATCTTTCTAACCAGGAAGACTAGATTATACTGACTTAAATACCTACATATTCCACTTGTCTACAAGTCCTCTCCTTCCTGCTTGCTCAATTGCCACACAAGTGCTGTAAACTACCAGTCACATGGTAAAAAACATCTGAGATGCAGTGCGTATTCATAATTACATATATCAGTTTATTTTTGGCTAGTCACTTGCTCGTTGCATAGTTTCTTTCCCCTCATGTCTAATTTCTGTTGGGGGCCTGGCCTTGGGTTCTGTCCTTGTTTAAATAGCATTTGTAAGGCAGCTGAATGACTCAGTGGACTGCCATTTGCTTGGCCTCAGCGATGTATTTAATCTCCCTGAACTTTAGATTCTGTAATGCAGGCAGGCGTGGCACAACTAATCAGGTCCAGACTTTGTGGGCCTAAAAGCCCTGTGAATAATTGCTCCATACTCACGTACCAGGGAGAGGCATGAGGAAGCAGTGGAGTGCTTGCATGGAGAAGGGATAAGTGGAAATGGGAGAATGTGCTTGGGCCCACGGGGACCAACCCACATGGAGGCCCAGAGTGACTCTTTCAAGCATCAGGGCCTTGGTCTGTATCGGACCAGGCTAACCCAAGAGTCTGGTTATTTGTTCAGAGTCCTGCAAAGATGCAAAGGTGGCAGTGAGAGAGAGGCTAGAGGGCAGACATGTCTTTCTCAAGCCTGGGAACCCTTGAGCCCCCACCCCGACTCTCCCCCACACACTCTCAGGACCTCCTGCCATGGACCAGGCCCAAGCAGACCTGCAGCTCTTTGGAAACCTTGATCATTGTCCTCAAAAAGGCCACTGCTGCCCCGCCTTCCTCTTCCTCCTGGGGGAAGGAGTTGGCACAGATCCTACTGAGCTGGCTGTCCTCTGAGGCACCTCTCGCATTGCTCCAACCCAATTTCAGGAAAGATAAGGGCAGTTCCTTCTGTGGGGGAGAGGGGCGGGAGGTTGTCTGGGCCCTTTCCCGTTGCATAAGCCGTATTTCTGAAAGGGCTCTGCTAGGTGGCTTGTTCTCATCAAGTCCATGGCCTAGAGCAGGACAAACATACATAGATGGAACTGCTTTCAGGATCTGTGGTTATTCCCCTTTCCTCCTGCCCAGAAGCTACTGTTAAGGGTGCATTTACCCAGCTGGAGGGCTTTCTAAATCTACACCTTGGCCCCAGGTGTGGAACCAGATGTGACTAGTGTGCCCACCTCCATAGGTGTGTGGGCAGAAGGAGCTCTCTGTCATTCGCTCTCAGGTCCTACAGGGTTTGTGAAAATTTGGGCCCTGATTATGTTCACAGCTCGGGTTCCTCTTCCCTTCTTTGAAAATCCCAGGCACAGTTAGCATTCAATAAATATCAATAAACTTGTATCAAATCTATAAAAAAAAGTATTAATAACTTTGGTGTCCTGACTTGGTGTTCCCATTCACCTAAAGAAGATTATAAGTCCAGTGCATGCTACAAGTTAGGTGTTCAATTGATATTTGTTGAATTAATCCTGCTCCAAGAATTTTTCCCTCTAACCCCTCCATCTGAGAGTGACAGCTGCCAGCCAGTGACCTATGTCCCCTGTGGTCCTGAGAACAAAGGCTGTGACTCAGGAACACAGAGTCCCCATGGACAAGGATATTGGCCTTTGTAGAGGAGGGACCTGGCACTGGGCCTAGGGGCAAGCTGGTGTGCATGTCCAAGCCTGGAGGGTGCACATTCTCCACAAGAAACACACCACTCATGTTTACAAACAAGCAAAAAACACCTTTGTGCAAATGCTGGAACAAAAATGCAATGATGTGTAAACCATGTCTTAATTAGTAAGTAGAACTTTACCTACAGAGTGATGGTTTCATGCATAGCCCTTGTACCTGCTGAGGAGTTGAACAGTTTGTCCTAGATCACACAGCTGGTAGAACAGAGATGCCTCATTGCCTCTCCCCAGGTCAGACAGAGGGAAGAACAATACAAAGTCTTCTCACCGGTTCACACTGAGAGCAGAGGTTACAGAAGGCGGAAGAGAGGAAGAGACGGTAGTGTGTCCCCTAGCATCAATGGCATCTAAGCTTACCAGGACACATGAGATCCAGACTAGCCCCACACTAAATGGGAGAAGGTTTTGCAGATGCTTATTTCAAGTCCAGAAATTCGGCTCACACTGAGCACTTCCCGTGTGCAGAGTGCTGGCTGGGCCATGTCTCTTTTTCAGCCAAATGCTCAATGCTAGAAGCCAGAATGAGAGAGATGGAGGAGCTTGAGACCAATTGAAAAGAAGTCAGCTCAATTCAATGCACATTTATCTCATACTTACTGTGGGCCATGCTTGGTCAATAGGCACTGGGCACCTGAAAAAGTAAGGCATGGATCATTGGCACGGCAGTAAGGGAGGCTGACAAAAGTCAAAGACAGAGAATCATAACACAAAGTTCTGGGCATTTGGCTTCATCCCAACATGGCCCTGTAGGCCTCCTGGAGGATGCACATTCTCCCAAATGGGTTCTGAGACCCAGCCTGCAACTTGCCCCAGAGCCTGGAGGCACTGAGGTTGTCTCCCAACCCATTGTGTGTGATGGAGAGAGATGAGGAGTGGGCAGAGCTCTTGACCCACCATCTCCTCCAAGGCTGGCTTGGCTGTATCAGCAGCTAGTGGACATTATGCCTGTGCTTGTCTGTGAATACAACCTGCTGTCACTCTTTCTGCACCCTTCACTTTAAGTGGCAGAGTCTGTTCCTTCTAAAATTATGCAGCCTCCACTCTGCTCCTGAGAGGGCAGGGGAGATTGTCAGCTGCCTGAAGCTTGGCCCTGAAAAATGACACCCTTCCTCTGAGTATGTTTCTCATTCTGGCTCCCAAACAGCTCTCCCCTCTCCCCGGCCCTTTATCCCCATGACTTCTTCCATCCAGGCCTTCACACAGTGTCCCAGGCCCTCGGGGGAGATGCCCAAACAGCTCATCTTCAGATCACTTGTGGGGGGCGGGTTTCCTGGTCCCAACATAAAGACTGTTCCCAGAGGTTTAGGGCGGGGCCTGGAAATCTGTTTTGGAAGAGTCCCAGGGGGTCCAGGCTGCCACCGGGCTGAACGCTCTCCTTGAGGATGTTCTCCCTGAGCTGGGCTTCTCAAGTGAGCATGTTGCTGGGCTGAGGTTCTAAGGTGAAGTGTTTTTGAGAAATTCTCCTTTTGGGGAGAATTGTGATCATGGTAACATATTAAAAGATTGAATGGATCTTGCCCTGGCCGGGTGGCTCATTTGGTTGGGGTGTCACCCATGCACAAAAAGACTATGGGTTCGCTCCCCGGTCAGGGCACCTACTTAGGTTGTGGGTTTGATCCCCACTTTGGAGGTCTGGGGTTCATATCGGAGGCAAGAGATTGATGATTCTCTTTCCCCTCCTCTCTCTCATAAATCAATAAAAATGTCCTTGGTTGAGGATTAAAAAAACAAAACAAAACATGAAATGGGCCTTGAGAACAGATTCTCATCATTTAAAGACGAATAAAGAAAGTCATTTGAGAAGCAGCTGGATTTACAAGTTTTTCTGGAACCGATGTGGGAAGTTCTGCTCCAGCCCTTTTCTTACTTCTTCCCTCCTTTCCATCAAAACACACCCACTGTGGGTCTATCCTTGGTATGGGTGTCATGGGGTGGAAAGGAGGAAGGACTAGAGAAGTGAGTCCTGGGGAATTTATTAGCTTATTCCTATGTTCCCAGCTTCACTGAGAAAATAATTCTGTGATCCACGGAAAATATTTGTTTCCAGTAAGCTTTTGAACTGGTGATCCTAATATTGGAAATGGCAGACACTGAGACTGGTGAAGAAGAGATTTGGGGGAAGGTGGGCTTTCAGTAGCACAGAATTCATGAATTCATCCAACCGACCAACCAATTGTCAGCAACCCAAAGTTGACAGAGTGACTACTGTGCGTAGAGAAACCTGCAAGGTCCAGCTCAAAATCACACCTCTGCAGGTGAGACCCCAAATATGGCTGGATTAGAAGTTAGGGCTCTCGTTAGGTGTGATGTTCAAAAGAGAGGAGAATGGGGCAAATCATTCCTTAGCGCAGTGGAAGAGCAGGTTCAGTTTGGTGGAGATCTCACCTTGCAGATTCCATTTTAGGTCACCTTAAATGGGCCCATTTTGAAGGGGCATCAAGGTAATTGTTATAGCCTCTGGAGTCAAACTGTCTGGCTTGAATCTGGGGGTCAGTGTTTGTGTGCAGAGATGGGTTATTCACCTCTGTGTGCCTCAGTTTCCTCCCCTGTCAATGGGATTGTAGTATGGATTAAATAAGGTGATGAATACTAAATGCTTAGAAAAACACCAGCTGTATATGAAGTGTTAGCCATATTACTACTTGCATATTGTCAAATGGGTGAAGAATTTATGAGGATTTGGGCACCTTCTGTGTTGGTGGTCGGGCTGTGAAGCACACACCCAGATGACAGCTCTCTGTGGAGAAAAAAAGAGTTGCTCTTGGGGTCACAAGCCAAAGATTTGAGGACAGGGTTTCAGGGGACTAGAGACCCCGCTCCCTCAGTAGTGACCAATTCCATCATGCATCATCTCATCTCTTCCTGCCCCGATTCACTGCTCAGTCACTACCCTGCTGCCTAAGAATCACTTTCCAAAGTAAACCACCTGCCCTCGGGCTTAGGTTTTGCTTTCTGCAACAAGTCCAACTTAAGACAGCAGTAAATACTCACTGCGGAAAATTTGGAAAATGAGAAAAGCACAATAGCAATCATTAGCACAAGGTATATGTTGCTATATTTCCTGCTATTCTTTTTACTTTGAATACACATGACAACATAATTGCTGTATAGATGGTTTGGTACCTTACTTTTATAAAGAAGTAAACCTTTAATGTAAACATTCCTTACAAATGGTTTCTGATGATATCTTTTATTGGCTATATGCAGCATAATTTATTTAACCATTACCCCTTTGTTGAAAATTTTTAACAATTAGTGTAAACAACACAAAACAATATCATTATATATACTTTTGTCCTTATTTCTGATAATATCCTAAGAATAGTTTCTTAGAAGTGAAATGACTACATCAAAGGCCATGGACATTTTATTTTATTATTTTATTTTTTTGTCCTCAAGTAAGGATATATTTATTGATTTTAGAGAGAGGAAGGAGGAGAGACAGAGGGAGAGAGAGGAACATCATCGATCAGTTGCTCTCTGTATGTTCCCTGACTGGGGATCGGACCTGCAACATGGGTATGTGCCCTGACAGGGAATCAAACTTGCAACCTTAGAGAATTATGCTCCAATTAACTGAGCCCCCCCGGCGAGGGCAAAGGCCATGGACATTTTAGAATTACTATTTAAAAAGAGAAACTGTATAGCCTCCCTTTCCACAGGACCAGATACCTTTGCCTTTTTTAGGTTCCCCTTTTTGACCTGACTTGCTGCCACCTTCAAGGACCTGCAGGTGGCATCTTTGCTTGGCCTGGCAAGGACACAGAAGTGAGAAGGGAGACGTTGTCATCTTGCACAGTGGGTGGCTGCTGTGGAATTCTGACCATGGCCAGAGACACCTCCTGGGGCGGCAGACCTGCAGCGCACCTCTCATGTCTCTCGGTCACTCCCTTCTCTGCAGCCTTCCTTCCAGGTGCAGGGCTGGCTGGCAGATATCACTGTGCTGCTCCAGCGGTCGGTCAGGCCACTGCACGAGCGTTGTTCTGGCTGGCTTGCTTCCCGTGTGGATGTCTCTGGTGCTGGTGGTTACCCGCTCAGGGCTTTCTTTAAGGCAAGGTTGTGGAATTCCTTCTTCCAAAAATTGTGCTTTTTTGAGAATTTGCTCCTGTGGGCCCTCTTGACGTGCATCATGTGAAGTCCTTCAGTGTAATTATAATCTCATGTCCCTGGGCTGTCATTCTGAGGCCATGGAACCCATGGTCTTATTCCTAGGGTGGGAGTCAGCAGCAGGCAGGCATGGGGAGCAAGTGTTCACCCTCAGTGTTTGGTCCTGGGGCTGCATGGAGTAAGAAGAGGCCTAAAGAAGGGTTCCAGGCTGTGCTGAATGGTGCTCTAGGCTGCTGAGCCCCTGGAAGGGGCTCTCGACAACTCTTATTATGTAATATCTCTGGCTAGCATTGTCATCTAGAAGAAAACTCAAGTGCCCAGGGCAGGGAGACTGAAGCTTTGAGGGGAGAGCAATTTTGAGCTAGGGCAGGGCCTGGACACTTTGAGTCAGGTGGCAAGGCCTGACTCCTGCTCGGTCCTGTATTTCAAAACCTTCTTCCAGGCCTGGTTACATAGGCAGCAAACCTGTTTGTTCTTTGACATAGAGGCAGGAAAACCCTTTCCTCACCACTAATTTGATTATCCCACGTTTCTAACTGAAGACTAATTTCACAAGTGTCTGTAACACATTTGGGTGGAATGCCTTGGGACCCCTCTAACAGAGGCCACACCAGGGGGTGTCATGGGGTTGCCCCCCAGAGCTTAGGTGTTGGGTTTCTTTCCCTTCCCTACCACCTTGCCTCTCTGGGTAACAAGGACCTGACCTTCTGGTTTGGAGCTTAAAGCTGTCCTGGGCTATTCAAGAAGGAACATAGGCAGGAATTTTGATGAATCTCTGCAAAGTTGTGTCCATTCTGCAGGGTAATCCACAGGGTGGCGCAGTGAGTGGGCAGTGGGCAGTCCTTGCCCGCAGCACTGAGGACAGGGAGTGTCCCCTCTGAGGGATGAGCGGCTTCCCCTGTACGATCAGGCTATGAGCTGTGAGCATTAGCTCGGCTCCACTGTGGCTGCCTGGCCTCTGACTGTACCCCGGCGGCAAGGGATGTGATTCACCAGACTTGATCCCTTGTCTCAGGCCCCTCTGATGTTTCCCACCCTGTTTTCTGTCCCCTCAGGCGGCGACCATTCTCAGGACTGGGCACCCAGGCTTTCCTCCAGAGTTTCCTGCTTATTGTTATGGGGCAAACCCTATGCCCGCTTCCTTCCGTGCCTTCCCTCTTGGTTATCAAAGAGCCTTTTCTCTTTGGAAGGAGACTCACCTCTTGGAATTAATCAGACGCTTTGGCTTTCAAAACTGCTGTTTCTGAGTTGGGCATCAAGAGGCCTACTGGGAAGTAAGAAAACGGACCATGGGCAGTTCTTCCTCCTTGTATTCTTGAGTAAAAATCTGAACCCTCTTTGAGGCAAAGTGGACAACTCTGATGGACTAGGCTAAGAACCTGTACAATGAAACGCAGGGAAGACAGAAAAAAGATGAACAGTTCACCATCACATCTTGCAGGACGGAGCAACGTCAGAAACAACCTGTATCATCATCTTGAGGCTATAACCCCTCCCCCCCACAATTCAAGAGATGTTTTGACACCTCTCAAGGTCACCTTTGGCCCCCTCCCTGATCATTTATTCTATTTTTCTACAGGATCTTGACATAATAAAGCATACAAAGTTATATAGGTTGATGGATTCTTACATATGTGTATGAGGGGGACCTCCCAAAAACCCAGAATATATTTATTAAAAATTGTGTATTTATTCTTAAATGTTTAAACTTCAGTCACATTCAAAGTACTTTCCACTTGATGCAATACACCTATTAAGATTTTTTTCCCACAGCTCAAAACAGTTTTTGAAATCATCAATTTTGATGCCTTTTAGTGCTTCTGCCATTTTTTGTTTCATCTCTTCCACATTGGCAAAATGATTTCCTTTGATGCTTTTTTTTTCATTAGGGGAAACAAACAAACAAACAAACAAACAAAAAAGTTGCTCAGGGTGAGATCGGGTGAATAGGGAGGGTGAGGCATAGGGGTTTGTGGCATTTTGGGTCAATAACGGCTGAGCACCCAGTGTGGTGTGGGCAGGTACATTCATAAATCACCCATAATTAAATGGGCAAATGTGTTGAAAGAGTCTTCAAAAAAATTCACTGAAGCCAAACTCAGCCTCTCACAACAATGCCAGCTGGTACACTGAAATAAATGGGTTCCTAGAACACTACCTACTACGAGAAGCCTGTACTTCAAGGGGCCCGCCCTCCGGAAGGTAATTCTGGTTTTTTTGTACACCTGTGAAATCACCATTTGATCAAGGTTTAGAATATTCCACTGATCATTTTAGGTTTGAGCAACAGACCTCATTATACCTGGCAAGTGACATTAGGAATGACCTCACCTTTTGAGAGAGATTTCACCTACCACACCTATAGCAGGGGTGTGGTTTTTCTATTTAGGCTCATTAACATGGTCATATATCCATAAAACATGTGATAGCATTCATATCACAGAACAAAATATGCACACACATCAGAAGAAATTAATATTGGTAATATTTAATTAGCTGAGTCTCTTAAAACTATTACTTAAGGAATACAAGTTTTGAACAAGGCGGCATTTTTCCCTTAACACTACGTTAATATTTATGGAGGATTACTTTAACAACATTTATTTAACCCTATACCTTCTGAGTATTTTTTGGCTCACACATATTTTAATAGTATCTCGGGGAGTCAAGTGCAGCATGTTTGTTTCCCAGAAGACATAGCAAGGTTTGCAAAATGACCTTCATTCACGCCTGTCTTTTGTGGATTTATGGCTAGAGCTTTTTTTTTTGAGAAAAATCACCCACCAAAGTAGTTTGTGATCATGTGTGTGAGAAAAGTCTTCAAAATAGTTTTTGAAATAGTTAAAATATGGTTTAAAAAAATGTATGGTTAATGGTCGTGCCCTATATATTTTGTGTTGTGCAGGGACCCAGAGCAGCTCCCATTTTATCATTGGAGGAGCTAATGCCAAAGGCAAGTTACCTACTTCCTGCCCCCATGGAAGGCTCCCCTGCCCTTACCCGCAGCTCACTAGTCACAGAGTTGTCCTAGCGACAAACAAAGAAACAGAAGGAGCACTCATTGATGATAATGATGATCGTGGGGGCAAGTTGAGCTCATCACCACTGTGACTAATAGAGATGATGAGTACAGCCCCTGCCCTTTCCTAAAGGAGATTGATGGGGTGGGGCGGGTTGCCATGGTGACTGTCAGTCAATAAAAGAGAAAAGGGAAATTTGGTTTGAAATGAAATATGAGTCTTAAAAGGAGAAAGCGTGGATATGGGAAAAGGAGGGAAAGAAGGCAGTGGAAGTATTTGACAGCCTAGAGACAGGCTCTATGACATAGTTGTGGAAACTTGGTCTTTAAAATAACTGGCCAAGGGGACAGAAACCATAGCTGATTAGATGGCCATCAAAGCAAGTCAAACTGAAGTGGTGCTCTGAAGCTAGATGGGAAATCGGTGGGCAGTCCCCATCGTTTGTCTTAGGATCCTTACAGTTTTGTTTGGATTGGACTTGAACACATGTGTGTTTCCATATTGTGGCTTTTCTGGAAATGTGATAGGAAAGCCCACTCCTAGGATCAGTTCTTCCATACACTTGGATGCTTATGACCAGAGGCTTCCTGTTCTAACTCTTGTCAGGCTAAAGATCAGCTGGGTCTCTTCACCTTCCAAACTGTAGGCAATAAAGGGACCATAATCATCCCAGAGAAGAATGGATTCTCTGGCCTTGTTTCCCCTGCTCTTCTGCTTCTTCTCCAAGGGACTATGTGACAAACAGGTATGGGGAAAAGGCATCTGAGGGGTCTGAAGGCCCCATAGGTGCAGGCACTGGGAAGTCCAGAGAGTGGGTAATATGTCACCAAGGAGCATTGATGAGATGCAGATGGGGATGGGGGGTGGATCCTGGCTGTCTGGGGGATCACTCATCACATTATAGTGACATTAGCAATAGGTTCTCCCAGGCAAGACAAGGAAGTCCTGGGGTTCCTCTTGGACATCAGAGCCAGCAACACATGAATCTCACAGAAAGGCCATCAGCCTTGGGGTTAAACTCTCAGAGATGACTAACCACTGGATCACAATAGGGATGGGGGTCTCCTCAAAATTCTCTTGTTTACCTTTTCCTGATCTGTCTGCAGAAGTTAAGCTCCATTCATTCCTTGGAGAATGGTCTGAATCCCTGTAAGCTCACCCATCCTCATGTTTGTATCTAGAACCGAGTCTCTGCCCCCAAGACACAGGGTTGTCAGTCAACACCCCGAGCTATCCTGCTCCCCCAGTACATCCAAGCGCCTCGGGTGAGAGCAAGAAGAAAGAGTTCAAGCCTTTATCTCTTGCCGCTGAGGTGTCTCTTCACACCTGCCTTCTAAAGCCAGTCTGAACAGCTGACTCCACCCTGAGTCACGCCTTCTCAGCCAGACACCGCATTCCATGGCTTCATCTCCACAGACAGACTCCTTAATTTTCTTTAATCTGCATTGAGGGATCTACCCTCAAGATTTCATCTCTTCACAAAGGCTCCACCTCCTAACACTGTCACATTGGGTGCTAGGCTTCAACACGTGAATTTTGAGGGGACACGGGCATTCATTCCATTGCAGCAGGGAAATACATCAGCAATTACAACACAGTGTGACAAAGGCTGTGCAGGTCGCACTGGGTCACCCTAGGGAATAGCGTTAATCCAATGGTGGAGATCAGAAACCCTAAAGGAGAGTTGGTGTTGGTGGGTACAGGCAAAGCAAAGAGTGGGTCCCAAATGGACGAGAGCAGAGGTGCCCTTGGGGGAGGAGAGAAGCCAGGGAGTGGCAAGGAGGATGAGGAGGGCTGCGGTGGTGGGGCTGAGGCTGTTGGGCCTGGAGGACTCTGTTAGGGAGCTTGAGACACTAGGCTGGCACTGAAGGTTTGCAAGCCCAGTGTGATCTAATCTGACCTGCCATTTAGACAGATCATTTTGCTTCCATGAGAGAACACAATGGAGGAATCAAGACTGTTGCAAGGAGACCCATTGCAGTGATCCTGGTGACAGATGACAGTAGACTGAATTAAGCACCCATACCCTTGTTAGGCACACCTCCAGGGCCCAGCTTTGGGTGGGTCAGACTCAGGCTGGACTCACTGCTATCTCCTCTCCACATTTCTTTCAGCCTCTGTGAGAAGGAAGGGACTTGACCCAGCTCTTCAGACAGTGTTGATGCACCAGTGGCTCACATTTCTGAAACTCCCTCAGGAACCAAAGGGAAGGTGCCCTCTGGGCTCATGGTGGAGCCATAGGATAGCACCCAAGAGGTAAGGAGTGGGAGGGCTCTAACGAGGTGTGGTGTTGCACTGCCGGCTGCTGAGGCACTCACAGATGGCAGAGGGGGTAGGTGAGGTGGTGGAGTCTGAGGCCTCCAAGCAGATGGGCTGCCCCGCTGTCAGGGGCCATTTCATTCTCAGATTTACACAAACTTGATCCAACCCCGAGGCTGCCCCAAGCCCAGCACCAGCTTTCTTGGGAGCCATCCTGCCATATTTGCGAAAGGGGCCAGGCCTGGAGCACAGAAAGCTATGGATTTAAGATACCTTGGCTTCCCCAGGGGGCCTAGAGTTCCTTCAAAACTGAGCCATCAGATGTCCCTTTGGCTCCTCCAACTGAAAGTAGACACTTTAAAGGCCCAAGGGAGAACTCCTATGACACTATTTTCTCAACATTCCATCCCACTGGCAGACTGTTAGCTTGGCATCTGCTCTTGGCAGCCACCTGTAGGATGTCATTCTTCTGAGATGCATCACAGACTTCGTTGTTGATGTCAGCATTTCACTGACCCAGAAGGAGCCAGAGCATTGACATTCCAACCCGTTTCTGGACCCAGGGCAGTGGCTTTAATGAAGTTGCTGTAACCCTGGGCCTGGACACTCTAGGCGGGCCTTCAGGGCTCACGGGCTGGGGAGGCATAAACTCACAGACTTCAATCCAACAATGTCTGGTTTTGCTGAACCAGGAACATGCAGCCAGCCAACCCCCACTTGCTCTTGGCTAACAGGGTGCCAGGGGTTATGTGAAAAAATGCAATAAAAAAGAGAAATTCCACAATGGAGTTATTGCTGTAAATTTGAACCTCTTGCCCACCAACATTTTCTCAAATTTTATGTATTTTGATTTTTGTTTGAAGGTTTTATTTATTTATTTTTAAATTAAAAAATATTTTTTTCAATTACAGTTTACATTTAATATTATTTTGTATTAGTTTCAGCTGTACAGTATTGTGGTGAGACAATCATATACCTTACAAAGCATTCCCCCTGATATCTCTAGTATCCACTGGCTCCATACATAATTATTAAAGTATTATTGACTACATTTTCTATGCTGTACTTGGAAGGTTTTATATACATGTAGAAGTGAACAGGGTCCCTGTATACCATTCCTGCATTCCATCATTGATGATCAACTCATAACCAACATTATTTCATCTCTAGTCCCCTTATCTGCACATACTATTTTTAAGCAAATCTAGATTACACATCATTTCAGTCTAAAATTTCACTATGGAACTCTGACCAAAGCTTTTTATTAGAATTGCTAGGTAGGGAGAAAATTAAGCGATTTAAATTTTTCTTATTATGTTGAGCAAAGGTTGAAAAGAAAAGAGGAAACACAGACATTGATGATTCTTGTTGAAGTCTTGCACATAAATAAGAGGTCCACTGGTGGCAGGGTGGTCTCTGTTGAGGCTAAGTTGGGGTGGGACCCCAAAGGTCTTACCCACTCCTTTCTGGCTGTTGAGGTGAGGAATTTGCATTGGGGAGTGGGCAGTAAGGAGGAGTTCTACTTGTTGGTTCCTCAGACAGAGATGGAGGATAGCAGGTAGTCAACCCTGGTCCTATAAGTTGTTTTATGAGCTCCATGTGAGAGAATTTCAGGTAGAAGCGTGAGCAGATGATTCATTAAGGCCATTTGAGACCCTGTGGATGGGGACAGACATTATATCTTGCCACCAAAGTCACCCCCGAGATTTGGGCTCTGGGACCACTGGGAGGCAGCAGTCTATGTCCTTGGTTGCCCTCAAGGGGAACTCCAGCAGCAGCTGTGGTATGATGCTCAAAAGGCTGTTCTTCAAGCAGAAGATAATGAAGGAACAAGACAATCCAGATATAGCAGGCACTGCTGCTGATGGAAGCTGATGGACTAGTTAAAGAGGGCATATGCAACATCCCTAAGAGCCATTACATTATTCTGAGACAGAGCTGTGTCAGTCAGGCTTCTTTCCAGCTTTGAGAACTTAGGTGTGGTGAAAATGGATCCGGTATGGAGATAAAACCAGGAGGATGATTAGAACCAGAGCACAGGGTGGTGGCTTGGGCTGCGAACAAGGAGGAGCAGCATGAGGCAATGAAGACCTTAGGAGAGAAGGTCAGGAGAATCAGGAAGTGCACTCTTGAGCAGCATGCCTGGATCTGAACCCTCACTCTGCCACTTGGAGCTTTTGCCTTTGGGAAGCTTCCTTTCTGTACCTGTTTCCTTATCTGTAAAATGGAAGGCTCTCCGCACGGAGCATTTCTGAGGACTGAAGGATTAATTCATGCAAAATGCTTAAAACAGCACCCTGTACATGTTAAGCACTTAGGCAATGCTAGGTATGGTTGTTGTTATTTTTATTAATATTATTAATGTTGGCAAATGAGTCTGATAAGAAGTAAGAGGGAACAATGTCCACTGAGTAAAGTCCAGCACCTTAAGTGCCTGCTCAAACTCACACCTGCTCTGACTCACCTTACCTGTCATTTCCCAATAGACTCAGCTATTGTTTCCTATGTACCCTGGTGCTCCTTCCCTGACTCTTTTCCTAGGAATCTCCTCTCCACCCATGGAAAGTCCAGTCCTCACTTTGAATCCTCTCTCACAGGCTTTCTCAGACGTCACCTTCTCTGTACAGGAGTTCCCTTCCCACCAGTTCCCATGGCCTCTGTTTTCATGGCTGATGTGACTGTGTTACTCATGCCTTTGAGAAATGTGCTAACCACAGTGTAGGACTATAAGTCCTGAAGATGCAAACTCAGTTTATTTAATCCAAGAAACGTTAAGTGGTGATAACCATGTGCTGGGCGTTGAGGATTCAAAAGAGAAAGATGCAACCAGGTCTGAATGTCCAGTTATGAAAGCAATGGGTCAAAAGATACAATGCCAGGTATATGAGATGTTAAACAAGATCTCTGGGAACCCAGAGGAGTGAACTCTTAATTTTTGCATCTTCCTCAAGGCATACTGTCACATATCAGCAGATGCTCGATGGGCAGTTTGCATAAAAGAGAGCATTACCTCAATGGAGACTTTTACCTGACTCTCTGCAGACTACCACACACCATGACCCATGGCTAAATGCCTCCTGCGGGATTTCTAGGACAGCTGGAGCTCTGAGAAGGGTCTGCTTGCATTCTTCTCACCAGGTCTGGACTAGGGTCAGCCAGATAGTGGGAAAGGATGTGCTGAAGAAGTTTGAACTATAGGACATGCCCTGAAATTTGCCCACTCTGCCCCTGCCTTGGGTCTACCTCTTCCGATGGGAAGGAAGATGGTGGTCATCTTTACTGGGAGGAGTCTCACTTCACCCACCAAAGATATTCCACAGTCTTGTCCTGGGGCGCCCTGAGGATCCCTCTCATTGGGGGTTACTCACTGGGTGTGGTATCTGGGACAGGAAGGCAGGCCGGAGTGGAAGCTGATGGCCTGGATTCCGTCCTTTACAAGAAAGCAGTCCTATCTGACCATGTCTAAGGAAGAATAAAGGTCATGGTTATGATTCTTAGTAACCAGCTTCTTCTCCACCAGAGCTTTTAAGCCATAGTCACTGCTAAACATTTCTTCTGTGGACATCTTCCTCCTTGGTCTCTATGTTGCCTTGATCCCTACCCATCTCTCCAGTCCTGAGTTTCCATGACTTAATAACTGTGCCACTTAATTTGCTAGGCCGCATGGGGTCTTGGAGTTTTATTTTATAGACGATAGTAATACCCCACCTTTACAGAGACCTTGCATGTGCTATGCCTCATGTGTACCTCCTCATCTAACCTTTGCAACAAAGCTCTGAAGCAAGAACCATTATTATCCCTATTTCACAGATGAGGAAACCAGAACTTTAGGAGTTCACTGACTGGCCCAGCATGTGATGCAGCCATTGTAAGTGGCAGAGCTGGACCTTGTCCCATCCTCAGTCTTGGGTTGGTGAACTCTGTTCCTCACCCCCAGGAACTGCATCTTAAGCTCCTTGAGAGCCAATGTTAGGCTTAAGTTTTCTGCTATTCTCCGTAAACAACCATTAGTTGATTGCTTGATCCACAACACTGTTGTGAGTGAAATAGAATGTTTCTTTTAAGGCGCCCAAGTCCCTTAGAAGGTCACTTCTAACCTGTTTCCAAAGAATCGCTGGGCAAGAACAATCTATTATTCCCGGCCTTGTTGCCATCCCCTCCCCCAGCACCCTGGCTGACCTTTCCCACATCATGCATGCTGTCTGGAGACAAAGCTGAGTGTCAAGAGAAAGAGTCCAAGACTCAGATGTATTTCAAACAAGAACCTGAGTGACTGAGTCAGAGTTCTTCAAAGAATAGAGTCTAATTTTAGATGAATCCCGACTTAGCCCTTTAAGCCCTGCCAGTTAGTTTTGGTTGTGTCTCATTGTTTAAAGTTTAAATATTCTTTGCATTTTTTCCTGCAAGACTGCAGTTAGATGCTGGCTGAAAAGACAAGTTATTTGTGGATGTGCGTGCCTCCCGATTGGGCCTCATTGCCTGCGACTCTCTGAGCCACCTGGGGAAGGTGTCCTGTGTATAGAGTGAGAGTGTGTGTATGAAAGCTCTTTGAATAATGACTTCAAGGTGCTCAGAGATGACTTGACTTTATTTAGACATTCTGTTTCTTCACGGTTTCCTTCCTGGGAGGACTCTTGGCTCTCTCTCCAGACAGTGTGTGTGTAGGGTAAGGAAAAGGCAGCCTGTGGGGGTCTGGGGAGGGTGGTGTGACCGCCAGATCAGGAAATAATAGATTTTTATTATGAGAGAGATTGCATCATTCATACTTCAAATTCCCATGTGGTACAATTTGATTAAATTTTGATACCGTCCAGGTTCCCCGAGGTATTGTGGATCCTAGAAAAGTAAAAAAGTGCCCAGGCCACTTGATCAAAGATTAGAAATTTTTAGACAGCAAAGTCGGTGCATAACTTGCACAAGGGTCAACACTCTAAAACATGTGCGAATATGCCGTTCTCGATTTATTAAGGACTACTCGGAGGCATTCTTTCTGGAGAGGAGGTCCCATAAAAAAGTTTGTGCACTTAAAAAAATGTGCATCTACATAAAGCCGAGTTACGGCTGCTGGACGAATCTCTCAAGTAAGAAACTCTTGGAAGAGCCGGCTGCTGGACGAATCTCTCACATAAGAAACTCTTGGAAGAGAGTTATGGCTTATATCATTTGTGATTTATCTGGGTCCAAATACTCTGAAACATGCAACAATCTTGAGTTGGAACAACACCTATGCCCTCCAAAGTCTCTCCTGTCTCCAAGACAGGGACTTGGGACAGGCTGCCTCATCACTTATAGAGAACAATAGAAACACACAGCAGCTGATTCCATGGTGCTGTCCCCAGACAGTGGGCTCCTTGTTTTAAACTCAATTCAATAAGTATTTTTGAGCACTTTCTATGTACTGCAGGCTTCCTCTGTCCAGGGAAATTGGGATTCAAAGATGAGTGGGGTCCAATACATACTGAGTAAGTCCTCTGAGAGAATCCCTGTTGCTACAAGGATTCTAATGAGATCATCTTCTTCTGGCCAAGGTGTCTGGGACCTCTTCATAAGCAGGCAGTGTTGGAGAAGGACGTGCAGGATGGTGGAGGCCATTCTGTGCTTGCATGAGCCTGAAGGAATGAAGGCAGGGCCTGTCTCCTTCCAGGATCCTGTGGAGACAGTGGCCTTGGCCCTTATTGCTGGCCAGCAGCCCGCTTCCAGAGTAGATAGCCATAGAGCACAGTCCCTTTCCCCGTGCCAGGAGGAGGCCGGGGGCACCAGTCACGCATGGAATGTATGGAGAGATGTTCCTAGCAGTGTAGAAATGGGGTCCAGCTCTGCCCAACCTCACAGCTGCCCTCCTAGCTCCTGGACCGGGGCCCGTGCCTGGCCCCTGGGCTCCTCTGGGGGTTGAGATGAAGAAGAGGGATGCAGAGAGCAGTGTTGCCATGGGTTCTGGGTGGTCTCCTTGCCCAGGCACCCATTGCTGGTCTTTCCCAGGGGGTGCATTTATTCTCTAGGAGCCCTGCAATACACACTCGGGGCCCCCACTCAGTAGCATCCCCTGATGTGGGTGATGCGATGCCTCTCTAGCCACCTCATCTCTTGCCCTGGCTCTGCTCCAGTGCACATCCTTGCACCTTGGGTGCTTCAAGATGAGCATCCACCTGGCACATGGCAAGACTCATGCCACCCACCATGCCAAGTGGCAGGAGTGCCCCCAGACCAAGGCAGCTGGTTCCTGCCAGCAGACTCCCCCAGGCAGGCACTGTGATCAGTCTTCTCCCTGGAAGCGTGGGTGCCAGGAGGGGCCCTGGAGTACAAGCCTTCAGCTGACAGCTTAATTGAGGAGCTCTCTGAGACGCTCACTTAGCTTGTGATCAGAGTGTGGGGCTGGGAGAGAAAGGGGATAAACACATTGTCCAGCTGGACTCTGTCCCAAGAGAAAAGATGCTGAGAAAGCATATGATGAAGTGACCGATGGACAGTTCAAGCAGAGAGTTAAGTGTCTTAGGAACGCAGGGAACAAGAGGTCAGCTGGGATTTCCTCTTGAAATGCTAGGTTGAATTTGTTCCAGAATTGTAACAAGATAGTCTCTGCTCTCCAATGAAATGGACTTTGATGCATTGTTTGGTGGCAGGTCCACATGCTAAGATCAGAGTTAGCCATATTTCCCCTGGTCCACAAACAGGACACAGAGATGAAACACTTGGAGGAGCTGAGCTCAGGGGAAGTTCTGGTTATTAGGGGACAAAATATCTCGCCTGAAAGACGCTGAGTTGCTCATAACGCTATGAGGTTTCTTTGATGTGAGATGGGAATTGTTTATTTGGTGAAATATCAAGGTACAGCACAGGGATCAGGGTGTCCCTGAGTTTCCACTGGATGTTTTCATATGTGGGGGCCCCAACAGAAGGCCCCAACGGTGTGCATAGCAGAGGAGGAGGGTCTTCATAGTTACAAGGACCTTCTCCCAGTGCAAGGTAGAAAGCTCCCTTTCACCGGGAGTGTTTAAGCAAAGTCTGCGCAATCACAAGGCACTGGGCCCGATGCTTCTCGCCAACCCTACTAAACCGAAAGCTCCTTAAAAAAGGTCTTTAGAGCCCTCAGGCCTGTGGTGGTTTGGAAGTTCTGATAATTATCCAGCTCTGACTATTTGGTCTTAATGAGCTGGATCATCATTTCTTCATCAGGAGATGTCTGATTCTTTTATGGTTTTGTTCCCACCCTTGCGAGGTCAGCGGGGAGTTAACCCATTATTTCAGGAGAGTAACAACTAGAAAGGAATGACCTGAATGGCTCAGGGTTCGAATTCATCCACCCCTGGGCAAGACTCTCCTGGCAGCACCTGCACAGGCCAGAGCCCTAGGGTGCAGGTGGCCAGCTTCCTGGGGAGGGGAAGGTGCCCAGTGCTCCCCAGCGGGCCATTGCTAGGACTGCCAAGGCTGCCAGAATGCTTGTCACTCACTCATTTCTTTATCTCGAGGCCTTGGATTTGGTGGGTGGGGGGAGGGGGCATGCTGTCGGGGAGGCGCTGGGGGAGAGGGGGAAAGGGGGAATTTTTTAACTCTTATGCAATGTATTTCCATAGTATAGCAGTTGCTTATTAAAATCATATTACTTATGAAATTTAAAAATGCAAAAAATACATTTTAACATTTCTCCGTTAAATCCCTGTTACAATGCAGTGCCTCTAAGGGTGGCAACTGGCTTATTAACCTAACAACTCCCTCCGAGCCCTGAAGCCTGGCTAGTTCACCTGATTGCCTAAAATGGAATGATACGGAAAGAAAGGACGGCTTTATGAGTGATGAGGGGTGGGATGGTGGGGAGGGGGATGTTTTAGATGCAGGTCCCCAAGGAAACCCAGGATTATAGCATTCCTGGACTGCAGGGCACTTTGCAGGAAATCTGTTAGTCCAGCATTTTCTTATTGTGCTTTCCAAAGACCTAGGGGTCAGTGGGGTCTCCTCCCCTTCTCCCCCTTCGCTAGAGCACTCTGCTTTGCTCTGCTTTTATGGTCTGGCCTAGCAAGGGCTCTTGGCTAAAAAGAGTGTGAAGCTGCTGGTATAGCCCACATATCTCATGTTATAGATCTAGGAGGAGTCTGGAGGACAAGAGAGCAAAAGGTTTGTGGGTATCATGTCAGTAGTGCAGACCTGGAGCCACGCAGTCACGCCTGAGGTGTCCATAATGCTCCTGTGCAACGTAAGGGGCTGCTGAGATACCAAGCCTTTTCTGAGAAAAGCCAGGGTCCCAAGTTTAAAAGGGCTGCTCGGGTTGTGTGTGTGTGTATGTTTGGGGGTGGGGGCTGCATGGCAGTAGAAGGATCCAGGATGCTGAGCGCTTCAGTCAGGGGATGCTGAAAGAAGACAGGCTGTGTCCTCAACAACTCTGCTTCGCGTTCAGGGACCGACTGCTGCGTTACTGGGGTTCTGGAGCTGCCATCAGCAGTCCACTCTAAGCCAGCTCCAGAAGGTCCCAAACTTCCTGACCTTGTACGGGAACACTGTGTGTGGATACCGCTCTTGGACAAGGGTTGTTAGGTGGGGGAGGCTGGGATGGTTGTGATAATCACAGTGTCGCAGGGGTTAAGAACTAAATGCCGACCTTGCAATCTTTTTTCCAAGTAACTTCTTTAGCTGCCCCTGTACTTCCTTCAGGGTGGGAACAAAAGCCACACTTAAGCATCCAAATTTGGGATTGTTATTCTGTGCTGGATTGCTTATTTGTGTGTAGGGGGAAGGAGGAGGACAGTGGAGTTCGGAGGAAGGGAGAGAGAGAGAGGTTGTGCATTCCATCAGTGTGTTTGAGTGTATGTGTCTGTGAATGAGCAGGCAATTTGTAAGCTGGCTGTGATGCAGAGCTTGAGTGCCCATGTTTCTTCCCTCTTTTTGTTTGGCCTCAGAGCTCCTCTGCTCTGAAGACATACATAGTCCTTGTCTTTTGCCAAAAGCTCCTCTCATCTGCCCTGCTTCTCAGGGCACGGCTCCAGTGGCGTGCCAGCAACTTGGGCCAATGGCAACAACGGAAACCAAGACAGCTCTGGAAAAATATTTGTTTAATTAGCAGAAACGACCTGTGTGCGCCTCTGAGGGATCAGAATCCATTTTTAACTGGCTGTCCTGGAGCAGAGCCTGATGTGTTTTCCTGCAGGACCGCGTTTGATCTGGGACTGAGTACCTGGTGTCCAGCTCCCGTCTGATTGCGGGGTGGGTAGGGTGTGCAGCCCTGTCAGACCCTGTGCTTTTCCTAACAGGCAGTGCCAAGCGCACTTGGTGGAACGTTGAGGGAAGTGAGGGCACCTGGGGCTTGTCAGATCCCCACACAATGGCCGAAATCACTCTCAGACCCCAGAACCATCCTTGTCACTCTAGAAGTCCTTTGAGGACTCTGGCTGTGCCTGTGTCCCCCAGGCCTTTGGAATAAGAGTGCTTAGGGTCACTGTGGAGGTAGAATTGACAACTTCTAGGGGGCATTGTTTACAGAAAGGTAGTTTTCCTCCAGGGGACTTTGGGTGTCCTGGGGACCTTCCAGTCACCTGTCCAGGTCCATCTTGCTCCCTCCCCTGAGAATGATCATCGTGGGCCGTCTCTGTGGACACCCTTACTCTCTACCTTCTGGTTGGGGTGTGCAGAGGGGAGTCCCGGCTGGAGCTCAGAGGGAGGAGAATGAGGTGCAGGTGTTTATTCTGCCTCCCTCCGCGCTGGGTCAAGTCAGGCTCCTGCGTCTCACCCAGAGGTCACGGCTCCTCTCAACCCTCTTTCCCTTTCTCACTCGCCCACTCCCCCATCTCCTCAAGTCTCTGACATTGTCGTATGGGGCATGACATGATCCCCTGGTTTCCCTACATGCTGTGTAAACTTCTTAGCCAGTCCCCTTATCACACCCTCCTCAAATTATCCTAACTGGAAAACTGTCTTTCCTGGGATTTGCTATACAGTGAGGTTTGACAGTCTCATTCTCTGAGAACAGAGCTCCTCAAACACACGTGTTAGAAAAATGAATGAATGGTGGTAAGTTTTCTTCAAACCCTGGGGAACAGAGCTGCAGCATCAGTGGTCTGATGCTGGGTGGAGAGACCGCATAGCCAGACTGAGTAGAGTTACAGCTGTGGCCAAGTCTCTGGGTGAGGTGGCCTCTATCCATTTCACAGAGGGGTGGGTAAGAACAGGAGTGCCCGGGATCTCTCGCTGACTGCTGGCAACTAAATGGAAATCGTTTGCCTGTGGGACTAGGCTCTGATACTGGCATTGAAAACCTTCCATGGTCCTGTGTGCACTCGCCTTTAGCCACAGGTAAGGGGCTGTCAGACCAAAGCGGGCCTGCCTGTGCATTTGCCAGGGTCCCTCAGAGAGAGGGAACCAATATGATATACAGATATATGGGAAGAAATTTATGATAGAAATTGATTCACGTGGTTTTGGAGGCCAAGACTTCCCATAATCTGCCATCCGCAAGCTGCAGGCCCAGGAAAGCGGATGGTAGAGTCCAGTCCAAATCCAAAGGCCCGAGAGCCAGACACACTGACAACTGAGTGCAGAAGATGGGTGTAGCAGCTCAAGCAAAGAGAATCTGCCCTTCCTCCTTCTCTTTGTTCAATCTGGGCCCCCAGTGTTTTAGACGAGGCCCAACCACATCAGGGTGATCTGCTTTACTCAGTCCACTGAATCAAATGTTAGTCTCTTCTTCAAACACCCTCATACATTTGCAGGGATAATGTTTTATCAGCTCTCTGGATATCCCTTAACCTCATAAGGTAGATATGTCAAATTTACCATCACATAAACTGAAATAGCAAGACATAAAAAAATGTCAGAATCAGGTTCTAGGGTCATCTTAGCGGGCTCCAAGATTTTCTAGCCTTGGAAGAGCCTGCTGGACTGGCGAAGATCAGGATGAAGGAGCTAGTGTGAATCTGAGTCGTGTTTTTTATGAAGAGGCTACGGAAATACTCACAATCTGAGAGGCAGAAGGTCAGGCTGGGGAGCTAAATCCATTTTGCGGCTTTCACAACACTTACAAAAACTTCATTGTATACCGCTTCAGACACACCAGCACCAGCCCAAACCCATCCTCTGAGGTGGAGTCCTAGGCCCACAGGTCCCTCTCCAAGTTTTAATCATCCCAGCCTCTCCCCTCTGCTCCCTCAGCCACAGGGGTGATGTTACAGAGTTTTCATTTTCCCTTTGTAGTTAACAGGTTAGCAATCTCACATCTATGCCAGTATTTGTATTAAATCTTCTCTATTCAAATAATTGGCATGGGCGAGTCTCCTATTGAAGCATGACCATGAGCTTTAGATCTTCCCAGTTTGTGGGAGTCATTCCAACTTGGACTGGAGGAGGCCTGGAGCAGAGAGGAGAGAGGAAATACTGCTGGGACCCCTGTGGAGGCAGGAGGCCTCGTTGGTCAGTGAGGAGGAGGAAAGGGGGGCGAGCTCTGAAGGCAGCTGAGACACTTCCACTACCTGAGACTCTTGCCTGGGGCCAGGCATAGGTTGGTCAGGGGGCCTGGGTGGCTTGGGGAGGAGAAATTTGGTATGCTCCTCTCTCCGGAATTAGGAGTCCTAGGCTTGCTGTGGGGGCTGCTGAGAGGTGTGCCTCCTCTCTCTCTGGCTACTGTCCCTGCAAAGAGCCCCTCAGCCAGAGCAGCCCCTCTGCACGGTGCCCAGCAGCCCAGAACTCTGATGTGCGCTCATTCACTCCAGGAGCCCCTGAAGGACTAGGAGGCTGTGGGGGTCTTCCTGGGAGACAGGCTGAATTATTCCATGGCCACCTGAGAACCCTTGGTGCCTTTGTCCTTCTGCCCTCCGCTGAGTCCTCTCTCAGGATCCTCGGTCCCCCTGGCCGACCCTGACCGGTTTCCCGGGCGAGCTGCCACCTGTTCATGTGCCGTGGCTGCTCGAGCTCAAGCTGAGCCTTTGAG
Source organism: Pteronotus mesoamericanus (assembly GCF_021234165.1). Lineage (NCBI taxonomy): Eukaryota > Metazoa > Chordata > Mammalia > Chiroptera > Mormoopidae > Pteronotus > Pteronotus mesoamericanus. The sequence continues at coordinate 31,549,936 of NW_026555060.1, forward strand.
AGGTCAGGAAGTTACTGGGAGAGTGAGGGCCTCCCAGGAATGAGGCAAGCATGGAGGTGCTCTCTTTGGTCTGAATTGTGCCCCCCAAATTCACACGCTGAAGTCCAAACCTCCAGGACCTCAGTTGGAGATGGGGCCTTTACAGAGGTGACTGAGACAAAATGAGGCCCATAATCCAGTCTGGCTGGTGTCCTGATAAGAAGAGATTAGGACACAGACCCCAGGCGTGCCAGTGCACAGAGGGACAGGTCCAGGAGAGAGGACGCAGAGGAAGCCAAGCCTGCCAGTGCCTCGATCTTGGACTTCCCGCCTCCAGAACTGTGAGAAAGAAAGTGTTGTTTAAGCCACAGTGTGGTATTTGGCGCCCGAGCTGATGGAGACAGTCCCCACTATCGTCCCCTGATGTGAATCTCCACTGTTCTGGTTTTCTTCTGTGTTGGTTGCCTATGGAAGTCATAACAAATTACCCCAAACTTTGTGGTTAAAACAACACAAATCTATTACCGTATAGTTCTGGAAGTCAGAGGTTAAAACCAAGGTTTTGGCAGGCTGGTCCTTCTGGAGGCTAGAGGGAAGAACCTACTTCCTAGACTTTTTCTACAGGCCCCTTCCTCAAGTTATTGCTCCCTCTATGAATACCTACTGATGACTCTGACCCTTCTACCTGCCTCTTGTAAGAAACAACCCAGTGGTGTGGTCAGTTCAAACCTGAAGGCCTGAGCACCAGGGAGCTGATGTACAAGGGCAGGGCAAGATGGGTAGCCCATGTCCCATGACCCTGTGATTACAATGGGTCATCTCCCCCCTCAAGATTTTTAGTTTATTCACTAAACTAAAAGCCCCTTCTGCCATGAGATAATAGTCACAAATCCTAGGAATTAGGATGATGATATCTTTAGACTGAGAGGCATGATTCAGGTAACCATACCCTTTTCTCTGGCTCCTTAACTCACACTTCCATACATGTCCTCAGAAGCTTCTGGGAAAATCAGAAGTCAGCCAGGAAACAGACAATAATAGGGTCTCTGGCCTCCTATCCCAGCCACCACACGCACCCTCAGTTGGTATCCACTGTGTGGAGCCCATGAGAAACCGTGGAGAACAGAGAGGAGGAAAGGGAAGAAGAGAAGGAAAGGCCCTGGGATGGCCTCGGTCTAGTCCTGCTCTGGAAGTCCATCCACTGAGGCATTAGACATGCTAGAAAACTGGAAGTAATTATTTAACACCAGAGGCTGGACTCCAGAGGGAGCTTTGTTACCTGAGGATAGGTAGCCCACATACTAGAGGGCCTTATATGGGAAGGGAAGAGTCAGCTGGTTACTAAGGGGCTCTTCTGTCACTTATTAGCTATGGGAGTGTAGGAGTTTCCCAAGCTCTGAGCCCCAATGTCCTGATCTGGAAAATTGGAAATGGGGTTCCTGCCTCACTGGATTGTTGTGAGAATTTACTGGAATTTTCTTTTCTTTTCTTTTGTTTTCTTTCCTTTTTTTTTTTTTTTCCTGCGTGGAGAGAGCTTAGCATAATACTTGGCACATCCTGAATGTGCAGTAGATGATGGTCATAATGATAATATTTAGTGTCTCCTGTCTTTCATCTGCTTAACACTACAGTACATGGGAAATTGAGCAGGGTACGCTGCTGCCGCTGTACGTATGTGCACACACATGCGGTGTGTAGGGCAGGCTATGAGAGTGGTGGTCCTGGGACAGAGTGGAGTCTCTGAATCTATCTGTGCAGTACTTCTGACAAAGAGAATTTCCTGTGAGGGAATCTCACACACCATTGCCTCAAATGTGGGCTTCTGAAAGAACTTCCCTCCTCCTTATTTCTGGACACTCCAATAGGAAATGGCATTAAATAGACTTTATTCTCCACCAAAAAACTATCAGAACTAATACATTAATTCAGTAAATTTGCAGGGTACAGAATCAATACACAAAAACCTATTGTGTTTCTAGTCACCAATTACAAAGGATTAGAAGTAGAAACTAAGAAAAAATTCCTATTTATAATTGAATAAAAAAGCATAAAATATCTAGAAATAAATTTAACTAAAGAGGTGAAAGACCTGTACTCTGAAAACTGCATGAAATTGAAGAAAGAAACAGAAGAAGATACAAATAAATAAAAGAATATATTGTGCTCATGAATTAGAAGGGTTAATATTGTTAAATTCTCTTTCCTAACTAAAGCAATATACAGATTCAATGCAATCCATATTAAAATACCAATGGCATTCTTCTTGGAATTAGAACTAATTCTAAAATTTATATAGAATCACAAAAAATCCCCAAATAGCTAAGAAATCTTGAGAGAGCACAAAGTAGGAGGTATCATATGCCCTGATAGCAAACCATACTACAAAGCTACAATAATCAAAACAGTATTGTACTGGCATGTAAACATATACATAGATCAATGGAATAAAATAGAGACCCCATAAATAAATACTTGCTTATGTTGTCAATTAATTTATGACAAAGGAAATAAGATCTATAATAGGGTAAAGACAGTTTCTTCAATAAGTGTTGAGAAAACTGGACCGATATATGCAAAAATAAATTGGACCACTTTCTTACATTAGATACAAGAATAAACTCAAAATAAATTAAAAACTTAACTGTAAGACCTGAAACCATAAAATCCTAGGAGAAAACAGGCTGTAAACTCTTTAACCAACATCAGTGTTAGCAATATTTTTTGATATATCTTCTTGATTAAGAGCAACAAAAGAAAATTAAACAAATGGAACTTCACCAAACTAAAAAGTTTTGCACAGCAAAGGAAACCATCAACAGAATGAAAAGACAACCTATTGAATGGGAGAAGATACTAGAAAATGAGACACCTGATGAAGAGGTAATGTCCAAAATATATAAGGAACTTACATAGCTTAACACCAAAAAAAAAAAAACCAACCCCAAAACAAACAAAAAAACCCCCCAAAACAACCCAACCTAATTAAAAAATGAGCAGAGGACCTAAATAGACACTTGTTCAAAGAGAACATATAGATGGCCAACAGACATGAAAAGACGCTCAACATCACTCATCATCAGAGAGATGCAAATTAAAACCACAATGAGATATCACCTCATACCTGTCAGAATGGCTACCAACAATAAATGAACAAACAAGCATTGGCAAGAATGTGGAGGAAAGGGAATCATCATGCACTGTTGTTGAGATTGCAAATGAGAGAATCTACTATGGAAAGCAGTATAGAGAGTCCTCAAAAAATTAAAGAGTTGCCATATGATCCAGCAATCCCGCTTCTGGGTATTTATTTGAAGAAAAGAAGAACACTAATCTGAAAAGATATATGAACCTCTATGTTTATTGAAGCATTATTTACAGTAACCAAGATATAAAAGCAACCTCGGTGTCCATCGACAGATGACTGGATAAGGGAGATGTAGTGCATATATACAATGGAATATTATTCAACCATGTAAAAAAGAAAATCTTGCCATTTGCGACAACACGGATGGACCTAGAGGATACTATGCTAAGTGAAATATGTCAGATAAAGACCAAAACCATATGATTTCACTTATATGTGGAATCCTAAAAACAAATAAACAAAAAACCCACAAATGAATAAACAAAACAAAAGAGAAAGAGACACATAGATATAGCCAAAGGAGAAGAGAGTGGGGGGATATAAATCTAAATAAATAAATGACTTCATCCCTCCCCCTTGAGTTTACTCCCATCATTAGTCACTCAGAGTAAATAGGTGAACTGTTTACAGGGCCGGATGTCACCTAGAGATAGAGAGCTTGTTCCTGGAAGGTGCCTGTGCCTTATCTCACTGTAGTAGCTGGGAGGGGTGTGTGTGTGTGTTTGAGTGTGAGAGTGTGTGTGTGTGTGCACGTGCAGGGGGGAGTGTGATTGTAGGTGAGTGTGGGGTGGGACAGGCAGGTAGGGGCTGACACCCCCTGGAGCAGGAGGCCAGAGCAGAGGAGGCAGAGTTTACAGGTGCTTCTGTTGGAATTTGAACTTGCTTCTTTTCCTTAACACTAGGAAAATGGTGCCGTGGCTCAGAGTGATTGAGAGCCGATTTCAGGCATGACTATTAAGCTGCCTGCTTGGATGATCTGGGTTCTGGGGGGCTGAGAAGAAGGGCAGGAGGCTGGGGGCTCTCTGGGAGCAGATGTGCCTATAGAAGGAGCACAGGCCTTGGGTTTGACTCACCTGGCGGTATGGCCGCCAGCAAAGTCACACAACTTCTTGAGTTCCCATTTCCTAATCTGGAAAATGGGCAGTGGTCCTCACCACCTTGGCTAATTTATGAGCTAATACAGGTGGGTTCCAATAAATGAATACAATGAAGGGCTTGCTAAGTACCTGTGCTTAGAAATGTCAGCCACAATAACTAGGGCCCCATGCGCTTGGCACAGTGCCTGCTCTCCCCTTCACGGTTCATGCCCCTCTCGCTGCCCCCTCCTGAGTCTCTGCACACAGGAGGCCCCTTGGAAAGTCTTGCCAAAAAGCTCATTTAGCAGGGCGGTCCCAGCCAGGTTCCTGTTTGCCTAAACCAAAGCTGCAAGGCCTTCAAAGGAGCCTAGCAGAGAAAGGTTTGTTTTTTTCTCTCCTACAGAAGGAGACGGAAAAGTTTGCTAAGTCAGCCTCCATTAAACTCACAAAAAGGCTCTTTGTTCCAGCTGAGACGGGTGAAGAAATCAGAAGTGGTAGAGGGCGTGGGCTGGTTTCCCTGTTCTTAGAGTATTTAGGTAAGACTAGCCCCACCTGGCTCTCCCTCTCGTTCCCCCGCCCCCCTTCACTGAGTCCTTTACCAGTCCTAATGCTATCTTTTGTATCTTGTAGAATGACCCGCCAGCAGGGACTTTGAAGGTGTTTTAGTCCAGTTGGATTTTAACTTTCAAAATAATGATGCATACATTTACTAAGTTATATAGTTTTTGCAGTACTTGTACATGTTTCATATAACTGGGAATGAGGCAACTAAGGCACTTGTCTGAAGTCACACAGCGAGTTCCTGGCTGGCCACACCACCCAGTGAGCTGGGGCTCGAACTGGGTCACCTGGGCCGCAGCCAGGGCTTAGACTCTTGTTCTACACTCCAGCAGGTCATTCCTGACATTGACAGGGACAGGTCTGCTTGTTCCTAACCCTTTTATAGTCTCCAGTAAAGAGAGATCTATACTACAGTTTCTTCCCGTTAAACCATAAATCTTTCCAGGCAGGTCACTCTGTGATTAGCGGCCCCTGCAGCTGCCCAATGCACAGCCTGTGAGACTGCATGTGCCAGTCCTGCTTCTGGGTTTAATTCAATGGTATTAATTCATCCTCCCAGCACATGGAAGGGAGTCCTTAGGGGGAAATTGGGCCTTTGCTCCTAGGACTGGTGGTCCTAAGTCACATAATCCAGTAACTGAGCCCAGCTGCGTTGAAAGAAACCAGCAAGGCAACAAAGCAAGGGCCTCCCTCTCCTGGACGCCCTGCTGTGGGAGGCAGCCCTGCGCCCCCAGCAGGCTGGGCAGGTGGCGGTGACCTTGAGGGCAGGGGAACTGGTCCTTGGGTGGGCAGGCAGGAGGGTGTTTCTGGGGGCATCTGAGGGGGCGGAGCCATGAGGCCCAGGTTTCATCCCAACACAGCTAAAGAAGGAAGAAGGTCAGCTGTTGTTTCGGTCCTGACTCAGAGGTGACATCATGAGTGTTGGTGCGCTTTTTTTCCTTCTGGCTCCATTTCCTAATCTGTTAAAAAATGGCAGAACACAGCCTCTCCCACACCTGCTCTTAAAAACAGAGCCGAAAAGGGATGGGTTTTCTGAAATATCACCGGGCATAGCTTGAGGTCACAATACCTGCATGGCGTGGTGCCCAGGGGTGTCTGCGGGAAAAGCTGTCGCTGACGTGGGAGCAGGCTTTCTCAGCGGGGACCTTGGAAGCAGCACCATGGGCTGCCTCTGTGCCGAGCACTCCCCTTTTTTGTGCCACTAAGGCAATATCCTGCCCATCAAGACTTTTTCTTTTGGAGTAAGATGGCCCAAGTTAGAATTCTTTAAACCATTTTGTTGAGGAATAACTGATGCGCAAGAAACTGCACATATTTAAAGTGCACCGTTTGATACATTTTGACATGTGAATACACCAGTGAAACCCTTCCCCCACATAATCTAATGAACATAAGCATCACCCCTAAAAGTTTACTCGTGCCTCTCTTGCCCCTATGCCCAGCCAAATACTGTCAATGTTAATTTAAGGATACTTTCCATCCTAAGATGCATTGTCACCTCAGAGACCCTTAAATCCAAAGGAGGAAGGAGCACGTCTAGCTGAGGAGAGGCCAGGAAGGACCTCATGGTGGACGAGCATTGGGGGGAGTGGTGGCTGAGGTAGGGGAAAAAGCATTTACCCCAAGTCACCTTTGGCAAAGGTCAAAGGTAAGCTGACCACCACCGGCTGGCGGAGGCCGGAGCCCAGTGAAGAGGGCACCGGCAGGCTCAGGTTATAGTTTTTTTCTCTGCCACTCTGCTGTGTAACCTTGGGCAAGGTTCCTAACCTCTGGAAGCCTCAGTTTTCCTATCTGCGAAATGGAAATAATGACAGTATCCTCTAGATTTGTTGTGAAAACTAAGTTAATTTCTGTGACGTGCCCAGCAGATACATGGTATTCTATGAAGAAATGGTATCTGCCCTACCTGTCTTGGATTTGAATGGCAGAATTATCTGTCAGAAACACACATTCGTTTTGGTTTTAGTTTTTTTAAAACACAATTTCTCATTTTCCTCGGGCTTTCTATCATCCTATCATCTACTATTTGCTTAGAATGTGGTTGTGGAGCCAAGAAATGAATAACCTGCTATGGCTAAAGTAACTATGTATTCAGTAGTGACTATTCATGCTGCTCCTCCCACCTAGAATTTCATTTCCCCTCTCCTGAACCCATCATTCAAAGACTCACTCAGGCTTTACCACCTCCAGGAAGCCTCCCCCGATTACTATAATTTAGGCCACCAGACTTGAAGTTTTCTCTTCTTTCTAAACTCCAGTACTATTTGGGTTGTAACCACACACTTATACGATTGAGAGTGTAATATTCTGCATTGTGTTCTGTATTGCGCATCTCTGTTTTGATTCCCATTTTGAGTAAAAATTTCTTGAGAATAGTAATTTTGTCTCGTGCTTCTTTGTACCTTCAGCAACCTGCTTAAGTCAGCATTAAATAAGGATTGGAGTTGAATGACAGGTGAGTGTGAGTGTATATCTTAGCTTGGGCTGTTATAAGACAACGCTACAGACTAACTGGCTTACAAACAACAGACATTCATTTCTCATAGTTCTGGAGGCTGGAAGTCTAAGATCAGACACTGGCAGATTTGATGTAGGGCCTGCTGTCTGGTTCATAGATGGCATCTTCTCCTTGTGTCCTCGCATGGTGGAAGGGGCAAGAGGGCTGCTAGGGTCTCTTTTATAAGGGCACCAATCCCATCATCAGGGTCCCATCCTCATGACCTCCTCATCTCTCAAAGGCCCCACCTTAATATCACACACTGCAGGGTAGATTTCAACATACGGATTTTGGGTGGGGAACGCAAATATTCAGTCCATAACAGTCTGTGTATGGTGACAACGTTGACAGCAGCCACACTAACACTGTTCCATGTCCCCCAGGGATGCCCACACTTGCAGGTGGCCCTCAACTCCTGTAGTTTTGCAAATTAGGGGCTCAGATTGGTCAGGCCAGCCCTCTCCTGCCCAGGGCCCTGCCCAGGCCTTGGGCCTGTACTGTCTTTCAGGAGGAATGCCCTTCAGCTCTGACACACTGGGCTCCCAGACGTGAACTTGCGACTTGTGATGACTTTTCCAGACATTTGTCAGCTCTCCACTGCTGACTTCTGTGCAGCCTGTGGTCTGACCTGAGGCTCCTCCCTGGGGCACTATCCTCTCTGTCTCCCAAAGAGAGGAGAACCTGGCAGGGTCCTTATAGCTGCCCCACAGGAAGCCCAGCCTGCGTGTGCTCTGCTCTTTGATACACTGCTTTTCGAGTGACTCATCACTAATGTTTCCTGTCAACAAAAACAAACACCGGGCAAAGGCCCAAGGGTTCTTCTTGGCTCAACATGTCTTGAAATTGAACTGGAAGGGAAAATGCATTACACAGAGGGCTTTGCAGGGGAAGAGGGAAGGAGAAGGAGCCAGAATTAACAGAAGGCGAGCCAAAGCCTGGGGCCTGGGTGAATGCTCAGGCTGGTCAGCTGATGTCCACTGTGGCGGAGGGGTGCAGAGGGCGAACCAAAATCCTTGGCATGAGCTCTCTCACTCCCGCCCCACTTACAGCCAGTCTTTGCTAGGTCCTTCCTGGCCCAGGGAAGATCTACGCTGGACAGACCCTTTGCACCACTGGCCAGAATAGACCTGAAAGTGGGTTTCCATGCCACATCCTGGTGTCACCATAAATGAGAAGAATGTTGTGGGCTTTTGAGTTGGGAAGACCTGGCTGTAAGTCTGCTTTGCTGCTTACTGGCTTTATGGCCACAGGAAAGTCACTTAGCCTCCATGAATCTGTTTCTTCATCTGTAAAATGGGTCTAATGCTACTTTCAAGATGCTGTGAAGATTAAATGTGATATATGTGAGGTGCCCGAAACATGGGAGACACTTATTACCTGGGAGCTAATTTTATTTAATTAGATAGCTTTACCTTTCGAATAAAAAATTAAGCCCTCTGGGCCTGGTAAGATGAAATTGCGTTAGAATTTGGGCCTTTCCTGTAGAGACAGGCGGCTACATGGGACAGAGAACATGTGTTTAAATTGGTCTGTTCTGAGGTCTCCATAATGCAGAGTTTGTACACACATTTCAAGCCGATGCAGGGCACCAGCAAGAACACCAGACCTCTGATTTCAGACCTCTGCTGCCCTTTGCACTGTCGACGTAAGAAATGTCCAGACTTATAGAGAATGTTTATAAAAATTTATTTGAGCCAAACAGAGGATATATCTTGAAGCAAGATCTCAACATACTGTGATAAATGCTTCTGAGAATAGCAGTTTGCAGTTTCTTTTATGCATTTGAGATTAAGGAGGGAATTTACGTGAAAGTGGGTGAAAGCAACTCGAGGGATGGGATTACAGGGAAGGTGAGATCACATGCTCCTTTAGGGGTAGCGGTTTAAAAGGTGTGTTACTCTAGATGCACAAAAACAATGAACAGGGCTTACTTGAAACAAATATAAATGTTATACTAAAAAGTTACATGCCTGCGGCATGACTACCCATCATGACCTGCCCTGTTAAGAATTTAGGATCAGCTCTGGCCAGGGGGCCCAACTGGTTGGAATGTTGTCCTGTACACCAAAAATGGTTGTGGGTTTGAATCCGAGTCAGGGACATATCTGGATTGCAGGTTTGATTCCCTCTTGATCCCTGGTTGGGGTGCATCTGGAGGCAGCTGATTGATATTTCTTTCTCATATGGAAGTTTTTCTTTCCCTCCTCTCTCTTAGGTCAATAAACATATCCTTGGATGAGAATTAAAAAAGAAGAATTTATGATCAGATTACCCTGTGAGGTACTTTTCGTAGAACCCCTTTATTGTTCAGAGCACCACCCTAAAATGAGGTGGATCTCTTGTAAACCATAGGCCAGACAAATATGCCACAGTACTTGGGGAAGACCTTGAACACTGGTCCCCATCCAGGCTCTGGCACAGTAACCAGGGAGCAGGCCTGGGTTCATTTCTGGCTCTTAGGACTCTCTGGCTCCCACCATCGCCTGGGCCACCAAGGAAGCCTCTGGGCTTGTAGAAAGACTCCCAGAGAAGAAACCTGGCATGGGCCATGGCCACAGGACTGAGGGCAGAGTAAAGACTACCAGTCAGAATTTCTGGAGGACACATTTCATTTTGATGGAGGGAAGAACTTTCTATCAGTAATAACAAAACTCCACATTTGAGGTATGGGCTCCCTCCCTAAACTACCCACCGGTGCTAGTGGGAATATGGGTGCTTAGCTTAATGACACACTGAAAATTGTGCTGTGCAACCACATTCATAATAGGTAAAGGAGAATCTGTTTGTCCTCAAGTTCTGGTGAAGTAGATACGTCTGAACCAACCACTGACCCCCAACATCAATTTCCATCAAAAATCTTGATGCTCAGTGGACAAACCAGTTAAGCAGTGCTTATTAAAAAATAACACCTCGACAAGACTCATTCCTGTCTGGATGTGTCTGCATTAGAAAAGGAGTTCTATACTACATCCCTGTACGGATCCTCCAGCTACTGAGTGGCTAAGCAGGACAGGTATTATCTTCCTTTTGCAAAGGAGGAAATAATTTGCTCAAGGTTACAAGTCTAGCAGGTAGGAGGCCTGGAAGAAAAACCAGGTCTTCTAGGTGCTCCTTCTATTACTTGTCCAGATAAGGAGTGGGCTGCCTCACAAGTCCCTGTAGGTTCAAGCAGAGTCCATGACTCTAGACCTGATCTTGTAAGAGCCTCTGGAGCCCAGACTTGTCAGGTTAAAGCATTCTGCTCTACTGGTAAGAGCAGAAGTTGGCACAATTTTTAAGAATATAATTTGGCAATATGCATTTAAAACTTTAAAGATGCTTTGACCAATTGTCTTCACTAGGAATATATCTTAAAGAAATAATCAGGAATGGGCACCAGGTTAAAAAATTAGACATAGAATTTCACTCACCCAAGTGTACACCCAAGAAAATGAAAACATACATCCACACAAAAATATTTCATGAGAATGTTTATAATAGTCAAAAAGTGGAAACAGTTCAATTTTCTTCAACTGGTGAGTGGACAAATAAAATGTGATATATTCATACAATAGAATATTATCTAGCAATAAAAAGGAATCAAGCACTGGCACATGCTATAACATGGATGACCCTTGAAAACATGATGCTGAGTGAAAAAAGCCAGACACAGAGGACCATGTATTATATGATTCCATTCATAGGATATGTCCAGAATTTATCTCCATAGACAGATTTATAGAGACAGAAAGTAGATTAGTGATTGCTTAGGTAAGGCAAGTGACGAGGGATAGGGTTGATTTTTAAGGTGTATGGGGTTCATTTTAGGGGGAACAGAACATTCTAAAGTTAAATTGTGGTGATGGTTTTGCAATACTGTAAAGATACTAAAAACCATTAAACTGTACACTTTAAATAGGTAATTGCATAGTATTTTATTTGTATCTTAGTGCAGCTCTTCTTAGAAAATGGGCACCAGAATGTCCTTCTCAGCATTTTGTGATAATTATAACAAAATATTTGAAACAATCAGATCCCTAGGAAAAAGAATAATTAAATAATTACAGTATATCCATAGAGGAATCCATATTGTACATTTATATACAATAAATGTAGTATATAAGAGTATTTTAGACAATGAGGACATGCTCCTGAACTATTGTTAAATATAAAATATAGAACATGTGTAAAGAGTGATCCCAATTTTGTTTTTTATTCAAAAAAGTAAATGTTTTATTTTGAAATAATTGTAGATTCACATGCATTTTATCAACTTTATTGTTCTCATAAAAATTAGTTATTTGTTTCACTGATTTTCCCCTAGTTTTTGCTTTTAATTTAATTGACTTTGGCTTTTATCTTTATGACTTCTTACTTCTGCTTTTTAAAAAATCTTACTCCTCTTTTTCTAGGTTTTTGAGGTGGGAACTTAGATTATTGATTTAGGTTTCTCTTTCTTTGTAAGATTCATTTAGTTTTATAATGTTTTCTCTCAGCACTGCTATAGCTGTGTTCAACAAATTTCAGCATGTTGTGCTTTCATTTTCATTCGGTTCAATGTGTTCCTTTAAATTTTACTTTGAGATGTCCTCTTTGAACCATGGATTATTTAGAAGCATGCTATTTAGTTACCAAATGGTTTGAGATTTTTTCCTTTTTTTCTTTTGTTTCTTTGATTTCACGTGGTTAGATAACACTTTCCTGTAAGATTTCATTTTTTTTTTGAATATGTTGAGATTTGTTTTGTGACCCAGAATGTGGTCTAGCTTGATATGTATATCTTAGACTGTGAGAAAATGTTTGTGATATATTTTTAAATTTATTTTTAAATATTAATTTTTTAATTTTTATTGATTTTAGAGAGAGAGAGAAACATTTATTTGCTGTTCCATTTCTTTATGCACTCCTTGGGTACTTCTTATATGTGCCCCAACTGGAAATCAAACCCACAACTTTGGTGTATTGGATGATTCTCCAACCAAATGAGCCACCTGGCCACAGCTGCTTGTGATATATTGTTATATAAAAATATAAATTATGCCCTCACTGGTGTGGCTCAGTGGGTTGGACGTTGTTCCACAAACCGAAAGGTTCCCGATTTGATTCCTACTCAGGGCACATACCTGTGTTGCCCACCAGGTCCCAGGTTGGGGATGTTTGAGAAGCAACTGATTGATGTTTCTCCTTCACATCAATGCTTCTCTTCCTCTCTTTCTTCCTCCCTTCCCCTCTCTCTAAAAATAAAAAAATACAATCTCTAAAAATATATAAATTGTAACATATAGGTGTACCTGAGTGTGATCTGTTTTATTTTATAAAATTTTTGTGTTTCTAGAATACTCATTTTATTTCATTGATTTACTTGATTATTTCTGTGCTGGTGTCATGTTTTAATTGCTGAGACTTTATAATGGATTTAAAATTTTAAATATTTTATAATGGATTTTGACATTAAAAAAATAAATATAATCAATCTGCATTTTAAAAAAATGAAAGAAAGAAAGAAAGAAGGAATTCCTACCTTTTGCAACAACATGGATGGAACTGGAGAATATTATGTTAAGTGAAATAAGGCAGTTGGTGAAAGACAAATACCATATGATCTCACCTATAAGTGGAATCTATTCAACAAAATAAACTAAAGAACAAAATAAACCACAGGCATGGAAACATGGAAAGTGACCAGAGAGGATGGGGAAGGAAGACAATGGTGGAAAGAAGCTGAAGGGACTAGACAAAGAACATGTACGAATGGCCCATGGACATGGACAACAGAGTGGGAACTGATTGTGGGAGAGGGGGATGGGGTGGGATGGGTGGAGGAGGGCAAAGTGGGAAAAATTGAGACAACTGTAATAGAATAAATATGATTTAAAAATAAAAAATAAAAAAAAGTTAAATTAAAAATATGGGTTAAAAAAAACCAGGCTGTCATTTAGTTAACCTTGTGACCCAGGCATCTCATTGTTAGTATCTATGAAATAATATCCACCTCATAGAGTTGCTGTTTACAGAAGCCAGAGCCAACATTTGTTAAAGCACTTTGCAATGGTAAAGCACTGTCCACGTTACAGTAATGTTTTTATTACAGTGAGGAAGCTGGACTTTTTAATCTCTTGGGTTCTTTCCAACTATTTGTTTTTAAGTTCCCATGGTCCCTTCACTGAAGAGCAAGTAGGAGAACGATGGACTTAAAAGGAGTCTGAAGTATATTGTGCCTGTGGGTCAATCTCGGCATAAACTGCTGTTCTTCAGGTATTTTTGGAAGCCTTTGCATATAATTGGGATGTAACCAATTTGGCTTTTCCAGGAAAATTCCAATTTCAAATGTTCTGTCCTGTTTCTCTCCTTGTGTAAGACTACTTACCACAGCATGTAATTTCATTTCTGGTTAGGAAAAGATGGATGTTGGGTTCAAAGATTCACCTGAAAGGGGAAGAAAAATTCTAAAATATTTGTCATATACCTTACTCTCCTTTTGGCCCCAAATCAGTTGATGGCAATCAATGAAGATGGATGTCATCAGTTGGTTATGTACGACCTGAATTTTCCAATGGCATCAAGGGATTGGGGCCTACAGGATGTGTAAGGGAGGGACAGACAGTTTTGGTGGTGACTCGGTTCCCTCCAGTATTACTTAACGTCTTTTTCTGGTCTTTCCATGACTGCCAATTCGTTGCTGAGCTGGCTCCCAGGGGAACAGCTGCAGGGTCTCTTACTCTGTCTGTGGTAACCTCTGGTCCTTCTTAAGGATCTCTCACCTTTCTTTGCCAACAACCAGTCAACTGGTTTTAGGGAGGGCCCTTTCTTTCCACGTGTATGTTCTCTGAATCCATGCTCTCATCTGAGGATGGTGACTTCTTGACCAGGAAAGGCATGGTTCAAACTTTTCTAAGAATGTTCCAGGACATCTGGTCAAGATGGAGGTGTAGGCAGACATGCCTCACCTCCTTGCACAACCTTAAGGAGGATCACAACTAACCTCAAAACAGAAAAACACCCAGGACTTCCAGAAAATCAAACTTCATGGAAGTCTAACAACCAAGGATTTAAAGAAGTCATATTCATCCGGATGGGAAGGAAGGGCGGGGATAGGGAGCTGGGGTGGAGTGGACACAGTGTGGCAGCGGCGAGGGGGTGGTGGTGAGGCGGCCAGTGGAATGGGAGGTCCCACATTCATGTGTGGTGGATAAAATCAGGAGGGATACCTTGGGAGCAAGCAATCTCAGCCCCAGGGTTCCAGAGACAGCAAATAAAGCCTCATAACTTCTACAAACCAGTGGGAGCAGGGATGACTGAAGAAACTGCTGTTTGTTGGGAGAGTCCATTTAAAGAGTCCACATGGTCCTAGAAAGAACCATCACCGAGGAAGCAGCTAGAGGGGCACCAGTCACATACAGAAAGGGAGTGAAGTGACTTGAAATAGGGTGAGTGCTGAACAAGCCTCAGTGGCACTGTCCCCTCTCCGTCCCCCCAACAACATACAGAGCCACAAATAGTGAGGGCCATTGCCCCTCCCTGGTGAATACCTAAGACTCTACCCCATAAAACTTAACAGGTGCACCAAGAGAGGGAGTCAAAGCAGCTCTACTAATACACAGAAACAAATACAGGGAGGCAGCCAAATTGAGGGGACAAAGAAATATGGCCCAAATGAAAGAGCAGAGCAACACCCCAGAAAAAGAACTAAGTGAAAGAGAGATAGCTAACCTGTTAGATGCAGGGTTCAGAACACTGGTGATAAGGATGCTCAGAGAACTCATTGAGTATGGCAAAAGCATAAAGGAAGAAATGAAGGCTACACTAAGTGAAATAAAGAAAAATCCACAGGGAACCAACAGTGAGTGGAAGGAAGCTGGGGTTTGAATCAACGATTTGGATGACAAGGCAGAAATATAATCAGCCAGAACAGAATGAAGAAACAAGAATTCAAAAAAAAAAAAAAAATGAGGAGAGAATAAGAAGACTGTGGTGGGATATCTCCAAAAGTGCCAACATCTGAATTATAGGGATGCCAGAAGGAGAAGAGGAAAAACAAGAAATCGTAAAACGTATTAGAAAAAAATAATGAAAAAAACTTCCCCAATCTGGCGAAGGAAATAGATGTGCTAGTCCAGGAAGCACAGGGAGTCCCACAGGAAGCAAGTTGGGCCTAAAGAGGACCACACAAAGACACATCATCATTAAAATGCCAAAGGTTAAAGATAAAAAGAGAATCTTAAAAGAAGCAAGAGAAAAGCAGAGAGATACCTATAAAGGAGTTCCCATAAGACTATCATCTGGTTTCTCAAAAGAAACTTTACAGGCTAGAAGGGACTAACAAGGAGTATTCAAAGTGATGAAAAGGAAGGGCCTACATCCAAGAACATTCTATCCAGCAAAGCTATCATTTAGAAGGGAAGGGCAGAGAAAGTGCTTCCCAGATAAGGCCAAGTTAAAGGAGTTCATCATCACCAAGCCTTTATTACATGAAATGTTAAAGGGACTTGTTTAAGAAAAAGAAGATCAAAACTAAGAACACTAAAATGACAACAAACTCACAACTATCAACAACTGATTCTAAAAACAAAAGCAAACTAAGCAAACAACTAGAACAGGAACAGAATCACAGATATGGAGATCACATGGAGGGTTATCAGCAGGAAAGGGGATGGGGGAAAAAGGGGGAAAAGGTAAAGGGATTAAGAAGCATAACCGGTAGGTACAAAATAGGGGGATGTTAAGAATAATATAGGAAATGGAGAAGCCAAAGAACTTATATGCACCACTCATGGATGTGAACTAAGGATGGGATTGTGGGAAGGAAGGAGGGTACTGGGTAGAGAGGGTCAAAGTGGGGAAACTGGGACAACTGTAGTAGCATAATCAATAAAATATACTAAAAAATTTAGAATGGTCTAGAGTATCTAGGATCTGTCTAGTCAATGACCCCTCAGCCTCTTTCAAGACTGTGTAATGGACTTCTCCAAGCTCCCCATTCATTCAATGTGTAGGATGTATTGATGAGTATGCCTGCTCTCCCTATGTCAACTAGTCCTCTCCTCCTCTGTGATCTTAGTGGTTGATGAATATTCACAGACTGAACCTATTTTATATGTACCCTTCACTACCCACAACTGTGAGTTCCTTGGGTTTGAGGACTTTCCCACTTGTTTCTGTTTATTTATTTTTATTGTGGTAAAATATACACAACATAAAATTTACCATTTAAGCCATATTAAGTATACAATTCGGTGGCATAAAGTATTTACAATGTCATGCAACCACCACTGCTATCCTTTTTTAAGAAATTTTCATCAGCTCAAATGGAAACCCTCTGCCCATTAAACACCAATTATTTGTATATCTTCTCTCTCCTATATGAGGACCACTGCCTTGCACATGTCCGGGGAGAGCAATTTACATAGGACACAGCTTGAAGGTACCCTTGGAGTTATGCAAGGCAGTGCTCCCAGCCCACATCTTGACACCTTGTGGGAAATTAAATGTTCTTAGAAGTTGAACCAACTGGAGAACTGGGTGTTATGGACATAAATTTAAATTCTTGGCACTTGGGCTAAGCTATTCACAAGGACGACCTTGATTTTCACCCTAGAAAAAGGATCTTTCTTCCATGGACCTCCAAATTCTGTGTTTTGTAGCATCAATTCTGTTCAAGTCTGTTGCATTTGTTTGATATTTAGAAGGCATCTAACAAGGTCCTTGGCTGTGCCACCTGAATGAAGTAGAAACTCAAGCAATAGGACCCCTTTTCTCAAGTTATCCCTAACCTGGTTGGGGAGCATAGGTGTGTCATCCCATGTATTATGTTTGTGCACCTGTTGTCTTTAAAATCATGATTGTGATGATGGTAATGAGCCCAGAGAAACTTTTTCTGCCATATGAGGACACAAGGAGAAGGCCGCTGTCTGCAAGTCAGGAAGTGGACTCTTACCAGACGCCAAATCTTGGCAGACCTTAATCTTGGACTTCAGCCTCTAGAACTGTGAGAAACAAACTTCTGTTGTTTAGGCCATGCAGCCTGTGGTATTTCATCACAGCAGCCCGACCTGACTGAGACAGTCCCCAGTGCATTGTGTTCATGGTGTGGACATCCCACATTCCACCCTCCCCCCCACCTGTCATCACCTCACTCTCCTTGGACCCCAGCTAGCCCCCGAGGCTGTGGCTTTGCTCATGCTGCTGCTCCTCCTGGAATATGCCCTTTTCCCCTCTGTGGACTTCCAGGCAGCACCAGTCCCATCCTTCCTCCAAGTCTCCCTTGATTCTTCAGGCTCATGCTGGGTTCTCCTGCCTCTGAGTGGGCCCATTTATAGTCAGTGTTGTACATTTTATTACTTACATGTCCTCTGACTGTTATAGGTGATAGTTTTGTGCCTATAAACCCTGGAGAATAAGACTTTTGAGGACAAGGACTTTGTTTTGCTCTTTACAGCTCATACAAGGCATTCTAGTAGAACTTGTTAATTGAGTAATAAACATACAGATACATGTTTCTGTAGAAAGTCAGACAAAAACAGATGGAATTAGAGAAAAAACAAAGAGCTAAGAGGGATTCCCAAACAACTGACATGTTCTTCTCTTCTTGGCTTCTTAGTTGTGTCTGAGATCCAGCATGTACCAAGAAAGCCTTCCCTTCATGGCAGTGCCAGGAAAAACAAAGGCAAGAGGCCCTGGACAAACTCCTACTGTTTCTGGTCTTGAAGGAAAGGCTTTTCAAAGGCTGCCATGCCACAGGAAGGAAAAACTCTGCAATAAATCTATGTCCCAAGAGCAAATACTTAATCAAGTAATAAATAAATAGGGGGAAAAAATGTTAGGATGGAGTAGAGGTTGGGTTGAATTTGGAAAGAAGTTGAAAGAGCAGGGAAAGATGAGGAAAGGAGAGGAGGGAAGATGGAGAAATACAGGTCTGAAAAAGTGAAGAGTGGAAAGAAAACAATGAATAGATATACAAAGAGAATGAGAGACAGTGAGAATTAGAAATAGAAAATGATCAGCACGGGAAGGTAGGTCCAGTAGAGAGAAGTCCACACATAAGGGAAATAGGGGAGGGCTGCCGAGAGGGAGAGAGGAGGTCACATCTGAACATAAAGGAAAGGTTTTAACATCACAACATCTTTTGTTGGCCTGATTTAAATCTGTGTTTTTGACCTGAACATAGACCTGAGGTGACCTCCAGGGCTAAGATTCTCGGCAATCGATATGTAATCTCCTTGAGCTCTGCATGGAAAAACAGGAATCAAGGATATTCAAAGGGCTTGAAACTTTACCCAGAAATGTATTTATCGTAATGAAAAGTATACTCAAGCTTCTGCTTCTGGGACCTCTATTGTGGGACCCCTTCCAAAGCCCTGGGAGGGCCCTACAAGGTGTTTACATAGTCACATGTTTTTGTACAATTTGCAGAAGTCATCTGTTTAAGTGCAGTCAAGACCATTGTGCCTTCCTCTCTAACCTGAGCAGTTTGCAGTCATTCTGTGTACAGATAACTTAGCCACAGAAATCCTAGTAGAGAAATGGCTTCAGGAAGACTTCTACCATTACTGGCATAATTAACAGGGACACAGCGTGTGGTCTTACTGCCACGTGAGTGCACCCTGTGGTGCTGGGCCCTTGAGAGACAAGGGCAGGGCAATGGAAGAGAAACCAGGTGGCAAGTGTACAGAGCCAGAAGTTGGGCTGGCAAAAATTCTTATAATTATCAGATGCAAAATAGTAAGTAGAGGATTTAGTTTCTCTCAAGGCCGCGTCAAAACCAAGGTTCTCATCTATCAGAAATACATGCCATGCTGTGCTGCTGAGGTCATGGTGCACCATGCATCTCATTTGTTGTTGTTCAGATCACATCACCAGTCCTGGAGATATTTGAGACTCTTGTTTATGCTGTTTACTATATATTAACTACCTAAAGGCAGGGGTTTCTTACCTCGAGTAAATAGCATAGTGTCCAGCATGTAGCAGACAATCGACAAATAATTATAAGATTTATAAATGAATGAATGAATGAATGAAATGTTCAGTCTCTAGATGCCATCCATAGGGCCTTGCCTTCACTATAGCAAAAGAAACTATCCTAGTAAAGATGTAGTCCCATATGTAGGAACTGTCTTTTTTCCTTACTTCCCACTCTCTCTTCCATCAGGTTGATGAAGGTGAAAGATGAGACTGTTGCTGGGACCAGATTCCAGACTCCAACATACAATTTCCTTCACTTTGTTCCATATGCTCTGGGTTAAAGAATCTGTTTTCAGCCATTCTTGGGAGTTTCCTGATGTCCCGACAGCTCTTTTAACAGAGGGCTGGCTTGTTGCAAAACCTCTATGCCTGTTTTTGTTCCCTTTGGGTGGAAACCTCTATCTGGCAACAGAACTAAAGTTTCCTCACAGGTTTTGGGTTACACATAGAGTCTTGCTTCATCCTCAGAGTTGCCTTTGAGAACATGGCATTATTTTTCAAAGTAGTGACTGTGCAGAATCTGGGATGTACATAAGGCCAGACTATGAATTTAAGAACTGAAAATTTACTTTTAAAATTAGGAAGAAGTCTTTGTTCTGAGGTTTTGATTTGGAGAGCCAGACTCTTAAAAATGTAGCTGGTATCTCTGGGGATGTCCTAAAAGCCATTTCATGCATAACTTCAGGCATTTCCCTGTGAACACCCATACAAAGAACTGTGATGGGGAGCCATGGAACAAACACGAAGACTTTTTCCCCACATAGGCAGTGCTCCCATGCAGATTAAGTTTTCTCCAGTTTGGTGTCCTCTGTAAGCATCTCAAAATCTGTGCTATTGTGAAATTCTTTGCTTCCAATCAAAATCTCTGTGGATATTTAGGACCATTCTTGTGGTTCAGCCCTTACTGGAAGAGAAGACCTTCTGCCTTGTCATCTCTTTCTGAATTGAAAAACCTAAATCCAATCACTGTGGAGTAGTTTCTTTCTCTCCTTTGCTGGTAATCATAGAGCCTGGGTTGTTAGCACCTTTTTTCCAACTGGATTTGTCATCTTGGCTCAGAGAGGAAGAGTTCTAGCGCTTCAAGCCGGCTGTGGACAGGTGACTGAGGATGAGGCATGAGCTGACTGCCTGGCTGACCAGCATGCAGGGGGTGGAGAAGTAAAGCATCATTTGGTGTCTGGGTTCCCTCCAGTCCACAGGAGACTGTTATCACTAGAGTAGTCATCTCCACCATTCAGGGTATGATCTACTGATACCAGCAGTGTTTTCTGAACAGAAGCTACTGAAAGAACATGCCAAAGTTGTGTCAACAGGCTGGGTAGGAACAAACAGCCCCTTGGCAGAGATCCTGCTTTGGTCTTTAGTGTGCGAAGATGGAGGGGTCTGAGTGGGATCAGAGACAGTCTGAGAACAGCAGGCTTCTCAGTGGCTCTAGGCCTCAGCTGGAAGAATCCTGTGCCTTAGGGACAAACACTCAGCCATCCTCAGTCATCATGACCTAGGGCAAAGAGCACATAGCCCACCTGCTTCTCTCTGAAACCTTTTCCCCCTCTGCTTTCCACGATCCTACTAGCTCCTGGTTCTCCTCTTTCCTGATTACAACAGTTTCTGTCTCCTTTCTGGGCACCTGTTTCCCCACTCACCTGCTGAACTGTCCCCATGTGTCAGGCCCTGCCCTAGGAGCTCAGGATATTATGGTGAGCAGGATGAGCTACATGACTTATGGAGCCCAGTGAAAAATTAAAATGTTGGTCCCCTTAGTCATAATTTTTAAAAAAGTATTAAGAATATGAAGATGGTGACAGTGAGCATTAAACCAAACCAAACTTGGGCTATTCTAAGAAAGAGCCCCGTGTGACGACATTTGAGTGAGGATTCCAGCTGTGGTCCTTTTCTCTCCATGCTCTACACTTCCCCTGTATTACTCACCAATTCTTAAGGCTTCATGTTCATAGATACACTGTTTCCCCAGATCCTCAACCTAGTTCCACCCCAAACTCATACTTCTGGTTATTTGGAAGTCCCATTACCTGAAAATCAACAAGATGGAAAAAGTACTTAGATTTTGTTATTCTGTCCCTCTTCCCATGTTCTCCAACTATCAGAATAAAATAGAAATCCTCCCCTTTCTTAATTCTTGCTTTCAGACAAGGATTATACTATAAACCCTGTTAGTTGCCCACATTCTTCTTGCCTCTTCCTTCCCTAAATTCCCACCAGGTTCTATCTCTTTGTCTTTTTAATCCATTTCCCTCTTTCTGTTACTGTTCATTCCTTGTTGCCACATCACTTCTTACCCTGTCATCTCTCTCTTGGGCTGTGCCCAGATTCCCTGACTCTCTTCTCTGTCTTATTCAGACTCTGATCTTCACCATCTGATGGCTGTCAGCATAGCAGCCCTCCCTGCCCCCCTATAAATCCCCTGCATTGATTGCCTCTCCATTGCCTACAGCACCCAGCCCAGATTCCTGAGCATGGCAGAGGGAGCCAACACATTACAATGCCTACCTTTCCATGATTAGCTCTAACAGCTCTAACTAGAATACATGTGGCTGCTCCACTCATTTGTTCAACACACCGGTTTTGAATGACTCTGTGCCAGGTTCTGTGCTAGGCATTCAGATGTGAAGTTGATGAATGTGAGGAGCTGATAGTTCAGTGGGGAGACAGGAGATAAACAGATCACGTTAATGTCATAAGGCAAGTGCAGAGGTCACATGTATGTGACGAGTGTTATGCGAACAGAGAGAAGGTAGATATCTAACTTAACCTGAGAGTAGAGGATTGGAAAGTCAGCCTTCTTAGAGGATTGGACATCAGAACTGAGTTTATATGGATGGGTGTGGTCACGCAAAGAGGACACAGAAGGACATTGAGCTCTTTGTGCCTCTGCCTTCTCCCACGCTGTTCCTTCAGCCTGCGAAGAGCGGATCCAGGCCTGCCTACCTCATCCCCACCTACCTCATCTGCCTGGAAGCCTTCAAGACCCAGCTGGCAAGTCACCACTCTGTGAAGTCTACCTTCATACCTTCTCTGAGGAGTGGCAGGTATTTCCTCCTCTGTGTTTCCAGGGCATCTTTCCATCCATCCCATGTATGTGATCTCATAATCACTTGTTTACTGATCTTCCTTCCACTCATTGTGAATTCCTCCAGTCTTTGTGTCACCTAAAGTCTAGCATGTACGCATGTACACATGTGCTCAACAATGTTTGTTGAATGGGTGAGACATCATTTTAGCACAAGTCTGGTTTGACTATGATCTTTATTCTTGTAAGTGCCATGTTCAAAACAAGGACATGTGGTCCTACAGCCACTGGCATTGGTCAAACCTCTCTGGGGTGTAGCAATGCATCACCAAGAAGGACTTAGAAAAGCTGAAAGATGTGAGGGGGGCTACACATGTGTCATATAAGAAACTCTTGAGTGAATTAATGCCACTTATCAGAAAGAAGAGAGAATGTAGGTGCTCCAGAACATATCTAGAATGTAGCAAAAGGAAGAAAGGGGTCAAGAAGCGAAGCTGCAAGGAGGTTCGTTTCAGACCTATATAAGGAAACCCTTTCTGAGAATAAGAATTATCTGACCATTGGACAATGGGCCTGAAACTCCCTAAAATGGACACTTTCAGGGAGGTGCAAAGTAGTCATCTCTCCAGGATGTTGTCATTTCTAGGCTTTTCATCCTGGATGAGAAATCATACCACATATCCTCTAAGATGGCGTACAGATCTAAGATTCTACAAATCTCAATTTTTATTTGAACCTTGGGCCTTGTGGTAAGAATGCCATATTGCCTTCTTGCATGGGGATGGAGAGAACAGTCCCCGGCATTTCAAAGACTGTGCACTGTTATGCCAACTCCAATGACTGCTTTTATTCCTCAGAAGCACTGACGTTGGGGGACATGAGCCCGGCTGTCCACACCAACTGCAAGTCCCAAGTCTATGAAGTGACATCAGCACTTATTTTCAGGAATTGCTTCTTCTTCCTTTGTACTTGGATCATCTTCAGAATATAATGCATATGACTCACTTCATCATTCATATAAAATCAGAACTCGACTAGGAGAAAGCCAGTTCTAGACAAGTCCCAGCAACTCCTCTGGGGCTCAGAGTAAGAAAACAATCTGTGAACACCTCCAAATAATCTGTATAGGGGGCGTATTTGCTAGGGCTGCCATAGCAAAGTGCCCTGGACTGGAAGGCTCAAACAGCAGACATTTACTGTCCCCTAGTTCTGGAGGTTCAAGTCTGAGATCAAGGTGTTGGCAGACTTGGTTCCTCCTGAGGCCTCTCTCCTTGGCTTGAAGACGGCTGTCTCTTCCCTGTGTCTCTCCACATCATCTTCCCTCAGTGCATGTTTCTGTGTTTAAATTTCCCCTTCTTATTAGGATACCAGTTATATTGGATTAGGGGCCACCCTAATGGCCTCATTTTCACTTGATTTCCTCTGTAAAGACCTATTTCCAGATAAGGTTTCACTCTGAGGTTCTAGGGGTCAAGACTTCAACACATAAATTTGGGAGGGATACAATTTAACCCATGACAGCACATGTGTCTTTTCTCATTGCCCATCATGTGTACTCACAGCGTGAGGCTGGGTGGGAGGCAGGGTTCTTTCGTGATAGAAGCTGAAATTCCCAGGCATTCCCAGCTCCTCTGTCCCAAAGACAAAGGCCCGTGTCCAGGTTTGACCAGAGAGATGCCTGCCCAGGACTGTGAATTGATCGCATCTACTGTCACAAAGATGTAGGCCAGTGCATAATTCACTCCTCGTGATGGTGGCTGCCTCCAGTTCCTTGGGATGGCAGTGGCCTGCAGTGCAAGGCGACTGTGAAATGAGGTGCCCTGTGTAGGGCCCAGAGTGCTGGGGCAGTTTGACAACACTTGCTCTGCAGCCACCCACACCAATGCTGACACAGCAGTTCTCCCGGCTCCTGACCACCCAGCAGTGCTTAATGTCTTGTGTTAGTCCAGGTCTTATCTGCCCAGAAGCTGTTTTCACTTCCAGGCCTTTCTATGCGTGTCTCTCAGATGTGGTGTCTTTTGCAGCTTTGCTGTGGTGCTCACAGCTTCTGTTAGACCAGTTACTTTCAATCTCAGGCCATTTGCTCTGAGGGCCTTCTCTTTGGTGGCAGGAAAGACACTGACTTTGAATTCGTGTTCAAACTCTAACTTACCAGATATGTGACCTTGGGGAGCTATTTTAACTCTCAAAGTCTCAACAATCTCTTCTTTAAAATGAGCTCAAACAGTGGTAGCCACACACCCTTCTTTTGAGGATTCAACAAGCCATTGCAGTGCATGGTAAGCATTTCATGCAGTCTGGTCCCTACATGGAAGTGTGCCCTCTGTGAGAGCTGTGCTTCCTGGGAGCCTTGAAACCAGGGTTCTCGGGGGCACGCAGTGGGCTGTAGATGAGACCAGCTCAGCTGGTGACAAGGGAGATGAGCTTTCCCATGGCTGGCCGAATTGCACAGGGTGCTTCCATGGGGTTCACTCCACTGCTGTCCAGTCACCCCAGGTCTGCAGGGCAGCACAAGGTGATCAGCCAAGACAGCCTGGGTCCACGCAGTATTTAGCCTCCAGTTGCTGCCCCTCTTCTGTACTAAGTGCCTGGCTCCTTTGTCCCCAGTAATTCTGAGGCACACTAGGAAGAAGTGGAAGACCTGAGAGGGTGGTTACAGGACTGTGAGTTTCCTTCTTTGATTGTCCCCGTGGTACTTTCTCTTTTGAGTATGGAAACACTGCCATCCTCTCCAGGTCTACTCAAACCTGTCTCTATGAGCATTCCTTGACTTTCCCCGCACTTGGAGGAAGGTACCCCATTCCCCCCAGCACCCAGCGCTCAGCCCCTGATAGGAGGGCAGTGCAGCCAGTTGCCCCAGGCCCAGTTCCCATCCTCTCTCTGGGCGGGTCCAGGCTCCTGAGAAGGTGGTTGCTATAGATGCAACCACCAGAAGAGCAGAATGGTGGAGAGGGTAGTAGGTGGGTTGCATCCAGGCAGGGTGCACGCACGCGCACACACACACACACATGCGCGCGCGCACACACACACACACACACCCATTTATCATGGAGCAGTCTCTACCCCACACATGAGTTTTAACTTTAAATTTCTCCAGTGGGAACAACCGAGTCATTTTTAGCCGCCTGGTTCGGGAGCCTTTGAGCGGCCCCTGGAATCCATGAGGATCAACAGGAGCCGGCAGGGCTGGGCTGTGCTTGATTTAAAATTGGAACCCAGGAGGCAGAGGGGAGGCTTTATATAGCCTGGGAGGTCCGGGAGCCTCAGCCCTGATTTATGAGAAGCTTGGTGCAAGCACATGGAAGCCAAGGTAATATTTATAAATTCCTTCCCCAAGGACAGATGGAATGTCCTGAGTAGCAGTCAGATAGCACCTTTGGCGGGGTGTGGGGGCAGGGTTGGTGGATAATGGGAATTAGATGTTTAAGTGCAGTTATTCAGTGAGAGGAAGAAATGTGTGTGAGAACTGCCTCAAAGTCTGTTCCAGAACAGAGGGTGA
Source organism: Pteronotus mesoamericanus (assembly GCF_021234165.1). Taxonomy (NCBI): domain Eukaryota; kingdom Metazoa; phylum Chordata; class Mammalia; order Chiroptera; family Mormoopidae; genus Pteronotus; species Pteronotus mesoamericanus. Next base: position 31,575,658 of record NW_026555060.1, read on the forward strand.
GGGGCATGTACCTGCAGCCAGCTCATCCCTCCCATCCTCAGGGCTGCCCCTGGTTAAGGAGGACTCAGTGGCTCTTTTCTGCGGCTCCAGCCCCCAGGCCTCCCCTGCCTTACTTAACCAAGCCAGGGAACAACGTCTTACGATCCTGGTGACTGTATTTTATCAATAAGACATTTATTTAGGTGTATGGGTCAGAACAAGTCCTGGCAGAATAGGGAATAAGAAGGAAAAGAGGATGGAGCTACGGCTGTGGGGGTTGGAGGTGTGCCCCCAGACCCTGAGTCCACCGTATTGATATGCGGCAAGACGCACTGCGTTGGCTTGGTTGGTGCCTGGCGTGGGATTCGGCAGGGTTACCAAAGCAGGAGACTCCACTAGAATCAGACCTGTCCCCCTTGGACCTGGCAGCCCTGTTCCTAGCCTAGCAGTTTGGGAGAAGGACTAAAGCATGTGGCTGAGCAGGCTGATGATCTTGTTAAAATGTGCAAGGATGGCGGAAACAAAAAGTTTTTAAAATTGTATTCAAGAATGTAAACATAAGGGGAGGGAAGGAAGCATATTGAACTCTGTGGGGCCACCTTGACCATGCGACCTTAGATTTCCCATGTGGACAGAAGAGAGCCCCATTTATTACTAATCTGCATTTGAGGGCTCCCAAAGGGGTGTGGTTCCTACCTGATGCTTAGAGTTGGGACGGCAGTGGTGGCAACGGCACGGCAGCTGGTCTGAGGCCTCTGCTGTCTCTGGAGACAGGGGGGAGAAATGGTCACCTCCGTCAAGCTTATCAGCACCCCCATCTGCGGCCCAGCTTCTGGGGCTGTCACCGCGACACCTGAGGGAGGGGCAGGGCTTGTCAGGAGGTCTTTCCCTACCACCAGCCTATGCCCTGCCTGGCCCCATGGATTCTCCAAAAGTCTCTCAAGCCTGCTAAAATGCAATTACAGGAGAATTACTTTGCTCTATAACCAGGAGCCTAGGTGGAAGCCCAAAGAGATACCTCCTTGCCTTCCAGCTAAAAGTGAGCAGGCACAGAGGACTCCATATTGGCCAGGGCTTAGTGAGGCTGGCACTGGGAAAGAACGGGGCAAAATGCCAACCGCCCAGCCAGGTTTAAGCTGGCCACTACAGACCAGTTGACATTGGTCATGAAGGGAGACCCTGATCCTATCCTTTTCCTTGCTTGTTTCTTTCCTTCCTGCAGCATTTAGTAGGTACCCCATGAAAGACACTGAGATCAGAATCATATTCATCCCTGGGAGTGATGTCAATGTTTCCTTCAGCAGGTTGAACTGTAATAGATGTCTGAACCTCTGAGGTGGTGACTGGCTTGCTCTTATGCTCACAGGTGCCCCAAGGGAGCTGTGTCCAGTGACATCTGGATGCTCTGCCCTTCGCTCACAGGCTTGTTCCTGTCTTCATGCGCAGGTGTGCAGCTGATCCCAACTGCTGAGGGCTGCAGGGGGGACGGGCTCACGGGTCCAGTTTGCAAGGCCAGGCCACAGAGCACCACTCTCCTCTCCTACCACTGGCTTCACAGCTGCATTGCATGGGGGCTGGTTCTATCTGACACCTGCCCCTGATGCCCCCTCAGCTCCTGCTCTTTTCTGGCCTCATCTTTTCCCTTGGATTATTCCTAGGGGTGGAACTATGCTGGCCAAGCCTCAATGTTAGAGCTGGCAGAGGGATTCCTACAGGTGATGGCAATAGTAGCTGCTGTGTATTAAGCACCAATTGCATGCCAGGTGTTTTAAGACTGTTTCTAATCTCCACAAATGCCCAAGACAGGCACCATGACAATCATCAGGTCACAGTGGAGGCAAAGAGGTGTGGAACAGCGGTGAGTGGTCAAGGGCACCGCCTTGCATTCAAGCCCAGCTCTGTCACCTACCAGCTGTAGGACATCCAGCTGGTTTCTTAAGTCCTCTGTGCTTCAGCTGTCTCACTGGTAAAATGGGAAGCCACTGGCACTAGTTATTACTTAGGGTGGCAGTGAGCTACTGTGCACACAGAGTGCGCACAACCATGCCCAGCCACTGGGAGGGTCTCTGGGAGTGTCAGCTCTCATCATGGGAGGCTAAGGGATTTGAGCACAGTCAGCAGTAAGAATCACAAGGCCCGAACACCTGCCTGTCTGCCTCCATATTCTTCGTTTTACATAAGAGGACAGATGCATGGTGAGGAGGGGGTGTCAGGGAAGAAGGACTTATTCAAAATTGGCCAGCTGTGTTGTGACCATCCCAGGACTGGTGGCCATTTCTGATGAGCCCAGTGTAGTGTCTGTCCCCCAACACATGGTCTCCATTGAAACCAAAATAATCTCTAAGAAGGCCCCTTCAACCTCTGGGTTATCTGATGCTACTCTGGTAGAATGCAAGTAACTGGCTCTTACCCCACACATACTGGGCACACAGTTATTGATTTCTACCCCTCGCCTTCTTCTAACCACAGAGCCAGCACAGCATCAGGGAGTGAACATAGGAGGAATGCCAACGGTGATCAGGGGATCTTCCCAGCTATAATCATCATCTCAGATCCAGAGGAGGTTGCATGGATTTTCAACCACTGCCTGCTGCCGACTAATCCATTTAATTTGAAATAAAAATTCGAAGTTTACCTTACTCAGATTTCTCCCTTTATGCTATGCCCACCAGTAAAAGATTTCATTGCATTTTCAAAAGACTCAGAAGTGGAGTTTCCAACATCTTTTCAACCCTGGACTTAACCAAGTTCATTTCAGAAAAAAAGAAACATTATAGGAACACAAGCATTTTATTTATTCCCCCTGCGGCTTCCCTCCCCCTTTCATTAAAACTTCCCTCCAAGTAGACCAATACAGACATGTCACAACTGATTCTGGTTTTACTCCCACCTTCAAAAGATGAATCACAGAGGTTTGGCGAAGACAGAGAGGAACAGGCAGGCGCCCTGTGGAAGGGAAGTGCTGTTTCTCAGGAGGCCTGATCTCCATTGTCAGAGTCTCTGTCACCACTCTCACTCCAGGGCAAGATTCCTTTCACCTGCAGCAGATGAACTCTGAGGGCTGCAGCCTCCCTGGTCCCAGTGCCAAGTGCCTTTTAGGGACCCGGCCCAGAGGACTCTGTGATGCCACAACTTTCTGATCCTTCTGCTCATTGTCCATGTAAAGAGCCATCGCTTTTCCTTCTAATCCTGAAGGATAGAAGCACTCAGGGTTTGCTGGGCTTGCCAGAAGCCTGTGTCATGCTGGGTGAGAACAGGGTAGGAGAGGTTGGCAGGAAGTAGGAGACAAAGCAGAATGCAGAAACGGGGACTAACTTCACCTTGCCCAAGTAGAAGCCGTTCTTGAGGACGCTGGTGGGTAGAGGAAGCAATGCAAGGCCTGAGGCTCTTGTGGCAGCCAGAGGCAGGTAGATCCCCAGCAAAGCAGAGTGGGGGCGGCCCAATGGGGCTATAACACCTGTCCGCTCTTCACTTGGAGACCAGCATGCGGACGAACTCCTCGTAGTTGACCTGCCCGTCCCCATCTACATCTGCTGCCCGGATCATCTCGTCCACCTCCTCGTCGCTCAGCTTCTCCCCCAGCCTGGTCATCACGTGCCGCAGCTCGGCAGCGCTGACCAGGCCATTGCCATCCTTGTCGAACACACGGAAAGCCTCCCGGATCTCCTCCTCATTGTCTCTGTCTTTCATCCTCCTGGCCATCATGCCCAGGAACTCAGGGAAGTCCACAGTGCCATTGCCGTCCCGGTCGATCTCTTTCACCATGCTCTGGAGCTCGGCCTGCGTGGGGTTCTGGCCCAGGGCCCGCATGACAGTGCCCAGCTCCTGGGTGGTGATAGTGCCATCCCCGTCCTTGTCAAACAGGGAGAAGGCCTCCCTAAACTCGGCCACCTGCTCCTCCGTCAGCTGGTCGGCCATGGCAGTTACAGGGTTGGCGGAGGTGTGGATGCAGGTGCGGGCTCCCCGGCTCCTCTCCTGGCTCTTCAGGACAGCTGGCTGGCAGGCTGTCTGGCCGGCAGGCTGGCGTTCCAGCCCTGGCTTGACTCGCGGGCGCTTAAGAAGGAGCAGGGCTCTCACTCACCATTCAGACTCCCCCGCCTTGTGTTGCCTGAAGGCCAGGTCCTGTTGGAACAGGAGTCCAGGACCAGGAATGAGGCTGGTCGGCTAACTGAGCTGACGCCAGCACCTCTGTGTGAAAGGCTGTGACTCTCCACCCCACCGTCACTCAGCTGTCAGGACCCACCACAAGGACACCTTCAGTGAGGCGTGCTGGATAACCTCTAGAGAGATTGATTTGGGTTTTTCCTTCTTGAATTTTTCTTTTTCCCTCACTCCTCTCCAATCTTCACACCCGTCACTCAATAAAATAACCAGCCCTGCGCCCTTTTCCCCCTTCAGCTGAGGTTTTTGGCAAGATGAAAAGCAGACGTTGTCTTTTCTTGAAAGGAACATTCTTTCCTTATTTTGGTTTCCAAAGCCTAGAAGAAGGCCTTAGGCTTCCCAAGAGGGTACTCAGAGAAGGGAATTTTTTTTTTTCTTTAGGTAGAAAGCAGGCTGTCTTTTTAACTTCAGAAAAAGGCATGAATGGAGGATGTCTTCCAACACATTCCTTCCTTCCTTCCTTCCTTCCTTCATTCATTCACTTGTAGACATTTATTGAGAGCCTACTATGTGCAGATACTGCCCTAGGATCTGGAAATAGAGCTATGAACAAGATAGGCAACTCCTAGTCCTTGAAGATCTTCTATTCTATCTGCAAGATAGCTAGTTAGCAACTAAATGAACAAGCAAGATACTTGGATGTTTTTGATAAATGCTATGAAGGAAATAAAGGGGTGATGATGGAGAGAACATGGGAACATTACTCCTATAGTGATAAAAATGAAGGAAGTTTTCTCTGCAGAGGTGGCACTTGAGAGGTGACCTGGACGGGGAGAAGAGGCTTTCCAGTCAGGGAGGCTGAGCAGGCTCAAAGTAGGAGAGGGCTTGACATGGCCAAGGAACATAACAGTGGCCAGTGTGGCTTCAGCCTAACGGATGAAGGGGAGAGAAGGAGATGAAGAATGACACACAGGCGAGGTATTGTAGGACACAGTGAAGAACTCACATTTTATCCTCTCATCAATGGGAATCCCTGGATGGTTTAAGCAAAGGCATGCCTGAAAGTCTGGGCCCCTGGTTTCAGGGGAGCTAGCACTGAAGTAAGGGGTATTTTTAAGAGGAGAAGGTGGAGGGGGATTCACTGAGCATGCAGACTCCTCCCCAACTCCCGGAAAGCCTGTGGGAATGGCCACTCACAGAGTGGGAGAAGGATGCTTTGCCGGTGGGAATCCATGGAAATCTGAAGTGGGAGAGGCCTAGAAAAGCCAGCACAATATGGAGGGAGAAGAACAAAGTGGAAGGACTGATGCCTCTTGACTTCAAGACTTACCCTAAAGCTGCAGTAGTCAACACAGTGTGGTATTGGCTAAAGAGTAAGCAAAGAGATCAGTGGAACAGAATAGGAAGTCCAGAAACTGAACCTTATAAATATAGCCAACTGATCTTTGACAAAGGAACAAGGGCAATGCAGTGAAACAAAGATAGTCTTTTCAACAAGTGGTTTTAGAACAACTGAGCCTACACCCCTCACAAAAAGTAACCCAGAATGGGTCATAGAAGTAAATGTACAATGCAACAGTATAAAACTCATGGAAGATAACAGAGAAAATCTGGATGACCTCGGGTTTGGTAATGATACCCAAACCCAAGCTCTCTAATTTGGACTTGGGTTTAGCTATGGCATCAAAGGCGAAATTCATGAAAGAAAGAATTGATAAACTGCATATTATTGTTCGAATATGTCACCCCCTCAAAGTCCATATGCTGAAACCTCATCAGCAAAGGGGCATTCATGAAATAATACAAGGGCAGTAGCCGGAAACAGAAGGAAAATCGCTGGGCATGGGCATGTAGCTGACACTGTCCTGAGAACGAAGGGTGAATCTAGCATCTTGGGAAAACTTGTCCCTGAGACAGTCCCACTGATGGACGAAGACTTCAAGGCCAGGCAAGAACATGTTCTTGCTTCTTGCTTCAACCTACAAAAGGATAAGTGGCCGATGGGTGTCTGCAGGTTTCTGGATCGTGGAGTCATGCATGGCTCAAACACTCAGCCTTCATCTAAGTGTGTTTTTCCAAAAAGCACATTGAAAGAGAAGTCAGTAAGGATTTTAAACAGCATTACTCACAACTCACAAAGGAGAGTGCTGGGGTGGGCTAAAATGTCGCAACTCTCTAGTTAGGAAACTGTGACAGAGGGATTGTTGGTTTCACAGGCTTCTGCGACTCTCTCCCTGCAGCCTCTCAGCGCACTGATTCCCTTGTGGTCATAGGACCATTTAAACATTTAAAAATCACTAAGGGAGGGCTCCAAGAGTTTTTGTTTATTTGGGGCATACCTACCCGTATTTATCAGGTTTGAAATTAAAACTGAGAGGAATTTTAAATGTTTAAATATGTTTTATATATTTGTAACTTAAAAATATAAATTAAAAAACCCATTACACGTTAACATAAATGACATAGTTTCATGAAAAATAATTATATTTCCAAAACAAAAATTTGCATATTGTTTAACTTAAAATCCTTTGGTCATTCTTGCACTTTGCGTGGATCATTCACCCATGCATGATTCGGAAAATACCGGCTCACTGAGTTTATAAATCTTCTGAACTATTACATCTATAAAAAAAAAACAAAAAACCATGTTCATTAATATCATCACCAATCCCATTAGAAAAGTCTAAGTATCAGAAAGTCTCAAGCTCATGGTAAAAAATGTGAAATTTTGAGAATTCCAATTTTCATTTGGAAGCTCAGATTTATCATTGACAACAAATACTCTCAGTTGTTTTCCTTGCAATGACAGGTTCACTTCATCCATTTTCCACAAAATGTCTGTCCACTCTCAAATCTGAATGACTATAGTTTGTCTGTGTCCTTTCCAATAAAAATGTCATTCATGAAAAATCTTACTCTGCTACTCATGTAATCACACAAGTGCTCTTCTTATGAGAAGTATTGTATTTCAATAATTAGTAGGATATTAAGTATGGGCATTCAAGGGTTGAATTTAATAAAATAATTTTACTACTTCTGCAAGAACATTCTTAAGTGAAACTGGCTTTTTAAAAAATTGAGATTATGTGGTGTTGAAGGCTATAACAAACTACTCATTAGTGCAGGAGACTGGTTTCATGCTAAGGGGTTAATAACTTTGCCCACCATTGCTTCTGACCTCAGTGCAAGATGCCAACACATTTACAAAGACAAATAATGTCTTGATACTATTACAGGAATAGTTTTGACCTCCCAGGTCCACTGAAAGAGTATTGGGGAAACACCTTCCCCAACTGGACCCACAGAATACACATGGAGGACGATGGCTGTGGAGTGTTGGGAAACAGCAATCTGAACTGGGAGTAGAATTCCTGGGCTGGAGGTGAAAGGCACTGAAAATGCTGGAATCTTGGCAGGGACAGTGCTGGCCTTACAGAACATAGTACTAATGAAGATCCCAATGGACCTTGGGAGAATCCACCTGCCCCAGCTACTTCCTTTGAAGACCAGATGACCCAAGGTATTGGCTTCTCTGAACTGGTGCTATCATAGTTTTTGTTAAAAAGAATTCATTCAGCCCCTTGTGAACCTACCTTTCTGCTTAGTGCTGTAGAGAAAGATACAGATTAGGGTCCCCCATCTTTTCAACCAGTTCCATCCCTGTGCCCTACTGAAAGAGGTGTGGCTTAAGGGACCATGGGTCTCTTTCTCTCTTGATTAAATCATTCATCAACCCTAACATTTGCTCATCTATTTTTGTTTTCTCTAATTCAAGATACAACCTTGGTTATTGAATGTAATTCGTTCCAGAAGTCTGTTTAAGAAGCAATGTGTTTGAAAACTGAATCTCCTTTTTTTATTGCCTGAGGGACATGTGACTGATCATACAGGTATCAGCAGGAAAGGGTTGTTGGGTAGAGAACTGAAATTTTTGCTTGACAACTGAGATTTTTTTCTGTGAACAACTTGGTAGAGAAATGAATTGTTCAAGGTAGAAGACATTCGAGAACCAAGGTTTGACTCTAAGTATAAACACCTTGCCTTAGTGTGTTCAAGCTACTATAACAAAATACTGAAACTGGGTGGCTTAACAGAAGGCATTTATTTCTCACAGTTATGGATGCTGGAAGTCTGAGATCAGGGACCAGTATGGTTGAGTGAGGGGTGCAGACTTCTTATAGTGAGCGAGCTAATGTAGCAAAAAGGGCTAAGGATCTTTCTAGAGCTTCTTTTATATGGGCACTAATGCCACTCCTGAAGGTTTCACTTTCATTAATACCATCATCTCTGGGGGTTAGGGTTTCACATATGAATTTTGGGGAAACAAACATTTGGGCCACAGTACACCTTTATAATATAATATGTATGGATTAACTGCATATTCTTTAATCAATTGCTCTGTGGCAAGCATGTGTCAGCAAATCACACAGACAGCCAGGACCATAAAGTCCAGTCAGACCCCCAAAAGGTGACCCGTGAAGACCTCTGGGTAGGTTGGCTTTCATTTCTGGCCCAGTGTGGCCACTGAGAAATGCCAAACATCTCCACGCCTGGCAGTTGCAAGGCCACTGGGTGTTCTCAGGCCAGGATGAAGAGGCAGAGATGTTCCTGCTCTTTCTCCCGGCCCCTCATGGAAGCCCTCCCTAACCTCCCCATTTGTACCCCTTTCTCATTTCTTCTGGCCTGAGAACATGGACAGAGCCACAGCTTTCTTCGTGGGCCTGGGGCACTGCTAGAAGCCCATCTTCTTGAGGGTATCATTTCAGCTAATGATGTTCCACCTCTAGACACCTACCCATGGCTTGCACTGTTTCTCATCTCCGTGCTGATGCTGCAAAGTGCTCCTGGCTCACATATACCATCTGTGCTGCCTGGGCATCATGAACATGGACATATGCTCTTAGCTCCCTGCAAGCCATCTGGTCATGTGGCACTTGTATCTGACTTGACCCTGGAACTCTAGCCCAGGCTCCTTAGAGAGAGGCCAGAGAACATTGGAAGTGATGGAGGGCAGCAGATCAAGGGGTGGGATGGGACTTCTCTCCTCAAAGCTGAATGTGAAAGTTAGGCAGAGTCTAACCAGCGTCCATCCTGGGGGAAGAACCAGGGGCAGATTCAGAACAGAGGTGGAGAGGGTCCTGGGAGGAATGGAGCGTGGCTGAAGGTTTTGCAGTGGGGCCTCCAACTTTCCCCTGGGAGGAGGGCGCTTGTCTCATGGATTTAGGGTCATTTGGGAAACATGCAAAAAAGAAAGTTAAAATCACTCCCTGGAGGCCCTGTTCCAGGGTGAGCTCCTCCTGGGTGTCCCTTGTCTTCGACTGACTTTGGAGCCTTTGGTCTCACAGCTAAAGTTCATACCAGTGACTTCCCATGAGGACCAGCCTAAAGTCTCCCTGAGATGACCAGATGCCTGGATTTGCTGGGGTTGCAAGGTGGTTGTCATGGAATCTCTGCAGCTCACAGTCTAAGAAGCAACAACAATGATATAGACAAACAGGGGACATAATAATGAGAAATGAACAATATTGGGCACTCTTACCTGGACAGCAGTCGTAAGTGTGCTTTGCCCGTGGTATTGACAGGCTACCTCTGCTGCTTCCTGCTTTCCACAGGTAGCATCCACTGAAAATAAACATGCCTTGCTCAGTATTTCAAGCTTATATTAACCACTGGGCAAATTGACACATTCTTAGTCACCTTCATTGCTAGAAGAGGGTCCTCTCAACTAACGGCAGAACTTCCTTTGGGAACCAGGGGTTCTGGGCCTCCCTTTAACACCTTCCCACTAAAGGCTGCCCCAGATTCAATGCATGACCCACCTCTTGAAATGACTCCTGGTCAGTTTTGTGAACCATCAGGGTTCCCCAAGAGCTGTCCTGGGTTGGGCTGGAGTTCGTGTTTGGGGAGGGGAGCATTGTTCTGGATCAAAGCTGTGAGTCGTTCAACTGAAATCGGATAAATAAACAGATGAATCATCACCTAGGAGGTTGGGCCATAAGAACACCTTGTCCAGAGCTCTCAGGGCCTCTGTGTGTTGCCTGATAATGGGTAATAAAGTGCAGGCGTGGTTCACTTTTATGATTTGAGGACTCACTTACAGAATGAAGTCCACCGAATGTGGAGGAAGCTGAACAACTGGGCTGTTTTGAGAGTTTCCTAGGTCTTCTTGATTCAGTGTGTCCTCACCTGTTTCCACTGCTCTCTTCAGGCAGCTGGTGAATGAGGTCAGCCTCCAGGGTACCCCACCTGGGCCCAGGTTCCTTAGTGACTCGCCTGCTGAGACCAGCACCTTCAGTGACTTTGAGCATCGGTACATTTAGAGGAGACATAAGGACCATAAAAGTGGTCTGTCGGTAATTGCTGAGAGCCACTTTGATTAAATTGGGATTAAATGACCACCCAAACAAAACACAAATTAGCAATAAATCTCACGATGAAAGCAGCCAAACAAGTAAATATCTTTTCTCAGACTTCCTGCTTTCCTGAAGAAAGGGCCAATTTTTTTCTGATACGTGTGGTGGTTGGTAACTTTTCCCAAATACCTTGCCTTCTCTCACTCTGCCTCCCTTGCCCTGCAGGGAGGGAAGGGCTTTTGAGCAGGGGGAAGGAGGAGGGTAGCGTGGAGGGGGGCAGAGCAGAGAGGACCAAGTGCTGGTTCTGGAAAGGCCTCCTCTGTATTACCCGCCCACCTTTCAAACTTGGTATTTGATGTTTTGAAAAAAAGTTAAGAAACAAATATTCAGTGGGGTAATGTTGTTGATGGGCCAAGGCCCTGTGCCACAAATCTCTTGATACAAAGAAACATTTGATAAGTTGCCATGTGGACTCCAGTGTTACTTTATGCCCCCACACCAAGGGGATGGGAGGAGAGGGGGGTGTGGTGATTATATTCTAGAGAACAGGTTGGTCTTCCCTGAGGGTCTGGAGCTCAGTAAGAGACAGGAGACACATTTTTTCCAAGCGCCAAACCTTTGAAGTTTATGATTGTAATGAAACCTTTGTATTTAATACAGGAAGATATGTGCATGTTTATGTGTGTGTGAACACGTGTGCCTGCTGTTAGCACAGGAGGTGTGGAGAAAGCAGGAGGGTGTGGGGTGTGAGCTTGATACTTGGATAAGTGGTCGGAAAGAGGCAAAGGGCAGTTCTAGTTTAACCAGAGCTCACTTTGTTGTGGGGAGTGGTGGTGGTGTCATGCCTCTGGTGGTTTTAAACTTGCTATTTTTTTAAAAATCTTTTTTGTTTTTAGAGAAAGAGAAAGGGAGAGAGAAGCATCAACTTGTTTCCTCCTGTACACACTCAGACCGGGTATCCCACGTGCCCAGGACGGGGATCGAACCTGCAACCTAGGCATATGCCCTGACCGGGAATCAAATCCACAACCCTTTGGTTACTGGATGATGCTCCGACCAACTGAGCCACAATGGCCAAGGCTAAACTTGCTCTTTTAACCCATGGACTCTGCGAGTGTCCTTCTGGTGATGCACGGGGGCAGGAAAAGGTGAAGGGGAGGGGCCCAGTGTGCCAACTTCCTTCCTTTCCCCACTACCAATCAAGAAAGCTCCCTTTAACTGCTTCATGATTGTTGTGAAGATTGACACTGTTGTAGCTCAGTGTCCTCATCTGTGTAATGGGCTCACTGGTGGCCAAGACCACTGTGAATTAATGCACAAGTAGGCTCAGCAGGGAAGCTGGAACAGAGGAAGAACTCAATAGATATCAACTATGATTTATCATGTGAAAGAGTAAGATTTCATTTGAAACACAGCTTTCACGGCTAAAGAAATTCTGAAAGCTTGTTCATTCAGTCCAACTCCTTCATTTTACAGGCCAGGACATTGTAGCCCATCAAATTTAAGCACTTACCCAGGGTTATACCACTACTTAGGGAAGAACAAAAATAGGCATAGCAGAAGGGTCTCTTGGCTGTGAGTCAGGCCCTCTTTCTGCTGCCAGCACAGGGCATCCTTAGTAACAGGACCCAAGGGTATTCCCAGTTGCTAAGAGAATTTCTTCATTTATTGTACTTCATTATTTTTTGTTGTTCAATTACAGTTGTCCCTGTTTTCCCCCATTACTCTCCCTGCCCTACCCACCCCCTACCTCCCACATTCAATCCCCCTCGCCCAGTTGTCTTTGCCCAGGGGTCCTTTATACCTGTTCCTTGACTTGACCCTTCCCCTTCTTTTCCCCATTATCCCCTTCCCCCCTTCCCTCTGGTCACTGTCAGTTTGTTCTTCACTTCCATGTCTCTGGTTCTATTTTGCTTGCTTGTTTGTTTTGTTGATTATGTTCCACTTATAGGTGAGATCATACCATGTTTGCCTTTCACTCCCTGGCTTATTTCACTTAGCATAATGCTCTCCAGTTCCATCCATGCTGTCGTGAATGGTAGGAGTTCCTTCTTTCTTTCTGCTGCATTGTATTCTATTGTATAAAGGTACCACAGCCAAGGGAATTTCTCATCAGTCTCAAGTAAGCCTCAAGCCCTTAGGAAGGGAAAGTGGTTCATCCTCCGGGTCCAGCACAGCCTCCGGCTCATCACAAGCACTTTGTTGAATGGATGGTGAAGGCCTGACCAAGGTTGAATGACTGGTTAAGGACCCCGATTTCCTGGGATGAATGAGCCCAGTGAAACTGGGAGGAGATGATGGAGGGCCCACGGGGGGTGCTGTGTGGTAGGGAAGCGTGGGCAGGATGCTCATAACACTGGTGCCACCAATATGAATCTGGCGTCCTAGTGCACACCAAGAATCTTGAGGTACAGTTCTGACTCTTAACAGTACCATCAACAGAAGACCCTGTGGTGCTTCTATGTATGCATTTTTGCATTTGTACAAGGAAGGGAACAGAGAGCTCTTGACCTCATCTCTAAAGGAATATGGAGATGATCAAAAGACCGTCACCTCAGGCTAGGCATTGTGTGTTGCGAAGAGGCCAAATCTGGTGATTCACAGAACGGATGAACCTACAAAATGCGCCAGTTATTAAGGAAATGGAGGGGTGAAGAGTGGGGATGAGGTGTGGCCCAGGGGAGCACAGGGAAGAAGTGCAAGAGCCATCACGGCAGTTAGCGGGAGAGGACGAAACTGGTCTGTGCTGAATTCTGAGATTTTTTTTTTCCTCCTAGGTCTGGTTAAGGACATGCATGGCTGAGCATCTGCTGCAAGGGGGGGCTTAATGGCTGAGGGAAGAATAAAACATGCCCAAGAATTAGAGTGAAAGAAGGGAGGAATGAACAAAAGAGGGAGTAAAGAGGAAGAAGAAAGAATCTGACGGTGAGGCTTCTCATCAGAGCTGCTTGCCCCCCCAGGGTTTACTGCCATGCCTGGTCCTGAGAGTCCTTGGGAAATAGTCACATGAGTAGAGATGTGCCACAGAGGAAGGAGCAGAGGAGAGAAGGCACACGCTGCTTCGTCTTCCGAGGGGAGCAGAGAAAGTGTGTTGTGAGGCCGCATGTCACAGGGCTCCAAAGAGGAAACATCCCACTGCACCCTCGCCCAGAAGACACTGAGATGAACCCAGGCATGCAGGTGGAAGCAGACGCATTCCTTGGAAATGAGAAGTTTGATACATGTTTCTGATTGATAGAGAAAGTGAATTTTATTTTGCAGAATTGATCAGGAGAAAGAAAGAACTTCATCGTCCTGGCCAGGTGCTCAGTTGGTTGGAGCATTGTCCTGTACACCAAAAGGTGTCAGGTTCGATTCCCCGGTCAGGGCACATACCTAGGGTGCTAGTGGCAGGGGAGAGTACAGGAGGCAAGAGATCGATATTTCTCTCTCACATTGATGTTTCTCTCTCTCTCTCTCTCTCTCTCTCAAATCAATAAGCATTATAAATAAATAAATAAATAAAAGAACTTTATTGACAAAGCTTTGTATTTATTCATTCACTCAGACATCCATTCACTCATTATTATTCATCAGATTACTCTGCAGTGTAAGTCTACTTTGTGCCAGCACCTGCCTGGCCTGAGGACATCAGGACAGTTGTGATAGTATCTCCACCATCAAGGAGCTCATAGTCTAGGTACACATATCTTTAATGCATACTGTGGGTCTTCAGAGGATGGGGCAATGGACTCTGAGGAAGACCTGGGAGAGGCTTCTCCAGAGGAGAACTTGTATTTGAGCTCCATTAAGTAAGTAGGGGCAAGGGCAGAGCATGCACTGGTGGGGGGGCAGGGGGGAGGACTGTGTTCACTGCCAGCCCTCAGAGGCACAGAGCATTTGAGGTGGACAGGAAGGGTGGGCTCCCCAGAACTGACACATGATGCCTGAGGACCATGCATCTATGAGAGACCATGGGTAGGGCTTGTCCAATAACACTACTGATGTTGAGAGACAAGGAGTATAAGCCCAGCTTAGGGTCTGTCCCTTGGACCTAACATTCAACACCCTTCTAACTTTCCCCTCAATACCACCTTCTCTCACCCAGACCCAAAGGTTTGTGGCTGACATGAGTTCTTGGGCAAAAGGAGATTAAAAGCTAGAGTTGCTACTTTCAGCAGTAAGATGTTAGCAGATATCAACACTTGTGTGGTCTCTATGTAACAAGTAGAATGAAAGCAGAGTGGACCCTCCTCTTGCCTACTGGAAGCTGCCAGGGTCTGTCAGCAGAGTGGCCACTTTGCTCCCCGAGAGGTCGGGTGTGAGCAGCACCTGACCCTAGACCTGGTGGGGCTGAGGCTGTAGCAGCCTTGGCAGAGGGGAGGCTCAGGGAGAGAAGGCCCTGGGTGGGCACCATGTTCATCTGAAAAAGAAAATGGGAGGTGTATGCCATGTAAAGGCTGGGTGGGCTCTTCACACTGCCCAGAAGGAGAAAGGGCCCTGTGCTGCATGCCCCAACCCCCGTCCTAATACCTTTTAAACATGAAAGAGGGAGTATAAAAACTATGTCTCTCTCACTCTCTCTCCCCCAATCCCATCCCCACACACGTAAAAATGTATGTGTTACTGGCCCAAAGTCTGTGTATCCAATGCTTCAAAAAGTCAAAATTCAAAACATTAGAGTCTGGAGTAAGGAAAGTTTTATTGATTGACAAGGTGCCAGCTGAGAAGATGGTAACCTCAGTGGTACCTCAAACCCATTTTAAGAAAGTTCAGAGTTCAGACTTGTATGTAAAGGGAAGGAGAAAATGGGACGGGCAAAAGGTGATTGACCACTGCAGATATCTAGGTGCCAGGAAGAGTCTGAGGAAGATTTTGCTAGTTGATTGTGAGTCCTGCCAGGAGGTTCCTCAAAATCCTTGATAAACAATCATCATTTTTGTACATACTTTCCTTATCTCCTCAGGAGAGGCACTTTCTGGTAAGGGGCTGCTTTTGGAAAACTTCAGCTGAAAGCACATTCCTCTGATGATTGGCTTGTCTGCATGCAGAACTATGCAGAAGCTATTAGCCTGAAGGCCATGGGAACAGAGCAGGCTTGAACACGCCGGAATCAGAGAGGTCGAGGATTTCACTCTGCTACCTACATATATAAAGTATACCTGGAGGGAGGAATTTCAGGTAGATCTTAAAGAACATTTTATATCTTGAGAAAACAAACAAATGACTATAAACCCACATATTTAGAATCGGTTTAGAAGGCTTTAGTTCTAAAAGAAGGTTATTTCCATCTCAATGATACCAGCTTAAAATATACGCAAAAAAGGGAAATGGGCCAGCACACACGACAAGACTTATATGTAAGATAAAACAGAGTATTGTGTGTAAACAGCTATCTGCCCTTTTTAAAAAAATTTATTTTTAAATCATGTTTATTCTATTACAGTTGTCTCAATTTTTTCCCCTTTGCCCTCCCCACCCCACCCCCCTCTCCCACAGTCAGTTCCCACTCTGTTGTCCATGTCCACGGGTCAGTCCTACATGCTTATCTGCCCTTTCTAATTGTGCTTAGGAACAGGGTCAAGATGCGGAACCAAGCCCATATATTGGGAGGAGGGAGTGAGGGGGAGGGGGATGAGGAGAACTTCCACTATAACAGAATGGAAAGATATTAAAACTAGGATAAAAAAGAGGATCAAGGAAGGAGGAAAAAAAACTGCTTTTTTCAAGATGCCAGAAAGTGGTCGGATACAGTAAAAAAAAAAAAAAAAAAAAAAAAAAAAAAAAAAGTGAAGAAAATTTTCTAAAGAAGAGTAAGGCTAGAGATCTTCTAAAGACAAATCATTCATTGTTTCCATGTATAGTGGCTAGCACAGGCATTAAAAAACACTGGTGAATAAATTGGAATAAAAATAAGGAAGAAAGCAAATGAAGAGATCTCTGTGGACAGAGATGAGGTTATCAAGGGAAAGAGAAGGTCAAGAGAGAGCCAGAGGGCAGCTTATCACAGATGCTCCAGTTAGAAGGATCATGGCGAACAAAAGTAAATATGGACTCATAAAGGTGATGTTAAAAGAATAAAATTGTTTCTGAGGATTTTATGGATACATATTGAGAAATGTCTATGTACCAAGTACATTTACTGAGTTATCTAATTTAAAATATTTAAAAACAATTCCAATCAGGTAAGTGTGCAGAGAGGCAGGGCCGTAACGGACACACCGCCCCCTTTTGGCACATGGGTGGGCTTACCATCATTCCACAGTCCCCTGCCCTTCTGCCAGATCAAGACAGGTCCCTGCCCAATGCTGGGGCCCCGATTGACACTATGACCATGTTTTGTCACAGTGTGTGCACGGTGACATTGCGACCTCCCGGTGGGAGCTTTTCCTGCCAGCTTGCAGCAGTTCTCCAAGAGTTGCTTAAACTGTGCTTCAGCTGTCTTCAATGGTACATGAAGGGCAGTTGAACAGCAGACACTGAGAGGCACCACAATGCAGGGCAGAGGGGTTGGGCTCTAGAGTAAGGCAAACCGAGATGCAAATTCCGGGCTCTTCGGTGAACCAGTTGTGTGATGTCTGTAAGCCTCAGTTGCTTCATCTGTAACAGGAATAAACAGTGGAGACTAGATGAGGTCATCACTGCTTTCCCTCAGCTAAATGGGGCAGCAGAGGCATGGGTGTGGCTTACCCACGTTGCCGAGGTGATGTCAGGCTGGAACGGATAACCCTGTAAAAGATAAGGCTGGGGACTATTGGCATTATTGCAACCCTGATGCAAAAGAGTTTCAGAAACCTTGTGGCCAAGGGTGGCGGAAATGCCGGGAGCTATTTTATCAGGCACAGAGCTGTGCTGTGACCAGGGGACTTCAGAATATAATAGGAATACACCCTTGTCACTTTCTCACCACGAACCAGTGATGAGGCTACAGAGGAGGGAGGACTTCCCAAAGGAAGGAAACACAATGAGAAGCCAATGTTGCTTCTGAGGAACTCAGCTGGCTGGCTGCACGGGACTGCGGACGAGAGAGAAGGCCCTGCAGTAGCCGAGAAAGGGCTCCCAGGGGCTTTTTATTAGGGAGGATGAAAGAGGGGACAATGCAAATCATGTCAGTGGGGCTTCAAGCTCTCTGGGCCAACGGACACAGGGGCGCTTCTTAGAATGTGAAAGAGTTAAGAGAAGTAGGTATAGGAGGAGACTATCACAGAAAGAACAAAAAGAAACATTAGAGCTAGGGGGTGAATAGTACAGGACAGCTGGATTTATACGAAAGTGGTACATAGTGAATGGTTGGGAAAGTTTCACTGGTGGATAGAAAGTGCAAATATGTATATGCCTTTTACAATGAAACATCTACCCGACAGTAGGGTGATCCAAAAAGAAACCCGAAAAACTCTTTGTGGCTTATAGTCTCTGGCAGTAAGATGTTGAAGAGATCGGGGGCAGAGGTTGGTGCTCAAGCCCTGGGTAACAATAAGGGTCGGTGGGTTTCAAGAACTATGCGATGAGGCATCTGGTTAGGAACAGGAGCTGTGCACACGTGGAAAGTCATTAACTCATAGGATGGTCAGTTCATAATAAATGCAAAGTCACACAGTCACATACGTTGCTTCTAGCTTTGTTTCTTATGGGCCAGTTTCTTCTCCCCACTCAGTTTCCCAGTCTCTGAAATGGGTTAGCCGTGCCTGTTGTCACTGCAGCTGGCCACCGGCATTGGAGGAAAGGGCAATTAATCACTATATATCAGACACTGTTCACATAAGATGAGGGAATGCTTAGCAGAAAAGCACATTTCTTCTGTTCAACCCAACCATTTCATAGTCAGAAGATCCAAGGACCAAAGAAAGGGCTGGGGTCTTCACAGGCCACTGACCTGGTGCCTCAAGGCAGTGGAGAGGGACAGCTGTCCCAGGACACATTCAGTAATCACATGAAGGTGCTGGGCCTGGGACCTCCCACCCTGGAGGCAAGGGCACCTGGCATGCAGACGCGCTCGTCTTGTTCCTGAGTCAGGAGCCCTGTACTCAGCCGGACTGAGTCCACGCGCACGGATGCTGAGGTATCCTGGCCACTGCGCAACATATGGGTCTGGAATTACACAGCAGAGGATTGGGTTAGACTCAACTGTTGACCTAGTTGTGTTACTTGGCCAGTTTCCTTGGCCCCTTGAAGCTTCATCTGTGACATGGAGAGAGGCAACACCAAGCCCTACCAAGTCAAGGGACTGTAGTGAGAAGGCCCATACCCCTTCTGCTCTCCCCTCACCTGCCCTGAGCACAGCACCACCCAGGGCTCCAGCTGGGGCTGCTGGAGGTGCAGGCCTGAGCACCCCAAGGAGCAAGCCTGTGGCACTCCCTCTGCTGCATGGGACCCCTCTGCAGGTATAGGTATCTCTGGGGAAACAGCTCCAGCTGAGACGGCAGGGGTGGTCTGTACGGGTCCTGCTCCCCTGGAAATGGCATATTGAGGACCTCCTACTAGAGGGTAGCTGAGCCTTTCTGGGGGCCACTAAGTGTCACTCCTTCCCTCAGGTAATAGGGGCAGCAGCGCATCACCATGATCTGCCCAGATTAGGCAATGAGCTTACCAGGCTGGAGTGGAGCTGGTCCTGTTCTCCCAGTTCTTGGTCCTGACCTGCTTTATGCCAGTGTCCTCTGTCTCTGCCAGACTGTGTTCCCAAGGACAAGCACGGGCAGGACAGGGTGCCAGTCCCCATCCTCTGCTTTGTCAGGCCTATGGTTTTGTTAGTCACCGTCTTTCTCCCCTCCCAGGCCAAGGATCATTACCTTCTTCCTTTGCACCACCTGTGCTATGAAGACCCTTATGTCAGGCCCCAGATCTGGAGGTAATGATCATGTAAGGCCCCTCATGTCACTCATTTACTGGTGGTTAGCTGGCCCCGGACCCATTAGCTCCTCTGGGGAGGAAGGAAAACCTAAGAGGGTTGAAGTAACGATGAAGGTGGGAAAATGGACCCCTGACCTCCGTGGATGCTGCTTTGTAGCCTATGAAGCACTCCCACAAATGATTTTCCACTTCATTCTCACAGAGTCCTGCCAGGCACAAGGGGTAGGTAGTATTCACTTCTTTCACAGGTGATGAAACCAAAGCTAACTGTAGTGTCTTCAAAGCACCAGAGCTGGCAGGGGCCTGCCCTGCTTAGATCCAAGTCCGCTGCGACCTCGATAGAGCGACCTGATCATTCTAAGAACCCTGAACCCAGTCTTGCCAAGGACAGAGCAGCTCACTTCCTGGCCTCCTGTGCCCTTGGCCACCTCCCACTCTCCCTTCCCAGCCCCCTACTCTCTCCCCTGGGGGCAGGGACCATTTGAACAATTGAAGATGTAAAGATTCTTCCACCAGGGTCCCCAGTGAAGAGCCAAAGAGGCCCAGTCTGGAGTCCTACTGTCAGGAACTTCGTGCTTGAGGAACATAAACTGCCTGCTCTCAGTTTTCCTGGGCTGCTTTTGGATTTGTGCTTTTTTGAAAACTGCCTTATCTCTGAAGCTGACTCCTTTCCTGGAATTTCACCTATGTCCCCCACCACACGGCCAGTCCTAAGGAGGCCGCCAATACGTCATGTGAGACGCCAAACAGGCCACCATGGCGTTGCTTCACAGCCAGGAAACCTGTCCTCACCACTGTCAACAGCTGTCAGATATAGAAACACTTGTATTTTCTTAAGCCCTGCTCATGGGTCCCTGATCTTAGGGAATGTGACATCCAGTATTACAGTTCACTGCACCACTATGGGATGAGGGAGTCAAATAACTTCCCACATGCCGGCTCAGGCCCTGAGTATTCTAGGCTTTGCTCCTTGAACAGACTAACAGCTTCCTCCACAGTGAGCATATCTATTTTTTTACATGAATACTTTCAAAGACACCAAATTTAAAAAAAAAAAAAAAAAAAATCCAAGAGCTTATCTCGTCCTGGCAAGTTTGAGAAGCTGAGAAGACAGTCCCTCAGGTAGATCTAAACTGAAGGGGAAAAAGAACCCTGCTGAAACCCTCCTGGTCTGGAAGCCCCAGAGACCCAGGGCCGCTTGGTCCCCAGACCTTCCAGAGAATGGCCAGTCCACAGTGGGGTCTCCCCTCACCCCAAGAACACAGCTTCTCCTGAAGACAGTGTTTCTCTTAGCAAGAGCTCTGTGATGTAAACCCAGTATTTTAAATGTTATTCAGCTACGTGTACTTTTCTAGATTATCTTCTTTCAAAAATGGAAGCTCTCTGGGACCGGGATTGTTAAGAAAATAAGGGAGTCCTTATTGAAATAGGAGGGACTGAGTAAAATAAAGGTTTTTAAAAAAATACGTTATCCACTTTCTTACACACACACACACACACACACACACACATACATACACATATACACACACACTCTGACCATATCAGACATGTTTTTCATCTTTTCATTTTTTTAGTTGATTTCCCACTTTCCTGCATATCAGGACCTCCTCAATCCATGTTAATGACCTAGATTTTTGTCAGTGCTCATATAATCCTCTTATTAGTTTTAATACATAACATGTCCCTAGATTACTTGGAAAAAGGCTGCCACGTGTATTTGACCTTTTACTAGAGAATGAAAGAAACAAACAAACAAACAAAGGAGCAAAGAAAGAGAAGAGAGGACAGAGGAAAGAGGAGAAGAGAGATGCAGCAGATATCATTGGGTTCTATGAGGTTGTCCTGTGGACACTTGGGAGACATGCTGCCCACCAACAGGACATCTGACCTGCCTTGTGTGGTCGTTTACCCAGAGAGGAGGACACGTTTGCATAGAGACCCCATTATCCTAGTGTCTGGCTCTCCTTAGGGCAAAAGGGAGGGTAGCGTTCTGGGGAGAAGTGTGTAGGGATGGTGGAACAGGTGCCTAAAGTTCCCCAAGCAAACCTCAGGTAATGGTAAGACAGACACTGTGGCCCCAGGTTTGTGAACATTGTGCCGTAATTCACTCTTTCTGAGCAGGGCATCGGGACGCTCGGGTGTGTTGCAGTCACTCCTTTAGTCGCGGCAGTATCTTAGGTTTGCTTCCTTCCTTTGCTTATGTTTTTACCAAGTAGATGGCACTGGCAGTGGCTGGAGCAGAGATACGAGGGAGAGAGGCTGCTGCGGGAGTGTCTGCAGGACCCTGCTCTGGCCCACACTCAGGCGTTCAGCAGTCTTGGTGCTTTAGGATCTGGTTCTGAATCCAGAAATATATTAGCAGCACTGAGCGCTACCCTCAGAGGAATTGATTTAGTACTGTTTTTAGATTAAAGGTGCTGATTTACAGCTTTGGGTTCTGCCTTAAGTTATGTCAACAATAGCTGTGCAGTGAAGCTTAAGACCAATGGAAGACTAACAGCTGACCACAAGGCAGAGGTGGGAGGGATCGACTAGAAAATTAGCAGCAAGCTGGGACTGTCTAGTGTGTGGCAAACATACCCACATCCAGTCCCCGTGGGCAGTTCTACATAATGACTGACGGTCACGTCGAGCATCTCTAACCACTGGGATCTTATTCCACCTACTTTGTTTAAAAAATAGCACAGGAAATAAAACACAAAGTACACCCTTAGAAAGATTTCCACCAAAAATGGTTCAAGTTAAAATGCTCAGTGGTTAGAGGGATCAGTTTCAGTTATCTGGAAAAATACTTGGCTGAAAGCACTTACAGAAAGTGCTGGATAACCAGCGCCATTGTCACTGGGGCCGGGCTTGTGTATGAACTGTGAGTAAGCCCTGGGTCTGGGACAGAGCAGTGTGTGTCCCGCCAAGTTCCCAGGTGTGTCATTAACCAAAAAAGAGGGGGAAGGACTGCTCTTGCCAACCACCCCAACAAGTCCAGGCAAATTGTGGGCACTGAACACACAGCGGCTGGCGCCAGCAACTGTTCTTAGTGCAGCGCAATCAAACACACGATCCCCAGAACGCAGACACGTGATGTGTCTCTTTGAACACAATCTCCATGAGAGTCAGGCCTCTGTGCTTTCCCAGGTGACCCGCTGGGAGTGTAGGAACCACACCTGTGATTGCACAGGGATCTCAAATGGAAAGGTGGTCTCCAACTTCTGAGTCCCCAAGATGTGATCTTTTCTGCAGAATGAGGTTCATCTGTCGAATTAACTCCACAGCCAGGTGCTCCTGCTCTGAGGCGGGCGTGGGGAATGACTCGGTGAGCAGGACAGACCCTGTCCCTGGTATCAGTGAGATCAGGTGCTTAACTGGGCTGAAGACTTTCTGAGAACTTAGAAGCCATCCAGGTCTGTCTGAAGAATGCCAAAGGCCTGGCAGAAAACCCCCAGAAGAAAGGGGACTTGGGCCGAATGGGTAAATGAGTGATAGTAATTCTTCTATTTCCTGAGTATCAATTTGATGCTGGGCTCTGATCGAAGGCTTTCTGTGAAGCTCATCTAACCATCTCAATCCCTTACAAAGCAGCTACTGGTAGTATCTCCTTTACAATGCAGGCAGCTGACTCTGGGGAGGTGAAGTCACCTGCCCCAGGCTGTGCAGCCTGTGACACAGGAAGCCAGGACCCTGCCCACAGCTGCCTGAGTCCAAAGCCAAATGCTGTACTGCCTTTGTGGGGAGCAGAATGGGCACAATGGGGGCTCAGAACCCGCCGTCTGCTGCTCATTCCTTAAGAAAGGCATGGCGGAGGGTGGCCTCCCGTGGCCATGGAATGACTCCTCAGTGGTCTCCTTCCTTGTTTCCAGGGGGTGGGATCTCCCTGGGCAAGGTTGGGCAGTGTCAACACCAGAGACTGGCTCAGGGGTGAGGACAAGCATGTTCCAGCAAGCCAGGGGAGTCAGAGGAGTCTCCAAGACTCGTCTTACTGGTTTGTCACAAGTATTTTGCCCACAAAGCCAAACAGTAATGGGAGCACAGGCGTGTGTTTTGCTGCTGGGGTCAGGCTCCTGTGAAAGCTGGAGCTGGCTTCAGCACTGCTTCCAAACATCTGAACAGAAGGAAACTCAGCCCCTACACCCTCTCCCAACACACGCGTGCGGGCACGGCCACTGCACCACGCAGTCTGACAGTGTCAACGCCCCTTCTTTAAGGCTGTGTGAATGCCCTTGAGCGTTCAACCAGCCGCCATGCAGAGGGTTTCCTCCTTCCTGTAACATCTGCGGAGGTCTCATTTCTCTCCTCAATAAAGGGGCCCTCTTCTCCTCCAGGACCATGGCCATTCTCACTAGGAAGAGTCGAGGTTTCCCTGGCAAGTGTCAGGGTGGTAACACTGAGGTGGGGGGCTGGTGAGCGAATGAGTCCTGGGCTCGAGAGTTGACCTCCAACAGGGGACATTGAAAAGACTCAAGGCTTTCTCTAGCAAACCCACCCGCGTCTCTCCTCTTTGTCAAACCACATCCTCTTTGGTTCCAGGTACTCCTTTAGCAAAACTGATTCTCATCAGGTGCTGTTATTCTCTTTCCTTGCGCACCTGCTCATGCATCTCATGTGGCCCCAAGGGGCTCAGCTGTGGGGTGCAAGCAAGTGACAGTCTCTCCAGCTCCGGGCTCCTTGGCCAGGGTACAGCCTCACTCCCATCATGCACAGGGGGCCTCTCAGGCTTGTGGATGCTCTTTGACTGTGAAATACCATGAATATGAGGCATTTCTAATTCTCTCCCACTCCCTCCAAAGAGCTGGGCTCTGTACCCAGGCTGATGTGAGTTAAATCATCGGCGGGAGAAAGGGGCTCTATCAAGCTTAATCAGAGATGGCAATAAAGGTCCTTTTTCCCAGCCCAAACAAAGTTCGACTGTCAGATACCTTGTGGTGGTGGTGGTGGTCACTCGAGATGGTTATCCTGATGCTGGCCTAGGGCAGCCAACGACCAGCCTGCTTAGGCAGAAGCCTGGGTGGGCAGGAAGGTGTGAAGAAATGATTTCAGTGCTGATTCCTGCTTTGAAAGGAGAAGGCACTGTGTTGGAGAGAAAGGAGGACCCCAATGATGGGCCGAGGATGAAGACATAGTCAGCCAGAAGCCTGGGTCTGTCTCTAGATTCTGAGTGGCTTTGGGCATAGGACTTTACCTCCTGAAGCCCCCATCCCTACGTGGAGAGGATGAGTATCATGTGAATAATGGTCATCGTCCTGTCCCATGACAACTCTTAGATTTTGAATAGAAGCCTCTGGCATCTGTTAGGGCGGACTTCCAAAAGCTGACTAGTGTTCAGAGTGTGGCCTGTTTGTTTGATGTGACTCAAACCTCCAGGCAGACAAGTTTATTATATCAATTCAATCAAGAAAGGTATCATAAAAAGAATGAGAGCAAGGATCCCCTGCAAGTGGGTATTGTCTGGAGTGTTGGTTTACATCAAACACGAGCCAGCTGGCTACTAAATATAAGATTTGTCACAGAACAATAACACCTTCTGCTGATCAAAGTACTTTGACCTTTGATCCTAAGTGCCCTAATCAGATATGGTGGGCATATTATCCTGTATTACAGGTGAAGATATTGAGACACAAGTTAAGTTCCCAAGTCAGAGATGGAGCTCGAACCAAGAGCCCACGTCTGACAAGATAGTGTCGGAAAACTCTCCCTTGCTTGCCATGTATTATTTAATACCAAGGGAAAATAAGAGAATAATAAGCATCTTGGGTTTGTAATCACAAGTACTGTTAATAAGATGAAAGAAAAGGAAATTTAAAATATAGATTTATATCTTCAAATGTTCTTAAAAAATAAATAAAGGATCTGGGTTGTTCCAGCTATTAGGAGCTCCACCCTTCCTTTGTCGCCTACGAAGCTGGAGCTTCCCTGTGCTGGTCTCTTAGGTGGACCCACACGTTCCAACCGATACTGGTTGTCAGTTTCAGTGAGAAATTAGTTGCTCAATATGTATTAAGGTGTCAGTACTATTT
Source organism: Pteronotus mesoamericanus (assembly GCF_021234165.1). Taxonomy (NCBI): domain Eukaryota; kingdom Metazoa; phylum Chordata; class Mammalia; order Chiroptera; family Mormoopidae; genus Pteronotus; species Pteronotus mesoamericanus. Next base: position 31,600,928 of record NW_026555060.1, read on the forward strand.
CAGCACAAAGATGAAATAGCAATGCTTCTTCTAGATGTCTTCATAAAAGGAGCTGCATAACTGGAACATTTCCCTTTGTGACTCTCTCCATCTGGGTCCCCTAGACTTGGTGTGGGCTGGGGGTGGGTGTGCGGTGCTTAAGGTGGGAGGTGCTTGCCTGGCTGCCTTACAGGGAAGGAGAGAATCCTCAGTCTGTTTGAGGGCTGAACCAGAGAGATGGAATTTATCGCAGTTCTCAGCTGAAGGGTGATGGATTTTATTCCTTACAAAGAGGCAGAGGTGAAGGGGGCTCCTGGGAATTTACAGGGATCAAGAGGAATTTTTCTTGAGAAAATCACCATGGGGACTCCAAGGCTAATGTCCCCTTCACAGTCTTGGGTCTCACTTAGGACTTGGGGACAGTGCCCAAGGGCCAAGCGCTTGGTCTAAACTCTGCTACTCAGAGTGGTGGGATTTCCTTCCAAAGAATAGACAAGACAGTGGGCTGGGGCTGGGGAGCGGTTCCCAGACTGGATTTCTGTGCTTAGGGCTGATTCTTAGTAAACCTGCAAGCTTGGCCACGTTTGCAGTTTCAGCCACCATTTGTACGTACTTCTACCCCTGAGCATCTTCAGAGGCTGGCCTGCTCGGGCCACCCCGTGCTCTCCAGTCTCCCCATGGCTCTCAGGCAGGACTGCCCCGTGCATGTAAACCAACACGCAATCCTGCCCTGCATCTGCACAGAGAACCTTGGACTTAACAGTAGAATGGAATCAAACTCAAGAAGGATTCTGCGGGACAGACGGCTGTTTCTTCACCTCTTAAGCCACACTTGGAACATCATTTAATGAACAGGTCTCAGCACCACCCCTGTGCCAGGTTCTGAACGCCACCCAGCTCCTCGCTTTCTCGAAGCTACAGGCAGCTGACCACTTCCTCCATTTATAGATGTGTCGACAGCCCTGGATTGGGCATCCGATGGCACCCAGGGTTCCACCCTGGTAAAATTCCATTCAATTCTAGCTCTGTCTTGTCCAGGACAAGAGCAGGACAGCAGCCTCGAGAGAGGGGAACAGGAACACCGGACACAGCGATCCTGCTCCTCTAGGGCTGCGGTGTCCCCTGAGGAGGCTCCCTTCCCCTTCCCAGCCTCAGGCTCTATAAGCTGCAGAAGCCATCCTGTCCCCTCAGCTTGGCTGGGGTCTCTGTGAGAGTCACCTGACAAAAAGCTTCTGGGCCAGGAGATCCTGGCTGGCAGGCCCCATGGCCCCGGGTAGTACACTCCAGCCTCTCCAGGGCGGGCCCCGCCACTCCAATTCCTGCATTTCTTGTCTGCTGCTGGTCGGTCCCTCTGGGAGGAGGATTTTGCCCGAGGATGTGGGGTGGGTGGGGAGCCTGCCTCCTCCCTCACGCCGATTGTAGAAAAGGAGGGGTTCCCACCCCATGGCAAGGCTGCCATCCGAGCTCTGCCCTCACACAGACACAGCCTCGTCCCCAGCTCTGACAGGAATCTTTTGAGCTGGTTGGCAGCAAGCAACATGGCAGAGGAGCTGTCCAAAGAGCAGGTGGCTGAGTTCAAGGCAGCCTTCACCAGGTTCGACAAGAACGGAGATGGCACTATCAATGTGCAGGAGCTGGGTGATGTCCTGAGGACCCTGGGCCAGAACCCGACAGAGGATGAGCTGAAGAATATCATCGCCCAGGTGGACACGGATGGTGACGGTGCCATCAGTTTCCCGGAGTTCCTGGCAGCGATGGCTAAGAGGATGAAGTCCTTGGGTGGTCAGCTGGACCTGCAGGAGGTGTTCCGAGCCTTCGACCTGGACGGCGACGGCTACATCACCATTGACGAGCTCAAGCAGGCCATGGCCCGGGTGGGGCAGAAGCTCTCCCAGGAGGAGCTGGAAGCCATGATCAAGGAGGCGGACCTGGACAAGGATGGACGGGTGAACTACGAGGAGTTCTCGCGCATCCTCAACCAGAAGTGAGACTCTGGCCCGGCCCGTCTCCTCTGCATGACTCTGGTTCTGGGGTTCCTGCTCGTGCACTGGGGATGTAAAGGGAAAGTCTGGGTGGTGGGACCCCTGGCCTCTCTTGGCCTGGGTTATGGGCTGTTGGGAGCCCCTCTGCGCCTTGGGGAGCTGGGGCTGCTGCTCCTGCACTTCTCTGCAGTGAATGGGGGTGCTCCTTACGTCACAGGGCTGTTGTGAAAAACCCCAAAGCCAAGTGATGGTCCAAATAAAAGCAATGTGAGCTCTGAAGGTGGTGCGCTGGTGCTTGAATGTTTGAAGGGTCCCAGAGGATGGCATGTGGGATTCTTTTGAGCCTCTACACTTTTCACTGGTTCTCAGTAAGAGAGCCAACCTGAGCAAGCCAGATGTCTGGCTGTTGCCTCCCCTCTGATCCTGCAGAGAAGAAGAGGTGTGGTCGTGATGTGGGGGTAGTCAGGTGTGGAAGAGGCATGGTTCTTTGCCTGAGCTTCTGGATCAGGACGGAGTGTGGACCCCAGAGCTGGGACACTGCCTACAGCACAAACAATAAAGTTTACCATCCTTTGAATACAGCCAACTGTATTTTTTTTTTTTTAAGTATGTGTGTTCTGTATTTGAGATGCTGGGTTGTGTACATTTATAAACCACAAAGATGGAGGTGTTCTCACTGGAATTAAGGCAGGGAAGTCAGGAACTAGGAAAGACAGAGGTGCTGTGGTGGGCAAAGGGCCTGTGGCACTTGTGGTGGGGCTGCTTGCCAGGCAGGTCCTGGGGACATGGCCTGGGGTGTTTCTAGGCAGAGAGCCAGCCACCTGTGACAAGTTTCCTTCCTCTTCTGCACCTCCACCAAGGCCTAGCACTTCGTTGTTGCCCCGTGACAGCCCCTCTGTGAGTTGGGAGCTCTGAAGTTGCTCCCAGGCTGTGGGCTTGTTCCGCAGAGCTGCTCAGGAGAGTCGGAAAGATGGAGATGGACAATGAGGGTCTGCTGGCAGCTGCCCGGCCCACCCTGATGTCAGGAGAACTGCCATTTGAACTTGGGTTTATGGTATTGCTGTGTGGTTTTTAAAACTTAGACCGATTTGATGCTGCTTGTCACAGCTCTGAATTTCCAAGGCTCCCTTGTCCTGGTTCTCAGAGATAATTTAATCTGAGCTCATCTTTCCCATGAGGGAACTGAGGCCCAGTGGGGTTAAGGGACCAGTCAGTATCGTCTGCAGCCAGCTCGGTGACCTTGGGTGCCATTTAATGATGGGTTTTGCTTCCCCTTTCGTGAAATGAGTTTTTCTTTTGTTTCTGTTTGACTGAATGAAATTTGCATCCAAAGTGTCAGAGGTGACTGACTTTATCTCGTCCTGGTTTGTGTGACATCAGTGGTTCCCAGCTCAGGACGGGGAGAGGCAGAACCAGCTTTCCTTGGGGGTTATTGCAAAACACTGGGTCAGGCCCTGCACCGCCCGCCCCCTCATTTGAGCACCTGTGGAGGAGGGTGGGCGTCGGGCCAGGTCATAAGGTAGGGCTGCCGCATCAATGATCTTTTTCTTTTCTTCTCCGTTTGACATTTTCAGTGGGTTGCTCCAGTCTCCCAAGACCTGCACGCACTGTTGCCTGGTTCGTCCTGGCCCCTTCCTCAGAGTTTGGCCTTGTCCCTGTCAGAGCGTTGCTTGTGCTTTGACACAGCGAGGGAAGGCCCTGGGCGTGAGGGCTGGGAGGTGGCCAGTGGGCTGGGGGGGCTGTGAAGGAAGAAGGGAAGGAATCCTGAGGTCCCTAAGGGCCTAGGGGAGGGTGGGGATGGGTTGGGGAAGAAGGCGTGGTACCTTTATCTGGCGATAAAGACTTGCAGACAAAGACCCAGAGATAAGGAAATGGGGGCAGAGGCAGCTACAGACCAGGTGGGGTGATTTGAGAAGGGGTGGGTGGCAAAAGTGCGCCCAGCATCCAGGATGGGGGTGGTTCCCTGTAGAAAGTCCCCATCCTCTGAGGGGCATAGGTCACAGCAGTCTGAGTTTCTGAATTAGTGATTCCTAAATGCCAGGGAGTTCTAAGATGAAGTTTTCCAGGCTGTGTGAAAATGAGAAAAATAAAGACTTTTTGATTAACCCAAATGTATTCAGTTTCTACAATTCCAAAAAATATGCTCTCTCCACCTTTTTCATGTTAAAAGTTCTTTCTTTCATAAAGTCACTTAATAGCAGATGATATTTTTGTGGTTTTTTTTTTAATGTTTCTATTCTGAGAGTCTTACACATGCCCAAAATTAATTTAGACATTTTACTGGCCCATCAGGTCCAGATGTCTGAGAATAAGTAACTGTTCAAGTCTGCAGAGTACAGAATGTATTTTCTTTCCTTTAAAAGAATGTGTGTGTGTGTGTGTGTGTGTGTGTGTGTGTGTGTGTGTTTTACTCTGAAGAAATATGTAGCTCACACATGGGAACAGTGAGCTCCAAGTCCAGGACTGATATTTCCTCGGAGAGGGAGGCACAGAGGCCCTCAATAGATGCCTTCACGTTTTGTCCCTTAAGCTGCCTGACAGCTATGTGGAAGCTACCTGTGTTTTTATCCATATTGTTGTATGACTAAAACATGTTTACTAAAAGTAATGCTTGCAGTACATGGGAGATGAGAACTTACAGAGGGAAGGAGAGAGATGGAGCCCCTGGCAGCCCAGGGACCTAGATTTGGCTGATACTAGAGACTGGATTTTGAGGCTTCACTGAGGAGCTGTTCCCAAAAAGGACTTGATGTGGACTCCAGGCCAGAAGAAAGCAGCAGAAACTTCTCTTTATCTATTGCCCTGAGGAGACGAGAAAGAGAGTCTGGGTCTGGGCGTGGAAGCTGGAAATCCTGAGTCTTAGTGACTCTTGTCACACTGACTGTGCAGGAGAGACACAGAAATGGTTTTAGCGCTGACTCCAAACTTCCTCGAAGGCCTCTGAGGGTTGAGCTGGGGCCCCGCTCCCTCACCTGAGTCCCCGCAGCAGCAGCCCTGGCCCAGTCTAGCGGGGAACTAGGAAGTGTGCAAGGAGCCTCTGAGGAGCCAACGTGGCTTTAGGGCACTTCAGGGAAACTCGGTTCTCTGAAAGACACTTCTCTGGAAATCAGTTTGCCAAGGCTAGTTCTGCACATGCTCTGTTTGCTGGTATTTCTCAATTTACCAAAAAAATAATTTTTACAAACACAAGAATTACAGAGATGTGTGTCGGGTGAAATATGTTAACAGTTTTTGAAGATTTCGCTGAAGTTTTTTCTGTCCAATTTAATATTTTAGTTTTGTTTAGTTTTACTTGTGGCTTGATAAATTATTTTAGTTGCAGCCAGTTCATATAAACATTGCACTACAACTGACAAAAAAGGAAAGTTCCCTGTTTGTTTTTCTCAGTACATGGTGTCTGTGAATTGGGGGAAGCAGAACTGGTTCATTTCAAGATTGCATAGTTGTACATGTCTCTGATGTCAAGGATTTGATGGATTATAGACAGGGAAGGTTTCTTTCTTCTAACAGATTGTCAATATAGACTGTTGCTTTAGTACTTCTTTTAATTCACAGGTTTATTAAGAGGCTCAGGCAAATAGATATTTGTGTGTAGATGCTTTGTGTCTGAAGTACGAGTCACACACAAAACCGGCATTCAGGCAAGTAGAACTGAACTGATAAATCTATTGGAACAGGTTGGGGTGAAAACACAACTAATTCAAACTAAAACAAAATTTCCCCCCAATTCTTCCAGATGTTGACCTGTACATTGATCTTAGAGGAATTACCCTACTGGTCAAAACAGCTGTTTCAGAAATTCATATTCTAAATAATACCTTTTTTTCATTGAATTACCCTGGATCTTTTAAATCCTAATTTATAGCTATTCTTTACAGGCCTGATGAACCCATCCCTCTTTTTAGGTCCACATCAATGCCACTGCCTCCAGGGAGCTTTCCAGAACAGGGTCGGCACATCGTAGATTCTCGATCTGTGCTCTGGGAGAGAGGGACTAGATCTCCACTGCCTCCCACCCCCACCCATCGGCTCTTCAGACAGTCCTCATCAAAGTGCACCTTATGTTGAAGTTCCTTGTGAACAAAGCCTAGCTGCCTTCCTCAGAACCCAAAATATAGAGTAACATCCATCAGCATTGTATTAGATTGGAAACTCTGAGTGCAGGGCGTGTAGACTCCTAGCCTGTGGCTAATTTAGCGTCAACCCTCCCACTACCTGCACTAGATGCTGGCTCCCTCACCCATGAGGTAGCACCTCCACCTGCAGAGCTGGCTTCCAAAGTGCCCATGGGATTAAAAGGCATCTCTGCAATGTCACACTCATTGGGAAGAGGGAAGACCCCGGGTGTGACTGAAGAGGGACAGTGACTCTGTTATGCTCTGTTTTTTTTATGGAAACAGCCCACATGCGACCATAGGGTTCCAACAGTTCTATAGTAGTTAGGGTTCTCCAGAGAGACAGAACCAATAGGACATAAGGAGAGATGTAAGAGGAGATTTATTATATGAATTAGCTCACTTGAGAAGTCCCAATTATGCCGTCTGCAAGTTGGAGAATCAGGAGAACCAGTGGTACGGTTCAGTTCAAGTCCAAAGGCTTGCGAATTGAGGGCTGATGGTGTGGGTCCTGATCTGGGTCTAAAGGCCTGAGGCCCAGGAGCTCTGATGTCTGGTGCAGAGGAAGATGGACATCCCAACTCAAGCAGAGAGCGAATCCGCCCTTCCTTCGCCTCTTTGTTCTGTTCGGGCACTCAGTGGATTGGTGATGCCCACCATGGTGAGAGAAGGTGTGATATGCTTTGCTTAGTTCACCCGTTCAAATGCTAATTTTATCCAGAAACACCTACACAGACACCCCCACAAATAATGTTCACCCCTTACGTGGGCATCCCTTAGCCCAGTCAGGTTGATATATAAAATTAACCATCACAAGTCCATTCCCTCTTGGTCTAGAAATACAGAGATTCCAGGGCATGTAACCTGTAGGACAGATGATGATTTAGCTATAAGATCATTTGGACAAGTTTATAATTTCAGGTTATATGATTTTATATAACAAGTTACATGATTTCAGGTCAAGATCAAGATAAAGATACCCCCTCTTCTACCCTCAAAAGTCACCAAGAGCAGATTCTCCATAGGTACAGGAACTGTATGTTCCAGAGCCTCTGGAACAATCTAGGTAAACTATCCTGTCCCCTCTTCTCTGTAAGCTTGTCCAGGGTCTGAGTTTTGGGGTCATTAAATATGGCCACCCTAGGCCTCCATCACTGGGATTATGCTCAGTCACCCTCTAGAGGGAGCAGAGGCGGCCTTTCCCAGCCTCATGCCTGTGTAGTCAGGGCCTGCCTTCACCTCCTTGCTGCCCAGCCTGCAGATGACCTCACCGGCCCCTCCCTGCGCTTCTCTATGGCTTTACTATAATCTGGGGAAGGGCCAACATGTCTCACTCTGCAAGCTCCTTCTTGCTTATCTGCGGTTCTTCCTCACCTTGGAGTACTCTCATCTCTTTCCCCACTGCAGATGGTCCTCACCCGCAGGCCACTGGCACCCGCTGACTTTCCAGCCTGTGCCTGCCCTTTGTTAGTGCTCAACAATTCTCGCTTTGGCTGCACAATTACAGCACCCAGAGTGCTATTGAAAAAGGCCATGTGGGGGCCCTTCAGTTAGTCTGGGCTCCTTGATTTTCTGACCCCTACTTGGTGCCCAGGCTTGGTTATTTTCTATAGGCTCTCAGGTGCTTGTGGACCAGGCTGAGAAGCCAAGAATAAAATCGTTGCTGTGACTTGTCCCTGGAAATCATGACTACCAGTTGCCCACGTCTACTGGGCATGTGGGCAGAGCTCAGGGAGGATCCAGAGAGTAAGCACCCCACTCTACAGATCTCCATGGTGAAAGTCTGCGCAAATCAAGTCTGAATCACTTTTTTTGGGAACAAATGATGCTCTGCTTAGTGACCTGTCAGCTCCAATATCTACTCTGCCACCCAGAGACACTTGGCGCCAGGAACTTTGTCAAACTGGGAACTCCTGCCTTTCTGCCTAGTTGACTTTTGACTCAAAGGAAGTCAAATCTTGAAGAAAGGAATAGCAGTGCTTTTGAGGAACTGTATTTTCCCCAATCCAGAGCCTGGTGATCATAATAGCACGGAGGAGGTGCTAATGGTGGTGATGCTCCCATTCATTCATTCATTCATTCAGTGTTTCCTTGAGCCACCCATCTTATTACGGGTCTATGGGGACATGGGATGAGATGTCATACCAGCCTCTGCCCTCTAAGGAAAATGAGATGTATGTATAAATGACCATGTGCACAGACAGTGGGTGGCAGTGTCATCAGTGCGCACAGCAAAGGGCCAAGATGCTGAGGTGGTGGCCCCAGGCTCTGTACTAAAAGTGAGTGAGACTATCAACGCATGAGAGGATGCTCTTGGCAGAGGGAACCATGAGAGTGAAAGTGTGGGAGTGGGGACATGCACTGCCTTTGGGGCCATCTGCACTGCTTGGGAGACCAGGGAGATGTTGGAGCCTGTTACAGAGGCCTGACTGCTGAGTTCGGCGTTCTTCTCAAGTTCCGGGTGAGCCAGTTACCAGCTGTGTGACCTTGGGCAAGTCATTTATGCTCTCTGTGCCTCAGTTTCCTTACTTGTTAAGTGGGTGGTGGTGGGGGAAATAATAATTATATTTCCCTCAATGCTGTTGGGAAGCCTAAGTGAGTGATAAAGATAAAGGACTAAGAGTAATGTCCAGAACAGCTTGTTTCATATAAGGAATATAACTATACTCATATGCATTAGTAGCGCATTTTGTTTTCCAGAAGCTGAGATGGAAACTCCCTGAAGGGTTTTAATCAGAGGTGGTATGTGGTCAAAACTGTGCTGTGGGCAGATGGTTTCAGCAGTGCTGTGCAGGATGAGTGGGAGCAGAGAAACAGGCCCTGGAGGAGGCTGATCTGATGACTTGAGCCTGAGCTAATAAAGGAGGGACAGGTAGGACAGAGCGAGGCTGAGGGGAAGGTCGCTGCTGGTGTGACCAGCATTGAGCCGAGTAAGCTGAGAGCTTGGGGCTGAGGCTGACTTCGCACCTCCCTGAGCCCTAGGAAGAAGGGAGGGGAGAGGAGAGGAATAAGGCATGTGTGCTCATGTTCCCTGAGAGTACAGAAGCAGGACAGGGTGCACCACCTGCTGCGAGGAGGAAGCCTTGGGAGACTGTGCATCAGGGGAGTGGTGGACCGGCTGGGAGTGCCACGGTGAAGGTGGACTGGCCCTTAACAGACCCAGATTTTCTTCCTTCCTGCTCCAGGTGCTGAGGCCAACTTCACCAGTGGCCTTAGAGGGCTTGGCATTATGAGTTCTAGATGCAATCATGCAATAAATTTGGTGAGGTGTTAGTTGTGCCAGCTGTAGGTAGGAAGTGGAAAGGAGGGGAGGGGAGAAACCTGACCTTGGTGCTGACCTTGAGTAAGGCCTTGGGTAGAGCTTTCCTCATTAGCAGCGCCTCCTCCTCTGCATACTTTATCAAGTTGCTGTAAGAGTTAATACTACTTTGGGCCTGGTGAAATGTGGTACAGATGCACCTGTAGGAGATGCCTGTCTTTCCACAGGCTTCTGTGTCCCTACAAGTGTTATCAGAGTCTAGGGGCTTCTGACTGGGCCCGAGATGATGGACGTTTTTTGCTTCCACAGCTCTGGGTGGGGCCTTATCAGTCTGCAGGGGCTGCTCTGCTTCCTTCGAGGGTTTTTCCATGAGGCAGAGGGGATTTCCGCTCAGGAACCCCCGTGGTATCTGTCAGGGCCAGAGGGGAGGGAGGCTGGAAACAGCCCATTATCACTTCCAAAACAATGCTGGTCTCTTGTCCTGTGGGCTAGCGCTAGAAAACAAAACCAGGCACTTTTAGACCAGAGGATTGCATTCATGGGTTATAATTATCGCAGGGGGATGTGACCAGGAGCTGGGAAGGAGAGGGAGAAAGGAATCGAGAACAATAAATAATTAACTTGGAAGCTCTGAAAGAAATCCCAGAGACCTTCAAATCTATTGTTGGCCAAAGTTTGGGATCCATACCAGGGATGGTACTGGAGGTGATTATAGGCCTTAAACTGGCCAACATAATGAAGAGAACAGGCCTCCCTTTCCAAGGCCGAAGTATCTAGGCTGGATTGACTAGTATGATTTTGTTTTGAGGACATTGTTATTGTTTCCTTCTATTCATAGAAAGGGAAGCTTGTTTTCCACTTATAAAAGTGACATAAAGTGGTCATTTCAAATACATTGACTAAACGCTGAATGAGCAGATCAAAAAATGTCAAGTAGAGAATGGTATAAAATTGCAAAATTGTGGTGGTGGCTCTCAGATAACGGGACCTTTAGAAACACGATATAACCCAATGTTCCTTTATTCTTGGGAAGGGACCAAGGCTACCAAGGGATGGGCTTCACCAGCGTTCCAGGAGAGAAAGACAGGGTGTGATGGAGACAAGGTGGGAGGGAGCGGGAGAACGGGAGAGGTGGAGGACTTTGCTGGCCGGGACCGGCATGGGTGGAGGGAGAGGAGCCCTGCCGCTCTGGTCCCACAGGCAGCCTTCCTTCCTGTGGTTCTCACGCCTCCAGCAGGGGCACAACACTGGCCCCCTCCTGCTCTTCTCAAGCCCAGGGTGGAGCTCAGGACCAAAATCTGGCTGCAGCCACAGAGGGAAACTTTTCAAGATACAGCTTCCAGATCTTTTGATTGGTTTCACCAAAGGTTTTCAAAAATTCCTTGGGGACTCCAAATTTCTGTTTTTGCTAATCACAAAAAGCACCACGACCTGTAGATTTCTATCAACTCGAAGAGAGCCAGAGAGGCCAGGGACTGTCAGAGGGACTGGCACTATCTGTCCTGAAGGGAGGAAATAAGAAAGCACTTCTCATTCTACACCAGCAAACCTAGAGAATGAAGGTCAAGGTCAGTAATTTTGGGAGGAATTTGGGATAGGCATCAAGGAAGTGCTGTTGATATGAACAAATGATAGCAGACAAGCCATGCAGTAAACTGTGTGGGTTCTAAAGCCAGGGGTTTGGGCTCCTGGAAGCTTCTAGTATATACAGATGTCTAGATAGAAGGCTAGTGTGGAAGTGCAAAGGGACAGTGCTTTTCTCAAGATTCTCTGCATCTTATTTTCCTGCCATGGTCCCACCACATGTGGAAACACAGCTGTCAGAGGCTGACAGACATCCCTAGTTTTCCCCAGAGCTCTCTCTCCAGAGACTGGAGCAGGAGAAAGGGGCATCTCCAAAGACCGGGTGGTGTGAATCCTGCCCAGGTTCCTTGGGTGTGGGGTGTGAAGGTATCTGGTTGAGTTTAGGGATCCTCTGGGGACTGCCAGGTAAAAACTAGGGAGTATTGTACAGTGCCCCACACTATGATGGGTAATGCTACCCAGGCTGGACATTGAGTTGGCTCCCAATGAAATGCAAGAGCTACCAGGAGGGAGGACAGGCTTTTCTCTGCAGGAGGGAGGACAGGCTTTTCCGTGCAGGAGGGAGCTGCCTGCGGCGATGGGCTCTATTACAGACCTGCGCCCTGCCACTCCAAGAAGAGCATCCAGAGTGTGACTTCTGATTTGCGGCTAATATTTGAAACCCCCATTTGTTATCTCAGTCTGTGACATCTTGACATGTACAGCACATGCATCCCCATCGCAGTCCCTTTGGGGGAGGGCTCAGCTGCTGAGGGTCACACTGTCAGTCTCTTTGAGATTCTGGTGCACCCCAGCTCCACTCTGCAAAGCAAATTTTAAGAATACTTAGCCTATGACTTGAGGCCAGGCCATTCCGCCCCCTACTCTGAGAGTCAGTGAAAATACCTCTCTGGCCACTTTCTTGTGATGCAGTAACAGAAACAGCTTAATTACATTTTGAAAATAAAGTTAATAAGCTGTAGCAAAGAGGCATTTGGGGGATGGACAGAATTAAAATTGGGAGGAAAAGAGGTGGAAGAGGGTATGGGGGGGATAAATGGTAATGGAAAAAATACAATAAAAATATTTACAAAAAAATAAAATTGGGAGTAAAGCCAATGATTGCAAAACATCTGTGGTCTTTCAGAACACAGGCTGGTAGAGCCCACGTCACAGCCATGCGATGAAAGCAGCCTTCCCAGCATCTCTTGACCACAGGAGAGGGGATGTGTTGGCCAGTGGAGGTCCCCATTTGGGACCTGTGCAGCCATTTGCACACCTCAGCCCAGGGACTAGCTCTTTGGTGGGGGTGGGGGATGTGGGCAGAATGTGGTGTGGGCTCAGCACATGCCAGGACCCTCAGTACAAGGCAGAGCTGGGGTGGGAAGAGAAGAGGACAGACTGTGATACAGCCTTGGCTTGTAGTTCCCCCCCCGCCGCCCCGCCCCAAATAATAGAGGTGGGGTTGCATGCAGAGGGTAGATACTTAATAAATGATAGTGTTTATCGGTTGTGCTATTGAACCACAACATTCCTGTCTTTGACAAATCTTGCATGATTGTTATACATCCAGGATTAAGAGAAGTCAATTTTCCCCGCTGTGAAACCAAGAGAGGTTGAGTAAGACTGGGCATTCAAGGTCAGCTTATTTGCTTTGTATCCTGGGATGTAAGATTCAGGGACAAAGAGCATCAGGCCTCAGGGCTCAGACCACAGCCACGCCTGGTCAATGTTTGTGTGACCTACTCCTCTGCTTCGGGGCCCTGGAGAGCCTTGGTTTCTCTTTCTGAAATTTACTTCTTATTTGTTCTCTCTGCTTTGGTCCAATCCCAGGGCACTGAAGAGCTCCTGCTGGCCTGGTTATCCCATGACTCTCCCCACAATAGTTACATAGGTTGTAAATATTTAGTGTGACAATTGGGAATTGTAACCCATCCCACCATTTTTTTTGACATTGTTTCTGTAATTGCTGACTCTGACTAATATGTAGCTTGAGATAAATAGCCTGTTTGTATAAGAATTCTAGGAACTAACTCTAAAAGATACAGACTCCGACCTTGAGTCATCCCAGCTCTGGGAGATTTGCTGACCGTCAACCATAAAACCAGGATGACGCACACACCATTGCTTGACCAGTCTTGAGGTCCTTATTGGAATGGACTGTGCCTGTTTGCACGTAGAGAACTTTTCAACCCCTCTGCTTGATCCCTTTTTCTGCTTTCGCTCTCCCTCCTAATAAAAATCTCTGCCTGCCCTGAGAAGTTAAGATAGGCTTTGGGCCATCTTCTCAGGTGGCCGGCCCTTGAATAAACCTCTTTCTTTTTCACAGCCACCTGTTTCATGAGTTTGGCTTTGGTTGCTGCAAGCAGACAGACCTGCATTAGTTATCTATTGCCGCATAAAAGTATATAAAAACATTGTGGCTTAAAACAATAATAAACATGAATTACGTCATCCTTTCTCTGGGAGCAGCTTAGCTAGTGGTCCTGGGTTGGCACTTTTTGTGAAGTTGCAGTCAAGAAGTCAGAAGACTCCACCGGGGACAGGTGGGTCTGCTTCCCCAGGGCTCCAGCACAGGTAGACAAGCTGGTGCTGGCTGTGGCGGGAGACTCAGCTCCTCCTCCCCTGAACTTCTCCAAAAACCAGCCTAAGAGTTCTTACAAGATGGCATCTTCCTCCAGAGTGAGTGACTGAAGGCAGAGTAAGGCAGAAGAAAGTCACACATTGTCACATCCTTCTTACTCTGTTGGTCCTGCAGACCAGCCCTGATACATTGTGGGAAGACAGGAGAAGGTGTGAATTCCAGGAGGGGCATCACTGGAGCCCACTAAGGGGTTGGTGACCATTGGACCTGCTGATCTGAAAGTCTGTGAGTCTTTGGTCAGCTGTGTCATTGACTCCTGCTACCATGGAGCTGAGATAACTTAGCCTTTCTGTCGCATTCGGCAAACACGTTTGAGCACATTCTGTGTCAGGAGCAGTGGTACGTACTGAGGACACAAAGACCAATAAACTCACTGACCAGTAGAGACAGTGACATTCAAACTGGAAACTGTTGTCATGGACAGCAATAGATAACTGGGTGGGATGGGTGGGGACCCTGCGGAGGGAATTGGTCGATAGGGGAGTCAGGGAAGGCTCTTAGGAAGAGGTGAGGCCCACCTAGCTGAGTCTTGAAGGATAAGTAGGAGGTCATGAGGCTGAGGGAGGTAGAAAGCAGGGAAGAATAGTATTCCAGGTGGGGGACCATGTGGACAAAAGCACAGAGTGGAGCCAGCCTGTCTTGTCAAGGGGAAGCAAGTTGCTGGGCATTGCTGGGCCACTATGCCTCTCCTCTCAGGTGCTTTGATTTCAGAACATCCCAGAACCAATGGAAAGTTTTGCATGTTTTCAACATGTGCCATTAAACAGGCAGATGCCAACCACTGTGCTTGTTTGCCAGTTACTGCAACAAAGCAACTCTGTGGAAAATTCTTGGGACCATCAGCCCTGGAGGATCTGGCTGTAAGTTAGAATAGCAGAGAATGATAGAAATAGTTTCCATTTATGGAAAAGATTGTTTCATACTTCTTGCCCATAGGCAAACAGTTTTGTGGTTTTAGGGACCCCTCCCCAGTTGCTGTCAGGCGGCGTGTGCGGGAGTGTGTATTTATATGTGTCATTTTCCTTTGTTTTGGAAAAGCACGTTCTCCACTGGGATCAGCAGGCACAGATAGGTCTAAGAGAACAAGTGTGACTCACAGGCCTGCCTGTGCTGGTGAGTCTAAGGGCTGTGTTGAGTTTTCAGCTACATCTGCCACCCTGTAAAACGTGCTCTACCTTTGATGCTCTGGAAGAGTAATACACTAGCTATTTATTATACGTGTGGTTTGTGAGGTTTGTCCTGTGGCCAGCTTCACTGTCTTAAATGACATATTCCTTTGGGGCAGAGACTGTGCTAAATCCTCCCTCCTGTCCTGTGCATAGACATGGCACATGGACATCTGAGACATGATAGAAACTAGGGGAAGAAAGTGGGGCTGCAGCTCCACTCTACGTCTAGTTCTCCGATATCTAGAGTGGATCCTGGGGTACCTCCTGCCCTTTGCCTTTTCCCCTTCTCCCTCTCCACAGCCCCTTGAGACTTGTTCCCTCCCCTCCGGCAGTCATCACGGATTCCATGTGTCTCTGGACAGCTGGGTGGAGAGCTGTGGGCTGAGCTCATACCTGGAAATCACCCAAGATAGAGAGAACCTATGTGGGCCTGGTGGGCGGGGGTGGTGGTGTTGGAGGCTGGAGTGGATTCTGCCAAGAGAAGACAGACAGGGTCTATGCATGATGGTTGGCAAAGGTAAGCGATGTCAGATAACAGACGCTTTTCCAGCCCTGGAGCTGCTTCCAGGAGTGGAAGGAGGCCCGACGCCAACCTTTCAAGTCGTGCTCAACAGACAGCTATAGTTTAAACTGCAGAGAATGGGCCTGGAGGGGAGAGAAATAACCCAACCAAAGGGGTACAGCCTGATCCTTCATGATCTCACCACTCAACCCTGCTGGGCTAGGGGGAGGGCTGGAGCTGCAGTGCCGGGCCTACTTCATGGTGGTAGGAGAGAGGGCCCTGCTTCTGACTCTCATTAGGCTTCCCTCTTCTACCAGAAGGCATAGGAGAAAAGGGAGATGCAAAGGCAGTGGGCCTCGGCTGGGGGTTGGTACAAGTTAGCTGAAAACAGAGTTCAGTTAGTACCAGACTCAACTGGGAAGGCCAAAGACACGGGGGTGTTGCTGTGGACACTGTTATGTAGGATGACACTGTCACTGTCTTCCCCCTACTCCCACTTGCCTTGTCCCTACTTGTGAAGGGTGGGCCCTGGAGTTACATTTATGCCTTAGATTCTGGTTCTTTGGGAATCGGAGGTGCAGTCTACTCTGGCCAGCTGGGCTCGGCATTAGAGCAACACTCTGACCTCTGTATGCACCATTTCTCTTAAGCAGCTACAGTCTGAGTGAGGGCTTGTGGCCCAGACACCGGACAGGCTCAGGTCACCATGCTAAGCATTTACATTCAATGTTTGTAGAACATCTACAGTATTATTTCAGTTTTGATGTCTAGCTATGAAGGATGTGCACTCTCAATGGTGCATTTTTTCCCCCTGGGTCTGGGTAATTCTTTTCTAAATAAAGCAGACTATTTTTTAGAGCATCTTTAGGTTCACAGCTAAATTAGGTGGACAGTATTGAATTCCTATATGTCCCCAATGCACAACTTCCCCCATTGTCAATATCCCAAACCAGATGGTACATTTGTTATAACTGATGAATCTGACATTATGATCACCCAAAGTCCATAACTGACATTAGGGTTCACTCTTGGTGTTACACATTCTACTTGACAAATATCTAATGACATGTATCCACCATTACAGGGTCATACAGAGTAGTTTCACTGCCCTAAAAATCCTGTGCTTCACCTATTCATTCCTCCCCTACCCTGAACTCCTGATCTTTTCACTGTTTCTGTAGTTTTGCCTTTCCCAGAACATCACAGAGTTGGAATCATACAGTATGTAGCCTTTTCAGATCTGCTTCTTTCACTTAATGTGCATTTAATTTTCCTCCATGTCTTTTCATTGCTTGCTGGTTTCTTTTTAGCGCTGAATAATATTCCATTGCTGGGATGAACCAGTTTATCCACTCACCAAGGACATCTTAATTGCTTCCAAGTTTTAGCAATTATGCATAACGCTGCAGGTTTTTGAGTGCATGTTTTCTGAGTAAATATCAGATAGCTGGATCCTATGTCTGTAATTTGGTAAGGAACTGCCAAAATGTCTTCCAAGTGGCTGCACCATTTTTCATTCTCACCAGCATTTGGTGTGGTCAGTGTTTTGGATTTCAACATTCTAAGTGTGTAGTGGTATCTCATTGTTGCTTTTATTTGTATTTCCTTAACAACATGCAATATGGAGCATCTCTCCATGCTTAATTTGCCATCTGTATGTCTTCTTTGGTGAGTGTTGAGGGCGTTTGCCCATTTCAAAATTCATTTGTTCTTTTTCTTATTATTGAGTTTTAAGATTTTCCTTTGTGCACTTTAGATAACAGTCCTTTATCAGATGTATTTTTTACAAATGTTTCTCCCAGTCTGTGGAGTTGAGGTTTGAATGTCTTCTCACTCTCTTCAGGGGATTTATTTTCTGAGTTTTGCAAATATTTCATAGTGAAAATGTATGATTTTTAGGATTAGAAAAATCACCTGGCTGCCATACGGAGAGTGGAGTGAACAGGAGTGGAGTGTGGGGCCAGTTAGGAGGCTATTGCTATTCCTCATGACAGCTACTGCAGCTAATGCTAACTTGGAACAATGGAAGTTGTGGGCAGTGGTAGGATTCTAAATATATCGTGGAAGTGGAGGTGATGGGGCTTATAGATGGAGTGGTCATGGGGTGAGAAGAACCAGGTTGGATGGTCATATTTACCGCGATGGGAAACTTAGGGGAGGACAAGTTTAGGAATGAACAAGCAATAGTTCTCTTGGGTCAAGTGCGAGATGCAAACTTCCAAGTAGGCATGTCAGATAGGCTGCTGCGTAGTGAGTCTAGAGCTCAGCAACAGGTGAGAACTGAAGATGGAAACTTGGTAGTTGGGTGTTGGTGACGTTCAAATCATGGGAATGGATCAGATTGTCCAGGAGTATAATAAAAGAGGTCTGGGCACCTAGTGCTGAGTCTTTCCAACATTCAGAGGTCTGGAAGAGGAGTTGAAAGGAGAGAAGATGCTAGGAAGGTAGGAGAAATGTGCTGGCACAGGAGTTGGAGGTGTTTTCAAAAGGAGGCATATGCTGCTGGAAGACTGTATCTGGTGAGTTAATCTTGGAAGGCATGGGGCACTGGAGCTAGCAGGCATGGTGGGTTTAGTCAACTTCTTGGAGGAAGCTGAAGAGTCATGGTGCTGAATGAGCTGGGACTACTGGGCAGCAGTGTAAACTCAAGATGCTTGGGCCTGGGGTGAAAGACAAATAAGGTCTTCCGCCAGAGTGATGGACCCCTGAATGATGGTAGCCTGGGGAGGGGTTGGAAGGATCTTGGGGTGACAAGTATGCTTGGTTCAAAAGCGAGAATAGTGAACTGGTACATAACTGCCTTTCATTCGCACATTGCCACATACCACATGCACGATCTTGGGCATGTCACTTACTTGATGTTTTCACATTTCAGATGCCTTGGACAGTAAGGAAGGGAGCAGACTAAATGCTCAGATCTAATGTGACTCATCTCTCTGCTTGCCTCACTCAGTGAAGGAGGGGATTGAAAACCTTTTCCCCTGCCCCCAGTAACAGCTATGGAGAAATAAGAATTCTACGGTGGATTATCAGAATTCTTTAAATGTAGCTATTTTTGTCTTACTTTCTGGTCTATTCAACAGCACAAACATTATTAGATGTTATAATGCTAGTTCCTTTCTTAAGAGACAGGAATGTGGAAATTCTCAGGGTTGGGTTACATGGAATTGCTTCATGGCATGAACTGGAAACATACCTTTCTCAGTACCTTGTTTACAGTTGTAGTTCCGTGTTTGTGTGTCAGAGAAAAAGGGTATGCAAAGAAAACAAGTGGTGGTAGGGAGAGAGAGAGAGAGAGATACAGGAAAAAAAAAGTAGAGGATGAAAGGGCCATGTGAATTAAACTAGAGTCCAGATTAGTCTAACACTGCTGCCAGGGTGTAATGAAGAGGATATGAGTGCTGAATTTAGGCAAAACGTTTGGGTTTCTGTGTGTTGGTAGACAGCAAAGGCAGCTGTGTTTGATCAACATTCTGACTTTGCAAAGTGAAGGCTGGGGACCTAGAGGGGGTTAAGAGGTTGAGGAATTGAAAACTCACTAAATACCTGCAAAATTCCTTAAATCCTTTTCCTTTTTTAGTGAAAAATGTCAAACATATACAAAAAGATATGCAAGGACTATAATGAATTCTCAGTGTCTCATCCAGCTTCAGTAATTCTTAGCTTATGGCCAATCTTATTTCATTTTCAGCTCCAACCATTTTCCTGCCCTGTAATTTTGAAGGGAATCCTAGATATCATACAATTTTATCAGTAAATATTTCAGAATTTGTCTCTAAGAGGACTGTAATCAGAATACTACTGAACTTCAAATATCCAGTCAATACTGAATATTTCTAATTGTATTATTAAGAGTTTGCTCAATTTAGGATCCAATTTAGTCCATACATTGCAATTGTTTGATATGTCTCTTAAGTCATAGTTAGAAATCTGAGACGCCTAAATTAAAATTTGAAATTAATCAAATTCATCAGGATGCTTTGCTATTAGCCTTACTATCACATACACAGAGTGGCCAGATACTCATAGCTGTCTTCAATCCAATTGCTATTTCTGATTATAGTGCATCCTAAATAGTTGAGTAAGATGCACAAAATGACCTAACTGAATATTTCTCTTATTCATCAATGAAGTGCAAAGTTTTAAGTATGTATAATTTTTAAAACTTTTGTGAGGTCTGCCATTACCTCCTCTATCATCCTAACATATTTTGGCAAATGTCCCCCAAACATCCACTAGCCAAGAAACCTTTAAGGGTGATTATGTGTGTGCTTTTTTTTTTTTAATTGTATAATTCATTTATACAGAGAAATCATTTGGATTGATCTATTTACAGTCTTTTTCAATTTCCTCTTCCACATAACAGCCAACACTTACTTGATTTGATCACCATTATAAATCTGCCATGACACAGAGCTTTTAGTCCCCGCTTAACGACTAGGATCTCATTTGAACAGGAACATTTTACACTGTAAAAGATTAATCAGTATTTTTCCTCTTATGAATAAGTCCACCAAAATTGACCTGTATTGTCAAAATTACAACATATTTCATTGTCTCTTCAAACCCATTATTTGCAGGCATTATAAACCAAAGCAAATAAAGTTCACTTCCCCCAAGCCTTCTACAACTTACTACATACCCTCAAGTTTAGCTTTTACTATCGGCTTTCATGTTCTGGCACAACCAGACATTTTTCCTTTAAGACAAAACTACTCTCTTTTCCCCTCCTTTTAAAACAAAAAAACAAAAAAAAACTTATTACCAGTCAACTGCCTTCTCTCTTGCTCTTCAGGTAGCACTAAAAACTTTCAACAAAATCCTTAAGGTGGTTTTCTTTTAGCAGTTCAGAATATACTGAGTCAGTTCTTGTGTGTTCATCACTCCAAACTGCTATACTTTAAAAATGACAATTTTCTTAATTGGCTCAAAAACAGTATGGCTTGGTTTCACTCGGTAAAGTTAATATGATTTAAAAAATATATTTATACACACACACACACACACACACACACACACACAAACACACATTTTTTAATCAAGGAAGAAAAATATTTTAAAGACATGCCAATTTGAAAAGGCATCAAAGTAAAAAAATAAAAGCAAACACTAAAAACTAAAATAAAAAAATTAAATAATTGGCAAGTAAAATGAATGAAAAAATGAGGAATGTGTAGTAAAAAACAAACTAATATAAGGGATTCCAGTTGGTAAAATGGGAAACCTATTAAGTTTTATGGTTTGTTTTCCAAGGAACTTATGTTTCAATGTACATTCTGATATATTACAGGTATTCCATGTACATTTTAGGTGCCAAGGTTAAAATTTCAAATTCTGCACACAAAATTTATCAAAGAAACACAGGTAAAATTCTGGTTTTTGCAAAATTTTAAGTTTTGGCAAATAATGTAAATATCACAATTGGTTGGTACTGAAGTCATGATGCAGAATGAAAACCCATTTCATAAATATTTCATTTGATTAAAAATACCAGGCTTCAATGTTCTAAATCATCTGATAAAATATCTGAAGATATAAAAAAGGACTGCAGTTTAACAGTAATCTGTGTGTGTGTGTGTGTGTGTGTGTATATATGTGTGTGTATATATATATATATTTAGCTGCCTTTAAAAAAAAATAGAAAAGAAAGGAACAACAACCAAACCAACCAAAAACATCAAAAATGTTAAGACTGATATTAAGTAACCCTGCAATGCTCCCATGCTCACATTACAAGAAAAAACAAACTGTACACATTTATAAATAAACAGTTTCTCCACCAGTTATACCAAAGTTTCTTTCCGTTTGCCACTGAACTGGGCTTTGTCCCTTGCTTTTTGGAAGCCACATTGTGTTCGCTGTGTTTTGACACTCTTAATGTTGTCTGCTGTGGGCACCAGGGAGACACATTCTGAAGCATCTCCATCACCTTCAACCTGTGTCACACTGGACACCACGGATGCGCTTCTCTGGGCCCTGATGTTCACGGCAGAGGGGTTGTTCTCTTCACATTCTTCATGGAGCTCTGGCAAACCCTGCAGCTCGGTTGAACTAGTGGCCTGCTGGAAAGGGGCAATAGCAGTGCGAATGCAGTTGAACCACTGCTGCTTGTGGAACACATCATGTGCTTGCAGCGTGTGTGACTGGCCTGGAGAGGGATCTTGGAAGCGAACTCTAAAAATATTTTTAGCTAGAGAAACAAACAAACAAAAAAAGAAAGTAGATTTAAAAAAAAAAGTTTATCCCAGATAAAGTGGTCATACCATCTTAACAAGAGTGCTGGTTATTTATATAACATGCAAATCAATTAGGCAGAAACATGGAAAAAGCCCATATAGGACTTAACAGATACACATGTTGGTGTTAGAGCAGAGAAGCACTTATCAGCTCCATGAGAGTAATAGTTTGCATAGGACAATGGAAGCCATTTCATTTTTAATTTTGTTTTTGTGTGTGTGTGGGAGAATTCTAAAAGATTAAAACTAAATTTATTTAGGTTCTGAGTTTGTTTTTAAACTGTTTTAAAGCTAGTATTGTTACCTTTATCTGAGTTGCTGAAAGCCCCTCGAAAGGATCCTCCCATTCTCACATCTCCATCCTGCAGATCTTCCAAGACCAGCTCTTGGACTGGGATTGGCTGCCGGTAAACCTGGTAAGAATGACGCTCATTTCGTGTAACAGGCCGGGTCAACACCAAGATGTCTTGAAACAGGAAAACGTAAAG
This sequence comes from Pteronotus mesoamericanus, assembly GCF_021234165.1. Taxonomy (NCBI): domain Eukaryota; kingdom Metazoa; phylum Chordata; class Mammalia; order Chiroptera; family Mormoopidae; genus Pteronotus; species Pteronotus mesoamericanus. The sequence continues at coordinate 31,622,865 of NW_026555060.1, forward strand.
TTTCTGGAGAAATGGGAGACCAATGCTTCCTAAGTATGGAACTTTTTTATAGGTGATTGAAATCCATTGTTAAAATAACTTGATTTGACATTAATTTCACCGCAGTAATTTACTAAAGATACCCTTAGAAATGACCCCCTAAAGATGATGATTTCAACGCTGAGCACGTTCTACTTGGAGAGCATTTCAGATCTCAGACTATTTAAAACTTTTTTTAATTGGTGTGTAACATGAGATTAAATAGCCTGAGTAAATGTTATTCCTCACAAAGACCTGATCGCCAGCAGAAACAAGACTGGAAACAGCCGTACTATACATCACAGTTTTCCAACAAAGTATGTATTAAAAAATGCAAGCTGGTAAAAATGTTAATGGTTCTGTTTTGTCACACACAAATTTAAGCCTTTTAAAACAATTAGGCCTCATGACAGAAATCAGAGGTATCATATTTCAACTTTTTCCTAAAAGAACCTCAACTTACAAACTGAGCTTCTGAAAAATACTTCATGAAACAAAAATACTATCCATGCTTATACTTTTGGAATTATTTTAAAAATGTATTTGTTTTCATTCAACCTGATGCAGAAATTTGTTTAGCAGTGCTAAAAATGACTTATGTCCCTATAAAGTAAATTCCACAAAATATTTTTAAATACTCTTTTTTATCAAACATTATGAATCTAACAATTTATTTAGAAAGGAATCTCTAGCCAAACAAGTTAATAATGGCTTATGTTTCCAAACTAAAAAATAAAGTATTACTGATTCTCCACCGAGGCATTTAAGTCATTCTGTAATGACAGAAACCATATATTTGCTTCATCAAAACTGATAACCAGTAACTTTCATTATGTATGGAATTTATTTTACAAGCCTACTTTAGAATTTATGTGGAAAATTTAAATATGGGAAAGAGAAGTAATAGCTCATTTGACATTAGCATTCAAATATACTCACATGTCCATTTTTGTTTTTCAGTTCCCCATGGCAAAGCAATACTTTGCTTGCCTCAATTCTAGGATCCTTCTGCTTTTCATCCAGATACTCCAGTTTGTCAATGTAATACTGGCATTCTGATTCGCCTTTCTTCAAGTTGATATCAGAGAGAACGCCTTGTATTATCAATATCTAAAAATTATCAAAACATTGATGGAGCATTTTTAGCCTATTACCTTATTCCACTATAAGGCTACAATGTCTCATTAAAATGGTAGAATTTTAAAGGTTAAAGGGACTCTAGAAATCAGTAAATTCAGTTAGTCCCTTCATTCTACAGATGAAGAAAAAAGCCTCAGCCAAATTGGGTGATTTGCCCAATGTCACAGAGCCAGCTAGAGAAAAGAGATAGGATTAGAGTCCAGCCTTGTGATTAAAATATAAAATGTGTTACATCTTTTTATGCTTAATATGCAATGTACTAACATACTGGGTACTTAAAACAACAGAAAACTTCACTATGTTGATATAATACGCATAAAATTTGAGAGTTATCATTGTAAACCTTTCTAAGGCAAGCTAATATATATATATATGTATACACATATATATGTGCAAAACATAGGAATCATGTATTTCACTACTTACAGCTTCTTCCAGAAGCTGAACATCAGTGTGGTCTTTTGGAGTGTGTCTAAGAATTTCCTTTAATAGTAAAGGGTATTTGACTAGGCGGCTTCGAGGAATATCTAGGAAGCTCCAAAGATCTAGTTTTCGACTGAAGGGAGACTCAAGACATCGCTGGAGAAAGTCTTGGACTCTTGGATCTTGTTTCTTTTGATCAAGAAGAGCTTTGGCTGCCAGCTGGTTGCTGCAGTAGCCTTTGTACGCGTTCAAGCCTGGCAACTACAGAGTAATAAGAGAAAAATAAGGAGTACGGTAAGTTTCTGTTGGGATTTAGTCCATTAGTAAGCCTGTGAACATGAAACACAAAAACTACAGCTATTCTTAGAAGTTTTAACAAGGTATGAAAATTTTCCTGTAGGTAATAATGGAGGTAGGAAAATGTTCTGGCTGACATCAGAATGCCCTATTCCAATTTCTCTAATTTGGCTAAATCCAACCAAAGACTCATGACTTCTACTTTCCCCCATCTCAGCTAGATGCTAGTCTTTTGTACTCCTAGGACACTTGAGTGTTCCTCTCAACAAACACTGGCCACATCGGTCACCAGCCCAGAGACTGTTTATATACTCGACTATTTTCTCACTAGATTATAAATGTAGAAACTGTGTTTCATCACTGAATCTCCAATGATCCCTCCTAGAACAGTGCCCAGCAACAGAATGAAATAGATAAACAATGGCATATATTGTGGGGATTCTGTACAAGGAGGAAGATATTTTTATTTTTTTTATCACTCATAAAGTATTTTTTAAAACAGGCTATAATGTTTTATCATTACATAAATTTTTTCAGTTTTAATGACTTGTTTATCTAATTTTAGAATCCAGTTACTGGATAAAATCAGCCCGATATTCATCAGAAATCACAAGTATGGCCTATCTGTAAAAAAACTACCCAAAGCAAACAACTTGCTACATACCCAGTTCACAAGAATGTGACCAATCTGCTCTACTGTTCCATCAGGTTTGGTTGCTTCTCCTAATCTTGCCAACAAATCTGAAGTGTAAAAGAGCAGAAATACCAATAACAGGTTTATTTTTAAAATAATTCAGGACTAAATTAGCAGTTTAGATTTAAAATTACTTCAGATACCAATGAAAATTAAGTTGCATATTTTACCTTCATGCAGAGGTATATAAGCATCCAAATCACCAAATATTTGTGTTAGTTCCTCTTCTGACATAATAGACAACTTTAACATGGGGTCATGGTAGGCCTATCAGAGGGGAAGAAATGTGTCATACAAAGAGATCAAGCAAATAAAACACAATGAGAGATCTGTCCTTGAATGACTGACATTCATATTTGAAGGTGTAATAAATCTCATCTAAGAAAACATTCACACCAGTAAATATTTTCTACTTTTCTTCTTCTAAAGGTAAGAAAACTATCCTTTAGAATTTGTGAAGTATAATTTTTAAAAATTAGGGCATACGATAAAAACTTATTTACTGACCTTTCTTGCAAGCTTGAGATCCTTAATTAAATCCTGTTCGCCTCGGGACATTTCATATATTGCCTAAATTAAAAAAAAACCCAGTCAACATTACAGGCCATTTCTTCCTCTGAGAAAGAAAAATTATATACAACTGATATTTACCATTATTTAACTGATGTTTTGAACAGTGCTCTATAAAGTGACTCAGTTTGAAGCCTATAATTCACAATGGAATCTTCAAAGAGGTTGCCATGTTTCATAATTTTACCCTCTCCTTAAGAGTGGTTGAGTTTGATGCCCACCACCCATCAGAAAGTGCTGCTCAGCATGTGTTATTAATTGCTTCTTGAATACAAAAATGCAAGCTGATTTTTGCTACAGGCATTAGTTTGCTATTCTTCTCATAAAACATATGTTTAAAAAACAGGGACTATGTTTTAAAATGTAAATCAATAAATATTGTCTCGCTATTGAATGCCAGCATACCTCCTGACGTTTGATTTCTTTGGCAGTTAAAGACTCCTTCATACTGACGTCAAACATCTCTGACCATAGCACACTACTTCTCCTTTTGGTAGGTGTTGGGACTGTTGATCTGCTTGATGACTTCTGAGCAGAAGCTGGAGATCTGCTGTCACCACGAAGGGTAAATGACTTAAGAAAAAGAAAAAAAAGATGAATAAAAGAGAAAAGATTTGGGAGATACAGTAATTATTCCTTTTTCTTAAAACAGAAAGACAAAATAAAAACAAAATTCTAACAATTTCTTAATGCATAAAACAATTATTTATCCAAGCTTCAATCTATCATTTTAAAGTATTATCAGCCAAAATTACTTTTTGTACCTTATATTCAAGGCTATGCTTTGATATGACACAAACTAATATACTGAGGTTATACAAATATGTTCGAGTAACTACATTTCTTACCAGCATCTTCCAAAAAGAAAACTTATATTTAAGTATAATAGTGTAAACCTGTTTGTATAACTCAGAGAAAAATACAAACTGTAGGCTTCTATAAAATGTTCCCTTCCCTACATTACTCACTCCTCATCCTCTCCTCCACTGACCTGTAGTGTCTGACCAAAACGTCTGACAGCTCCATTTCTTACAGGAGAGATTAAATTTGCCAAGGACGTTACCCGAGCTAGAGGTCGAACTCTTTTATTGCTTGGTTCCTGTAAAAACAAGTACAGATTATGTTAAAATACTAAGAACTAATGAGTAGCAGTCATTTATTAAAATATAAATGGTTGAGAATGGCCAAATATCTCAATTATCACTGAGACTGTAACAAATATCATCAGACAGAAGAAAAACTGAAATTAAAACAAAGAAATTAGATTCTAAAATTCTATAAAGCTTTTTAGTTTAATATAGAGATTAACTTTTAAAAAACCGCATTATTATGAAAAATTTCAAACATACACAAAAATGTGGACTAGCATAATGAACCATTCACTTAATTACTCAGCTTCACCAGTTTTTGGTTTAACAATTTGTTTCATGTCTGCCCCTATATACTGGAATATTTTAAAGCAAATCCCAGACTTTTTATCAGTTTATTCTTAGATAATTTATTTAGACAATGCTTTCAAATGAATACGTCCGACTCTGAAATGGAACAACTAACTGCAGTTGGGTCTGTCATAGGAAGTGTTCAGGTAGGGAACAGCGGTTAAGAGAGCATTCAGGCTCTGGAATCAGACTGACTGGGTCCAAATCCTGGTTCTAGCACTTGCTAGGTAACACCCTGGGCCTCAGTTTTCTCATCTGTAAAATGGGGTTGGTATTAGAACTTCTTTAAAGTTGTGAAGATCAAATAAGATATGCTTAAAGGGCTCAGAACAGTGCTTGGAATATACTAAGTTTTAGCTATTACTAATATTTTTTCTTAGAAATACTTCCACTTACTATGTAAATGTTGAGATTTATAAATAATTAATTTTCCTTCATACATCCAATTTATTAAAGGAAAAATATACACACATTCAGGAGAAATAGTTATTTTTCTACATGTACTGTTTTAAAAATAACAGTATAGCAAACACATCACTTAGTCAGGTTCTCAAAGTTTACAAAATGTATTATTCTAATTTTACTGCCATGAGAATGGAGGCATACAATTACGTGACTCATACAGCTATTGAAATAAAGAGAGCCACGTCATAAAACAGGCCTATCCTTTAGAATGTCTACGAAATATAATTATTTGTTTGTATTTGATGCCTTTGACAACTGTGGCACACTTGACAAAATAATTCTGATGAGAATTCAGAAAGACATATAATTAAAAATTTATATTAAAATTACCACTTAAAAATTAACATTTAAAAATGACAGATGAAACTTTTTTTTCTAAAAATTCTTTGATATGACTAAAGTCATATAAAAAAAATAAGACTTGTGGAAATTGGGTAAAAATAATCCCCTACAGAGTACTTTAAGAATAAAGTGGCAGAAAGAGTTAAAATTCTCAGGAAATAAACTTAAAATCACAGAAGCAATTAGGCTTACTAAAGCTCCTAAAGGTATACATACACATCAAAAATGAAGGACAACTACTAAAGTAAGGTGGTTTTGCAGATAATCAATTCGGGCTTTGAAGGTCTTAAGAGGTAGAGCTATTGACCATCCCCACCCATCCCCCACGTCATCATGCCCCTCCCCCTGCACCAAAATAATTAACTCCAAAGTAAAACTGAATATAAAGCCACTATTGTCAAATGTTAAATGAATTGAAAAAGAAACTTTCAAGATATGTAATAAAATGACACACTGTGTGGCCAATGACACGTGTGAATGCCTTTATAATATACATCTGTGCAAGACTGAAGTGACACATGCATGAGCAGAAGGTCTACCATAAGGCATTCCTTTCTATTTAGTAAAGATAGTACAAAGAGTCTTCTGTTTAAATGGAGATATAGTTACCTCACAAAATAAGATATGCCAACCTTAACTAGAAACAAAGCAGAAAAGCAGTTATCAGAAGTTCTGTTCCACTTTTTGGACAGAGAGATTAGTTAATTCCTTTTCCTTGTTTAAAAACATAACAAATTTGACTTCTTAGTAAGTCACAAAATATTTAATTTCAGTTTAAAAGGAATATGAATTTAAGAGGAATAGTTAGCTTAGGTGGGAAGCAAAGAATATTTGGTATCTATTTTATTACATAATATCAAATTAATGATAAAATTCTTTATAGATTTAAACTTAAAACTACAGAATTTAGATTTAGATAAATGTAAACATATCTAAAGAATCTTTCTGAAGTATTGCGGCTTTGTTTATGCAGTCTTTTTAGTGTGGCAGGATATTATATTAAGCAGTATTTGGTGGTTAAGTATGTTCTGTAGTCCTTTAGAAACCCATCCATAATCAATCTCACTTCTTTACAAAGGACATGTTAGTCGTTAGAGTTTATCTAATCTTAGATGCCTTGGTAAGAGCGCCTTAGTTTTAGCTCTATCAGTAGAGTGTGAGACTTAAAAAGCCTTGGTAAGAAAGAAGGGCACTAAAACAGGGAATGTGCGTGGTGGCGGTGGGGGCAGTGGGAGGACACCTTTGTACATTTCACACATACTTTTTGGGATCCAACAGTAACTTTCCTGTCTTACTAAAAGGACATGTTAAGGGTGATTGACAGACACAACACAAACATTTAGCACACATACTTCAAAAGTATGACAATTTTTAATGAATAACTTAAAAAGTGTGATTGAAATGTGAAGATGTAATACTAAATTATGGTTCTCTACTAATTTCAGAATATACCTACTATTTGAAAAAATATAATACAGAAAAAAGTTGTGGAAAAGTGATATGGATTGATTAGGCATTCATGAGTCCCCCATAGGGTTGGGACAAAAATTTATCTTTTAAAATACAGGTTAGAAGATTTGGCCCATGTGAGCTACAACCAGAAGTAGTTTTTCTTCAGAGGTTCAAACAAACCCTTTCAATGATCTTGGTTTGGTTATTAAGAATCTAAACATCTGCACTGTCGCAACACAAATTTTGAAGACGAAGTTTCTGAGAACTGATATGAAACCTACACCTGATACTCTACATACACAGGATGCAGGTACAGGGTTTGGAGGTGATGAAGGAAAAGGGGAGCGGGAGTCTACCTATCTTACTACCATCACTCAAAATAAGGCCTACATAATGGTTTTGTTGCTGTAGTTGTTTATTTTTATTTGGAGTGCTGTTAACGACACTATGATGAACAAAAGAAGCTTAAAGAACAGGTATAGATATTAAAACTATACAATCTCTTCAAAAGACAATCTGAAAATCTACGGGAACAAAAAATACCAATAAATTTTACATGCTCAAGGAACTTTCTATCATAGGTAACCTTTCACCAGGGCAAAAGTTCACTTAGGCGGGGAAAAAACATTCAGCACCCTCTAACATAAATTTATGTTGTTTATTTAGGTTAGCTTTTAACCAGACTATCTAGTTTAGCTAGGCAATCACATGCATTTTTATAGGGAATCTACTTGAGACTGAGTTTTTAATCAATCTGTTTATTTTACTAAAGTACTTGAAGTCAGATTTTATGCCTTAAAGTATTTTATGAATTATCTATAAACAGAAAATTGTTACGGTCAATTTAAAATCTTTTACCAGGATGTACCTTGCACATAAAAGCAACCACATGGAATATTTCTGTTGTGAACTCAGTTTTTGTTGTAAAAAGGTTTCTTCTATAAATGGTGCCCTGTTAGACGATGTATTTCAGGAGGGTCTCTTCTACAGTCAACCAAATCAAGACACTTAAATTAAAATAGTATGTGTCTAGGTTTATTAGTTTGGGTTACTAGATAAATAATTTTCTCCTTTATCTGGCAAGAACTTTAAAATAAGATGAAAAAAGTTACTTAAAAAAAGATAAAAATGAGTTAAGATCACATAGAATTTCTTCCCTTTCTGTTTAGTAACTGAAATAGTCCAATTCAGTTATTTATATAAGGCTGTGTGGCCAGCCCTAAAAACCTGACAATATTCCTGTTGTTTTAATCTCTGGAATAAAGGTGTGACAAAAACACAGCTAGTGTCTGACACCAAACAAAAAAGACTAGTTCTTCAAGGCCAAATTTTGATCTGTTTCAGTATTTACACTGATGACCAGGTATGACTTGCTGTAATCAATGGAAATGCTTAGACATTTTGAGAAAACTAAAACATACAAGCAAAAACCAAAACCAAACAAACAGGAAAACAAAACCAAAGCTAAACCACATCAAATGAAAGCAAACCTCCTAAACATGGCAGCTATTTTAATTAGCAAGATGTGTATGTATGTATGATATACAGCTTTACTGAAGTGTACAACAAACTGCATATATTGAAAATACACAATTGTACATAATTAAAATGTATAAGTTTTGATATACATATATAGCTACAAAACCATCACTACAATCAAGATAAATGTATGCAGTTAATGGAAAACAGGGACACTATTATATAAACTGTAGCATACAGTATAAATGGAAAACCCATATATTAAGTCAACTGTCAAAATTAAAGAAAATGGCATAAAAATCAACTTATTTTGACAAAGTTCACAGAGATTTTTAAAAACCACAATGACTTCAGACAAAGCAAGGAGGGTGGCAGTAGCTAAATAATAATTCATTGGTTGAAATATTTTAACATTTTTCTAAAGAAATAAGTTCCACAGAATTATTAGATATGGAAAGAAAAATATAAATAAGCACTAAGTCATAGAGCATTTTAGCTGCAATTTATTCCCAGAATTAACAGGCAGGGGAGTCTTACTTCATAAAGCAGTTCCTAAGACAAGGTAAAATGCAAGTTAAAAATGTTTTGACTGTATTAAGCATCAGAAATGTAACCAATTTAACCAAATTGAGTAGCATAACATTTAAAATCTTTTTCTTTTTATATAAAGTTTGTGTATACTCATGCTATGCTCTATATAAACCTAACTATACCATAGTTTCTAAGCTTGTACTGAAGTTCCTAGACACATTTCAAACTTGCATATAAATTAGTCATACATTTTAACTCAGTAAGATCAAAAGTTAAGTATAAAATTATACTGTTTATAAATTGTTAAAAATCTTTAAGTTCTGTGGAGTTAGAAAACATCCATTTGGCTTAATTTTTCTCTAAAAGTCTTACCTCTGGTTCTCTGAAGGACTGATTATTCACATCTAGGACTCGTATAGTCCTTTTAATAGGTAAGAGACCTCCAATTTCATCATGCGCCACCATGCTTCACCAAGTATCCCTTAAAATCTTTAGAATTAATCCACATCCAAGTCAGCCCTATAACCAAGCACTACACAGACACACAGGCTTTTCTTTTGAATGCTCAGCCACCCTTGGCAGCCATTTGCCCATGCCTCTTCCTTGTGGTGGAGCTAACTGCCTCTGGGAGCAGCAGTGAAAAAGCACAGACCTCAAGGCTCTGTGGGCGGGGCGAACTTCGGACCAGGCTCCAGTGGGCGGGCACCTAATGGACACATGACTCCAGCTAACTGACAGCTGGGCACACCTAGGTTTCTCAGTTTTTGCAGTGCAAGAGAAAGCTCTTTAACAACAGGTTTGGAATGTTTACACTAAGACCAGAAGGGAAAAGGAAACTGGATAAATGTTAAGGCTTTTCCTGATTTAAAAGCATTCCCTAAGGGAAATTAATTGCTTATCTAGGTTACCTACTTTAGTACTTAGGCACAGACTGCCTATAAAACTCTATTCTATAAAACTCTATTACCTAGAAGGAAATTTAATTTGGACAACTTGACAACTTTAAGAAAATCATAATTCAGAGTTAAACAAGTGTATATGTTAAAGAAAAGCCAAACTATCCAGGTGCCTTGCCTTTATTTTACATGAGTACAAGTACATACACAATTGTAAAATTATCTAAGTCTTTAGAAACTGGTTCCCACCATTTTTCCTTAAGACTAGCAGAATAAGTACAGTAGGCACACTTCAGGTCACTCTGTTTCTAAAGTAAATACAAAGGATAACTGGACTACCTCAGAATTTAAAGTTCAGTTTTTCTTAAAGGCAGTTACTTTTCTCTGTTTTAGTTTTAATATGTAATAGATGTTTTATAACAAATACGTAAAGGTGATTTCTATTCTAAAAACGTGTAACATGGCCTTTCTCAATTCTGAATTAACCTTGACATTGTCTTAACAGGGTCAAAAGAAATACTTTAAAAGTCTTGATTTTACAGCCGAAGAAGTGAGATTCACAGAGGTGAATGACTTGCTCAAGGTCTTTAAATTTCTAGTCCAAATCCGTTCCCCTGTGAAAAACCACTACTTTTGTTGGTTTGGTAGGCCTGCTACGAAGCAGATTTTCTACTTTAATGGAAAGTACTGGTATTTTACTTTGAAAAGTAGGATTTTTATCCTGTGTATATTATTATGAATGGTATAATGCTGGTCCTCTCATTTCTAGTCTTAGGATTTATTAGGGGCAGAAAAATCTCAAAAATCTATGATGTAGACGGCCCTATTCTAGACATTAAGGGTGATACAAAAAAAAAAAAAATTTCATATTTGCTCCTAAAGTGCTATCAGACTATTGTGTAAAGGCAGGCCTCATGAAGCAACAACTAATGCAAGACAGCTTTTGAAAATTCCAGAATAAGCTATATAGCTAGTAAGTGCTTATAGGAGTTGAGAAGGAGAAACCATTTCTTGTAGTTTTCTGAGCTGGGATGAGAAAAGACACAGGGAAGAGGTTTTAAGATGTTATTTCATGCCTTGAAGGCCATCTTTTGTTTTCCATAGGTTTGAGCAAGGGAAAAGTGCAAGCCTTTCTCAAAGGAACAAGAGGGCGTGAACTTAGTGCGAAGTCACAGGCTGTAAAGACAGAGGAGCATAGGATTTTATTGAGAAGATGCAAGAGATAAATGAAAGCTATGTTGTAAGGTAGTGTTTACGATGCTTTTAAAAATGACTGTAAACATAATGCAAAAGTCACGATCAGCCATCAAGAACTTGAGATAGGAAAAGAATATACATGCAAGAGACAACAAATGGGTGAAGTCAAAGATGTCTATGATTTCTTTTCAACTTACAAGGGGTAACAGTTGATGTAAATGAAGAAATACAGAGGACTAAGCTTTGAAAGAAAATTCTGAGTTTCATTTTAGATGAGTCTGAGGTGGTGGAAGAACATGCAAAAGAAAACACTAAACTAGTACTTGGAAATGCTTAGCAAGGACTTGGAAAATGCCAGAGGGTAGATTTAGATGGGGGAGACAGATACATGGAGATCAGAGTTGAAGCTTTGGGAGTGAATGAAATGCCTGGTAGAGAATTTCTGGACAAAAATAACAGGGGTCCAAGGATTTAATTTTGGAGAAATGCTACGGGAAAAAGAATTTTGCAAAAGGAACAGAAGGAAAGCAACAAAGCAAGATGCTAAGGGAAGGAAGCATTAATTAAAGCAAAAAGGTTGAGAAGGGTAGGAAGAGATTCGTGGATTTAGTAATTATAAGTTTAATGAGGACCTCAAGTGTGCTAGTTCAGCAGAATAATAAAGACAGAAGATTACAGAGGTTGAAGAATGTGTAGAGCAAATAATTAGTGGCACAAACTATTTAAAATGAAAAATAATCTACAAAACAATTTACTAAGGTTTGCAGGACAACGTTATTTCTTGCAGGAAGAGCCAACACTACCCTTCTGTAAACATGAATGTGTTTTGTATTGATGTTAATTCAACTTTGTGCTTTGAGACCTTTTTTATACCTTATAAAGTAATGGTGATTGGTTATATTTCATCATCTATCCTTTATTACCCGGTCACACATGGGCAATATGTGATGTGGCTGGCTGTACCCGTGCTAGACTGTTTGTAGAAGAGAGTTCTATGTAGTATTAAAGTGGGATCACCTTAGAGATCATGGAATCCAATTCCCTAATTTTACAGTTAAGAACACTGATCTGCCTAAACCTTCAGAGGTACTAAGAGAGTGGACTAGAACCCAGTAGTCTGGTTAAGTTAGGTTAATCAGTTAGAAAATTGTGCAAGGAAGGCCAATACTTTGACCACTTAGGTTCATAAGGGAATAAAGAGCTATGCACAGCAAGAGGAACGAAGCTGCTAGGGCATTCTCATGGGTCTCTTACCTGATGTCTTTCTCTAAACTATGTTTTTCTATTCAGTTCTGAGACAGGTAAGGCCAAGATAATGAGGGGAAGGGATATGTCTCATTTCTCTCCTTTAGTTGAGGACACACAAGATAAAGCCTCCTTTAAAAAGCCTACAGGGTCAAATAGGGTCTAATGGTGATTGTCACAGAACAAAAATCCCAGTTCAACAACCCTAAAATCAGTTTCATTTGGAATGTTGAGGTTTTTGACTAAATATAATTTAGACAACAGTATATAAAACTTAAAGAAGCAACAACGACCACAGGATGTTCAATTAGTACTCTGAGTGATGATCTTGAGAGTATCTTGACTCAATCAATACTCCATGCAAATCAGGGCTGGAAAGGTCCTTTGAGATTAACTTGTCCTCTTCAGTTTTCTTAGGAGGAAACAGAAGGACATCCATGAAAAAGGAAAAGGAAATTTGAGTTCTTACTCTGTGCTAGGAGCTTTATGCATGTTATTTAACCAGCTTTATAAAATATGTATTATTACCTCCATTTTACAGATGACAAAACTAGACTCAGAAAGTTTAAAAAGTTTCGTGATCAATCAATGGCTGGATGGGTTTGAATCTGGTCTGCTCAACTTCTGTTAGAACACAGTTTCCAGAGAAGTCACTACATGTAACACCCTTAGTGTATGTTGGATGAATGCTCAGTGCTCAGCACAGTGGTCAAGTGTTGTGAGCCAGGGGCAGAGCTAGATTTAAAACCTTGGTCTCCTACTCTCAGGCCAGTGTTTGCTGAATAACTACTGGCATTTCACAGAAAAGAAAACCTCCCAAAAGCTGAGAAATTACTTGCCTTCTAGCTTTTTATATCAAGGCAACTAAGTAAAAAGATAAAATAGTTTCAGTTGCTGAAGTTTCAGAAAAGATCCTACTTCAATCGATCATTTCATGATCATATTATTAATAGCAACTATTTATATAACTTTCTATAAATGACATAATTGAAGTACAGATTGGTGAAGTGTCTTCTATGGGTGTATAAAATCTAAAATTATAGACTTAAGACAACTGAGTTATCTAAAAATAATGCAGCTTTGATAAAAATATCACGTTTTTGGTAAAGTTACTGGTTTCCAAAGACTAGGTTTAATTATAGCCTGTTTTTCTACTTTTATGGGGCTTTCAATGCTTTATTTCCTAAACAATGAAAAAGGCAAGGAGAAAGATTACATTGTTTCCCTTCTCCATAGAAAATGGACTGTTAGGTTATAACTACCTCCCCCGCCCCAACCCTTGATGTGAAATTAAAATTCTAAAATTTAGAAATAAATTAGAGCTGAAGAATAATCTTTACTTTTTTAAGTCTAGATACTATGTTTTTATTTACCTTTGGAACAATAACAAGTAGTTAGAAATTAGACTAGGAAAGCATTTTGGGCAGAGAAAACTAAATCTAAGCTCTCTGCTGCCCTCTACAAGTAATAATGTGAAATGCAATTGCTAAACTGCCTTTTTCAACTTACTAATTGTTTGCAAGGATCTTACATAGAGGAATACATAAACAATCTTTTAATCTGTAGAGAAATCTGGATGACAGTAAAATTTATATTCTCAGCATTGTGTAGCTCTGTTTTATATTACTAAAATAAACACATTCAAAAATCATACAAGTGTATAAAAGGCTTTTCTAAATATAAGAAAAATATATTCCAATTTAGAATTCTAAAGAGTTCAAGATACAAATAACTAGTATGTATCTCACTAAAAATAGGTTAGTTAAAAATAGAATTGCAAGTCTTTTTTTGAAAAATGTTATTTATTTATTTAAAGAGAAAGGGGGAGGGAGAAAGAGAGGGAGAAAAAACATTGATGTGCTAGAGAAACATAAATTGGTGGGTGATCTGGTGCCTGTTATATGCCCCCAGCCGGGGAGGGACCTGGCCCACAACCAACGCATGTGCCCCGACCAGGAATCGAATCAGCGACCTCCCGGTCTGCAGGATGATGCCCAATCCACTAAGGCACACCAGCCAGGTCAGAATTTCAAATCTTACTAAAAAAGAAGCACTGACTGAAATATTAACAAAATAGAACTTCAGAAAAACTAGAGCTCCAAACTATCTAGTAATGAGTTAAAACAACAACAAAGAAATTAGTAATGAAGTTATTGTGTGGATTTGCGTTTTTAAAAATCATGTGGATTAAAAATTTGAGTGTTTCCAAGCTTTACTAAGAATTTGGTTTGGGAAAAGATTAATTCAGATCAATTAAATACTACTAGAAAGACTATAAAAAGAATAGTTGACAGGCTAAGAAGTTTGGTATTCCTGAAACCATGGTTCTTTTTGCAATAATACAGACAGCATAGAAAATGGGCTATTGGTGATGTTAGTGGTAACTTTTTTATTTCAAGTACACAGGACAACAAATCATTTCCAGTATAATGTAAGATCACTTATGTTCATTTAACAAGATTTTGAGTGAGATTTCCCCCTGACACTCAGCTAAGGTCAGTGCCCAGTCTCCTATATTCTCAGCCCATTTTTTACTTCAGTTGTTGATGCTCCGGCAGTAGCCAGCTCCATGACAGCACCTTGCCTCAGCTACACCATGTACCTCTTGTTTTCCACCCTGGGCTTCTCAAATACTGGTGTGGCACATCACATGTGTAGGCTGATAGTGTGAGGGATTAATACCCAATGGGGCAACTGTTGACTAATAGAGCACAGGAGCTGGTGGATAAAAACTTCCCTTTCAGTCCCTTGAGAAGACAAGTCTGCAGTGTATTTCACATGGCTCTACAGAAGGTCCCAGCAAGATCAATCCTCAGTTGTCTACAGTGTTGACCAGCTTAATTATAAACACTTGCATAAGTTCAGGCTCTGATTTCTGGAGGGAATCCTGGCTAAGGCACTAACATTGAGACTGACCCTAGAGATTATATGCACAGGATGGGACCGTGGAACCTGTGCATTCACTGGTAAAATGATGATAAAGGCTACAGGTGTGGATTGGGTATAGCTAGAACAGTTAATGGCTTATGCAGCAGTGGTGACAAATGTACAACCCAGAAACAACAGTAACAGTAAGATTGCAGAGCTGGCTGGCTTTTGTTAATTGCTTTGAAAGCCTTGAAAAAGCAGCTGGTAACCTTTATAATGTTCTCAGAGTCATTACAACCAGAAAAGCCAAGTGGAAGCCCCTAAAATTTTACCTCCTACACCTAGACCAAGGTAATAAATAGAAGCACAAATGTACACCAAGAGGAAATAGATAGCATCAAAGTTACAGTAGGCAGGAGTGATAGTCTCCATTGCATCTCCTGTCAATCTGTGTGCCTTCTACAATGAGAGGGATTGTGTTGGCTAAGAGTATACTACTGTAAACAAACAAAACTTTTAATATCAGCTATTGTGCAAAATGTAGAACCTTTACTGGAACAGATCAACACATCCTCTAGCATTTGATAGATGGCTACTGATGTAACCCCTGTGTTCTTTTAAATTGCTATTAGTAAAAAGAATCAAAAGTAGTTCACTTTTACGTGAGAAGGATAGCAGTCTGTTATTTCATGCACTGAGGTGTTACCTTTTCTGTTTCCTGCCAGAGTGTTCACATGAGCCTTGATATCCACAGAACATCAAGTTAGTCTAATATATTGATGACATCATACTAACAGGACCTGAACAGAAAATGGTAAGGATTCTGGACACCACGGGAAGTCAAATGCATGCCATGAAAATTCAGGAGCTGCAGTATTAGAAGAGTTTTCATAGGTCCAATGACCTGAGGCCAATAGCCTGGGATCTTTCTCCAAGGTAAAGAACAAGTTATTGAATTTTGCATCCCCCACTAATAAGAAAGGAGCATGGCACTAGGTAGAACTCCTGCTAGAGGGCACATATACTGAATTTGGAAATTCTGCTCTGTCCCATTAACAGGGTAACCTGAAACACTGACAGTTTTAAGTGGGATCCAAAGCAAGAGAAGTCTCTGTAGCAGGTCCAAGCAGTGGTGCAAGCCGCCCTGCTGCTCAGGCCATGTGACCCAAAATCCTAACCAAGCTTGAGGTACCTACAGTAGACAAGGATGCTGTGTAATGTCTCTGCCAAGGCCAAGAAGAGGATTTCAATGCCAATCCCTAGGGTTCTTAAGTCAAGGCAGGAAACCACTTGCTGTTTGAACAGCAGTGCCTGGTGTGTTAGTAGCCCTCAAAAAGACTGTTTCCTATATAGTCCTGTGACCAGCTTTACCATTCTGTTGGTTCACTCATTAATACATTAAATCTCTGTCAGGTCTTTACTCTTTGAAGAAAAAAAAAAAAAAGCAGAGAAACTAGCATAGCAAAACAGAAAATCTACAACAAAATGAAGTGACAATGTTTCCATCAAATCCTTTTGTTGTCAGATAGTGAGTGACAAACCAGACAGCTATGACATCCACATGGTATCAGTCTTCACGCATTACGAAACAAAGGTAAGGAAAATGGGTATCTCTGATGGTCCTGATTCTAGGGGAACCCCCACAATGTCATGCTACTCTTAGAACAATAGCCTAACCTGGGAAGGACTCTAAGGATCGAATTCTTAGGCTGAGGGCAAAAACACTGCCATGCAAGGAGTTTATAGGTGCTGAAGCAATATGGGCCATATAAATTCTTGAAACTAATATTGCTCTGAGAAAAACTGCTGGGAGTAGGATCCAAATTGAGCAGAACAGGGCAATAGCAAGCAAAGACAAGAAAAAGTTCACCTACAAGAGAAAGGGAGCAGAAAAGAAAGATCTCAGAAAGCATGAGGATGAATTTTGTAAAATCACTTTGTGAAATAATAGAAGAGGGAACTCTAGAGTTATGAAGCCGAAAACAGGCTACCCTGGCCTAAAAATACAGGAAAACTCACTGCTCTTAAAAAATGAGCAACAGAAAAGGATGATGGACCTCATTTGAAATTACTGTAACAGAAAATGTGGAGTAGAATGTCTCCATAGCATAAAATAAGCAAATTATAGAAGCTATGGAAGAACATAAAACTCAGAAATTAGGTGAATGGAGAAAGAAAAATTGAAATAGGAGACGGAATTAAGAAAGAAGAATTATTTCAAAATAAAAAAAGTGACTAATGCATTAAGATAAAAATGAGACAAAAAGGAAGATGAGTTTAAAAAAAAAATCCAACATAACTATAAAGAATAGAGAGGAAAGATAAAAATAATAGAAACAATGTCAAAAACCAAAATTTAAGAAAAAATGTTCCTAAAAAATAACTTGAAAAAACCTACTTATTAACTTTTCAAGAGTGGCACTTTATGCCAGAAAACAATGGAGTAAAATATTTAATAAATTCAAGGAAAGAAAATGTGAGGCATGGATCTCACAGCCATCCAAACTAACGTTCAAGTATAAAGATTGCAAACACACTGATAAGCACATTCAATTACTCAGGGAATATGGTTCCCATGAACATTTCCTCTGAATTCACTCAATTCTGGAACAGCGGTCAGCAAACTTTTTCTGTAAAAGGCCAAATAGTAAATATCTTAGTTTCTGCAGGTCATATAGTTTCTGTCACAACTATTCAACTTTTGTCCTTGTATTGCTTTTAAAAGCAGCCATAAATAATATGTAAGTGAGCAGATTGGATATGCTTCGTGGGCCAGTTTCCTGTCCACTTTACTAGAGAGTGAGCTTCAGAAAACCAAAGACCTAGAAAAGTAGCGACATAAGGAGTGGTGCTGAGCGTTAAATATAGGTATTTTACTTGCAGAACAAAAACTGAAATGATGGTTATAGAGTACACAGCATAGCTTGTAATGGCTAAATGCTCTGACCCTTTAGGCACAGCAAAACTATTTAAAAAAAAATGGAGAATGGTGTGCACATGAAAGGTAAAATAAGCACTTATTACTTTGAATGTATTAATTGAGAAATGTGACACTACTTCAATCAGGGAAGGAGAAGATGTTCTAGTCAATTAAAATAATGCTGATAGGAATGAACCAATTTACAATTACCAACAAGATGAAACTGAAGGCATTATATAAAGATAACCAATAGAATAAAAACGCCAATCTTCCTAAATATCAAAAAATAAATCAAACCAAAAACATAGAAATAAAACGAAAAAGGAAAAAATAAAATAGAACAGATAATGAAAGTTAGCATGCTGTTTATCCAAGATAGTGGGATATACAGATAAATATGCAATTGCTTATATATTTTTTAAATATATATTTTATTGGTTATGCTATTACAGTTGTCCCATTTTTTCCCTCCCCTTTATTACCCTACACACTACACCATCCCACCCCCAGCAATCTCTCCCCCCTCCCCCGCCGCTTACTTCATGTCCATAGGTTGTACATATAAGTTCTTTGGCATCTCCATTTCCTATCCTATTTTTAACCTCCCCCTGCCTATTTTGTGCCTACTATTTATGCTGCTTATTCCCTGTACCTTTCCCCCCATTCTTCCCCCTCCCCCTCCCCTCTGCTTTACTGTTCATAGTTTTTGATCTTCTTTTTCTTAGATCAGTCCCTCTAACATTTCATATAATAAGGGCTTGGTGGTGATGAACTCCTTTAACTTGACTTTTTCTGGAAGCACTGGATCTGCCCTTCCATTCTAAATGATAGCTTTGCTGGATAGAGTAATCTTGGATGTAGGTCCTTGCTTTTCGTGACTTTGAAAACTTCTTGCCAGCCCCTTCTTGCCTGCAAGGTTTCTTTTGAGAAATCAGCTGATAGTCTTATGGGAACTCCTTTGTAGGTAACTGTTGCCTTTTCTCTTGCTGCCCTTGAGTCTCTCCTTATCTTTAATCTTGGGTAATGTAATTATGATGTGCCTTGGTGTGTGCTTCCTTGGGTCCAACTTCTTTGGGACTCTCTGAGCTTCCTGGATCTCTTGGAAGTCTATTTGGCCAGATCGGGGAAGTTCTCCATTATTTTTTCAAATACGTTTTCAATTTCTTGCTCTTTCTCTTCTCCTTCTGGCACCCCCATGATTCGGATGCTGGAACGTTTAAAGTTGTCCCAGAGGTTCCTAAGCCTCTCCTCATGTTTTTGAATTCTTGTTTCTTCATTCTGTTCTGGTTGAATGTGGATCTCTTCCTTCTGCTCCCAATTGTGATTTGAGTGCCAGTTTCCTTCCCTTTACTGTTGGTTCCCTGTATATTTTTCTTGGTTTCACTTTGCGTAGCCTTCACTTTTTCCTCCATTTTGCAACCATACTCAACCAATTCAGCGAGCATCCAGATTACCGGTGTTTTGAACTGTGCATCCGATAGGTTGGCTATCTGTTCATCGCTTAGTCCTAGTTTTGGAGCTTTGATCCATTCTTTCATTCGGGCCATATGTTTTTTGTCTCAGCGTGCCCGTTATGTTGGAAGTGGCGGAGTCATAGGTGTTTGCCAGGGTGGGGCAACCCAGGTCACTGTGCTGTGATGCTATATGTTGGGGAGGGGCCTGAGAGGGAAGAAGGCCACTTGCTCAGCTCTCAGGCAGCTTTCAGTCACTTCCCCTGCTGCACAAGCAAATTGGACCCTTCTATTGCTGTTTCTCAGGTGGGTGGGTTTGTGTACATTCTAGGACCCAGAGGGTCGCTCCAGTGAACTCTCCTGCAAGGCTGGGAATTTCTCCTGACGCTGCAACCCCCATAGATGTTTACAACCAGAGGTTTTGAGGCTTTTTTTCCTGCACTGGAACCCTGGACTGTGCAGTCTGTCTTGTTCCCTAGCTGTTCCTCCGATTTTTCTGCACACAAATGTGGACTACCCAGTCAGCCAGCTGCCGCCTCACCAGGGCCGCCTGCCAGCCACTGGCTTGCCGCGAGTCTTCTCCACCCCAGCTGCCCATCTCTGCCCCTCCTACCGGTCTGGATGAATGTTTATTTTTTAGCTCCTTGGTGGTCAGACTTCCATATACCTTGATTTTCTGGAAGTTCTGGTTATTTTTTGTTTTTATATTTGTTGTTACCCTTCTTTTGGTTGCGTGAGGAGGCAGTGTACCTATCTATGCCTTCATCTTGGCCCAAAACATACAAATAAAACAAAAAAGGAGAGAATAAAATAGAACAGATAATGAAAGTTAGCACGCTACTGTTTATCCAAGACAGTGGAATATATATATATATATATACATACACGCAAGTGCTTGTACTTTTAAAAAGTAGAGGATAAACCATAACATTAAAAAAAAAAAAAGATTTTGTATGGAAGAAAGAAGGAGTAGGGTCCAAGAGCCAAGGAGAGAAACAAGAACCTGACACACTTTTGTTACATAAGTATTTAGAATTATTATGTAAAAGCAGTAATTCTTAAAAATTGAAAATCAAAAGATGTGAGTTATTGGCGTAATTACTAAACATAGAAAAGAGCTAGATCAATAAACTGAGTAATTTGTACATCCTTCTTAAAGTCTATGTGTCAAAAACAAAAAATCCTGAAAAATAAAACAAAATGTTTTCAGTAATTGTGTGTTTTTTTTAAAAAGATTTTACTTACTTATTTTTAGAGAGGATAAGTGGGGGAGAGAGAACGTTGAAGTATGAGAGGTAAC
Organism: Pteronotus mesoamericanus; assembly: GCF_021234165.1. NCBI lineage: Eukaryota > Metazoa > Chordata > Mammalia > Chiroptera > Mormoopidae > Pteronotus > Pteronotus mesoamericanus. Next base: position 31,643,592 of record NW_026555060.1, read on the forward strand.
ATCGTCTGGTTGCCTCCCACAAGCCCCAAATGGGGTCCTGGCCTGCAACCCAGGCATATGCCCTGACTGGGAATAGAAGTGGCGACCTTTTGGTTTGCAGGCTGGCGCTCAATCCACTGAGCCATACTGCCAGGGCAAGTGTATCATTTTTATTAATTTGTAGTAATGTAACTGTTGTCCTAGAACCTGGAACTTGACATCCTACAAGAAAATGAGTCCAATTACCTTCTAACTATGAGGCAAGGGTCAAAAGGACATAAGAAATCAATACATTGTACACCTTAAATTTACACAATGTTGTATGTCAAGTATGTCTTAATAAAGTTGGAAGGGGGGGGGGGGAGGACACAGGATCCATCCTGAAGCAGCATAATCAAAATGGTCAAAATACAATAAATGTGTTCATACTCATGATTTCGTAACATTATAAAGAAAAAAAATTATTAGTTACTTTTAGAGAATTTTAATGAATTAAACTCATTATTTTTGAAAACTGATAAAGGAAAAGAGTCAAGTGTTTGTCCTGCATGTATTATAAATCAGTACCTTGAAGTAACCAAATGACTGATGAGGGAAATCTTCTCTTTACAGAAATATTCCAAATAATATACAGAGGACTGATAAAGGCACAATACCACAATTTTGCAATCTTCAATGAATACACTGATCTAGGCAATGATAATTAATTTTGAAAACATCACAAAAAGACACTATATACCTCTGGAAGGGAGTACATAGCCCAAAACAATCTCTGAATCTAACTATCAATTTATCAGAAATACTAAATAGAGGAACACAGGAAATGATGGCATGGGTTTGCAATTATGAATATTCAGACTATGGAAAGCTCTATAGAAAAAAGGACATGATTTCTTCAACAACAACAAATTACAAGAAAACAGACAGGAAACTTACAGATTAAAAGATACTTAAGAGATATAATCAATCACAATGTATGAACCTTGTATGAATTGAGATTCAAACAGACAAAATAAAAAACAAAAATAGTATGTAACAACAATCTAGGAAAGTGTGGGCACTCAATCTGATAATATAAATGAAATGATACAATGTTTAGGATTTGAGTCAAAATAATCCATAGGAGGGTAGGTGACTGGACAGATGAAACAAGACTGAACCCATCACCATGATAAATGCTAAAATAAGGGTAAAGACAAGAAGGAATGTCGTTAAGATCTGACCATGATTCTATTGTGGCAAACTACAAATAATTGTCTTATTTCTGTATATGATTTGATTTGAAGCTACCAAAAACACACTCAGGGTTGTCATTTCATACTTTTTCTTTCTTTGAATACAAGACTTAAGACTCATAGATAGAGAGCAGGCTGACAGCTCTGGGATGGGGATTAGAGGGTGAAGGGATCAAGCAAAAAAGAAAAAGGACTTACAGACAAGGACAGTAGTGTGGTGATTGCAGGGGGAAGGGGGTGAGTGAAGGTAGAAGAGGGTATAAGAGGGATAAAAAGTAATGGAAGAAATACAATAAAAAATAAAAAAATAAAAATACCTCCGGCTCTAGCACGAGGATTCTAAAGCAAGAGATCTGAGATGGAGACCAAGAAGCTGAATATTTAATAAACATTTCAGGCAGCTTTTAAAAAAAAATGTAATTAAAACTGTTTTACAAAAAGCCTAACACTGAGAATACATAATTCTTCTATAAAGACATTAGTACACATGCACACAATCTGGCTTGCTGGATTTGCTAAAATGTTGATGAGGCAGACCTATTAAAATTTAATTTTTAAAAAATACCTTGTCTTTAAAAAAAAGCAGCAGCTGCTATCATTAAACATAATGCCAAACTATTTTAAAAAAAATCTCATTAAAAATGTATAACTTTTTCATAACAATCTTTAGAAAAGGTCCCTTAAAACCAAAATGGTTATATAAAATTTGCCAAATGATAAAAATGGAATAAGAAATCCCAAAGATACCAGGTTTCTGGATTTACCCACAATTGTACACTAAAGGGCATAATTATTTTTAAGTGTGTACTGAGTATTACTTTTTCATAGGTCACACACTGGAAACTCATGGACCCCATCTGACTTAGAAATGAGTTATATGGCTTGCATGGTTTTTTAGAAAAAATGTGATCCGACTTTTAAAATACAGGAGATTTCATGTAAAAATCCAGATTTTGACAGCCCTACATGCAGCAGTAACTAGAGCAGAGTAGCAGCTTCTTCTTTAAGAAGGGGTATGGCACGCTCCTTTTCACCATAGTCCTTATCCTATATCCTAACTCTTTTCTTTGCACTTATTTTAGGTCTGGTCTCCTTAGACATGAATATGTGATCATCAGTTATAGCCAAACATTGTTCTGAGGGAGGTTTCCTCCTCATCCTTAACAAAGTAGAAAAAAAGAGGCTATCTATAAGAGCCAATATCATTCAGTTTTAAAAAATGCAACAACAAAAAAAGCATTCATGGTTCTTATAACACAGAAATAAATGCTACCTGCATATTTTTAAATGCTTTTCTTAATAGAGCAGTAAGGCTTACCTTCAAATCAAGGCTGCTAAGACTTATGACATCATCATCTTTTTCTCTTCGTTTTCTTTTCTGTAAGACAAAAAAGATTTCATTCTTACACACAAGGAATGCATGTTACTCCATACAACTAGGAAAATCACTTTAAGAAGTAAAGCCTTTGGCTGTATTTAGAAGAATATTTTTATGAGGGATGCTCATAAATTATCTCTTCCACATATACTGTCTAAACAGCACCCCCTTACTAAATCATTTCTTGTTTATGAAGTGATTCTACCCTATTAAAAAACTTACTTCTGCAAAGTTTGTCAGAACAGTACTCTTATATAAATCAAGGGCTTTCTATATTTGTTAGAGAAAAAGTAAATGTTTTATACATAAAGGCAACAAAGGTTCTTTAAAAAGAAACACATGTTATTTATTACATGAGAAAGAGGGAATCTTCCCTAGGAAAAAAATATGCTTTTCTCATGGCCCAAAGTAATTACCTTGAGGAGAAAACTTGTGGGAGTAGAATCAAAATCAAGCAGGACAGGGACAATAGAAAAAAGGAAAGATAAAGTCCAGGTAGAAGTGGGAAAAATATGTGGAGCCTGAAAGTCTCAGAAGCAAGCCAACATGAAAACAACAAAGAGAGAACTCTATGAAGTTAGAAAGCCCATCTGAACCGAGCCTCTTTGTTAAAGTTCTGGAAAACTACATTCACACTAAAAAGAACAGAAAATTCTCCAAGTCAAATCCTTCACAAAATAACTAAGGAAAAAGAGAATAAGGGTCAGAATAACAACCCTACAGAGAATAAAGGTACCTCAGAAGGAAATGCTCAAAGAAGCAGAAAAAAACTATAACATACTGTTTCAAATTTAGCTAAAAGACAGGAAAATGACACGACATGAAAAAAAGAATATAAATCAGACTTAGAAAAAAACTAAAAAATGAAGTGACAGAACTCAAGATCTAGAAGATGCAGAAAAGTAAAAATAAAATCCTAACTTCAAAAAGCAAACTAAGCAAAAGTCCTGCATATATGTATTTTATCTGTGTGTGTATTTGTAAATAACTATATGAGCAAAATATACAGGGAAACATTAATGGTGCTGTTGACATGGATTAGAGTGGAGGTTGGGGATGGGAGACAGACTCATACAGGAAGGTAAACAGGAGAAAACCGCCAAGCAAAAGGATTGTATTGTGGGGAAAAATGCATACACATGACCACACTTATGCCTTTATATAAAACTGTACATATGTGTAGGCATACATATATACAAAGAAATTTAACAGATTTTAAAACATTCTACTGTATTTTCTTCTATTTTGAAGTTTTGTCTTTCATATTTATTCAATCCATCTAGAATTTATTTTTGTACATATGTGGTATGAAGTAATATAGCCAACATGTCAGCACCCCCCGACACCACCTGATAGCACAATTCCTTCATAATGCTTACGATACAGTAAGTTCTCAAATATCAGTGGGTCAGTTTCTGGATTATCTGTTTTGTTCTATCGATTTATCCATACCTGCACCCATATCATGTTGTATAATTACTGTACGTTTGGGATTTTTTTTTTTAAGGAGTTTCATTTTTTTTTTTTTTTTTAAGATTTTATTTACTTATTTTTAGAGGGAAGGGAAGGAGAAAAATAGGAAGAGAAACGTGTGGTTGCCTCTCACATGCCCCCTACTGGGGTCCTCGTCTGCAACCCAGGCATGTGCCCTGACTGGGAATCAACCGGTAACCCTTTGGTTTGTGGCCAGCACACAATCCACTGAGCCACACTAGCCAGGGCTGGAGTTAAGTCTTAACAGCTAATACAGTAGGTTGTATGCTGCCTGACTTGTACACCACTTTTGCTGTTCTGGGTCTTCTACTTTTCCATGTGAACTGTAGAATGAGATCGATTACATTCCAATGGGATTTCTATCAGAACTACACGGAATTTGTTAATTAATTTTGGGGAGAATTGACATTTTTATGCTATTGAGTCTTTCCTTGCATGAATGTGGTACATCTCCATGTAATTAGGTGTCCCTCTGTTCTTTATTAATGCTTCCCAATAGTTCCCATAAAGTCTCACAGATCTTTCCGTAGACTTATTAGATTTTAAAATCGCTATTATTTCAATAAAAGCATCTTTAAAATTACATTAAACTGTTTATTGCAAGTATATATACATTCTATTGGTAACTTTTTATAACTTTTATAGTGAGTAGCCTTGCTTGAACCCTGATTAGTTCTAATAGCTGCTATTAATTTTCTCTTGGATGTTCTATGTAGACAATTATGGTTTTTTCTAAGTAACGAAGTCATATTGTCCGTTTTTTCCTAATTTGTATATCACTTATTTTCCTGTCTTACTGTGCTGGCTAGGAGCACTAGTACAATGCTAAATAGACACAGTGACAGCAGGCTTTTTTCTAAATTTGAAAGACATGTTTAAATATTTTATCATAATGTATGTTGTTTGTGGTTAAGTCTCAGACTAAGGATGCTTCTATTCTATTCCTGGTTTGCCAAGATATTATGGGTGTTGATTTTATTTTTTTCCACTCTTGCTTTTTCTTCTCTTCTCATTGATTTATTTCATTGTTCGTTTTCTAATCTCTTAAGTTAGATGCTTAATTTTTGTTATTTTCTTTTCTTAAATGATATATTTTAAAATGATAAATCTCCCACTTACAGCTCCTTAATGACATTCCAAAAGTTTTAATGCATAAGCCATAAGATATTTCTTTTGACCAGGGAGACTTCTATGGAAGTGTTTTTCCAAGTGGTAGGTCCTCATCCTGGAGGATACGCAAGAATGTTCCTTGGAGTGCAGAAGAAAGATGTTAGAACTTTCATTTTTATGTATTAATCCTTGAAAATAAGCTTTACTAATATTTAATATACAGATGATGAGTGCATCACTCACATTATGTGGTTAAAGATAATGGTGATCTAATCAGTTACTATAAAAAGTCAGTCCTCAGGATACAAAATTAATATCTAGAAATCAGTTGCATTTTTATATGCCAATAATGAACTATCAAACAGGGAAATTAATAAAACAATCCCATTCACAATTGCTTGAAAAAGAGTAAAATATGTAGGAATAAATCTGACCAAGGATGTAAAAGACCTGTACTCAGAAAATCATAAGACACTGAAGAAAGAAACTGGAGAAGGTACAAGTAAGTGGAAGCACATTGTGTTTATGGATAGGAAGAATTAACATTATTAAAGTGTCCATGCTACTCAAAGCAATCTATAGGTTCAATGCAATTCCTATCAAGATACCAATTATGTATTTCACAGAACTAGCACAAATATTTCAAAAATTTATATGGAACCACAAAAGGCCTCAGATAGGAACAGTGATTCTGAGAAAGAAGAACAAAGTTGGAGGAATCATGCTACCTAATATACTGTACTGTAAGGTTGTAGTAATCAAACCAGCATGGTAATGGCATAAAAATAGACACACAAATCAATGGGACAGAATGGAGAGCCCAGAAACAAACCTTTACCTTTACAGTCAATTAATATTTGACAGAGGAGGCAAGCACATACAATGGACTAAAGGTAGTTTATTTAATAAACGGTGTTGGGAAAATTGGACAGATACATGCAGAAAAATGAAACTAGACCACCTTCTTATGCCACACACAAGAATAAATTCAAAGTGGATTAAAGACTTAAATGTTAGACCTGAAACCATAAAAATCCTAGAAGACAGGAAAATCTCGGACACTGCTTGTGGCAATACTTTATCTGATATATCGTCTCAGGCAAGGGAGATAAAAGAAAAAATAAACAAATGGGACTACATCAAAACAAAAAGGCTTTGCAAATCAAAATACCAACAAAATAAAAAGAAAACCCATAGAATGGGATACATCAGGTAAGGGTTTAATAACTGAAATTTATAAAGAACTTAAAACAAAAAAAAGCCAAACAATTGTATTAAAAATTGGGCACAGGACCTGAAAAAACACTTCTCCAAACAGGACATATGGATGGCCAATAAACATATGAAAAAATTCTCAGCATCACTAATCATCAAATATGCGCAAATTAAAACCACAATGAGATATCACCTCACACCTGTCAGAATGGCTATAATCCAGAAATCAACAAAAAAGTGCTGGTGAGGATGTGGAGAAAGGGGAACACTTTTACACTGCTGGTGGGAATGCAGACTGGTGCAGCCACTGTGCAAAGCAGTATGGGGATAACTCAAAAAATTAAAAATGGAATTGCCTTTGGAGCCAGCGATCCCACTTCTGGGAATATATCTGAAGGAACCCAGGCTCTAATTTGAAAGAACCATTAAGCACCCCTATGTTCATTGCCGTGTTATTTAGAATTGTTAAGGTATGGATGCAGCTCCCCGTCCATCCCCCACAAGTGTCCAATAGTACATGAGTGGATAAAACAACTATGGGGCATTTACATATTGGAATATTACTTGGCTGTAAGTAAAAAAGAAGAAAAATTTACCCATTGTGACAGCATGGATGGACCTGCAGAATATTATGCTAAGTGAAGCAAGCCAGTCAGGGAAAGACAAATACCATATGCTTTCATTCATATGTGGAATCTAATGAACAAACTGAACTAACAAGCAAAATAGAGACAGACTCAGATGGAGAGCAGGCTGACAGCTCTGGTGAGGGAGTTAAGGGGTAGAGGGATTGAACAAAAAGGAAAAAGCTCACAGGCATGGACAACAATGTGGTGACTGTGGGAGGAAGGTTGTATAAGGGGGATAAATGGTAATGGAAAAAATATAATATTTCAGATAGCCATCATTAACTTCACTATACATGAGTATTGTGCTTTGAGATATTAGCTAATAATGGCGGTATAAACATAAAAATTTTAAATATACGAGGGGTATATGTTCAATTATTTTTACTGATAGGCTTGCAAATCAAGTTTAGAAACACTTCTAAACTGTTTCTGTTTAAGTTTAGCTCATCAAATAGTAAGAGAAAGGGACCAAGATGAAAAAAGTTTCAAAGGAAAATGTACAATTGCATTAAAATCAAGAGACACTTTCTGTGAAAGCTTATCTGATCAATGAATGTATGTGATCAGTATAAGAACACAGAAACCTTAAACACGGGTCTCCAACAGAAACATAAATTATAGACAAAAGGAGAGAACACAAATTAAGTATGTATTATTGAACCTATCAACACATCAATATAGGCACAATCATAAAGTTTGGCAAACTAAAAATGGAATCATTTTTGCTTTTTTACCCAAATAAGAAAAGCATAAGAATTAACTCTATTTGTATTGGTTTGGCCAAAAAATCTGCTATGTTTTTTCCATTCCATGGCTCTAGTAGTGCTTAGCTGTCTTTAACTTCATTTGAAACAATTTTGTTAAATTGTTTCAACTATCATATCAGTGTTCATTAAAAAAAACTTACCAAAATTGGTGAATTTTTATGCAATCATTTTGATACTGAAGATGGAAGAAGATACACAACATTGTTGGTGTATTATGCTTTATTGTTTCAACAAAGGTAAAATGTAACAAACACAAAAAAAGATTTGTACAGTGTATGGAGAAGGTCCTGTGAATGAGTAAACATGCAAAAGTGGTTTGTGAAGTTTCTGGGTACTATTGACACTACGGTCAAATAATCCTTTGCTGTGGGGTTGTCTTATTAGAAGATAGCACCTCCAGCCTCTACCAGCTAGACAGAAGCCAATAGGGGAGACAGCTGACATACTCGAAATATTCAAATCAATAAAGCTATTGGTGAAAATGAAAAATAGGTCTTTTATTTTAATGGAGAAAACATAATGGACTTTTTGGCCAACCCAATATATACTTTATTTATATGAATACTATGAGGTAATAAGTTTTTAACTATAAAAAAGAATTAATTGTATGATGTCACTTTGCACAAAGTTAGATGCCTCTGTAAAGTCTGTCTAAAAATAATGAAATAGTCTATACTAAAATGATTAATAACAGAAAGTAATTCATTCTTTATATCTTATATTTTTCAACTATGAAAAAAGTTGTAAGAGTATACACATAAAAATAATTTCATGTTTTATAACATATTCTCTTAATACTGGTGGGAATAAGAGAAAGGATTACATAGATTTAAAGATGAGTAAGTCTAGTACTTTTCAAAACACATTTTATATTTAATTGAAATAAAAATAATTTTCTTTTAGAGTGTTAGGAGAAAATAATTAAATTAGGTTGCCAAAGATGTTGAGAGAAGGAGACAACTGAGCTGTACACCAGACTGAAAGACAACCCAGGAATTAATTATAATGTCTTGGGAAAAACAAACAAACAAACAAGCAAGCAAGCAAACCAACCCTAGGCATTTACTCACCAAAGTGAAGTCCCAATGGGGGCCAGGTGTTAAAAATGTGAAGGAGCTCCCTCTCCTAAGGGAATATCTGTTAACAGAAATTAAAAAAATAAATAAATTGAGGGTAAAGCAGTAGACATGTAAAACAATTTTTTTTCTGTTTCAAAACTGTTAAAAGTAGACTTTTAGTTATTCAGTCATAGAAATAATAGGGAGGTTATGCCAAAAAAAAAAATAGTCAGGGTATAGGTTCTAGTCACTTTCAGAATCTTTACAAAGGTGACAAAGCCTTTATAACTTTAGTAGATAGACTATTTTAAAAAAATAATTCACCGAGTCAAGCAGAGTTTATTTTAGGAACATATACCTGGTTCAATTACATGAAATCTCTTTATATACTACAGTAATAAGTTAAATAAAAACAGTAAGTAATGCAAAAAATTATTTGACAAAGTTTAATGTTCATGCCTAATATTTTAAAAACAAGAATAAAAGGGTATTCTTAATAAAAGAAATCCTAAATGTATTCAACTTGAATTTCACATTGTCTTTCATGTACTGATTTTTTAAAAATTATGATTTAATAAACTGTCAAGATTAACATTTCACTAGGATTTTGTTCTTTTATTAAGTGACAGATTTTACTTTTGTATCATCTATTCATTCAATGTAAAGAAATAAAGAGAATCCTTACAACAAACACTTGTCTTCACCTTTATAAAATATAAACCTCTATATTTATAAAATATGGAGAAAAACCACTAGAATAGCACATAAAAAAGTTTATAAATTATACTTATTGTTAATTGTTTCAGATGTAAATATAATTTGTTTTTTCTCCTTTGTGGAAATAAATAAAGATGAACCAAATGAGAAAAGCTCTTTATTCAGAGCTTGCCATAGCAAAGGAGTCAGCCACTATCACCCCTATTTAGGCAGACTCAAAAGCAGGCCTAAAACCTTTATAGTAGAAAAGAGGGGACTTCAAATGTACATTGACCGGAGGCTCCTGGCAGGCTAGCTAGGAACAGGGCATCTTACTGTGATTGATTGGGATGCAATTTGGCTTGCTCTCGTTGATTCCAAGTTAGAAGGGAGGACTAAAATTAGGGAAGCTGGCAGTTATTGATCAAGTCCTGGTCATCTGGGGCCAAATGTTACAGAAGTTACTGTTTAGCTTTCTAGATTATCAGTCCATTGTCCATTTCTATAGTCCATACCTCACCCTTGATCCTCAAGGTCTTTGTTTACTAGAAGTTACAGACACACCACAGATGGCTGTTTTATCCTACAATAATTTATAAACTTAAATCAAACACAAGGGTTCCTATAGTTTTTGAAGCTAAGTAAAAAGCAGAATTTTGTTTATATTTTGACAAGAAACACAAGGGAATAGAGCCACAGGAGAAAGAAGATGTCAAAATAGCTTCACAGAATAATTAGTAATTAAGTAGTACAAAAGCTTTATCAAAAAGAAACAGTAAATTAACAAAGCATACAAGAACCAGGAAGGCTCTTTGGGCACAGGGAATAGCACATGTTAAGGAGTGAAATGAATTATATGTAGGAATCTCCAAGTAGTTCCGTATGTTTCATAATCATAAGAAATAAGTGCTAGATCATAATGAAAGGCCTTACATGAAATTCTTAAAGAGTATAAGCTCTAGAACATGTATGGTAGCTATTAGCTATTGAATTCTAAATAAGGAGAAAGATGGATTGGAAGAAGGCAAAACTGACTGGTCAGGAAGACCTTTAGGAAGAAGCTCCAATATTCCTTACCATAGATGGTAAGGGGATGAATATTGTAATAGCAGCAAGGTTTGAGAAAAGAAGCAGGTTAGAAAGAAGGTACAATGAAAAAGTGAATAGATTTTTCCTTTTCCTTGCTATGCCTGTTCAGTTACTACCAAGGTTCTTGACGTAGTGAAATATCACGCCACTAAAACAAATTAAAAATAAATGCAGAAAGATCTTAAGGTATTTAAAGCAAATATTTCATAAATAATTATTTGAGAAAGATTTGTTAGGTAACAAAAATTCAACCAGGTGAATTTTAAATACCAAATTTGCCTTATTGAACTATTAATGAGTCAGGCAGTATCCCATCTAGCAAATAGAAAGGAACTCCAAAATGCTGTATGGATTACAAGGTTTTTAAAGAAAGAAAGGGGAAAGGGGAAAATGACATTATTAGTAAAGAATACATTGTTTCAGGCAAGCCTAATCTACTGAGGGGAAGGGACAAGACCTATCAGCATATTATCTCATTAGTGCTGATTAGGTATTCCATATGGACTGGTCAAAGGTTACATTCCTGGGAAGGAGAAACTGCAATTAGCTTAAGTAATAAATCCTGGTTTGCAGAGGCGGGGCTTGGCACAAATGACTCCATTTTGGGCCTGTTGTTTCTCTGTAACAGATTAAGGCATAGGAAAGCTCTTACTACTCTTGGAGCGTTCTCTCTCTCCCTCTCTCTTCTCTCTCTCTTTTGAGTGCCTCTTTAGTGGAGCAAAATAACTTTAAAAAATGGTTTTGCCACTGCAGAGAACTCAAGCAACAATGAAGAAAACAGTGTAATTTTTGATAAAACACTTTAACAAGGTTTTTAAGTTAAACAAAAAAAGACATCTGAAATACAATATAATACATATGCCTAAACAATATATAGGTATAATATTATAAACAAATGCTACAAGATTATAGGAAAAACAGGACCTTCATACCATGATTCTATAGATCACATTTTTAAAAAACACTACTCTAGAGAATCGAGATGGTGGGGGAGTGAGTGTAAGTCACACTGACATCCTCCCAGGACCAATCTGGAATTACAACTAAATTGTGGAGAAATCACCTGGAACAAACAACTGAACAACAGCGAGAGAGGAGCTTTATAACCTCGACAGACAGAAGAATCAGCTAAAGAGTATGGTAGATACTTGAGAAGGAGGGCGGGGCTCCCATAGGCAGCAGCACCAGAAGGATATTGAAATGGTCAGTTGGATCCCCCTGAGAAGAGTGGAGTCTAAAACATAAGCAGGGATCTCCAGCCTACAGCACCACAGCCCAAAATGTACACAGATAATAGCCAGCTTCAAAAAGCAGCAGAATTACTCTCTGCCAGACACAAGTGGCTGGAGACGCAGAGAGCCTTTTAAAGGGCCAACTCATACATTTTTATTTGTAGCCACTTACCTTCGTCTCAGGCAAAGGCGAGGGCAGAGTGGGCTAGAGACACCAGAGGAGAAACTGGGGAAGGAGGCTTTCAGGAGAGAATGGAGAGAGTAGCTGGCGGGATCCCAGTGCTGACTCATCCCCCGTAAGGCAACAGCCATCTTGTTCTGGCAGAGACCACTCCCCTGAGAGGCAGCAGCGTGAGAGGGAACCAACAACCCTGCTCCCAGGAAGGACTCTGCCCTGGCCTAGTAGTGCTAAAGCCTGATACCTGAGTACAGAGTGGCAGCCACAGACAGTAGATTCCTGACTAAAGGGGGTGCAGACTGGTCTAGAGACACTTGAGGAGAGACCTGAGACAGACGCTTTGGGGAGAGAACTGAGAGTAGCTGGTGGGATCCCAGTGCTGACTCATCCCACATACAGCACCAGCCGTCTTTCTCAGGCAGACCACTTCCCTGAGCGGCAACAGCATGAGACTACACAATAGCCCCACCCCAAGGAGGGACTCTGCCCCGCCCTGTGGTGTCTAAGCCTGACTGCTGAGTGCAGAGTGACTAGATTAACAACTGAAGGAGACAGCCACAGGCAGTAGATTCCTGGAAGTCAAACAGACTGCACACAGGGTCAACATCGGACATCATCAGAGGCAGATCCAGAAAGAATAAACAGCGGTCTCCTACCATAGAAGTTCACACCACAGAGTCAGAAAATCAAGACAGATCAGTTTAAGAAGCAGATGCAAAAAAGAAAAGTCCCACAAATAATGGGAAGACACAGACACACCTCCCACTCGAAGGGAAAGGAGGAATCCTCAGAAAGAGAACTAAATCAAATAGAGGCAAGTAAACTATCAGATATTGAGTTCAAAACAACGGTTCTAAGGAAGCTCAATGAGCTCAGAGAGAATTACCAAAAACGACAGGGAAACTACGAGGAACTTACTGCAAACTGTATCGGCGTGAAAAAGGACACAGAAATTGATAGTTTCAATAAGAGACAAGAGGAAATGAAGAACACCATTCCTGATTTGAAGAACACAGTAGAAGGAATCATGAAGGCTAGATGAAGCAGAGGAACGAATCAGCAAGCTGGAGGATAAGGTACATAAAAGCTCCCAGAAAGAGCAAGAAAATGAAAGAAGACTCAAAAAGAATGAAGAGGCATTGAGGGAAATGCAGGACAACCTGGAACGTAATAATACACATATAATAGGGACACTAGGAGGGGAAGAGGAGCAAGGGATAGAGAACCTGTTTGACAAAGGAATGATGGAAAACTTCCCTAATTGGAGCAGAGAAAAAGTCACTCAAGTCCTGGAAGCACAGAGGGTCCCATTCAAGAGGAACCCAATGAGGCCCACGCCAAGACACATCCTCATTAAAATGGCAAATATCAAAGACAAACAGAGAATCCTAAAGGTAGCGAGGGAGAAAGAGGTAGTAACATAGAAGGGAACCCCAATACAGCTAGCAGCTCACTTCTCAACAGAAACACTACAAGCCACAAGGGAATGGCAAGAAGTATTCCAAGTCATGAAAAGCAAAGGCCTGCAACCAAGGCTGCTCTACCCAGCAAGGCTCTCGATTCAAATGGAAGGCAAAATGAGGAGTTTCCCAGACAAAAGGCGGCTAAAACAATACACCTCCACCAAACCAGCACTGCAAAACATGCTAAACGGACTGCTTTAAGAAGATGAAGAAAAAGAGTCTATGAATACCCAGTTCCTTTCACAGTCACTAATACTGATATTACCAATATTTTTAATACTTATTAATCTGATGGTGACAATGATGTGTCATTTTCCTTGTTGCTTTGTTATTATTTGTTGAAACTAAACCTGTTTTTGTATATTTCTTGCCTATTTCTGTTATTTTTTAAAAGCTTGAAATGGCTTTTTGGTATTCTTATAGCCATATTTTGATTAAATGTTTGTAGAACTTTTTCCCTAAAAAAAAAAAAAAAAAAGAAAAAAGCTATTAACTTTTTTTTGGATGTGTTGCAAATGCTTTCCTATTCTATTACTTGTCCTTTAACTTTTTTATATGTATATTACTGTATAGTCTTAAATGTTTAATATAGTCATATTGTCAATAGTTTACTTAAACTTCTGGGTTTGAATATTTTACTTCCCAGAAAGAAAAATACTATTTTGTATTTCCTCCAAAAACTCCTTAGATTTTACATACTGATTTTTAACTCACCTGAAATATTTCTTGTATAACATGTGAAATAGGGCTCTTTGTTTTATTTCAAGAAATTTGTTTTATTTCAAGTAATAGCAGTCTACGCACTTTATTTGTTGAATAAGCCTTATTTTCCCCATTGATTTGAAATATCAATTTAGTCATAGATTACACTGTAAGACAGAGATATATGTTTGTTTCTAGAATACTGATTTTATTTCATTGATCCACTTGATTATTTCTGTGCTGGTGTCATGTTGTGTTAATTGCTGAGAATTTAGAATGGATTAAAATTCTTTAATATTTTATAATAGATTTTGACATTTAATAAATAAATAAATAAATAAAAACAGCATGTTAAAAAAGGAAGAAAGAAGGAACTCCTACCTTTTGCGACAACATGGATGTAACTGGAGAATATTATGCTAAGTGAAATAGGCCAGTTGGTAAAAGACAAATACCATATGATCTCACCTATAAGCGGAATCTATTCAACAACATAAACTAATGAACAAAATAAACCACATGCATGGAAACATGGAACAGATTGAAAGTGACCAGAGGGCAAGGAGAGGGAACTCAACAAAGAACATGTACGAATGACCCATGGGACATGGACAACAGAGTGGGAATTGACTGTGGGAGAGGGGGATGGGGTGGGATGGGATGGGTAGAGGAGGGCAAAGGGGGAAAAAATTGAGACAATTGTGATAGAATAAACATGATTTAAAAATAAAAAATTTTTAAAAACCCCACTGCTCTAACTAGGTGCTATCATATACCATATGGTTAAATACAATCTTCAGTAAGAACTGAGCTGAGAAGCAGCAATTATGATTTCTTAGTCTGTTTTTAATCTAATAAATATACTTATTCCAAGTAGAAATCATAGTGGTACTTAAAATATTTAATAAACACTGCCTTTTGGGTGTAAGAAACCTGTTAAGGAGATCACAAAACCAGAGCTATTATTTCTTTATTTCCTAGAATTAACCATACTGACCTCAGAATAAATTTGATGTCTGAAAGCTGGAAAGAAAAATAGTTCTTAGGAATTTTAAACAGGGAAACAAACTGGAAAAAATATTTCCAATTGGATGGCAGGATTCTTTCCAGCACTAGCTATAATCAGCTTAACAGTAATGCTATATTTTCCCATTTCAATAACAAATGCCTATTTATTTTGAATACCCATGGAAAAAAGTAACCCCCAAAACAAATTATGCCCAGAAAGCATGTGAGACAATGCCAACTTTCAAAACTCTTGGAAAGACATAGTCATTTTTCACAGGGGTCAGACTCAAATTGAACAGCTATTTTAAATCCTTGTGGGAAAATATTTTTTGATTTCATAAAGCATTAAGATTCTAACTGCCCTTTCTAGAAGATACACAATACAGCCCATTTAGAGGGAAGTTTAAAGGATAAAATAATAAGTGATGGTCCCTGATCTTTTCAAGAATTTTTGTCCAATCCCCTTTTTATACATCCACATAATTATAACATTTAAGGCATAAAATAGACTAAAGGACTTTGGACCAAGATTGAGGGATAGGTAGATACACTTTGCCTCCTTGTACAACCAAAAGAAGGACAATAAATTTAAAAACAAAAAATAACCAGAACTGCCAGAAAATCAAACTGTATGGAAGTCCGACAACCAAGGAGCTAAAGAAACCTTCATCCAGACTGGTAGGAGAGGCAGAGATGGGTAACTGAGGCATAGAGGACGCGTGGCAAGGCAGTGGCTGGAGGACCAGGCAGGAGAGGTGGCAGCTGGCTGACCTGGAGCTCCCACATTTGCATGCTGATAAACTGGGAGGGACCATCAGCTTGCTGGGGAGCGAGACAGACTGCGCAACCCAAGGTTCCAGCGTGGGAAAAGACAGCCTCAAAACATCTGGAGTTAAAAACCTGTGGGCGTTATGGCGACAGGAGAAACTCCAGGCTTCACAGGAGAGTCCCTTGGAGAGACCCATGGAATCCTAGAATATACAGAAACCCACCCACAAGGGAATCAGCACCAAAAGGGTCCAATTTGCTTGTGGGTAGCTGGGGAAGGGACTGAAAGCTGGACTAGAGCCAAGAGAGCAGCATTATTCCCTTTTGGACTCCTCCCCCAGACAAAACATCACAATGCAGGGTTGTCGTGCCCTCGGTTTTCCCGCCCTGGCGAATATCTAAGGCTCTGCCAATTCCAACATAACGGGCACGCTGAGACAAAAAACATATGGCCCGAATGAAAGAATGGATCAAAGCTCCAAAACTAGGACTAAGCGATGAACAGATAGCCAACCTATCGGATGCACAGTTCAAAACACCGGTAATCTGGATGCTCGCTGAATTGGTTGAGTATGGTTGCAAAATGGAGGAAAAAGTGAAGGCTACGCAAAGTGAAACCAAGAAAAATATACAGGGAACCAACAGTAAAGGGAAGGAAACTGGCACTCAAATCACAATTGGGAGCAGAAGGAAGAGATCCACATTCAACCAGAACAGAATGAAGAAACAAGAATTCAAAAACATGAGGAGAGGCTTAGGAACCTCTGGGACAACTTTAAACGTTCCAGCATCCGAATCATGGGGGTGCCAGAAGGAGAAGAGAAAGAGCAAGAAATTGAAAACGTATTTGAAAAAATAATGGAGAACTTCCCCGATCTGGCCAAATAGACTTCCAAGAGATCCAGGAAGCTCAGAGAGTCCCAAAGAAGTTGGACCCAAGGAAGCACACACCAAGGCACATCATAATTACATTACCCAAGATTAAAGATAAGGAGAGACTCAAGGGCAGCAAGAGAAAAGGCAACAGTTACCTACAAAGGAGTTCCCATAAGACTATCAGCTGATTTCTCAAAAGAAACCTTGCAGGCAAGAAGGGGCTGGCAAGAAGTTTTCAAAGTCACGAAAAGCAAGGACCTACATCCAAGATTACTCTATCCAGCAAAGCTATCATTTAGAATGGAAGGGCAGATCCAGTGCTTCCAGAAAAAGTCAAGTTAAAGGAGTTCATCACCACCAAGCCCTTATTATATGAAATGTTAGAGGGACTGATCTAAGAAAAAGAAGATCAAAAACTATGAACAGTAAAGCAGAGGGGGGGGGGGGGGGGGGAAGAATGGGGGGAAAGGTACAGGGAATAAGCAGCATAAATAGTAGGCACAAAATAGGCAGGGGGAGGTTAAAAATAGGATAGGAAATGGAGATGCCAAAGAACTTATATGTACAACCTATGGACATGAAGTAAGCGGCGGGGGGGGGAGATTGCTGGGGGTGGGATGGTGTAGTGTGTAGGGTAATAAAGGGGAGGGAAAAAATGGGACAACTGTAGTAGCATAACCAATTAAAAAAAATCATATTGAAAAAATTATACTACAGAGCTATGATAATCAAACAGCGTGGTATGTCCCTGGCTGATTGGCTCACTGGGTTGGTGCACTGTGCTGTACACCAAAAGCTGTGGGTTCACTCTCCAGTCAGGGTGTGTGTGGGAGGCAACTGATTGATGTTTCTCACATCAATGTTCCTCTCTCTCTCTCTCAAATCAATAAACATATCCTCAGGTGAGGATTTAATGAAAAAACAAACAGCATGGTATTGGCAGAAAAACAGACACACAGATCAAAAGATAGAATTGAGAGCCCACATGTATATGGTCAAATAATTTCTGACAAAGGAGCCAAAAACACACAATGGACAAAAGAAAGCATCTTCAATAAATGGTGTTGGGAAAATTGTAAGGCCATGTGCAAAAGAATAAAAGTAGATTGCAGTTTGTTCCCATGTACAAGAATTAATTCAAAATGGATCAAAGACTTACATATAAGATCTGAAACAATAAATTACAAAGATGAAAACATAGGTACTAAACTTACAGACCCTGGTCGTAGAGAACATTTTATGAATTTGACCCTAAAGGCAGGGGAAGTAAAGGCAAAAATAAATGAATGAGACTCTATCAACTAAAAAGTTTCTGCACAGCAAAAGCAACCAACAATAAAACAAAAAAGCAACCAACCGAATGGGAGACGACATTTTCAAACAATAGCTCTGACAAAGGGTTCATATCCAAAATATATAAAGAACTCACAGAACTCAGCACCAAACAATCCAATTTTAAAATGGGCGTAAGACCTAAACAGGCACCTCTCCCAAGAAGACATATAAATGGCCAACAGATATATGAAAAGATATTCACTAGCTATTAGGGAAATGTAAATCAGCATTACAATGAGATACCACCTCATACCTGTTAGAATGGCTATTATCAACAAGACAGGTAGTAACAAATATTGGAGAGGGTATGGAGAAAAAGGAGTGGTTCCTCAAAAACTTAAGAATAGAATTACCATGAAATCCAGCAATTCCTCTTCTGGATATCTACCTGAAAAACTTGAAAACATTAATTCACAAAGATATATACACCTGCTATGCTCACTGCAGCATTATGCACAGTGGGCCAACCAAAGTGTCTTTCAATAGATGACTGGATAAAGAAGATGTGGTACATATATGTTCTATGGAATTCTATTCAGCCATGTGATGAAATACTGCTATCTGTGACAACATGGATGCTAATCAAAATCAGTCAGTCAGAAAAAGCTAAGAACCGTATGATTTCACTCATATGTGGAATACAAAACAGAAACTCATAGACACAGACAACAAGATAGTGGTTATGGGATGGGAGGAAATAGGGCGGGAAGACAGTAAAGGGTAAAGGAGGCGTAATATATGGTAATGGAAGATTATTTTACTTTGGGTGGTGGGAACACAATGTAATATACAGATCATTTATCACAGAAATGTACGCTTGAAATCTATATGATCCCATTAACCAATGTCATCCCAATAAAGTTAATAAAAAAATAAATAAATAATAAAAATATTTTCAGAGATGATTTGTGTCACTGCCCAATCATGGCAGATAATTAAGAGCTGAATTGGAATTATAAATGGCCAAAAGGTAGTTCAACAAACATTTTCATAAAATATAGCAGACAATATAAGTGAAATAACTCTTCCAATTAAAAAGGGAAACTACAAAACCATACTGGCTTACAATGACATCGATTTTTAGGGGTTTACAGTGAAAAAACACCAAAATGAGTTAGGAGAGTAAAGTTTTTAAAAAGCAAGGAAAATAGAAGGACTAATGATAGAAAGATAGTAAAGTAGGTCACACATTAGCAAGAAAGACTTGAAGCATAAGGGCACCCAAAATATGGCAATGTAATTGAAAATTATTTGGGGTGCCTCCAGATCTGTTAAGGAAAATTACTGTCTAAGTGAAAACAAGAAATGTAGCTGCTTGGCTAAAAAAGTTGCTCCTACACACTAGCAAATGCAACCCAAATAAATGCCTCAGCCTAATTACAAACTATTATAGATAACTCAAAAATAGCTAAAATTAAAAATGTTAATCTGTAAATTCCAAGGATACCATTAATGTACAAGAATAATGTAAACTACGCTCTATAGTTAACACGTTTTGTTCTTTTGGGGTGCTGAATTATTCGAGTTCTCATTTCTCTGCCAATTAGACAAAAAATAGAAGACAATTAATTATCACAGGAACATTCACTTATTGGAGCCGAATATTTGATGTAGTAGACATATCCTACTCTTTTTGACTTTTCAGCATCTTTGCTGTTAAGGAACTGTCTCTTCTCCTACTTCACAAAGATTCCAGTGGAGCTGATAATTATGTAGACCATATCCACTATCATGCAGGGTTCCTCATCTGTGTCTGAGAGTCCCAAATAACAGATACATCTTAGAAAACTCTCTAGTTTAAACACAGTTGAGCATCTAGGCACCAACTTCTGTATTACGCAACTCTAACATACTTATCAGGTTGCCTTGCTTCCAGCATCAAATTCAGGAGTGAGGATACAGGGATAATGACAGCAGCAGGTAACAGTGAGGGAAGAGAAAAATATCTAAAAGCACACATCATTAAAAGACATAGTAGCCTTTGAAAAACAGTTTGGCAATTCCTTAAAAAGTTAAGCATAAGCTTTCCATATGACCCAGCAATTCTTCTCCTAGGAATCTACCCAAAAGAAATGAAAACATGTACACAGAAAGACTTGTATGTAACTGTTCACAGCAGCAATATCCATTATAGCCAAAACTGGAAACAATTCAAATCTCTAACAAAAAAGTAACAAAATGTAAAATATTCACTTATGTGATTGAATACTATTTTTCAATAAAAAAAGGAATGAAATATTGACACATGCCATAATATGAACTGTAAAAACATGCTGATGCTAAAGATTACATACTGCATGATTCCATTTACGTGAGATGGCCAGAAATAGAAATTTACAGAGATGGAAAGCATATCAATGGCTGGCTAGGCCTGTGGGTGGGAATGCGGACTGACTGCAAACAAATTTGAAGAAATCTTTGGGCAGATGAAATGTTCTAACAGTGGACTGTGGTGATAGCTGCACAACAGTATAAAGTGTATAAAGTTACGAATAATCATTAAGTTGCACATTTACACTGAGTGAATGTTATAATATCCAAATTACATCTCGATAAAACTTAAAAAGTAGTCATTTGATGTGGGAGCAAATAGTTTTAAAGCTAATGCGGGCTTCCTTTTCACTATTACTATAAATAGTAATAATAATGACAGTCCTGCGTTATCAAGAACTGGCTCAATTATTTATGTTTGTATACTCTAAATCGTTTAAAATATGTTTTGAAAAAGTCCAAAAAGTTAAATTCCCTTAAAGGAAACGATAATCCTCAGATCTGAGTTTATGTAACAGCTAGCCTGGCTTCAGACTACCTATAACCCTGGATATCCATTCTACAAATACATCAATTTTACTGGAAAAACAAAATTCAAAGAGTTAAGTCCCATCACTACTAGTAGCTCACAGGTCACATTATTATCTTCCTACCAATGGAGAGCATTACTTCAAATCTCTTAGAAGGAAAATATTATAAAACCCTGAGAAGGATCAGTATGAATTTATACTCCTGCCCTACAGTTGACATATAATGTTCAATGGATTCTCCTAAGGCCCCACAGGGTAAAAAAAGATTAAAATGTTATTTATATCCAATATTGATAGTATTTGCAAAGAGGAGCTCCTTAAATATGTCTGTGTGAGTGAAGGTAATTGTTTCACTGATTAAGATTACTAATGCAACTCGTTAGAGACATTCAGTGGAGGACGCATGACAAACAAAACATTACATTAGAAGTTAAGAAATTTTACAGGACAAAATATCCCGACTATCTAGCCGTGAAATTTCACTGAACTTCAAAAAGCCTAATACAGAAGTTGTACTAATTTTTAAAGCTCTCTTTCAGCACTAAAATGGATGCCAATTTTTTTTATATAATAGGAGCAAAAAAATTTTGTTAAATGCTTATTCTGGACCAGACACTATTCTACGCACTTGAGATGCTTATACGATATGAGTTATATGCTTTAACTCATGTATTAATACACTCAATGTATTAATTCCGATTACAACTTTACAAGGCAGGTATAATGACTATCTCCACTTTATAAAAGAAGCTAGAGTCGTGCATTAACTAACTTGATCAAGGTCGCTGACAGAACCAGGATTCACATCCAGGAAGTATGGCTCTGGCATTGTTAAACTCTGGGTGTCTGTTAGAAATCACCGCGCTCAGCTAACAATTCCTCCCCACCAAACCCGCAGGCTCCCGGACAGTTTCAGCCTCCTATTTGCATTTCGGAACCGCCCCCATTCCTGCCAGGACCCCGCTGGTGTGAAGGACCTAGGCCGGGCCTCACAGCCGCCTCCCAAGGGAGGAGACGAGTGATCAGCTTGCGCCAACTCCCGCAGAGGGAGATCGAGAGGAAGAGGGCCAGCCCGTCTCTCGTTCCCCCTTACCCCCTCCCAGGCCTCGGACCAGCCGCCTGGGTCCCCAGTAGTTGTCGGCCCCCACGCTCACCTGCCGTCTGGCTCTGGCCTGGGGGTGTCGGGTAAAGGGCCCGCGGAGCTACCCGCGCAGAGCTCGGAAGCCCGGCGGCTTCGTCTCCGCGGCTGGGGCTGTTTCTGGGCCGCCAGCTCGGGGTCCATGGCGCAGACGGAGGTGGGGCGGTGGACTGGTGCCCGGGAAGCCTGCTGGGACGGGCACTGAGCCCAACCACTTCTGTCCCGAGACAAGTTTCTGTTATGAACGCAGCGCCACTGTCGCCGCCATCTTCCGGGGTTTGAAAATGGCGGCCTCGCTGCGACCAGCCAATCAGGAGACAGTGGGGGGTTGCTAGGAAACGCGAGTCCCGCCCTTCTCCCTTCCTGGTCCTTCTACCGCACTCCATCCTCCCATCGCCGAAATGGAAGCAGGGAAGAGTTGTTGGAAGGGGTTTACCTGCAGGTATTTTGGGTGTCCTTGAGTTTTATTCTGACTCCATTCCTGAATCCCCAAGGCCCCATACCTTGTTCACTGTTTGTTAGGTCTTTCACTTTAGGCCACGGCACAAGAGAGGTTGAAAGTAATGACCTAAGATGAGGTTTGTTTTTTGGTCACATAGGCAGAATTATTCATGTTAAATAAACCCCAAGTTACCAAAGTTAAGGAAATGTATTCCAACGGCTGCTCTAGGAAACCATTAAAATCTAATTTTGAGCCCTCCTGTTTGCCAATGGGAGGAGGCAATCTCTCCTTCAGCAACAGAATGAGGAACGTAGCAGAAGGCACGTCACATGACGACCTTCTCAAATAAAACAGACAATTGTTAAACAGCACCTTCTTTGATTTTAAATATTGCATTTCATATGTCCGAGGCTTTAAATTAACCTCTCTGTTGACTATGGTTCTATTTCTGGGACTCTATCCAAGGAACTAAAACTGTATGTACATTGAAGAGTGGCAGAATATGCTATCCCAAATATGCTGCTTTGTTATCAATTGTTTTGAGCTACAGATGTTGTCAATGGGAATTAGGTTCTTCCACGAGGTCACAAGAAAAGCATTTCAGGGACCCACACATGGGAGACTGTGGTGTGGCATGGTTCATTTGTTTGGAAATAGAAGCTGCCTCCTGGCTTTCCAATGTCCCATCTCTGTCCTGTGATGGAAAAAGTCCAACCATGTTCTTAGCAAGGCCAAGACAAAGCCAGTGTTCAGAGTTGCTGTTCCGTATTAAAGTATAGTCCAGTTCAGCATCCAGCCAGCTTAGTGGGTGTTTCCAGCTATAGTCCACTTCAGGTTCCTTCCTGGAGCCTGCATGTGGAGTTGCATGGCTATGGGTCATGTGGCAGCTAGGACAGCTAGGAGGGACTTATGAATGCATGGGGCGAGTGTGGGTCACCCAGGTGAGAAAGAGAGGGAGTGAGTGCTTTTATGTTCTGCTGGGAGTGTATTAGCTTGGGTGTGGGACACACCAGGTGCCTAATTAAAGGAACCAGTCAACTTCCTAAACTTCTTTGGGCTTTAGATGAGTCAACCTCTCAATCACTATCTTCTTTCCAGGCTAGACTAACAGGCCTCGAGTGGTCCAGCACCTTCTGCACCTCCTGCACCATTTTGACTTATATTGAACTGTATACCTTCCCACACTCCCACGTAACAATCTGGGACTGGAGGTGGGGAAGGGGCGAGTGTTAATCCTGTTGGCAAAGAAATACTTTAATAACCTGTGAGTGAGAAGCTGCAACTTCCTGGCTGAGCAAGCAAACAGACTTCTGCTTCTCAGTTTATTAAACTCAGTATCTAAGTCCCTTTTGCTCTCCCTTCTCAATATCAAGCAACACAGGCACTTGAAGAGCACCTGATGCAAGAAGGGCACTCTGACCTTACATATTCTTTCTGAAAGGAGGAGATAAAACTCCCATGGGATGTGGAGCCAAGGGAGAGTGAATTCTGTACAAGCAGACCTTACTAAAATAGCTGTTACCTTCTTCTTTGGTGGCCTCGTATATTTGGTTACTTTTCTCCAGTTGCCTCTCTTTCTTTCACCTAGCATATAAGCATTAAATTTTGCCCCTTCTTTGAGTTTCCATTTTCCTATGAGGGCTTCCATGTAGATGTAAAAATCTGTTTGATTTTCTCCTGTTAACCTGTCTTTTGTCATTTTAGCTGTCATGCTGAACCAGGCACCCTAATAGGATAGAAGTAAAGTTTTGTTTCCCCTACAACACGAAGGTACTAATGACATCAGAAAAAGTAAAGAAAATCTAAATAAACAATGACAGGGAAATGGTTAAGTATGGTTGAGGCACTGGAAAGAATATTTTCAGGCAATAAAAATGAACTATAAAGCATGTAACAGAATAGCATATTATAACTTTTAAATAAAAACCTGGAATGTAGAGGTATATTTAGTACATTCAGAGTTATGAATTATAAGAGATTTAACAAAGGAAAAGATGAAATCAATGTATTAAAATGTCTCTAGATGGTCAGACTAGATATTTTCTTGTTTTTATAACTTTTTTAATCGTGTGGCACTTACATTACACTTATAACACCTTTAGCTTTAAAAAGGTAAGAAGTTAGGGAGTTAGATGCCTATAGTTAATTACCACCTTTGTTCTACCTTATCCTACCTTCTCCCTCAAAATTTAAGAAGAAAGTATTGCTTTTGTGGCAGTTTTGGTAAAACAACACAGACATACAGTTTAAGGAGTTGGTCTCCACTCAGAGAGAGCTTCTTAGGATGCACACATTTAGATCATGCTGTGTGAAATTGCCAAAATTTGACCTTTTAAAACAGCAACTTCATTTCAACCCAATACTTTGATGAGAACTTTAGAAGTTATAGTCTCTTAGTTCTATAATTCTTGAAACTGGTTTTGATGGTGTAGTTAGAGAGGGTCAGTCGTCTGAGAACTTGTAATAATCAATTTCCAAAGTGATAGATAATCCGGATGCTGATGTGGGAATTCTCAGAGGGGAGGTATTTCTTTCTGGTGATCAGAATACTTTTGTTTTATGCGGAGCCCCTCTTTTCAATTTTCAGACACTTGGGAACTTACTATTTTATTCAGTTATTCCCAAATATTTATTGAATTTTACTATATTATGCCAGACCCTATGCTAGATACCAAGGAAAGAATAGAAGAAAAATTTTAATCAGAAAATTGCTGCATACTATAGAGAAGCGGAGCAAAGGAAAGTGGACCATGTTGAGGCTTAATCATTCAAGACATGAAAAAGTCTCGTGAATTGCCTTGATTCTATAAGATATAAACTTTCTGATGTCCAAATGCCCCACAAAGGCAATGTCTTACTCTGCCTAGAACAGTACTGACAGATGTTCCCTGAAACCATTTTATCCCAGCTTCTTGTCAACTGCCCCGCTCCATTAACAGATTCTTTAGGGCAGGTCTTGAGATAATTGATTAAATATCAGCTTTCATATATATTTAGAGTCTAGATTTCCCTTCCCGAGAAGATATTCTCATTATCTTAATTAGACCTAAACATTTTCCAAATGTCTTCAACCATAGATTTAAAACCATAGGTTTGCAAATATTCTCTTAGGGGACTTCCTCAAATATTATTTCTAAAACCTTAGACAATATACAATGATACCACTCATCATGCATGTTGATACTAAATATATTTAACAACTAGTATACTAATATCATTAATATATAAATCAACAATTCTAAAATCTATTCTTTTACATTACCTAAATAAATCAAACTCTGCTTTCATAAAACTACTTACCAAGTGATACATGTGCTGGTTTCAACAACCAGTAAGGCCACAATGTATTTACCAGCTTTATGTATCTCAAATTTTAGAGCAAAAATGCTGGGGATGCACAGTTCTTGCCAGCTGCATGTTCTTTTCCTTCTGCCACTTTGAAAAATCTGATTTATCACTCTGCATCACAGACATTTCAGTTTTTTCATCAAATTCTCTTATTAATATTTTGTAGAAAAATAAGAATTAGAAGAATGCTTTAAAGATTTGGAAGCTATGATTTCTTTAGCTGCCAATGGGAAGCTTCCTCTTAAATTTATTTTATGAAGCAAAACTTCTTTCAAAAAAATTTTTAATTGAATTTATTTGAGTAACATTGGTTAATAAAATTTTATAGACTTCAGGCATATCATTTTATAACACATCATTTGTATGTTGTATTGTGTGTTCACAATTCAAAGTCAAGTCTCCTTCTGTTGCCATTTACTCCCCCTTTACCCTCTTCTACCTCTTCTACCCATTCCCATTTCCCTCCAACCTTACTCTTGTCTGTGTACATGAGTATTTTTTGTTTTTTGGTTAATACCTTCAACTTTTTCACGCAGCCCCCCAATTCCTGTCTCCCCTGAGAGCTGTCAGTCTGATTTCTGTGTCTGTGAGTGTTTCTGTTTTGTTTGTTACTTTATTTTGTTCGTTAGATTCTACATATAAGTGAAATCATAGGATATTTGTCTTTCTCTGACTGGCTTATTTCACTTAGCATAATAATCTCCAAGTCCATCCATGCTGTTGCAAAAGGTAAGACTTCCTCCTTTTTTATAACAGAGTAGTATTCCACTGTGTAAATATCCTATAGTTGTTTTATCCACTCATCTACTGATGGGCACTTGGGCTGCTTCCAAATCTTGGCTATTATAACAAGCAATGATCATAGGGGTGCATATATTCTTTTGAATGAGTGCTTCAGATTTCTTCGAATATATCCCCAGAAGTGGACTCCCAGGGTCGTACAGCAGTTCCAGTTTTCATCATTTGAGGTACTCTATGCTGTTTTCATCAGTGGTTGCACCAATCTGCGTTACCACCAAAAGTGCAAGGGTTTCCCTCTTCTCCTCATCCTCACTGGCACTTATTTCTTGACTTAATGATGAAAGCGATTATGACAGAGGTGAAGTGATATCTCATTATGGTTTTAATTTGCAGCTCTCTGATGATTAGTGACACTGAGCATCTTTTCATATGTCCATTGGTCATCTGTATGTCCTCTTTGGAGAAGTGTCTGTTCAGGTCCTTTGCTCATTTTTAATTGGATTGTTTGGGTTTTGGTGTTGAGTTTTGTAAGTTTTTTAAATAAGTTTTTAAAATACATTTTGGATATTTTCTTCTTATTAGATGTGTCATTGGTGAATATGTTCTCCAATTCAGTGGGTTGTCTTTTCATTTCGTTCATTGTTTCCTTTGCTGTGCAAAAATGTTATAGTTTGATGTAGTCCCATTTGTTTACTTTTTTCTTTTGTTTTTCTTGCCAAAGGAGACATTTTAGAAAAACCATTCTTATGAGAAATATCAAAAATTTTATTGCCCATGTTTTCTACTAGGTACTTATGATTTCTGGTCTAACATTTAAGACTTTAATCCATTTTGAGTTTAGTCTTGTGTATGGTGTAAAAAGGTGGTCTAATTTCATTTTTTGGCATGTATCTTTCCAATTTTCCCAATACCATTTACAGAATATATTATCTTTACTCATTTGGGTCTTTGTTTGTTGTTCTTTTTCTAGTTCTTTTAAATGTAAAGTTAGATTATTTGTTTGAGATTTTTCTTATTTCTTGAGGTAGACCTGTAATGCTATGAATTTCCCACTTAGGACTGCTTTTGCCGTGTCCCATAAATTTTTGGATTGTTGTGTTCTCATTTTACTTATTTCAAGGTATCCTTTGGTTTCTTCCTTGATCTCATTATTAACCCATCTAATGTTTAGTAACATGTTATTTAGCCTCCATGTCTGTGTGCTTTTCAGTTTTCTTCTTGTGATTGATTTCTAGTTTTATAGCATTATGGTTCAGAGAGAGGATGATTTATATGATTTTAATCTTCTTAAATTTATTGAGACTTGTTTTGTGTCTTAACATGTAGCCTCTCCTAGAAAATGTTCCATGTGTACTTGAAAAGAATGTATTTTCTGTTGCTTTGGGATGAAATGCTTAGAAGATGTCAATTAAATCTATTTGTTCTAGTGTGCTATTTAAGCCTGTGGTTTCCTTGTTGATTTTCTCTCTGGGATATCTGTCCATTAATGTTGATGGTATGTTAAAACCCCCTACTATAACTCTACAAGGTTTTACTGTTGATCTCTCCTTTTATGTTTATCAAAATTTGCTTTATATGTTTAGGTACTCCAGTGTTGGATGCATGAATGTTTACAAGGGTTATACACTCTCGTTGGATTGTCCCCTTTATCATTATGCCCTTCTTTATCTTTTACTATAGACTTTCTTTTAAAGTTTGTTTTTTTCAGTTGTAAGTACTGCTACCCCAGCTATTTTTTCATTTTCATTTTCAATATATATATTTTTCCATCTCTTTACTTTTAGTCTGTGTGTATCTTTCATTCTGAGGTGCATCTCTTAGAAGCAGTATATATATGGGTCTTTTATCTTATCTATATAGCTACCCTATGGCTTTTGATTGGAGTATTTAAGCCATTTACATCTTAAGTGACTTTTTTTACTTTTAATTGACATTTTAATTTCTTTTTTTAATCATATTTATTCTATTACAGTTGTCTCAGTTTTTTCCCCTTTACCCTCCTCTACCCGTCGCACCCTAACCCCTGCTCCCACAGTCAATTCCCACTCTGTTGTCCATGTCCCATGGGTCATTCGTACATGTTCTTTGTTTACTCCCTTCGGCTTCTTTCCACCATCGTCCTCCTTCCCCATCCCCTCAGGTCACTTTCAGTCTGCTCCGTGTGTCCATGCCTGTGGTTTATTTTGTTCATTAGTTTATTTTGTTGAATAGATTCCGCTTATAGGTGAGATCATATGGTATTTGTCTTTTACCAACTGGCTTATTTCACTTAGCATAATATTCTCCAGTTACATCCATGTTGTCGCAAAAGGTAGGAGTTCCTTCTTTCTTCCTTTTTTAACATGCTGCTTTTATTTATTTATTTATTTATTAAATGTCAAAATCTATTATAAAATATTAAAGAATTTTAATCCATTCTAAATTCTCAGCAATTAACACAACATGACACCAGCACAGAAATAATCAAGTGGATCAATGAAATAAAATCAGTATTCTAGAAACAAACATATATCTCTGTCTTACAGTGTAATCTATGACTAAATTGATATTTCAAATCAATGGGGAAAATAAGGCTTATTCAACAAATAAAGTGCGTAGACTGCTATTACTTGAAATAAAACAAATTTCTTGAAATAAAACAAAGAGCCCTATTTCACATATTATACAAGAAATATTTCAGGTGAGTTAAAAATCAGTATGTAAAATCTAAGGAGTTTTTGGAGGAAATACAAAATAGTATTTTTCTTTCTGGGAAGTAAAATATTCAAACCCAGAAGTTTAAGCAAACTATTGACAATATGACTATATTAAACATTTAAGACTATACAGTAATATACATATAAAAAAGTTAAAGGACAAGTAATAGAATAGGAAAGCATTTGCAACACATCCAAAAAAAAGTTAATAGCTTTTTTCTTTTTTTTTTTTTTTTAGGGAAAAAGTTCTACAAACATTTAATCAAAATATGGCTATAAGAATACCAAAAAGCCATTTCAAGCTTTTAAAAAATAACAGAAATAGGCAAGAAATATACAAAAACAGGTTTAGTTTCAACAAATAATAACAAAGCAACAAGGAAAATGACACATCATTGTCACCATCAGATTAATAAGTATTAAAAATATTGGTAATATCAGTATTAGTGACTGTGAAAGGAACTGGGTATTCATAGACTCTTTTTCTTCATCTTCTTAAAGCAGTCCGTTTAGCATGTTTTGCAGTGCTGGTTTGGTGGAGGTGTATTGTTTTAGCCGCCTTTTGTCTGGGAAACTCCTCATTTTGCCTTCCATTTGAATCGAGAGCCTTGCTGGGTAGAGCAGCCTTGGTTGCAGGCCTTTGCCTTTCATGACTTGGAATACTTCTTGCCATTCCCTTGTGGCTTGTAGTGTTTCTGTTGAGAAGTGAGCTGCTAGCTGTATTGGGGTTCCCTTCTATGTTACTACCTCTTTCTCCCTCGCTACCTTTTGGATTCTCTGTTTGTCTTTGATATTTGCCATTTTAATGAGGATGTGTCTTGGAGTGGGCCTCATTGGGTTCCTCTTGAATGGGACCCTCTGTGCTTCCAGGACTTGAGTGACTTTTTCTCTGCTCCAATTAGGGAAGTTTTCCATCATTCCTTTGTCAAACAGGTTCTCTATCCCTTGCTCCTCTTCCCCTCCTAGTGTCCCTATTATATGTGTATTATTACGTTCCAGGTTGTCCTGCATTTCCCTCAATGCCTCTTCATTCTTTTTGAGTCTTCTTTCATTTTCTTGCTCTTTCTGGGAGCTTTTATGTACCTTATCCTCCAGCTCGCTGATTCGTTCCTCTGCTTCATCTAGCCTTCATGATTCCTTCTACTGTGTTCTTCAAATCAGGAATGGTGTTCTTCATTTCCTCTTGTCTCTTATTGATAGTTTCTATGTCCTTTTTCACGCCGATACAGTTTGCAGTAAGTTCCTCGTAGTTTCCCTGTCGTTTTTGGTAATTCTCTCTGAGCACATTGAGCTTCCTTAGAACCGTTGTTTTGAACTCAATATTAGTAACTGATAGTTTACTTGCCTCTATTTGATTTAGTTCTCTTTCTGAGGATTCCTCCTTTCCCTTCGAGTGGGAGGTGTGTCTGTGTCTTCCCATTATTTGTGGGACTTTTCTTTTTTGCATCTGCTTCTTAAACTGATCTGTCTTGATTTTCTGACTCTGTGGTGTGAACTTCTATGGTAGAAGACCGCTGTTTATTCTTTCTGGATCTGCCTCTGATGATGTCCGATGTTGACCCTGTGTGCAGTCTGTTTGACTTCCAGGAATCTACTGCCTGTGGCTGTCTCCTTCAGTTGTTAATCTAGTCACTCTGCACTCAGCAGTCAGGCTTAGACACCACAGGGCGGGGCAGAGTCCCTCCTTGGGGTGGGGCTATTGTGTAGTCTCATGCTGTTGCCGCTCAGGGAAGTGGTCTGCCTGAGAAAGACGGCTGGTGCTGTATGTGGGATGAGTCAGCACTGGGATCCCACCAGCTACTCTCAGTTCTCTCCCATATGCCTCCTTCCCCATTCTCTCCTCCGGCATCTCTAGTCCACTCAGCTCCCGCCATTGCCGGAGACCAGGGTAAGTGGTTGCAAATAAAAATTTATAACTTGGCCCTTTAAGATGCTCTTTGTTTCTTCAGTTGCCCGTCTCTGGCAGAGAGCAACTCTGCCACTTTTTGCAGCTGGCTGTTACCTGTGTACATTTTAGGCTTTGGTGTGTAGGCTGGAGATCCCCATTTATGGTTTAGACCCCACTGTTCTCAGGGGGGCTCCAACTGGCCATTTCAATATTTTTCTGGTGCTGCTGCCTGCCTTCTCGATTATCTACCATACTTCTTACCAGTTGGGTTGTGCTAAAGCTGATTCTTCTGTCTGTCTGAGGTTATAAATCTCCTCTCACTGTTGTTCAGTTGTTTGTTACAGGTGATTTCTTCACAATTTAGTTGTAATTCCAGATTGTTCCTGTGAGGAGGTCAGTGTGACTTCCATTCACTCCTCCACCATCTTGATTCTCTCTTGATTATTTATAGGTATGTATTTATTGCCATTTTATTCTTTTAACTATGTTTCTCCCCCTCTTCCCCTTCCTCGTCCTCCTCCTCACCTTTGAATATTTCTTGTAAATCATGATTGGTGGTAACAAACTACTTTAGCTTTTTCTTTTCTGGGAAACTCTTTATTTTTCCTTCCATTTCAAGGGCTAGCCTTGCTGGGTAAAGTATTCTTGGTTGCAGGTCCTTGCTTTATGTCACTTTGAATATTTCATGCCAATCTCTTCTGGCCTGAAATGTTTCTGTTGAGAAATCAGCTGACAGTCTTATGGGAGCCCTCTTGTAGGTAACTAACTATCTTTTTTCTTGCTGCTTTTAAGATTCTTGTTTTGAACTTTTGCCATTTTAATTATGATGAGTCTTTGTGTTTGCCTTGTTTGGGATTCCCTGTGCTTCCTGGGCTTGTGTGTATTCTTCCTTCACCAGGTTAGGGAAGTTTTCAGTCATTATTTCTTCTAATCGGTTCTCATTCAATTCCTTCTCTTTTCTCTTCTCCTTCTGGCACCCCCTGTGATGCAGATGTTGTTATACTTCATATTGTTCTAAAGGTCACTTAAACTATCCTCATTTTTTAAAAATTATTTTTTTATTTTCCTGCTCTGTTTATTACTTCTAGTGCAGTTTTCTTTTCAGATATTATATTCCTCATTTCTGACTTTTTAAAAATGGTTTCTATGTCCTTTTTATGCTTGCCATATATCTTTGTTGAAGTTCTCACTAAGTTTCTTGAGCGTCCTTATAACTTTTTTTTTTTAACTCTATATCTGGTAAATATACCAGATGCTTGACTCCATTTTATGTAGCTTTTTTTTGGGAGATTTCTCCTGACCTTTCATTTGGGGCCTTTTTTTGGCTTCCCAATTTTGCTGCCTCTCTGTGTTTCTATGTATGTATGAGGTAGCTCTTCCATGATCTTCAGTCTTGGTAGGATGGCTTTATGTAGTAGGTGTCCTATTGGACCCAATTGCACAGTCTCCTTGATCACCTGAGCTGGGTGCTCCAAGAATGTCCCTTTTGTGGGTCATGTGGGCCCTCCTGTTGTAATTGTGTCTTGATTTTTATTGGCCTGTTCGTATGTGGGGTCAACCTTCAGGCTGAAATCTATTGTATGTGTTGTTTCTAAAAATCTATTGTATGTATGTATGCATTTATTTTCTTGCATCTATTTATCACCTATCTGTTTACTATATAGGTTTGCTTTCAGATATTCCAATGGAAAAAACCCCAGAAAAATTAGGAACTGGTATGTTAGCTGTAGAGTATAAGAGGAAGGATAAAATATGAGAAGAAAAATGCATGGCCAGAAAAAGCACTATTAATTAAAAGTAGATTGAGTCTATCTGTATTTTGTTATGTATAGTGTGCATTTATTGCCCAAATTTTTGAGGGAAAAATAAGGATGCACATTCTACATGGGTGTGATTGATTGGGGGCTCAAATATTGGAAACATTTTAGTTTCAAGTAACAGCTAATAAGCTTATTAATCAACATATGTAAAAAGCTATTGTTTCAGGAACCAAAGGTATAACCCACTTTGACTCCAAGAGACCAATAAACAGTTCTACCTTTGTGCCTCACGAGGTCTCAAGCAACCAAGATGAGACATTGTTCTCCAGAGCGAGATGACTACTGCCTACGACACAGCTAAAGACCACCACCCAGGGTGAGAATGCTGCAGTTTTTTAAATCTAATTAACTTTTCCATGAATTCCAAACCCCTTACCTACACTTTGTACTTATAAAAAGGGCCATTTTAAAATGGAATTTAAGATTGTCTGTTAGAGTACAAACCCACCATCTTCTCAGATCACCAGCCATCTGACTAAAGCTCCTGTAAATATTCAACCCTGTCTCTGCTTATTGGGTCTGGTAGGTGACAGGCAGCCCAAGCGCTGGCTTTTCTGGTTTCATAATGATTACATAATTCCACATATAACATGCACAGAAATGTGGTTGCACATTATACATGGAAAAATACAATAATTTGTTATATGTTTAGACTATCTTATGAAGAGACCATTGAAGCTTTAAAATACTAGATTATGTTAGTAATGGAAGAGGAGGGTCAAGAAGGGAAAAGGGAGAAATGTGGGCATTGTTGATATGGGAATGACAATGGGAAGTGATTTGGGTTGATGCAGCCAGGGCTGCCAACAGAGAATTAGCAAAGATAACCTCAGAAATGTCAGTACATCCATCAGAATTATTTCTCAGAGCTGAAGATTTTTTTAAAACAAGAATCTTGCAGTAGACGTGTGGATAAAACAACTATGGAACTATGGGGCATTTACACAAAAACGGTACACTTCTCAGCCCTAAAAAAGAAGAAAATTTTATCCTTGTGACAGCATGGATAGACCTGGAGAACGTTGTGTTAAGGGAAATAAGCCAGTCAGAGAAAGACAAACACCATATGATTTCACACATATGTGGAATCTAATGAACAAGCAAAATAGAGGCAGACTCATAAATAGAGAGCAGGATGACAACTATGGTGGGATGGGTAGGGGGTGGAAGAATCCAGTGAAAAGGAACAAGGACTAATGGACACAGACAACAGTGGTGATGCGGGGGGCGGTATAAAGGAGATAAATGGTAATGAAAAAAAATACAATAAAAAATTTTTTTGCTTAGGTTTTCTTTTTCTTATTACTTAGCTGGTGAATTGACCATTCTACATTAAAAAATACTTAAGAACTTTGAAAAGAAAGGAAATCCTAACTAAACACCACACTTTTATATTTGCAATATATACACACATACTTTTTTTTTTTTAGAGAAGAGGGAAGGGAGGGAGAAATAGAAGGAGAGAAACATCCATGTGATAGAGATGCATCGATTGGTTGCCTCTTGTACATGTCCTGACCAGGAACTGAACCTGCAACCTTGGCATGTGCCCTGACTGCAAATTGAACTGGTGACTTTTCACTTTGCAGGATGACAACAAACCAACTGAGCCACACCAGCCAGGGCCATACTTCCTTCTTTAAGACTTCTTTATTTTTTGTGTGTGTGTATGTATGTAGAGATTTATATGTTAGTGGAACAGTGTATTTATATATAGAGATTTATTTCAAATAATTGGTTTATGTGATTGTGGGTGCTATAAATTCTGAAATTGGTGGGTCAGATTGACAATTTGCGTAGGAGCTGAAGCTAAAGCTTCTCTTTTGAATTTAAGGCCTTTTAACTGATTAGATGAGGACCACCCACATTATCAACGGCAACATTTAGTTAAAATGAAGCGATTGTCAGTGTTGACCCCATGTACCGAATGCCTTCACAGTAAACTTAGATTAGTGTTTGATTGAATAACTGAGCGCTATAGGCTGGCCAAATTGATAAAAAATTATCATGTCAGAATACTTCTCCAGACTTGAAATTCCAATTATTATTACTCGAGGAAATTTTTTTCTTTTAAGATTTAGTTTTTCAAGGAAACTATTATTTAAAAATGATGTGTTAAAAAGAAACTACATTACAAAAGAGATTTTTCTCATTTTCTTCTAATTTCTTTGAAAATCTCAGTTAATCAGAGCTTTATCTCAGGGTGTTCAGGCCACCACAGCTAATTTGCGAGTCAGGAGCTGAAAAACTGAAAGAGGCCGTGCTGCTTTAAGAGAAGCCAGCAGCTCGGTCCTCAGGTGGAGTCACTTCCTGCACTGTGATAAGGCTCCTCTGGGCATACTCTGTCACTCATTACCAGGGGGTGCCTTCAGCTCAGCATGGTAAGTGACTGCTGTGCTTATACATTGTTGACAGTGTTGCTTTGGTGTAGTAGCAAATTTTACTCATCATATTTGGCCCTCTTCCTTACCAAGCAATTCTTAATAAATTCTTGATACAAAAGAAGAAATTTTTAAAGAACCATTTGTTTCTTTTAACATCCATGTTTAAAGCAGATTTGAATAAGCTCTTCTCTATTTAGCTCTTGTTTTTGCTGCTTTTAACAAAAGCATAGTTGATTTGCAGGTATTCATTGCCTTTAACTGAAATGCTGGAGCATGAACCTCTCCTTCTTGTAGTTTTTGCATTGGTTTTAGACCTGGTATACTGAATTCTTTTTTTGTAGAGATCAATTGTTTCACCTTCAGTTATGGTTTTAGAGTTTCTGGGGACTTCGGAGCCAGGTTACCATTGTTAATCTCATAAGTGGGTGGCAGATAAAGTGTATGAACACCTTCTTTGTTCTCTCTTGAGTTTATTCCTTTGGGGATCACCTTTTAAGATCCACTTTCCCTTTAATCTCTATGTTTCAGTCACAGTAATTTTAGTTTTTCAGAATTTTAATTTTTAAATGGAAGTAACCTTTCAAACTGCTTTTTCATCTTTGATCTTCTCCCCCTTTGGACTCTAACATTTTAAGGATGTTTAAATTGTTTTGCTCTTAAAAATGATGTCTTCCTACATGAGGGATCCTCGTGGTAATGGAAATGTGTCTTGACTATATTAATTCAGTATTCTGGGTGTGATATTTACTATAATCTTGCAAGATATTTCCATTGAGGAAAACGGGTAAGGGGTACAGGAGATCTTCTGGATTATTTCTTATAACCATCATTGATATACTGTGACTTACCAATATTGATATGCAGTGGGCATTTTATAATCTTTTGTTATTTTATAGTTTGGTTTATATTTTAACAGATAGTTTGGAAAGGGGGGAAAGGCAAAGAGAAGAATAAAGTGAGAATAACATTTTGTAGCCTGGGACATAGTTGTATTATAGGCTCAGCTGCTTCTGAAACCAGTAAGGGCAAGACTGGACCTTTCTGGGCCAAATGTTCCTGTTGAGTTTGAAAAAGACAGTGCCACTCCTACGTCTGAGCCCTTTGGGTAATAGGCCACAAAGCAGCAATTTAAAAAAGAAAAGAAATTTTTTTATCTTCACCTGAGGACACTTTTTTATTGTTTTTTAGACAGAGGAAGGGGAGAGAGAAACGTTGATGCAAGAGAGAAGCATCGATTGGTTAGCTCCCAACAGCTCCTGGACCAGGGACCAAACCCACAAACCTAGGTATGTGCCCTAACCAGGAATCAAACTCACAACCTTTTGGTTATGGGATGATGCTCCAACCAACTGAGCCACAGTGGCCAGGGCAGGATTGTTTTTGTATGTTGGTGATTTTTTGTGTGTGTGAATATTGTGAGTAAATGCCATGTGTGCATCCGACATGGACTGGGGTGGTCAACAAATGAGGAAGGGTGCTGTCAGAGAAATCTGCATGTAAGTAGTGTTTCATGTTTGTGGAAACAATGAATCCCCCCTTGCCCCCCACACGCACTTTTAAATTTTTATCTAAATCTAAGGATTTAGATGAGTCTTGATCTGATTATAGTAGCTATGGTTCTGAGATCATTTCAAAGTCCAATAGGACAGGAGGTAAAGAGGAGGCTCTACGGTGGAATGTGTTGTTTTGATTTTTATGTGTCTGAGAGTTTAGAATATTGGTTGGTACTAAGTGAAGTGCTTTCTAAATCAAGTTCACAGCCGTTGTCAGATGAGACTGATAGTTGTACACAGAAGAAACAAGAGGGAAGTACTCAGTGAGCTTGAATTTCTCATAAAGCAAAGAGGGCTGTGTTATGACTTGTAAATCAAGGAGACAAAGTACAAAGTTTGATGTGCTGAGTGAGGATAGAGTCCAAGTCTGATTGCAGGGGTGTGACCCTCCCTCGGACTAGAAGTCTTCTCCTAGGTGAATCTCAGACCTTGGGAAAGTGCCAAGGCAGGGTTGCCTATCAGCTTATCAGGCAAAACAGCCCGATGGGTCCCTGTGATGCAAAAACAGGCTCATCGCCCTGTAAGACCTCTGCTTACATTTGTCCCATGACCACCTGCAATCAAAACTCAACTGTATTAAAATCAGCAGTTGCTGTCACTTTTGATTTTTAGGATTAAGTTTTTGTTTTTCCCTCTTAGATGAGGAGACACTTGCCTGTTTAAATTACAAATAAAAAGGTTGTTATACTTTTAAAAAAATGAGAATGGTGATCTAAAAGTGGAATAGGAGAGTGAAGGCTAATGATGATGAAGAAAAACTGAAGTTTAAAACAAGAAAAAAATCACTTACCATCCAGATATAATTACAATTATATTTTGATATATTTTAAACACTTTTTCTATGTTTATTTTTAAATGTATATGACATCATACATTATACAACTTATACAACTTATATAATTTTTACTTAATATTTTATCATAAACATTTCCCATGCCATACATTTTTTTGGTAAACATTTAAAGCTTGCATAACATGCCATTGTATTGATGTACCTTCCTTTAAATGGACAACAATAGGTGAATGGTTATGTAGATTGGTCCTTGGTTTTCACTCTTATAAAACTGTGAACGCTATTGTGCCTAAATCTTTGCATTTTTAGGTATTTCTTTCCATTGTAATTATTTGTTGATGCCATTTGCCTCTTTATCTAGTAGATATCTCAAGGGCTTTAAAAAAAAAATCGGCATATAGCCCTGGCTGGTGTGGCTCAGTGGATTGAGTGCCAGGCTATAAACCAAAAGGTCACTTGTTTGATTCCCAGGGCACATGCCTGGTTTGCAGGCCAGGTCCCCAGCTGGGGGCCTGTGAAAGACAACGGATTGATGTATCTCTTGCACATCAGTGTTTCTCTACCCCTCTTTCTCCCTCCCTTCCCCTCTCTCTAAAAATAAATAAATAAAATCTAAAAAGTATACCAGTGTATATAAAAATTGTCTTATTTATAGCTTAGTTGTTAAATCTATTGCTTTCCTCGGTAAATTTTTCACTATTTTTAAGCTCTGAACATCTTTCCTTATTTAGAGCCCCATATGAATAACAAGTGTAAAATCTCAAGATATGCAAAGATAATATCATTAATTTATCTGTTATAGGTTTTAATGTATATCAAGGCTATACATTGATATTGGCTTTATTCTTTCTGATAATTAGCCAGTTTTTTTTTCTGGGTCAGACAGCTTGATTGTGTGTGTGTATGTATGGTCTTGATTCATTCTTAAGCAGTTACATAATAGGTGCTTAATTTATGTTATTGAAAGAAATCTCTTAATGGAATCAAAGTCCTTGGTTCAGTTGTTCCTAAAGCTTATCTGTGTCCTGGTTTTTTATTTCCATGAGATACTTTCAATTTGCCTCATCATAAATTTCCCCTGTTCGCATAAGCTAGCCTGGTCTCTGTCCGTTGTAAGGAGAAGTGCTCATGCGATCTACAGAGGTCTGCCGTGTTCTAACTCAT
The DNA here is from genome assembly GCF_021234165.1 of Pteronotus mesoamericanus. Classification (NCBI taxonomy): domain Eukaryota; kingdom Metazoa; phylum Chordata; class Mammalia; order Chiroptera; family Mormoopidae; genus Pteronotus; species Pteronotus mesoamericanus. The sequence continues at coordinate 31,682,572 of NW_026555060.1, forward strand.
TCTGGCTTATTGCAGAGGGAGTGCCTTTCCCTTCACGTGGGCCAAGCTGGTGTCCAGACTGGGGATGTTTGCTGGGAACTTTATTGCCTGGAACATGGAATCCATCCAGATGGCTTTCTTCTCAACAGTAAAAATGATCAGTTGGGGATTGCTAAAATGGAGCATAAGTATGCCTCTTTTGATTCCTTCTTTTGTGAGACAAGAGCTGGGAAGCATGTGCCCAGAGCACTCTTCATTGACCTAGAGCCAACTGTTATAGGTAAGCTAACGTTTTTGTTGTAATGTACTTAACCAGGGCCACAGTCAAAACAAACAAATCACAACTATCAGTGGGTGGGACTGTCAGATTATACAGTCTTACATAAACAAGATTATGTAGTGTCAGCTAGGAAGGCTCCAGTGATCTTTCAACAACTCCATTAAGAAACACTGTTGTCATCCTCAATTTATAGATGAGGAAACTACAGCTTGAGAAAGTCATAGAACTTGCCTTAGTTAGATAATTGAGTTATTCAGGGTTGAACTGTCTTTGATTCCAGGTTTGACTTCTCATAAAAGTCATTCTCTTTGAACAGAAAAGCAGCATAATCAAGTGAAGAAGAAAATGTGAAATAGTTAACACTAATAAATATATTAAGTTAAACCACATAAAATTGCCAATGGATGACCATTTTTTACCTAAAAAATGTGAATTTCATATGCTACAGCCTCATAGTAATAGAAGTTTCTGTGAGGTACAGAGTTATCACTGTAGCAGGATGAGTAACTGGAGAGTCATCAAAGGTCTCCTCCTGAAGAAACAGCACTTGCAAATTCACAGAGGCATGGACGAATGTGCAAGTTTAACAAGAGTTCAGCAGGGATGGACCTTCCAGTGTGAGTAGGAGAGTGATGGGAGAGGAGACTGGAAAAATAGCTGGGGCTGAGTCATGGGCTTAGATGGGGGGAAGAAAGGAAGTGTGGTCAGAGAAAGAATTTTGCAACTTTTAAGATTTTAGGGTTTACAGTCATGAGTGACGGTGATTCAAGTGGAGTGGAGCCGAATGGCATTAGGGGTAAGGAATCCAAGGAACAATCAAATAATTGTGTTTGAAAACCATGGAAGTCCCTGAGGATGCTGTTGGGCCAGGTATTTGAGTCTTTGATCAGTGTGGGGTTTGATCAAAGTTCAAGAAAGTGAGTGGACAGAATGGTGCTGCTGATTTCTGAGAGAGTGGATTTCATTGAGAGAATTTATGGAACTTATAAGCCACCCTCAAGATCTCAACTTGACATTGTCATGAAGAAGCAAGCTTCCATAAATTCCATCAATGCCCTCCTTTCACTGAACTCAGCCTTAGATCTTCAGGTGAGAAGCAGAGTCCACTCAGAATTATATTCCCACTTATGTCTTATTTTTAAATATAGCTTTAAAAACATCAACTTTCTTAGGATTTTGGGGGGTATGTGTATGTTAGTTAAGTCATTTAAATGCAATTTTAGTAAATTTGAACATCTGGGGTTGTACAAAATTCATGGTCATATCATATACAGAAGAGCAAGGTGACTTGAGAGAACTGTCTTGCTCTTAGAAAATTAGTTCATTTCCTTTAAGACAGTGAGCTTCTGTGACTAACTATGGATGTCCGGTGCCAAGGCCAATGATGTATATAGTAAGGTAAATCTGCATAAATGCATGTCATGAAGCTAAATTTATCATTATTATTTATGACTCTTGTTTTATGGGCCATGCATCATGCCTTATGATTTCATTTAAGCCTCATAATAACTCAGTGGGGTAGGTCTTGTTATTATCCTTATTTGTGAGGTGAAATAATAAAGGCTAGAGACATAAAAGTACCTGCTCTATAGCTAAGTGAGGAAGGCAAGATATGAATATAGGATATTGATTCTTGAACACATGCTCTTTATTACTATGGAATGCAGCAACACACTGTAACCAGGGCAACATTCTAAAAGCCTACTTAACCCTCAAACACCCCTGAGTAATTCTTCAGGAGACATGCTCTTTGGGTAATTTTAAGGTAGGGGAATGGACATGGGCCTCCGATATGCTGTGTTTCTTATGCTGCCCAGGGTTTTAAAATACAGTGAAACCAGGCAAGAGTTGGTGCACTTAGTTGTACTGGATACTTCCAACATCCTACCACTGATTTACCTGCCACATGCATTTATTCTAATTGTATTTGAGTCATGTGGGCATTTGAGCATGCCACACCTTCTTTGTTAAAGCCTCTTTAAAGTATACTAGTAATGATTTACATTGACATCCTCTTCCATACTTTTCCAGCACACTGTTGGCTCTTTGTGGGTTAAGATATACTTATCTTAAAATGCCAAAGTGCCACAGGATGTGTGGTGGGTTGAAGAGTGTCTACTAAAAATTTGAATCTACTCAAAATCCCAGAATATGACTTTGTTTAGAACTAAGATGATGTCATACTGGATTAGGGTGCCCTAAGTCCAATGATCTGTATCCTTATAAGAGTGAACACCCAGGGAAAGGGCACACATGATGGAGGCAGAGACTGGCGTGATGCAGCTGCCAACCAAGGAACTCCAGGGACTGGCACAGTCATCAGAGCTTGGAGACAGGTGCAGAGCAGATTCTCCCTCAGAGCCTCTGGAATGAATCGACACTGCCAACACCTTGCTTTTAGGCTGCTGGCCTCCTGAATAAATTTCTCTTGTTTTAAGCCACCTAGTTTGTTGTAATTTGATACAGCAGCTCTAAGAAATTAATAGAGGGTGCATGATGGAAAAACATACTTTCAATTTGTATGGAAATAGTTATACATTTTCCTAGACTAAGGAAGGCCAAGTCAGCAGTTTAAACCTATTGCTTCACCACAACATTAAGGGAAGAGAGGGGTCCTGGTCCAGGGCTGCGTGAGAATTAGCAGAGGGCTAGCAGTTGTTCGAGCAGAGTGGCTGACTTGCTTTTCCTCCTGCAGATGGGATTCGAACAGGCAAGCACCGCTCACTCTTCCACCCAGAGCAGCTTGTTAATGGGAAGGAAGATGCTGCAAACAACTACGCCCGAGGCTACTACTCTCTGGGGTCAGAGATCATCGACCTTGTGCTAGAGAGAATCCGAAAGCTGGCAAGTGGCTGTTTTCTCCTCAGTGGGGCTTTGGGGAAGTGTGCCTGGGTGTGTGGGATTCTGCCGGACACCTTCTCAGCATCACCAGCAGTTCTGCCACCAACATCATCGCCACCTAACCTCTCTCCTTGGAGCCTTCTGCCATGCCCAGACCTGGAAAGTGTCCTGATGTGGGCTTTGTTCACATTGTGTTATGCAGAAAAAAGCAGAGAAGACTTCACACTTTCTGTACAGCCCCATCTTCTATTTTTTTTAAAAAAGATTTATTAAGGAAATATTTTATATTCCTCCTGCTTTATTGATATATAATTAACATAGAACTATTGTGTAAATTTAATGTGTACCAGAACAGGATTAGTTAATAACTCCATCCCCTCACATAATTACCTTTTTATAAGTTTTATGGTGAAGACATTTAAGATCTACTCTCTTAGCAACTTCCAAGTAAACAACACAGTATTGTTAACTATAGTCACTATGCTGGACATTAGAGGCCTGGATCTTGACTTCATCTTCTAAAAGTTTGTACCCTTCAACCAAAATCTCCCATTTCCCCCACCCCTCAGTTCTTGGCAACCACTATTCTACTCTCCATTTCTATATGTTTGGCTTTTTTAGATTCCATATATGATTGAGATGATACGGCATTTGTCTTTCTCTGTTTGTCTTACCTCACTTAGCATAATGCCTACAAGGTCATTATGTCCTCCATCTTGCAAACACCAGGATTTCCTTTTCTTTAATCACTAGTCCCATCTTCTCTTGCTTCTGCTAACTCACAGTTTATCTTGTTATCAGAGACTTCCAAAGCACCCTAAAACTTGTAATTTTTCAACAGTAACCACTATTTGTAAAGTTAATGGGAGGCACATCCTACCTGAAGATTAGTTACTCTGTTTACTGACAGTTAATTCTTTAAGGACATGTTTCTGGAGAACCATTTGTTGAGGACATATTTAGGCATTTGCCATAATCATTAGGTAATATGATGCTTTTACACCAGCCCAGTAGAGTAGGCATACAAATGATAGGCCTTTCACTTACTTTGGGGGAAAATTACGTTGCTTCAATGTTTTGCTAGTCATTTTCTTTGTTATTGATAGAGAACTTGCTGTAGATCACATACGGACATATTTATAGGGAGCAGTAAAAGACAGTTGAATATTTATGCTTTACTTATAGTAAATCTCTAAAGTGCTCTGCCACCTCAGAAGTAACCACTCAAGTATGTTTCAAAATAAATATGTTTGTTGTGCAGTTGATAACAGTAAATCAGCCCTTCCTGAAAGTTTTGGTTCATTCTGGGAACCACTGCTTCTTGGTCTAGTTGGCTGAGTTCTGACATCTTGTTTTCTTTCCCAGGCAGAACAGTGCAGTGGACTGCAGGGATTTTTGATTTTCCGAAGCTTTGGAGGAGGCACTGGATCAGGATTTACATCTCTCTTAATGGAGCAGCTCTCGCTGCAATATGGGAGAAAGACTAAATTGGAGTTCTCTGTCTATCCAGCACCCAGGATCTCCACTGCTGTAGTAGAACCTTATAACTCCATTCTCACCACCCATTTCACATTAGAGCACTCAGACTGTACCTTCTTGGTGGACAACGAGGCCCTCTATGACATATGCCATCATAAACTTGGTGTTGAACGCCCGTCTTATACCATTGTTAACAGGTTGATAAGTCAGGCAGTATCTTCCATTACTGCTTCCCTCCGGTTTGAAGGGTCCTTGAATGTGGACCTAAATGAATTCCAGACCAATCTAGTGCCTTATCCAAGAATACACTTCCCCATGACAGCCTTTGCCCCCATCATTTCTGCTGACAATGCCTACCACAAAGACTTCTCTGTGTCAGATATCACCACTGCTTGCTTTGAGTTCTCCAACCAGTTAGTCAAGTGTGATCCTCGATGGGGGAAGTACATGGCCTGCTGCCTACTCTACAGAGGGGATGTGGTTCCTAAGGATGTGAATGCAGCAATTGCAGCCATGAAGTCAAGAAACTCTGTTCAGTTTGTAGATTGGTGTCCAACTGGTTTCAAGGTGGGCATCAACAATCAGCCACCCACAGTGATGCCAGGAGGGGAAATGGCCAAGGTCCAGCAGGCTGTCTGCATGTTGAGCAATACCACGGCAATCGTAGAGGCCTGGGCCCGCCTGAACCACAAGTTTGACCTCATGTATGCCAAGAGGGCATTTCTACATTGGTACATCAAAGAAGGCATGGAAGAAGAGGAGTTTTCAGAGGCTAGGGAAAATCTGGCTACTCTGGAGAAGGATTATGAGGAGGTGGGGCAAAGTTTCTGATACATATGTGATGGTAAAAGTGAGTGTTAAGTGTCATGTTTACTTTCTAAGACATTATACAGTTAGTGGGTAGAGTTCCCTTGATTGGAAGAAGAAAGAAATCAAATCAAGCAAGAACATAAGTTCCACACTAAATTAAGCCAGCCAATATTAACAATGAGCACATCTTTTCTTGTCAGTATAATTCAGCACTGCTATCTGTGAATCTCCTAACCTTTGGAGTCCTTTCTGGGTTACATCTGGGTTTTTTTTTGTTCTTAGAATGGAAACCTTGCTATATTCTTTGCTTTTTCAACCGCAACTCTATGAAACAGTACTATACCTGAGATGCAAAAACAATACAGTATTGATTATTAATGTTATTTCTTCCATGTCTATATTTTGTACATTGATTAAATAATGAGCATTTTCAGTATGATTCTTTCCTTTCCAAATGTGGGCCTTAATGTCTTAGTTTGCTTTACAAACAAACATACAAACAAATATATTCTTGAGTCTTCCACAAATTTGAATCTGTGTGTCCAGTAGATCAGAAGGTGAAAGTGATCTCTTTCAGCTTTCCTTCCTTGAGGAAGTGTTCTCAAAGTGTGGCCCACAGACCCCTATATCAGAACCATTTCAGAAGTTTAGAAAGAAAAGTAGATTCTTGAGTTTCACTACACACTTGCTAAATGACAAGCCCTGGGGATTGGAGGTGGTGTGATCTGAGGATCTGAAGTTTAAAAAAAAACTTAACGGCCCTGGTTGGTGTGGCTCAGTGGATTGAGTGCAGGCCTGTGAACCAAAAGGTCACCAGTTCTATTCCTGGTCAGGACACATGCCCGGGTTGCAGGCTAAGTCCCTGGTTGGGGGCATGAGAAAGGCAGCCAATTGATGTTTCTTTCACCCACTGATGTTTCCCTCTCTTTCTCCCCCTCTGTCTAAAAATAGATAAATAAAATCTTTTAAAAAATAAACACTTAATGGAGTTAACTTTTGGTATTAAACAGTATTACTGCTTGGTAGTAATGCATTTTCAAATGAGTTATAATTTAAAATGAGAAAAACTATAAATGCATTAAAATCACTAGCCAGATTTTAGAAATCCATGATGTTTAGCTTAACAGTTGGAATTAGGGTGAACTAGATACTGCAAAGGTACTTGTGTGGGCTGGTGTTGCTCTTGAGCTGATGGTAGGTAGGTTTCACGCGACCCATTCATCATCTGTGGTGTTTTCCTTTCAGCCTTAGTCCTCTAGCTGTACTCTCTCTTGGCCCCAACATGGTCAGTGCTTTTGGTCTGGTAGGCTCTATAACCTTGGCTAAAGGTGTAAAATTGTGTGTATTATTGTGAGATTTACCAAACTACAGTGCTGCCACCTTCTTACATGTGTCACCTGGACCCCAGAACTGCTGCTCCATCTTTCACATGTTCCTGGTAGGTGTTTCTACATACTCAAATCCCTGTCCTGAGATGTGACCTTTAAAGAGGTCCATTTGAACAATGAACTATTTTGCCTGTTTTCAACTCCAACCATTGTCACCATGGAGGCCAATGACCACAAGTTTGGTGGATGTGGTATTTAGGTATTTGTCAATACCTGCGAAGAGTTGGTTTTGCAGCCCATGCAACTATAACAATGAGTTTTTGCTCAGTCTAAATCTCAGAGTATTTGGCTGGACCTTCTTTGGCCTTAGCTTCCAAGGCTCTCTACCAAGGGCTCAATCTATGCTGATACCTAAACAATATTATACCAGGGTTCCCTTTGGAACTAAGGACAGTTAATTCTAAGATGCACGCAGGGCCTCCAATATAGTAACAGAGTAATGAATATGACTCTCAGTCTCATCTCTGACTTGCTTTCATCAAACATTTGGAGGACAGTTAAAAATATATATATTTTTCTCCAAATAAAGGGAGTGATTTCGTGAACCCGATTGTCACTTTCATCAAATCCAATGCAGACTAATAGTGGACTGTTTCACTCTTTATTTAAGTGTGGAAGAAAACCGTCAACACTTGAAGGAGCCTATACTAGCATCCAAATTACTAGTGGGACTCCTATTTTTTCAATTAACCTATGCCTCTCCTGTTTGCATTTTAAAATCTATCTTATTCAATTGTAAATAAAGCTATTTGATGACCTAAGTACTATTGACACTTCACATGTGAGCTTTAGGGTTAGGTTTCCTAGAGAGTATTTATCAAGACTCAAATACTTTACTTTAGGCTGTTTCTTTTAATCAAATTTGTCACTGTAAAAGGGAAGATGTAACATGAAAAAAATATTTAACTAGATATTAGGAAATATGAATCCAGTTCATGACACCATTACAATTATGTGATCTTGAAATATATACTTAGCTTCCCCATATACTAAAAGCCTCATTTTGGACAAAGTTATTTCTAAGACCTTTCCAGTTCCAAGACTTTGTGAGTCTAAGAATTGATGAATATGTGATGCTACTTCTACAATGCCATACATAAATATGAGACTTACCAAACATTTTTCTTTATTATTCCTATTATTCATGCCACCTCTCTATTAGTTTATTAAAAATTCATTAAAATATTTTAGTGAATACCCTTGAAATTACAACTTCAAACTTGACTTATTGGCGTGCTTTTAGTGTTTTCACCATTGTTGGGCAATGAAAAGACCACAGGACACTTCAGCTTCATTTACTATCCTGCCTTCTGTGCATTTTTTACCCTGTATTTTAATGCCATACATATTTTAAATCTGACAAGACAATGATTATTAGTGTTGTTTTTGAAACAGTAGATGTTTGCTTAGATTATCCCTCATTCTCACTCTTTGTTCCTTCTTGCATCACCATACTTCCACCTGGGATCATTTTCCTTCTGACAAAGTAACTCACTTTACTCTTTTTTACTGTGGATCTGGGTTTGAATGGGAATATTTGCCTTTACTTCCTTAAAGAGTGAGATCACCTGAGCTAATGACTGAAATGACTCTGAGGAGTATCAGTGCTAATTACATGTGATTTTGAGGCAGGGTCTTTCTTATCTGTGTCTCTACCATGTCAGGTATGGTGTCAGTACTTAACATTTATTAGATTGAAAATCACCAGGAGTTTACCTTATTTCCTACTTGATTTAAATCACATCTACCTGACTTTAACTTCTTATGTTCTCCTTTGAGCTCTCCTTAAAATTATTTTGAATCTTCACATATCTTCTACTGTCCCAGAGGAAAGACTTCTTTCCAAGGCCATTTATAATTTGTGTAGCTTCTCCCCTTGACTGTTCTAGAAGACCTGGTTCCTTCAGCCTCCCTTGTATGTTGTCTCCCTTTCTCCATTGACTTCTTTTCTTCTCTCTTCTTATATGTTGAGGTCTCCCCATTAAAAAAAATCAACACCCTTTCCTGGATTCTATTGCTCTTATAACATATTGTTACATCTTTTCACTCCATCAGGTTTTTCAGAGGAACACATTTGATGCCTACAACTCATCTTATATTCACTTTATAGCCTTTGTTATTTGGTGACCTCCCTATCATTTTACTGAAACTATTGTCTTAAAGATGACTGATCATACCTGATTTATCAAAACAATGACTTTCTCAGCTTTCAGATTTCTTGACTTTAAGCATTTGTTAATTATTTTTCTTCAGACTTTTCCTTTGCTTTCTGAGGCACTATTTGGTTCTCCTCCTTGTCAGGTATCTCCACAGACTCCTTTTCTCCATCATCTGACCCTAATGAATATGCCCTTGATGCTCTTCTTTGGTTTTTATCTTATTCATAAACACATCAGCTCTACATGAGTGACTGATTTCCCTTCTCTCTTGAGTTTTATACTGGAATTTCTCCCTAACATGCTGAACCTACCCTCCCAAATGTTTTGCCTACACTTACATTTAACTTCTTCCAAAAAAAGCATCATTTTCCTCCAAAGAAACCTGCTCTTCCTTTAGTGTTCTGTCTTATTTATGTCATCATCTCCCCAGTTAGGCTGAGTCTAAGCAACACCATCAATTTTTACTGTTCTCTCTCTTATTTAAAGATTTTTAAAAACCCTCATCTAAAGATATTTTTAACAAATTTCCTTTAGAGAGAGAGGAAGGGAAGGGGAAGGGTGGAGAGAGAGAGAGAGAGAGAAAGAGAGAGAGAGAGACATTGATTTGTGCTTTCTTGTACATGCCACAACCAGGGATTAAACCCTCAACCTGAGCGTGTGCCCTGACCAGGAAATCCAACCCACAACCAGTTGGTTTACGGGATGGTGCTCCAACCAACTGAACCACACCAGTCAGGGCTTAGAATCCCTTTCTTTTTTCTTCCTGGTGATGGCATCCTAGCTCAGGTCATCAAATCTTCTTCCAGTCCCTGGCAACTTGTATCTACATGCTCTTCTGTTTCTCACTTTGTCTTCCTGATCCATCCTACTCACTACTTTGTGACTGAATGTTCTGAAGCACAGCTTGGGTTATTCTGCTCCCTATAAAAAGCTTCAATGATTTCCCATTGTCTTAGGCATAAAGCATAAACTCCTGCATGTGAGATGCAGAGCCTGTCACCACTAGTTTCAGCTTAAATTTCCAACCCCATCCTCTACTTTGCTGTCATGTATTCCAACAAACTAGACTCTCCCGACTTCTTAGCATAGACTCTTACCTCTCTCCTAGACCTTTGCTCCTTCTCATTGCTCTCTCTCATTTCCTGTGGGACCATGAGATGTAATTTCTCCTGCAAATCCAGTTCAGATGTCACTTGCTCCATGTAGCTGCTCGGGACTCTCCTTCCTTGTGCCTCTTTGAGCTACCAGAGCAATCGGTATTATCCATTTACTCCTGCCCTAAGACCCAAGGGGCAGAGTAGGTTTACTGTTGTAGGTATGTGAAACACAGTTGATTCTTGTATTATTATTTATTACTTATTATTTTCCATGCAAAGAACTATAAACCTACAAAAGTGTGCCCCACCCTGTATTGTAAATACTCAGTGATGAAACTTTTTTTTCATGTGCATATCCTGCACAGTGCTTTGAATTTTTATTAGGCTCTTACTAATTATCTATTTATTTATTTTTTTAATGTACACGTATTGCTTCTCTCTTCAGACACTGGAGGGCACTCGTGAAATGCTTAAATAACTGCTCAGTCATTCCTGGGAGTATTGCAGTCCAGAGGGTATTTGTACGTGTGTCTATGCATGTGTAAGCATTCTCACACACAGAAAAGATTATTTACAGGTTTTTCCATTGTTTTTAACAATAACCTACTAAGATTAAAATAAAACAACAAATTATTTCATAAACTTTTAAGTTCAGCTTGTGAATCTTACTATTGCTAAGTCTAGCAAACTTAAAGAATCACTTTTAAAGGGAATACACATGGAGTTCCGGTCCTCTTTGCAATCTTAGGTAAACATTCTTAAATATTTTATATTGCCTTTATAAATTTGATATATTTTATTTTATTTTAAGAGCTTTGTCTGATGAATTTTCACAAGTACCCTATTCAAATCCTTGCTTATTTTTCTTTGTTTTTTTCTTTTCTTCACAATTTTTAGTAGGTCTTTATATATTTGATCAATAAACCATTTCTCTCTTATATGAGTGGCAAATATTTTCCCAAATTTGTCATTCATTTGTATTTTGCTGCTGCTGCTGTTAGTAGTGTTAGCTGCTGGTGTGTGTCTAACTTTTTGATTCCCCCAAGCAGAAATTTATGTGTTTATGACTTACCGCTGGGCCAAAGTGAGTGGAACCACAGTCCATCTCCAGGAATCTGGCCCTCAGGCTTTGCTGCCAGAGGCCATCAGCGTACTTGCTGATGTCTGTTGTTAGTGGATTTTTACTCATATTAAATTCTTTCATCTCTGAATTCCTCATATATTCTTTAGACTAATTGCTATCACTTTGTAGTTCACCACTTATATATCCCATAGTGGTATTTTGCTTTTTTTCATATAGGTTTTGTCTATTTGCTTAGATGTTGACTCGTGGAGAGCATAGATCTTGCCTCACACATCAGTATCTCTCAGGCGCTGGGCCATTTCTACGGTTTCAGTGAGCACCTATTAAGTGTTTTGTGGCCCTATGCCCTAGCAGGTTATGGAGGACATGTGATTTCCCAAGGGAAATAACTGAAAGCTCCCTCTCCTGTCTAGCCCAGGTGCCGTCCTGGCAGCAGACCCTTTGGTTGGGAGCAGACCCCTTGGCTGTGCCCCTTGGGTGGGACCAGGGCCATGGAGATTGCTCTAGATTGAATGACAGCTGACAGAGTCCTGCCTGTTTGATCTTTCCCAAGCCCTTCTTTACTCTCCCTAAGACCTCCAAGAGCCTTTCCCATCCTGGGAAAGATGGGGAATTGACTCATCTCTATTCTCCCTCATTTGCCTTCCTTTTCTGAGAACAGAGGTTTAGAGGCAGTTGGTGAAGGAAGAACTGAAACAAGTGAGAGGTTCAAGAAGCCACTGGTTTTAATGGAAGCAAGAGAGCAGGGAAGGGATTCGGTGGTAGGATGGTAATCACGGTGTGTCCTCATCTTCCCGTCGTGACTGGGGTTGGTGTGCAGGGAAGAGAGGAGCACTGGGTGTCCTCTTCTCATCCATGGGACCCTCAAGGAGAAGTGTGGGGAAGGAGAAAAGAGACACAGAACATAAGGAGAGACCTTAATGGTCTCGTGTCATGAAGGTGGGACAATACTATACATCTGTGTATTATACAGAGGAAGGAGTTGGGCTGGAGGCAGGAGAGAATCAGAGGGGTTGAGTAGTGAGGCAGCCTGTAAAACTGGACCATCCACAAAATACAAACTGGTTGGGTGGGAAAACCCTCACCCTGCATTCTAACCTCTGTCTTTGTCCTTGATGGACCACCCTCCTGTGGCCTCGATTCTACTTCTTCCGTCCAATCTGTGCCATCAGATGGGCATTGGCAGCTGCCTTGGCTCGCAAATTCTTGGCCTTGGCGATGTTGAAGAGGATGTTCATGATGTTAGTGGGGACGTCAAGGGATAGAGTAAGCCTTGTGCGCCGGTCACCCTTGTCTTTTTCCTGGTTCATCCTCCCCTTGAACTGCGCTTGGGACAGGTACTTGTACGGGGTGTTTCCAGCTCCACTACCACCCCCAGGACCAGAGAAGGTCCTTTTCTTCTTGCCCTCTTCCTCCTCCTCCCTCCCCTTGTTCTCTCCTGAGAATGGGTCCTGGCTGGGCAGGTAGGGGAAGCCTCTCTTGCTCAGCAGGGGTGCATCCTCCAGCTGGCTCTTCTCGGCCTCAGACAGGGCTGTCTTGATGCAGCAGAAGATGGACTCGGCTTTGGAGAACTTATAGGATAGACCCATCCCAGGGGACCCTAAGAGCAGCAGCAGCAGCAGCAGGAAGTGGGCTGGCACAAGCATCTCTCCCTGTGGTAGAAATGAGGGAAGTGGGAAGGTGTGTGAGAGGGTTTAAGGCTCAGAAAGATGTGGGTTAAAATCCAGTGCAGCCTTGTTAATGCTCTACTACAACAGTTCTCTGGACCAGCAACATCATCTGGAAATTCATTAGAAATGCAAATAATCCTCAGGGAACTGAGTTGCAGATTCCCCACTTTCCCATTTACCTTTACTTAGGGTTTGCAGGGTAAAGGCAAAGAAAACCTCTACATCCTTTGCTCCCCACTGAAGTCTAATTTCTAAGCAAGTTTCTCCTCTTGTATTTTTTGTGTTCCTTTGCTATCACCTCTAGTGAAACACCATAAACGTTTACATTTCCCTGCTACTTATAAAAATAATTGAGCTCCATCTAGTCAGATTTAAGGGGTAAGGCTCTACATCTATATTTTTCTCACTTGGATAGATGAAACTCAATTATTGTTTAGGGTTGTTACAGAGGTACCTTCTCTGGTTGATTTAAGGATATACACTTACTTCTGAGAGCTGTGGCAGAGTCCAGTCCTAGAAACCTGGGACAGCTTGAAGTTCAGAGTGCTTATGAGGGAGAGGGTACCCAAAGGGAAAGACCTCAGGGTGGTGAAGCCAGAAGGCAGTGCCCCTGATTCCATAGCTTTGCCCCCTGCCAACTCCATTTTCCAGTGGGTCGGGTAGGGAGGGAGACAGAGTTATTTCTCGTTTTACCCAGTTTGTCTGCAAACACTGGTAAGAAGTTGAATTTAAAAAGTGAAGAATTTAAAAAACATTTTAGAAAATGTGGCTGCAAACCTAGCTTTAAACATTTCAAAAGGCATAGTAGTGAGTACAAGAGTGAGGTGCTTTCTTTTTGTGGACTCGTGGAAGTATTTGTGTGACACACACACTCACACACACACTTCTAAGCAGTTCACTCTCTAACTGAGCCATGAAGGTTTAAACATGAAAGGGTCTTCCTCCAAAAAGAGAGGCTCAGCTAAAGGAAATTTGACATGTTACAGATAACTGGTCATTGACAAAATTTTTATTATAGCCATATTATTTAATACACTCTCAGAAGTGTGTGTGTGTGTGTGTGTGTGTTTGCTAGACTGCTATGTTTGAAAGGAAAATTGCAAACAGGATTTCTCAGAACACTTGGGCATCAAATGGAGACATCGAACACCCATCTTTATGGTCCCTCGCCTTCACAGGTAGCAGCTAGTCATTGCGGGTATCTTCCAATGTTCCCAGTGTAGCAAGAGGGAAAGGACTCTGGGCTTTGAGGTCAGAAGACCTGGGTTCAAAACTTCCCTCACCACATCCTAAAAAGGAGGCTTTAGCTGCCTCACAGTTGTATTGAGAGAATGAAAGGAAATGACAGAGGTTGAAAGACATGGGCACATGACAAGCAATAATTGAAAGCATCCTACCACTCCTGCAGGCAATAGGGAATATCCTGTAGTTGCTGTCTCCTGTCCCCATTTGTAAACTATTACCCAAGGCCACTTTCCATGTTCATGACTGAATTCTGTTCAGAAAAATAGATTTGTATGAGCCCACTCTGCCTTTGAGCTATTGCAAAGCAGATGTCTCTATATCAACAAAAAGAGGATCATTTTACCACCCCTAGAAACTTCCCCATGGTCTCTTTGGAGCCATTTCTCTTTATTTAGAACACCGTGGTGCTCAGCACTGTCTTTCAACCTTCATGTCTCAACACTGTCCAGCCCCCAGAACCTCCTGCCTAATTTAGGGCAAATAAATTTATCCTTCATCAAGAAGTTTCTAACCAAAATCTTACCCAAGAGTAGACTTCCCTCTGGAGTGGAGATGCTCAGTGAGGCAGACAGGGCTTCAGGACCAGGAGGTCTGCCAGGGGAGCATCCCCCTGAACTTCTGTCTCTTCTGGGGTCGCTGGCTCCTTTTCTTGTACTGTTTTCTCGCTATGGAGACCGCTCCACTCCCGGCGTGCGTATGTCAAAGTGACAGATCACAGGGTGGGTCGTAATTTCAGATGTGGTGTCTACACTGGGATGCCGATTTTGTTTAAAATACAGCCAGAAGCAGCTGCCCGCGTCATGGAGACGACAGGCACTGTGTATCCTTGACCCCTCCTACCTGCACTCCCTCCCAGCCCTCCCAGCCCTCCCCACCTCTCACTTCCTTCCCCTCCTGCCCTAGCAACTTGCTTCATTGATAAAAAGAAAAAACACTGTTGAACTGAGAGGCAGTTTTTCTGAAGAGTTTTATTACTGATCTTAATTCTTACTAATTTCAGCCTTTCTATATCCTTGTCATCCTAACCTGCCTTTTAGACATCTAGAGCCAGGAAAGTAGAGAAGCTTTGAAAGTAGAGAAGGTGGCTTGAAGTCCACCTGTCTTCTTGTAATTCTGTGGGTTCTGACCTGCAGTGTTGTCTCGCAAAACTCAATGTAGTTGTGTTATCAAAGGGCGCACAAAGGGACAGGCCCAGAGTACCTGGAGCTTTTGGTGGGAAAGCACTTAATTTTACCTATTCATTCATTCATTCATTCATTCAGTATTTGGAGGGCACCTGCTGAGTGCCAGGTATTGCCAGGGCCCTTAGGGATTCAAGAAGTTGCAGTCCCTTTTCTTATAAGACATTTGCACTTTAGAAAGGTACATAAAAACAAAGCCAACTTTCAGTGTGGCATATGCCACAGCACAGACGGGAGCATTGCTGTCCTGGAGATTCAAGACAGGTGACAAGTGCTAGGAGAGCAGAGCATAGGGGTTCAGACAGAAAGAAGGTTTGAGTGGCGAGAACCAATGACAAGAGGGACATGTGGGCAGGAGAATGGGTGGGAGATAGGTGGGTGGCAAGGTTTGGGATGCCGTTTTATTCTGGGATGTGCGCGGAATGCAGGTTTGGAGATTAGGATGTTATTCTAAACGTAGTTTAAGCAGGGATTTAGAAAGAGAGGAAATAAACATTGGCTTCTTTTCTTGCCAATCAGCACTCTTTCCTCTCAACTTCCTAGAAAACTTCCCCATTGGAGACCAAAGCTCCAGGGGACTAAACAACATCTTGGTGTCAGGGGCTGGTGGCTGTCCTCTGAGTCCACTTCCTCCTCCTCCAGACAGGCAAGCTCAGGGGTTCCCACTGGACCATCTTGGGTTGGCCTTGGGATTGGCCAATGTTCCTAGGAGCTCCCGCATGTGAGTATGCAGGGTGCCCCATGGGATGCTTTCTCGCCTGAGCAGTGGTTTAAGGATGCCGTTCTTGGGATTAAAACCTCAAGAAGCAGTCCATTTGCTTTGCAATTTGAAACCTTTTCTGGCTGCTTCCATTGGAGGATTAGACAGAGTCTTGAACGTAAAGAGGATGATTAATGAACAAAACCCACCAAGGTGTCGTTTCCAGTAAACAGCGCTTTCTCTTCCTGCTCTCACCAAAGTTTGTGTGTGGCGTTCTGCTCTACTTGCACTTTCGCTGGTCATATGAGCCATTGCTCTCTTCCATGAGCTCAGCATTGGAAGGTTGTTTAGGGATGTCAACACCCTGTAGAGAGTATGTGGAGGGCCAGGGTGGGAAGAAAAAGCTGATCATTTTGTGGATGATAAGAATGGCTTATATTTATAAAACTTATTTCTCCAAAGTGCTCGAAGCACTTATATATAATAACAGTTTATTTTCTCAATGTTTGAGCTGGTCAGTATAAGGAAAACATAGGAAAAAGGAATTAGAGAACTGTAGGATGCTTGATTTATAAGGAAGAGGTTTTGCCGTGTTGTCAGGAAGGAGAGTTTGCACTTCTGCCTCTGTTGCTGGCTTGGTGGTTTGATTGGGATGGTCATATTCTCTGCTCCTGTTTCTGGTTTTACCTTCCCTATTTTTCTAACAAGGTTCGTCAAGACAGTATTTATAAGAACCTGATAAAGTTTTACATGGACACAGAATACTATTGTCATGCTTGTTTTTCAATTCTCCCCTTATTTTCCCTTATTGATTTTTAGTTTGATTCCTCAGTTGAATGGTGTGCGCTAACCGCCCCCTGTGTTTGTGGGTTTGTTTATTTCTTTTTGTAAGTTTGTCCATTTTCACTTTATATAGTTGGAGTGCTGGGTACATACAAATGCCTCCTTTCATCATTTTACTGCAAACCTCTATATGCCAAATAACATTTTTTTTTGTCTTAAAATCTGTTATGCTTGATATCAAAAGAGCTATTCCAGTTTTCTGATTGTTGACATTTTTTGGTGCATGTTTTCCAGTTTTTTCTGTGTCAAAATTCTTTTATGAGTGGTATTTATTTGCATTTTTTAAATCTATTCTAACAATCTTCATTTTAACAAGGCCTTTAACAAACACTAATAGTGATGACTGATGTATTCGGATTAATTTCTACTGAATATGTGTCTAGATTTTCTCTTATTTATTTCTGTTTTTTTCTTTTCTGTATTCTGTTGGATTAACTGATTCTTTTTTTTTTTTAATTGAATTTGTCGGGGTAATACTGGTTCAGAAAACTATACGAGCTTAAAGTGTACAACTCCACAAAACATTGTCTGCACACTGCACTGTGTGACTGTCACCCAAAGCAAAGTCTCTTTCCATTCCCCTGCATCCGACCCTTTGCCCACTTCCACATTCCCCTACCCCCTTTCCTTCTGGCTAACACCACACTGTTGTCTGTGTCTATGTGTAATATAATATAATATAATATAATAATCTAATATAAATGTATGTATGTGTGTATATACTTTTTTGCTTGATCTCTTCATTTTCTTTCAGCCAGCCCTATAACCTTCCTCCTTTCTGACAGCTGTCAATCTGTTCCATGTATTCATGCCTCTGCTTTTAATTTGTTCATCAGTTTCTTTTGTTCATTAGATTCCACATACAAGTCAGATCACATGGTATTTATCTTTCTCTGACTGGCTTATTCCATTTAGCATATTGTCCTCCCGGTATATCCATGCTGTCTCAAAAGGTTAAATTTTCTTCTTTTCTACAGCTGAATAGTATTCCAGCGTGAAAATGTCCCATAGCTGTTTTATCTACTGATCTACTGATGGGCACTCGGGCTGCTTTCCAATCTCAGATATTGTAAATAACATTGCAATAAACGTAGGGGTACATAAATGCTTTCAAATCAGTGTTTTGGCTTCTTTTGGATATATTCCCAGAAGTGGGATTGCTGGGTCAAAAGACAGATTCATTTTTAATTTTTTGAGGATCCATATTGTTTTTCATAGTAGCTGCACCAATCTCCATTCAGATTGAGAGTGCATGAGGAATCCCTTTTCTCCACATCCTCACCAACACTTGGTGATTTATTGATGATAGCCATTCTGACAGGCATGAGGTGATATCTCACTGTGGTATTGAGCATTTTTTCATATGCTTATTGGCCATCTGTATGTCCTCTTTGGAGAAGTTTCTAATCAGGTCCCTTGCCAATTGTTTAATTGGGTTGTTTATGTTCTTGGCATTGAGTTGAAATGTTCAAAATTTTACTGCCTATGTTTTCTTGTAGGATTTTTATGGTTTTGTTACTTACATTTGTCTTTAATCCATTTTGAGTTTATTATTGTGTATGGTGTAAGTTGGTGGTCTACTTTAATTTTTCTGCATGTATCTGTTCAGTTTTCCCAACACCATTTATTGAAGAGGCTGTCTTTACCCCATTGTATGTTCTTGCCTCCTTTGTCAAATATTAATAACCATAGAGGCATGAGTTCATTTCTGTGCTTCCTATTATGTTCCATTGATCTATATGCCTGTTCTTATGTCAATATCATGGCCTGGTAGTATAGTTTGATATTAAGTGGTGTGATACCTCCATATTTGTTCTTTTTCAAAATTGCTGAAGCTCTATAGGGTCTCCTGTGGTTCTAAATAAAGTTTTGGAATATTCATTCTAGATCTGTGAGACATGCCATTGGTATTTTAATATGAATTTCATTGAATTTACAGATTGCTTTGGGTAGCTTTGACATTTTAATGATGTTAATTTTTTTCATCCATGCATACAGTATATGCTTCCACTTATTTGATCTTCTTCCTTTTATTTTTTTCAGTATCTTATAAATTTCCAAGGACAGGTCTTTTACCTTTTTGGTTAAATTTATTCCTAGGAATAAATTTTTTTGGTTGCAATAGTAAATGAGAGTTTTTAAAAATACCTCTTTCCGATAGTTCATTATTGGAGTATTAAAAAAAGCAACTGATTCCTGAATATTAATTTTGTATCTTGCTATTTTGCCTTTGTCAGATAGTATTATCTTTTCTGTGTCTATAAAATACAGAACAAGGTAGAAATAGCAAAATTTTCTGCATATGTATGTTTGTGTATATATATTCTAATTGCAATCAATTTCATATGCCTGAGGAGATATTAAGTATTTTAAATACTTCTGTTTTTGTGAACTGTTCTAGAATCATAGAATGTTTGACTTAAAAGAGACCACGTAATCTTGTTCAGTTTCCTTATTTTTCAGAAGCGGAAACTGAGGTAAAGATGTGTTAAATTATTTAAACAGGGTTACACACAAGTTATTGTCAGAGCTTAGGCCTCCTGATGTGAATATTCTTGAGGGGCTTATTTTTTACAAAGCTGGATATGCTGCATTTCTTTGTCTTGACTGATTGAGACATGGAGCTTGTAAGTGAAGATAATAATATTGAAATAAAATAAAAATGAGAGATTATTAGATATTTGTCCAAAATGACAGGTATAGGGAATTAAATTACATTGAGATTACATTTTATCTCTAATAACCAAAGAAGGGTGAAGAATGTTTTTTTTCCCCCCTGTCCTAGGGCTGGGTAAAAAGGCACTAGTATTTCACTTTAGAGAGTGTAAGATCATGTGGTTAATTTTCATTATTAAAAGCAGAAGCAATTTAAATTAAAAGGAGTATGTCGTATATATGTGTGTGTCATGGAAAGTAGGGGAGAACAAACAACACATAAATCTGCAATTCTGGCAGTAATTGTTTGAGGGTAGGGACAGATGCTGCTACATATAGAAAAACAGGTTCACTCTGTGATGCCAGATCACTAGGCAGAATGGGCAGGGCCCTCAACTAGTGATGCTATTTCTTATTTTGCTTCACACGGCAAAAGGTAAACATCCCCTTGTCAGTTCTGCTAACTCCCAGCAATGCTGCAGCCTCCTTATTCTAAGAAAAACAAGCAACATGAATAGGAAGAAAGGCAGATATTCGATAAAGTTTCTTTTCTTCATTCTACTATTATAGAAATAGTCAATAAGTTCAGTCACCTCTCCAAAATGTGTTTATTGGATACCTACTAAGTAGGAGAAACATAGGTGCTTAGTACTATAGTACTTAGCATTAAGTACTATAGGAGCCTGTTGCTGAAAGTGTGGTCTAATGATCAGTAGCATCAGCACCCCCAAGAGCTTATTAGAGATGCAGAATCTCAGCTCCCAGAGCTAATGAGTCAAAATCTGCATTTTAACCGGAATCCTAGGTGAGAAGAGGAGCTACTATTCAACTTTATTGTAGGAACAATTTTTGTAGACAAGTTTCAGGAATCAGATCATTGACTAGGAAGTGAGCCTCTCGTGAAGATTAGAAATAATCAGCTTTTTGATTCTTTGCGGAACGCAGCTTGACTTCACCACAGTGAAAGCTGAGGGGAATAATGCCACTTGGTCCAATTAGGGTCTGTAGCTTTGAGGACAATCATGTCATCATGATGAGGAGCTGGATGTGGAAGAATAAAAAGGACAACTCAGTAGTTCATGTAAGACATCCCAGAAATAGCTCTTAGGGCACTGGGGAGGTGTGTCACTGTAGGTCCCATGTTCAGACCAGGGCATGAGCACCTGGAATTTTAGCCTGGGATAACTTGGGTTACATGTATTTGTAGCCAGAGCATAATTTTTTTTTAATATTCTGCCTTTCCATTTTTCCACTGCACTTTGAAACATTGAAAGAGTCTAATTCTGTTTCTGCTTAATAGAGAGTTATTTTTCTGCTGTGTCAGGGGAGTACTAACATTACTATTCCCATTTCACACTGTGTATATTGGGGGGGCAGCTCACCTAAATTCATGGGGTTCCTCAAGTTCCCTCGTGGGAAAGGTAAGTTTGAGCAGCAAGCATGCACTCAGATCCTGGTGTTTGCAAAAAATATCGCTAACGCCCAAAATATAGAACACAGAGAAATCTGGGCTTACCCTGAGCTGCTAATGAGAACATCACTGCTCTTTAGAGTCTTTCTGCAGCAGCTCAGAAGTGAAAATGAGATTTCCTCAAACAATAATTCATTGTTTATTCCCCACTGGCTGATCCTTCTCCAGTAGGCTTCTTTTCAAACATCCAAACATTGTTATTGAAGAGATGGCTGGTTTGTCAGTGCTCTACCATGAAGGTAATGCTATTTCCCTTTCGTAAAACAGGCAAGTTGCCCAAATCGCTCCTTATGCATACTCTTTTCACCTCAACTTTTTATTTGGAAAATTTTCTACCCTCCAGAAAAGTTGAAAGAAGAATACAAAAAACATCAGTGTATTCTTTACCTTAGTTAATCAATTGTTGATTTGTGATTCTGTGTGTGTGTGTGTGTGTGTGTGTGTGTGTGTGTAATCTAGATCAGGTATCTTGTAAAATGCCCCACATTCTGGGTTTGTTTGCTTCCTCATGTTTGATTAGGTTAAATATTTTTGGCATGATTACCACATTCATGATATTATGTACTTCTTATTACACCACATTAAGAAGTGTATAACAGTTTATTCCATTACTAGTCATTTTAATTTTGATCACTTAGTTAAGATAGTTTTGCTAGATTTCTCCATTTTTAGGTACCCTTTTCTCCTTTCTAGTTATTAAATAATCTGTGTGCTGATATTTTGAGAGCATGTGAATATCCTGTTTTCCATAACCTTTCACTTAATGGTTTTAACATTTACTGACAACATTTTATTGAATAAATTATAACATTGTGAATTACACATGGTGATTTTCAGGTTCTGTAATTCCTTCTACATTTATTGACTGTATTCTTCTATAGAAAACTCCCTATCTTCTATCTCCCCCACTACCTTTTTCCTTTTCCTCTTATTTCTGAATATTACTATAAACATATAAATTATTTTTAAAAATTCCAGGTATTGAAATCCATTCCTATAATATTTTTACTTTCAAATTATTCAATATCTCTTTATTGTTGGCCCTTCACGCTAGCACCTGTGTTCCTAACTTGTTCTTGTCAGTTTTTTTAAAATACAAAACTAGAAAAAAGAAAAGCAAATTGAACCCATGGCAAGCAAAAGAAATTAGATAGTAAAGATAAGGACGTATGTAAGTAAAATTGAGACTAGAAAAAGAGAATCAAAGAAAATAAAAACTAGTACTTTCAAAAGATCAATACAACTGATAAACTTCCAGCTAGATTGACCATGAAAAAAGAGAGAAGACACAAATTACCAATACCAGGAATAAAAAAGAGACATTATTACTGACCCTTCAAGGTAATAATGTATATCATGAATAAATGTATGTCCATAAATTCAACAAGCTAGATGAAATGAAAAAGTTTCTTTAATGACACAAACACTCATAGTTCACTAAAGAAGAAAGAGATATCTGAAATAGTTCTATATCTATTAAGGAAGCTGAATTTGTATTTAACACACTTACAACAAACTTCAGCTTAGATATCTTCACAGGCAAATTCTATCCAACACTGGAAAGAGGAATAATACCAGTTCTACACAAACTATTCAGCATTTAGAAGTAAACCTGGGACCAGGGTAAAGCAAGAGAACAATTATGCAAGTGAAGGGCTAACACCTGTGAGTGACTGCCTCCATACATTTTGTACCTTGAGTGTCTTGGTTGCCTCACCTTAGTCTCAGCCCTGTATAGAAGAGGAGGGAACACTTCCCAACTCATTCTATAAGTCCTACAAGAAAAAACAACTATGGACTAATATCCCTCATGAACATAGATACAAAAATCCTCAAACAAATACTAACAAATAAAATCTAACAATATGTATTTTAAAAAAGGAATATATACATTATAACCAAGGAGAATTTACCCCAGGCATGCAAAGCTGGTTCAAAATTTGAAAATTGATAAATTTAATTAACCATATCAACAGATTAAAGAAGAAATACCATATGATCATCTCAATAGATGCAGAAGAAGCTTTTGGCAAAATTCAGCATCCCTTCATAATAAAAAAAAGTTTGCAAACTAGTAATACAAGAGAACTTCTTCAAACTAATAAATGTATCTACATTAACATATTTTATGGTGAAAAACTAAACACTTGCTTTCTAAGATTGGGAATAAGGCAAGGATGTCTGCTGTCTCTTTCTATTCAAAATCATACTAGAAATCTCAAACAAATAAGTTAGATTAGTAAAAATTACAAGACATGAAGTCAACACACAAAATTAATTTTATTTCTATATATTGGCAAAGAACAATTAGAAATTGAAATAAAAGTACCATTTACGATAGCACAAAAATAAAAAAAACTTAGTCATAAAACTAAAATTATGTGTGAGATCTGTATGTTGAAAACTATAAAACACTGATGAAATCAGAACTCAAAGAATACCTACATAAATGTAGAACTATGCCATGCCAATGGATTGCAAGAGTATATTAAAGATAGTAATTTTCCCCATATTGACTTATAGAATCAACAAAATTTCAATTAAAATCCCAGAAGGATTTTTAAATTTGATGAGCCAATTCTAATGTGTATGAAATGTTAAGAAGCTAGAATTGCCAAACCAACTTTGAAAATGAAGGATTAACTTTTCTTGACATCATGGGTTATTCTAATGCTACAATAATCAAGAGAACATGATTTTAGCAAAAGATAGATGTATAGATTAATGGAAGAGAGCTGAGTCCATAAATTGACATATATGTATGATCAATTGACTTTTAATAAAGGAGCAAAGGCAATTCAATGGAGAATGGACAGTCTTTTCAACAAATGGTGCTGGAACAATTGGATATCCATACAAAAGCAAAAAGATTCTCAATTCATACATAACTCCACATAGAAAAATTAGCTCAAAATCAATCCTAGGTCTAAATGTAAAACCCAAGACAGACTTTCAGAAGAAAACATAGGAATGACTTTCTTATGCATTTAGGTTAGGCAAAGATTTCTAAGACACAGCATCAGAAGCATGAACCATTGAAAAAAAGATAAATTGAACTTCATTAAAATTTCAACCCTTTATTCTTCAAAGAGCATTAGTAAGAGAATGAAAAGGTGACATAGACTAGGGGAAAATTTTTACAAATCACATTTCTGACAAAGAACCTAGATCTAATATTTATAAAAGAACCTTCTTAAATATTAAAAAGATTTGCAATAAGATAAGACAATGGCACTTTTCTCACTAAACTTAGTTCTTATTTTGGATTATATAGTTATTTTTTCATAGGATGTTTTTTATTTAAGTTAACAGGTAATAGATTTCTGGTTTTACTTTTTAATGAATTAATACATACTTAAATCTTCTTTTTTGTTTTAATGTTGATTTTGATAAACATTGATAGATATAACTCACATAAACAAGAGCTCTTTGTCATTCTCCTTAGAGGGTAAAGGGACACTGAGACCAAGAAGTCTGAGATTTGCTGTTACAGACAATAGGTGAAAGAGTTCAGAACCAGCATGTTCTGTAGTTGTATCAGTCAGGTGTTCTATGGGGAAAGATAAAGGGAAAGTTATTTTCAAATCAGTTTGGCTTCATTTAATGCCTGAGTTGGTGCAGGCTCTCAGATGGCCCTTTAATGCCAATTTCTCACTATAGGTACTATTAGATTCACAGACAGCATCACCTACAGTGGCAAGTGCTTTAGGAGCACTCTAATCTAGAACAATGCTAAGTGAACGGAATAAGTATTTTCTCAGATGAGTCAGGAATGCCCTGGTTCTGACCGTATTTGAACACGCAACCTGTTGTACTCACCTGGTCATGTGCTACCTTACGTTTTTTTCTCGCCTGGTGAATGTCCACAGATCTGGAGTCCCACATTAAAAAAAAAACACTTTTTTTTCTGTGTTTTTTTTGCATCTATATGTCATAATGATTAGTTCTTTGCCGCATGTAAGAACAAGCATCTGGTTCCTTTGTCTCTTTTTCCATTCTGACTAATTGTCAATTAATGCTTTGTATATGCTTGATTCTTTGGTTGTCACATTTCTCCAGTGCCCTGACCTTTTCTGACACCCCTCCAATGAGTGTAGTCTGAGGAGAATTAGATGTAAATGAAGATAAATCTGTTCAGAAATGGATTTTCTTCAGAAATGTTTGCAAGGGGGAGTAGGTGGGAGAAAACCTTAAATGTCAGTAATAAATATGTTTCAGTTTTCAACAAAGGAAGAGCTTCAGAGACACCCTGCTTTGCCATTTCAAAATTATAGGACTGGTTAATTTTTCCATTTGGAAGAGGAGCATGCTGGGTTTTTAAAAATAGATTTTACATCATGAAGAAAATCTGAATTTTTGGTAAGCTCACTTATTCACTTAAATGTTGATTGAATGCCCATGAGTGTGAGGGCTGGCCCTGACTGCTGGAGACTAAAAATGGAGTGGGACGGAAATGGCTCTTGTCTCAGAGCAGCATCTCTCAAAGCAGCGTTTCTCGGAATAAATGATGAACTCATTTCCTGCTGAGAATGGATAATTCCTACTTATTTTTTTCAGTTCTCAGACTGTGTGTTAGGTTGGATGTCTAAAAACTGCAGGATCAAAGGACCTGTGTAGCTCAGTCACTTTAAAAGATACAGTATTTGAAAATTATTGCCTATTGCCTTTTAAATTGATTGTACCAGTTTATACTCTTGACCCATGTGGGTTAGGATCCACTGATTCTGAATCACCTACAGGGTGAGCTTGTGTGGGCTGAAGAAAGCCAGTGACAGGAGAGAAAGAAAACTGACCGCTGTATGACGGGGAGCCCAGGGTACCGTGAGGACATCGTAAGGGGCCCCGTGCCCTGTCTTGGGGGCCACAGAAAGATTTTTAGACATTGAAGCTTGCACTTAATAAGGGCTCATGGGAGATTCTCATTTTTTCCCACCCAGTTCCCAGACAAAAATAAGATTCTGTATGAACAGTGATTGGGTTTTGTTTGTTTCTTGATCATGTACTTAAAAAGAAAGCATGTTTAATAAATACATTCATTATGATTGGGTTTCCCTCAAGCAAAGACCTGTGATGGATGGTTTATTATCCCTCCTAACATCAGCCTCTGATACACTGATTAGCAAAGCAGAACTCTGTGAGTGCCAAAGTTACAGAACTGCCTCTAAATATGTTCTGTTGAACCCCAGTGACAAATCCTTATACAGTCCTGACTTCAGTAGGACATCCAAGAACCTTTGGCTTAATTGGCTTGTGCAAAAATAAACTTGAGCACACTGTCCTGAGGGCAATGAGGAAATGGCAGGACTGAGGTTGGGGACACTTTCAGGGCCGGCTGAGCCCTCTGATGGTGCCAAGGCTGGTCTATTGTTTCTTCTCTCTCAGGAGTTTCACTGAGACATCTGAGTGAGAATCTAGGCCAGCAATGTTCAGAAAGCATTTCTGGGACACGATTTTGTACCAGGTTCTGTTTTATGATCTAGGAACCAAAGCAGACACAATAGGGCCACTCCATTGTCCTTTATGCTCCACAAATGGACAAATGGAGAAGGGGAGAAAGCAGAAATCACATAATTTAGTCCCTAAGAAACACCATTAAGTTTTTTAAATGCTATAGAAATGGAGCAATTATTATATCAGTTGGGTGTAAACTGGTGTCTTTGTTAGGAAAAACAATACATGCCTCTTTAATCACCAACTAACTGCGCAAGCAAGAAAAAGAGGAATATATTTACAAAGGCAAGGTATATTAGTAAGGTAGGTGAGTTATTCCTCTTCTCAAAACTTCCCCCTTCTGGACATTAAGAATTGGTATCTTAATGTGGGACACTGGCCTTTTCAATTCAACCAATGTTTTTGGAAGACTTACTACTTGTTTTTTGAGAGGTTCTGCAAGAGATATAAATCTATCCTCTGGGTTTACAGGTGTGTGTGTGTGTGTGTGTGTGTGTGTGTGTGTGTGTAATATTAGGGACAAAAAATAATCACCAGAAAAGCTACCATAGATTGGGTACTTTCTTTATGCCAGGCTAACTACTCAGTTATTTTAATCTCATTAAATCCTCTCAACAACCATGGAAGATAAGCATTATTCTCTATAGTTAACTGATCTTCCCAGAGTCACAATGGTAATAAGAAGAATCACAGGAGAATTCCAAACAAAGTGCTATGGAGGTTCAAAGGAGGATTTGAATAAGGAGATATCAAAGTCCTCATAGTGGAGACTTTGTATCTGAGCAGAATTTTGAAAGGCAAGATTATGAATGTGGGACATGGGAAATACTCTCATCAGAGGGAAGAATATGAGCAAAAGCCCAGGGTGTTCAGGGAACAGCATAGTATGTTTTGACTGGTGTCTTGGAAAGATAGAACCTTAGAACACTTCTTTGGAGGCTGTTTTTGTGAATGATGGCTGAGGAGTTTACAATGTAGGGGATATTAACAGTAGAGGAGTGGACTCTGTGGTGTGGGCATAGCTGTGCTTTAGGAAGATGACTGGATTAATGCTGGAGAACAGGAATAAGAGAGCAGTGAGATGTATTAGCAAAGCACCACAGAAATTTCATGAAAGGTAATGAGAGCCTTAACTAGGGCAGTGGCTTTGGGAGTGGACAGCATTATGTTGTAAAAATGAGCATCATGGGGGTTATTTTGTTTCAGGATTCTTAAGGAAGAAATTCTGCCTATTTTTACCAAGTAAATCCATCATATAAATACTTTGATAATAATGGTCCGACTAATCATCTAAAAATTGTGTATGCCAATGCTTCACAAGCATCACTTTTCCCAAATAGCTCCTGTACCTCCACACTGATGCTTAAGGCAAAACACAGTTGGTAACATCAACTCCAGCAATGAGTCCTGTGACACCCCCCAGCAGCTCAGTCCCTTACTGACAGGTTGCAGCAGGACTGTGCCAGATGCTGTATCTCCCGGGGATTACATCACTCAAGGATTTGATCAGAGGGTAAGGATGTCAAGGATTTGAATAGAGGTCCTTCTTTTGAGACATCAATCAGATAGGCATTTTTTCCCCCTTTGTTGGATACAGGAGGAAGTGATGAGTGAGATTTGGGGTCAAACTGCCACCTCAAACTAAGCAGGGAGTTAGTGTAGAAAGGTGACGTGCATAAACTGGGGAGCCTGACTGGCCTGAGTTCAACTGCTAGCTCAGGTCTGGCTGGCTGTGTGACTTTAGAAAAGATGGATCACTCTGTCTTCTTTTATAATGAGATTATATTCCATACTTATTGAATATAACATTGTCTATTGAATTGCCATCTCTTCCATAAGACCTATTTCTATAATCCCATAACTACCTTATAAGGTTGTTGAGTAAATTAATAGACAAATAGACATGCCTAATAATTGTTTGATGTTGTTAATATTTTATATATATATATATAAATTTATATGTATATACATATATATTTAAATATTACTAAACTGATAGTACCAAAATCTCCAATAAGGTAAGAATTGTTTTTATAAATTAGCTTTATAAAAGGCTAGATATAGTTCCCATTCATTTACCTGTGATTTAAAAATTGTGTTTGGTATGATAATTAAAGAATGGAGATTGATAGCTCAGTGCAAAAAACAAACTTCCTAGGAGCAAATGTCTACCAGTGGAAGAAGACTTGATTATATGAGTTTGATACCACCGATCACACCTGTCTAGAAAGTACTTGGATATATGAACTGCCAATTGGAGACAAAAGGTTGTGGAATGGAATGAAGTAAGCTGCTATCACTCATTTCAGTAAGGGTGAACATACTCCTGGTACATAGCATAGTACCATGAATATCTAAGAGCTCAAAGAATCAGTGGTGACCTCCTGTGGAGGGGTGGAGAGAGGGATCAGTGAATACCTGGCAAGACGGGTGGCCCATAGTGGACACAAAATACATTAAAGGGGAAGGAAGGCAGAAAGGGAGGGAGGGAAGAAGGAAGAAAGGAAGAAAGAATTAGGATCTCTAGCTCTCTTACACAAAAATGAAGTTCACTGAAGAAACCTAAAAAAGAATTTTACAAAACTTAGAGAATTTTACAAAAATAAACATCTCTGATTGGTCATCAATAGAAGTAAAAACTCCATGGGATTTGAGGGGCAAGGAAAGGGCCCTCGTATCCAAAGGGACTCTCTCACATATGTATCATGTCGCTTCAGAGTCCCCATGAGAGAGTATTCCTGTCTATTGTATCACCCATTTGTAAGGCTGCTTTCCTTGGATAGAGACGGGGCAATCAGAAGGGCACCTGGCATCTGGAATGAGACTGATGCAAGATGGGGATGGGAAGAAAGGTTGCCAAGCAGCATGTTGGGGAGCCATTGCCTTCTGCACTGTTTTTCTTAGAACTGACCTTCAGTCACTCTCCAGATCCTTGGGTAAGGGTTGACTCCTTTGGTTGGATTACATGCCATGGTGTTAAAAGGTCCAACATCTGTTTTCATCATATTTTTCAGGTGTACAGATTTTTCAGGGAGATAAAAATCCCACTTGCTGTTGGTCTTCCTAGCCTAAAAGTAAACATATTTCACCTGGGTTCATGTGCACTGAATTGTTTTGCCACCTTGGGACTCACCTAAAACTTCTAATTCCTTCTTTGGGCTTCGGCATTTCCAGATGCTTTTACAAGATGCCCTGCCTGGGTGCCCACAGGGCTCAGCATATATGAGAGAAGGAAGATCAGATTGACTAGCAATTATTTGCTCCCCTTTCAGAACTCCCCAGTGTCTGGCTCTACTCCACAACCATGCTTTCTGTTGGTGCCGAGCCCCTTATCCTCAGGGACCCTTGGTGATCAGCTCTGTCAGAAGCTCATCTATTTTCTCCTCTCTACAGAATGGCCCAGGCAGAAAAAGATGGTCAGTCTTTAGAGTGGAAGTGAATCAGACAAAGGATCAGTGGAAAGCTGAGAAAAACCTTCTTATTACCCAGCGAACTGATCTGGCATTTGAGGTCATGAACAATCATGAGAGAATTTCTTTCTATCTCTCTCTGTCTCTCTGTCTCTGTCTCTGTCTCACACACACACACACACACACACACACACACACACGCACGCACGCACGCACCATGTTATATTGTCAAAGATCTGCTCTGATTGATTGGACAGCAGATACATCTCTCTGACAAACTACGGGGAAATTGAAAATGACTTTGTAAGGGAAATAAGAATAACAAAAGAACCTTTTAAACTAAGCCTATTTTCATACCTGCTGATGCAAAGACCAGCTTCTCAAACCATTGAGATTGGGGACATTGTCATTTTTCAAACATTTAAACCCTTTCAGATACCGCCTTGTGAATGATTTAATGGAAAACATTCTGTCAACTTGATTCCTCAAACAAGGCAGATTTCTCAAGATTTTCAGAGAATAAGGGCTGCTTCTGAGAACCCAGATTTGGGAGGACGCATTTAATCAGGAAACATGGAAAGTACCAGGCACCCACTCCCAACATTACTGCCTGAGCAAATGTTAGTGTTTTTACTTCACAGAGAGAAACAAAAGTGAATTTCCTCCATTCCTACCCCATTTCATGCTGTTAGACTACAATAGTCTCAAACACTTGTCAATTTTTTACCCATTTCTTACCCTCTTTACTCTTGTTGCTGAGTAAAACATGTCCAGCCCCTGTTCAAAAGGGCCACTTCTGTGCTCCCGTCCCCTCCTCTCCCCAAAGATCCCCTTCCCTGATTCTTTCCCTCTGTACCAGCCCCTGCCCCTCAATTTATGATCACAAGGAAGGCTTTTGCTAAAACAATCAAAACCCTCCTAGACTCTGGGTCTTGTTTTAGTTGCTTTTCTATCATTCTCTTCTTACTTTAATAGCCATGCTTTTCCAAAAGTAAATGAGCAATTTTGCTTATTTGTTAGGTACTCATTCACTCATTCATCAGCCTTTCGCTGGGCTCCTACCATGCGCTGAGAACTGTGCAGGGAGAAGGGAACATAAAGGTGAACATGACAAGTCTTGCCCTCAAGGAGTTCACAGCCTGGCAGAGGAGGGCACCCAAAGGGTGGTCAGGGCTACACCAGAGAGATTTCTAGGCTCTCTGGGAGTATATAACACCTTCCAGTTTATCCTTTCAAGACATGGTAGAAAAATTACTTGCTCTATGAAAGTTTTCTGCAGGGCTAGTCTTTCCTCTCTTAAGGCTTCCACATCACCTTGTATTACCATAATGATATCATTTGTCACATTTTACTGTAATTATCTCTTTGTCCAGCTAATTCCTCTGCTATCTTGTGAGTTTGCTAAGGTCAGGGGCTAAGCCCTATTTATTGCAAGACCTTTATCCCAAAGCCCAGTACTTATGAATCTAATTGCTAATTGAAGGAGAATGAGTGAATGTTAGAAGGAGCACAATATTGCAGGGGACCAACTTTGATGGTGGTGACTGGGATAAAGTGAGAGAAGCCTTAGGGTGGAGGGCAGGGCCACGGAAAGGAAGCATCAAGAACCTCAATCCATTCTCTCTTTCCTATTACCTGGAGATTCTCCTACCCTCCATGTTTCTTCTGTTCAAACCTGGGAGGGTTTTGAGTTTATTTGGCTGGCTGTGCATGAAAACCATGCTTTTTAATCTAATATAGCCGAACTTCTCCAGCCATCAAGGAAGGAAGTTTTAGCCTTCTGAAAATGAGGAGGAATATGAATATTGAAATTAAGACAGCAACCAAGTGAAATCTATGAGCTCCTACCTTTTAATCATGGAGGCAATGTTGGGCAGAATTTATCTGACCAAACTTTATTTTTGGGAGCGGGAAAGCTCTTGTTATCCTTATGTACTTTATTGAAGGTATAAGTAAACTGAAGATAAGGGGTTACATGGTTTGCCCAAAAGTTAGTAAGAACCTAGGTCTTCTGACTTCTAAGGCAAGTCTCTTTTCTCAAACATTCTGAAGCTACTTGAGTAATAAAGTGAAGAGATCAGCTTGACGTTTCCTGAGGAGTGAGTCAACTTCCCAATGATTTCACGTTGATGTAAATGCCTTTCTTCTTTTGGGCTGTGAATTTATCGGAAGTCATCCTGGACACTGACACGGTAGGTTGTTAAAGTTAAGGAAAGGGAGATATGAGACCCACTACTCCCCTTTCCCAAGTATAAACAACTTCCTGCCCTCACCATCTTCTGTATGAAGGCCCAGTACAGAGCAGTGCTCTGGACTCCCTGTGGGTTTATTGACCCAAATCTTATCAGTGCTCCAGAGAAATGGCATTGTTTTTTGAAAGTTTAACACTTTTTAACTTTGCTAAATACCCATTAATTCTGTGGGTTTCTTTTTCTTTTGCTGTGGTTATAAACTCCATAGCAAACTCATTAGTAGCTCGTTACCCAGGACTGTTGGATCTGAGGTGACATGAGTTAAGGAAAGTTAGTTTGTGGAACTTAAATCAATCCTGGAAGTGATCCTTGTCCACACTATTAGGAGTTTGATAAATGCCACAGCACATTTGGCAAATGCCAGCAATCAGAAGCAATAAAACCATTAATGGATTTCAATAATTCAGTCAAAAAAGGTCACACGTCAGGAATGGGATGAGTGGAGAGAAGATACAGGAGTTAGAGGAATCTCATCAGGAATCCAATAAATTTGCTGTGTTTGGGGAAAGGAAACAAAATAATGTAAAGACAGAACTGCAGGGCGGCTATGAATATATTGAAGCAATCCTGCTGAATGTTAAAGGAATATATTAATTCCTGACAACTTTTATGACTTTGAGTTCCTTACCTGTATGATAAAAATGATTAGTAAGTTTGGATTCACATTGAAAGGTATGAAAAAGAATGTTTTTGATAGTTAGGGTGGTTTAGTGTAGAGTGGCTTAGATGTACTACTTAGAGGCAGGACAATGAATGGACTATAGGTAACTGTGTAAGATTTGAAGGTCACTTCCAGGCTTCAGTTTTATGCTATGAATTTAGATTTGAGAACCTGTAGAATGGGAGGACATTGTCCTTCACTCATTGAACCACACATGGTTCAAAATATGTAACAAAGAGAAGTCCATAGTCATAAGCCATTTTGCTTTTTAAATACCAGCAGCTTCCATTTTACCTGAAGAGTTCATTCCTTCTCTTTAGACTGATGGGTACCTTTGGAAAACTTCAAAGGCCGAACTTCTGAAGCTGAAGCATTTCTAAAAAATATTTTAAGTTAAATTTATATTCAGAAAATTGATATGTGGGTATGTGTGTGTATGAAAGAGAGAGAGGGAGATTTGTATACACTATGAAATGATTACCATAGTAAGTCTAGGTTACATCTGGCACCGTAGTTACGGATTTACTTTTGTAATGAGCAGATCCGTAGAGTCCTGAAGGCAACCTGTCAGACAAAATTACTACCAGCAGAAAAAAACGTATATGAATGGTGGGGGAATATTATGGAAGCCAGAGCAAAAAGATCTGCTGGATATTAACACATGAGAGATACTCTGCCTGTACATGCACTTTCTCCTGAGGAAAAGAAGAGGTAAGCACATTGCAAATAATTCTGAGATTTATTTACTCCGGTTTATGTGAGCTTTTAAGACTATTTCCTTCAGCTCAATTTCTACAAGTGCTGATGACTTGCAAATTCATATGTTCCCGTCTTTGGCTTATACCTTTCTCCTCACTGTCTACATCCAGTTGCCTCATCTTCATCTCCATTTAATGTCTTTTAGGCATCTCACACTTCACATGTGCAAAACTGACCTTCTAATCAGAAGATCTCCCTTTTTCACTACCTTCACCTCCCCCTTAAAAAAAGTCAAACATTCTCCTTATAGCCTTCCCTGTTTGTGTAAGTGGCAATTTTATTTACACATATGTTTAGGCCCAAACCTCTGGCATTATATTTGACTTTCTTTTACTTTCATGTCTCAAACTGCGTAGATTTGACCTTCAAAATATATTCAGAATCTTAAAAAAAATCTATCAGTGTAATTCATCACATGCACAGATTAAAGATAAAATGATATGATTATTTCAATAGGTACAGAAAAAACATTTAATAATACTTAACACATTTTGATTAAAAACTTATTAAATTAGAATTTTTTTAACTGAATAAAGGGTATAAAGTCTATAAAGTCATCAGCCTAAATTGAGAAATATTAGTAGCATTCCCTTTAAAATCAGGAACAAGACAAGAATGATTATTATTGTTACCTCTTCTCTTCAATGTTATATTAGAGGTCCTAGTCAGCATCTAAGACAAAAAAGAAAAAAAAAAAGACTGTCATACTTTCTTTTGTGTCCTTCCTTTAACATGCAGGCCTCATCCCACTTTAGCTGTTGCTTATGCAGTTCTATTCTCCAGAAATATTGTTTTTCATGTAATATGAGATCAATAAACATTTTTAAATGAATTAACAGATTAAGAATGTAAGCTCCCATGGTGTTTTTATCTGTTTGTGCTTTGCTGTATCCCAGCTGTTAGAAGACTAAACATAGGAGCAGAACCAACTATATAATTGCGACCTGAAAACATGACCCTCGCAACTGAGTGTCTCCCTGCACTATTCCCCAACAGCACTTCATACTTTAGTGGGACAGTTTCCCCGGGGACCCCAGTTCAAGCCATGTTCACTGTCCTGAAACTCATTCCTCCTACGCTTTTATCTTGATGTACCCTTCATAGTACCCGAACAATGCCCCCTCCTTGTCACTGCTCAAAGAACAACCTTTCTCTTTATTGTAACACACACCCGTCTTGCTCCTCTTCAAACTCCTATTGTGTGTCTAGCCTTTATCATGCAAATCAACACTTTGTTTTCTAACAATTTTGTGTGAATTAGTTTTATTCTCCTCAGTTTTAAAATTTTAAGCTATTCAGATTTAAGCTCCTCAGATTTTCACCTACTGTGAGGGCTGAGACTGTAGGTTATATATTTATATAACCTCACTGTTTCTATCAGAAGTGCCGGGCCAACTTGGAA
The DNA here is from genome assembly GCF_021234165.1 of Pteronotus mesoamericanus. NCBI lineage: Eukaryota > Metazoa > Chordata > Mammalia > Chiroptera > Mormoopidae > Pteronotus > Pteronotus mesoamericanus. Next base: position 31,717,389 of record NW_026555060.1, read on the forward strand.
CTCAGTAAATATGTACTTGATCATCAGTAAGTAGTTTTCACTTAAAAATCATTTCTTCTTATAGGCCTTTGAACTGATCTTTTGAAATCTTGTATTAATCTCCCTTTTTATTTTAGCATATGATAGGGGAAGGAATAAGACTTTGGGGTGTGGCTTAATTGCTCTGAAGGCAATGAAATGCAGAGATTTTGGCAAAAAACCAAAATATTGCAAAAAACAAACAGAAGGAAATTTAGTTCAATCATTGAACATAATGTTGGTGAATATTATAATATTGGTATTATTAGCAGTAACCAGTTGCACAAATAGTGTTATGTAACACCCAAAACTTAGTTGCCTTAAAATTATAAAAGCTGAAGCATTTCTAAAAAATTATTTTAAGTTAAATGTATGTTCAGAAATTAGTTCACAATTCTATGAACTAATTTAGTGAACTAATTCTGTGAACTAATTTCATACCATTAAGCAATTAAGCAGTTGTTTAATTAAACAACTCTGTGAACTAATTGCATACCATTAGTTCACAATTCTGTGTGTCAGCTATTTAGGCTGGTGGTCCTTATGGTCTTGACTGGGCTCAGTTACAAGGATGGGGCTCAGCTGACAGTTGACCAGAGCATTTAGCTCACTTCTACAGGTCTCTCATGCCTCTCATGTATTCTCATGTGAGATCCTATTTGAGCTACGGAGTTGGGCCAAAATGTGAACAGAAGTGGGTCAAAGGAGGTAGAGTCAGTGCCTGAGATGCAAAGAAAAGACTGCTAAGGGTCCTATGGCCATCAGAGTAGGCAGTAGTTCAAAATATCATGGGTCAGCTGCAGTTGGAATAAAAGGAATTGACAGGCAGGAAAAGCTGGGGTTCAACAGTCAAACTGGAAAGACATCCATCAGCAGGAAGGGGAGTGAGCTAATGGCTAAAACCTTGGCCACAGGAGCAAAGAGATGTTCTGGACCTGAGGGGGGTGTCAGGCCAGGGGTAGGGAGTGGTACTGCATGCAGGGAGCTATGAGAGGACCTGCTTACTGAAAATACTTTTGTTTCAGTGTCCTTATGTTTCTGGGGGAAGACAGGCATCAATCTCCAGGTGAGGATGTGGTTTCTAATGAAGGCAGGAAGGAAGGCACATCTTGTTCTCCATTCTGGGATGACTGGCTAGACTTATATTTAAAGTTATTTTCCACCTCACTGGTTTCTGGTCTAGGCCAATGTCAGAATGAGGATGGGAGACAAGGACTTTAATTATATTAAGTCCAACATGATGACTGATCTGTGTTCTCTGCACTTGGAAATAAAATCAGAGTCAAATCTGATCACTGAGGAACAGAAAAATTCATTTAAGTTACGGGCTTTGCTAGTTATTTCCATCACTTTCAGTAGTGGAAGGAAATGGTACTGGTTCAGGGAGTAGGGAGAGGAGACAGGGCTTTATAGGAAGAATTTATAATAGGGCTTAAAATAAAGCAAGGGTGGAGTCTTCCCATCTCACATGAAGTTCAGGAGCATCTTTAGTGTTTAATCCTCATGAGCACCTGTGCTTCTGTTTTTGTGTCCCTATAACAGGAGCGAGAAAGCAGTGCACATTGCTGGTGTAACTTTAGGAGTGTAGCTCACAGTTATTCCTCTTACAGGATGATCATGGTGTCTGGAATCAAACCATTGAAAATTTTCTACTCTGAGACTTGGGACTTCTCAGAAATCCAGTCTAAGATCCGAATGTAATGTAGGAGTAATTCAACCATCCCCAGCAGGGACCCTTTAGTAGCCAAACTGGAAGGTAGTGGAACAAGGTATATTTGGGAGGAGAAAAAGGAGTTGTGTCTATTCTAGATGAACCAGATCAGAGTCACAGTCTTGTGCAGGGATGGCTCCAATGACAAACACTGCTGGATGATTATTTTCTGAGTTGGTGTTCTGGAAAATAAGAAGAGTAAGCTAACTGTTAGGGCCTCTGGTCTAACTTAGATGCTTAGTGGGAGGATATTTTCTTCTTTTCTGCGCTAATTGTGGGCCTCTATTCATGATTTTCTTTGAACTCTCTTTGGAAAGATATGCAGTAGGAAACATGTATGTTTTATTGACACTGTAATCCTGGCAAAGTAGACACCCAGTGAATATGTGAGTAAGATATGTGAGCCACTGTGTTTCTCAACCCATAACACCTCTGAGAGAAACAAGTTCCAGAGATTGGCTGCCTGCTGTGAAAAGTAACACTTCACTTTGTTCTTAAAGAAAAAGAAAATCAATATTTTACATTCAAAAGAACAAGTGATTGAATTGTAAGTGGTTTTCAGTTTCGCCCTTCCCTGTTTTTTCTTTAAAAATAAAAAATAAAAACAGTGAAACTATTTTACCAAATGCAAGTTTGTTTAGAACTTCTATGTATAAAACATGTATAAGCCAGGCTGTTTAGTTCATAGTGGGCAGACCTCCCTTCATTTATAGTATAGGCAGCTCCAAAGGCATCAAGTCCCAGTACAGTCCTCCTGGGAATGCAAAGAAAGCCCTGGGTCCTCCAGCGCCAGCACTCTGCCATGCATATCTAAGTCACGGACTCCCTGTAAATGTCTGGAGAAGCAGAGTTCACATTCTCTTTCTTTTATCGATTTTACGCTAACCTCTATTAGCAAATGCTTCTTTTATCTAAGCTCATTTTTTCAATGCTTCATCTCAATTTAGAGGAGAATTGTGACTCCAAACTTGAAAGTCAGTTAACTACTTTTAAAAATATGCCATAGTTTTTTTGTTTGTTTAGAGTCAAACTTCAAATCAAAACCTGTGAAAAGATGTAAAGTTCATAGTTGTTTTATCTGATCATTTATTTGATTTGACAAGGCCAGAATTCTGGAATGGGAAGAAACTGACTTTTTTAAAAAAGATCACTTTTTTCCCCTCCTGAAAACATTTTTTAGAAAGTGTTTAAAAAGAAAAACACTTTTTTTAGAGCAATTTTAAGTTCACAGCAAAACTGAGCAGAAAGCACAGAGATTTTATATATTTTATGTTATTAGAATTTTCCTTATATTTCTCCTGGTACAAAGGTTCTCATTTCTAGATTATTGGAGAATCTATTCTTACCATTAATATTTAGTTATATATTGTAAGGTTCTTAGTTTCCTTTTTCTCTCCTCCCCATCTTCCCTCATCTTGAAGTCTTTATCTTTATTTCATATATTGTTTAACTATTTTTTCTCATGTATTTTTCTTAGGTGGGATCTAGAGGTGGTATACTCTCTAAGTTCAAGTCTGTCATTGTCTCTCGTGTACCCTGGTAGGCAAATGGTATCTTGGCTGCTTAAAAGGCAATTGGGTGACGGCCTCGTTCTCAAAGTAGATGCTCTTTTACTGTCTTCTTCCTCAATGTTCCTAATCACTGGGCATCTTGTTAAAATGCAGATTCTAATCCAGTAGGACTGGAGTGGGGCCTCAGATTCTGCATTTCTAACAAGCTCCCAGCGATGAAGCTGCTGCCAGTGGGTGTACCACAATTTCAGCCACAATGTTTTAGCTTATTGTGTAGCAGGTGAGAAGTCCAATGTGAGTTAGATTCCCACTGCCCCTGCCCAGCAAATGAGTAACTTGTTTTTTCCCAGAAAGTTTTCAAATTTCTCTCTTGATCATTATAATTTAAGAATTTTATTAGGATGTGCTCACATATGTGTCTTTTCTCATCATCCTCAGCTACGATTCAATGAGGTCTAGCCTCAGGTGTTTCTTCAACTCATGGACATTTTTCTTCTGTCATTGCAGTCTATTCTCCTTATTCACTGATTCTGTATTTGCGAATTTTCCTACTTGCTACAATTTATTTTTAACTCCAGAATCAATACTTGTGGAGTTTTTTTGTTTGTAGTCATTTACAGACCTGCAGAAAGGGAAAAAAAAATCAGGTCACATGATGCATGCGTTTGTGTCTCAGCTCATACTATAAACAGGGCCCTTCTCACAGTCTATTAAGTGCCACATTTTTCGCTTTTCTTGTGCTTTTTGTTGGTGATTACACTGTTTGAAGTGGTTCCCAACCACAATACTGAAGTTTGGTCTACCTGAGTGTACCTAAGTGTAAGAAGGATGGGATGTGTTTTATGGAGAAAATACACATGTTAGAAGTTCATTCATGCATAGTATAGCACTATTGATCATGAGTTCAATATTAATGAATCGGCAGTATATATTAAATGAGATCTTCTAAAGTATAAACACTTAAAACAAAGTTATGTATTGATCAGTTGGTGAAAATGCTGTGACCAGAGGCTGGCAGGAACCTAATCTTGCATTTCCCTAGGAATGGCACAATATTTGCTAATTCAATGTTTACAGCAACTCTAAAGAATATAAAAACCAAAACTTATGAGAATCAATGGTATTTGTAAAATTTTGTCTTTTCATGTTTCTGGGATTTAATGTCATTTGGTTATGATATATTATTCTTTCTAATATCATTGCATTTGATTAGCTAATATTTTTTGAGGATTTTTGTATCTATGTTCATGACAGATGTTATTCTGTAGTTTCCTTTCTAAAAATAATTTATTTTTCAATTATAGTTGACACAATATTATATTAGTGTCAGGTGTAAAACCTAGTTATTAGGCATTTATATAACTTATGAAGTAATCACCCTGATGAAACTAGTACTCACTTTACATCATACATACTTATTACAATATTATTGACTATATTTGCTATGTTATTCTTTACATCCTCATGACTATTCTATAGCTACCAATTTGCACTTCTTAATCCTTGCCCCTTTTTCAACAGTACCCTTAACCCTCTCTCACCTGGCAACCATCAAAATGTTTCTGTATCTACAAATATATTTCTATTCTGCTTGTTTATTTTGTTTTTTATATTCCCCATATAAGTAAGTAATATAACATTTTTCTTTCTCTGTGTGACAGCACAATAGCCTCTAGGTCTATCTCTGTTTTTTCAGATGATAAGATTTCTTTCTTTTTTATGACTGAGTCATATTCCAATATACATATGCACCACTTCTCCTTTATCCATTAATCTATTGATGGGTACTTAAGTTGCTTCCATGTCTTGGATATTGCATATAATGCTGCAGTGAACATATGAATGCATATATCTTTTTGATTTAGTGTTTCAGTTTCTTTGGATAAATACCCAGAAGTGGAATTGCTGGATCTTTCTTTGTGTCCTCTTATAGCATTTGTTTTAAATTTTGTTTTGTCTGGTATAAGTATTGCTGCTCTAGATTTTTTTAATTTTCTATTTTCATGAAATATTTTTTCCATCCCTTTACTTTTATTCTGTGTATGTCTTTCAATCTGAAGTGAGTCTCTTGCAGAGAGCATATGTAAAGATCTTGTTTTCTTATCCATTAATCTCCCCTACATCTTTTGATAGAATCATTCCATTTTCACTTAAAGTAATTATTGATAGATATGCATTTACTGCCATTTTATTATTCATTTTTTTTTTACATTTTTTCCTTCTTAAAGAAGACCCTTTAACATTTCTCATAATATTGGTTTGGTGGTAGCAAAGTCCTTTAGCTTTTTCTTGTTTGGAAAGCTCTTTATCTGTCCTTCAATTCTGAATGATAGTTTTGTTGGGTAGAGTAATCTTGGTTGTAGGTCCTTGCTTTACATCACTTTGAATAGTTTGTGCCAGTCCCTTCCAGCCTGAAATGTTTCTGTTGAAAAATCAGTTGACACTCTTATGGGAGCTCTCTTGTAGGTAACTAACTGCTTTTTTCTTGTGGCTTTTAAGACTCTCTTTGTCTTTAACTTTTTCCATTTTAATTATATTGTGCCTTGGTGTGGCGCTCTTTGGGTTTATCTTGTTTGGGACTCTCTGCACTTCCTGGACGTGTGTGTCTTTTTCCTTCACCAGGTTAGGGAAGTTTTCAATCATTATTTCTTCAAATAGGTTTTCAATCCCTTGCTCTCTCTCTTCTCTTTCTGGTACTTGTATGATTGCAAATATTGTTATGCTTGATGTTGCTCCAAGGGTCCCTTAAACTATTTTTTTAATTATTTTTCTCTTTTTGCTTCTCTGATTTAGTATTTTCTGCTACCTTGTCTTACAAATCACTGATTCAATCCTCCATTTCTTCCAATCTGCTGTTGATTCTTTCTAGTGTATTCTTTATTTCAGTTATTGTATTTTTTATTTCTGACTGATTCATTTTTATAGTGTGTATGTCCTTTTTATGCTGTTGAAGTTCTATGTTACTTAGGCATCCTTATAACCATTGTTTTGAATTCTGTATTTGGTAGTTTGCTTGTCTTTCTTTAATTATTTTTTTCCAGAGATTTCTCCTGTTTTTTCCTTTGAGACATGTTTCTTCATCTCTCTGTGTTTTTTTCTATATATTACATAGATCTGCTATATCTTCCAGTCTTGCTAGGGTGTTCTTAAAGGTAGGTAACCTGTAGGGTCCAGTGGTACAGCCTCCCCCGTCACCTGAGCTGGGTGCTCCAGATGAGCTATCTGTGTGGGCTGTGTTCACCTTCCTCTTGTAGTTGAGCCTTGATTGATGTTGGCACATCAATGGGAAGAATTGGCCCTCCTGGCTGATTGTCTATGAGGGCTGCTGCAAATACGACAGAGGAACTGCACTGCAGGGACTGACCCCATGGAGCAGAACTCACTTCAGCTGGGCTCTGGTGCCCACCAAATCTGCCCCTGGAGTGTGTCACTCTTGGAGGGGATTGGGTGTTGCTCTGGCATGGTCTAACGCTGGCCACTGGGTGTGCTGGTTCTGGGACCTCCTGGGAAGCACAGACCAAGGACAGCAGCCATCTGTGCCATGCCCAGGGCTACCCAACATGAGCTACAAACTGACCTGTACAAACTGGCTGCTACTTGTGCTGGACTTGGAGGTGCCCTAGAGAGGAAAAGCTGAAAACTGAGTGCAGCTACCACTAGTGCTGGGCCTGGGGCCATTTAGCAATAAATATGTGGCACACCAAGGCTAGATATGCATTTTTGGGATTTGTGAACCTTTGAGAGAATATAAGAAGTCTGCAGCATGAGCCAATAAAATCATTTGTATGAAAAATCCAGTGGACACAGCTTGGGTGGGCCCACAAGTTTGGTGGTCTGGGGTCTCAAGGAATCACCAGGATGAAGTAAATAGTAATAGATTGATGGAGACTCAGGTATGATGACTGTCTGCACATGAATGGAGAGGGCACAGCAAAGGAACAATGGCCTCTGCTAGCTCTCTATCTGGAAGAAAGCTGCCCCTCTAACTCTCACACTGAATCCAGACATTTCAGTACCTACTCATGTGTGTCTGGCACCTTTTGAGCTTCTGCCTCAGCTCTGGAGCTTAGAATGAGTGAGTTAGAGTAATTCCATGTACCTGTCATTTAAAAGGAATGCCTGGGACTACGCAAGCTTCTGTCTCACTTGGACACATTTTCCACTGGTTTTCACAACCAGAAGTTATGGGGACTTCTCTTCTTGGCACTGGAACCCTGGACTGGGGAGCCTGGTATCATCTGGGAGCCCTCATTACTCAAAGGGGATGTCCACAGTCAAGATATCCCTCCTAATTTGTATTTGTCACACATGAGTGTAGGGCCAGACAATTCTGAATTTTCAGCCCTCCTACCAGTCTTGATCTGGCTTCTTCTGTATACCCTTATTAGAGTACTTTTGTTCAGCTAGCTTTCAGGAAGTTCTCTATGATGGTTGTCCTATAGTTGTAATTTTGATGTTGTCATGGGAGGATGCAAGTACTACATTTACCTACTTTGCCATCTTGATGGGAAGCTCTGTAGTTTCATTTTTTCCCTATGATATCTTTGTCTGGCTTTGGTATCAGCATAATGGGCTCATAAAAAGAGTAGAGATGTGTCCTCTTCTATTTTCTGGAAGAGTTTGTATAGAAATAATATAAATTCATCTTCAAATATTTGGTGGAATTCACCGGCGAAGTTATCTGGGTCTGAAGTTTTCTGTGTGGAAAAATTTTTAGCTTCAACTTCATTAATCAATATAGGACAGTCACATTGTCTATTTCTTCTTGAGTGAGCTCTTAGTTGCTTATACATGTTTCCCAAAGCTATAGTTTTCTCCTGAAAGCTCAAACTTTATCGTTGGCACCAAATATTGTTAGTTGTCTTCCTTGCATGAGAAAATGAGTTTGGCAGTTGTTGTTTAGGTAAAAATAATGCTGTCTGTGAAAAGTGACATGTTCAGTCTGCAACTGAAATAGTTACTCACGTGCTTTTCCTGGGGACCATTACTGTGCTTTGGTCCATAGGTGAATTTCCATTTTGTCACACAGAATATTAAGATGATATATCCTCTAGAGTGGGGATGGATGAGATTTAATAGTAATCTAAAGTCTTATCAAGGACTTCCTCCTGTGAAACTGGCAATACGTGCTCCCTCTTAGCAATACGTGTCATGCATTTTGTCAGGTTTCCCAGTGGCTTAAGGGCAAGAGGGTCAATGTGGTCCCTGTGATTCCCTCAATCTATTTATTTTTCTTCTTTTAGAAATCTTATTTGTCAACTATTCGGTCTCCTGGAGCTGTCCTTTAAGTACTGTAGGGGAGCAAAATTTTCCCCCCAAAATGTGTCTCTATAGCATGAGGATTACTTTAGGTTGATTATTGTTAAGGAACAAGGCTCAGGTAAATCCTTAGCTCAGAATGGCATGCATAAATGTCCATGGCTGACTGCCTGAGGCTTCATGTTTATGGTGCCCCCACATATACACGATAAAATTTGACTTTCTCTTGTTTGTTTCATGTCAATTTACTTCTTAGATGAACCAGATGAGCTGAGAAAGGTAAAGAAAAAAATTTTCCTCCCAAACAGTATCTTCTCTCTTCCCTCTGATTTTCATCTCATATTTTTTTTTCTTTGTATTTTGCTGCATTTCTTACACTTGGTCTCAATAGTGAATGATCATCTTCTTAATTTATATGCTAAATTTTAAAATTAAAAACATGATTTTGGGAAAGCCTCTGGAAGTCTTTTTGTGCTTTTCCTCGATTTCCTTAAATACTCCCATTACCTTTTATTGAGGCAATTATCTTCTTCTTCCAGCAATGTGTTTCATTGGACAAGTATGCATAATGTTTTACCACTCCTCCCTCTGGCTCCTTTGCCCTTCAGATGTGCTATGATTCTCATCCTGTCAGCTCATTAGGATTCACATATTGTTGCTAGAAGTCACAGAAAAGCAAGAGTGCTCATACCATTTCACACTCTGTCAATATCATTCTTTTTTTATTGAGGTATATATAACTGGCAAGTAAAATTGGATATATTTAAGGTGTACAATTTGATGATTTGATATACATCCACTGTGAAATAATCATCACAATTAGGCTCACTAATAGATCTACAGCTCTTAACTATTACCTCATATCATTACCATTTCCCGTGTGTGTGTGTGTGTGTGTGTGTGGTAAGAACAAAAAATTTACCCTCTTAGCAAATGTGAAGTATACAACACAATTTTTACCTGTAATCACCATGCTGTATATTAAGTTACCAGACAGTATTCCTCTTGTATAATGGAACTTTGTGTCCTTTGACCAACATCTCTTCCTCACCCCCACCTCTAGCCCCTGCAATCACCATTCTACTCTCTGCTGCTATAGGTTCAATTATTTTAAATTTTACATATAAGTGGGATCATGCAGTATTTGTCTTTTTGTGTCTGGCTTATTGTCCTCCTGGTTTATCCATGTTGTCCCAAACTGCAGGATCTCCTTTTTGAAGGTTGAAGATTGATATCTTTTTAAACTGCATATTGCCCTACATATCTTAACCCTTTGGGAAAATAAAGACTTAAGTAGGATTGGGGTTAGAGGTAATTATTCCCTTTTGTGTGTGTGGAAAAATAAGGCTCTGAGTAATAACACCCCTGCCTGCCATTCGTCAAGTTAGAAGTGGAACTCTGGAGGGGAGGGAACATCTCTGTCATCATAGTCATTATCAGCCATCTGTTGAACTCTTACCCAGTTGTTTTACACATGTTATTTTAATTAAAGTTTCTTATGAAGCTAAGTTGTCTGGTTATTAACATACAACATTTGCCCTGTGATACAGGTATGATGATCTTTTTCACTTACAGTTGAAGAAGGTGTGTCTTTCCCTAAAATCACATAGGTGGAGAAACTGGGATTTGAATTCAAGCTCATCTGGTTTGAAATCCTGATCGCATTTGACCACTCTGCTCCACTGTCTTGGCATTTGCTTCCTTTTGTTTGCCTTGGGCAACATTGGAAGTTGCTTCTTTCCTCTGCAGCTCCTCAACACCTTGTTCAGTGGGTGGCTTCCACATTTAGAAAAATCCTTCCTATTCTCTTAGTGGATGAGGTCAAGGGCACCATTTCCTCATCCCCCATACATTTTTTCAAGCAGCATAACTCAGCTATTATTGTTATTATTACTTTTAATTACTTTCCTATTTAATATTTCAAGAGAATGGTGGGTTGGGTGGTATTATCAGGTGATGGGTTCCTTGTTTGCTTTTACTTCAACCTTCCCTGTTCCTTGCTCTTTAGATTAGCTGATTCACAGGCTGTCTTCTATTACCATGGAATCTGGGGGCAGAGCAATCCTATTTCTGGTTGTCATTAGCATTTTTATTTTGCACACCTTTTGAGTTATGGGTGTGGCATGTTCAAAAGTTCTCCTAGAGTATCTGCCAAAGGAGTTTCTGAGCACAGTATAAGAAAGAGAGATGTGATATGGATTACCCAAACCAATGCTTAAGCCCAAATCACTTTTTAAAAAAATGTTGAAACAAAATGTGTGGAAGAGAGGCTAGATGTACCACTATCCAGATTGGGACCACAGCAGGGACTCCATGGCAGGTGAATGAGTTTAGTGTCTTCCTCGTGTGGCAGGATCAGTCCAAGTCAGGATGCACTTTAGAGCTCAGATTCGCAGCTCTTAACTGAGAGTCATCCTTCCAACCATCTGGGGAACTTCTAGGAATAGATTCTATTTCAGAAGGTTTTGACAACTCCAGTATGCATAGTTTGACAAAGTTTCCCTGGTGACTTGGGGGCAGACCCCTTGGATGAGGTGGAGCACCGGCCCCAACTGTGGAGAGGAGATGGACCTTGGGTATATGGTCAGATACTACTGCATCCAGAGATCCAGAGTTTATTAAGTGAGATAGTTTATGTAAAGTGCTTAGCATTGTGCCTAATACTGAGTAAATGACATATAGTTACTGGGTTAGGAGTAAGGAGGGTAATCTTAGGATAGAAAGAAGAAAGAGGGTCAGGACCACAGAAGATCAGATCATCAAGCCAGGGACTGCAAGAGTCAGATTCAGCATGACAACGGGGACCCCATGATTAAGGTTTTACATTTGGAACAATATAGAAGTGTAGAGACAGGTTCATGAGTGATGCAAGTGAGGAAGGGCTTTGAACACCCAGCTCTACTGAATGCCCAACCTGCCCTTCACATCTTCCTGCTCTGCTAGTTAACTTCTGCTCGTTTGGCTTTATTAGTTCCTTACTTCTTCTAATATTATTTTACCAGTAACTTTAGAATCCAGATATTACAGGAAATCAATTCGCTCTGTTCCCATGGCAGATTTTCAATTTCCTAGGTAACCAACATGTAAGTGACTTTACTTCCCATCTGGACCCCTAGTGCACCCTTTCTGGAATGAGATCAAGAATGAGTCAGCTCAAGGAAGGGAGATCGATGAGGAACATGCCAGCGGGCATAGGGGGACTGTGATGTGAGTAATGACATGAGTCTCTTGTCTGGCAGAATCAAACTTTTCACTTAGCACCAAGTGACCTGCCACCGAGAATTTAATTGCTTCACTTTCCAAACTGAAATAGTTTCATCACTAAAGTTTGAAAAATGAGATAACCTGATGATGAAGCTGTCTTCCCTCTGTGGGATAGTGAGAGGGACCAGTGGCATTGAACACCACAAAGCAGGAATGAGAGAAGGACACTCAGGTTGGTCTCCTTCCCTGCCCTGCTCTGTGCCCAGGGTCTGACTGTGCCCTCCTGGCCCCACCTGTGGGCTGAGATATAAATGAAAGCAAATATCCTTCCCTGCTCAGGATCCCAGGCTGACTTTTGGTCTCTAATTTTTGGTCCAAGTGACCCTTCTTACGACAAGAATGACAAATAGTATATTCATTTGCTTAAACATAAAAGTGAAAATTGGAGAATTTAGCCTCAGTGCTCTTCTTGTACACATGGATTTTAGAATCAGCATCAGGTTTTTTTTGAAAGATTTTATTTACTTATTTTTAGAGAGAGGGGGAGGGAGGGAGAAAGAGAGGGAGAGAAACTTCAATTGATCCCCCAACCAGAGACCTGGTTTGCAACCCAGGTATGTGCTCTGATTGGGAATTGAACCAGCAACCTTTCGGTTTGTGGGACGATGCCCAACCCACTGAGCCACAGCAGTCAGGGCTAGAGTCACCATCAGTTTTGATGATTGTTCTTTGTCTGTTTCTTTCTCTTTCTCAGTTTAATCTTTCACTCTTTTCTTTTCCTTTTTTATTTCTAGTTTCACCTCTTTATTTGCTTTGTTACCCACCTTTCTCCTTTTCTTCTATTTTCTTTGGGGAGGTGGATAGAATCCTGGAATAGAAATCAGGAAATCTGGCCACGCTGCTAGCACAGGATCCTGCTCTTCGGCTGTTCGCAAGTCCCCTGCGTCTACCATGGCCACCATTCAGCAGCTGGTAGGAAGATGGTGCTTAGTAGAGAGCAAAGGCTTCGATGAGTACATGAAGGAACTAGATGTGGGAATGGCTCTGCGGAAAATGGGTGCCATGGCCAAACCAGACTGTAATATCACTTTTGATGGCAAAATCCTCTCCGTAAAAAGTGAGAGCACATCGAAAACAACATAGGTCTCATGTAACCTGGGAGAGAAGTTTGAAGAAACTACAACTGATGGCAGAAAAACTCAGACCGTCTGCAACTTTGTAAATGACGTGTTGGTTCAACATCGGGAATGGGATGGAAAGGAAAGCACAATCACAAGAAGACTGGAAGGTGAGAAAATGATGGTGGAATGCGTCATGAACAATGTCACCTGTACTCGGATCGATGAAAAAGTTGAGTAAAAATTCCATCATCCTTCTGGACAGGAATAAGCTGTGAGGATAAACAAGCTCAGCTCGATGAGCAAATCTCTCCATGCTTTTTTTTTTCTTCCCCCTTTACTGTTCTGTTATCTTTACCACAAACATTTTACATACAACTATTTTCAAGTGTTGGTTTAATTAGGACCAACCCTTTGGTTAGTAAATAAATGTGTTTATGTCCAAAAAAAAAAAAAAAAGAAATCAGGAAATCTAATTCTATTTTTCTAAATTTATTTATTTCTCTTTTTTAAAAATTTTCACATACATTTGTCTCCATTTACTTGCCACTACTCTCCCCTGCCCTCCCCCACCTCCCCCCCTCAATCCTTCCCCGACTTGGCTTCATCCATGTGTCCTTTACACCTGTTCCTTGGTCTGACATTTCCCCTTCCCCTCCCCTCAACCCTTTCCTTCCCTCCCTCCCTTCCCCATTGGTTTCTTCTTTCAATGTTTCTGATCATATTTTCCTTGCCTGCTTGCTTTGCTGATTAGGTTCCACTTATAGGTGAGATCATATGGTATTTGTCTTTCACCACCTGGCTTATTTCACTTAGCATAATGCTCCCCAGTTCCATCCACGATATAGCGAAGGGTAATAGCTCTTTCTTTCTGTTGCATAGTATTCCATTGTGTAAATGTACCTAGAATTAGAATTAATTGGAATTAGAATTAGGAAATCTAATTCTAATGTGAGTACTGTCATGAGCTAGCTGGGTGACCTTGGGCAAGCCAGCTCTCCTCTGTGGGTTTTAGTGTTTTTGCTTTTTTTACTATAAAATGAGGGAATAGATTAGACAAATTCTGACAACCCTTCTGATCTCTCCTTTTCTTTCATATGACAGCTCACTTTTCCGTGGGACTTAGCTCACCTCACTGGTATCAGGACCCTTCTCTCTCCACCCTCCCATCCTCACCTTTTCCTACGTCCCATCCTGGCCCCACACCCTCCCCTCACACATTCAGCTGTGTGACAGTCTGATGCTCCAGACCAGTATGTTTGGACTCAATAATATTCTCAGATGCTCCTCAGCCAGAAAAAGAAATGCAGCATTTTGTCGCTGCCATTGGGAGGTTTAACTATTTAAGTCATTGATCTGGTTTCTCTTGCTCTGAGTACTACTTGAAGACACAGAGGGCCTCTTAACTAGGCTTACTTGGGGCAGGATTAGCTTGCAACTTGTTGCCCAGGTAACTACTGCCTGGCAGCATTATGGCCCTCCACCTTTTACCTGGCTGGTGGCTTGGTAGTATTTGCATTGTCTAGCTGCTCTCTTTGCTTTTTTAACTGTAATGGTCACCGTCAGAGGGTTAATGAGGCAATAGATGCTTTTCTGGATGATTAAACTCTCAGAGAAGGTGAAACATTCAATCAGGCTGTCTCTGAGTTCTCATTTGCCTGGAGGGATATACTAATAGGCAGCCCAACTCACTGGAATTTTCTAAGGGTCTAGAGTAAATCTGGCCCATCCATCTGTGCTGTTCATAAGGTGTAAGGGGGAGGGTGTGGCCACTGTGTTTGATGATTTGTCTATAGTTATAGAAGTTCTTAGTGGGCAGGATGGTCCACAGCTGTGCATCTCACTGGAAATTGCCCCGGAAAGCAGGAAACTGCCCACCCTGAAGAGGGGATTCACTGCCAGCGACTGCTAATGCAGGTATGCGAAGACCTAACCCCCTTGCCTCAACTGGGACAACTCAGAAAGACCATCTCCAATCTAGGGTTCTCCATAGGATTAGCAGAGGCTTTAGTTGCAACTTCTTTTACAGGTCAGCTCCTCCCTCACCCAGTTTTGCCTTCCTCAGATCTTTACATCTGTATCTTCCAAAAATATTTCCCCCAAATGTTCTGCATGTAGCTCTCTGCCTCTGGGTCTTTCTAGGAACCCTAAATTCAGACACACAGCAAACGCACATGATGCATGGTCTCCCCACGCATCCAAGGCCCTCAGTGTGGGCAGGTGTCCATGTCTCCCCTTTCTTCATCTGCGTGACACAGAGTGCTCACAGATATTCATCGAATGAATGAATGATGAAGACAGAGAAGTTTAGAATTGTGCTTTGATCTTCAAATGAGCTTTACATTTATTCCAACATTTCTCAGACACACAAAAGTGAGAAAAACTGATAAAACCTCCATTTGAAGGCAATTACTGAGCGAGTGTGGGAAATGACTTTGGGAAGCATAATCTTAAAATGATACAACTCTTCCAATATTGGTTGGCATGGTTATCTTTTCAGCAAAAAGATAGCGAGTTTGACAGGTGGGGAATGGGACCCAAGCACGAGGGAGCCATTGACCTACAGCGCTGTTATGCTTGCTAAGCTGCTTGCCAGTTCTCTCCCGGGGCCCATCCTAAACCAGAAAGCAAGCAAACCCTGGCCCGAAGGTTGTTCAGGGCTGTTCTCATCTCTGAGTTAGATTCTTATCTCCCTGATTCCTTCCATCCCCTCCCTGCCTCCCTCCTACTCCATCTAGCCCCAGGGTCTGCTGACACCAGGCCCTTTCTATCTGGCTCAGATCAGATGGTGAGCTCCCTCTGTTCTCCTTCCCTGGTTGGGTCTGCTGGCTGCCTGGCATCCGCCTAGGGGTTTTGTGCTTGGCTTTCTTTCTTCAATCTTGAAGCCACTTTAAAAGGTTGCTTGTGTCCTTCAAGAACCCAATCTGTTTCGAGCTCTTGACAGTCCCAAGGGCAGCCAGTAGGCCTGCCAATTCCTCTAGAGGGGTTCCTGGGGCTGCTATTGCCCTCCAGTGAAGAATAGTCATTACTGAGCTTTCACAGTTTTAAAACTTGTTATTCTTCCTTAAACGACTTCAGGTTCGTTTCTGGTAGAGTTTTTGTCTAACTCTTAAGACTTGACTCTCTCAGAGAGGCAATAATATAAAGTTAACATTCATTGAGTGCTGTTGATCTGATGAGCTAAGAGCTTTTTCACTTTAAGTTATTTACACGTCCCAAAGGTCCTATGTGGTGTTGCCCAGGGAAGGTAAGCAGCTCATTCAATTTATTGCAGATGAAGGAAAGGTTCAGGAAACTGCCCAGGGTGACAGTGCATGCATGACAGGGCTGGAATTTGAACCAGGCAGGCTGGCTCCGGAGTCCACCCTCCAGTGTATCATTAGATGGCACTGCCTTTCTGGAAAAGTGTGACATTTTGCAAAAAGCACCAGCCACCTTTGTAATCTCAGTGTTGCCAGTAACTTTCTGGGTGAGCTCTACAGAGTCACCCGACTCCACTGGCCTTAGTGAGACAAGGGTGCTCTCCGGTTTGCCTCTAAGATTGATGCTAGCTAGATAATTCTAGAAACTCTTGTGGTTCTTCCCTAGACCAGTTAAATCTTTCTCTCCTATCCCATCTCCCCACTCTTAACATGGATCACTAACAGTGTGTGGAGGGAGAGAGAGAGAATTTCCTGGTGCAAAGAAAAACGTCAGCACTCTCTCTGGGGAGAGGTGGACAGCTAGTTGGCAACTGGTGCCAGTTCTTGAAATATGTTTCTAGCAGTTATGGCTGCTCCTAGACAGCAAAGGTACTCCATTGCTCCAGCAAGCATTAGAAGGTAGGTTAATGAACACTGAATATCTCTTGTGAGCTATTGGAAGTAATAGGGCACTTGATATTATTGACATACTTTCCAAGATCAAGACAGTGAGTTGTTTCCTGGTGTCTGGGAATATTAACTAAGTAGCATCCTCCACCTAAGTCTTTGTGCTGTGCTTAAAATTTTCTTTAAGGGACACAGAGCCTCAGCTCATTGGCTGTGCAACATGGTTTAGCCATCACAATGGCCACATCACTCTGCAGTGTGAAGGAGGGACGTCTATTTTAGGTAGGCCTATGGCCCCAACAGAAAGGAGTGACATCTTTGGCCGAAAACCATTTTCCCTTATAAAAGATAAATATTTTATGAGAAGAGAACATAATAAGCTAGTATTCATCAATTGTTCCTATAGGTTTGGGACTGTACAACCTTTTATAAAGAAACTGTGATTTAAGAGCAGATATTTTTTTTTTTTTTTTTTTGAGGGAGCAAGAGAACTGATCATTTTCTTATTTCTCTTTCTGGCAAAAGTGCTTGTAAAGTATGTCTCCAATATCTCTACTCACTGTTCTTCCACCCTCTTGAATCCACCTGCATGGGTTTTCCCCCATGAAGTTATTCTTCTCAAGAACACCAGTGACTTTCATGTTATCAAATCTAGTGATGCATTTTCTTTCTGTGCTTTACCTGACCTGTCAGCACTATTAATGTTTTTTTTTAAACATCGACAGTGTTTAGCTCATTTTTTTCTTGAAATTTCCTGCCTCTCTTCTGTGATGTGAGCCCCTACTGCTCTCCTCTGTTTCACACGTGGATTCTGTCCATCCTATAAGGTGGGTTCTTACCTATGGCCCTTTTGCCCTCTCAGTCTGCATGACCCCCTTGGGCAGCTCCAAGTGTCTCTAAGGCTCAACTAAGTGTAACTGAAATCTACACTGTGCACCTGAAGTCCAAGCCTGCCTGTCTAATTGCCTACTAGATATTTCTATCTGGGTGTCTTGTAGGGCCTTTAAACTCAGTGTGTCTGCTATTGCAATGATTACTTCGCTGACTTCAGAAGTCTTCTCTCACCTTTTTCTGTGTTCCCTATAAAGCCTGATAACATTGTTGACCCCCTAGTTCTTTAAACTAGGAAAGAGACTAGATAAACTAGGTCACTACCTTAAATCCAAATCCTGCATACCCTGTATTACCAAAACAAAGCCGTGCTTATCTTTTTGTCTCCAGGCCTGCTCTCCTTCAGCTTTAGCCAGAATGGCCTTGCTAAATTTAAAACCAGGTCATAGTTCTCCTCTGCTTAATACCCTTCCATAGCCATCCTTCTGGTCGGGATTAAGTTAGAAATCCTTAGTTTGGCAAAAAACCTCCGAATTTGGTTTCTGCTAACTCACCAGTTTTGCTGGTTTCGTATTCAAGTTATCTCCCACAAGGACCCTGCTTCTTGTATTGGGATTATTTTTCATTTGAGCTATGTCAAAATCTCTCTTATTTTCAATTGCAAATTCCTTGGAGGCCAGTACTGAGCGTTTCAAAATTTGTTGAATTTTTGAAGGCCTAACAGGAACCTCCCTCTCACACGTTGTTCCCCATCGTTGCCTGACAGTCAGTTAACTGCTGAGGTGGCAAAGATGGAAGACAGGTATCCTGCAGTCTGATTATCTCTGCCAGCCACTAGCTGTGTGACAGGGACAAACACCTCACTTTTCAGTTTCCTCATCTGTGAAATAAGATAGTTAAAGGAAATTTGGAAATGGTCACTAGATATCCTCAAACTCTTTTATGTCTGTGGTCAGAATCCTGGGCTATAATGTAATGTCATGGCCACACACTAGGGGGAAGTATTGATTAAAATACGCTGAAAGTTTTGTTTTGCTTTGTTTTCAGCAAATGTAGGTGATGAAGATCCTGGTGGACAGAATGCAGCTTATCTCTTCAGTGGGATATTTCCCCTGGGGGCATTTGAGTTGTTTAATGTTTTCATTTCTCTAAACAGGAATTCTCTGGTACTATACCTTTATTGTAAGCCTTGAAATAAGGTGGTTTGAATCCTCCAAATCTGTTCTTTTTCAAAAGTGTTTTCACTATTTTGACTCATTGGCTTATCCATATAAATTTTTGATCCAGTTTGTCAGTTTCCCAAAAAAAAAGGTACTAGAGTTTTTAGCAGGATTGCATTAAATCTAGAGAAACGTTTTGGGAAGAATTGATATCTTAGCAATGTTGAGTCTTCTGATCTATGAGCACAGTCTATCTTTCCATTTATTTAGATATCGTTAATTGATTTCATCGATAGGTTGTATATCTTAGCATACAGATTTTGCATATATGTTTAGATTTGTCCCTAAAAATTTTCTTTCTTAAAATAATACTAAATGACACTGTTTTGAAAATTTCAATTTCTGATTTTTTTTATTGGTGGTATATAAAAATACCATTATCTTTTATTTATTTTTGCTTTATTTATTTATTTTATTGAGTTTATTGAGGTGACACTGGTTAACAAAGTTATACAGGTTTTAGGTGCAAAAACTCTACAACGCATCACCTGTACACTATTTCGTGTTCACCACCCCAAGTCAAGTCTCCGTTCACCACCATTTATTTCCCCTATGCCCTCCTCCACCTCCACCTAATCCCTCACCCTGGCAATCACCATCCTCATACTGTTTATTTTCTCACTCCCTCCACCCTCTCAATCAGTCCCTCCAACCCCCAACAGCTATCTGCTTGCTCTCTATGAATCTGTCTCTTGCTTGTTAGTTCATTTTGTTCATTATATTCCACACATGAGTGAAGTCATATAGTGTTTGTCTTTCTCCGACGGGCTTATTCCACTTAGCATAATGTTCTCCAGGTCTATCCAAGCTGTTGCAATAAGTAAGATCTTTTTTATGGCTGAATAGTATTTCATTGTGTAATTATACCACTGCTTTAAAAAAAAACTGTTGCTTTATTACAGTTGTCCCAATTTTCCCCTGTTGCTCTCCCCTGCCCCACCCACTCCCAGCTCCCAAAGTCAACCCCCACACTGTTGTCCATGTCTATGGGTCATTTATACCTGTTCCTTGGCCAGACCCTTCCCCTTCCTTCCCCCATCACCACCTTCCCCCTTCCACTCTGGTCACTGTCTGCCTGTTCCTTGTTTCCACTCCTCTGGTTCTATTTTGCTCATTTGTTTGTTTTGTTCATTAGGTTCCTATTGCAGGTGAGATCATATGGTGTTTGTCTTTCGCCTCTTGGCTTATTTCACTTAGCATAAAACTCTCCAGTTCCATTCATGCTGTTGCAAAAGGTAAGATTTCCTTTTTTATTTCTGCTGCCTAGTATTCCATGGTGTACCACATCTTTTTTTATCTACTCATCTGCTGGGCTGCTTCCAAATCTTGATTATTGTAAATTATGCTGCAATACACATAGGGGTACATATATTCTTTCGAATTAGTGTTTTAAGTTACTTATAAATTCCCAGAAGTGGAATTGCAGGGTCATAAGGCAGTTTCATTTTTAACTTTTTGAGGTAACTCCATTCTGCTTTCTATAGTGACTGCACAAATCTACATTCTCATCAACAGGGCATGAGCATTCCTTTTCCTCCACATTCTCACCAGCACTTGTTTATTGTTTTATTGATGATAGCCATTCTGATAGGTGTAAAGCGATAGCTCATTGTGGATTTAATTTGCATTTCTCTGATGAGTAATGGCATTGAGCATCTTTTTATACATCTGTGGGCCATCTGCATGTCCTCTTTGGAGAAATGTTTATTCAGGTCCTTTGCCTATTTTTTAATTGACGTTTTTTGGTGTTGAATTGTATAAGTTCTTCATAAATTTTGGATATTAACTCTTATCAGATATGTCATTGGTGAATGCATGCTCCCATTCTGTGGGTTGTCTTTTCATTTTGTTGATGGTTTCCTTTGCTGCAAAATATTTTTAGTTTGATATAGTGCCATTTATTAATTTTTTCTTTTGTTTCCCTTGCCTGAGGAAATATATCAGAAAAAAATATTGTGAGAAATGTCCAAAATTTTACTGCCTGTGTTTTTGTGTAGAATTTTCATGATTTTGAGTATAACATTTAAGTCTTTTCCATTTTGAGTTCATTCTTGTATGTGGTATAAGAAGGTGGTCTAGTTTCATTTTTTTTTTTTTTTTTGCACAGATCTGTTCAATTTTCCCAATGCCATTTATTGAAAAAGCTGTCTTTTTACCTCTTTGTATGTTCTTATCTCCTTTGCCAAATATTGATTGACTATAAAGGTGTGGGTTCATTTCTGGGCTCTCTCTTCTGTTCCATTGATCTATATGTCTGTTTTTATGCAAGTACTGTACTCTTCTGATTACTGTAGACTTGTAGTATAGTTTGATATCAGGTAATGCAATACCTCCAAATTTGTTCTTCTTTTTCAAGATTACTGTGGCTATTTTGGGGACTTTTATGGTTCCACATAAATTTTTGGAGTAATTGTTCTAGTTCTGTGAAAAATGCCATTGGTATCTTAATTGGAATTGCATTGAACCTGTAAGCTAGTTTGGGTAGTATGGGCATTTTAATGATGTTAATTCTTCTTATCCATGAACATGGACTGATGCTTCCACTTATTTGTTTCTTCAATTTCTTTTTTCAGTATCTTCTAATATTCTGAGTACAGGTCTTTTATATCCTTGGTTACATGAATTCCTAGGTATTTTATTTTATTTTTTGAAGCAATTGTGAATGGGGTTGTTTTCTTAGTTTTCTTCTCTGAGAGTTTATTATTGGTGTGTAAAAATGCAACAGATTTCTGGATATTTGTGTCCTCTTCCCACTTTGCTGAGAGTTTTTATCATAAATGCGCACTGGGCGCTGGTTGGTATGGCTTAGTTGATTGAGTGCCGGCCTGTGAACTAAACAGTCACCAGTTTGATTCCCAGTCAGGGCACATGTCTGGGTTGCGGGCCAGGTCCCCAGCAGGGAGCATGCAGGGGGCAACCACACATTGATGTTTCTCTCCCTCTTTTCTTTCTTTACCCTCTCTCTAAAAATAAATAAATAAAATAAAAAAAAGAAATAGGTACTGGATTTTTATCAAATATTTTTTCTGCATCTATTCATATGATCATGTGGTTTTTATACTTCATTTTGTTTTTGTAGCGTACCAAGTTTATTGATTTGCATATATTGTACCAAACTTGCATCCCCAGAATAAATCCTACTTGTTCATGGTGTATGATCTTTTTAAAGTATTGCTGAATCCCGTTTGCTAATATTTTGTTGAGGATTTTTACATATATATTCATCAATGATATTGGCCTGTAATTTTCTTTCTTTGTAGAGTATTTTTCTGGTTTTGGAATTAGGATAAAGCTGGCCTTGTAAAATGAACTTGGGAGTCTTTCCACCCTTTTAATTTTTGGGAGTAGTTTGAGAAGGATAGGTGTTAATTCTTCTTTTAATGTTTGGTAAAATTCACTGGTGAAACCATTGGTCCAGAACTTTCTTTTGTGAGGAGTTTTTTGATTACTGTTTCAATTTCACTAGTTGTAATTTGTCTATTCAGATTTCTTCCTGATTCAGTTTTGGAAGAATTGTATGTTTCTAAGAAATTATCTATTTTGTTCAGATTGTCCAGTTTGTTGGTATATAGTTGTTCATAATATTTTCTTATAATCTTTTGTATTTCTTTTGTGTTAGTTGTTACTTCTCTTCCACTTTTGATATTATTTATTTGGTCTCTCTCTTTTTTCTTCATGAATCTGGTTACAGGTTTGTTAAGCTTGTTTATCTTTTAAAATAAACAGGTCTTGGTTTCATTGATTTTTTTGTATTGTTGTTTTTAGACTCTATTTTGTTTATTTCTGCCCTGATTTTTATATTGCTTTTTTCCTACTCACTTTGGGCTTTGTTTGTTATTCTTTTTAAGTCCTTTCAGTGTACAGTTAGATAATTTATATGAGTTTTTATTTTTTGTTTTTGAGAAAGGCCTGTAATGCTATGGCATTCCCTCTTAGGATTGTTTTTGTTGTGTCTCACCGAGTTTGGGTTTTTTGTGTCCTCATTTTCATTTGTTTGAAGGTATCTTTTGATTTCTTCCTTGATCTCATCGTTAACCCATTCATTGTTTAGTAATATGTTATTTAGCCTCCATGTCTGTTTCATTTTCAGTTTTTTTTTTATGATTGATTTCTAGTTTTATGCCATTAATGTCAGAGGAGATTCTTGATATGATTTCAATCTTCTTAAAAGTATTGTGGCTTCCAATACCGTGGTATTGTCCTATCATGTGGTCTATCCTAGAAAATCTTCCATGTATTTTCTGCTGCTTTGGGGTAAAATGCTCTGAAGATATCAGTTATCCATTAATCTAGTGTGTCATTTAAAGCTGCCATTTCCTTGTTGACTTTCTATCTGAAAGGTATATCCATCGATGACAATGGGGTGTTAAAATTCCCTACTATGACTCTGTTGCTGCTGTTCTCTTCCTTTATGTCCAAAAAGATTATATTTATATATTTAGGTGCTATTATGTTAGGTACTCAAATGTTTACAAGGATTATATTCTCTTCTTGGATTGCTCCCTTTATTATTATGCATTATCTTTCTTTGTTTAAAAATCTGTTTTGTCATATTGCTACCCCAGCTTTTTAATTTCATTTCCATTTGCATGAAATACGTTTTTCTGCCACTTTACTTTTAGTCTGTTTGTGTCTGTAGTTCTAAGGTGGGTCTCATAGACAAAATATATGGGTCTTGTTTTCTTATCCGCTCAACTACCCTATGTCTTTTGATTGGGGCATGTAAGCCATTTACATACAAAGTTATTATTGATGGGTATGTATTTATTGCCTTTGTATTTTTTTAACTATGTTTCTCTGTTTTTTTTTCTTTTTCTTTTTCTTTTCCTCCTCTTTCTTTCTGAAGTAGACCTTTTATCATTTCTTGCAATACTGGTTTGGTGGTTGCAAACTCCTTCAGGGTTTTTTTTTTCTTTCTTTCTTTTTTTTTTTTTTAATTAATTTATTTACTTTTTAAATACATTTGTCTCTGCCTTCCCCCCACCTCTTTCCCTTGCCTCCTCCCACCTTCCCTCCCTCAGCTAGGGTTTTTTTTTTCTTTTTTGAAGTTCTTTATTTTGCCTTTATTTCTCCTTCAGTTTTAAATGGTATACCCTCATTGTTTTTCATCACTTTGATATTTTATGCCAATCCCTCTGGCCTGAAATGTTCCTATTGGGAAATCAGCTGAGAGTCTTATGGGAGCTCCCTCTGTAGGTAACTGTTTTTTTTTTTTTTCTTGTGGCTTTTAAGATTCTCTCATTGTCTTTAACCTTTGCCATTTTAATTATGTGTATCTTGGCATGGGTCTCTTTGGGGACCCTCTGTGTTTCCTGCACTTGTGTGCCTTTTTCCTTCAGCAGGGTAAGGAAGTATTCACTCATTATTTCTTCAAATAGGTTCTTGATCTCACTGTCTTTCTTCTCTTTCTGGTACTCCTATGATGCAGATGTTGTTACACTTCATGTTGTTCTTAAGTTCCATTAAACCATCTTCATTATTTTTTTTTTCTTTTTGCTGCTCTGATTGAATGTTTCCTTCTACCTTGTCTTATAAATCACTAATTCAGTCCTCTGCTTCATCCAACCTATTGTTTATTTCGTCCAATGTATTGTTCATTAAAGATATTATATTGTTCATTTCTGACTGGTTCTTTTTTAGGGATTCTATGTCCTTTTTTATGCTGTTGTGCATCCTTATAACCATCACTTTGATCTCTCTATCTGATGAATTGCTTGCCTCTGCTTCATTTAGCTCTTTTTTTGGAGATTTTTCCTGTTCTTTCATTTGAGGCCTGCTTCTTCATCCTCCTATTTAGACTACCTCTTTGTGTTGTTTCTGTGTATTAGATAAGTCTTCTATGACTCCCAGTCTTTGTGGGGTGGCCTTATGTAGTAGGTGTCCTGTAGTGTCTAATGATGAAGTCTCCTTGATCACCTGAGCTTGGTGCTCTAGGAATGTCCCTTGTGTGGATTATGTGGGCCCTTCTGTTGTAGCTGAGCCTTGATTGCTAATTGCTCTTTTGTGCAGGTGATCAACTCTCAGGCTGGCTGACTATGAGGCTCAACTCTGAGCATGTCCTGCAAGCTCCTGTGCTACTACTGGCCCCACAAAGTGGAGTTTGTCTCAACTGGGTTTGGTGCCTGCTGAGATCTCCCTTTGGATATGCTACTTGTCAAGCTTTTTGGATCCTGCTTTGATGTTGTCTGAAGCTGGTTGTGTTTGTTCTGGGCTTCTTGGGAGGAACTCTGATACAGACCTGTGTTAAATATTACCTGTGATTGGCCCTGTGCAAACTTTGGAGGTACAAGAGGGCCACAGATTGTGGCTACTTCAGCTGGGCCTGGGTACATTCAAGAAGAACAAGCTGTATACCAAGGCTGGGTTTTTACCAGCACCAGGCTGAGGACAGGTCAGTGAAAGTTCAATTCTCTCTGAGATCTGCCTCTGCACGCCTTTCCTGCCAGCTTCCTGCTAGGCTTAGTCACTGAAAAAGCCTCTGGTAGTACTCCTCAGCAGGGCTTAAGCTCCATAGGTTGGGCTGAGAGAGAGTGTAGAGGGTGGGATTGTTGTTTTTCCTCAGACTAATGCTGCATGGAGAGGAGTGCTCCACCCAAGAAGTATGTCATGTATGGGTTGGGAGAATGATTCAGCATAAAAATCCTTGTGGTTGTCTCTTCAATTCCTCTGAATCCCAGACCCCAAACTCTCCTCGTGTGGCTCTAGTCCACTCTGCCTTCCCTCTGCCATAACCCAGGGTGAATGGCTGTGAACAAAATTTTGTGCATTGGCTCTTAAGTTTTCTGTCCCCTGAGTGGACTCACGTGTATCCCTAGTGGACAGAAACCCTGTGCTTTTCTCAGACAGATATGTGGGGCGCCTCTTCCTGGCTCTGCTGGTCTAGGCTGGAGAACTCAGCTTGGAGTTTAGACCCCATGCTTGTTAGGCAGAATCCACTACAGTTGAGATTCCCCTCTGGAGCCTCCACCACTTCCAGTGTGCACAAGGCCCAGCCTTTTTCACATCTCTGCCCTTCCTACCATTCTTGATGTGGCTTTTTCTTGTAAGTACTTGGTTATAAGAGTTAAGCTCGTCTTCAGTTGGTTTTTAGGGTGATTGTTCTATAATTTAGCTGTAATTCCAGTTGGTCCTGGGAGGAGGTGAATGTTGCTTTCACTTACTCTGTCCCCATTGATCTTTTTAATGTTGATTTGTATCCTGTGTTCATACTAAACTCACATATCAGTTGTATTAGTTGAAAAATTGTTTTTGGAACTTTCTGTCTTGAGAACACATCACCTGTGAAATAGAAGCAGTGTTATCTGTCTGTTTCTTTTAGATAGCATATAAAAAGATTTTGCTTTATCCAGTGTGAATATTTATTTCTGCCTTTTAAATGGAATGTTTAAAAAAAATGGAGTGTTTAAACCATTTACTTTTTCTTTTTTTAAAGTATAGTTTATTGATTATGCTATTACAATTGTCCCATTTTTTCTCTCCTTTATTCTCCTCCATCCTGCATACCCCCTCCCATCAGCATTCCCCCTACCCCTTAGTTCATGTCCATGGGTTGTACATATAAGTTCTTTTGTTTCTCTGTTTCCTATACTATTCGTAAGCCCCCCCCCCATTTATTTTGTACCTATTATTTATACTTCTTATTCCCTGTGCCTTTGCCCCTCTTCTACCCCCATCCCATCCCCACTGGAGACCCTCCATGTGATCTGCATTTCTGTGATTCTGTCCCTGTTCTAGTTGTTTTTACTTTAATATTCATTTTTTGATTGTTATGACTTTATTGTCATTTTACTGTTCATAGTTTTGATCTTTTTTTCTTAGATAAGTCTCTTACAACATTTCATGTAATACGGGCTTGGTGATGATGAACTCCTTTAACTTTACTTTATCTGGGAAGCACTTTATCTGCCCTTCCATTCTAAGTGATAGCTTTGCTGGACACAGTAATCTTGGATGTAGGTGTTTGCTTTTCATGACTTTGAATACTTCTTTCCAGCCCCTTCTTGCTTGCAAGGTTTCTTTTGAGAAATCAGCTGATAGTCTTCTGGGAACCGCTTTGTAGGTAACTGTCTCCTTTTCTTTTGCTGCTTTTAAGATTTTCTCCTTATCTTTAATCTTGGGTAATGTAATTATGATGTGCTTTGGTATGTACTTCTTCGGGTCCAACTTCTTTGGGACTCTGACCTTCCTGGATCTCCTGGAAGTCTGTTTCCTTTGTCAGATTTGGGAAGTTCTTCATTAATTTTTCAAATAAGTTTTCCATTTCTTGTTCTTCTTCTTTTCCTTCTGGCACCCCTATGATTTGGATGTTGGAATGTTTAAAGTTGCCCCAGAGGTTCCTAAGCCTCTCCTCATGTTTTTGAATTCTTGTTTCTTCATTCTGTTCTGGTTGAATATTTATTTCTTGTTTATGCTCTAAATCATTGATTTGAGTCCCAGTTTCCTTCCCTTCACTGTTGGTTCCCTGGATATTTTTCTTTATTTCACTTTGCATAGACTTTACTTTTTCCTCTATTTTGTCACCATACTCAACGATTTCTGTGAGCATCCTGATTACCAGTGTTTTGAATTCTGCACCTGATAGGTTGACTATCTCCTCATTGCTTAGTTGTATTTTTGGGGGGAGTTTTGATCTGTTCTTTCATTTTAGCCATATTTCTCTGTCTCTGTGCTCCTGTTACATTATAAGGGTTGGAGCCTTTGGAATTTGCCAGGACGGGGCAACCCATGTGGCTACGTTGTGGTGCTATATGTGGGGGAGGGGTGAGGCAGGAACAATACTGTTTGCTTGGCTCTTGCTGGCTTTCAGTCCTTTCCCTCACTACCCACAAGCAAATCAGACCCTTCTGGTGCTGATTCCCATGTGAGTAGGTTTGTATATGTTCTAGGACCCCATGGGTTTCTCCAATGGACTCTCCTGTGAGCCTGGGAGTTTCTAGAGCTGCTGCAACCCGCACAGATTTTTACAGCCAGAGGTTTCGAGCCTTTCTTTTCCCTCACTGGAACCCTGTGTTGTATGGCTTGTCTTGCTCCCCAGTTGTTCCTCCTGGTTTATCTGCATGCAAATGTGGGACTGCCCGATCCTCCAGCTACTGCCTTGCCATGCATCCTCTCTGCCCCGGCTGCCTGTCTCTGCCCATCCTACGAGTTTGGATGAAAGTTTCTTCTTTAACTCCTTGGTTGTCAGAGTTCCATAGAGTTAGGTTTTCTGGCAGTTCTGGTTGTTCTTTGTTTTTAAATTTGTTGTTGTCCTTCTTTTGGTTGTGCAAGGAGGCAAAGTGTATCTACCTATGCCTCCATTTTGGCTGGACTAAACCATTTATGTCTGATGTAATTATCTATATGCTTGGGCTTAAATCCACCATTTTCTATTTGTTTTTTATTTGTCTCATCTGTTCTTTTTTCCGTTGTTTTATGTTTTTCAGCCTTCTTTTGTATTAACACTCTACTAATTGTGTATTTAGCTTTATTAGCTAAGTCTTATCAACTTACCTCTTTAATATTTTTTTTTGTGGTTCCTCTAGAATTTAAAATATTTATCTTCTAGGGCCTGTACTAAATTCCATGGGTGTTCAACAAAGATTGTTCACTCTGGATGGTTAAAACTCAAACATGTCCTAGCTCTGTGTCATCTCTTGGAACTATTCAGCTAATTGCTCTGTCATCTTACTTATGTGACTTTATGGACTTTTACATTTGAATATTTAGTCATACAGTCCAGGGACCCCATAGGCACATTTCTGAGACTCCTTTGCTATGTAGCTCCTGTTTTCTGGGATCTGCCATGCAATGTCCAGATTCCTCAGCCTGCTATGGTTTCAATCTGCTTAACTCAACAAAACTGATGTGCTCTTCTTGGTCTCCCCTCCTTGCACCTTAAAAAAGCCAGAAATTCTATCTGTTGGGCTCTCTTGGCCAAGTGTGTTATACCTGACAGATGGCAAAGCCATGGGCACTCACATTCCTGGTGATCGCTGCAGCATAATCCACAACATAATTCTTGGACTTCTTGGCTGTTTGGGAAGGATTTTACCCCTGGGACTAGCGGCTTGGAGATCCAGCATAATTACTTCTATGTCCCTGTTTCAAAGATGGTTGCTGCCAGGGCACAGCAGGTCACAATTTAAGAATACAGCCCTGCAAAAGAAAATTTCTGAACTCTTAAACTTGTTCCTACATGCATGATCTCAAAAAAGATTAGGAGCAGGGTTTTGTAAATATTTGCTGAACTGAATTTGTTAGGGCATATGATTATAGCCCCACCTCTGCTCATCTTAACTTTTGATAAAGGCGAACCTGACAATGAGGAATGTCAAAGTATGTTATCAGTTCCCCAAGAGTAAGTTTTAACATATTCTAGTTACTTATGCAGTTCACACCCTTATATTTATGAAATCTAATGTTCTGGCCCCACCTGCGTGGAGTAAGTGCAGAAGGCTGTATTTCATTAATACCCTGTTTAGGACACTGGGCCAGGAGCAGCTGGGTTGATTGATGTTTTACTGCTGGTCTTAACACCCTTTTTAAGTTTTTCTTGCAGCCGAAGCTGGGAGGGCTGACCTCCTAGGCTGTGTCCTGGCTTCTCTGTCTACTCATTTCCAAGTGGTTTTGGGCATTGAGAGGCACTGAGGAGAGACTACAAATGGAGGGACATGTTGCGATGTTTTTCCCTCTTTTTTTTAGAAATGCAACAGAAGCTTCCATCTTGTCAGTAGTTCTAGCTCCCACCCAGCAGGCCCATGGTACCTGCATGCCCTCCCAGGGGACATCCTGCTCCCTGCTCTGGGCTTGGTAACTGTGCTTTCCTTTATGTCTTAGCTACACGAGCAACAAGTGGTGACTACTTGTTTCTGAAATCTCTGGATGGCTTCATTGCTCCTTGATTAGCTTTCCAGTTGTTCCCACAATTTAAGTACCAGTTTGCCGTCTTGAATTTCCTCTATTTAAATTTCAAGATGATTTCTTTCTTCCTGGCTGGCTTGTGGCTGGAGCTGTGTCCTCAAAATGTCTCCTACAATCTTGGAAACTTCTTAGGAATGTCTACAGTCAAGATGTTCATGTTCTGTCCCTGTGGTCACCTGTCATGAAAGTCTTCTGTGCTTCTGCTTTCAATGTGACTAGGTTTGTCATTCAGGGGGTGCAACTGTACTTGCTGAATACTGTCACTGCTATTATCAATACTGGCCTTGAAGAGAGCGATGAAAAATGCTGTTCTTCTGCTCCACATGTGAGATGAGCCTGTCAATTACCCTGAGCATGGCACAGCTTTGAATGCAACTTTCAATAAGGATTTAGAAACTGTGTTGGATTCACAGAATCTAAGAACAGAGACTAACAAGACCAGCAAATGTGACTGTGCTCAAAGGTCAATGGCATTTATTCTACAATTATTTACTGAGCACCAGCTACATGTTGGGGACCCTTCTAGGTGCAGGGGTCAATGATAAATAATTCAATATGTTTGAAACCACACTAGTAAATAAATGAGTAGATAAGATAATTTCAGAGAGTGGCAACTGTTCTGAAGAAATTAAACAGGTGTGAGATGAAAAGAAGCTGTGGAGAATCAGAAGTTACTTTGATTAGAGGGATCCAGCTGAGAAGACCACCTTGAGGAGGTGACACTGGAGCTGAGACGCAAGTGGTGGGAAGGAGGGAGTATTGTGCAGCTCCGGGGGAACCTGAGCTGGGGGTTCAGGCTATTGTATGACTCGGATGCTCTCCTAGCTGAGAACTTGGCAAGGGCCTAGTCATACTGTTCCAGCAGCAGGGACATGTGGACCAGAGCCTCTGCTTGCAATGGCTGACCTGGGTTAGGGAGCCCAGGTGCCTAGAGCAGGAGGCCTCGGCTGGGATGGGGTCTGGCCCAGGAGTGAGGGCTGGTGAGCAGCCTCAGAACAGAGACAGGTTGTTGGGGATGACCCTGTTTGTGTGGCCTAGTGAGAAGGGGCATGGATATGACCAGATTCTTCAGGAGCCATGTTAAGGGCCCTGAAGGCCATTTCTGATCTGTTTGTATGAGTGGCGAAGTCAGGTTGAAACGCTTTCCCAGCTTATCAGGCAGTTTCTCTTTGTTGCTTCACAATAGTTTCCCTCCTGTTCAGGCAGGGCTCTGTGTGCAAAATTTTATTCCCATGCAATGTGAATACTTCTTTCATTTCCCTGAGTCACCCTTCAGTATTGCAGAGACCTAATTGAACTTTGTCCTCTCTTTGGTTAAATTTCCTTTTAGAGTAATTTGGACTCCATCCTACTCTTCCTAAGATTTGTGTCAATAATGACTGTTCTTCCCTTCCAGCAAAATGCTTTAAAACAATGCTGCTTTTTCCCAGAGAGTACTTGATCTTAGCTGCTGAGCCCTGAGAGAAAACCCAACAAGCTTTTCCCCTGGTACAGCTATAAGGGTGATGCTGAGTGCTGGGATTTGTTCTGGAAGGAGAAAAAAATCTGACCTAGGGCACTGTTCAGTCCTGGCTTTCATGGGAAATAGAAGAGGGACTAAGTGGGATGGGAGAAAAAATGCACCAACATCAAGAAAAATGATGACTCATTTTATCTGAAAAACGAGGGCAAGTTCTCAAAGGAAGAGAAAGGTGAGGAGTCCGTGATACGGATCAAGAAATATCACAATGCCCTCTCTTCACACTTTGTGAAGATCTGCAGTAGTTACTTCTTTCAACCAGTTTTTCTCATCATGTAACATGATCTTCATTCTCTATGTTAATTAGTTTATTCTCTTATTACTAGAATATCACCTCCACAGGGGCAGAAATTTATTTTTTGTCTGTTTTGTTCATAATGCCTATACCATGTCTTGCACATTATAGCTACTCAATTAAATATGTACAAGGGGGGACATAAAAAACAAATTCTCTTCTGGTGGGTGGGCCCCATGTAGTACAGGATTCCCTCACTAGGGGGGTGCTCTAAGAACACCTCTGTATCAGTGTACCAGCTGGTGTTGTTGTGAGGGGCTCCATTTGGCTTCAGGGAGTTTTTTTGAAGACTCTTTCAATGTGTTGATCCATTTAATGATGGGGGATTTATGAGCGCACCTGCCCACACTGTTCGGAGCGTTCAGCAGTTTTTGACCAAAAACGGGCATGACCTCCATGCTCCGCCCTCCTTACTCACCCAATCTCACCCGAGCAACAGTTTTTTGTTTCTCTGGATTAAAAAAAGTCCTCAAAAGGAAAGGTTTTGCCAATGTGGAAGAGGTAAAACAAAAATGAGAGAAGCACTAAAAGCATAAAAAACAACAAGTTCAAACACTGTTTTGAGCAGTGGTAAAAATGTCTCA
This sequence comes from Pteronotus mesoamericanus, assembly GCF_021234165.1. Lineage (NCBI taxonomy): Eukaryota > Metazoa > Chordata > Mammalia > Chiroptera > Mormoopidae > Pteronotus > Pteronotus mesoamericanus. The sequence goes on from NW_026555060.1 coordinate 31,749,367, forward strand.
ATAGGTGTATTGCATTAAATGGAGAGTACTTTGAAGGTGACTGAAGTTTAAACATGTGAGAATAAATACACAATTTTTAAATAAAAAAATTCCTTTTTGGGTCCCCGCTTATATTATTAAATAAAATGCACTTTCATATAATTCTTGAAGAGTCAGAGATCACTGTAAAAGAATATCTAACACACTCAGGCTGGATTACCTGTCTTCTATCACATGTTCTCCTAGGAATCTATACTCTTATCTCTTTATGTTGAATTACACAGGGTTGGCAGACGTAAGGCTTGCTTGGGTGTGGTTGATAGGGTAATAATATGGGTGTAATAATTTATAATTTTAATTTGAACATTTCACCTAAAATGTCATATGAATTGCTTGAGTGTGATATTGTATTACAGAATTACATGCTTATGATTTTGTAATAAAAAAGGGGGGGCATTATTTGTGCCAGACCCTGTAATTGCCATTTAACTTATCTCTGTATTAGTTTCAAGCTGCTAAGTTTGTAATGATGTGTTAAGCATCATGTCACAGTTGAGCTAGATCTTCTACTCTGATTCCCCAATGGGCTACAATCAAGGCGTCAGCCAAAGCTGGGGTCACATCGGAAGGCTCTGCTGAGGAAGTGTCTGTTTCCAAGATGGTGATTGACAGAATTCCTTTCCTTGGGAGCTGTTGGAATGAAGGCCTCAGCTCCTTGCTGGCTGGTGTCCAAAAGCCCCCCAATTCCTTGCCACATGAGCCTTTCCAACATGCCCGTTATTTTACCAAAGTATGCAAGCTGAGAAGCAATAGAGTTGATCAGCAAGGTAGATGTTGCAATCTTATATAACCTGATAATGAAATCATGTTCTTTTATCTTAAAATATTCTTATAATTATATTAAAATATCTATTAAAGCAAGTCACAAGTACCACCCACACTCAAGAAGAAAGTTTTACACCAAGGCATGAAGAGCAGGAGGCTGTGACCACTGGGGCCAAACTGATGTGCCCCAATCTGCTCCGCTAATGGGCCATGAGCTGGTACCATAAGCACATCCTCTCTCATTGGCAGCCTTTGAGAAATCTGAGAAAATAGGAGAGGTGTCTGAAGCAAACATTAAATAACTTTCTAGTTGCAAGGGAAGATAGATTCTAAAAACCATCACTGTCAGGCATGATATCAGTCTCTGGAAATGTTTTTGGATAATGTTTAAATGCAAGTTTTGTGAGCCCTTTTTAAAGGAGAAGCAGGGAGCCTGCTAGCCTGGTATGACTTTACTAAGGAAGAAATTGACCCATTCTCTCTTACCAACCAAGTCCCTAGGCTGCTGAATGAGGAAGAAAGGAAGAAATCGTCTCTGCACTTTAACACGGCATTTAGTGCAAAATACAGGTAAATGTGCAGGATTATCAGACAAATATATAACATGTTGAATGATGTGCTCAAGGCTATTGATATCAATTGTGAGAATTTTCTTGTGACCTGACACAGAAGGTGGCCCTACTTTTACAATAAAAATATAAAAGTTATACTCATCAACTTTATAGTCATGATAAATACAAGATACGTGGAATAATAGAATCTGATAGAATTCTGAGTTTGACCAGCCAGAGGGATGGGCTGAAAATAAATTAGGATGTTACATCCTCTGGTGGGCTGCCAAACACCAACTGCACAAAGAAATGCAGGATGGGGGATATAGGGCAAAATAGTAACATTAATCAAAGCAACCCTTAGGGATATTATCTAGCAGAAGTTTCTTATTAGTTGAGAGTGTAATTTCACTAATTTGGTTTTTGAACTGCACTAATAGAAGCTATAACAATGTGAGGGCACTAGAAAGAGGGGTCGCCCCTCTGGCGAAATCATAAAAGACGTGGGCAGGAGCATGAGCTTTTAGGAAAGTCGGAGTTCACAAGGGTGATGGGAATAAGTGGGGACTTGAGTAGGTGGATGCAGCAGGAGGCATAGCTGGAACAAAGGCACTGCTGCAGAAATTCATCCTGAGGCTCAGACAATTATATTCTTGCTAAAAAAGATTCAAAGAAACAAGACATAGAGAATCGGGAGGTGGAAGGAGGTCTTGATACAGGAAATAAAATAATGAAATTAGGGTTGGGGTTTTAAGGAATTTTGTTACATGTACTCTAGACCTGGAGTTGAGCTTTGTTTAAGAAACTCTGAATAATGTCTTTTTGATGGTATTTTTGACCAAATGAAGGGTGAGGGACTTAACTGCAGTCCAATAGTAGAATTATTGTTTAGAAATGACCAGCCTAGTGACTGTTTTGCATCTTGTAGAGTAAGTCTGCTGTGATTATCAGGGACAACTTGACATGTTGAATTTCTTTTTCCTTTCCTTTCCTTTCCTTTCCTTTCCTTTCCTTTCCTTTCCTTTCCTTTCCTTTCCTTTCCTTTCCTTCCCTTCCCTTCCCTTCCCTTCCCTTCCCTTCCCTTCCCTTCCCTTCCCTTCCCTTTTTCTCCTCTCCTCTCCTCTCCTCTCCTCTCTTCTCTTTTTTCAACTTAGAAGTCCAGGGTGAGCAATGCTGGAGAAAAAAACCCAGCTCCAGGAGTGTGTGTGACATTCCTGTGTGCTCTCCCTGGAGCTGTGCCTGCCAGAACTTGGAAAAGGTACAAGAGAATCAGTGGGTTGGTTTGTTTTCAATGCTGTACCCTGGCCAACTATTATCCCAGCCCCACGTCGCCTGTGATTGGTATAAATAAACAATGCTGGAGCCTTGCCTTGTACTTGGTTTGAAGTCAACAATGGAAAGAAAGACAGAGTCAGCTTATCCAGGACTGTAAATGGCAATGGATCCCAAACGCAGTCGTTCTGTGAAACTGAATGATGGGCACTTCATGCCAGTGCTTGGATTTGGCACTTCGGCTTCTGATGATGTAAGTTAAAGCCATGGGTTCAGAGTGCAAACAAATCTACAAGGGCCTAGTACATGCTGGGTGATTTGGAAGGACTCATGTGGCCTCCACTTCACCACTTTTGACTTTGTCCTAAGTCGGGTGATGAGCTGCTGGCTCTGGGGAGTCAGTGGTGTTAAATCTGAGGGTAGATTATCTCTCTTGTTATTATTGTTTGGGTTAATTAACATATATGGAATGCTTACCATGTATTTTAAATATTTCACCTACATTATTTTCTTTGATTCTTCAACAAATAGTCCAGGTAATTGCTATGATTCTTATCTCTTATTTAAAATCTCATCTCAGCTGTTGCTCCTGGACCCACCTCTCCTCGGTCAGAATCACTCTGCTCTTTGCTAGAACCCACGATGGGCAGCGGGCCCAGGAGGAGAGGACAACTAGTGTGACTGCTCCAGCAGCTTTGCCAAGGGTTTGTGGGGCTGGAAGTATTTGCCAGAGAACTGCTATCATTGAATATGAGGAGCCACTCTTGTTCCAAGTGTTAGGCATTTAGAAAGGAAAGGTGAAGAGGGATAAGTATCAATGGAGTCAGATCTGGGCTTCTCATCAGTTGCATTTTTTATCATCTGTGAAGCTGACTGCTATGCATTTAAAGTGTCAACCTCTGGTCATGGTGTGGAAGGGGCAATTTGGTGTTGCCTGGGAGAGATTGCCCCTGTAAATGACAGAGACCAATCCTTTCCACAGAGCTATGACATAAAATATCAATAGCTAATAGCTGTCAGTTTGGGTCAGTTTGTTTGCAATGGCATGATTATGTATCCAGTGTTACAGCTTAAGTGCAGGGTATGTCTTAGATACATTATAGCAAACTTTCATTATTGGGTTGGCCAAAAATTCATTTGTTTTTTTCTGAAAAGATGGTTCTAGTAGCTCTTAATTATCTTTAACGTCATTTGAAATGATTTCATTAGATTATATTGTGACAGCATTCATTTTTTTAAAAAACTTATCAAAATTGGTGAATTTTTGTGTACCCATTTTAATATTGAAGATGGAAGAATATATGCAACATTTTTGGTGTATTACACTTTATTATTTCAAGAAAGGTAAAAACAAACGAAATGTCAAAAAAAATAAAAAAGTTTGTGCAGTGTATGGAGAGGGTTCTGTGAATGAGCGATTGTGTCCAAAGTGGTTTGTGAAGTTTCTTGATAGAGATTTCTTGCTGAGTGGTACTCCATAATGGGTAAACCAGTTGAAGTGGATAGCGATCAAATTAAGACCTTAATAGAGAACAATCAGAGTCATATCAAATAGGAGATGGCCAACATACTCAAAATACACAAATCAATGAATTTATTGGTGAAAATGAAAGAACTGTGTCTTTTATTTAATGGAAAAAACTAAATGGACTTTTTGGCCAACCCAATACATTGCAAAAGGCAAAGAATAGAACAAAACCTCTCATAATGCCCTCACAAGAATAAAAGTAACATGTATACCTGCTTAGTACAGTGTAAAAGGTGCAAAGTGAAATAGAAACTTCTTTTACATTCTAATCAGAATTCTTTTTCTAAATGCAACTCCCCTGACCTCCTCAACAGTTTACTGTGGGTCACGGCAGGAATAAGAAATGTGGTCCAGCATCCATGCCTGTGACTTCTTTTGTTCAGTGAGGTCTGTTTTCTGGGAAACATGCAAACTCAGTGTCTCAGATTTAGTCGTGAAGGCATTGAGCTCTGCAGCTCTGAGGCAGGCATGTAAATGTGCCGACAGTGCCTCCAAGCAGAGCCTGTGTGGACAGAGGAGGTGCATCCACCTGCTCTTGCTGTAGGTTTTCCTGGACCTGGCTCAGGTGTCCTGTCCTCTCAGTTCTTTCCTAGAAGTTCCGGCACTGACCAAGGAACAGCCTCATGTAACCCCATTTGCGAAACCAGAATGTTGGCTTTAGCTGCTTCAGAGGATGGGATAAATATTAGAATGAATAAGTTGGTATTTGACCTGGTGGGCAGAAAGGAACAATAAGCTTTTTGATTTTATGTTTTTAGCTACAAAATACTCCAGGTAGAATATGTAACTATTAATTTAATCAATTAACCAATTCTGCAATCAAGAGTAAACTTCTACTTGATATTAAAATATATCTTAGCAGTGGAGAAAGTTTGCACAGGAAATATTTCTGCTTCACTGGAGTTTTGACTACTAGATAAAGATATTTGAAGTGTGGCGAACAACTACCTAACAATACTGGATATTATATCACTAAATGCCAAGGGAAGTGGAGATATTTGGAAAGAGGGAGGCTGATATGAACTGGGGTGTTCTGGGAAGGCTTCAACGAGGAGCTGAGCTTAAGCAAGCTTGATGTCAGAAATAGGCGTTCTGATGAGCAGTACGATTGGCTTTGTTCAAGTAGCAGAGGCACACTTCTCCTTCAGTCCTGTCACAGAAACTCTGATGCTGCCCATGGGGCAGCCCCAGGCAGCCCCCACACTCGCTTGTGTGAAACAGAAGGCACAGTGGACTGAAGATTGAAGGACAAAAACCTACTTGAAGTAGAGAAAATGGATTTCAGGCATAGGAGCCCTAATGTTTTCTGTGGGAAAAAGGAATTAATTTAAAGACCCCTTTTAAAAGTTGGAATGAGATTTAAAAATTATTCATGATGTTGTCATTAAATTATCTATCTATCTATCTACCTATCTATCCATCCATCCAATGACAACAAACACAAAACCAAGATTAAAATTCCCTACTGCTCCAGGTGGGTCCACGGCCATTACAGTCTTCCTCGCCCCCACTGACAGCCCGTCTAGACTCCAGTCACACTCAGACAGTACTTCTGCTGGCCTGGGTTGTTTGCCTAACAGAGTAATCGCTAACAGGCTTGAGCTCCTCGTTACTGCACCCTTGCCCAGTGGTAGTTGTTAACATTTTTCATCCATGGTTATTCACAGGCATGGAAACACCAAGACCTGCCCTAGTGACTTGCCTGAACCCCACACATCTCCCTCCCTGCCACATGCAGAGAGAAGCCACTCTATCTTCTTCTGAAAAGCACAGTCAGTCACCACTCTCTATATAGTAATCACCTTATAAACTCAAGATCTGCTGGCATGGGAATGCCAAATGATAGGGGGCAGCCATGGATTGGGTTAGATGGAACTCTTCCCGTGTCATCTGAACGAAGGTTTCCATGACTCTGAAGCAGACTTTTAACCTGGCAGATGCTAAAGTTGAGCACACAGGCCCCATAAATCTCCTAAGCGGGGAAGTGAGAGTGAGGAGAAGAGAGTGTGCCAGGTGCTATTTCATTCCCAGACACGCTAAACACATTCTCTATTGGATGACTTAATTTTCCATGTTGCATATGAAGACCGTTCCACTAGTTCATTTCAGATGAGAGTTCTTCCTGGAGTTTGATGCATGCCTCCAAGGTACAGGTTTGTTACCAAGACTTGTCCCCTCAAACAGGGGAAGAGGAGACATCTAGAAACAGCTGGTGAACATAATCTTAAGGAAATAAATTGCTTCTTTCAGAGACAGGCTAATTACCAACCCTCCTAATTCATATTTTACAGGTTCCCAAGAACAAGGTAGCTGAGGCCACCAAAGTGGCAATTGATGTAGGTTTCCATCATATTGACGGGGCATACTTGTATCAAAATGAGGAGGAGGTCGGCCAGGCCATTCGAGACAAGATTGCAGATGGCACTGTGAAGAGAGAGGACATATTCTACACCACCAAGGTGCTGTGGGCAGAGTGATGAGAATTCACTGTCAGAGCAGATACATTATTTTGGAAAAACAAACAAAAAAAGCAAAAAGCTTTGGCCTTGGTTGAAAAATTTATTTACCTTCTAACATTGTAAAAGCCCATTATAGAAAAACAGAAAACAGGAAAGATTGTTCTGCTCTGGAATGTATTAAGGGTGGGACACAGTTGCTCAGCCTCTCTGTACACAGGTCAGCATTCACATGTCAAACAGGAGGAAAGATATTCACCATCTTCATCTGCTGTGTGGACTGACTGAGCCACTGCAGGGTGGGTCCACTCCTTTCATTCTTCAGCAAATTCTCTCAGGATATATCCAAGTGAGGTGGGCTTAGTATCCTGGGGGGGAGCCTGACTAGGAAATGCTTTTTTCAAGTCAGCATTGAAATTTGTAAAAATTGTCTTAGGTGGAAAACCCTGCCTCCAACTTAAAGCGGTCTCTACCGAATGGTTCTGTGTGTCTGCAGCAATGATGACTTGTTTTCAGAATGTGAACCTCTCAGCAGCCCTGTGTCCAGGCATTTGTGATACAGGGCAATTGATCCCATTTTCCCTTGCCTGACATATCTTGACTTTCTTTTCAGAGATGAATTTTCTAATCCCTGAAACCTTTCGGTTGCTTTTCCTGACCCGTCTAAGTTTTACTTAGTTTTCTTACACTCACTCAAAAAACTCTCAGTATCCTATTAAGAAGCTCATTGATACTAAGTAACATAAATTTAGCCCCAGAACTCTTATTTTTAGACCACCACAGTGGTTCATTACTCACATCCCAATCTCTTAACTATGACATTCAATTTAGTTCCCAGATGTGTGATATCATAAGACATTTTAAAATTTCTTTTGGTTGCTGCAGGTTTGGGCTACTTTCCTTCGACCAGAACTGGTTCGACCAGCCCTGGAAAGATCACTGAAGAAACTTAAACTAGACTATGTAGATCTCTTCCTCATTCATATTCCAATAGCTATGAAGGTCAGTTTTTATTTTTCTTGTCCTTCCCAAGCGTATTTAATCACTGCTGTTGCACCTCCATGATCTCATTCCAGATAGATTTTCTGGGTTCTGGCTGAGAGGGGCAGATTTGAGTGTGGCGGCTAGAACTGCTGAATGAACTCTCCTGGGTAGTTGTGTCACCTCACCATCAAGATTTTTTATCCTCATCCCAGAGCCTTGAGAAGGATGGCAATTCAATGATCTCACTGCCTCCACCTCAAATTGGTGAGGGCACTGCCCTTTGTGTTTGAGTGATGTGCTCCTGTCTCTAGTCCCTGAGTGATGAGGGTCCTCAAGAAGGCTGATTACAAAAGGTAGAGAGGAGACACAATGGGATGCCCACACTTCTGAAATGAGGGGTCCTTTGGAGATGGACTTCTCAGCTTGGTCAAGGTAGGGGCACCAAGGTAGGGGTGGTTCATATTGCACAACTGGGCTCCTTTGGGCATTGCCGGGCCAGACTCATCGCAGTGGACATTTGCTGAGCACACCTGGTGTTCTCACTGTCTCTGAGTTGGGTTATCATAAACTGAATTAAAGCACATTTTTTTAAAAGATTGTATTTATTTTGTTTTTAGACAGAGGGAAGGGAGGGAGAAAGAGAGAGAGGAACATCAATGTGTGGTTGTCTCTCGTGCACCCCATACTAGGGAGCTGGCCTGTAACTCCCTGGCTGGGAATCAAACTGGAGACCTTTTGTTTAGCAGGCTAGTGCTCAATCCACTGGCCACACCAGCCAGGGCTAAAGCAAATTCTTAATAGTAAAGGGAAACCACATCATGCAAACCAGCCTGTCCTTCTGAAACAAAATCAATTCCAGCTGCAGGGGAACTCATTCTTAGTGAAGCTTTTTTGGTGGGGTGTGTGGGCAGGATGGTGGAGAAAATTGAGGAAGAGGTACTATGCGACAGTCTGTCCTGTGATTCTGATCTTCTTTTCCCCAAAGCCTTCTCTTACACATCACACACACAGACACACATATACACACTGTGCATAGTAATAACAGCCTATCAAAGGCTGTGTCACCAAGCTACTTAGACACCAGGAAGACCATTCTTTAATAAAAACCTTTCTTCCTCATCTCTGTATTCTAGCCTGGAGAGGAGCTTATGCCAAAGGATGCCAGTGGGAAAGTTATTTTAGAAACAGTGGACCTGCGTGACACATGGGAGGTAAGTACTGCTACTGCCACCCAAAAGCACTGTGAACATCACTGTGTGGGGTCAGAAGAAATGGATTCTGACCTCATTTGTGTCTGCCCTCAGACATGTCACTGAACTCTTCTGTACGTTAGAGTTTACAGTTGTAAAGCAAGGGACTCAAACGGAATCATGGCTGAAGTCTATTTTTAATGTAAACTTTTGTGGTTTTAAGTAGGGCTTTCTTTGCCCAGTGATCAAATAGAGCCTGTGACTCCTGAATGAGACATTGTCAGAAGCAAACTCCAGAGGAGCTAGAGCTCTATTCCAGGACAGATAAACACATCAGGGCTGGGGGAGGGGAGGGAAGCTGTTGTCTGCTTAGCAAGAGGACAGTAAAGCCTACCCTTCTGTAATTCAGTCCAAACACTTGTTTCATCAATCTAGGTAAAGAGGAAGCAGAAAAACCTTCAACTAGTGGAAAACCTAAGAGGTCCTCTTTGCCCTTGACTCTGACACCATTTGTTAGGGAACTATTGTTATGCACCAGGCAGGAAAATACACACCATGGAAGGAGGCTGGGAGGTTAGGGAATTTAAAAGCATCTTAAAGTCTAACTATTGCCCTCGATGTGTATGTCATAGACCCAAGAACACAAGCAATAAAGTACATTAGGAAGTGATACATCCAAGTGATAAAACTGTTTGGTTCAGCCAAATTGTTACTTACGTTAAGACAGATTTTTATTTTCTAAAAAGTTCACTGTCAGTTGAACAGCTAAACTACAGTAGAGGTTTGCCACACATATCCTTCCTCCCCAGGCCCTGGAGAAGTGTAAGGATGCAGGTTTAACCAAGTCCATTGGAGTGTCCAATTTCAATCACAAACTGCTGGAGATGATCCTGGACAAGCCAGGGCTCAAGTACAAGCCCGTCTGCAACCAGGTGAGGCCTGGTTCCCATGGGAACTTCTTTGCTTCTGCTCTTCACACCCTCTTTCTTGATTAAGAGTCCTCAGTTTTTGGCTTGATGTCAGTTGTATACATGATCATTCCTTTTATTATGATAGGAAATTCCAGAGAAGAAACAGGTTGAGTGGAATGGGGAGACCATGACTTTAGTTATTCAGAGGTCAGTTATAAGTAACCAGGAGACACCCAAGTGGAGATGCTCAGTTAGCAGGTGGCAGTGTTGGTGTGGAGCTGAAGCAGATGGGCAGGGTTAGAGGTACATATTATGGGGTCATTGCTTTATGGGTGGCAATTAAACTCACAGAAATTGACTCCCTCTCCTAGGGAAGTTCACAGAATGAACATGAAGAGGGCAGGAAAGTCAACATTTAAGGATCAGGCAAAGGGTATTAGTCAGGTGACTCAGCAGGAGTTGGCAGACAAGGAGGGAGAAAATGAGGAGTGTGTGGTATCAGGGAATCAAAGGAGACACTTGAAAAATTTGTGGGAACCATGGGTGGACCCTGCTGGGAGCAGCCACTCCAACTCATGATGGAAAAGGTGTGGGGTTTTTGACACAAAGTTCATGGGAAACCTTGCAGGAGTATTTACAGAGCGGTGATGGGAAAAGCCGGAGAAAACAAAGCAGTGGAAAGTGAGGAGGTGGGTAAATCACAATTAAAAGAAATAATTTAAAAAATACCAATGTTGCCAATGTTCAATCACTATGACATTGTAAGGTTGTCTATCCCTTTTGTGAAACAGTGTGAAAATTATGCAAGAAATTTATATTCTTCACCTTAGTTATTTCCTTCTAGGAATCCGTGGAAAATAATTCAGTATATGTTAAAATGTGACTCTCATTCCTTTCCTCCTCTCTCCTACTGTCCCCTTTCACTCTCTCTCTCTCTCTTAACTTATTTGTGACAGAAACAGACTTTTTTTCATTTAAACATTTCCTCAGAATTGGTTTTACTGATTGATGCCTGTGATATAATTTGATGTTACTGTCTTTTGTTCTTGCAAATTGGAGGTTATATCTGAAGACTTGATCATGTATGTAATTATGAATTCATGAATTCAAGAAATGTAGTTACTTTCTTATTGATGATTGGATTGTCATCATTTTAATCAGAAGATGCCTCTTCAGATGAGCTTGCATCCTCTGACATCCCTCAGGGTCCTTCCTGTCTGGTTTTCTAGAATGCAAGGTGTTCTAGGCTCCATCTGTAACTTCTTGGCCCAGTAGTGGAGTCAGCTATTTTTCTAAGGAATCTTGGTTTCTTTCCACAGGCGATGACATGTAGAGATCACAAACAGGGTATAACAGTCTTTAACCATTCTTCAACACTAATAAAAATTAAGAAAATTGTTTTATAACTTCTGAAAATCAATAGTATTTGAAGATAATTCAGAAGGGGTGTGAGAAAATGACCAGTCTGGAAAATGTGGTGCATATGTTAATGTAGTATTAGATAATCCTTCAAAGGCTTTTCACATTTACATGGTATTGGTTCATGTATTCAGATACCTCCCGGTCTTGGCAATTCACAGGTGGAGTGTCACCCATACCTCAACCAGAGCAAACTCCTGGAGTTCTGCAAGTCCAAGGACATCGTTCTTGTTGCTTACAGTGTGCTGGGGTCCCAACGAGATCCAAACTGGTAATGAGAATATGAGAGCTAACCTATGTCAGTAACTCTGTTGGTGATGAAACACTTTTTAAAATTTAGATTTTACATTTTATATTGGAAAACTTCAAATATAAAAAGAGCAAACACAATGGTGCAGAGAGCTCCCATGTACTGTCACTGAACTTCCACAGTCATTGACATTCTTTCATTCTTGTTTCACGCACACATACAGCTACTCCAAACTGCACTCCAAATTCTAACTTTAAAAGTGATTTTATGATAAATTTATCCAGCTTGTCATGCATTAATCTTAACTCTAAACTCTTGACAAATAGATGTACTACATAACACAGACTTCTCTCGATTGTCTGGGGAATTTGGGAAACAGGGACAGCACAATCTAGATTATTAGTCCTGCACCCTTCAAAGCTACATTTTCTGGTTTTGTTTTCAGGGTGGAAAAGGATAGCCCCGTTCTCTTCGAGGATCCGATCTTGAATGCCATTGCCAAGAAACACAATAGAAGTCTAGGCCAGGTGGCTCTGCGTTACCAAGTGCAGCGGGGGTTGGTGGTCCTGGTCAAGAGCTTCAATGAGAAGAGAATCAAAGAGAACTTCCAGGTACAGCCTGGACACTGTCTCTTCAGAGTGAGGAATGGGTGCTGTCTACACTGAGAGATCCTAAATGCAGGGACTCTGTCTGGGCTCACTGTTAGCAGCTCTTCCCCCGCAGAAGTCCTGGCAGGGAGGAAGCTATGTAAAAGTTTATGGCTGATCAAATTAAAAAATGAATGAGTACATTTTGCCCCCTAAACTCTCCTTTATATAGCTTCTTGTCCCTTGGATCAGTCAGTGATATTCAACTTACTTTGTTGTGAACCTCCTGAGAAACTCTGTAAAGTCTTCCCATTTTATGATGACGAGTAACAATTTCATTATAAGTTTAATATTTGCAAAAGATGACAGAGCATATTATTTATCATGTATTTGCTCCAAAACCTTGAGGCCGTAGGTTAAGTTCATTCAATTTATGGAACTATCTAATAGGCAAATTTAAATCTCATTGTTAATGAATCAGAAAAAAAAACACCCTTTTTAATTTTCAGTTCAACTCAACATGTTACTATATAGGGGTGGGCAAAAGTAGGTTTATAGTCATATGTATTGAAAATAATACAATAATTAATAAATAATAAAACAAGAATAACCGGTTTTTCATATACAACTGTAATTGTACATTTACCCTGCTTTGGCTATCCTCATGACAATCAAGTTATTCCTGCAGTATACTTTTACGATTAATAAAAGGTGGACAAATAGCTAATAAATAGAAACAGAGGCATTGAGTTTTCCATGACATTGTCCCCTGGAGAAAATAATGAAATTCCTGTTTTAATACTTCTTATCCAAGGTCTTTCTGCTTTGTTATTAATTGATTCTACATTAGGGGACAGTCAGTTTGTATCATCAAACAAAAACAAACCTGTACTTAACAAAAACTTTAATTATTTAACAAGGAGAGCTCTCTCTATATTGGATCTGTAAATGTCTCAAAGATCAATCAGAAAGATTTTTCTTTTATAGAGGAGTAAACATGACTAGAGAGAGAATGAGCAGGTGTGTTGTTGAATAGTTGATCAACAAATGCTTTTTTTGAGGTCAACAGCTTCTCGGAGAGGCCTTTATAGGCGGTTTGCTCTCCCTTCCAAAGTTGGCTTAAGTTCGAGGCTGCATCAAATTCTAGGGGATGTATGTGCAGTGGTGGTGGTGGGGCACCAGACTACAGCTTGGTCCAATCAGCAGGTATTTTGTAAACACCTTTCTATTGTGAGATGGAGCAGAAGAGGAGAGGGAGTGGGAAAAGAGGGGTGGAGAACCCACGAGAAAGGTTTTCAGACCAATTCTTTGGAAGTGGTGACTGCCCCTAGTGCTCTCCTTGCCTCTGTCCATCTAGAAAGTTCTCCTGTCCTCTGGTGGAAGTCAGGTGCCTTAGGGGAGAGTTTAATCTGATTCTTTCTTTTCTTTCAGGTTTTTGACTTTGAATTGACTCCAGAAGACATGAAAGTAATTGACGGCCTCAACAGAAATTTCCGACTTTTTAAACTTTTGTTGTAAGTAACTAGTAGATTGTTTTTCCCAGATTGTTTTCTATAGCATGCAGGTTAGCAGAGGAACTCAGCTTCCTTATTTTTGGAAGACAGGCCTGATTTCTGGTGTAGAAATAAAACAGGAGCTTCCTGGAGACCTCCAACCAGAGGTTACTCCAGGCTCAGTCTCTGACCCAAGAGAAATGTGAGTGGGGCCCAGGACAGACCATAAGTAAAATGGCCAAAGTTTGCATCATGGGGGATTCGTGGCTCTATGCCCTAATTCCTGTGCCTCGTATATGTCCTCTCACCTCTGACTTGCCCCCTCGACGCAGAAGGCACAGTGCCTGTGGCCCACTTTGAGGGGCACCAATCTAAAAAGAAAAGGCCATTCAAAGTAAGAGGCAAGAAACATTTACTGAATCAATAAGAATAGCTATTCAGGAGTCATTAATTCAGGCAGAAGTCCAAATAACGTTCTGCTTAGGAGCTAAAATCAGTTGATAATTATGAGACAGGGAAGGGGAGAAATAATTACATCCACAGATGTTAATTCTAACCAATGTTTTTAACTTTCAGTCTAGTAGTTCTTAGTCCAGTACTTATAATTGCCTACTTATTATCCTTGCCTAGGATACAAAGTTGCTTAGGACCTGACCGAAGAGCATTTTGCGCTTTTTAACATTAAAAATATTTGAGGCATAAGACATGCAAGGCAGTTGGTTCCTCTGGCTAGTGAGCTCTGGCTCCATTTTAAAGTGGCTCTGTTCATATTATTGTTTTCAGGAGCCTATGAAAATGCTTCATCTTTAATTCTTTTTAAAATCAGGAGATGACATGGTTATACTAATAATGACCATGCAATAGTGAATCCACTCTGGACTCTATTCATGTTTGTCTTAACAGAATTGTATAATGTAACATTTATATATATATATATATTTTTTATGGAGGAGGGATCCCATGAAGGCAAATTTGCTTAGAAGGGAACATTATGTGGAGCTGCTTCTACCTCTTCCCCGAAGGGTCTGTAGCATTTGTTCATAACTGCGCATTCCTTTCCCAAGGCACCACCCATTTTGCCCAAATTTATCTCTTCATTGGCCTTTTATCCTTATCACAAACCCCATTTCCTCAGTCATGTAATGTCACCAAACTGAATTAAAAATGGGTCACAAAATTAATTGACTCTAATGACTGATGTGTCCCCAGAAGCATACACCAGCCTTAGCTCCTCTGAGTTCTCGGGTTTCTTGAGTCAAGACCTGCCCAGGGTCACCTGTGTCCATCAGGAGAGCAGCCCCTGAAAGCCTCTCACTCCTTGACTTTGACTCATCCACAAACAGAGCAGGCCCATTGTTCACTTACTGCAGGAGAGTCTCAGGATTGAAGAGAACAAAGACTTATTAAATTGAGAGTTTGCAAAGGAGTTTAGAGAGAGGGAAATAAACTTTTAGGCATAGAATTAAGATTTAGTTTCAAAAGGAAGACCTCAAAATCCTTCTTGTTTGTAAAGTTGTGTTGTGATTCTGAGAAAAACCATTGTCAATGAAAAAGATGTGGGAAGTAACTTTTCTGCACCAAGGCCCTGAGTGAAACTCTGTGCTCTTCATCAGGCCTGTGACGGTCCTTGGCCCTGTCTCCCGGGCCCTTTCACCAGCACAGCTCCTGGCACACAGAGTTTCTCAGAATGCACTCTTGAATGAAATTGAATCATAAAGGACAAATTTGGAAAAGTAAACCTTTTCCAAATTTGGAAAAGAACCCGAGGAAAAAGGAGAACAACAGTGACACTAATTACTGAAAAAAAAAATATTCTTATACATTGTATAGCTTAATTGGTGTGGCTAAGTTGGTGGGCATCGTCCCACAAAGCACCAGTTCGATTCCCAGTTTGGGCATTGCCTGGGAAGTGGGTTCAATTTACAGTTGGGGACACGTGAGAGGCAACTGATTGACGTTTCCCTCACACATTGATGTTTCTCTCCCTCTCTTTCTCCCTCCCATCTCCTCTCTCTAAAAGTAAAAATAAATAAAATTTAAAATGTACAAATAAATAAATTATGTGAAAGCTGTAATTACATTTGGCAGGTATGCTAATGTAGGGATACATATTATCTTCTCAAGACAGAAGTTCCTTAACAGAGAGATCCTGAGTTGCTGAATGGATTTGTGAAATAGAGCAATGGAGTCCTCACTGTGAACGTTCTTATGAATCTAGGGACAGAAGAGACATGTGAGACAAAATAATTACCGAGATTCATCTGTAGCTCTCACATCCTATGGCAAACTATAATCTAAAGCAAACCACCTTTCCCTTGGCTTTTCTACTGCATATGAATGTGGAAATCAAGTACATGGATCAGGAGCTGCAGGTCTGTGTGATGAGGGAGAAGGAAGTGCATGCCTGGAAACTGAGAGTTTTCTTTACCCTATCCTGACTGTGTCCACAAGGAAACTCTTGTTTTGAAAGCTTGGGACTGAATTAGTAAATGAATATCCCTCCTTCTCTTTCAGTGCTGTTGATCACCCTTATTACCCATTTTCTGAAGAATACTGACCACCAGCTATCCATCATGAATTCTACCAGAATTTCCTGCTTCTAAAAGAGGCGTGAAGAAGGTTTCTGCACTTGGAGGAGGTGACTAACAGTAGTTCTGCAGTTTCAGGCCTGCTTGCCTATCTTCTTTAAAAACTTTATGAAATAATAAAAGCTTCCAAATAAGCATGTTTGTTTTTACTGATAATTAAAATAATACATACAAGTCATAGAAAATTTGGATAATAAAAGAGAAATGAAAGAGAATAAAGATAAGCTGTTCTTAGCCTATTTAAAAATTCTGGAACTTTGGGTGCATTTTCCTTTATGATTTTCCTATACAAATTGTGAGTGTGTTTATTTACAAAATTGAAATAATCTTCAACCTACAGGTTGTATATTTTTTTATACTTAGCATAAGTATGTTTTCCAAGCAATCAAATATTTAAAAATTTCAGTATTATATCGTGCAGTTGTGAGGCAGTGCATCTTATCCATTATTGAGTTTAATAATCATCTTCCCAAATTTTGGTATTGTGATTAGTTTATGTACATTTTTCCATTCATTCATTTACTCATTCAGAAAATCTTCATTGAATGTCCTTTATGTGCGAGATATTGTTTTATCAATAAGTAAAATAGACAAGAATTCAAATAATAAATGTCTTGAGTTTACAGTCTAGTGATGGAAGAAGACTATGAAGAAAATCAGGAGTGTTTAATTGTTAGAAATGGGGAGTGCCTATTGGGAGGTAAGCCTGCACAGTCTCTAACATTTCTGTACACTTGATAAGCAGACACTATTTTTTCAGGAGTTTATACAGCCAAATAGAGGGAGAGTGCTTCCCTCCAGAGGGAGGAAGGCATGTTTATTGTTCAGTAATATAAAGAAAGAATTTCCATCCAGAGAAAGGGTGTGATGTGTAGTGCTCACTCTCATGAATCTAGGTTCCCTAGGAGCCAGGAGGTAGAATAAGGAATCCTGTGACACTGCAGTCAGCATCCTGAATTCCGAGAATTGCCTTGTGATATCTGATAATAATTAACATTGTGGTTTCTTCCCCAAGTGGGCAATCAAGGAAGAGTGTGGGAAATTGCATGTGTAGAAGCTTAAGTAAAAATCCTATAAAGCCTGAAACTGTTCAATAAGAACCATTCCCTGGCCAGAGATGGCACCCTTCCATGTCTTGAGAAGTGTACTTTCTTTAATAAATTTCCCACTTGCTTTGCTTTACAATATCTGTGTGGTCAGTTCAATTCTTTGTGACTGCCAAGAACCTGGACTCCGACTCTATCTGCAGCATGTAGACTCAGATTTTCTTCTGTAACTCAATGCACTGCATGTTCACTCTGAAGAAATGGGGGCTCAAGGAACTAGCACTACTAACCTTATCATGGGGAGCATTTTCACAATATACATACATCAAACCATCACAATATATATACATCAAACCATTATGTAAACTTTAAGCTCCCATAATATTATTTGTCAACTATATCTCAACAAAGCTGGAAAAAAGTGCTGCTACTTGGCTAAAGCTATTGTTGTGAGCAGTAACCTGCCTTCTTCTACCAGATCTGTGAAACCATGGGAAGCTCATTGATTAGCTTGTGAGTGAGGTCAAAATCCTATGTCCTTCATGATTCTCAATAGTAATATGTGGAAAATAAAGCAGAGAAAGTGAAGGGTAGTGGTTTGGTGGGAGTGTTAGGTGCTGTTATGGATGGTTTGAAATGATTTCACTGTGAAAATGACCCTTGGGCAAAATTAAAGCAAAAGAATGAGTTACATGGATATGTACAATAGGAAAGTATTCTTGAACTTGCAATGGATATGCTAAGTCAAGAAGTAAGTGTTCCTATAGTGAAGTGATAGGCTAATGTGGGTAGAATTTAGTGGGCAAAGAAGGTAAAAGTAAAAGATAAGTTCCAAATATTTAATGGGGGTGGTGGGCTGTTTCATGTAGGTTTTGAAAGGACTTTTATTCTGAGAGAAATTGAGAATGAGATTGAAAATTATAAGCAGAGTAGCTATATGAACTGATCATTTTTTAAAGAGTCACTGAAGATGTCATACTACTATTTATAATTGTTTCTGCCATGAAATCTTAACCTTAGCACATTCCAAACTGACCACTTCTCTTACTCTGTGGTTTCTATTGAAGTTTGGTCCATCAAGTTCTTAATTCAGAAAGAATTATAGTCAGGCCCTGACTGATGTTTTTCGGTTGCTGGAGTATCATCCTGTAGCTGAAGCATTGCAGATTTGATTCCTGGTCAGGACATATATCTAGATAGCGGGCTCAATCCCAGGTCTGTGTATATAAAATCCTTAGTCTGGGCATGTACGAAAGGTAACTGATTGACGCTTCTCTCTCACATCTATGTTTCTCTCTTTTCCCCTCCTCTCTCCCTTCCTCTCTCACTCAGAAGCAATGAAAAAATGTCCTTGAGCGAGGATTAAAAAAAAGAATTGGAGTCAGTGAGTTTTTTCCCAACATCTTATCAAGGCAATGGTGGTAGCCGCTGCTCTTCATTTTGCTATGCCACCCAAGGAGAAGAAGAAAGATGCTGGGAAGTTGACAAAAAGACAAAAACCCAGTGAACAAATCTAGGGGCAAGGTCGAAAAGAAGAAGTGGTTCAAAGGCAATGTTTGGGACAAACTCAATAACCTAGTCTTGTTTGACAAAGCAACATATGACATGGTTCCTTGGCCAGGGCAGCCCTTTGGGAGCTCCTTAATAAAAGACTTATTAAACTAGTTTCAAAGTACAGAGCTCAGTAATTGATACTAGAACGCCAAAGGTTGGGATGCACCAGCTGTTGGTGAAGATAGAGGAACAACAGGTTCCATAGGCTGTACATATTGAAAAATAAAACTTTATTAAATAAAAAAAAGAATTGTAGTCAGTGAGAGTCTCCCTTTTTCATCCTTTCAGTTCCCAGAAAGTTGATGCATTCAAATTAGGCTAAGTAATAGTGCATAGAAATTTATCAGCCTCCACTCATCCTCTCTGCATTTCTCCTTTAAACAGATTTGCTGCTGGTGTTACCAAACTAAGAGTGCTCCATTCACCTTCAAGCATCAAAGCTCAATTAAACACACACATGAGCTTGCAGCCCAAAATGAAAAGGTTTATTAATGAGTGAAATGGTACCATGCCAGGAGTCATATATGAGCTCATGTTCAAAGACCTGTACCCCTGTTGGCTTCTAGGGGATGGGTTATATAAGGGAAGGTCATTAATTATGGTGAAATTAGAGTTGTGGTCTCTGTAAATTGGTCTTGATGCCAGTCACCCACATAGCTGCTGTGTCAGTTTTTTCAAGGGTGCGGTTGACCGGTAATTCTGTTTTTGCTGAAACACAACCAAGGCCTAAATGTTATCTCTAGTTTGACTGAAACTTTGTGTCTATGGTCAACAGACTTGAGGCTTTGTTCTTAAGATTATTTGATGCTGACCAGAACCTCACTGTCCTGAGGGTTTAATGATTACTGGGGTGGATGTGCAAGGGAGAGGGAGGTGGGTGTCAGGCTGCTGGATGAGGCCCATTTGAATCAAAGGAAAAGAAAGGAGAAAACATCATATTAAAGACATGAAGTTTCTGCACCATTAACAGTGGGCGAGACCTCTTGGCTTTTCTATTTCTTAGTCTGCCCTTGTACCAATCATATGGGACAAATGTCTCTACAACCAAGATAACTGCTCTGCTTTGATTTATGTGGACTCTTTAATCTAAAGCCAAGACTCACACTTACCAGAGATTCTAACTCATGTGCTCTGTAGTAAAAAGCCTATGGATCATTATGTTCTAAATGCTCACCAAGCAGTTCTGAGGATAGTCATGTCTGGAAACCTCTAATCAAGATTTCCATGTGACAGCAGAGGTGTGGCAGCATGAGAGATCCTCTGGGTCTCTCCCCTTGAAATTTCAACAATTTGAATCACTGTAATTCAACAAAGGATTCCCTGCTCAATGCACAAGTATGTCTGAGAGATCCACACATTGAGACACCTGAAGATGGGCAAGCGGAAGCAAACCCAGGAAGTGGGGTATGAGGAGAGCTGACCCAGGCCAAAGAGCAGCCCCAAACCTGGAGTTATAACCCAGAGCTCAATGCAGGGCTTAGCTGCAGAGGGGAGGAATCAGGTTGCTGCTGGCACTCCTTTAGCGAGGAGGAAGGAGCAAAGAGGTTCAGTGAGCATTGATACATGAGCGGCAATATGAACTGCAACTGAGCACAGTGACCTGAGCAGGGGTGAAGTACAGAGGTGCAGCCAAGCTTCTCTGGCAGTCATCAGTATTCCAGACAGAAGAACAAAGCCACAGAATCTGACCGTTTCCCTCATGCCCCCAGAGCTAGCAGCAGGCCCTGGAAGACGTTGTAGCAGTGAATGGTGGATTGCAGAGCACATTATCTGCAAACCAGAGAACTGGTGCTACAGAAATATGTTTTCCCTGAGTGCCAGGCACACTAGGACTAATCCCAGGACTGTGTAGAGGAACAGAAGGGGTGCCTCAGAGGTTTGCCAATCAACATTACTGGCAGAGCAAAGCAACAAGAAATGCAGCCAAGTTCCCCCAGCTCACTCCACCCTTACACATCATAGCTGCGCTGCCGGGAGGCATGTGGCTGCAGGTGACAGCACTAGGATTTCATGAAAATACCACATGGTTTCACTTATATGTAGAATTTAATGAACAAAATAAACAAAATAGAAACAGATACTGAAAACAGATTTACAGCTGTGAGAGGGGAGGGCATAAAGGAGCAGGGTGAAAAAGGTGAAGAAATTAAGCAAAACACCAAAAAGTAAAAAAACTCATATACACAGACGACAGTATGGTGATTACCAGAGGGAAAGTGGTGGGGGAAGGTAAAGGAGGGTAAATGGGGGATAAATGGTGATGGAAGGAAACATGGCTTGGGGTGGTGGACACTCAATACAATATACAGATGACATATTATAGAACTGTACCCCTGAAACCTTCATAATTTTATTAACTAATATCACCCCAATAAACTCTGTAAAATTAAAACATTTAAAAGATATATAGAGACAAATGAAAATGATAATACAACATATCAAAATTTTGGGGATGCAGCTAAAGTAGTAATAAAGGGGAATTTTATATAATCACAGGCCAATCTCAAGAAATAAGAAAAATCTCAAGTAGAAAATCTAACCAGAAGAAAGGAATAATAAATATTAGAGCAGAACTGAATGAAATAGAGAACAAAGAGACTATATAAAATATTAATGCAACAAAGCGCTGGTTTTTGAAAGGATTAATAAAATTGACAAACTCCTGGTCCTGGCTGGTGTGGCTCAGTGGACTGAGTGCTGGCCTGTGAACCAAAGGGTCGCTGGTTCAATTCCCAGTCAGGGCACATGCCTGGGTTGTGGGTCAGGTCCCCAGTAGAGGGTGAGCAAGAGGCAACCACACGTTGACACTTCTCTCGCTTTCTTTCTCCCTCCTTCTCCCTTCATCTAAAAATAAATAAATATCTTTAAAAAAATTGACAAACCCCTGGCTAGACTCAGTAAGGTAACAAGAACAAAGACACAAATAAACGAAATAAGCAATGAAAGAGTAGTTACCACAGATATCACAGGTATCTATATATATCTATAGATATATATATGTATCTATATACATACATATATAGATATCTAGATATACATGTAGCTATACATATATAGATATATATCTATATACATACACACAAAACATCATACTAGGATACTATGAAAGACTATAGGCCACCAAATTCAATACATAGAAGAAATGGATAAATTTCTAGAAACACATATCTTTTGTAGACTGAATCATGAGAAACTGGACAATCTAAATAGACTGATGGACAGTGAGGAAATTGAAACAACCACCAAAAATCTTCCAAAAAGTAAAAGTCCAGATCCAGATGGCTTCACTGGGGAATTCTACCAAACATTCAAAGAAGATTTGATACATATCTTTCTCAAACTCTTCCAAAAAACTGAAGAAGTTGCAATACTTCCTAATACATATTATGAGGCCAAGATAACCCTGATACCAAAAGTTGGCATGGATAACAGATACAAAACAACAACAACAGCAACAAAACTACAGACCAATATCTCTGATGAATACTGATGAAAAAATCCTAAACAAAGTACTAGCAAATCAACTACAATGATATATTAAAAAAATAATACATCATGATCAAGTAGGGTTCATTCCAGGGACACAAGAATGTTTCAACAGGTGCAAACTGATTAATGTGATATACCACATTAACAAAACAAAGGATAAAAATCATACAATCTTATCAATAGGTGCAGGAGAAGTATTTGATAATATACGGAATCTACTTATAACTAAAACTCTCAATAAAAAGGATATAGAAGGAAAATACCTCAACAAAATAAAAACTATATATGACAAACCCTCGGCTAGTATCATACTCATTGTTGAAAAACTGAAAGTTTTTCTTCTTAGATCAGGAACAAGAAAAGAATGTCCACTCTCATCATTTCTTATTCAACATAGCACTGAAAGTCCTAGCCAGGACAATCAGGCAAGAGGAGGAAAAAAAGACATTTAAATTGGGAATGAAGAAGTAAAAGTGTCACTTTCTGAAGATGACATAATTCTTCATACAGAAAACCCTCAGACACCACCAAAAAACTTATTTGTTGAAACTAAACCTGCTTTTGTATATTTCTTGCCTATTTCTATTATTTAAAAAAAAGCTTTAAATGACTTTTTGGTATTCTTTACCCATTTATCGATTAAAGGTTTGTAGAATATTTTTCCCCAAAAACAAAAAACAAAAAACAACTAACCCTTTTTTAGATGTGTGGCAAATACTTTCTCATTCTATTACTTGTCCTTTAACTTTTTAAATATGTATATTGCTATATAGTCATATTGTCAATATTTTACTTTATAGCTTCTGGGTTTATTTTTTCTTACCCTGAAGTAAATATTTTTCTTACCCTGAAGTAAAACATTAGTGTGTATTTTCTCCTAAAACTCCTTAGATTCTACGTATTGATTTTTAATTCACCTGAATATTTCTTGCATAAGGTGTGAAATAGGGCTCTATATTTGTTTTATTTCAAGTAATAGTGTTCCATGCACCTTATTTGTTGAATAAGCCTTATTTTACCCATTGATTTGAAATATCAATTTAATCATATATTACATTGTTAGATGGATATATATTTTTGTTTTTAGAATGCTCATTATATTTCATTGATCTAAACAAACTATTAGAAACGATAAACAAATACAATAAAGTTGCAGAATACAAAATTGATGTACAAAAATCCACTGCATTCCTATACACTAACAATTAAACTTCAGAAAAAATGAAAAAGAAAACCTCCTTTTACAATTGCAACAAAAAGAATAAAGTACCTAGGAATAAACTTAACAGAGAATGTGAAGGATATATATACTGAAAAGTACAAAGCATCATTAAAATAGATGGAAAAGGATATAATAAAATGAAAAAAAATTCCGTGTTCATGAATTGAAAGAGTCAGTATAATTAAAATGTCCATATTACCCAAGATATACAGATTTAATGCAATCCCCATCAAAATTCCAATGACATTTTTTAAATAAATAGAACAAAAAATTCACCGGATTTGTATGGAACCACAAAGCAATACTGAGAAATAAGAACAAAGGTGGGGGTATCACACTCCCTGATTTCAAATTATACTACAAAGTGATAGTAATCAAAACAGTATGGTATTGGCAAAAACACACACACACAAACCAATGGAATCGAATTGAGAACCCAGAAATAAACTCACGTGTATATGGGCAGATAATTTTTGACAAAGGAGACAAAAACATCTGGTAGAGAAAAGAAAGCCTCTTTAATAAATGGTGCAGGGAAAATTGGAAGGCCACATGCAAAAGAATAAAACTAGATGCTGATTGTCCCTCTGTACAAAAATTAACTCTAATTGGATCAAAGACCTAAATATAAGACCTGAAACAATACATTACATAGAGGAAAACATAGGTATTAAACTTAGGGACCTTGGTCTTAGGGAAGATTTTATGAATTTGACCCCAAAGGAAAGGGAGGTAAAGGCAAAAATAAATGAATGGGATGATATCAAACTCCAAAGCTTCTGTATGGCAAAACAAACAAACAAAACAAACAAACAAACAAAAAAAGGCAACCAACCAAGTGGGCGATGATATTTGCAAACAACAATTCCAACAAGGGGTTATTATCCAAAATATATACAGAACTTACACAGTTCAACACCAAACAAACAATCCAATTAAAAAAATGGGCTAATGCCCTGGCTGGGTGCCTCAGGTGTTTGGAGTGTTGTCCTGTGCACCAAAAGGTTACAGGCCCGATCCCCGGTCAGAATACATACGTAGAGGTCGGGTTTCATCTCTGTCTGGGATACATAGAGAAGGCAACCAATTGATGTTTTTGCCTCACCTAGATGTTTCTCTGCCTGCCTGTCTGTCTGCCTTTCTCTCTTCCTCTCTACCTAAAAGCAATAAAAAATAAACAAACAAAAAAAACATATACTTAGCTGAGGGTTAAAAAAAAATGGTCTGAGGAGCTGAATAGAAACTTCTCCCAAGAATACATAAAAAATGGCCAATAGATACATGAAAAGATGTTCAGCTTCACCGGTTATTAGGGAAATGCAAATCAAAGTTACAATGAGATACCACCTCATGCCTGTTAGAATGTCTATTACCAAAAACAAGTAATAACAAGTGTTGGAGAGGTTGTGGTAAAAAAGGAACCCTCACTCACTGCTGGTGGGAACGTAAACTGGTATAGAAACTATAGAAAATAGTATGGAGGTTCCCTGAAAATTAAGAATAGAGTTACCATATGATCCAGCAACACCTATATTAATTTGCAAAGACATATGTTCATTGCAGTATTAATTATGGTGTCCAAGACATGGAAACAACTGAAATGTTCTCCACTAGATGATTGGATAAAGAAGATGTAGTACATATATATAATGAAATACAACTCAGCCATAAGTAAAGATAAAATACTGCTATTTGTACCAACATGGATGGATCTTGAGAATATCATGCTAAGTGAAATAAGTCATATGATTTCACTCATATGTGGGATATGAACTGAAAGCTATAAATGAACAAACAAGAAAAACAAACAAACAAAAACTCATAGACAACAGGATGATGGTTACCAGAGTAAAGAGTGGGAGGTAAATGGTATCAAAAATAAGGTGACGGAAGATGATTTGGCTTTGGGTAGTGGGCACACAGTGTAAAATGAAGATCATGTATCATAGAAATGTGCACCTGAAGCCTATATCATCTTATTTACCAATGTCATGCAATAAATTTAATTTAAAAATGGAAAAAAAAGAGATCATTTTGCTTTCACAATGATTTCAGTGATTAAGGTATTTGCCTCCTTGACAAGCATTTAACTCTAAATGATGTATTAAGGTTACTTATGTGATGCTGATTTAATTGCTGTTAACATGTAATGGCCTTGGATAACTATGACCCAATTTTGGCCAATGACATGTGAGAAGAACAGTGCTGGGAGTTTCTAAGACAGTTTCCATTACTTTTAATTTCCTTTTAGAAAGTAAATTTTAAAAACAGCTGGCCCCTCTCCTTTGACTGGATATATCCTGTTGTGACATGATGTCTGATATTGCTGCTCAGTCTACACAGAACCCGAGGATGAAGCCAATATACAGAAGAAGGGAGAGCCGAGGGAATATCAGAGAAGGTCTGGACCCTCCATGGATGACACCCAGAGCTGTTCTTTCCTCAGGACTCCTTGTTATGGAGGTAATGCGCTTCTGCGGGGTTTAAGCCAGTTTGAGATAGCTTTTCTTGATCTGGTTGTGTCCTAATTGAAGCAGCCACCAAAGTTAATTTTCTCCTTGTAACTCCCCTGCACTTTTCACAGAGCCTGTGAAAAGTGCTGAGTCATCCTCTAAGCCTGAGCTGGTTGATTCGAAGGATTTGATGATCGTATTGGGTGAAATTAAAATTTTAAAAAATGATGCAGATGAGGCACTGATCCCCAAAGAGCCCCAGCATTCTCCTTCACTCATCTTGAGGATACATTTGGGACACATATTATTCTTCAACAGAGCTCACTCCATGACACAATACTGAATATAGTGAATTTTACATAAATCTTCCTGAGTTATGAAGACATCAAACACCATAATTAAAACCACATAAATATCTCCTTAAACTTCTCTGTTCTTCGTGCCCAAGTTCATCCCAGGGCAATAACAGTGCCTCATATATTCTCTTTAAACCCTACTCCCTTATCTGTGCCTCCTCCCTCACAACTTCTACCATCTGCACCATTTTCCAAAACTATGCAGTTCTCCCCTTTGGCCTGCACAGCCCCTCAGCACCCCTACTCCCCACCTGTTCATGTAGAAGCTAACAATTACTCCCACTCTCACAACAGAGAATTCATTACATAAAACAGGTCACTTCTCACGGACAAATACTGTTGTCAACATTTTTTTTAACCATGTCAATATACACTTTGCTGAGCAAGTATTTGCTGTTCTCTGTTTACTGACCATTCTCTTCTAGCGACAGAGAAAGGAGAGAATAAAAGCAATTATTTTCATGTGGCACATAATCATATATATGCATAACTCAATATATATGCATAACAGAATATGCCATACATGGCCATTCTCTCTGTCTCTCTCCTACCCTGAATGTCATTCCTGCCTTCCTGCTTTCTTCTTTCCCCCTTCCCCACACTCTTCTTCTCTGTCGGCTACAGGCCTGGAAATCCTGTGGTCTCTGGATATGCAGTTTTCTTATTCAGCCTGACTGTGTACAACTGGGGAAAATGTGAAGCCCTACCAACTCTATTAACCCAGACTGGTCACACATGAGCCCCTGTTGACCCGACAGTTTCTCTAGAGAACCTTGGGAGGCAGGGGTACCACTTTGAAACAGAGCTAGCCAATGCTAGCCTGCTTACCATGCCTTTCGAATCTTCCCTATGGAAACCATACCAAAGTCACTTGTCCACAGCTCTGCTCTCTGCCTCATGTGACCAGCCCAGGTGCGTCTCCTGAATGGCCATGTATGGCATGCTGCATTGTTCCCATCAAACTGTGACTGTGAACAAGCTTTCAGCTTCCCAGCTCTCTCTCTCTTGATTTGTGCCTGGTCTTATCATACCTCATTTAAAGTAATACGGTTAGCGCACTGACAACCATAGCCTACACGACCTGGAAACCTAAATGAGGCAGAAGAGAGCAGTGAATGGTGAGAGGGCTAATGGGCGGCAGGGGGCAGGTGAAGCCGTGTTTCCTCAAAGAGCTGTCAGGAAATTACATGGTGAGTGCCTGATCATGCACTGCAGTTCTCAGTTTCATAAAATCATGACTTAGATGAGAGCCAGGTCCAAGGAGATAATCCTAAACCCACTACGTTTCAGGAAACCACCAGAACTCTGGTCAGGCTCCTGACTGAGAACGTACACGGGAACTTTTATTTCTGCAGGATCAAGGTTTATGAGATAAGAGTGTATGAAATTTTTGTTTCAATAGTTGTAATCAGATTGTTTTCACATTCAGTTTCACACATCTAGCTGCAATATACCATTATTTTCTTATGCACACTCTTATCCATGAGGGATAATGCAACTCTTTTAAGTTTTTGCCAGTCTGGTGGCTGTAAACTGAAATCTCTTCGTTACTCTTATATGCTTTTCCCTAACTAGTGTATTAGTGAATCTAAACACCTTGTACTATGCTCGTGGTCACTGGAATTGTTCTTCTGTGGAATATCTCCTTAGTATTGTAGTCAAATTATTTAGCTTATTTGTCTTTTTCTTGTAAATTTTAAGAGCTCTGTTAGATTATAATATCAGCTCCTTTTCATCTGGTTTATAAATATTTTTCTAAATTTATCATTTGCTTATTAACTGTATTAACTTTCACCATGTAAAAGTTTTATTTAGTCAAATATGTTTATTAATTCTGTCATAGAATTTGATTTTCTGGTCTATTTAACAAGATCTCCTCTCACACAAGATTGTGTATTTTTTTTTCTTGTATTTTTTCCTTACTTCTCAAATTTTTTTCTTCTCAAAGGAGGTGGGAGATGTTCAAGAACTATCTTGGTTGATTGAAACTTTGGTCATCAATCCTTAGTCTGACAACACTTCCATCTATGTATCTGGAATTTATTTACATATACAATATAAGAGGGGAAATCTAATTATAGTTTCTCTGAGCTGGATAGCCATTTGCTCCAGCATCATACAAGAAAATTATTATACTCCATTTTTAGTCATACCTTAAATTCTCATATAAATAAAAACTAATCCTGAATTTTGTATTCTGTTCCACTGGCATTTCTGTATAGCCTTATACCAGTACCATGGTTTAGATTATGTTGGTTTTGTATTCAGTTCTGAGAATAAGTAAAGAAGGCTCCTTCACTGTTTTCTTTTTCCATAATTTTTCTCTCTGGCATTCATTTTTTTAACATACACTTGAAAAAATTGTATCTAATTTTAAAAATCCTGTTGGAACTTCAAATAGAATTGCTTGGATGTGTATATTATGTTATGAGAATTTAAATTTTAATGAATTGTCTCTCTAGCCAAAAATTTTATATGTATTTTTACGTGTTCAGATATTATTTTATGCCTTCAATGATGTTTTATATTTATTTTCCCTGTAGAAGCTGTATAATTTTTGTAAATTGATCTCTAAGTATTTTGAAAATGTTATCATTAGAATGGAAGCAATATTTTTTACCAATTTCCATTGAGAGGGGCTTTGGTACATGGTTTGTGTACTTGTCTTGTGTCCAGTCAATAACAGAAGCCTCTGGTATATGCGAGTAATTGTTTTTACTAGAAGCTCTTGGGTTTTCTAGCTGTGCCAACATTTATGAGATCCCACCAGGTTGTTCCTTCTCTGGTACACTTGCTGCTTGTGGAATTGCCGCGATCCTTTCTGCTCGGGCACTTTCACGACTTCTTGGCTTACGCTCAGTTTCCTGCCAACACAGAGAAGTACATTGCTCAATTTTGTAACCTGATATTAATATAGAAGAAAAGTTACTCATATACATCTACCATCTCTAACTTATTAAAATCAATGAGACACTAAATTTTATTTTTGTTCATCCTTTTTAAAATAAAATTTACACATTTCAACTACTTTTTCCTAAACTCCATCTTAATTTAATTTTTTTCAGTACAGTTATGAACTCATGGCTTTCCACAGACTCAGCTTTTTCTAAATTACAAGGTAGCATTATCCCTTTTCCCATTGTCATGGCTTGTCTGACAGGATTCCCTCATTAGTTGCCTTTGTCTTTTCAGAGCTGTTCTGGAAACTGTTGTAACCAGCCTTGGTTTCTGGCAACAGTATTTAGCTCTGTCTTGAATTTCCTGGTGCAAGATAAAAATAGTGACTCTCCAAGAAGATGGATTTCTCTTTTTTTATTATTTCCTATTTAACATTTATTTATTCAGGCCTCACTGTTAGTACTATGGTGAGCAAAGAAAAACGAAACTGGGTGTTTTCAAAATGATTTTTAAACTGCCAAATCATGTCTCCCTGTGCTCTCTTTTCTAACCCTAGTTGCACAGTTTACTTCACTGATTTTTCTCAAATACCATTTGGTAGTCTTGTGGTCAACAACCTCCAGTGATCCCTCATCATCTACATAGTGTCTGGAGTGCTTCTGTCTCTTAATGTCACCCTCCCCATCACTAGACAGAGCTTCCATAAAGCTCTTGGGCTCCAGGGGGCTGCTGATTCCCACCTCCCTTTCAGAGCTGGCTCTGCCTCGGGTGCATTTCTTTTAGAATGAAGTAGAGTTATGTACCACCCCTTGGTCACTAGCATTCCATATGAAAATTGGTGATGGGTAAACGTGCTACCAGATACCATTTACCTCCTTTAAGAGAGACAGAGCTAGGAATGTGATGTGAAAGCTATGAGTTCTCATAATTTTTTCAATTTAATATATTTTGTCTCTTACAGTGTGAGGTATTATCAACCACTAATATTTTCTACTATGTTGATATAGTGACTTTAGTAAGGCAGTTATCTAAAGGAAATTAAAATAAAATGGAAGAGTCAGCAGGCAAATAGGAACTCATGTTTGAAGAATGTTGAGAATAAATATTGAGGGGGAATTACAGAGGGAAGGACTCAAGATGGCAGTCTGTATTGGAGGGTGCAAAATACCAACAGCTGTTTCATAATTGTTGGGTTGGCCAAAAAGTCTGTATGGTTTTTCCCATAAAAGAAAAGACAGATTTTTCCATTTTCACCTATAACTTTATTAATTTGTGTATTTTAGTATGCCAGTTATCTCCCACGTGACATAACATTGATTGTTCTCAATTAATGTCTCAGATTGATCACTATCAACTTCAATTGGTTTACCCAAGGATGGAGTATCATATGGTGAGTACAGTTCATTGCAGCCAATTGTGCAATAAAGTCTGCAGTCCAACTGCCGACCATGGAGTACCATACAGCATGAAACTTCACAAATCACTTTTGACATGTTTGATCAGGCACAGAACTTTCTCCATTCACTACACAAATCTTTTTTTGCGTTTCAGTTGTGTTTTTCCCTTTCTTGAAATAATAAAGCATAATACATGAAAATTGTTGTGCACTTTCTTCCATCTTCAATGTAAAAATGACTACACAAAAATTCACCAGTCTTGATAAGTATTTTTTTAAATGCACGCTGATGTGACTGCTGTCACAATAAAAGCTAACCAAATTGTTTGGAATGCAGTTAAAGACAACTAAGCACTACTAGAGAGAACTTACAGAAAAACAAAATGGACTTTTGGCTGACCCAAGACACAAGCCCTGGTGTGACTTGTGCACTCGCCCACCTAGCTTTGTCCCAGTTCAAAGTTCTCATAAGCACTTCTGTGCTCAGCAAGACGGAGACAGAAGAAGTTCTTGGCAGTGGGGCCAAGATCAGATGCCCAAGTGAGAGAACAGAGAGAGGCCTGAACAGAAGTCAGTAGCAAGCTGGCTGAGATGATGCCATTGTAGGAATCTAAAAACACGGAGGCTGGGCACATGCTGGGAAGTTTATGGAGGCCAATTGTGCAATAAAGTCTGCAAATCCAGGTAATTTTATAATAAATTATAATCTGTTTCTTCAAAAGTAACACATCTTCATTTGGAAATCTTAAAAATTGGCTTATAGATAAGAGACCAAAATCAGAATGAAACAAATATTATAGTAATTGTCAACATTTTGGAGTTTCATGCTCCTTGTATGCATAGTTTACATAGTTAAATCTACTTCATTCACATCTCTATACCTGATACTTTAATGTAACAGTTTAATAATTTCCCATTTCATTATAAAATCTGCATAAATATCATTTGCATATATTATTTATACTATTTGCATGTTACTCTATCATTATGTTATATTATCTGCTTATTATAATTGATGTACAGAGTTGTGGTGCTTTTTAACTCCATGGTCATCAAACTGCTCTCCAGCTTTCTCTATCACTAATAATGCTGAAAAAACATATTTTTTGAATAAATAATTTATTGAGGATAGTAGACCAGAGACTGACTATTTTTTGTATCAAAGCTATGCTGTATTTTGAATCTCTTATCTCAACCTTTCAAACCAATTTCTCCAGAGGCTGTGCACCCACTGTTTGTACTC
This sequence comes from Pteronotus mesoamericanus, assembly GCF_021234165.1. Lineage (NCBI taxonomy): Eukaryota > Metazoa > Chordata > Mammalia > Chiroptera > Mormoopidae > Pteronotus > Pteronotus mesoamericanus. The sequence continues at coordinate 31,781,057 of NW_026555060.1, forward strand.
TGATCAACAGAGCATGAAAAGTCCTTTCTCACTGACTGTGACAGCACAGGGACATCTCATTTAAAAATTCTAAACAGCCTGATAAAAGTGGTATTTCATTTTTAATGTATATTTACCTTGCACAGAAACATGATTTTTACTGAGGTGTAACTGGCATAAAACATTTCTTAGTTCAAGTGTACAGCATAGTGATTAAATATATTGTGAAAAGATCCCTACAAGAAGTCTAGTTAACATACATTGAATGTGTGTTTCATATTGCAAGTGAGTTTAAATATATTTATTAGTAATTTGTAGTGCTTTTTGAGAGGTTGGGGGGATGTTTTAATGCACTGAATCAGGCATGAGAAGGAAGGGGCTTGAAAGTTTAAAATAGACTAGTGAGAATACAGAAATTATTCTGACATTTGTCAGCCTCTTTTAATTAAATATCCTCTAATTATTAGGGGTAATATGTGGTAGAAAGGAATTTGACAACCCCAACATATTTATATTATTTTAACATGGTCTTAGAATGATTAATCTTTAATTATTTTCTACTTTAGTTATTTCATGGAGTCTAACCCTGGGCCCAGCTATATTTCTAAGTTTGGATTAATAAATTAAAAAAGCAATTGAAATCTAGGCATTATTTGCCTCACAATGTGATGCAATAGGAAGTAAATAAACCACTTAAAGAGTAGCTTTAAAAAAATAAAACTGAATCTAATCAAACATTTAGATCCAACACCCATTTATAGGAAATTCAAGGGATGGAGGGACAAGTTCAGGAAAACCACAAAGGAACCACTAAGCAAAATCCGGAATGTAGAACTGAGGCAGGATAGTGAGAAGTTAGGAAAATTCCTTGGCAACTAAATGCAGAAACTGAGACAGGATAATTAGACAAGACCAAAAACTTTGAGTGATTTACAGCCAGCTAGTGAATCACAGGGTCTTATATTCCCTAACTGCGGACACTTAGAAGCAAAGGATTTACACATTCCATATCTTGCTTGCCACAGCAGAATGCCTTGGTCTGGTCCCTATTCAAAGACATTAGTTAAAGATTAAACTAACCAGAGAATGACCCTGACACCTCAATACACTCATTTAGATGAATCATCATATTGAAGGACACACTTGGGAAACTAATGAATATTCTGCTAAGGCCCTCCGCTGAGACCTCCCCAGGGTTCCCTTCCCCCCAGAAAGAGAGAGAAAAGCGTCAAGACAAAGGGCCCAGTGTGGACTCTCTCTCTGTAGCATGCCCACTTCTTTTCTCAGCTGTGAGCTTTTTACTTTATTTTTCCTAAACTCTAAGGGTCCCCAAGTGACTTGCAACAAGGGGAGCAGCCGACAGCTGTGACTCATCTCAGGTTTACCCTCCAAACTTGTCTCAGAGACCCTTTTTCCTCTGAGTTTTCAGTGAGGTAAACGCAGCCCCCCATTGGCTTACTTCTGTCACCGTGCCTCTTACTTCTCAGTGAACTCATCCAGCCCAGTGTCGCTCACTCCTTTCCCATAACACTTCTAGAGAGACAAAGCAGCCCTGCCTAGACTCTCCTGTTGCTTCTTCTACCCTAAACTCTTCCTGCATTTCACTGTCCCCAGTTCTAATAAACATATTCACAAAATTACCTGGACTCAGGCTGCAAAATCTTCCTTAAACAAAGTCAAGAACCCACACACAACAGGCTGGCCTGACGCAGACCTACTCTGGGCCCCATCCCCATCCAGGAACAGCACATTAGACTATTCCCTAAGGAATCTGATCTGAAATGTGCGCCAAACCAAAGATAATTTTTATATATGTACATCGATACACATAAATGTAAAATAATATTTCTGAGACAATCATGAAAATTTGAATATAGAATGAAAGCAAGATGCTGTTAATCAACTATTATTAATTTTGTAAAGTGTGTTAATAGCATGGATTGCCTCACTTCATCAGGTGAAGAGTCAATTATTTAAAGATGAAATGATGTAATACATGGGATTTGCTTTGCGATGCTCCAGCAAAACAGAAGCGGAAAGGAGATGTAATAATGTTGGGAAATTCTGACAATTGTTGAAGCAGAGTGATGGGCACATGGATGGAGGTTCACTATGTTATTCTCCATTTTGTGCAAGTTTTTAATTTTTTAAATAAAATATGATAGTAAAATAACAACAGGAAATCACTTCTAGAATGGCAGAATTAAGGCCTCTGAAAATGTGTTCCCCACAGGAACAATTGAACAATGGCTAAAATAGTCAAAATCAATTTTTAAAAGCAATAAAGTAACCAAGGACAAAATCCAAGGAGTACTCAGTCAAGAAAAATCACTGAACCTCATAAAGAACAGTGAGTTTTGCCACATTTTAACTTGCCCTATTCCCATCCTTCTCTCTCCAGTTTATCAAATTCCCCAGGGCTTCCCAAAGAACCAGCTCTTCCTCACCAGTCTTGGTGCTCTGATGGGTCTTGCACATTCTAGCCACCTGGGATAGACAGAGATCGGGGCATGGGCTCGCAGGCACCAAAGATCTTTCCCTCTGTTTAGCACAAAGTGAGCTGATACAAAGCCCAGATCTCAGCTTCTCCTGGGGAGAAAAAGAGTTGATCTATGTGTCCAGTGCTCTGTCTTCTCAGAGGCTGACCCAAGAACTAGCCTCTGCCTTACCAGTCTTGAAGCTCTGATGGATTCAGTGTGGCTTAACTGTTATAAGATATTTTATATAAGCACCAAGGTAATCACAAAAAATACCTACAGAGGTTATACAAAAGTAAAAGAATTCAAAGGATATCACTACAGAAAATCGACACAACACAAGGAAGACATCAAGAGAGGGAAAGACAGATGCCTGAAACTAACACAAAATAATGATGAGTGTAAACTGTAATTGGAAAAAAATAAAAAAAAAGAAAAGACAGATGAAAGAACAAGATTAACAAAAGACAGCTATCAAAATGACATAGTGGTATCTTCCGTATCAATAATACTTTAAATATAAGTGGGTTGAACTCCCCATTCAAAGTACAGAGTGACTGAGTGAATGGAAATGAACAAATAGCAAACAGTACCAAGACTCAACTGTGTGCTATCGATAAGCAACTTACGTTAGATTCCAGAGCACAGAGCATAAGAGCACATAGCTGAAAGGGAGAGAAAAAGCGCAAATAATGACCAAAAGAACAAGGGTGTCTATCAGACCAAATATGCTTTAAGTCATAAACTGTCCCAAGAGACAAAGTGTAAAACAACAAAAGGGCCCAGGCTGAGTTGGTTGGAATGCTGCCTTGTGGGTGGAAACTTCGCAGATTTTATTCTTATTCAGGGCTCATGCCTTGGGTTGTAGGTTCTGTCCCCTGTTGGAGAGACTACAGAGCACAGGTGATAGATGTTTCTATCTCTCTCCCTCCCTCCCTCTCTCTCTGGAATTAAAAAACAACAAAAATAAATAAAAGTGTCAATGCACCAGGACACCAGGAAGGTATAACATTATAAATATATACTGACCCCACATCAGAATACCTAAATGTATAAGGCGAATATTGGCAGAATTGAGGGGAGACATAGACAGTATCTGGATTAGGAACAAGGCAAGGATGCCCCCTGTTGCCATTTCTATTCAACATAGTAATGGAAGTCTTAGCCAGAGCAGTTTGGCAAGAGAAAGAAATAAAAGGCATCTAAATCAATGTAGAAAAAATTCATTTGTGTTTTTATACACTAACACAAACTACCTGAAGACAAAAGTAGAAAAACATCCCCATTGATAATAGCACCAGAAAGAATAAACTATTTAGAATAAACTTAACTACATAGGTAAAAATATTGTATATTAAACACTACAAAATAATGAAAGAAATTAAAGACATAAATAGAAGGAAAGCTTTCTCATGTTCACTGGAGATTTATGTCCACACAAAAATGTGTGTGTAAATGTTTACTGAAGAATTGTTCACAACAGGCAAAAAGTAGAAAAAGCCAAATGTTCATCAACTGATGAATGGATTGACAAAATGTGGTATAACCATACAAACAAGTGACATTTAGTCATTAAAAGGAATGAAGTACTGATAAATGCTACAACATGGATGGACCTTAAAAACATTAAGCTAAGTGAGAGGAGGCAGTCAAAAATGTCAGATAGTATATGAATGCAGTTACATAAAATTTCGAGAATAGACAAATCTATAGAGACAGAAAGTAGTTGTCAAGGGTTGGAGGGAGGGAGGAATGGAAACTTGTTTCTAATGAGTATGGGTTTCTGTAGGGATGATGAAAATTCTCTAAAGTTATGTGGTGGTAACAATTCTATGAATATACTAAAAATCACTGAATTGTATAATAATTAATGGGGTTGATTTATGGTATGTGACTTATACCTCATTAAAGCTATTAAAAATAGCAATTGACTGTTTTCTTCTCTCTGAAAATTTCTTTTAATGAAGAAAATCAGTTTGTTTAACCAAAAGAGTAAATGGAGATGAATGCAAGGAGACTCTTTTCTGTGAAGCTGAATGATGGATACTTCATGCCTACCCTGGGACTTGGCACCTCGGCTCCCCATGAGGTAATCGTAATGCACTGGAGATGGAGGGGGAGCAGATAGGGTCCTGATCAGAACTAGTCACTGTGTGAATTTGGGGAATTCAGATGGGCCTTTGTTTCTTTATTGTTAGCATGTGTTCTCTCCAGGTTAGGCTATTTTGTGCAGTACATCAGTGTTTTTCAAATTTAATAGGCATAAAATACAGGTTTAGGGTCTCCCCACACAAAGTTTCTGATTGAAGAGATCTGGGAGAAGGCTCAAAAGTCCATGTTTCTAATGAGTTACCAAGTGATCCTGCTGTTGCTTGTCCAAGGACCACACGTGGAGCAGCACTGTATCAAGGGAGACAGAAGGTTGTCACCTTTCATCAGTTGGGGGATGGGCAAGTCTGTTTCTGTTATTCTCATCTGCTGTCCAGTTGCAGCCATTTCACAGTATATTAGAATAAATGGAACCCAGTTGCTATGTAACCACAGGTCAGAGGCTTTGCAGCAGGCTTGCTTGTGATGAAGTTTCTCTGTAAATTCTAATGTCCGAGTTGCCCATGTCAGTCACTACTTAGAATATTGAGAACAATCTCAGTGGCTAAGGGGCCTGGAAGGAGACAAGATTAATGTCAGAGGATTGGAGGTCTAAGGTGGCAATGGTCTCTGAGCAGCCAGATTGCGTGCCGAGGGTAGGGCCAAGTGGCACTTGGAAATTCTCTCTTTTTTTGGAAGACTGCACTCCACACATTTCTGGTTCAAGCACTGTGACCTTATAAGAGCTCAGCTTCGATGGTTCATGGTGAGGTTTAAGGAAAATTGTAGGATTGTTTCTCTAGCACAAGAGCCATGAGGTGTGAATGTTGGGGACTATGGCAAGGACAGTGGCATAAAGCATTGCTTTCCTTCAATTTGGCTCTTCATACTGTGGACAGTCAGTTAATCGCTGTAGGCCTAGTTAGCTCATCAGGAGTTGAAGATTAAAAAAATGTACCTGAGGAGAATCAAGATGGCAGAGGAGTGAGTGGAAGTCACACTGACCTACTCCCAGGACCAACCTGGAATTACAACTAAATTATGGAGAAATCACCTGGAACGAACAACTGAACGATAGCGAGAGAGGAGCCTTATAACCTTGGAGACAGAAGAATCAGCTTTAGCACAACCTAACTGGTAAGGAGTACAGTACAGACTCAGGAAGGCAGGCGGGGCACCCATGGGCGGCAGCACTGCTAGGATATTGAACCGGCCAGTTGGATCCCCCTGAGAAGGGCAGGGTCTAAACCATTAGTGGGGATCTCCAGCCTACAACACCAGAGACCAAAAAGTACACAGAAAACAGCTGGCTGTGAAAGGACAGGGTTTCCCTCTGCCAGAGACAGGCGGCTGGAAATGAAAAGAGCCATTTAAAGGGCCAATGCATAAATTATTGCTTGCAGCCACTTACCCTGGGCTCCAGCAAAGTCGGGAGCAGAGTGGGCTGGAGACTCCTGAGGAGAGACTGGGGAAGGAGGCTTTTGGGAGAGAACTGTGAGAGTAGCCAACAGGATCCCAGTGCTGACTCATCCCCCAGCTGGCAGCAGGCATATTGCTCAGGCAGACCACTTCCCTGCTTGGCAACAGTGTGAGAGGGTACAATAGCCCCACCCATAGGAGGATCTCCCTAGGACCAATAGTGCTAAAACCTAACAGCTGAGTGCAGAATGGGAGCCACAGATGGTAGATCCCTGGCTAAAGAGGGCGCAGACAGGTCTAGAGACACTTGAGCTTGAGGAGAGACTGGATATGGAGGCTCTGGGGAGAGAACAAAGAGAGTAGCCAGCGGGACCCCAGTGTTAACTACTCCCCCATATGGCAGCAACCATCAGACTCAGGCAGATCACTCCCCTGAGTGGCAGCACTGTGAGAGGACCCAAAAATCCCCACCCCAAGGAGGGACTCTGCCCTGCCCTGTGGTGTCTCGAAGCCGGCCTGCTGAGTGCAGAGTGACTAGATTAACAGCTGAAGGAGACAGCCACAGAGAGTAGATTCCTGAGAGTCTCAAACAGACTGCCTGAGGTCAGCCAGGGTCAACATCTGACACAGAGGCAGATCCAGAAAAAAAACAGCGGTCTTCTACTATAGAAGTTCACACCACAAAGTCAGGAATCAAGACAGGTCAGTTTAAGAAGCAGAAGCAAAAACAGAAGAGTCTCACAAATAATGGGAAGACACAGAAACACCCCCCCAGTCGAAGGGGTAGGAGGCATCCCCAGAAAGAGAGCTAAATGAAATAGAGGCAAGTAAACTATCAGATATTGAGTTCAAAACAACGGTTCTAAGGAAGCTCAATGAACTCAGTCAGCTCAGAGAGAATTGCCAAAAACTACAGGGAAACTATGAGGAACTTACTACCAACATATCAGCGTGAAAAAGGACATAGAAACTATCAATAAGAGACAAGAGGAAATGAATATCATTTCTGAATTGAAGGACACAGTAGAAGCAATCAAAAGCAGGCTAGATGAAGAAGAGAATCCAGTCAATGAGCTGGAGGATAAGGCAGAAAAAAGTTCCCAAGAAGAGCAAGAAAATGAAAAAAGACACAAAAGGAATGAAAAGGTGTTTAGGGAAATTCAGGACAACCTGAAGCATAAGTAACGTACCTATAGTAGGGATACCAGAAGGAGAAGAAAAGCAGCAAGGGATAAAGAACCTTTTTGAAAAAGTAATGATGGAAAACTTCCCTAATTGGAGCAGAGAAAAAGTCACTCAAGTCCTGGAAGCACAGAGGGTCCCATTCAAGAGGAATCCAATGAGGCCCACTCCAAGACACGTCATCATTAAAAGGCAAATATCAAAAACAAAGAGAGAATCCTAAAGGCAACATGGGAGAAACAGGTAGTAACAAACAAGGGGGCCCTGATACAGCTAGCAGCTGACTTCTCAACAAAAACACTATAAGACAGAAGGGAATAGCAAGAAATATTCCAAGTCATGAAAAGCAAAGGCCTGCAACCAAGACTGCTCTACCCAGCAAGGCTCTCAATTAAAATCAAAGGCAAAATAAGGAGTTTCCCAGACAAAAGAAGGCTAAAAGAATACACCTCCACCAAACCAATATTGCAAAATTTGCTAAAGGGACTGCTTTAAGAAGATGAAGAAAAAGAGTCTATGAATACCCATTTCCTTTCACAGTCACTAATACTTGATATTATCAATATTTTTAATACTTATTAATCTTAATGTGACAAAGATATGTTATTTTAATTGTTACTTTATTATATGTTGAAACTAAACCTGGTTTTGTATAATTCTTGACTATTTCTATTTTTTTTTAATAAAAAGCTTTAAATGACTTTTTGGTATTCTTTATTTTTTTATTATATGTTTATAGAAATTTTTCTCTAAAGAACACAAACTATTAACCCTTTTATAGATGTGTTGCAAATACTTTCCTATTCTATTACTTGTCCTTTAACTTTTTTTTACAAGAATATTACTGTATAGTCTTAAATGTATAATGTAGTCTTATTGTCAATATTTTACTTCATAGCTTCTCAGTTTGAATATGTTACTTTAGAGCAAGAAAAATATTATTTTGTATTTTCTCCTAAAACTCTTTAAATCTTACATATTGATTTTTAACTCACCTGAATATTTGTTGTATAATGTGTGAAATAGGGCTCTATAACTGTTTTATTCCAAGTAATAATTATCCCTGCACCTTATATGTTGAATAAGCCTTATTTTCTCCATTGATTTGAAATATCAATTCAATCATATATTACATTGTTAGAAAGATGTATATGTTTGTTTCTAGAATGCTCATTTCATTTCATTGATCTACTTGATTATATCTGTGCAGTTGTCATGATTGCTGAGACTTTATAATGGATTAAAATTTTTTAATATTTTATAATGGATTTTGACATTAAAAAAGAAATAAAATCAATATGTATTTTTAAAAGAAAGAAAGAAAGAATGAAAGAAGGAACTCCTACTTTTTACGACAACATGGATGGAACTGGAGAATATTATGCTAAATGAAATAAGCCAGTCAGTGAAAGACAAATACCATATGATCTCACCTGTAAGTGCAATCTATTCAACAAAATAAACTAACAAACAAAATTAACCATAGGCAAGGAAACATGGAGCAGACTGAAAGTAACTAGAGGGGATGAGGAAGGAGGACAATGGTGGAAAGAAAGAGAAGGGACTAGACAAAGAACATGCATGAATGACCCATGGACATGGACGACAGTGTGGGAATTAACTGTGGGACTGGGGGGCTTTGGAGGGATGGATGGAGGAAGACAAAGGGAAAAAAATTGAGACAACTGTAATAGAATAGACCTGATTTAAAAATAAAATAAAATAAATGTACCTGAGACCTTTTTTTTTTTAAATTAATTTATTTACTTTTTAAATACATTTGTCTCTGCCTTCCCCCCACCTCTTTCCCTTGCCCTCTCCCACCTTCCCTCCCTCAGCTCTTCCCCTTTGGTTTTGTCCATGAGTCCTTGCTATATGTTCCTTGACTTTCCCCTTCCCTTCCCTTTCCCTGCCCCCCCCCTTCCCTCTTGTCTCTGTTGATTTCTTTTCCTTTCAGTGTTGCTGGTCATATTTGCCTTGCTTCTTTGCATTGTTGGTTAGGTTCCGCTTATAGGTGAGATCATATGGTATTTGTCTTTCGCCCCCTGGCTTATTTCGCGTAGCATATAGAGTCAGGTAGAAGAGGGTAATGGAGAGGGAATAATTATGGACAACTTAAAAAGCTCAGCTTGGTGGGCCAGCTGAAAAGTGGGCAGCTAAGAGAAATAACAAAGCAGATAAGAACAATAATCAAGTTGTAAAACATAAGTTATTACCTAATGGCCAACTTAGTAACCCCTCCAAAATTATAAGTTATTTGAGTGAAAAAAGAGTTTATTTTCTTTAATATTTTTGTCCTTCCTCAGATGTCATTTGAAGTGTTTCTTAAGTTTACACGGGTAAAGTACTAATGTACTCCATCTAAAGTGACATTTTCATTGCACTGATACATAATTTTTAGCATTGGATTTCTGGTTTGAAACTGGTTTAATAATCTCTGATAGAGTGAATTTATATAGGGATGTAAGGCTAAAGGTTGTGTAAATCTATAGATCACACAGAGAGTATAAATCCAGAGGTAGAGGGTTAAACCCAGCACTTTCTGGGGCCAGATCTTGGACTCACAAGATTTAATTGTGAGCATCTTTTCCCCATGTTGGTAGCTTGAAAATAGCTATGGGGGCATTGTTCACACCATAAAATTGGGACTTTTCTTCAGAATCAGCTGTTAAACATTTACCACCTGTTATAAGTCAACAGTTGGCTTTGTCACTTCTCGCTCCTAGCCCTTAGAAAAGCAGTAGGTTCTGTCGACCAGCTCTGCTTATGGAATTGGCTTTGTGTTTCTGAATCAAGTGGGTCTTCATTTCTGATGCTCTTCTAGGTTGCTAAGAGTAAGGTGGAGGAAGCCATCGAGACAGCAATTGATGTGGGTTATCGCCACATTGATTCAGCTTATGTATACCTAAATGAGGTGGAGGTTGGGAGAGCCATCCAGAAGAAGATTGCCGATGGCACTGTGAAGAGAGATGACATATTCCTCACTTCGAAGGTGCTCTGTAGATTTGCGTGTGTATCTGTGGGAAGCGCACTCTTAGCTAAAGAGTTTAATGGCAAATTTCTCCTCTCATTGGTTTAATTTTGATTCACTCTCAGACATTGGCTATGCAAGACTGGTTAGGAATATGCTGGTTGGGAATGTGGGTTCTGTGGTCAGACTGTCTACATTTGAATCTTACTAAATGTGTTAACTTTGGACCTAAGCTTACTTAAACTTCATTATAAAATGAAGATATTTATTACACAGGATTTTCATGGGTGCTACATGAAAAGTACATGTGAAGCTTTTAGAAAAGCATTTAATATATTTTAATTGCTAAGAAACACTGTTTTTCTATAGATGTTGTATTTTAAAATTTCAGAAATGGATTTGGCTTTTCCAACTCAGATATATTCAAATTTTGACAAAGTGACTTAATTTTCTTAGGTATACTATGAGGTAATACAATTTAGTCAGATAAAAAGTTTTAGTTTTTTAATATGCTACATATTTGACTTTCTGAAATTTCTTAATGAAAAAAAATTTATTAACCTCTCTAAGCCTTAGCCATCATATCTCAATTTGTTACATGGTCAATAGGAACACTTATTTTTCTTTCCTATCAAGTAGAAACAATCTCAAAAAATTGATATGAGGATGAAATTAATATTTATAAAAGTACTCTTTAAATAACTCTTGAACCATTTCCCCCTAATTATTCTTCATGTCCACTGACATAATATCTGGAGCAAGAATAAAAGAATGCAGGTATTTAATTCAGAATGGAAAAGGAAACCCAGGTGAATTTCTCCCATGGTGTCATTGAACTGACTGCTGTTAGGAGAGAGGCATTTATACTTGAGGGGAAGTAGCTCTGAAGAGAGAACTTAGGTCCATGCAAGTGACTCCTATGCAGGGCTGTAAATGGATATTTCTTCAAGCCCAGAATGTGAATCTCTCCATGTGACGTGTTCAGATGTGGTATCGTTTAAGCATTAGCCTTCTTACTCTCATCTTTTAATCCTCCTTTCATAGGTACTCTTTGTTTCTGTATCATGTTAATTTTTATAAGTGTTTTCTTAGAAACATTTATTAAAATATAAAACAAGATGACTAAAGTACCCCCCATATAAGGTTCTTGTTTAAAATGCAATTTCCCAGCCAGGTCTTAGATAATTGTAATTTATGTTTGGAAGTAGCATCAAAGAATATGTTTCTAACAAGCAAACCAAATAATGCTTTTATATTCTAAAATTTGAGAACCTCTGTGTAGGACCATATTTTCATTTGCTATATTGTTGTCTTAATTCTGTATGGAAATAAGTTATCATGATCAAGGATTTAAGAGGTTCACTGGGTCATTGTCACTTCACATCTACTGTAAGAGGATTATGGTTGTTGATGTTTATTTACTATGTTATTAATCTCTTAAAGAAATAACCTCACACCCCTTCTTTTTCAACCATTGCAGCTGTGGGCCTCCTTTTCCTGCCCAGAACTGGTCCAAAGTAGCTTGGAAATGTCGCTGAGGAAACTTCAGCTGAGCTATGTGGATCTTTTTCTTATTCATTTTCCAACAGCTCTGAAGGTTAGCAAAAGTTATTTTACTTTGGTTATCAATATAAAAATCATAGCTGAACACTAGAGATGATATAGTTTGTAAAAAAGAGAAGAAACATACCTAACACTTTAAAATTCCTTTTGTTTTTTTCCCCCAGCAGCTCTCTATGTCTCAGTTCACTATTTCAGCTTCAGAGTGACAAGAGTTTGCTTGTTTCAACGGCCTTTGTCTCAATCTTGTGGCTGCCCCGTGCCCTTGAAAGTGAACCCCATGTGCACTTGTGTCTGGGTGTGTTCCAGTGGGGAAGTCAGTTGAGGTCCAGGAAATTCAAAGAGGATGAGACTCAGACCTTGAGATGTGACAGGATGCCCTCCCATTGGACCACCTCCTGGTGGGAAGTGGGCAGAGGATGGGCCCAGGACCAAAGGGCTTGTTGAGTTGTTACTCCACTCTAGGCCCTCTCTGAACTGGTGTCCTGAGTGTCTCAAGCTGTCTTTGACACAAACATACTTATTAAATTTTTAGCAGTTAAAAATATTTCTAAGAGGGTTACTTCCTAAACGTACTTCCCTTTAACCTAACCTTAAAAATCCTTTTAGAAATAACGATGAATTGTTCCATTTGCTTTAAAACTTACAGGCTACAGACAGCTTGGCTGAAGCCAGACTTAGCTTTATATTGTACAACCTCTCCTTTCTTCCTATGTTCCAGCCTGGGGAGGAGATTCTCCCAAAGGACTCACATAGAAAACTCATTTTTGACAGGATGGATCTCGGCAGTGTGTGGGAGGTGAGTACAGCTTCTGTATTTTCACGGAGAGAGGATGGGCAGGAATTCGGGAAAGGTGGATCTAGTCTAATTCTGTCTAATTCTGCATACGCAGACCCAGGCAAGATCCTGAATGCCCCTTTGCCTTGATTTTCACAAGTCATCTGTTAAATAATTCAATGGATACTTATTGAATGCCTGTGATATACTCAGTACTTAGTACTCCTAAGTACTCAGGCAACATCAGTGAATAAAGCCAAGGTCTCTGGCCCTATGGGAACTGAGAGTGAAACAGGGAGGGGTCAAGGTTGGGACACAGTTGGCAATTAAAAACAGAATGGGCACTGTAGGCCTCTTGGAGAAGATGACATTTGAGCAAAGACTTGCAGGAAATGAGGAAATTGATTATATAAATATCCGGATGAAGAGAAATAGAGGCCACAAGGCCAAGGCAGGTTTTGTACGATGGGAGGGAACCTGCCATGTTCAAGAGAAAGCAAGAGGGCATGTGTGACTGGAACATGGGGAGCTCGGTGGCCAAAAATAGGAAATGAGGGCAAAGAGAAAACAGGGGGTCACTGTCCTGTTCCCCATGCTGCAGCCACTCTGCTTCCTGCTCTCCTGGTGCTTGTTTTGTTGTTGGTCAATCAAATTTTTCTAGGCATTCAGCTGAAGATCATCCTGGCTCTTTAGCTCTGTCCTGGCCACTTGCATTCTTTTCTTACACTTATCTTCTTGCCCATTGTTTTCTATCATTTTTTATTCTCCTCGCTTGGCCAATTCCTGTCTTGTTTCTTGACACCTGAACCTTTCAAGACTTCTTTCTGCTGCTCTGGCTCATACTCTCTCCCATCCGCAGCCCCTACTCCCAGTGAGCTCCTTTTATTAAACTACTCTAGCCAGTTACACAGCTGAGATCTCATAAGCCCTTCCTCCTCAGGCCCTGGAGAAGTGTAAGGAGGCAGGATTGGCCAAGTCCATTGGTGTGTCCAACTTTAACTGCAGGCAGCTGAAGATGATCCTGAACAAGTCAGGGCTCAAGTACAAGCCTGTCTGCAACCAGGTGAGCCTCATCAGTATCCTCCTGACTTCTCCTTCCTCTTCAGCTTACTTTTTTCTCATTTCCACAAGTCACCAAGGGCACTCCCTCTCATTATTGTACCTTCAGACGTCAGCTGCTTCGAGAGAGCAAAATGTATTTCAAGTTGTTGAGGACAGTACCCAAAGCTGTGCCAATTTATTAAAAAGACACTAGAGGGTCCAGGTGGAGTATAATCTGTTAGGTGTCATGGTGATTTGTCAGAAAAGTTTAGAGTTATCAGACTACTGACTTTTCTTATCTCCTAAAAGGTCAGTAAAGTTGGAACACTCTTGTGTAAAAGGAAGTAGGTGATTCATCTTTAAGTCTAACAACTCTTGAGTTCTGTGCCAAGAGAACCATTGAGCCTCTTAGTAGTCCAAAATCACTCCCAAACAATGGGAATGTATTTAGTACCATTGAACTGCACACTAAATAATGGTTTAAGTAGTATATTTATGTTCTGTGTATTTTACCACCATAGATATTTTCAAATTAAGAAGGGTACTTGTTAAGATAAACCCACTTTAATGAGCAACACATACACTTACTTGTTTTGGAGAATACTGAAAGAAACCAGGAGTGTAGAAATGACTGGCAATGCTCCTGCAAAGCAGAGAACGCACCCTCCTTGGACTATCTCATCTTCTTTTATATTTTTATTTTATTTTTTAAAATTTTATTTTGTTTGGATTTTAGAGAGAGGAGAATGGAAGGAGAAAGAGAGGGAGAGAAAATTGATGTGAGATTGAAACATCGATCAACTACCTTCTGTATGTGCCCCTTCCTGGGACCTAACCAGCAGCCCAGTCATGTGTCTGTACAGGGAATGGAACAAGGGACCTTCTGTTTTGCAGATGACGCCCAACCAACTGAGCCATAGTGGCTGGGGCTCATCTCCTCTTAAACTTCTTCATGCCAACTGAGAGGATGATAATCCATATATTAAATATTAGTAAGGCTTATTAATTTTTCTTATTTTTAGATGAAAAATACAATTAAGAGTTCTAAAAAGCTGTATTTTGTGTGCCTGGGGAAGTTTACTACTTGGAGATCACCAATTAAGAGAAAAGAAAGAAAGTTGGTTTTGACTGGAGTAGTTGGTTAAGAAGGGAGAAGCTGGGCATTACCTGAGCTCTAAAGGGGAGACAGAATTTAGCGAACGCAAGGCTGATTGGTTAAAGGGAGTTCATGTAGGCATGAAAAGCTTCAGTACATGAGGGAGACCCAAGGGCACCAGCATGCTTCCCAGTCTGAGCATCTAACAGATTTCTGATCTCGTCGGCTGAACTTGTCTTTCACGAGCTCTAAGCTCATTCACCAATACTGTGATGCCATCTCTGGGCAGTTAGGCAGAGTTAAGCCTCTAGAAGCTTCAGTGGCACAGCTGTGTGTGACAATCATGTGTTCACCCATTACTTAGGAATCTAAGTAATTCTTTTTATTGTTAACACTATTACAGATATCCCTCATTCCCCCCACCTTTGATGAATGAGAACCACTGAGCCTCCACCCAGCCCCCACCATATCCGGCCCTCACCGCATTGTTGTCTGTGTCCATGGGCTATAGCTATATGCATATATGTCCTTTGTCTAATTTCTTCCCATTTCCCCAACCCCTGTCCCCTCGGAAATCTGTCTGTCTGTTCTGTTTCCATGCCTCTGGTCTTATTTTGTTCGTCAGTTTGTTTTGTTCATTAGGTTCCACATATAAGTGAGATCATACAGTATTTCAGTTTCTCTGACTGGCTTATTTCACTTATAATAATCTCCAGGTCCATCCATGCTGTTGCAAAAGGTAAGATGTTTGTTTGTTTATGGCTGCATAGTATTCGGTTGTGTAAATGTACCACATCATTTTCACCTGCTCTCCTACTGATGGGCACTTGGGCTCACTGAAGATCTTGGCTATTGTAGATAACACTGCTATGAACAAAGGGGTGCATAGATTCTTTCTGGTTGGTGTTTTCAGGATTCTTAGGATATATTCCCAGAAGTGGGATTGCTGGGTCATAAGGCAGTTACATTTTTAATTTTTGAGAAAACTCCATACTGTTTTCCAGAGTGGCTGCACCAGTCTGCATTTCCACCAGCAGCACACTAGCATTCCCTTTCCACCACAGCCTCACCAGCACTTGTTGTTTGTTGATTTATTGATGGTAGCCATTCTGGCAGATGCGAGGTGACATCTTATTGTAGTTTCAATTTGTGTTTCTCCGATGATTAATGACATTGAACATCTTTTGATATGTCTATTGGCCATTTGTATGTCCTCTTTGGAGAAGTGTCTATTCAGATCCTTTGTCCATTTTTTAATTAGATTGTTTGCCTTTCTGGTGTTGAGTTTATAAGCTCTTCATATATTTTGGAAATTCACCCCTTATCAGAAGTATCATAGGTGAATATGTTCTCCCATTCTCCAGTGGGTTCTCTTTTCATTTTGTTGATGGTTTCTTTTGCTGTGCAGAAGCTTTTTAGTTTGATGTAGTTGCATTTGTTTATTTCTCTTTGTTTCACAACCCTACGAGACCTATCGGTAAAAACATTGCTATGTGAGATGTCTGAGATTTTACTGCCTATGTTTTCTTCTAGGGTTTTTATGGTTTTGTGACTTAAAGTCTTTTATCCACTTTGAGTTTATTGTAGTGTGTGGTGATATTTGGTGGTCTAGTTTCATTTTCTTGCATGTATCTGTCCAATTTTTCCAACACCATTCATTGAAGAGACTATTTTTGCATCATTGCATGCTCCTGCTTCCTTTGTCAAATATTAATTGACCATAAAGGTGTGAGTTTATATCTGGGCTCTCTGTTCTGTTCCATTGATCTATGTGCCTATTCTTGTGCCAGTACCAGGCTGTTTTGACTACAACGGCTTTGTAATCCTAAATACAAAATTTCTGGTATTGTGATCCCTCCACCATGCAATACAGCACTGTATGTTCCATGTAGTGTTGGAGGTTCTATAATGCAATGCTTCTGCTTGACATCTGTAGGTGGAATGTCACCTGTACCTCAACCAGAGCAAGCTTCTGGAATTCTGCAAGTCTGAGGACATTGTCCTCACTGCATGTGCTGCTCTGGGCTCCGACCCCAGGAAACATTGGTAATGGTTTCTAGAAAGTTATTCTCATAATAAATGCTGTACCTTCTGGGATAAATTAAAGATAGACCACAGGAATAATTCATCCCTGTCAACCCTTTCCCTAGCCTACATTGCAAAGACTCAATAAAACTTTATCAAATAATACCACTACTGATGAAAATGTTTGTACATTTTAGAAAGGTTTGGCTTTGAGGAGTGACAAAGCCAGCCCAAGCCACAATTCTGACAATTAATAGTTGAGTGATGTGAGACAAGCAACCCCTTCTGTAAACTGTAGTTTCTCTATCTCTTCAAGAGGAATATAAATGACACACCTTGCAGGGGTGTCCAACCTGCAGCCCGCGGGCCGCATGCAGCTCAGGATGGCTATGAAGGAGGCTCTACACAAAATCATAAATATGCTTAAAACATTATGAGATATATTTTGGGATTACGTGTTGCAATGTATTTAATGTGTGACCCAAGACAACTCTTCTTCAGGTGAGGCCCAGAAATGCCAAAAGGTTGGACACCTCTATGTGCTTGATGACAAAACAGAAAATTAATTGAAAGCATTTTTTTTAGAATAGCAAATTCTTATAAAATAGCTAGTTATTTTTTATAACTACCTTGGTTATGGTTATTGGGTTTTAGTTTGGACAACAACTTTGTCTTTTTGACTTATTCGATCCTTTACTAAATTTCTCAGAAATGTTTTAAAAATGGGGAAAAAACCCCACAGCTGTTTCCTCTCTTGCCTTACTTTCTCTTGTTCTTCTTTGGATTTTCCCAAAGAAGCCAAGCCAGACCTTGAGATAGCCAGAGGGTAGTCAGGAAGATTCTAGAGGACTTGCCATGCCCAGACTGAATGAGCAACCCCCAGTGATACAGGTATGCAGCCTCAGACACACAGCTTCTCTGCCTCCTTCCCAGGGTGAGCCAGGACAACCCAGTTCTCCTGGAGGACCCAGTACTCAATGTCATTGCCGAAAAGCACCAGCGAACCCCAGCTCAGGTGGCCCTGCGCTACCAGCTGCAGCGGGGCGTGGTGGTCTTGGCCAAGAGCTTCACTGAGAAAAGAATCCGAGAGAACTTCCAGGTGCATGGTAGGGCTGTGGGCAGCATGGACCGACAGGCAGAGCAGTACCCCTGGTGTGGGTTGTTGGTGAGGCTCTCGACCTACATTGGGGCAAAGCTTGTCTCCCCGCACTCTGTGCATAGAAGTGCTGTATTTAACTGTTCTGTCCTCCAACTGCTGCAGGGTGGGGGAGGGGTGTAGGGGGGTTAGAAAGAATGCGAAACAGGGTGAGGTTTGGACTCAGTCCTGGTTTTTAACCCAACTGCATGGCTCAGCGTAAGTCATCTCTTAATTTCTTCAGCTGCAAATTGAGAAAGTTAGATGAGATGAGATGTGGGCTCAAAAATGTCTAGGATTCCTTTGCTACAGCCATAGCAACCCCATAGGAGTCTCTGAGGGTGATCTGAATTGCCAGGGAGTGAACCCCAGGTTCATGACAACCTTCTCATTAAACCTACAGAAATTCCTACTTGAATTTGTGTGTCTGTGTCTGGGGGTGGGGTGGGCAATGGGAAGTGATTGCCTCAGGGAAATTGAATTGATCTTCTCACATTTCTGATAGGTTTTTGATTTCCAGTTGACACCAGAGGATATGGAAACTCTAGATGGCCTCAACAGGAACATGCGTTATCTTAAATTTTCTTTGTAAGTATCTTGTTTCATTGTAGATGCTGGGAGCAGGACAGTGAGGGAATTCAGTTTACTCCAGTCCACAAGGACAGCATCTTCTCTTCCTTCTTGTTTTACGGAAGTTGTTGGAAATCATTTTTCCTTCAGCTCTCAGACCACCTTTTCTCTGTTACTTTCATGTTCCCCTGTCCTAATGGTACTTCAAGTCCAGGATCAGTTGATTTATTAACCTCCTTTGCATATTCCCTCACCTCTTGCACTTCTCTCTCCCTGTCATGCTCATCGATCTAAGCCCTGTCTCTGCTCACATCATCAGTTTTCCCTCTCCACAAGATTATTCCTTGAGGCATTCAGACATGTGCTCAACTTAAAAAAAAAACAAAACAAAAAATCCAAAGACCTCTCTCGAGCTGACCTCACTCGGCAGCTACACCCTACATCCTCTTGTACGGAAAAGCTTCTGGAAGACAGGACTCTTGTGCCCCCAGGGTCTCTCTTCTCACTCTCTTTCCAACCCACACAAATCAGGCATTTCTCTTTTGCTGAAACCAGACTTCTCATTCACCTTGTTCTACTGAGCAGATCACTCTCTCCACCAAGCAAGGCTTCCTCAGCTTGCTTTTTTTATGGCTGACTGCCCTGCTTTCCCCTTCCTGCCTCCATTCCCCTTCCTCCCTCCCTTCCTGGCCATTCCATCTCACAGTCTCACATCCTTTGTAGCATTCTCCTCCTCTACTTGACCTCCTAACTTTGGAGTGACATAAAGCTCAATGCCAGACCTCTCCTCTTTCCTATCTACAGCCACATCCTTCATGATTTCATATTGTCCCATCTAAATATAGTCTCCCCAAAATTACTTCCGGCCCAGACCTAGGCCCTGGACCAAGAGTTATAGATCTATTTACTCAACTCCACTTGGATATGTTTAACAAGCATCTCAAGCTTATAGTCCATGATGGCACCTGCAGGGCCCCCGCCACACACACATGCACACCCCCCAAATATACTCATATTAACACTGGGTTACATAGTTAACCTGATTGGATACACCTCCTTGTGACATCCGGTGGCCTGCCACCTCACTCAGAGAAAAGGACAAATTTTTTACACAACCTACAGGAGCCAACAAGGTGCTCCCTCCCTCCATCTCTGCCCCCACATCCCTCTGCTCTCTCCTCTGACTCCAGTGCAACCCTTGGCTGCTTTTCACATATTCCAGCCTGTCTCAGGGCTTTTGCACTGGCTGTTCTCTCTGCTAGAATGCTCGTCCTCCAGGTGGCTAGATGTTTGATCCTCCACCTCCTCAAGTCTGAACTCAGAAGTCACCTCTGTGATAACTTCTCTGTCCCTTTATCTAAACATGCACCCCTTTCTTTCAAAGAAATGCCCGCACTTTCTTCCTCCTACCCCCATTTATTTTTCTCTTGGCATCTATCCCCAGTTAACATAACAAGTTCACTAACCTATTTTGTTATTTTTTGTTTGGACACAGAATGTATGATTCCTAGGGCAGGTTTTTGAAAAAGCTACTCTTTCCCTAAGTAATCAATACATAGTAATTGAATGAATACTATAACAAAATGATAGAAGGGTGAGAAGAAGGGAGAGTAGAGGAGCAGGTAGTGTCCTTAACAATAGTGGTAATTTTAATTAATAATTATTCAGTGATTTAGCATTTTCTACCTCAAAAATGGTTATGTATATAGAGTGAGTGTACTTCCCTTGCTAAGTGGAAGCTCTCCGTTGAAGTGACTTATTTTATAACCCCTGTATCCATCCCTAGGTCTAATATAGAATTTTTCGCCCAGTAAAGCCACAGGTAAATTATTTCTAAGTGCTTGGAAGAAACTGAACAATGGTGATATTTTTATCAGCTTCCTCATCATCGCCTTGAAATATTTGTTTACTTTATATGTTAAACCAGTTTGCCATTATTTTAAAAGGAGGCAGAATTCATTTCTGTCCTCTTGGGAGTTCAAAATAGTAGCACTAATAGTTTCATCTCCTTAAGTTGTAGAATTATATACCCACAATAATAGACTATAATAGTTTATTTTTTGCATAGGGGCTCAAGTGCAAGTAGGTTTATTTCTTACAATAGACTTATTACAGTGTAATGCAACCATACAAGCTTATTATAAAACTAGTTGTGTTTGTACTTCTCCAGAAAGAAAATTATATTAATATTTATACTTAAGCCAATTTAAAAGAAACCTCTCTTTACCCTGCCCAGAAAGTTACTTGACTAAGGCTCTCCTTTTATCTTTTAGATTTGCTGACCACCCGGATTACCCATTTTATGATGAATATTAACAACAGTGTCTGAGGATGCTCCCATTTTTAATTTTGCTGAGCGATTGCAGAAGATCTCAAGGATGAGAAGACATCTGGTTTATTCCATGCCCCTTGCCTGGTCAGTCACAACAAGGCTTGAGTCTCTGCACCAGGAAATAAGAATCTCTAAACCCAGTTTCTCCAGCCAAAATAAATGGTGATACAGTTCAAACCATGTAACCTACCAACGGCTTTGGCTTTTTTTGTTTGTTTGTTAGTTTTGTTCCCCCCCCCGCCCCCCCGTGTCACGGAGGTTGAAATGTTGATACCCCAGGAAGAATCTCAGCAGATGTGACCTCTCAAAAACAGCTAATCATTTACTCAGCTTTCAAACTTTCAAACTCCACTTTTTCACTTTGTCTTTTAGTTCCCGTTTTATTTTCTCTCTTTTGTCTTCTGAATTTGCCACACCATAGGATTTTATCAGACCACTTAAGGAGATTTAAAACTTAATATGAAATACTTGAAATGTCCAGATTTCAATAAAAAATTACTCAAAATACCAAGAACAAGGAAGGTATCAAACTGAATGAAAGACAAACAACAGGTGCCTGTCCCAAGATGACCCGGTGTTAGAATCATCTGACAAAGTTTTAAAGCAGCCGCCATAAACCACTGTTTCAACAGCAATCACAAAGTTGGGACAAATGAAAAGGAGAAAATTTCAACAGAGAAACTTGCAAGGAATTTCTCCAGCTTGAGCAGAAACGGTACTGATGAAAACCCAGATACACAATGAGGTGTGGAGAGCAGTAGAAATGGTACGCGCATTGGAAGATGTACATGGTGTGTCCTTGTGGCTGAAATTCTTTGAAGGAACACTCACTGCTGAAAGGAAGACGAATAACCATTTGCGTGTGTCCCATCTGAAGGACGAGACAACCGTAACAAAGCACAGGGCAGGTGTCATGACAGTGCAGTGCGCCCTGGTGCTGCCACCATAGCCTGGAGTTCCCATTTCACTCCAGAGAAGAATGGGAGAAATCAGGTGCGTGTAACCCCAGAGCAACCCCTTAAACCTTTGCTGGGTAGTAGTCCAGGCTGTCATTCAATAGGCCTGGGTCCCATGACAGGCTTGACAAAAAGGCCCTCACTGCCTGGCTGCTTTTTCTTGCTTTCTCCCTCATGTCCTGCTTCACTTTCTTTGCCCATCTTCCCTAATGTCTGCACACAGCCAGCCACATCTCCTGATTGGGCTGTTTCCTTTCTTGCTGATTATGCCGCTCATTTCCTACATATCCTTGGGTTTCCATTCCAACAAAAGGAGAGGAAGCCCAATAGTACAGATATTCATAAGCAGCACCCCACCCTCATTCTAAAGGTACCAGAAACACAAGCCAGCCCTCAGACACAAGCAGGCCCCTTGAAGGGGACAAGCGTGTCCCTTTCCTCATAAAGCCTGTGTCTGCAGGCCCTGGAGAGGGGAAGCAGTTCCACAGAAGGCAGGCTATCCAGAGAAAAGCAGGGACCCTGTGAGACAGGAGCCGCACAAAGCCTCAGGGCACTAAGCAAACAGGGAAGGAGGAGCTGATGGGGACCTGTGGCTCCTGTCCACATAAGAAACATTCACACCTGTCGAGAATTTTTGTGACTTTATTTGAGCCAAACTGAAGAAAATTACTGGGAAGCAAAACCTCAGCCAATGGAGAAATACTCTGGTGAATGGCAGTTTAGCACTTTTTTACTACTTTGGGCATTTTATTACCATGCCACTGAGCTAGAACGTTAGTCGGTCTCTGTCACCACCTGGTGGCAGATATAGAAACAGTGCTGACGCTGGCTGGGAGATAAATCGTAAATGCAAAGACAGGTACATATATTTGTTATTCAGGATCCATATTTGATTATTTGCTAAAATTTATTTATAATACAAAAACAATACCCTCAGGGTTTTCCTGATCATTCTCAGACGTGCATAGGGCGACAAAAATTGAGGCCACCTGCCTGGTTCCTACTGGGGTGGAACAAGGCATTGCTGTGCCTTATTTCTGATCCACAGCTTTCCCTTGAGAAGGGACTTGCGGGCAGAAACCCCAAAGCTCTGTGCCGTTCACTGACCAGCAAGCCGGACTGGCCCTCAGCTTCAGAGAGCGTGGCCCGATGCCAGGGCAAGGGGTCAGCACGTGTGTTAGCGGCCATGGGGCCAGAGGCCAGAGTCAGTGTGCACTGCGGCCATCGCCCAGAGCTCACTCCAGACACAAGACAGCCTGGGGTTCACCTCTGTCTTTCAGGAGAGGTAGTGCCTGTGGCAGCAGGGTTGGGGCTTCCAGGCATAGTTCCCGACAGATCCAACACCTCAGTTAATCTCTGTTTCATCGATTCTCCTGGTTCGAGGATGGCCTGACTGGGCGGCCCTCCCCTGTGCCCGGAGGGCCTCCTGCACTCCTGCGCCTGCACCTGCCCATCTCACGCAAAGGCTCCAGGGCCTCGTCTCGCTAAACTCAGCAAGCCCCACTGTGAGCCTGCTTTTCCCCCACGAATCGCGCTCCCTCCCATGTTGACCTGCAAGGCTGCAGGCACCCCGTGGGCTGGGCCAGACGTTGGTGTCAGCAGGGACCTCTTGCCCTCCTGTCACGCTGCCACTTCCCCACCACCCCTCCCGGCGCCTCTCACGCCTGTCACGTCCTGACTCCCACATTGGACACTCTCCTTCAGGCCTTCTCACTTCTCGCTGGGACGCTGGCAGCAGGTTTGAAACGTGGTCCCTTCCTCCATGCATCTCCCAGACCCATCCCAACTTCGCCATCTGCCGAAGCTTTCATTCCAAAATGCTTATAAAAGAGCTAAAGAAAGTATGAAATCCTAGCAGTGGTAATGAAAAGTGGATTTCTATCTTTCTTTTTTTATACTTCTCTGTCCTTTCTGTAATTGTCATGTGATATTTTTAATCAAAAAAATAAACATTTGACAATAGGAAGAGGTCTGGATTAGTTATTCCTAAAATACACATTTCAGAGAGAGGAACAAAAGGAAACTGAGGTCTCTGAGAGTCACTGCCAGGTGGCCCTTCCCAATGCACCCTGCACATGTGCGTTTCAGGGACACAACCTGGTGACTATGAACACGAGGAGCTCTGGGTCATACAGCTTCCCGACGGGGCCCATCAGTAGCATGAAGACGCTGCTGGTGAGCCCCGCTCCCTCCCACGTGTCCAGGAAATCAGTGTCACTCGGTATCTGCATGTCACCGCGGTCCAAGGGCAAGTCTTTTTCCTTGGGCTGTAAGGACCAGAGGAAAGGAACTTACTGGGGGCTGATGGTCACCCCTGAAAACGAGAATGGATGAAGGGAGAATCAGGTGCAGGGAGAGAATGCTGGACCCTGGGCCAGAGGGTCTGGGTCTGAGCACATCCCTCACACGAAGCCCTGCGACCTCTCTTCTCCAGGCCCCACCTTCACCTTCACAAGACAAGGGCGGGGTGGGTTGGGCGGGCAGCAAAGTCTTCACCAGCCTGGAAGTTCACCGCCCACTTCTCACGTGTCAGGAAAGAAGACCTGGCATCCTTGCCCATTGTGAGAACATCGTTTAGTAACTTCAGGTAAAGAAGAGGGAAAGAGGTTTGCTTTCTTATCTCAGGAGCTTGGTGGACTTTCTCCAAAGTCCATTGGGAGGCTCTTCTCTGTTTTTCTTAGAATCCCCATTGTGTGAGAGATAATGAAGCTAGAGATAAAAGGGGCACAGCAGGTGCAGCGTGAAGAAAGAGCTTGACAGGGAACAAGGGTATCCCTTAGGAACCCCGTAGGTACTTATGATCGGTCCTCGTGCCTATCACACACAGCTTTATGTCTCCTGTCCCCGGAGAATGGTGTATGACACATGTTTGTTCAATGACAGCTAATTGTTCTCTTGTGCAATAGTGGGGTGAACTAATGTCTAAAAGTACAGCCTGATCCACATTTTATAGGAACTTTTCAATATGAAGCAACTAGCTGTCCCACTTCAAAGTCACCTCCTGTGTTGACATTTCTCTCGACCTCCACAAAAGTGCTATCTGGCCTCGGCCCTGGAACCTGTTGACTCCTCAGGCATCCCATGACAGGGATCTGCTAGAAGGTGAGGGCCCGGCAGGGTGGCGTATGCCTGGCCTGAGCATTAGCGTCTTGGCCCCGACGATCCTACTAAATCTTCCTGTGCCTCAGCTGCACCATCTGTGCAGTGGGGATACTAACAGTACCCACCTCGCAGAATTGTTGTGAGGATTAAGTGAACAATGTGTACGAAGTGACCAAAACAGGGCCTGGTCAAGTGTTAAAATAACACTATCCGCTGACAGTAAGTGCGACCCAGCTGTGGTCGTTACTTTAAGACTTACTCTCTGGGTGCTCTGATGTCACAGACAGAAACCATTTCTGAATTGTCCTCTCTCATCTTCTGTTCTCCACTAATGTGCCGGATGAGCAATTTCCACCTCATTATTGAAATTATACACCAATCCTGAAAGTAAAGCTACTTGAGGAATGAAGTGATTTTTGTTGTTTAATCTCAATAGAAACCTGGCAGCTGGGCACACACCATGGGTTCCTCAAACAAGGGCCACACATGGGAGATGCCAGTGCAGCTGTCACCCCCTCCAATGTAGGCAGAGTGTACTTCCAAGGCCCCCTGGTGCCTCCTGTGTGACTGAGCCCTTGGTCAGGCAGGTGTACAGGGACATCCTGGCCAGGACCAAGGTGAGATTGAGGCTGGGAAAGCAACTGCGGAGGGTGTAGGGGGAAGATAGGGTTGTGTGTGTGAGACACAATCAAGTGAAGAGAATAGCACCAAAGGAAGTGATAATCCCCCTCCAGAATCCTCTGTAACCACTCCAGGTAAATGAGCAGATGTCTCTCATATCGCAAAGCAGCCATCACTCTCCAGGAGAACATAAGCTGCGGGAAGGGACTGGGCCCAGGAATTCCCTGGGACCTGGGAAGTGATGTGAGCAGCAGCTTCAAGCAGCTGTATGTCCCCTGTCTGCTGCTTTCACCCAGAGACCTGGGGAAACATGGGCTGCTCTCTTGGCTTGGAGATGAAATGACTGGCTTTGAAGCAAAAACCATTCGCGGTGAGAGGTCCTCACGTCCAAGCCTCTCCTGAACTGAAGCCCAGAGACAACTGAATGCATGTGTGTGGCTGACACAGCCGAGAACTCATGCGCCCTGGCTGCCAGTCCAGCTCTTTCCATCCCCCATGGGGGCACGACCAGGAAGGAAGGCTGCCAATGGGGGATCTCCCCAGGCCTGGGTGGTATCCTGAAACCCATGGGCCAGTGTATGAGGTAGAGGTCCAAGTACTCCAGCTCCGAGGCCTTCAGAGACTGGGAGCAGGCTGCTCTCACCAAGGACTTCTCATGGCAGGTGCACCAGAGTTACGAGGGAAAGGACTGCCGACAATTGGCCCCAGAGCCAGTGTTGACACAGCATCTGTCCCTGGGTCCCACAAATCTGGTATCTGGAAGAACAACACCCATGTTGGCCATAACATACAGTGGGGCCGTAGGGTCATGGGGCTGTGACATTATCCTCCAATGGCACAGGACCCTCCCCCTCCCCCGCCCAGGGAGGAGACTCCAAAGCTGGGCTCCTGCCTGATTTCTACTCATGGGAAGTTGGGGACACTGTGAAATATTTGATAGGTGGGCTGTGTGGTTATTTGGATCCACTGGGACCACAAGCAGAAAAGATATAAGGAAAAATCAGAAGAATTACTTTATTGGGTTTCCCACTTGAACAGACTTTGTGTTAAAGGTTCTGTTACTCAGACTCATAATTCTGCGTCTTAAACTAGGTAAGGAAGTTAACACCCACTGCCTTATACTTAGCTAGGTATTTCCATGCACACCCTCTGTGAAGTAGAAAGTTTGTAATTTGTTTTTCCTTTATTATTTTCTTCCTTATAATATTTACTATTAACTGTGACAGAAGGTTCAACCATAGCAAGAGCAAAAACAATAATAAATAAGAGAAAGAGTATTAAAATATATAAAATCAAACTATAAACACAGTATATTTACAGAAAAGAAACTAGAATACATCATATTGTTAACAACAGTGCTTCCTAATGGTGAGAATATCAGTGACTTATATTTTTAAAAATTATATTTCCAAGATGTTTCAAAATTCCAGGAATGAGGAACACACATCCTCTGCTGGCTGTGACCCAGGGAGGAGCACCCTGTCCCAAATCACAGGGCTGGCCTTAGAAACCCCAGGACCCACCACCCTAACTCGAGGATCAGGAGAGATTTGGGTTCCTTTGCCAAGGTCACACCAGGGCCTCTCCTTTTGCGGCGCTGGTGAGTTACAGAAATTGTAACCAGGTAACACAGAAAAGCAATTCTACTACAGGGACAGCACTGAACCTCGCAGTTATGGAAATTTAAATGTGGGAGTCAGTCTCATCTTACTCAGGGCGAAGCTGGGACCTGAGCCAGCCAGAGACTGACCCAGTGTCTCTCACAGCTCAGGAGGGACAGCTGGGACGTGAACTCATGGCCCCTGGCATAGCAGACTTAACGTTCTTCTTCAAAGTCAAAAGCAAAGGAATTATTTAATTCTCTACTTTCTTGATCCACTGCCAGTGTTCCCTGCAGGGCTCACCTCCTCACTGTCTTTCCTAGCCTTTTCCTCTCCAACTGTCCAGTGCTGTCCAAGCAGGCTGTCACCCTCTCATACCTACACTGCTGTTAGGGTCTCCTGCCTCCTGCCTCCTGTCCAAACGCACGCTGCCTTCTACTCCACAGTCCCCTGTATACAGCACAACTCTTGCTCATGTAGAGGATAAAACCTTCAGCGTTGCTCTGCTGACTGCGGGGAGAGAACTCCTTAAGTGGTGTCCACGTATTCCAGGAGCAGCTCCAGCCACACGGCTCCTTGTCTCTGCTGCCAACATTGTTTGGTCCAGGAACACCAAGCTTCTTAAAGGTCCCTGGACCCACATATAATGACCTATGCTTCATGCCTTTGCTCTCGTTGTCCCCTCTGCTAGTCACACTGTCTCTGACCCCTTTACCTGCACCATTCCCAACATGTGCACAAAGCTGCAGAATTCCCTGTCTGGTCAGGTTCAAGCATGAATGCAAGTCACCAGCTCTACAGGAGCCTGGAAAATCATCCGCACGCTATGTCAGCTGTCTCATCACCCAAGCTCTGAGCAACATGCACCTGCTCTTCCTGCAGGGGACGTCCTACCTTACTGACCATGAAGAGGTCCTCCTGCTGTACCACGCCCTCCTTGATCTTGCACTGGATTCCAGCTCCAAACTCACTCTCATTGTGGTACAGGCACATGCAGTCCAAGTGCCGATATCCCACATCTATTGTCACTTTCACTGCCTGTGTCACTTCTCCGGGAGTTGCCTGCAAAATGAATGAGATCTGAGGAGCTGCCCTGCTGACCCCCTGCAGCAGCAATAAACCAAGTGCTTAGTAGGCCATGGAGCTTTTGTGCTTGGTTGTTATGCAGCATTTCTGGGACAACAGATTGCTGATGGCAGATTTGTAATGTAACATGATTAAAAATAAATAAAAGAAGCCTTTGCAAAGATCAGGGAAGGGTGATGGGGATTGATTCAATTCTATGCCTCAAATCCAACAGCAACATAAAGGAACGTTTTGGCCTCCTAAGCATAGTTTTCACATCTTCTCCTTAACCTGAGTGCAGGAATGCGTGGACTCCTACACCCAGCCGTGTGCAGAAGACACAGTGCATAAAAGACGGAATTAAAGTCAGGCCAGGAGTCAGGACAGCTAAATCCACCAGGTGTTTACTGAATGGCTGCCAAACGCGTGGCCTTGGCTAGATGCTGAGAATCACAATGAGTGAGTAAGGGGAAAATTTGTAGCATTTACAGGCCTACCTCAAGAAATAAAAAAAATTCGAATAAACAATCTAACTTTGCACTTAAAGGACTTGAAAAAGAAAAACAGAGCCCAAAGTGAATAAAAGGAAAGAAATTATAAAGATCAGAGCAGAAATAAATAAAATAGAGTCTAAAAAATACTAAAAATCAGTTAACCAAGCACTATTATTTGAAAAGTTAAACAAGAAAAAAAGAGAGAGGACCCAAATAAATAAAACCAGTAATGAAACAGGAGAAGTAACAATACTGCAAACAACTATGTGGTAACAATTTGGACAATCTAGATGAAATGGGTAAATTCCTAGAACATACAAAACTTCCAAAAGTAAATCAGGAAAATCAGCAAATGCGAATAGAAAGAGTACAACTAGTGATATTGAAGCAGTAATCAAAAAACTCCAATCAAAAGCCCTGGACTGATGGCTTCACAGGTGAATTTACCAAGTATTCAGAGAAGAACTAACACCTCTATTCCAAAGAATTCAAGGGGAAGGAAGACTCCTGAGATCCTTTTACAAGCCCAGATTTATCCTAATTCCAAAACAAGAAAAAAGACACTACAAAGGAAGGAAATTGCAGGCCAATATCATTGATCAACACATGAGCCTATGAAAAAATCTGCAACACAATACTAGCAAACCCAATTCAGCAATATATTCAAAGGATCATACACCAAGATCACGTAGGATTTATTTGAGGGATGCAAGGTTGGTACAATATCTGCAAGTCAATAAACGTGATACACTGCAGAAACAAAATGAAAGATAAAACCACATGATCATATCAACAGATGTAGAAAAAGCATTTGAAAAAACCTAGTGTTCACTTATGATAAAAACTCTCAGCAAACTGGGAAGAGAAGGAACATACCTCAAGGTAATAAAGGCTTTTTATGACAAACACACAGCCAACATCTCATACTCAATGGGCACAAACTACAAGCATTTCCCTTAAGATCAGGAACAAGACAGGGATGTCTTCTTTCACCATTCTTATATCAACATAGTACTGGAAGTCCTAGCCACAGCATTCAGAAAAGAAGAAGAAATAAAAGGAATCCAAATAAGAAAGGAAGAAGTAAAACTGCCATTTTTTGCAAATGGCATGATACTGTTTATAGAGAACCCTAAAGATTCCACCAAAAGACTACTAGAACTGATGATTTCAGTAAAGTAGCAGGATAAAAAAATACATATTCAGAAATCAGTTGCATTTTTATGCACCAAAAAATGAACCATTAGATAAGGAAACCAAAAAAACCCCCCCAAACGCCCCCCCAAACAAAGTCCCATTCACAAGTGCTTCAAAAAGAACAAAACACCTAAGAATAAATCTAACCAAGGATATAAAAGACCTGTACTTGGAAATTATAAGGCACTGAAGAAAGAAGTTGAAGAAGATAGAAATAAGTGGAAGCACATACTGTGTTCATGGTTGGGAAGAATTAACATCATTAAAATGTCCATATTACCCAAAGCAACCTACAGATTCAATGCAGTTCCTATCAAGATATCAATAATGTATTTCACAGAACTAGAACAAACATCCAAACATTTATACAGAACCACAAAAGACCCTGAAAAGCTTCAGCACTCTTGAGAAAGAAGAACTAAGGTGGAGGCATCATACTATACTACAAGGCCACAGTAATCAAAACATCATCGCATTGGCATAAAAACAGACATATAAATCAATGGAACAGAATAGAGATCCCAGAAATAAACCCATCCCTTTATAGTCAATTAGTATTTGACAAAGGAGACAAAAGCATACAGCAGGCTAAGGGTAGGCTATTCAATAAATGGTGTTGGGAAAGCTGGACAGAAACATGCAAAAAAATTTAAACTACATACAAAATAAACTCAAAATGGATTAAAGACTTAAATGTTAAACTTGAAACCATAAAAATCCTTAAAGAAAACATAGGCAGTAAAATCTCAGACACTTCTTATAGTAATATACATTTTTTCCTGATATATCTCCTCAAGGTAAACAAAAGAAAAATATAAACAAATGGGACTATATCAAACTAAAGAGTTTTTGCATAGCAAAGGAAATCATCAACAAAATGGAAAGACAACCCACTGAATGGGAGAACATATTTGCCAATATATCTGGTAAGGGGTTCATATCCAAAATTTATAAAGAGCTTATACAACCCAACACCCAAAAGACAGTTAGTTCAATTTAAAAATGGGCAAAGGATGTGAATATACACTTCTCCAAAGAGGACATACAGATGGCCAATAGACATATGAAAAGATGCTTGACATCACTAATCATCAGAGAACACAAATTAAAACCACAATGAGATATCACCTCACACCTGCCAGAATGGCTATCATCAATAAGTCAACAAACAAATGTTGGTGAGAATGTGGAGAAATGGAAACCCTCATGCACTGTTGGTGGGAATGCAGAATCGTACAGCCACTGTGGAAAGCAGTATGGAGTTACCTCAAAAAATTAAAAACAGAACTGCCTTATAATCCAGGGATTCCACTTATGGATATTTATCCAAAGAAACCTGAAACACTAACTTGAAAATATGTATGTACTCCTATGTTCATTGCAACATTATTTACCATCACCAAGATACTGAAGCAGCCCACGTGCTCATCAGTAGATGAGTGGATAAAATAACTATGGTACATTTATACAGTGGGATACTACTCAGTGTAAAAAAAGAAAATCTTACCCTTTGCAACAGCATGGATGGACCTGGGGAACATTATGCTAAATGAAATAAAAAAGTCAGAGAAAGTCAAATACTGTGATTTCACTGATATGTGGAATCTAATGAACAAAAGGAATTAACAATCAAAATAGAGACAGACTCATTCACAGAGAGCAGATGACAGCTCTGGGGAGACTGAGGGTGGGTGGGTGGAGGGACTGAGCAAAAAGGAAAAGAGGAAGAACTCTTGGAGGGAGACAATAGTGTGGTGATTGCGGGTGGTGTGTTGAGGTGGAAGAGGGTAAAGGGGAATACAGGGTGATGGAAAAAAATTTTGAGATAAATAAATTAAAAAATAAAAATAAGTATCACCAACAGCAAAAGAACAAACTGGCAATGGCAGAGTTTCTTGTGTATTAATCCTCACACGGAGGATATTTTTATTGATTTGAGGGGGGGGGGAACGAAGAGGGATCGGGGGGGGGAGGAGAGAGAGAGAGAGAGAGATGGCTAGATAGATACCAGGGCGCCACGGGTTGCTTCCCATACCCGTCCCGACCGGGGGTGGAACCACTAACCTAGGTATGTGCCCTGCCTGGAAATGGAACCCCCAACCATTTGGTCACGGGATGAATCTCCAACCAACTGGCCACGCGGCCAGGGCCCTTTATCATCTTCTTGATACAGATAATATGTTCCAGGAACAGCTGTCTGATGTTTGATCTAGTTAGGTGACTGCCATTCTTTCTGCCTGTACCCAATTCTGACAACCTTCTCTTTGGGGCTTTCCCAAACATTATTTCTGTATAATTATGATTTGGCCTCAGTATGAAATATCACAGGGACACCCCCCATTTTCAGGAAATGGGCGATCTAAAAATTCCATCTTTCAAACACAGGAAGCTTCCTAGGGAGGTAGGCTACTCGCTGGGCTGGCAGATGCTGCTGCAGGGTCCCCGCAGATTTCCCCACGCCCTAGGGGCAGAGGTCTACAGCAGTGTCCCGGCAGATGACCCCTCCACGTCCCCGTGAGCCGCAATAAGCTAAGGCGACGCCACTCCCCCACTGTGAGGCCGCAGCACCACCCAGGTGCCCAGGCCCAGAGCAGGTATCTTCTCCAAGCCTCGGAGGGGCGACTGAGGCTGCTGCGCGACTCGAGAGGTGGTGGGAGCCATGGCGGTGGACTCCGGAGGGGCTGGCGGCTAGGATTGCCGGTGGCTCGGAGGCCGCCGGTTAGCGTGCGGCGCGGCGCGGCTCGGGACAGTGGCACGCCCACTGTCCTCGGAGCGCGTGGGACGTTGGGAAGCTCTAGGTATTGAGGTTCTGGCAGGTCCCTGCCTCCTACCTACGTGCTGGTGGAGCACAGTACCCGGAGGGTAGTTAAACCAGGCTGATGGGTTGGGTTCCCGAGGGTCCTAGGGTTGGCAGGGCCACCCCCAGCGCGGCCTGGAGAGGACCTGGGGCGCTTTGTCCACAGCTCTGGGCTCCTGGGTCCAGGGTAAGTCTCTGACGCTCAACCCATAGGAGGGGTCTCCAGGATAAGGAGCGGCGCCTGATTCCTAATCTACAACTGGATGTGCTTGGGGGCGAGGACCCTGAGGGTCCTACAGGTTCATGGGAGGTTGGGCTTTTTTTCTCCGTCAATGACCTTTTGCGGTTAGTCCTGTAATGCTTTCTACTCGTTGAAGTCCTTGGGACAGGAGGCGGCCTGCGGGCCGGGGAAGGGCACTAGAACGCTCCTCCGGGGACCCGGGGCCGGACCACCTTGCTGGAGCCTCAGGTACTCAGGTGGAACTGGGCAGAGTCATTGCCCTGGCTGGCGAGAAGAGGCTTGGAGAGGGACTGGGCGCCCCGGGACAATAGATGGAAACCGAGGAACATGGGGGACTCTGGGTCTCTCTCATACCCTCTGGAGACCTCAGGTCTTGCTCCTTTGCCCCCCTACCCCGCCCCTACCCCTACCCCTGGGGCCTGGGAGCCCCGCTGCCTGGGTGTCTTTCAAACAATCATGGTTTGTTTTTTTTTCTTCTGCTTTTAGGCCCGCGGCTGCAGTGCTAGGGGTAACCACCAGGGGGCCGGCTGTGCCCACTGTAGCAACTGCAGCAGAGAATGGGTCAATTAATTATTCTGGGCTTCCTCCTTCCTCTGACCCAACTTGCACTTTCATTGTTAGCCTCCATCTCCATGTGAGCTGTTCAGAGGCCGGAAGGAGCTGCTTGTGAAAAAAAGCAAAATTACTTGTGGGAACGTCAGAAAATTCTTTATATACAGCTTTCACTTCATATTATGGCCACAAGTATTTTTTGCATTTGCTACTGTTTATATTGTTTGACCCGTCCCTGCCGGTGTGAAAATGAGTCGTCCCTGAACCTGGATGAGACTTGCAGGGTGGGACTGTGAACGCAGGCACGCTGGAGAAGCTGGCACAGTACCAGCTGTCTGCCCTCCAGTGCAGACTACTATGACCCACCTCCCTGTCTGTCTACTGAAACTTCTCCAGCACCCAGCAGGTCACAGATCTGCTGAAGAAAAGGGGAGTGCTTCTCCCCACGACAGCACAGTGGTTTCGCTGCCTCCTCCTAGCTTCATGTCTTGGGAATGTAACCTTACCTCTCTGAGCCTCAGCTTGCTCATGTGAAAACAGAGGTGCTGTGAGGACCCAACTCAGAGGGTTATTGTCAGGACTAAGTGGGAAGCAATCGAGAGTGCTTACCCTGTGCCTGGCCTTGTGGAAAAGACTGCCGAGGGCTGTCGTTTTCTCATTTATGATTTTCTCTTCCTGTTGAAGATGCTCTCTGCTTCAAGCCTCACCTATTTTGTGGTCTGGAAAAAGCTGTTCCCATTTGTAAAATTAATTCCATCTGGGTGTTCCTGTCTGAGGTGTAGCCAGAGCAGGAACCCTGGCCGGCTTGCTGAGGGGCCCCAGGTACACTGAGACATATGCTGAGAAGATTTGTTCTATCAACAATAGGTATGTCAAGTGCTTCCTGTATGCAGGCCCGTTTTCCAGGCACTTGGCATAGTTAAATGAGTGGAACAGATTAAAATCTCTACCCTCTGGGCTTCCATTTCAGTTGGGACATAGGCCAGTCCCATTAGACATCATAGAGGATGCAGGATGTTCAGTGCATCACCCTCCTGGCCTCCTCTAGATATGGATTCCTCTGCCCTCCTTGTCAGATGAGATGGATGACAAACCCCAGGAACAACTAAAGGAGTGGGAGGGCTCCTTTCTTCATGGTGGGGAATATTTGGGGCTGAGGCCAGTTGGGGTCAGCATTTGGGAGATGTGGACTTTACCAGCCTAAAGCAGTTTATGGCTTACATGCAGCTCAGCATGCCTGGCCCAGATCTGGACCACCATGCCTGCCTTCTTTTGACCCAGCTGGATGACCAGAAGCCCACAGAGGCAGCGCCCTAGGGTAAGGTGGTGGGGGTAGGCACATGTGGTCATATGGGGAAGGGTCAGTGCTGGGCACCCCCCGGGGAGGAGCTGGGAGGAGCTGACAGAGGCTGGAGTGGGGACAGGAGCAGATGGGCCTCAGACCATTAGATGGAGTCAGCCTGGGAAGATGCCCTTTTCTGGAAGGCTCTCGGATTTGTTCTGTGTTTGGAGAGGCCCATGGGAAGGCAGGCATGTGAGTGGCCTCTCCTCCTGCAGCTCCAGTGCCATCTCCAGAGGGGTGCTGACTGCAGCACCAGCTCCTGTACCCTCTCAGGAGCTAGATCCTGCTGTATAGCTGAGAACCCAAGGCCTTTTAGTGCTTGAGGCATTTTTGTCATTAGATTTGATGCCATCTCTGGCAGTAGGCCCAGAGCCAGAGGCAAGTGCACAAGCAGTTCTAGCCACAACTCCAGAGCTAGAGTCCAGCTACAGAAGGAGCTCCAGAGCCACCGTGTCTGACCACCTGTGGAGCAGGGGCTGCGCCTGGTGCCTCCCTCAGCACCAGCTCCTGAGGTACACCCAGCAGCAGAGCCGGCCGCCCCTCCCTGATGGTTGTAGCATTCTTAATTTTTCTCTTTATATTAAAAAAATTTAAAACATTGTGTTAAAATTTGATTCAATGTAATGTAACCCTTTAATCATTTTAAACTTCAATTCCCCTATGCTGTGTAACCAGCCTCACTATCTAATTGCAGGCTGTTCTCATCCCCACAAGATGAAAGCTCATACCCAGCCGTCACTCCCTTCCCTAAGCCTTCAGCAACAGCTAACCTGTTTTTGTCTGTTTCTTTACCTAATCTGGATTATTCATATAAATCAAATCATAATATGTGGCTTTTTATGTCTGCCCACAGATTTTAAGATGGACTCATTTTTGCTTTAAAAAAAATTTTAAATAGCATTTTTTTTATTTAAAAGACAAATCCTAGATGAAAAGATTATATGTGAAAACTGAAGCCCTTAGAGTAGATATGTTCAAAATCTTGGGTGGAAACTGCTGTTCTAAGTGTCACTGAGAGTCAAGGGCCATAAAGAAATGGTTGGCTCTTCTGTGGCCATCTAAAAACAAGGAAAACATCATCAGTGGAAAGAAAAATGGAAACTAGAACAACATTCCTCAGAACCCGAGGCCAGAGAAGGGTTTAACAACCTGGTGGTACCAAAAACTCTCAAAAATCACTGCTTTAAAAAGGGTCCAGAAACAAACATGCAGTGCAAACAGGAAGCAGTGCAGGTGGCCGACAATGTGAGATGTTTACCTCCCCGCTGAGGATACACACATTACGGAGAAAGTATGTATCACCATCACTAGCAGGTTTTACATCTGGTGACAACCAGCCCTGGGGACAACGTGAAGAAGCAGAGGCGCCACCAGATCCTCTGGAGAGAATTCTGAAAGGACACTCATCACTGGGAGAACAGCTCACGGGGCCCATTAAGTCCCACAGGTACGTATCTTTACCCAGCTGTGCAGAGCCTAGGAATATATCCAAAATAAATTCTTGCACAATTTTTCCAAGCTATATTTTTAAGACTACTCATTACAGTCCACACAGACTATTCATTACAGGACTGTTGCTCTGGTCCCAGTGCCATCCATGCCCATCCCTCCTGCTAATAACTTAGCTTCTGAGCAGAGCAGCTAGGCCTGCAATCCAGGACAGAGGGAACGGCCAGACTGCCGGCCTCGGCTGCCTGCTCCCTCTCCCTCCAGGCACAAACCCCTTCCTCCCAGTCAGGAAAGCACATGTAGGGCAGCTCAGGCAGTCGCAGGGACAACCTTGAGCCTGCTCCACCCAGGGGAAGCTCTCAATGACAACAACAGAACCTCACTTGAGCTTGAGTGATCAAAGGCCTTTACAAAGCACAGGGAAGTTGGGAAGCTGCTGGAAAGTCAAAGCACCAGACTGGGGGTTTGGAGATGGAAACAGTGCTGAGACTACCTCTGAGGCTTCACTGGAGTGACCCCTGTCCTGCTCCTCTGCCTGCCCCCAGCCCACAGAGTGAGCACAGCCAGTGCCTATGGGAGAGGAGGCTAGTGGTTAGGGGGCACTGAGGTCAGATAGATTCAGTGACCATGGCGAGGTGTTAACTATCTGAGCCTCCATTTCCTGCTTTGTGAAATGGGGATAGCAGTAGCCTCTCATGGTATCATGAAGACAAGTTCAATGAGATTACACTTGGAGGGCCCTTGCCTACACCAAGAGCTCATGTGACATGGGCCTTACAAAGGACCCACTTGGAAAAGGTGACCTGAGGCACATTCTCAGATGGGTGCACTGTGAACTCCTATAGCTATACCTCATGTGACAAGAGTTGTCGAAGTGCCTATCCCCTGTGTCTTCAGGATGGGACTCTGAAAAAAGTAAAGCAGGTATTTGCCCAACTATGTGTGAGCAGTAGGGGCTACAGCATAGGAGGAAGTCAGTCCTGGGTGCCCAAGGTATAGCTTGAAAAATGACAGCGAATTATTGTTAACTGAACTAGGTGGTGACTCCAATCACTACTGTCTTCTAGATGTTTCACCCCCTAGTATTTGGCCTTCAGTTTTTGATCTTGGAAGTGTTTTTTTTCTCCATACATGCTAGTAAAGACCTCCAAAAGCCATCCGTGTTCAGCAGGCAGGACCAGCAATACCTTCACCATCCAACCTCAGGGGTGTATCAGCTGCCAGTCCTGTCAGTTTAGCTCACAGGGATCTTGATTGTCTTTCCTTCCACAAGACATCACACTGGCCCACTGTATCAATAACATGCTAATTGGATCCAATGAGCAAGGAGTAGCAACTACTCTAGACTTTATTGGTAAACGTGTGCATGACAGCGGGTGGGAAATCCAACTAAATTCAAGGGACTCCATTTCAGTGACATGCCTA
This sequence comes from Pteronotus mesoamericanus, assembly GCF_021234165.1. Classification (NCBI taxonomy): domain Eukaryota; kingdom Metazoa; phylum Chordata; class Mammalia; order Chiroptera; family Mormoopidae; genus Pteronotus; species Pteronotus mesoamericanus. The sequence goes on from NW_026555060.1 coordinate 31,818,552, forward strand.
GGGGTCAGTGGTCTAGGGCATGTCAAGATATCTCTCCCAAGAAAGATAAATTGCTGCACCTGGCCCCTCCTTCCACCAGAAAAGGCACACCGCATAGTGGCTACTTTTGATTTTTGTGGCAACAGATTTCTCATTTTGACATATGGCTCTGGCCCATTTATCCAGTGAACTAGAAAGCTGCTAGTTTTGAGCTGGGCGCAGAACAAGAGAAGGCTCTGCAATAGGTCCAGGCTGCCACGCAGGCTGATCCAGCAGGTCCAATGGTGCCTGACATGTCAGGGGCAGTCACGGTTGCTGTGTGGAGCCTGCCACAGCCCCTTTGGTGACTCAACACACAGGCCCTTGAGATTTGGGAGCAAGGCCCTGCTGTACTCTTTAGATAACTATGTTATATTTTATACAATATGTAAAATATTTATTATATACTTTACCATGTTACAAATGTATTATTAATATATAAATTTATGTATCAATATTAATATTTTCAAATAGTCTTATAAAATAGATACATAATATATAATTATATATGTATATAAATATATGATTATACTCTAGTGTATGTAACTATATACTGTATAATATGTGATCTTTGTATGCTATTGCCTAATTGCTCTGTCTAGAACTGCCAATACTGTGTTGAGTAAAAATGGGGGGAGTGTGCATCCTTGCCTGTACCTGACCTTACAGCAAAAGCTTTCAGTTTTCCCCCACTGAGTGTGCTGTTAGATGTGGGCTTTTCATAAAAGGCCTTTATTGTCTTGAGTAATTTTATTCCTAGTTTATTGAGTAGTTTTATCATGAAAGGCTGTTGAATATTGACATGTTTTACATCAACTGAAATGATCACATAGTTTTTCCCTTCATTTTGATAATGTAGAGTTTTTTTGTATGTTAAACCATCCTTAGGACAGACTCTCTCATGTTAGGCTTTTGCCCTTATGCCTTCATGAACATTTGTGTGGGAGTCTATACGATTCCTTGGCATGCCTGCCCTCACACACTACTTCACTGCCTTGATTTCTATAACTTAAGGAAAAGTCTGAGTGGCTGGAATTGTATGTTCTCTAACTTTGTTCAAGATTATCCTATTCTTGGCCCTTTGTATTTCTTTGTAAATTTTGAAATTAGCTCTTCAATTTCTACAAAGAGATACCTGTTGAGGCATTTTTTATAGGGATTGTATTGAATCTATAAATAAAATCTAGGAGAGCTGACATTTTAACATTATACTAAGGAAAGAGACACCAGAGCTTAAAAAGAAAGAAATGATAAGCTGGGAACAAATATTTGCAACTCATACCTCAGGAAAAGGGCCTAATATCCTCTATAAATAAAGAGATCCTAGGAACTGATGAGAAAAAGAGCAGCCACAAAATATAAAATGGACAAAATATATCATCATATACTCCACAAAAAATAAATAGCCTTATACACATGAAAAATGTTAGTCTCAATTATATGACAAAATTACTAAATCAAGAAGATTGAGGATATACTATGAAGCTGTATAAAATAGAAACTTTTATTCATTAGTGGTGGGGAATGCCTGTTGCCTTCCAATGGAGGCAGTTTGGCCACATCTATCAAAATTGCAAATGTCTTTGCCCTTTGATTCAACAGCCCCAAGGTCAGGGCATTTATCCCATGGAAACACATATACTCAACGTGTGCAATGGTTATGCACTGCAGCCTTCTTTATATGAGAAAAAATTGAAAACCACCAATTTCCATCATTGTCACTCAGATTATATGAGTTATGGCCATCCCTGAGATGGAATACAATGCAGGTAGGGAAAAGATCAGGAAGAAAGAGTGAAGAAAGGAAGATCTTTTTCTACAAATTTACAAAAATCTCTCCCTGGTCCTGATTGCTCATGGGGCTGGACCTCGTTGCTCTGCCCCCCACCCCCACTTCAAGCTGGCTTTTTTAAGCACCTGGAATCATGACTTGACTAGTGTGCCATCAATGCCAGAGTCTTTGTGGCCAGTGGGGGTTAAAGGCCGGGAATCTGGGCCAAGCGTAGACAGTGATCAGAAAAGGGATCCTAGCCAGTCTCCTGGAAGACATTACCAAGTTCCTTTGGAAAACTCAAACCCCAGCTTCTGTTTTTACCAGTGGGAAGACAGATTACAGGGATGTCTTTGACTGTCTCATAGAATCAAGGAAAACTTCATGGCGGAACCTAGGAATGGTTTCCTACTGCCCATTTTAAAGATGGCAAAACTGAGGGAAGTTAAGGGAATGGCCACAAGGGATCAAGAGTAGCATTGGTGCTCAGACCAAGGGGCCCTTGTGCCCTCCAGCTGCACCCAGGTTGACCCTGAGCTGCTGGACAAGGACACGTGAATGACCTGCTGATCCTGGCAGCTGCTCTGGCTTGTCTGTGACCCACATTCCTTCTTTAAGTCCTGCTGCAGTCAGCTTCCTCTAGTAGAACCTAGTAGGCACTTACCTATGCACTGAATCAGTGTAATGCTCCCAACAGGCCTATGAGGTGGCTGCTCTCATTTTACAGACAAGAGACCTGAGACACGAAATGTCTTGGGTCAACTGGTTCATTCACTGATGGCACTCAGCACCTGTGCACTGCTCCCTGCGGTGTGTAGGCAGCTGGAATATAAATGTGAACCCCAGACACCTTCCCTGCCCTCAGAGCTCACAGAGCAACAGGTGGGACAACATCTAACCCACAGCCAGTAAGTGGCAGCTCCAAAGCTATGGCCACCTCTAGCACAAGGCTGTACACACCTGTGGAGTTAAGAGATAGCTCTGGCACTTGCTATAGAGCTAGATGTAGGACCAGCTACAAAATTAGAGACACCTCCAGCTTGAAAAGTTGGACCAGCTTGAGAGTTCAAGGCCAGTCCTGGTTCAAGGCGCAAACCTAAAGCAATACCCATAATTCACTCTCTCACCAATTCTGGTACTGGTGCCAGAATTAGAGTCAGCCACAGAACTAGAGCCAATTCTAGAACCAGCTTTAGCACCACTCCCTGAGCTAGAGCCTGCTCCAGCACCAGCTCTGGCACCAGATCCTATGCCAGTTCAACAGCCAAAGCCAGCTGCATGTCTAGCATCAGCTGCAGCACAGGCTCCAGTGCTAGAGGCCCCCTTGGCAGCTCCATCAGTATCAGCTCCCAAGCTACAGTCAGCACCTGCTCCAGTACTGGAACCGCCTTTCTCTCCTTGTGATGATAACTTTTTAAAAGAATGTTTTCCAATTCACATACTTATGGTTTGCTGGATTTTACGTTTTAAAGTTTACATACAGTGAACATTTACCTTTAATCATTTCTAAATTGTACAATTCAGTTGCATTAAGTAAATTTAATATCCTGTGCAATTATCACCACTATTTACCATGCCAAGCAGAAATCTTCTACATATTAGTGCAGATGCCAGGCTTTGCCAGGAACCCCAGACCTGCTTTTAGCTCTGCAGGACCCCAGGAGCCCTGCTCAAGGAGCTTGGCTCTTTCTGTGGGTCAGAATTGGAAACACTGGCATCAGGAAGGGTGCCAATTTCCACATCCCTCACTCCCTGACCATCACTTACCTCCTTTCTGTTTCTTTGAGGTTCCTTATCCTCACCTGTGGGCCCCTCCTAAGCACAGCTGACCCTCTGCCCATGTCCCGCCAGAGCTGAAGACCCCTAGCAATGCCAACCTGTTCTATATCACGAGCCCTACCACCAAATGGGACTTTGTCCTGCAAAGTGGACTTTCACCAAAGGGTGAAGGTCAGGCCTGGAGCCAGGCCAACCCTCCCTATCATGAAGCAGATGGTACTCCAGATTGCAAGGACACATTCTAATTGGTCCCTAGCACTGGCCAGCACAGGGCCACATCCCCCAGGGCCTGGCTATTCAGGTAGCCAAGCACTTACAGAGTGCAGTGTCCCAGACCAGGTGGGCATTTTCTGCTTAACCTGCCAACTCAAGTCACCTGGGAGTCCAGATTCACCTTGAAACTCTCCTGCTGCAGCCTCAGTGCCTGCCCCTCAACGGGCGGGCCTGGCCTCCACCTGTACACTCATGGGCCTGGGCGTCTTCTGCTCTTTGGGAACGAGAAGACTAGCTGACACTTGCCAAGGAGTGCTGGCAATGAGCATAGCATCCTGCCCACCTCAGGGCAGTCCCTTCTGTACCCTTCCCTCAGTCCTCTCAAGTGCAGGTCATGGCCACTGGTGCCCACAGCATACCTCACCATCTAGCCACAAGGGACAGTACATCTTCACACTTAGTCCTTGGAAAAGTTCGAATGTGTCCCCTGCCTTAGCAACAGGGATGTGCTGATGTGCTCAGTCAGCTCCTCCAGTCTTCTGGGAAAAAGATCAAGGTGAGCTTTCCTGGGGTTCCCATTGGCCAGGACACGAAGATCTCACCACTCCATTTCCCTGACATATCTTACCCTTCTCAGCCTCTCCCTTCCTAGAATTAGGTTTGGCATGCCTGGCAGTCTGGCATTTACGGCTTTCGCTGCCCCCACAGTTCTGGAAGTCAACAATGCCATCATCCCTGGCCATCCAGGCATAGGTCAGCTCCCAGCAGCTCCTCTTCCTCTTCGGCTCCCACCACACCTGTGGTGACCTTGTCAGTGTGGATGTGGACAATGGCAACATGTTCCAGATCATTCTGGTGAGCTGGGCAGGTGCATTGTCCCTGGTCCCCCTAACTTAGACCTATCTCAGTACAGACCTCTCCTGAATGGCTACTTTGAAAAGTAGCAAGCTCTGGGATTTCTAGTTATCATGCCATTTCTGAGAAGAGGCAGATGGCCACCAGAGTCCCCAACTGTACACAGGAAGCCACTGAGGCAGGCCTCATTTAGAGCTAGAGGCAGCTCCAAAACCAACTGCAGTCAGAAACAGGACCACATACAGAGGTAAAACCACCATAAGACTCAGAAAGAGCCAGTTACAACACTGACTCTAGAATCAGTTACAAAGTCAGAGCCTGTGCCAGCACCACCTCCTGCACCAGCTTCACAGCTGCAGCCAGCTCTGTCATCAGCTCGTGAACTAGAAACTGCTCCATCATCAGTTCTAGCACCATCACCAGAAAAAGAACTAGCTCAGGCAAGAGCTCCAATACCAACTCTAGAATTAGAGTCCACTTTATCATGGTCTCCTGTGCCAAATCCCGCAACAGTTGCATTACCACCTCTAGAGCTAAAACCTGTTCCAAAGAGATTGCAGAATTAGAGCAGTGCCAGGTTGGAACTGAGACCAGTACCAGTTTCAGAAGAAGAGTCAGGTCCAGAACTAGTTCTAGCATCAGTTCTAAGCTAAAGCCTATACCAGCTCAAGAGCTTATATCAGTTGTTACAAGAGCTCTAGCTGTAGCTCCAGCACCATGACTACCAGCTACTCCAGAGATAGTAGCCCTGTCATTAGTTTGGGAACTGTCTCCAGCACCAGGTGTAGACCTATAACTGGCCTCCACCTCAATGATAGAGCCACTGTGAGTTTCAGAGCTAGAACCAGCTCCAGAAACAGCTCTAGAACCAATACCTAACCTAGAATCAGCTCTAGCACCTACTCCAGAATGAGGGCTAATGTAGACTCCACAGGAAGAGCCAACTAAAGCTCCAGACCAACAGTAGTTCTAGAACTAGAACCAGGTTTGGTGCTACCTTTAGTGCAAGCTTATGAGATACTGCTAGCAGCAGCTCCAAAAACAGAGCCTTCCTGTCCCTGGTCTGTGGGGACATCCTTTTTCTTCTTTTGTAGCTGTTTCTGTTTCTTCTTTTCATATACTTTATGGATTCCTGTATAAAATTCATGTTAAATCGAGTTTACTTATTAAGCCATTTTAAATTGTACAACTACATGGTGTTAACTACATTCACTATGCAGTGCACTATCTAGTTCCAGAACATATTCATCACCCTAAGCAGAAATCCTGTACCCATTCAATTAATCCCCTATCCCCATGCCCCCTGCTCCCTGGCAACCATACCTGTTATTCATTGACCTATTTAGGGTATTTGCACAAGTGGTGTATCACAAAAGATGTGGCCTTTTGCAAAGTGTTTCTTTCACATAGCACAATGTTTTCCAGGTTCATCCACATTGTAATACACATTAATATCTCCTTCCTGGTTTTGGCTAATATTCCACTGTATGCATATATGACTTTATCCATTCATCTGATGGAGATTTGGGTTGTTTCCATTTTTCAGATACTGTGAATAGTACCACTATGAACATATATACAGGTATTTGTTTGAATACCTGTATTAATATCTTTTGGGTATATATGCTGGATTGGGATTGCTGGGTGCTGGGTCAAATAGTAATGCTACACTTAACTTTTCTGAGGAACTGCCAGCCTGTTTCCCACAGCTACACTACCATTTAACACTGTCCCCAGCAACGTATGATGCTGCAAATTCCTCAACATTTTCTCCAACAGTTATTTTCTGTTTTTAAGTTACAGCCTCCTCAGTGGGTGTGAAGTGTTATCTCATCGTGGTTTTTGATGTTGCATTCCTTCTGTTTTCACATGTGTATTGGCCCTTTGTGTATCATCTTTGGGCAAATGTGTATTCAAGTATTTTATCCATTTTTAGTTGGACTGTTTGCATTCTCGTTGTTGAATTATAGGAATTCTATATATATTTTAGATTTTTTTCCCATTCTATGGGTTGTCTTCTCAATCTCTTGAGAGTGTCCTTTCATTAAAAAACAACTTAACTTTGATGACTCTCAATTTGTTGTTTTGTTTTGTTGCTTTTGCCTTTGGTGTCATATGTAAGAAACCATTGCTATTCAATGGTCATGATTTGTCTGTTTTTGTCTAATAGCGTTACTCTTTTTCCTTTTTTAAAAAGATTTTGTTTATTTAATTTTAGAGAGAGGGGAAAGGACGGAGAAAGAGAGGGAGAGAAACAGTGATCAGTTGCCTCTCTCAGGCTCCCCACTGGGGACCTCACCCACAACACAGGCATGTGCCCTGACTGGGAATCAAACCAGTGACCCTTCAGTCTGCAGGCCATTGCTGAAGCCACTGAGCCACATCAGCCAGGGCTAATAGTGTTTTTATTTTAACTCTTAAATTTAGGTCTATGATTCATTTTGAGTTAAAATTTCATATGGTGTTAGTAAAGATCCAAACTTTGCTCTTTTGCATGTAAATGTCAAGTTTTTATAGCACCATTTGTTGAAAAGACTGTTTTTGGCTATGGTCAGTATGGCTTAGTTGTAGTACACATTATGTAGTACTCATCCCACAAAATGAAAGGTTGCTGGTTCAATTCCTAGTCAGGGCAGATCCCTGGGTTGCAGGTTTGGTCCCCAGTTCAGGTGCATATGAGAGGCACCTGATTGGATGTTTTTTCTCACATCAATGTTTCTCTCCCTCTCTCCCTCCCTTCCCCTCTCTCCAATAAATAGACTTTATCTCATATAATGTTCCTGTTACCAATCTTGAAAATCAATCAACCATACATGTATAGGTTTATTTCTTGACTCTCGGTTGTATTCCATTGACCTGTGTGTTTTGACCTTCTCTGTTGAAACTTTGCTGAAAATATTTATTGGCTCCAACAGGTTTTTGTTTATTTTTATTTTTATTTTAATTCCTTAAGATTTTCTACATAGAACCTCAAGCCCTTTTTAAATAGAGATGCTTTCACCTTCCTTTCCAATTTTGGGGTCTTTTTATTTCTTTGTCTTTCCTAATTGCTCTGGCCTAACTTCCATTAATATGTTGAAATTAAGTAGAGGGAAAAGGCATCTTTGTATTGTTCTTGTTTTTAGAGATAAAGCTTTCAGTCTTTTACCATTGAGTATGATGGTAGGTTTTAGGTTTTCATAAATATTCTTTATCATGTTGAGAAAGTATCTTTTTGTTTTATTGAGCTCTCTTATCATGGTTTTGTACTTTGTTACATGCTTTCTCTATCAGTTGAAATGATCATGTGGTTTCTATTCCTTCACCTTATTGATACGGTGCATTACATTGGTTGATTTACCTACTTGAACCCTTGCATTCCTTGAACAAACTGCACTTGATCATGATGTAAATCCCTGTCAATATGCTTACTTAATTCTCTTTGCTAGTATTTTGTTGAGGATTGTTGCATATTTATTCATAATGGATTCTCGGCCTGTAGTTGCCTTTTCTTGTGAGGTTTTTGTCTGCTATCAGTGTAGAATGGTGGCATCACAGAATGAGTTAAAAAGTATTTCCTCCTCACCCTAGCTTGTGTGGCTCAGTTGGTTATTGTCCCATACACTAAAAGGTTGGGGGTTCAAATCCTAGTCAGAGCACATACCTAGGCTGCAGATTTGATCCCTGGTTGGGGTGTGTATGGGAGGGAGGCAACCAATTGATGTTTCTCTCTCACATCAATGTTTCTCTCTCTCTCAAGCCAATAAACACATGAAAACAATTTTAAAGTATTCCTCCTTATTTTTTATAGATATTTGAGGATCACTGGTATCATAGTTTCCAAAATATTTGGAAGATTTTAGATTTTCCATGTATTCTTGAGTCAGGTTTGGCAGTTTGTAGGCTTTTAGGAATTTACCCATTTCACCTAGCTTAATCAATTTTGGGGCATACAATTGTTTTTAGTATTCTCTTAATAATCTTTTTTATGTGGAGTCATTAATAATGTCCCACTGTCATTTCTGATTTTAGTCATTTGAGCCTCCTTTTTCTTAAGACAATCTAGCTAAATATTTGTCAATTTTGTACATCTTTCCAAGAACGAACTTTTGTTTGAATTGTTTTCTTGACTGCCCATCTGTTCTCTATTCCATTTATCTCTGCTCTAATGATTATTCTCTTCCTTCTGCTTACTTTAGTTTTACTTTCCTCTTCTTTTCCTAGTTTGCCAAGGGCATCTTCTAATCAGCCCCCAGCACTGGTCAGGCACAGAGCCATACCCTCCAGGATCTAGGTTGTCAGGCAGGTAAGCACTTACAGACGGGAGACTAGGCTACCAGGGCATTTTCTGCCCCAACTGCCAGCCCAGGTCACTCTCAGATTCCCCTTTTTCCCTGAAATTCTCTTGCTGTTGAAAATATACATGGTGTCATATATAAGAAACCAGCTGGTCAACAACTGATTTGAACTTCCAGAGACCACTCAGAGCCTTGGGTGCCTCCTTCCCTCTGGGATCCAAAAGGCTAGTTTACTTTTGCCAAGCAATACTGACATGGGTGTGGAGCCCTGCCCACCACCTATCATGGCCTCTGTGCACTTCCCTTGTGTCTTCCTGGGTGTGGGTCACTGCTACCTGTACTCAAGGGCACCCACTCTACCTGTACTCAATGGGCCTGACCTCTGCACAGCCAGCCCTTCCATTCAGCCACAAGGACCCCAAGGGAAAGCCCAGGACCAGTAGCAGCTCCAAATCTTGTGACCATTAAATATACAGTTCTACCTCACAGTGGGGACTTGCTGGTGTGTTCAGTGACAGAGAGCTGGTGTCCTCCAGCTCTGAAGATCAATATAAGCTTTTTCCTGGAGTTCTGTCAGCACTGCCATGGAACCTTCCTTCTCAGTGCCAGTGTCCCCCAACCTGCACCCATAGAAGGAGCCAAGAAGCCCCAGTTTCTAAAAGTCCTGGATGCTGCCCGTTGGCATGGAGGGCCCTGCAATCTGGGGCTTCTGCTGACCTTACCATCCCTCATTGTTCTGGAAGTCAACCTCCTCCTTGCCCCCCCAAATCTACACTATCAGTTTGACCTCAAGCAGTATCTCCTTGTCAGCTTCCACCATGCTCATGACGGCCACACACAGCCACAAGCACGGCATCTCTGAGGACTGCAACTCCATCTCCTCGCTGTTGTTTGATATCCACAGCAGGCGGGAGGTGCTGCTTCATCCCTGCCAGCCTGGATTGGAGGTCAACAGCAACACGGACAAGAGCACCCTGGTGATCTCCACAGGCAGGGTGGTCCCCTCACTTGGACCTCTCTGCATGTAGACCTCTCCTGAATAGTTACTTTGACAAGTAGCCAGTTCTGGCCCTTCCAGACAGCACATCTTGTCTTGGGAGGCAGACAACTACCACAGCCCTCCACTGTACACGACACTGAAGCAGGTCTCATCTCACCCTTGGGGAGCTCTTTGGGACCCATGCTTTGGTAGTTGTGGATAACTATGTGTTCCACTCAGCTCTCAGATACTGATAAGACTACCTGGATTGTTGTTTCCTGCCCACCATCCATCTGCTGTGACCCCTTACTCCTTGCCTGGCATTCAGAGCTCTGTGTGCTCTGGTCCTTTTGCCCTCCCAGTCCAGCCTCCCTAGAGCCTTCCCTGCAAGCCCTGGTCCTCCTCACAGCTCCTTGCCTGCAGTATCTCTCCCCATTGCCTGACTCCCCCCACCTCAGTTCAGCCTTGGTCGCTTAAGAGCTGAGGGACCTTGAGTTCTGGTACCACTGCCCATCTATAAAATGGAGTGCATTCACTGAACATGGTGGGGGGAGGGTATTCCCTAATAATCATAATTACCCCCAACACTCACTCTACTCTTATTGTGGGGCCACCTCCTCCCAGGACTCCTTTCTGCCCCATTTCACCAAGAGAGAGGCTGAAACTTGTGTCCTAGGGTCCTGCCAGACAAAACAGGGACATAGAGAAGGGTGAAGGGGCAGCCTGAGTTTCTCCCTGCCTGGACTCAGTGTCCACTGCTGTCTCTAGGACCCCCTGACCTAGCTGTGCACAGAGACTGCTCCTGGGGTATAGTCCAGGGATGCGGACAGTGGGACGGGGGTTATTCCAGAACTTTCATGTCCGCAGAATTCTGGCAGGAGTAGGGTGACACAGCAGTTCCAGGGGTTGTCGGGTCTCAGAGCAGCAGCTGCTAGGGTCGAGTGGTACATACAGGGATGGGAACCATTGGTACACTGTGCATGCTATGAGGCAGCATCTCATGCACACACTGTCTGCAACCCCCATTTGGGCCCCACCATGAATATGAGGCTGGCTGCTCCACCAGAAGTCCACATGAGGTGGGAGGCCGTATGTCCCCTGAGTGTGCCCCACCGCCCCCACCCAGGGGCCAGGTCCATGTTGAGCCAGGCTCACAAGGTTCCATCTCCAGTCCTCACGCTGCAGTCATGTAATTGAGGCCAGAGTACGGACTGGCCCAGGATGGGAGGTGGGTGTCCAGATGGGAAAGGAGGGCTCCAGCCTCCTAGTCTAGGGCTCAGCCATCCGGAGGGATTGCTTTGGGAATGACAGCCTCTAAGATCCTGGGGATCCCTGCCCACTCTTCCTATGTGGGGCCATTTCTTCTAGGCATCCCCACACTAGGGCTGGTGCACACGTGCACAGAAACACACCACCCCCTTCTAACTATCCATCTATGTGTTTAGTATGCAGAGAACATTTTTGAAGTAGATGAGAGACTTAGCAGTATTACCTGTGGAATAGAGCAATAAGATATTAGACATAAAAGCATTCTGGATGTTGTGAGGTTACTTTTACAATACACAAATCGTTTTTTTTTTTTTAATTTTCAAAAATAGATTATAAATTGCAGCAATGTGAGAAAAATATTTTTATATTTCTTTGAGCAGGCCAAAACTGTAGGGCTAACATGTTTTTATAGACATCATTTTTTAAATAATTGTTTTATTGTTGATTACTTGTAGAGAAGACTGACAAACTGTAAATTAAGACCTCACTATTTAGAATGTGCTTCACCTAAGCTTGGGGAATATTATGTGACTCTGTAGAAATGGATTTACTTAGGAAATACAACTAAGGAAAATAATTGTATGATAAAAAAGTTACCTATTAATTGTAGACTTCAATTTGGTTCTCCTGCCCTCTAATGGTCATTTCTCAAACTGCAGACAAAGCCATATTAAGGTGAAACATTTGAAACTATAAAAATACAACCCAGGTGTGTGAATCACATGTCAAATTTTGGAGACTGGAAGAACCTCAGAAATTTTCTCACTCAGTTTCTTCATTTTAACTTTGCAGCATAATCACTATATTTCAGTTACTTACTCTCTTGAGATTACAGACAAAATTGAATTCTGGCATCTCCTATTTGACTTGATAAATTATACAAAATTACAATAATTTTCTGTAATTTTTTTTTCATAGTATAACTTTAGTCTTTGCAACTACTGCACAAAGGGTGTTTTGCAAATAAATACTTTCAAATGTACTCTTTCCTACTGACTTCTTTATGTACTATATTTTTAAATTTCTCATGTACACATTGTGAAGTATACACAATATTATTCAGGCATCATGAGAAAATAAAGTAATATTAAGGGATATTAATAAAACTTAGGAAGTGGTTTCAGGTACTGAGTTTGGTGCCTTAACTTTTCTTCTTTTAAAAATCTGTATCGTTGATTATTTGAATTAAGTTATTTAAACAGAATTATTTGGTAGTATATTTTAATGTTTTAACATATTAGCTTAAGCAACATTTATGTATATTTTCATGTTAATATATGTCAGCCTCAAAAATCTAGGTTCTATAAAAATCAAGAACCAGGACCCATTTTAGAGAAGGCGGGTTTTTAGAAAGTCTAAAAACAGATTTTTTTCATTTTTAATTGAAGAATTTTGATGCAGAAACTAGAGCTTAGTGTCCTTTCCATGATAGACAGAAAGTAGAAGCTTGTGGGCCAAGAAAAAGGTTACCCTGGAAAAGTTACATTGTACCGTATCATGATTTCAGATAAAAATGATTATTGACTTCAAACAGATTTATCAATGTCTATACTTTTAAAGTCCTTTGCCTAAAATAGCTTCATTTAAAAAATTCCTCGAGCATTTCTCTAATAGCCAGTTCCAAATGAGATCATTTCTGATTAAACTGTTAGTCATCTACAGACAGGTCACCTTGGTTAATTTCAGCCAGTAATGACTTTTCCTCCCTTGCATTTCTATGACATCCTGCTTATGCTGCGTACACAACACTAACTTCACACTTAAGAACAATTGGACAATCCCTGAGAACGAAAAAAAAAAAAAGAGAAACATCTTGTAAGAGTTTAGCGCACAAAGCCCATATATAACAGTCAGGCTTAGCTGTTTGTAAAATAACCAGAGATGTGTCTAGAAATGTGTGACTCTTCACAGGTACAAACTGAAGTCTCAGGGAGGCGGACCAGAAACTCAGCCAGAAACAGAAAAGCTCAAATATGGGGCCAGTTGAACTATCTCCTGTGTGAAGAGAGTATTAAAATATTCATGTAACTGTGTTTGTTAATTTAATAACAGCTATGTGAAACACTTAAAACCTATTGTTCAAAATATTAATTCAAGCAATTCTTACCTCTACTCCCAGGAAACGGGTATTCCTATTAACCACAGATTCATGATGAATAAACTGAAATAGACATGTTCAGTAACTTCCAGGGTTTCAATCTAGTAAATGATGGAGCAGGGATATTTCCTGGGTTCTAGGGTCAGCACACATAAACACCCCCACTCTATTCTGCCTCATTAAAAATGTTCTACCTTGGTGAGGATTATTTCTGTGTCTATTTGACTGGTCTACGGGATGCTCAGATAGTTGGTCAAACACTTTTCTGGGTGTTTCTGGATCAGATTAACATATCAGTTGGTAAAGCAGACTGCCCTCTCTAATATGGACAGATCTCATGCAACCAGCTGACGCCCTGAATAGAATAAAAAAGCTGACTGTCTCCTGAATAAGGAATTCTTCCTGCCTGACAGCTTTTGAGGTAGCACATTGGTCTTCTGACTTAGACTCGGAATATAATTTACACCATTAGCTCTCCTGGTTCTCAGGCCTTCGGACTGGGACTGAATGACACCACTGGTTCTCCTGAGACTCCAGTTTGACAGCTGATGTTGGGACTTCTCAGACTTCATAATTATGTGAACCCACACACATACATATAAGTACGTAGTCTGGGAGAACCCAGACTAAAACAGATTTTTATCTTGAGAATGGGGAGATTACACACGACACCTTCATGTGGTAAGCTCTCAAGAATGGGGAAATGTATGTTATTTTTCCATGTATATTCAGCATCTGTTCTAATTCCTGCTGCAGTGTACACTTCCTAAACTAAGCATGTGTTTACTGTGGAGGGAGAAGTGTCCAGATAGTAAGGATTTGCTCTTACTCTTTTCACATAGCACCGGTAGGGAAAGAAAGGAGTCAGACTTTGAGGAAGAGGAATCATTCTTTTATTCACTTATCAGACACTTACATGTGTATGTAGTATGTAGTATGTAGTATGTAGTATAAAACAGACCTTGAACTCAGTGAAAGAATAAGGAGATAAAATACGTAATTCCTACCTTCGTGGACCTCACACTTTTTAGGATAAGTAACATCTATATGGATAAAATCCTAATTAACAGGGTGACTTCCATATTAATCTTAAATAGGTGTGGACCTAATAAATGGAGCTTCTAAATATATGAATTCAAAGCTGATAGAACTGAAATGAGAAACAGATCCACAATCATAGTTTCAATATGCTTATCAGTAATTGATATTAACAAGTAGACAGAAAATCAGTTAGAAGAGAGAATACCTGAACAACTTCATCCACCAACGAGGCATCACTGGCAGGTACAGGGCACTGAACCCACACAAAGCAGAATGCGCATTCTTTTCAGGAGGACCTGGAACACTGTATTCTGCGCTGTAAAATGAGCTTAGTTATGTTTAAAACGATTGAAATCTAACAACATTTGCATCCCTTCTGGCCACAAACCCTTTCCTCTTTGGGTGCAGATGGTGAGCTCGGAAGGGAGAAGGTTGCATGCAGCGGTGACAGGCAGCAACTGCTTGCAATTGTACGAACCTGACCGCAACAACGTCGGACGACGTGAGGGCAGAGGAAGATTGTGAGAGATGTGGAAGACGACCAATGAACAAGGCTCGACCCCTTTTAGTGACGCGACTAGTAGGCGAGGCCTATCAGCCTGGAGTCGCCCCCCTGTTTCTGGCTTGGGTAACTGGATGTTGATTCGGCTTCCCAAAAAATTAAAATAAAAGGCCCCCTCGACTTTTATTTTCCTGCAACAAGAAGAACTGCTCTAACTCTTCTTCTTCTTCCTCAAGCCCCGCCCTCTTACCTACCAGCGGTGGAGAGGGCTCTGCAACCGAAAAGGGGCCGAAAGTGCCGCCGAATTCCGAGGAACGGAAGTAGATTTTACGGAGAGCCGTAAAACACGTTCCTTTCCGGTTCACGACAGCAGCTGCGACCATCTCTGCCGGCCGTCCTCGGGTAAGCGCCTCTGCCGACCCTCGTGAATTCACTTCTTTCCTCATTCCGGGACCTTCCCTACTGTCGCCCCCGTAACGTTGGATCATGTTCAAGAAATTTGATGAAAAAGAAAATGTGTCCAACTGCATCCAGTTGAAAACGTCAGTTATTAAAGGTATTAAGAACCAGTTGACAGAGCAGTTTCCAGGCATTGAACCATGGCTTAATCAAATCATGCCTAAGAAAGATCCGGTCAAAATAGTGCGATGCCACGAACATATAGAAATCCTTACAGTAAACGGAGAGTTACTATTTTTTAGACAAAGAGAAGGACCTTTTTACCCAACTCTAAGGCTACTACACAAATACCCTTTTATCCTGCCACGTCAGCAAGTTGATAAAGGAGCCATCAAATTTGTACTCAGTGGAGCAAATATTATGTGTCCCGGCTTAACCTCTCCCGGAGCTAAGCTTTACCCTGCTGCAGTGGATACGGTTGTTGCAATCATGGCAGAAGGAAAACAGCATGCTCTGTGTGTTGGAGTTATGAAGATGTCTGCAGAAGATATTGAGAAAGTCAACAAAGGGATTGGCATTGAAAATATCCATTATTTAAACGATGGGCTGTGGCATATGAAGACATATAAATGAGTCTCAGAAGGAAAACGCTTGGGCTAAATATGGACATTGTGCTGTGTGTTTTGTGTCTGTGTATGACAGCATGAAGACAGTACCTCTATGGTTATGCTGAATAAATTCAACAGATGCTACAAAAAAAGTAAAGATTTGGAGCGAGTCCGTATGTCTGTGTATCTGTGTCGTTTTCTGTGTGTTTGTGTGAGTGTGTATACCTGTGAATATGTGTCTGCATGTGTTAGAGTGTGTATGCCTGTGCGTGTTCCTTTGCAGAGGGGTGATTAGTTTAGATTTGCCCTTGTCCAAGCAGGTATCAATTCAAACACCAGTAAATTATCTCTTGAAGAAAAGTAGATTTTCATGTCAAGAGCATATGGTTAGTAGACAGAACCAAAGATAGGAGTGAAAAATTGGGAGGAAGAAAGTGACTGGAGAGGGGCCCTGAACAACTCTATTAATATGATTATTTATGGGATAAGCATAAGATGGTAGACAAACTGTTTTACTAGAAGCAGAAAATTCAGAAAATCCACCCAACAAACATGACCCCTTTCCTCCTTGCTGGCAGAAGTCTTGTGTCCATTCCTTTTCTACATGAACCAAGTAAATGCTGATTCGTCTGGGCCCACATGGTGGTCTGTTTCCTGGTGAGACTGATTGATTTGTAGGTAGGCATGGGGCCAAAGGCCAAGTAGGACTTTTCTCTGTTTAGAAGAAAACGAGTGTTTTTCTCCCTTGGTTTTGAATCATTCAGAGGTGGGTATGTGACCTGTGTTGTTAGATACCATAAAAGCTTTCTGGAAAAAGTTTCCAGGCTCTTGAAAATAGATGCATGGGGAGAAACAGCCTTCCTATCCTGAATGGATGTTGGCATATGTGATCATGCTCTTGACACACACACACACGCACACACAATCTTGATGTGCGACAAGTCTGACCATGGTAAACTTGAAAAGTAAGTGTCCTTGATTTATGAACTGGTGATTAACAGCCATGGAGACACCACATAGTGGGATGTCTTATTAAGTGGTGTAGCTAAGTTATGTGAGGTAAAAAAAATCAATTACTGATTATGCCATTTTTACTTGAGGTTTCTGAAACTGAAAGCCAAAGAAAACAACGTTTACAGAATGATATGGACATCCAACTGAAAAATCTTAAAAGGAGGATAATATAGGTCAGGTGAAAGTTCACCAGTGAGTTTTCTATGAGCCATTTCAAAACGTAATTCTATTAATGCAAGATCAATTGTGGTAGATTTACAGGTGAATGGAAAGTGAGAAGCCAGAATGTGGAAGTTTAGACTTCATGTTAGTCCTTACAGACTTTTGGTTATGTATTAAAAGATAATGGGTGAAAGATAGAGGAAGGTTGTAATCAAGATTTTGTTTCAGAGTTTAGATTATTTTTATTTTTTTGTTGTTGCAGGTTTGTTACTGAGATTTCTGAATATGTTTATATGCTTAGGGGAAAGTCACTAACACAGAGGATACTTGACAGGGATGTAATCTGGAATAGGGAAGTAGGAAGGAATGGCTCCAAAAGAAGAGGTAGAAGGATGGCCTTCTATCCTCATGAAAACATAATTGGAATATCGCCATTCCTCATAGCATTGTCATGTAACAACTCTTAAATATTAGAACATTAGTGAGTACCTGTGGAGGACCTAAATTTCCTAGGACAAATTTCTCAAAACACCAACAACTCTGATGAACACACAGGGAAACCATCAAAGTAAGCAACCCTGCAGTTCTTTTATGGTATCCTAACCAACTATCTCCATCAAAAGCTGAAAGAGGAACCCTCTGGATCTATTCTAAGCCTTCTTTCAGGCCTCTTCACCTGTACACACAACCCTACCTTCTGTTCCACTGTGGTTCACCTGGCCCCTAGCTGACAGGTAATAGGCTGTGACTGCTGAGTCACAGGATCTCCAATGCTGAATTCAGTGCTATCCGCAAGGGGATGGAGAGCTTTGGAGAAAGAGTGTTTATGGAGAGGAACAGGCAGCCTTGCTTCCTGTTGAGAAGCCTCAATTCTGCCATCAGGCTCCTAATGCCTGCCCCCTCTCAACCCCTGCCTCAGGTGCTTTAGAACAAAACTCGGTGACCTGGACCAGTTTAGAGGGATAGTGATGCAGGTGATCAAATGTACAATTTGCTGGGCTTGAGGTGGTTCCTGGGATCCTGAACTTCCAGTGGAAAATCAGAAAGGTCTGAGCATACAGGTATGAATTGAGCAGCACCCTTTATGAGAAATTCAAACTTTACTGCTCTGTTGGGTTCAGATGCCCAAATCACCATCCTACTTTGTCCTATGGGGAGAGCAGTGCTGGGTGTAGGGGTGGCCAAAGGCGCTGAAGTCAAAAAGCAAAGTCCCTGAGTCCAAATGCATAGGAGGGTATGACACTGGCCTGGAGCCAAAGGAGAAAACAAGCTATTGACAGGCTAGCTTCTGCCACTTTTCAGTAGCCAGAGAGACATTAAGATCTGTGGCTTATGATAGCCCCTAATGCAGAGGTGTGAAATGCTTGGTCTGTATTACCATAGATGGGTGAGACACCTGAATTCACTTGACAGGGTTTGATAAAAATAGAGAAAGAAAAAATGGTAAACTACCAGCTGATTTAGGAAGAAATACGTAACACAATTAATTAAATTTGTAGTTAAAATTCTTTAAACAAAGAAAACTCCAGACCTAGAAAATTTCCCTGGTGAATTCTATCAAATATTTAAAGGAGAAATAAATATTTTCAGAATTTCTTCTACAATGAAGAAATTTTGGGGATACTTCCCACCTCATTTTATGAGGCCAGTATTATCCCAAAATCTTAGTCAAAGACATCATAAGAAAATAAAACTACAGACCAATATCCATCATGAACATAAACACAAATATCTGAAAAAAATTTTGCAAAGTGAATCCAGCAATATGTAAAAATGACAAAATATGGCATTTATTTTGGAAATGGAAGACTAGTTCAATAGAATCAATCAATATAATAAACTATAGGGAAAGCATATGATCATTTCATTAGATACAGAAAACAAATATTTAGCACAATTCAATATTAATTCATGCAATAAAAGAAGTCTTTCTCTACCTGATGAAATAGGTCTATAACCTATAGCTAACAGGTGAAAGACCAAATGCGTTCTTCCTAAAATCAGGACCACGACAGGAATGCCTCTATAACTACCTCTATTGGTCATTCTAGATAGTGCAATAATGGAAGAAAAAAATAAAAAAAGGCGTACAACTTGAAAATAAAAAAACTATTTCATTCATAGCTTGTCTAAGAAAAATTCAAAGGAATCTAAAAAAACCTACTAAATAGATAAGTGAGATTAACAAAACAGTATTTAAAAATCAAGTGCATGTCTGTATGCTAGTAATGAACAATTGGAAAATGAAACTTTAAAATAGACCATTTAGAGTAGCACCAAAACGCTTGAAATGATTATGTATCAGTCTAACAAGAGTATGTGCATGATCTGTCTGCTGATACCATAGAACACTGATTAAAGGAGACATTAATAAATACCACGGGGGAGCGTGGGGCTCCCCTGGATCTGAGGTTTACTGTCCGGAGCAAGCTGAGGAGGGAGCAGGGCTCTGAATCCCGCAGAGCCCGGGGTTATCACTGATGCAGGGAATAAACACGAGTCGTCGCAAACACGTCTCTGTTTGCCAGAGGAGGGGACATGGCTCTTCCCTCTAGTGGAGAAGGCCCCGAGCCCCTTTTCCCAAAGGCTTTTATTGAATGGGTTATCAGTGGGGCTAAGTAATAGGAATGTGCAGCTTATCTCATTACATCAGTATGTTAATGTTTACAGAGAATAGATGATGTTTTGAGGAAAACAAATGACAGGAACACACCAATTTACACAGGTCCAAGAGGAGACTAGTAAACATGAAAGTATAAACATGAGAGCGCCAAAGCATTTAGGGTCAGGGTCTATGAATAATGTAAAATTTCTTTCCCAGCATAAGCCGACCATTGTAGCTTTTGGGGGAGAAACAAAGCATGCTTTAAAAGAATTTACTTTTAGGCCTGATTTCCTCTGGGAACCGCCATATCCAGTTGAGGACTGCGTCCAGTATGGTTTCAAGCCTGAGCCAGGTGGGAGGAGGGAGCCGCCAAGAGACAAGGAGACTGCTTTCAGATACAATGAGGACCTCAGTCATGTCCAAGCTGAGCCGAATGGTGTGGGCCTTTTTGCCCTTTCTCCATGTCCCCCCCAGTTTTGCCCCCAAGTCCTTGTCCTGCTGCCCATACTGGCTGTGTGTGGCTTAGGTCGTCCCTCTTCCTGAGGAATCTTACCCATCTTGACTAACCAGCCATCACAGGGCCAAGCAGGGTGATGTGAGGGAGGCAGGGGCTGCACCCCTGCCAGGGGGACAGGTTTCGTCTCCTCAGAGGACTGTTTTCCCAAGGTCTCTTTCATTATTTCCAGCCTTGGGGCCCTCTCGCCTGTCGGCGGGTCTACAGTTCCTGAAACCAGACAGGGTGTTTCTCAAAAAATAAACATAGTAATGTGTTCATTAACTGGAAGACTCAATAAGGTGATACTGTCAATTCTCCCAAAATCAGTCTGTAGATTTTTAAATATAATTTGAGTCACAATCATAGTGTGTTTTCAAATAAGAATTGAAATATTATTTCTGAAATTCTAATGGCAATTCAAAGGAACAGAATAGCCTAAACCATTTTGCAAAATGGAGAACAAAATTGGTGGGCTCCCACTACCTGCCTCCAAGGCTTATTATGAAGCTGATGTAGAACGTCAATGTGGTTAATAGCCAAAGGATAGACACTTGAATCAAGGAACCGAGAACAGCTCAGAGATAGACCCACTAAACATTGTTGATTGATTTTCTACAAAGTTGCAAAGGCCATTCAATTGAGGAAGAATAGTCTTTTAAACAAATGGTGAATGGGATACCCATATGTAAAAATACTGAACTTTGGCCCTTACATTGCAATATAGACAAAAGTTAACTCAAAATGGATTATTGACCTAGATATTAAAATGTATTAAATATCTAGAAGTAAACATAGGAGAAAAACTTTGTGACCCTGAATTCAGCAAAGATTTCTTAGGCATAACCCCAAAAGCACTACTCTTAAATTAAAAAAAATTAATTGAAATTAAGAAATTCTGCATTGCGAAAGACTCTATTAAAATGAAAAGACAATACATAAACTAAAAGGAAGTATCAGCAAAACATATATTGAATAAATAATTAGCATTCAGAATATACAAAAAACTCAAAATTCAATGGTGAAAAACTGAAGCAATAAGAAAAATCTGGCCAAAACATTTGAACACATACGTCACCAAATAGGATGTATAAATAGCAAATAAGCACATGAAAAGACGCCCAACAACTTTAATCATTAGAAAAATTCAAATTAAACCACACTGAGCTACCCCTACATATCTATTAGAATGAACAACAACAAAAAAGACTGGTCACATAAAGTGTTGCAGATAATGACCAATAAGGATTTTAAGTATTATTAATTGAGCTTTTCAAATTCTGTGGATTAATGAAAAGGTACAAGTTGGCGCAATTTTTTTTTTACCTTGACGCACTTTCTCAGTCCTTTAAAAATTAAAGTCTACATTAGTCCTAGGACTACAGTCTCTTCAGTCCATCTTCACATGATAAACTCCAGGAAAACTTAAAAACATTTGCAAAAAGCATGATTGCAATTCTTGGATGCTTTTTAGCAGAGCTAAATTCAGGATATACATTTTTTCCTTTAAAAATCCAGTTGGCTCAACATATTTTCAAAAGAGGAAATTCCAGGGCTTTGAAAAGCGCATCTGTGTCACAGAGAAAACACTTTCTAAGCAGAACAAGACTTTTTGACTATGCAAAATATCAAATTTTTAATTACATGTTCTTCAGTCTTAATGATTCAAAAATGTGGGCAAGGCAAATCATGGTCACGTAAGAAGCTTAGCTAAACAACCGTTCTTTTTAAAGTAAACTCTTACTTTCCCCAGTGGTGAGGATTCAACCTGAAGATGACAATGCCTTTCCAAATCATGGAATGAGCAGCACCTCCAAGGGCTCCTTAAAGACACACTGGCATTGGTAATTATGTCTACATTCTTTCGAAATCAAATGTTAATTGATTCTCTTCTCTTATGTTTGCATTCCTTTCCATATCTCATTAAAACGACAATAATGTAAAAAAAGAATTAGAAAATTGTTAGATGGGAATCCTGACATTGGTGTCAAGGGTGAGCCCAGACAGTGTTATGCTAAGTGAAGACATTTTTAAGGCCATGGCAGATTCTTGAGCCAAAGAGAGCTGTGATTTGTTTGCTGTGTTTACTGGTAATGCTGTTTTTTTCTTTCTTAATTATGTTCCAAATTGTACTGGATGACATTAGAGACGCGACACTAAAGTTTTGAATTTCATTTTCTTAATTACAGGTAAAGTACTATTTCAGTGAATATGAATTAAAAGTGAGCCCTTAA
The DNA here is from genome assembly GCF_021234165.1 of Pteronotus mesoamericanus. NCBI lineage: Eukaryota > Metazoa > Chordata > Mammalia > Chiroptera > Mormoopidae > Pteronotus > Pteronotus mesoamericanus. The sequence goes on from NW_026555060.1 coordinate 31,840,869, forward strand.
CAAAGCAATATACAATCACTCTGTAGTTAAAAGATGCTATTTTGCACTATCTATTTGCAGATGGACACAGGAGAAATTCCCTGAGCTATGAGTACTTCCCCATAGCATTAGGTGGTGATTAACTCTCCCACTTGTGAGCACCATTACTTCATTCTTCCCTTCCTAGTGCCCTTCCTCCTCAACCTATCCAGTTCTCTCTCCACAGCTTCCCCATCTCCATATACACCCTTAAAATAGCCATAATTTATGAGAACAACACTGTGTGATAAGATTATAATCCTTTCGGAGCTCACAGACTCAAGGCACAGAGAGACTTGACTAATTACCCAAGGTCACAGGACCTATGGATGGTGGAGCTAGGATTAGACCTCAGAGTCTGACTCCAGAATTTGTGAGCTAGTCTGTAGAAGACATCACGTTATTTCACCTACTGATTCCACGTGTTATTTCACTTGTTAACTCACTCCACAGACATGAAGGGACTTCTGTTAGTTTCCTATTAATGAAAAAAACAAGTTAGAGAGTCATGTTTTCAATGTGATCATCTCCAAAACCTAACCACCCCACTCCAATCCAGCCAAACTTTTTCTCCCTCTCTCACAGGTTTTTGTGGACATTTTGGAGCTTAGCTTTGCTTCAAATTATTCTTTTATCTTGAATTTGCCATTCCCTCTTGGCCTAAATATGTTATTACTTTTCTTCAGGACTGACAAGAGTTCTACATTTCCTCTGTTAGATTCTCCTTTATTATGCTATTCACCAAAAATTTAATCTTCTGAAATTTTAGCAGAACTTAATGTCTGTGTATCTCATTTTGCCATTTTATCACACTAGCCTCAAGGAATCAAGTAAAAGCTGCATTGATTGTCATCTAGTTGCCCAAACACAATGTTGGGTACCTTGGGACAGCAAAGCAGTGTGACACAGGGTTCTTGCACTCAGCAAATTTTGTGTGTGTGTGTGTGTGTGTGTGTGTGTACAGATTGAAAGTCAAGCTCGAAATATAAATTTTTAAAATAAAACCCAAACTATCAATAATAAGACAAGATGATACTGTTATGATAGAATGAGCAGCCAGAGGGGAAATAAAGGCAGGGCCCTCACCATTGTAATCTAACCAAGAACTTAATACAGGAGGCTAGAAGCAAAGGCTCACCCGTTAACCCAGAAGTCCTGGGCGTGGCCTAATAAGGCTGCCAGGCATCCCAAACAACAAGCAAACTACGGTCATGCAGCGGGGAGCCCTTGAAAGTCTGTGTGTATCAGCTCTATTAGCTGGGAAAAGGAAAAACTTGAGACTGGATATTCATCCCCAGGCCTGGAAGGGAGAAGGGAAGGGGGACTACAGTGCCCAAAGGGGGGAAAAAACCAACATAAAACATCTTTGGTTAACTGCCTGCCTCCTGTCACATATACAAAATGAACAAATAGAGTCTGGAGCAAAATAACAATTTGGGCTAACAGATCCCCATACCTACGTTTGGGTAGACATGTTTCCCTGGGAAAGCTGGTGCCACCTTTACCTGTCAATCAATATGTAACTTCTTCACCCCAACCCCACCAATTATATAAGTCCTCAGAACAAAGAACTCACTCTCTCTTGGCCTCTTGGCAATTTGGCCCCTGGTTCCTGGCCACCTGGCCCCTGGCCTCCCAGGTGCTGGCCACCTGGGCTTTGACTTCCCTGCTTTTGCCACCCCTGCTCTAGCCATACTTGCTTTTGCTTTTGCATTAGAACTTAGCACTAATAAACTTTGCTTGCACACTAGTAGCTTGCTGATCTGTAATCCTTTACTGCATCAGCTGGAAGAACTGAGTTTCTGGGAGCTTCTCCCAAAACAGTATCAAAGAGCTGGCACCACACACACATGATTTATGAGAAAAAATAGTGTTGGCATGAATAGGAGGAAGAGGTAACTCGTGTCTGACCAGTCAAGGAAGATTTATGGAAAATACCAGTGAGAGCTTATGCCATTAAAATCGAACTTGTATTCATTTTGGGCAGAAGCAGAATGTAAGAATGGAGAAGATGAATTAAAGCTATGTAGGAGAGGGCTTTGTGTTCTCAGTCATTGCACTCATCTGAAGGCAATCAATTACCTATTCTTTGATCCAAGTAATGAAATGTTTATTTTGAAAGTGTCATGCAGGAGAGACTAGTCACAGAAAACTCTGAGTACTGTAAACATGGAGGGCTGAGACTCTGAACTCAGGGACTAATCAAGGAGTGGAAGTAAGATGGGAAGGGAAAGTAAGGTGAAAAAGCCATGTCTGCGAGTTATCTACCCGTTATTGAGTGTGTGTGCACATTCATGCTTTTTTAGCAGGAGCAAAATATTTGAGATTTGGGCAGGCCAAGTTTACATGAATTTTTCCCTACAGAATCCACAAATAATTAGCAATTCAGTAGAAACAATGATGTCTGTTATCTGATACAACATAGCTTAGCAAGAACAGCTCTGCTCTGCAGTCGATATTCTTCACTCTCAACTGACTTACCAACATCGAAGGGGTGTTATAAAATTTAAATATGGTAGTAAAGTATGTAGAAGCTATAAAAGTATCTCCTGAAATAGCATAAAGTCTAAAATACCCTTAAAATATATAAATTAATAAAATAACAAGTCTAAAGGGTATGTGAACAACTTGGAGATCAACATTCATGTAATACCTAAGATACTAGTTCTTCCTCTGGAATTCTGTGTTCAAACAGTCAGCCTCCTGCTTCTTCTGTGTGGCTGCATGCAATACGCATTTCTTCCATTCCTATTCTACATTTGGAATTAAATGAGAGAAAGGGAAACCAGGAAAATGGGGATTAAAATATTTATTACCACAGAAACTACAGAAAACATGGCTTAGTTGTATGGCAACAATGTTTTTACTTATATAATGACAGACCCACAAAATTTAGTGTCAAAAACTGTTGGAATTAAGGCTTTATAACCTCTTAACCTTAGTGATTATGCACTCATCATACAACCTTGTTTGAACATCAATTTTATTATCTGTAAATGAAATAAATATAATACCAACCCCACAAACACTCTTGTAGTTGTTTCATGGACTATTGATAACATGTGAACACATTCCATGTATTTTTACATGGTGTAGACACACTATACTATCCCTGGGATCATGTGAGGCTTAGTAGCTTAAAAGACTGAGAGTACCTGGTTATAGGGCACTTCATGCACCAGACACTCTCTCACTGTATACTTTGGTGACAAATGTGTAGTTCCAGAATTTGCACCGTGAATACATTTATTTGTTCATTTTTCTTCTGTGTTTTAGTCAATGATGTATTTGAGCACCTTCTATTTGTATCACTTTATCATATTGTATGAAGAGACTTCAACTGAGTTGACTTTAGTTTTTTTCAAAATCTGATCTAAATGTGTTTGCTCAGCTCAAAAATCTTTTGTTTTCTCAAGTACTCTTTCTCCCAGTGTGTGTTACCCATTTTATCTTCTTTATTTTGAGCTTCAGTCAGTTTACTGAATAGTTAGGTAAGTTCTGATTTTAGAAACCATTCCTGCCTACCCCATCCCTTTTCCCATCCAAACAAAGAAATAGGGTATTCTCTTAGGCTAATGTATACAGGAGAAGGCTTGTGTGCTCTCTTGTACATATGTTGACTTGTGGAAATAATGGGACAGCTATGTGGAAAACTATAACATTCAGTTTTAGATTTGTGTGTGAATTTGAAGATTGTTGTTATAAATTAAGGTATAGTTTTGAATGTCTTCAATGCACACTTATTATTCTTCTACTTTAATACCTTTCCAAAGCTTACCTACTGTGACAATTGTGTTGTTTGGGCCTACTTATTCTCTACTTCCCCCTTTCTTAATAAACACACCTAGAATATTGTTCCAGGATTCCCCAAACCCTCAAAATTGGTTTGTTCTAGGAGTCACTAGACTCCCCTGCAGGTCTGGGCTCAGATCTGAGCTCCTCAGTGCAATCCCACCCTGCCCTCAGCCCCACTCAAACAAGCTATTTTAAGAACCTGGGTGATTACTCTCATTTGGCCCCATCAGAATGATGCCCAAGATGTTACTTAAAGCCTGGGGAGGAACCTGGGTAGCAGGCTTAGAATGCCAGCAAGCAGGTTGGAAGTCAGACTGAGTTTGAAGACCAGACACAAACAGGGATCTGTTGTCAGATCCAACAAAACAGGATGAGCAGAATGGGGTTCTGATGAAAATGTGATCCAAGCCTGAACTTTCTCCTACTTTTCAGTTACTTCTCTTTACAGCTTTAGCCAGGTCCGTTTGTGGCCTACATGATGCGATCTTGTTACACTGATACACTAACATAATTGATTCATGAGATTGAATTCATAGATTGCACAAAATATTAAAATCATGGAGTAGCATCATATATTTCTAACCATGTGCAAGAAAGCCTTGGCAATTTTATCTGAGAACTACACAGTGTTAGGAACCCCTAAAATTACATAGTGCAACCCCTCATTTCATAAATGAGAAACTAAGGCCATTAAAAATAATTGAAATTGTCCAACTTAATAGACTTGGATAATGACATAGGATTAAAAATCTGTTCTCTTTGGCACAGAAATCACTTCTCCCAGCACAGAGCATTTGGCATTAGGTTTTCCATGAACTGTGAAAGCCCAGTGCAGGCAGCCAAGCTAAGACAGCTGAGACAGCTTTGTGAAGACAACTCAGTGAAGGGGAGGGTGGAGCGGAGCATGCGCCACCAGACGTGGAGCAGGAGTGACAAACTGTGAAGGGGAGTAGCAGTAATAGTCCCAGTGCACAGCAGTGGTAATGTGCTCACTCAGGGGTCAGAGGTTAGCATGGAAGATGGGGACTTTGCCTGGTTGTAGTACTGGAGGCCTCATAGTTTCAGTGCGATGGAGTTGAACTCAGAACAGCCCCCCTACACCTGCAGCTCTTCCCTTGGTTCAGTGGTTCCTGCAAGCTAACTTTAAGTTCTGAAAACATCTAGCTCATTATGAATTTGGCAATCTTGTTACTATTATGAATATGAATTTCTAGGAGGTAAAGGTAAGCCACCAATCAAGGTTTACTGATCTAATATTGGCCTGAGGCCCAAGGCCAAGGTACCAGGACTGATGCAGGAAAGTGATTTGAAACAGTGCTTGACATTCACACAATCAGCTAGAAATGTCAATTGCTGCTTGAGATAAACATTTATTTTCCAGGGTAAATGTTACAGCCTCTGCTTTTTATAACCGTATACCATTCAAGCACTTGTTTAAAGGACAAAAATGCATCTTGGAAATAGCTTTCATTCATAATCCATGTTTGTGTATAACTGTAAAACCATTTAACCCACTAGCTTATTGTTATCGTCAAAACAGAGAACACAGAAAACATTCCCCTCATTATAAAAATAAAATAAAGTTCTTTTCCCTGTCTTAGCTTCCTTTTGAATACTAATGCATAAAAGTCCAGATTAAATTAATCTCAGCTGTAACTGTCATACTTGGCAAATGAATCATAAAATAGTTTCCTCTTCCTATGACAAGTCATTCTTGATGGCAAACTCAAATCTTAGTAAGGGTTTCTAAAACACACATGAATATATACATGCATTATTTCCTTTATTGGTGCTCAATGTCAAAATACAAATTATTGCGTTTCATAAATTGTGAATTTTTGAGAACATCTTCCAGATTATTTTATTTCAAATTCTCTATACACTTGAATACTTTTTACTTACCTATGAAATAATTGTTTTTGAAATCTTTTTAAAAGACTTTTTTCAATTCCAGTTTGTTTTGGACATCTTGCTAGGGTTGTTGGATAACAGTTTATCTTCTAAAATCACATAATTATTTATTAACTATTTACTTACAAAATGCAAATATCAGTTGTATAATTCTCCACCTCCTACCTTTCTTCAAGAATAGTGGCTTCTAGAGACAGTGGTGTAACGGAGAAGTTGGAGGCCAATTATAGGGACAGAATCCTGCTACCACTGGAGAGAGGAAAGGCAGTTCTAAAGATAGGAAGGAGGTAGAAAGATACACTAGAAAATGGGTGGAGACTTACAGTTTCAACTCAGATATAGCAAGAGCTTGGATGTTGTCATTACTGTCCTCACACAACAAAAGCTGAAGAAACTGAAAAAAAATCAGTGAGGTCTCAGGTCTCGGCACCATTCCACAATCTAGAGAGAACAGAGAAACTGAAGAGTCCATCACAGCCAAGACCTGCTCACCTGGAAGAGAAATCACTGGGGCTGCAAACTGGTAGAAACACTTACATGGTAATTCTGATAAATTGCTAGAGGCAGAGTATGGGCCTGTATGAGAAGGAGAAATTGGTGGGGACCAGAGAACAGAACAGTGGTTTTACCTCTAAGAACTCTGTGGAGAGAGCGAAAGAGGATCCCCTTGTGTGTAGGGCTGGGGAGAGGGAAAGCAGTTATTGTGAAACACACCCAAGTCTTCTCCATAACAAAAGCCTACTGTGTGGGGAGGTTTTACCTGGGCCTCATCCCACCTAGGGGCAAGCCTGATACCAGCCTCCTCTAGACTTTCTGAAGCTAAGGAGCATGTGTGAGGGTCCCAGCCCAAGGACACAAGCCCACTAAGACATTGAGAGTTAATCAAAAGACAATAGAGCACTTCCCACTCCCACTACCACATCAAAAGGCCCCCATCTAATAACAGTAGATGTAACTGGGAGAGCTGCGACATTCAGGCTCCATCTAAGGAGGAATTCTTAGGGAAGCACCAAGGACATCAGGGCAGACAAAAACATTGGGACTAGAGGGGTGTGAAGCCTCTGGCATGTACAGATGTCAAAAAAGTTAAACATGGCCCACATGAAACCTCACATGAAAAGGCTATTTATCTTAGTTCTGATTGCCGGCATGTCTTGTTTTTCAGTTAAAAAAAAATCAAAAGGCATGCCAGAAGGTGAAAAGATGTACAGTGTGGAAAATCTAAACAAGCATCAGAAGCATACTTAGATATAACATGGATTTTGGAATTATTTAAAATAGCTCTGATTAACATGTTAAGAGCTCTATTGGTAAAAGTAGACTACATGCAAGAAGGGACAAATAATGTAAGTGGGGCGATGGAAACTCTATTTGATGGGCAAGGGAAAGAATCACTGAGCTTGAAGATATGTCAACTGAAACTTCCAAACTAAAATGCAAAGAGAAAAAAAGAATGGAACAACAAGAAAGGAAGGAGGAAAAAAATATGATTGGTATCTGTATTTTATAATACCTGTGGTAATTTGAGGATTGAGTAAAAAGTAAAGGGCAAAGGTCTAGTCAAGATCACATCATGTTGGAATGTGTAATAGCTGAGCCAATGCCTAAAGAAACAAGCAAGCTGGGATCTGGGTGGTTTATGCCTGGTTCAAAGGGGGCATATTATAACTGAAGTTTACATGAGGTATTTTTCTCCCCATGCAACGCCTTCCTTACCTTCCTGACCTACGTCCTGTCCTCTAGGTTCTGGGAGGGAATGTTAAATGCTAGCAAACACTGTATGCTATACAATTCAGGCTTCTCAGTTTCCTGCCACTTGCATCCAAACTGTGAGTCTGCATGGGCAGGATAGCCTGTCAATATTCTAGTGATTCTTATGGTCACAATGCTGTCTGCACATCTGGGACAATTAAAAACAAATTGGAAACTGCTCTCAGACCAATTCTTCTCCATTATAGTCTTCCCATATTTCCATAGATTTTTAAATAAAGTCTCATTTGAATATGTGCTTTATATGAGAAATGTGCAATAATTTCAAAGTTGCTGGGTTTTTTTATTTTATTTTTAGTAGTTGTGTTTTCAATAAATATTGTGCTATTTGCAAGCTTATGTCTTGATTTACATAAATTTAATGCCTTGTATTTTCTGTAATACTTCCCTGCAGGATTATAGTTGATACTTGATGACTAGGCTTACTTGAAGATTCATCAGTTTAGTCTTAGGATGATTGAATTTAAATTTTTAAGTGGAGTTTTTGACATTATAACTATTTTCTAATGTTAACCTTGATGATATGTGGGTCAGCCTAAATCAGTCTGGGTACACACAATAATCTATAAAAATAAATTTGTGATAAAGTTTTATATGAAAGGATGTTCGGTTTAATTTGGAACATGGAAGCATGTGGCCTTTGCTGAGAGGTGGTGTATGTTGTAGAGTTTAAGGTCAGGGGCTCTAGTTAAGCTTCCTGCATTGCAATCTTTTCTCTGTACCTCAGAGGTTGTATAGCTTTGGAAAAGTAACTTAAACTCCATGTCCCTCAGTATTTTCATATGTAAAATTAAGATAATAATACTGCCTATCTTATTTAGTTCTCATGGAGATTAGAGGTGTTAATATATGTGAATCATCAGAAGAGTGACCAAGGTAGGTATTCAAGGAGTATTTGCTGTTATTTGAAAACTTCTTTGAGTCATAAAAATCATACTGCCTTGGAGCTACACAGAAATGTTAAAGCCAATTGTTATATTTGGTAAAATAATATTTTAAAAGATAGGCAAATATTTGTAGTCCCCCAAAATAGCAATGTTTGACTAATTGGTGTTTTTTTCTTGCCACCCTGATGCAGAATTTGATCCCTATGTACAATTCTTCCTTTAATAATTGCCATTATTGTGTCTTGATGACTTTTCATGTCTTTCACATGATCCTGTCTTTCCAACTTGACTCATCAGCAGGATTTTTGGGGGCACTGATTAAACACAGGGATTCCTTATTCTCTCATCTGAAGGTCTAGAATGTGGTACATCCGAATCTATTTTTTAATAAGCACCTCAGATATTTTTAATGACTAACTCAGTTGGAGAAATATTGGTCTAAATATCTACATATTGGTTGATTCTATGTCCCAAGACAGTTGGAAACAAACATTTTCCATATATATTGGAAGCGATGTTAGAAAATTAATACCTGAGATTATTGAGAACTTTCTGTCTTTTGTGATATACAGATATCGTTTGACTCTCAGTTGTTAGCACAATGCAGTATTTTACATAATGCAGATGTTGTAGACAGATTAATTTACTCCTCCCCAACAGATAACCACATCCAAATCCACAGAACCTGCTTATATGTCACAAACAAGGAGCAATTAAGGTTGCCCGTGAAAGCAAGAATTGCTAATCAGTTGACCTTAAAATAAGGAGATCCTCCTGGATTTATCTGAGTGGGCTCAATGTAATTACAAGAGCCCTTTGAAGTGGAAAAGAGAGACAAAGAGAAGGGCAGAGTCAGAGACAAATTTAAAGATGCTTGGCGGCTGGCTTTGAAGATGGAGGAAGGGGCCAGGAGCTGAGGAATGCAGGTGGCTTCTAGTAGCTGGAAAAGACAGAAATACTGATTCTTCCTAAAGCCTCCAGAAAGAACACAAATGTGCTGACATGATTTTAGCTCAGGAAGACTTATTCTTTGGGCTTTTGGCCTCTAAAAGTGTAAGGTAATAAATTTGGAGAAAATCTACGTGACCTTCTGTTTGGTCATGAATTTCTATAGTAGCACCAGAGGCATGATCCGTTAAAGAAAAATTTGATCTCTCTCTGTCTTTCTCTCTTTCTTACACACACACACACACACACACACACACACACGCATGTACACGCGCGCACACACACATACACACACAGAAAGAGATAAAGCTTGGTTGTTGGGAAATGCCCTGTCTGGTTTCAGGAACTGTAACCCCACTGACAGGGTGGAGGGCCCCAAGGCTGGAAATAATCAAGGAGGCCTTGGAGAAACAGGCTCCTGAGGAGACATAACCTGTCCACCCTGGCAGGGGCATAGCTCCTGCCTCTGCTTTGCTATGGATGATCGATGATCCATGATGGGTAAGTTATCTCGAGCTGACATATACAACCTAAGACAGATGCCAATTGAATATGGGCAGCAGACAAGAAATTGGGGGACACGGAGAAAGGGCAAAAAGGCCTGTACCTCTTGGCTCAGCTTGGACATGGCCGGAGTCCTCATTCTATCTGAAGGAAGTCTACTTGTCTCTTTGCGGCTCTCTCCTTGCCGCCTGGCTCAGGCTCAAAACAATGCCGGAGTCAGTCCTAAACCAGATCTGGTGGTTCCCAGGGAGATCAGGCCTGAAAGTAAATTCTTTAAAGTGTGCTTTATTCTTCCCTCAAAAGCTCGCACTGGGAAGGAAAATTACATTATTCACAGACCCTAGCCCTATATCCTTAGGCGCTCTTATGTTCCTACGCTCTCAGCTCTCGTGTTTAGTTGTTTCTCCTGTTTATTAGTCTCCTCTTGGACCCGTGTAAATTGGTGTGTTCCTGCCATTTGTTTTCCTCAAAACATCACCCATTCTCTGTGAACATTAACGTACTGATGTAATGAGATATCCTGTGCATTCTTGTTAACCTAGCCCCACTGATAACCTTTTCAATAACACCTTTGAACAAAGGGACTCTGGGCCTTCCCACAAGAGGGATATGCCATGTCCCCTCTTCTGGCAAACAGGGAAGTGTTTGCGAGGACTTGTGTTTATCTCCCTCATCCGTGACAACCCCAGGACGGGCTCTGCAGGATTCAGAGCCCTGCTCCCATCTCAGCTGGCCCCAGACGGTAACCTTCAGATCCCGGGAGCACGGGGCTCCCTGCAACACACACTTTGTGTACCACCCCCCCTCTGGCACCCCTGCCACCGTCCCCGTCCCAGCAGTTGCCTGGACCTGGGTTGAGTGGCAACACCAGCGGCACTCCCTGCCCCAGCGTGTCCCTTCCCACCCGGGCTGCCCTTGGTATTGTAAGCCTTTCAGATTAAGAATTATTTGTTATCACAGCAAAAGAATAGCCACATCTCTTTAGACGTCTAAGAGCTAGAAGAATCAACCTGCAGCTTGTAGTGTAGAATCAGTCAGGAGCAGATATGAGGTCAAACCTCCTTCTGTCGCCTCAATTAGCACATCCTGACCTTTGAAATGCTAATGGCGAGGCAGATTCTATCATTAAGATGACCTGGAGGGGTGTTACTACATTCAAAGTTATTTTATTTGGAAATGAAAGGCAAGAATGAACTCTCACCTTGGAGGACTCAGTTGCTTTTAGCTGTTAAGCACTTACTCTATCCATAGGTTGGAAGAAGGATATGAAAAAGTAAATAAAAAAAGCAACAAATTAAAAAATAAACTTTAACTTGAATTTCATTAGCACATTCTGGTGAAAATATTGTTCTTAACATTCATAGTTCTACAGAACTTTAATGTGCATGTATATCACCTGGGAATCTCATTAAATGTTGATCCTGATTCAGTAGACTTCAGGTAAAGAGAAAGATTCCATATACACAAATGTGGTGTGAGGCTGATCCATGGACCTCACTTTGACAATCAAGGTGTAGAATACATACCATGTAAACGTAATATTTTTATTTTGTTTGTAGGTATAATTCAAATTTTAGAAAATAAAGATGTACCTATGAAGGTAATTATGGTTCTTGTAGTTTCTCAAAATCTGATTAGTCAACTAAATTAAAATACTTTAACTGTTACTGTTTTTCTTTGAATTCTCAACATTGGCTTAATCTGGTATCATTTCCGCTTGGCTTAGAAGAAATTCCTAAATGAAGACTATTATTGCAAATAAAAACAAAAAGAGAAAAAAATAATGTCAAATATAAATTAAGAAGAAAAGCAAAATCTTAAAAAATTCAGGGTAATTCTCTTTTATTTTGCTTCATTGGATGGGAGAAGATACGATACTTTATACTTACCAAAGATTTAAAATAAAGATTTGGAATATTACAATTCATTTGCTAACCATTTTTCTTTCAGCATCAAATAAGATGCTCAATGGATCAAGTATGTATTAAATTGTAATATTAATGTTCATGCCAGGTTAAAACTCAAACCCAAATGCCAAGACATTTAGAAAACTAAATTCTTAGCTGTTATCTCAGTATTTTTTTTTCTCCAAAGAGAGAATATTGTTATTGTTGCACTGACCTTTCTTCCAGGTCCTAGGCTCAAGTGATTGTTTAAAAAGCAATACTCTTACAATCAAACTACAAATTAATTTATTATTTGAATGCTCCTTAGCAAATCTCTCTTTTATAGATTTATTAGAATAAAAATGTTTGTTAAATATCAACTTTGTTGTTATCCTTATTTATAGAATGGAGAATAGAGGCACAAAATCCTGAAACATCCAAGACCATACTGCCAGCTAAAGAAAGCTTAAAACAAAGAATAGGTGTCACTTTAGCTACTTATTTTATAGATGAATCATATAAACCCATATGGAAAAGACTAGCATCAGAGATACTATATGCTGAATTTAAGTTTATTCTCTTGATATTCCAATTACACATATGCTACATGTTTTAAAATTGTCCCACCATTCTTGAGTATCCTGTTATTTTTTTCTGTCCTTGCATTTCAGTTTGGGAGGTTCCTATTTGTGTATCCCAGCTCTCGGACTCTTTCTTTAGCTGGGTCCTGTCCACTGATGACCCCTTTGAAGGCATTCTTCATGTCTTTTACTGTGCTTTTGATTTCTAGCATTTCTTTTTGATTATTAGAGCTTCTATCTCTCTGCCTATATTACCCATGTGTTCTTGCATACTCTCCACTTCTCCCATTAGAGCCCTTAACATAGTTACCATGGAAGGCAATTAGACAGGCAGGAGCAGAGCAAGGATGATAGGCCACATATAGAAGGTTTGCCAGAGCAGAAAGCCCTGGGTGCCTTTCAAGGGGCAAAGATGGGAAAATAAAGATTTCACTCCAAGGGTAACCTTTTCTCCTCCAGCATATTGCTGGTCATGTGGTTTAACAATACCCGTTCCCCTCCAGCCTTTCATATCAATGGTTGTGTGGTTTGGGTCCTTTCCTGGCCTTTCCTCCCCTGGTATATCTCTGGTCATGTTGTTTTAGAGCCTGTTGGAGAAGGAACAAGGAACTGAAGTGTGGCTTCATAAGGGCTCTTGCACAACCACTGCCTTAAGCATTAATGCCTTTGGTTAACTTCTAGGCTTCAGTTGTGTTTCAGCCACAGGCACAGAAAAGCAGGAAACCAGACAAGCGATGCTATGGTTGACATCAGGACCAACTGCAATGACTAGTAATTTCTTGCCCTTGTGCTGACCAATCAGGAGAGGCCACGGTCCTGAAAGGGCACACCTGGAAAGCTGATGAATATTCTATTGGGATTCTCCCCTGAGAACCCCAGATAGATAACCTCAAGACAAGCATCCAGCATGACTCTCTCTACAGAGCATGCCTACGCCTCCTCCTCCTCTGCCCCTTAGGCACATTTTCCTTGTCTCTCCCTTTTCTAAGCTTCAAGGGCCTTTCTTTTGTCTCTGTAACTTGTTTCCTGAGCCTATTTCTTCTACAGCTCACATCTTCTATCTGTGTGACTTTCTAAATAAGCTTGCTCTTAGTTTGAGTCTTGGCCCTGACTTCTTTCCCAGCCAGAACTCAAATACCGAGGTTGGTGAACCGAGGTCCAATCACCGGTAACATTCTGGTCATTTTGCCACCAACAGTAATTATTTTTATTTTAGATTCCCTATCTGATCATTCCAACACCTCTGTCACATCTATCTCATGCTGGCTTCATCTCTTCACACTGTATTTAAAAATTTTTTTATGGTTCAAATACATTTTTCTCCATTTTGCTGCCACCACTTTCCCCTGCCCTACCTACCCCCACCTCCCACCCTCAGTCCTTCCCCACTCTGACTTTGTCCATGGGTCCTTTATACAGTTCCTTGATTTGACCCATCCCCTTCTTTTCCCCATTACCCCCGTCCCTCCTTCCCTCTCATTACCATTGGATTCTTTTTTCTTTCAATATTGCTGGTTATATTTTCCTTGCTTGTTTGTTTTGTTGATTAGGTTCCACTTACAGGTGAGATCATATGGTATTTGTCTTTCACCCCCTGGTTTATTTCACTTAGCATGATGCTCTCCAGTTCCATCCATGCTGTTGCGAAGGGTATTAGCTCTTTCTTTCTTTCTGATGTGTGATATTCCATTGTGTAAATGTACCATAGTTTTTTGATCCACTCATTTACTGATGGGCACTTAGGTTGCTTGCAGCACTTGGCTGTTGTAAATTATGCTGCTATGAACATTGGGGTGCAGAGGTTCTTTTGAATTGGTGTTTCAAGATTTCAGGGTATAATCCCAGCAGTGGAATTGCTGGGTCAAAAGGCAATTCCATTTTTAGCTTTTTGAGGAAATTCCAAACTGTTTTCCACAGTGGCTGCACCAGTTTGCATTCCCACCAACAGTGTACTAGGGTTCCCTTTTCTCCACAGCCTCGCCAGCACTCGTAGTTTGTTGATTTGTTTATGATGGCCATTCTGACTGGTGTGAAGTGGTATCTCATTGTGGTTTTCATTTGCATTTTTCTGATGGCTGGTGATGCTGAGCATCCTTTCATATGTCTCTGGGCTCTGTTTATGTCCTCCTTGGAAAAGTATCTATTTAGGTCCTTTTCCCATTTTTTTATTGGGATTGTTTGTCTTCCTGGGGTGGGGTTGTGTGAATTCTTTGTATATTTTAGAGGTCAAACCCCTGTCCAAGGTATCATTGACAAATATATCTTCCTATATGGTTGGTTCCTCTTTTATTTTGCTGATGTTTTCTTTAGCTGTGCAGAAGTTTCTTATTTTGGTGATGTTCCATCTGTTTATTCTTTCCTTTATGTCCCTTGCTCTAGGGGGCATATTGGTGAAAATATTGCTGTGTGGGATACCTGAGAATTTCCTGCCTATGTCCCCCTCTAGGACTTTTATTGTATCACGACTTATATTTAAGTCTTTTATCCATCTTGAGTTTATTTTTGTGTATGGTGTAAGTTGGTGGTTGAATTTCATTTTTTTTGCATGTAGCTGTCCACCTCTCCCAACACCAGTTTTTGAAGAGGCTATTTTTACTCCATTTTATGCTTCTGCTCCCTTTGTCAAATATTAATTGGCCATAGAGACATGGATTTATTTCTGGGCTCTCTATTCTGTTCCATTGATCTATGTGTCTGTTCTTATGCCAGTACCAGACTGTTGTGATTACAGTGGCCTTTTAATAGGGTTTGATGCCAGGTATTGTGATCCTTCTTTGTTCTTCTTTCTCAAAATTGCTGCAGCTTTTTGGGGTAATTTATGGTTCCATGTAAATTTTTTGTTTATTTTATTAATTTTTTTAATTTAATAATTGTGATTTGTTATTAAATTAGTTTTTCTTTTTCTTAATTTTTATTTTTAAATCATGTTTATTCTATTACAGTTGTTTCAATTTCTCCCCCTTTGCCCTCCTCCACCCATCCCACCCCCACTTCCCTGCTCCCACAGTCAGTGCCCACTCTGTTGTCCATGACCATGGGTCATTCATACATGTTCTTTGTTTAGTCCCTTCTCCTTCTTTCCACCATTGTCCTCCTTCCCCATGCCCTCTGGTCACTTTCAGTCTGCTCCATGTTTCCATTCATATGGTTTATTTTGTTCAATAGTTTATTTTGTTGAATAGATTCCACTTATAGGTGAGATCATATGGTATTTGTCTTTCACTGACTGGCTTATTTCTTAGCATAGTATTCTCTCATTCCATCTATATTGTTGCAAAAGGTAAGAGTTCTTTCTATCTTTGTTTTATTTTTAAAATGTAGATTTTATGTATTCATTTATTTATTTTAAATATCAAGATCCATTATAAAATATGAAAACATTTTAATCCATTATAAAGTTTCAGCAATTAAAACAATGTGACACCAGCACAGCAATAATAAAGTAGATCAATAAAATAAAACGAGCATTCTAGAAAAAAACGTATATACTTGTCTAACAATGAAATATATGATTAAATTGATATTTCAAGTCAATGGGGAAAATAAGGCTTATTCAACAAATAAGGTGCATGGACCACTATTACTTGAAATAAAACAAATAGAGAACCCTATTTCACACATTATAAAAAAATATTCAGGTGAGTTAAAAATCAATATGTAAAATCTAAGGAGTTTCAGGAGAAAATACAAACTAATATTTTTCTTATCCTGAAGTAAAATATTCAAATTCAGAAGCTATAAAGTAAAATATTGACAATATGACTATATTAAACACTTAAGACTATATAGTAATATACATATAAAAAAAGTTAAAGGACAAGTAATAGAATAGGAAAGTATTTTCAACACATCTAAAAAGAGTTAAAGTTTTGTTTTTTTGGGGAAAAAATTCTATAAAAATTTAATAAAAAAATAGATAAAGAATACCAAAAAGTCCTTTCAAACCTTTAAAAAATAACAGAAATATGCCAGAAATATACAAAATAGGTTTAGTGTCAACAGATAATAAAGTAACAGTTAAAATAACACACCATTGCCCCAATCAGATTAATAAGTATTAAAAATATTGGTAATATCAAGTCTTGGTGACTGTGAAAGGAAATGAGCATTCATAGATTCTTTTTCTTCCTCCTCTTAAAGCAGTCCCATTAGCATATCTTGCAGGCCTGATTTGGTGGAGGTTTATTCTTTTGGCCTTCTTTTGTCTGGGAAACTCCTTATTTCACCTTCCATTTTAATTGAGAGCCTTGCTGCGTAGAGCAGCCTTGGTTGCAGGCCTTTGCTTTTCATGATTTGGAATATTTCTTGCCATTCCCTTCTGGCTTGTAGTGTTTCTGTTGAGAAGTCAGATGCTAGCTGTATTGGGGCTCCCTTATATGTTAGTACCTCTTTCTCCCTTGCTGCCTTTATGATTCTCTGTTTGTCTTTGATATTTGCCATTTTAATGATGATGTGTCTTGGAGTGGGCCTCATTGGGTTCCTCTTGAATGGGACCCTCTGTGTTTCCTGGACTTGTGTGACTTTTTCTCTCCTCCAATTAGGGAAGTTTTCCATCATGACTTTTTCAAACAGGTTCTCTATCCCTTCCTCATCCTCTTCTCCTTCTGGTATCTCTATTATACGGATATTATTACATTTCAGGTTCTCCTGCATTTCCCTAAATGCCTCTTCATTCTTTTTGAATCTTTTTTCATTTTGTTGCTCTTTCTCGGAGCTTTTTTCTTCCTTGTCCTCCAGCTCACTGATTCGGTCCTCAGCTTCATCTAGCCTGCCTTAGATTCCTTCTACTGTGTTCTTCAATTCAGAAATTGTCTTCTTCATTTCCTCTTGTCTCTTATTGATAGTTTCTATGTCCTTTTTCATGCTGATATAGTTTGCAGTAAGTTCCTCGTAGATTCCCTGTAGTTTTTGGTAATTCTCTCTGAGCTCACTGAGCTCGTTGAGCTTCCCTAGAACCACTGTTTGGAACTCAGTATCTGATAGTTTACTTGTCTCTATTCCATTTAGTTCTCCTTCTGAGGATTCCTCTTTCTCTCTGACTTGGGGGGTATTTCTTTGTTTTCTCATTATTTGTCAGACTCTTCTTTTTTGCTTCTGCTTCTTAAGTTGATCTGTCTTAACTTCCTGACTTTGTGGTGTGAACTTCTATGGTAGGAGACCACTGGTTTTTCTTTCTGCATCTGCCTCTGATGATGTCAATTGTTGACCCCATCTGACCTTAGGCAACCTTTTTGAGACTTCCAAGAATTTACTCTCTGTGGCTGTCTCCTTCAATTGTTAATCTCTCTTCACACTGTAGTTTTTTCTTGTCTTTTAGTAGGCTTGTAATTTTTTGTTGAAAGCAGGACATACATCAGGTAACTGAATTCCATAGGCTGTTAGCTGGAGAATTTGTGGTCATCTGGATGAGGGAGTTGTAGCTAAATGTGCCAGAGGGCTCAGATTCTCTAGTCCTTTGTTTCTGTCTCCAGCTGGTTTTGGGGTTCCCTAAGTGGTCCTCAGAGACAGTCTGTGTCTTTCTGCTCTTTCAGGGATAATTCACTGTTATGGTAGAGGAGCAAGTGCTCTATAATCTTAGGACAAAATCTTAGTATCTTGAGAGCCTGTATTTCTGGGCTGGGACTTTCACGAGTGTTTCTCTTGGACTGTTTCCCCGTCCCCCTCCCTTTCATGGCTGCAGCCTCTATTTCTTTGAAGTTCTAACCTGGCTATGGTTCTGCTTTTGTTTTATCCCCTTAATGAAACATAAATGTCAGAGAGAACTGGAGTGAAAGAAAGACCTTCCCTCAGCTGAGGTAAGGGTAGCAAAGTTTTTTCTCCAAAGGGTAGGTCCTTGTTAAAGAGAAGATTCTGGGTTCTACCGATTACTCTTCCCTCTCCTTGCCACAGCCACAAGGTGGTTTTCTGGGCTCTTTACCATAATACAAGTACCTTCTGTGTTACTTTGAGGTTTGACCAGGAAAGGGTAGGCCTCCAACCCCCCCGGACTGAGGCCTCCAGAAGTTTCTTACTCTCTTATTATTCCACTCTCCACTGTTTGACTCTCTTACTATTTCAGTAATTCATCAAAAATATTTTAAGTGTCACCCCTGTTCATATCTCCAGAAGCTTCTGGTCCAAGTGAGCAGGTCTGGTCTGTGACTTCAGATTTCAGGGTGGCCCTGCAACCTCCGTTCTCTGGTAGGTCCAAGCAAAGTCATTTATTTTCAATTTGCCTAGCTTTCTTCTTGTTGCAAAAATGAAAGTGATGGCTTCTAAGCTCTTTTCCTGTCAAAACTGAAACAGAAGTCAGGCATTAGTTTCTTACATAGGTTTTCTCCAAAAATTCTCATTTGCCTTTAAGAAGAGCAGTTTTATATAAGACAATGACCATATAGTGAATGCCAATAAGAATGTTTTCAGGACAATGGAAATACTCAAAAGTATTTTACACGACTAATAGTTAAAGAGTCTTCAACTAGGTTTGTCCAGGTAAAGAAAAACTCATAGAGGAAGGTGGGAACATTGCCGCTGTCCTGATATGTGAAAGGATGCCTTGCTAAAACACCATTGGGTAGTTTATATGATGAATGGATTAAAATTGCGTGTCAAAAAGATTACAGAGAAAGAATGTGTTTCCTTCAAAAGTTTACTTAGAAAGTCAAAGGTTAAGCATGCACATAATTTTCTTGCTCTGGCTAATGTATCTGTCAGACTGTGTTCACTCCTGAGTTCCTGAGTTACTGACCGCTGTTAGTTTCTTTGTTGATAAACTCAGGGCTGCTTAGTGCTAGGTATATATATGGACTCACTGTGGATCCGGGTCCACTTCTTTCTGGATGGGAGAGGTAGAGTCATTAGGCTCTGCTAAAAGAACCATGAACATTGGATCATTCTTCATTCAAACTGCCCTCCACCCTCCCACTTCTGGGCCATTCATTTGTTCTGCTTGCAGCACTTGGTCTTCTGTTTCTAGATCTTTCTCTGGTTCTTCATGAAAAATCCACTCAGGATTTAGCTTTCTCTGTTTTACTAAGTCAGTTTCCACTGTCCCTCTGCTTTCTGTCTTTCAAATACTTATTACTGTCTCCCATCCATTGCTGCCTCTCTTTTTATTCACTTTGGGAATTTATACTTCCTTCTATCATTTCAGTAGGGTATACAGAAGGAGTAGACCTAGATGAGTGTGTATTTAATCTACTACATTTAAACAGAATTCCTACAATTTATTTGCTTAGAAATGTTATGAAGTTTATTCCTAAATCATATAGCAGCCATATGCATTAATTAATAGAGCAGAACCTATGTTTTATGACTTTATGATTCATCCATAAGAAATGAATGGAAACCTGAAGGAGACTAGATCTTAAAATGGTTTAACTAAAAAATATCTAATTTATGGAATCTGAGGAAATGTCTAATTTATGATTCCTAGGATAGAAATTGGTATTCTTCTTGGTGGCCAATCCTTTGCTTGCTCTGGGTTAAAATGATATAGTGATACAATTTCATACAAAGTGGAGTTTCCATATGAACTCATGCAGAGTTGAGGTCTCTGGTCATCTTTGTTAGTACAGGGGACTAGCCCAATGCATTTTCTTTATTTTGAGATGCTGTGCTTTCATTTAGAAATGGAAATTGGATCCATAAACAAGGTACTCCTCCTGTACAAGTAGAGCATTTTAAACCTACTTTTGGAGTTAGACTAATGAAAAATTAGGCCCTTGCTCTGAGAAATTTGGAGACCATTCAACTGTTAGAGGGCATGTCAGTATTATTTCCATTCAATCCTCTTTGGAGAATATTCCAGGCCAAGGTACTGGATTGGCTGATATCTCTAACCAAACTCTGGCATAGTTCCTCTCTCACATGTCCCCTTAGTGGTGTTGGAGAGACCATGGGAAATTTGAGGATCTGGCTAAGGGGAAGGGGAGAAAGGGATTCACTTAATTTGGGTTTCGTGAGAAGTATTTATGTAATTTGTAGTCACTTATTAACAGTTCTGTTGTAGTAATGGCTGCTAGGAGTGTGTTTCTCAAGGATCTAAAACATATTCCTTTAAAATGTCATCACCAGAAAGGATGGGGCCTCTGTCCCCCAGTCTTTGTGGGAGGGCAGAATCCTAGCTTTGATAATCACCATCTAGCTGACAGAGTTACCTAATCAACTTTTTCACTTCCTTTCTGCTGAGGCCCTGATTACCCTTTTTTGACTTTGCCATTCTTCCTTTTAAATGTCCAGTTACCTCTGTACTACTGGAAATTGAGTTCAGTTTATCCTGGACCTTCTTACCTGTTGCAATTGTATAGTATTGATTACAATTATTTTTATCCTTTAACTAGTGTCTGTTTGCTTATCTGTGATAGTCCCAAACCCTCCAATCAGGCATCTTGTCTTCACAAAATCTCATGATTCCAGACTGTATATGTCAGATCAGGTTGCTATAATAAACATTCATAGCTTGGCTAGATTAAACCACAAATATGGAAGTCCAAGGGCAGGGTGCCAGCATGGTCAGGTTCCTGGCAGAGTCCTTTTCTTGATTTGAAGAGAGATGTCTTCTTGTATCTTCATGTGTGAAATCATCTCTCTTGTTTCTTTTGCCTTATGTCCTGAGGGCTCCAGCCTCATGATCTCATCGTCTCCCAAGGCCCCACTCCTAACACTATCCCCTGGAGGATTTAGAATTCAACACACATGTTTTGGGGAAGCTCAAACATTCAGTCCATAGCATGAAGTGTTAGTAAAAACAAGTGTTCCAGTAACTCTGTGCAGATATGAGAGCCATCTGATTACATGGTTTGGATCTCAGTACAACATTTTGTTTTTGTTTTTGGAGATGTCATAATTTCAGATCACATTTCTTTCTTTTTCTTTTTCAGAATTCTCAAATGTTATATAGGATAGAAAATACCTTGCTTGATTCAGAGTATTTATAATTACTCATGAAATAGAAACATCCCTGTGGGTCTTTTTGTTCCATGGTTCTTTTTGCCTTCTGCTGGTAAGTATTGTGGCTTTCAATGCCAGAGTTTGGTTAAAAGGAAAGGAATTATTTAATTAAAAGTTTTACAGGTTTAGAGAATCAAGATGGCGCAGGAGTGAGTAGAAGTCACACTGACCTCCTCCCAGAACCAACCTGGAATTACAACTAAATTGTGGAGAAATCACCTGGAAAAAACAAATGAACAATAGCAAGAGGGGAGCCTTGTAACTTCGGAGACAAAAGAATCAGCTTTAGAACAATCTAACCGGTAAGGAGTGCGGTAGAGACTCAAGAAGGCAGGTGGGGCGCCCATGGGCGACAGCACCAGAAGGATATTGAAACAGCCAGTTGGATCCCCCTGAGAAGAGCAGGGTCTAAACAAAAGTGGGGCTCTCTAGCCCACTGCACCAGAGCCCTAAACGTACACAGAAAAGAGCCAGCTGTGAAAAGCGGCAGGGTTGCTCTCTGCTAGAGACAGGCAGCTGGAGAAGCAAAGAACTGTTTAAAGGGCCAATGCATAAATTTTTATTTGCAGCTGCTTACCCTGGTCTCCAGCAAAGGCAGGGGCAGAGTGGGCTAGAGATGCCTGAGGAGAGACTGGGGAAGGAGGCTTTGGGGAGAGAACTGAGAGAGTAGCTGGTGGGATCTCAGTGCTGACCCATCCCCCATGCAGCAGCAGCCATCTTGGTCTGGCAGAGACCACTCCCCCTGAGTGGCACCAGCGTTAAAGGACCCAGTAGCCCCGCCCCAGGTGAGACTCCACCCCACCCTGTGCTGTCTAAGTTGCATGTTGAGTGTAGAGTGGCAGCCACAGATAGTAGATCCCTTGCTAAAGAGGACACACAGAGGTCTGGAGACACTTGAGGAGAGACTAGAGATGGAGGATTTGGGGAGAGAATGGAGAGAATAGCTGACAGGATCCCAGTGCTGACTCCTCCTCCATATGGTTGCAGCTAGAGAGGCACCAATAACCCCGCCCCCAGGAGGGACTCCATCTCTCCCTGAGCTGTCTAAGGCAGCCAGCTGAGTGCAGAGTGAATAGATTAACAGCTGAAGGAGATCACCACAAACAGTAGATTACTGGAAGTCTCAAACAGACTGTCTAAGGTCAGACAGGGACGACATCTGACATTATCAGAGGCAGATGCAGAAAGAAAAACCAGTGGTCTCCTACCATAGAAGTTCACACCACAAAGTCAGGAAGTTAAGGCAGATCAACTTAAGAAGCAGAAGCAAAAAAGAAGAGTCTGACAAATAATGAGAAAACAAAGAAATACCCCCCAAGTCAGAGAGAAAGAGGAGTCCTCAGAAGGAGAACTAAATGAAATAGAGACAAGTAAACTATCAGATACTGAGTTCCAAACAGTGGTTCTAGGGAAGCTCAACGAGCTCAGTGAGCTCAGGGAGAATTACCAAAAACTACAGGGAATCTACGAGGAACTTACTGCAAACTATATCAGCATGAAAAAGGACATAGAAACTATCAATAAGAGACAAGAGGAAATGAAGAAGACAATTTCTGAATTGAAGAACACAGTAGAAGGAATCTAAGGCAGGCTAGATGAAGCTGAGGACCAAATCAGCAAGCTGGAGGACAAGGAAGAAAAAAGCTCCGAGAAAGAGCAAGAAAATGAAAAAAGATTCAAAAAGAATGAAGAGGCATTTAGGGAAATGCAGGAGAACCTGAAATGTAATAATATCCGTATAATAGAGATACCAGAAGGAGAAGAGGATGAGGAAGGGATAGAGAACCTGTTTGAAAAAGTCATGATGGAAAACTTCCCTAATTGGAGGAGAGAAAAAGTCACACAAGTCCAGGAAACACAGAAGGTCCCATTCAAGAGGAACCCAATGAGGCCCACTCCAAGACACATCATCATTAAAATGGCAAATATCAAAGACAAACAGAGAATCATAAAGGCAGCAAGGGAGAAAGAGGTACTAACATATAAGGGAGCCCCAATACAGCTAGCATCTGACTTCTCAACAGAAGCACTACAAGCCAGAAGGGAATGGCAAAAAACATTCCAAGTCATGAAAAGCAAAGGCCTGCAACCAAGGCTGCTTTACGCAGCAAGGCTCTCAATTAAAATGGAAGGCGATATAAGGAGTTTCCCAGACAAAAGAAGGCTAAAAGACTACACCTCCATCAAACCAGCACTGCAAAATATGCTAAAGGGACTGCTTTAAGATGAAGAAAAAGTTTCTATGAATAACCCAGTTCCTTTCAGAGTTGCCAATACTTGATATTAACAATATTTTTAATACTCATTAATCTGATTGTGACAATGATATTATTTTAATTGATTCTTTACTATTTGTTGAAACTAAACTTGTTTTAGTATATTTCTTGCCTATTTCTATTATTTTTTTTTTAAAAAGCTTTAAATGACTTTTTGGTATTCTTTGTCCATTTATTGAATAAAAATTTGTAGAACTTTTTTCCCTAAAAAAACCCAAACAAAAAATAAAAAAAACTATTAACCATGGTTTAGATATGTTGCAAATACTATTCTATTCCATTCCTTGTCTTTTAACTTTTTTATATGTATATTACTATATAGTTAAATGTTTAATATAGTCATATTGTCAATATTTACTTTATAGCTTCTGGGTTTGAATATTTTACTTCAAGTCATGAAAAATATTAGCTCTATTTTCTTCTAAAACTCCTTAGATTCTACATATTGATTTTTAACTCACTTGATATTTCTTGTGTAATGTGTGAAATAGGGTTCTCTATTTGTTTTATTTCAAGTAATAGTGGTCCATGCACCTTATTTGTTGAATAAGCATTATTTTAACCATTGATTTGAAATATCAACTTAATCATATATTACATTTTCAGACAGATATATACGTTTGTCTCTAGAATGCTCATATTTCACTGATCTATTTGATTATTTCTGTGCAAGTGTCATGTTGGTTTAATTGCTGAGAATTTGGAATGGTTTTAAATTTTTTTAATATTTTACAATTAACTTTGACATTTAAAAAAATAAATAAAATCTATCTGCATTTAAGAAAGAAAGAAAGAGAGAGATGGAACTCCTACCTTTTGTGACAATGTGGATGGAACTGGAGAATATTAAGCTGAGTGAAATAAGCCAGTTGATGAAAGACAAATACCATATGATCTCACCTATAAGTGGACTCCATTCAACAGAATTAACTAACAAATAAAATAAACCACAAGGAGGGAGACATGGAGCAAAGTGAAAGTGACCAGAGGGCATGGGGAAAGAGGGCAATGGTGGAAATAAGGGGAAGGGACTAGTCAAAGAACATGTATGAATGACCCATGGACATGGACAACAGAGTGGGAACTGACTGTGGGAGTGGGGGATGGGGTGGATGGGTGGAGGCGGTAAAGGGGTAAAAACTGAGACAACTATAATAGAATAAACATGATTTATAAATTTAAATAAAATTAAAAAAAGTTACACAGGTTGAGAATAATGGCTGAACTCTGCCATTAAATCTCACTCCCTTTAGAAACAAAGAAACACCCACAAACACAATCCTGCCCTCCCCTTTTGGCCAGTCAAGCTAGTGTCAGAGCATGCCAGTCAGAAGTACCACCTTCTAGAAGAAAAAAACCAGAAGCCTGCAGCTCACTTCTCCTGGCTCCTTCAAGTTATCCGTGCACGGCTGGGCAGGCCTCCTGCAGTTCCCAGCACTGTCACCTGTGTCGCTGTGTTCTCCAGTTCTTAGTCCAAAACCACATGGTACCTCGTCACCACTTGCCAGCGAGAGTCCTTTCACTCCCTCTTGACCCACAAGGTCCTGCAGGGCCCACATTGCCCTGTTGCACAGAGTGGCCCACCATTTTGTTTAAATCATGGCCTGGATCCTCCTCCATAACCCCATTTCTGACTCCTCCCACAATTGGCTATAACTGCTAGCACTCCCGTATTTTTCTCCCTTTCTTAACTTCCATAGTTAGTCTGGGCAGGCATGGCCCCGTGGCATGGAGCGAACTGTCTCCAAGCTCTCGCATAGGTGCTGTAAATGGGGGAGCTGCCTCCCAGCTACATCAGGGGTCAAAGTCACAGTAATTTCCTTGGCCCAGGCAAACTATTCAGCATTACTATGAAGCTAGTCTGCTGTTGTTGACATGCAAAGTAATTCTCAATGGCCCTGCTCCTTGTCTCCCATTCCCCAGCCAAGTTTATGGGGAATATCCTATGTTCCCGGACACCCTAAGTTCGTAGATCTCGTTCAACACCCATTACAGTCACTGCACAAGAATACTCAAAATGCTGTGAAATATTACAGATCATATGAGAAATACCCTTAACAAAGATTTTCTTAAATTCGACAAGAATATTAAAAATTCACACAAAATTATCAACCATGAGTTGTGAAGGTGACATGAAATTCTAAAAACTTTTTTATTTCTCTCAGTAAATTCTGGCCAGTCTTACTGGAGAAAAAGTTGAATTATCTTTTTGCTTTTTTCCTTTAAAAGTTATGTTAAAAAATTGTTGTCATATGAAGAAATGATCAAAGAGAATGTAGTAAAAAATGCAGGGAAAAGTAATATGAAGGTATTTCGAGCAGCTAATTAACAAGTTCTTCTTTCTAGATATGATGCTTGTACCATTTGCCATCTTTTTAAAAGTTGTAATTTATGGAGCTGTTTATTCTCATTTCAAACAATCAGCTTTCATACATAATCTTTTATAATCTTTTTCCTTAAAGAAGGTCCCACATATTACATCAACTCCAGAGCCTATTTGCATAAGCTATTGATTTTCAAATATACTAAGAAGCATCTGGTGAGGTCAGGGGGCTATGACAGACTTATATGGAGGGACAAGGGGACCACCCCTAGGAAGGAAGAACTTACTGAAAAGGGAAGGTTTGGACCAATGATCTGATGCTGGTCCCAGACCTTTGATGTCAATACAGAGGACTGATTCTACAATGAGGGTAATGCTAAACCCTTCCAGAGCAGCCCCTCTTCCAGGAGTGTGGGGACCTGGGTGTGAAATAAAGAAATGTGTGATTGACTAGCTGTAACCCTGAGAACCTTAGAGCAAAAGTGACCTGGAAAAGTGGAGGTTTAGGAAGATGTAGAGTTCGAACCCCTGCCACAATGGGTAACAAGGGAATAGGAGGGTCCAGAATGATAAGGAGATAAGACATCTAAAATAATCTCACTTCCTAAAGCCTACTGTCTGGATAATTTATGCTCAGGGTAGGCTCTATGTGAGCATTTTTTTTTTTCTAAAGAGCAGTTTTAGGTTTACAATAAAATTGAGAAGAAGATATAAAGATGTCCCATACAATACCTGCCCCACAAATGCACAGCCTTCTCTATTATCAACATCCCTCACCAGAGTAGTTTATTTCCTGAACTTAAAAATAATGATACCTTAGCTCAAGATTATATTTCAGGTTCTAATTAACATCATTGCCTCATTTTTATTTTGGCTATGATTTATTATACTAGCGACAAAATTGGAAACTAATAAGAAAGAATGAACCTACATTGGTGACATCTTCCTTTTTTTTATTATTATTTTTTAGATTTTCTTTATTTTTAGAAAGAAGGGAAGGGAGAAAGAGAAAGAGAGAGAAACATCAATGTGACAGAGAAACAGTGATTGGTTGCCTCTTGCACCACCTCCAGATGGGAACCAAACCTGCAATCCAGGCATGTCCCCTGGCCAGGAGTTGAATTGGGACCTTTTGTTTTGCGGGACACCCAACGAACTGAGCCACACTGGTTAGGGAGCCTTCCTTCCTCCCTCATTCCTTTCTTCCAGCCCTGCCTCCCTCTCTCTCTTCCTTCTGTCCTTCCTTGTTTCCATTTACAAAAAAGAGAAAAATCTAAAGTTGATTCAAAGTCTCAGTAATGAATGAGTCACATGCATATTACCCACCCTCTTCATGTTCTTTTCTTCTCTGGAACTTCTTCAGCCAAAAGCATCATTTATAAGAAGCAAGAACAAACAATATTAAGGTGTGTGCAGAGAGAACTTGTTTTACAAAGAATTTGTTTTATTTCCTGTTTCCTGTAGATGGAGCTAAATCCTCAAGCATATGTTTACACATCTTGGAAATTCCTGGGAAGATCTTTGAAAGACAGCATTAACGCCTGCTGCTTGAGGCTCTTTATTTTTTATTTTTAATTTTTACTATAAGTAATGCTACAACTTGCAAAATTTGGTGCTAAAGAAAAATACATTTTGATACACAAATCCCCTGTTTGTTTTTGAATTGCAATTGCTAACAATGCTGCTATTATTTTATATTTTGTCTACAGTTGTCTGACTTTTTAATTTTTTGTGAAAAATGTAACTGTTAAACTGCCCATTATCCATTGTTCTTTTTCATGGGTGTTTCCCATGTACTGGTCGTGTCCCTTGCTTTGTATGATTGAATGACCACATATAACAAATTGTAATGAGCTCTCAGTATTTCAGTTAATAAACACTGTGTATCTGTGGACAGAGAGACGCCGTTCATTACTTCCCCATATGGTTTCTAAGGGATGTGAGAACACAATGTGACAGGCCAACAGGAAACTTAAAAAAAGAAACAGAAAAAAATTGTTTTAAAGAATATGATTGTGTTCCTACCAAGTTGCTCATAGCACTGTATTTGTTTATTGATTCCAAAACCAGGAAGAGATATTTTATACCTTAAAAAGAAAAGAACAAGCCAAATCATATTTAAAGAATTTTAAATATCAATGTTAATATGGAATATATTTTAAGTGAATTTCCCAGTGTTTTAGATGCTTTTTAATGTATCCAACAGAGCATTGAGTACAGTTTACTTTTCTGAAATAAGGAAAAAACCCTTCAAACACTGAAAATTTTAAAAATTCTTTCTTATTAGTTTCCAAAATAGCTAGTATAATAAATCATAGCCAAAATAAAAATGAGGCAATGATGTTAATTAGAACCTGAAATATAATCTTGAGCTAAGGTATGATTATTTTTAAGTTCAGGAAATAAGAGCTCTTCACAGTAAATTTCATACTTTACATTTTTAAAATGCATATTAGAAACTTTAGCACTCCTCTGTACATTTTAGTTCTCTAAAGCTATGACATTTTCAATAATAAAATATATCTCTTTTGTGGGTTAATATGTGGATTTGCACATTGGGTTAATTTTATTAATATATGAGAGTTTCAAATAATTTTCAAAATATTGAAATGCTCAATTTTATATGTTGGCTAGCATTCGGAAGTATCATTTACTATTGGTTTTTAGAGTTTAGAAGATTAAGGAAAGAAATATTGATATTAAAGAGATAAATTATAAAATTTGTGGTTCTCATAACAATATCCAGGATTATTATTTTTAAAATAATATGATTAAATTTCCCTAAAGTTATATTTACCATTGTACAAATAATCCCTTGTTTTGATTTATTAAGAGGACATTAAAGGCATATTCTTTTTTATTCATTTTGCTTAAGACTCCATTAAAACAAATGGCTTTCCGGTCTGTGCCCTCTTCCAGGTCAGCTAGCAATTTTATATTGAATTGCAAAAGGGACTCCATTACAAAAACCTTTTGTAATTATCTAAGTTCCAATGGTTTAGGAAGCTTTTGAGACAGATGGAATAAGCCAATTTCCGTAATAGTGAGAGAGCTTTGTAGGGGGGATACAATAAATGCTTGTCTGTTTACTAAGCTTGTGTGAGTTAAGTGTATGATTTGTTAATTTTTTAAAAAGTAGACATAATGTTAACCTTGAGTTATATTGTTGTTTTCTGCAAAAAAAAAAACCAACCAGTAGCAACTGTAGTTTTATATCCTTGTGAGAACGCTGTCAACCACTGTCTTTAAGATGGAATATAATAAATCACAAATGATATTTGATGTGATGGAAAAATTTAAACTGATTTGTGTACTATGAAGTTTATAGAAAGATTAGTAACATATAAGCACAACAATTGACAGAGATTTGTAAAGATCATCGAAGACATTATCTTTGCATAGGTATGGATAACACATTCACTAAAGTGGGTGTCAGGGCATGGGGATGGGGGCAATGGGGAGATGTTGGTCAGAGGGCACAGACTTCCAGTTAGAAGATGAATAAGTTGTGGGGATTTAATGTACTGTACGGTGATTATGGTTAGCAAAAAGGTATTACATAGTTGAAAGTTGCTAAGAGAGGAGGTCTTAAATGTTCTCAGCACAAAAAGAAATGGTGGTTATGTGATGTGATGGAGGTGTTAGCTAATGCTATGGTGGCAATCATATGGCAATATGTAAGTGTATCAAATCAACACATTGTACACCTTAAATTTACACAGTGTATATATCAACTATATCTCGATAAACCTGGAAATAAAAGATAATTTTTTAAAAAAGGGAAAAAATGTACCGTCTTGTGGGTTAGGTATTTGCAACTTGACGATGCTTGAATCTGTAATTTCCAATCCCCCCTTGTTTAGTGCTCTCTGGAAGCAACGGGAGCTAACTGAGTTAAGGCAGTGGATTTCCAGGGTCCTCTTGGCTGTGGCCTTATTTAATAAGGCATGGCTTGTGCAGTCACTAGCTGGATTCAATTATGTCCCTTCCTGACATTTTCATTCATTTGATTTCCCAGGCCTAACATGTTCGGCAAGATGAGGTCTGGGGCCAGGGTAATTTTTCTTTCAAAGAATCAGTGCTCATCAGATTTAAATATTCCTTCCCACCGTTCTGCCTACATCTAAGGCAATTAAATATTTTCCCATAAAATTTATGAAAACCCCAAAACAATCAAGAGAGGCACATATTCAAACCTCAGTGTATAACTGATGCCTCAGTTATAGATTGAGACATGGAAATGCAGATTTCATTAGATTGTTCTGGCATACAGTGACTTTTATTAATTCAGGAGGCTTGGCATGTGGCCCTAGGGAGGAAGTCGCCCTGAGCATAAGGGCCTGTAATGAATGTGTCTTTATTTCTAATCTACCCATTAGTTTTGTAGCCCTGCTGCAGTTTGCCTACTGTCCCTAGGTAGAAGGGGAGTTGGGAGGGAATGAGGAAGAGAGAAAGGAAGTCACGGTGAGTCATGGTACGGACAATCCAAATTGCCTAACCTTACTTGTGCTGGTAATTATGAGCATGTGAAAGTACTAGTTTGTATTTCCTGCACATACTTCCTCACCTGTCTTGAGGTCAAGTCACAGACTGTCATGGAACTGAAAGGCTTTGTGGCTAGTGAGGCCAGCATTCAGTGGGGGCCCTTGAATGTTTTGGCAAAATTCAGCCATGGGCCTGATGTTACCAGCTCTTCATGAGCTCAACTAAATGGTGATTACATTTAAAACACGTTTGTTTTGCATGTCATGTGGTGTTCGTGCTATCATACATATCAGCAATTTCTGTGTTTAGCTACCTGATCACTTCCAAATATGACAATATGATTATGCAACCTTTGTAGAATTTGGATGATCCATCTTATCCTCTATTCAAAGACAGATTTCAGAATTTAAAGATGCCTCCTTGGTTACTGTCTTCAGTGTGCTCAGCTAACTTGATCTGAGGTAGCAATGAACATTCCCTGTAATCCACCTGAACTGCTGACTCTCCTAGAGGAAGTTCTGTAAGCTTGCCTCATGGGAAGGATGGTGGAAGAATTCAGTTAATTTTTTCAATACTAGAGCCATAGAAAAGTCATGGAAACTGTATTAGCCTTTTTGTTTACTCTAAGAGCAACACGTTCTGCCTTCTTTAGAAACTTAATTACAATATCCTCAAAGGCACCTCTAGATTGTTGAAGAAGACATAATTTCAGGAACTTTTAAAGTGGTGAATAATGGAAGAGTCCTTTATTTATTCTTCTGATAATTCTACCCAAAGTGCATTTTTTCCAAGAAGACATTTTCTTTGTTCTTTGTTCATGAACAAATCTTTATTCATCATAACTTGGAATCAAATTGTCCCTTTCACAAAGCGACTCACGTTCTTTCCCATTCCCTGGCACAATGAAGGCATGCATATGCATGAGACCTCACGAAGTGTCATTCTAGGAAAGGCTCTCTACTCTATGTGTGGGAAGAAACAGTGAGAATGTGGTAGCCATGGAGCCACTTTATTTTGCAGACTTTGGCTTCATCAGGGGAGTCTGGGAACAGATTCCATTGTAAAGAATAAGCGTTAAAGTGCAAATACTCCATTTATTTATACCAACAAGTTCAATCTAGACATTTTATTTAAAAAGCGTATTTATCAGTATCTCTTTGGAGAATATGTGGCAAAACGTACTAATAAAAGCTCATGATTTTGAATTATCTTTAGACTATGACAACTGCCTTGGCATTAATATTTACCTTATGAGGAGATCAGAAAGCATGCTCAAAGATTTCAAAGCAAAAAGGGGAAAAAAATGTATCCTTAAAACTCGAAGGACACTGCAGTCACCCAGTAGACAACCTCAAAAATACCAGCAGATGGCGCAACAAGCTATTTTTAGAGTCGGAGGGAAGATTTTTCATTACCAGAAAATAACGTAAAATGGCACTCTCTCTCTTTGCTTATTAATTCTTAATGCACTAAATATAATGACTTTATCGACAACAAAATTTTAAAACTATTGCTACAGAAGCTGTAATAATTGTGTTAGAGTAATGGTAGGATTATTATATCTGACTTTATGAACTAAAAAGGACCTTAGAACTCTCTGGTCCAATTCCTCTATTTAATAGCAGAGGAGACTGAGGTCGTTAACCCTGAACTTAAGCCCCCAGTGGGGAGGGTCTTAATGAGCGTCCTGGTCACATTGCTGAGTCCAGCACTCATTGATTCAGCAACACTGCTCTTCAGTCAAATACCGTTTTTAGCCCAATAAACAGAATTTGGGGGTTTTAGGATCATTGAAGTCAATGAATATTTTTCAGCTGATGTTACTTGTAGAGACTCTTCTGTTCTCTTGGGAACACTCATCGTTTCAGAGAAATGGCATTTTCAGGGCGAATATGCTGTTCTGTCATGTCTTTACCATTTTCTGAAGCATCTCTATTTTCAGCTGTGAACTGGAAATGCCGTTTTGCCAAATGCTTCCTTCCCAACCTCTGTCTCTTTCTGCAATAAAAAGAAAAGATTTTCCACACATTTGTTTTATTGCAGGAAGATATTTCCGATAGAGTCAACAAATACACTAACAGGAATGATTAAGGAGACCTAGCTTCTGTGCTGTTGCCAGCATGCTAATGGAAATGCACACTACTATTAAAAAAATGGTGTTTGACATAAAGCTGCATGATTAAATTATAGAAAAAAGAATAATGAAAACTTGAGTTTAAAAAGAACACAGTGCACCCAAAATAATCAGTTTTCTTGAAAACAAAAAGGACAACAAATTGATATGACAGGTCATGGACTTCTAAAACATTGAATATTTATTTTTTAATTTACATTTTTCTTGTTAATATTGTCAAATAGCTTAGAAACTGTCAGATGGCCCATACATGATTTATGCTAAAAATAAGAGAAGCTTTTGTTGAGGAGGCAAGGAAGGATAAAAGTTCTGGAAAACCAAGATGTCCTACAAGACCTGTCCTTACTTGTTTCCTCTTATTAGTGGTGATACTTTCTTTCAACTGCCAAAAATCGGGATAGTAGTATAACAATAAAATAACTCTGGATGTGTTATCATTAGAAAATACAAATTAAACAACACTTCAATAAAATATCTGATTGGAAAGGGTCAGTGACTTTGCAGAATTCTTTAAAATATTACCTTAACATATGGTTTCCTTTGGAAAGTATCTGGAAATCAGATTGCCCAGATCATTACACTTAGTTTCAATTTGAAAAAGGCTATCTACTGGGATATGTAGTCTAGAAGCAAGATTAAGTAAGTGAATGCCCAGTAATGCTTTTTGCCCATTGCCTGGCTCAAATAATTTGTTACTATTAGTATTATTACTGCAATAATGTCACCATTACAATGCAGCAAAATGAGCATCCAATTTTTGGTGTGTGCTACTTACAAGCAGAAGGAGCTTTGTCAAATAACCGAATGTCCAGGCCTGGTGTACTTGTAAACGTAAATGGCCTAATCAGATGTTCTCCTGGAAATGTCTGAGGTTTAACATTCACTGATTTTACCATCTTGTTCCAAATAAAGAAGGAGAGCAACCTCTCTGATTTTATTGTGAGAGCTCTGGATGAACAACTGTGTATAACAATTTGACAACATTATGGAAAAATTTGGTCAAAGAAATTTGATTTGTAATACCTATTTGAATTGGAAATTATCTCTTAGGGGACATGACTTTCCTGATGCTTACTTCATTAGAAAATATGCTGAACCGAAAGCCTGGCAAAATATTCTCTTGAGAGGAATCCTACATTATTTAAAAGGTCTAACAGTTTATCTTCCTATCCAAATTTAAACCACTTTGCATATCACGTGTGTTCTTTCGGTTTATGTTTACCTTAGCTTTTATCTTTTTAAAATGAATAGAAATTTGAATGAGTAGAAAATCTACTGATAGCTTTCATGATACAACCAAGAAAATGATTTGAACCTAGTAATAATGACAAAATATGGCTTACAAATTATAAGTTATTCCATTTCTTTCTGTTAGCATCTCTACTTGCTAAAATGTTGCCAGATTTTCTATGATATATACAAATGTGTGAGGCCTAGTAATGTGAACAATCCTGGGCCTCAATTTCCCCATTCAGGAGGAACTGGGCTAAATGACATCTAGTTTCTTTTCCCAGATCTAAAGGTGGTATCTGTGATAATAGCCTCATTTGAGAATGTGCAGGTGATGAATGACTCCAGAGCCTAGTCGAACAAGGGTTAAGTCCCCAAGGCCCTCTTTAAAACACGCTGGGTCTGATGTGCTTCAAAATTCAGAATTTTTTTTCATTTTGGATTTTAGAAAGGAAATACATAGCAAATACAGCATATTTTACAATGCCCCCAGTAAGGTCTGGACAGCTCCCTATTATTGAGCATTTTAAGGATTCTGCAGCCAGTGACCTGACTACCCACATTAGGTGAAGCTAAACTGTGGCTATAAATAGCTTCTCCTCCATTCAGGTCACCTGTTGTGACTAAAGCAGTTACAAAACTTATTCTTTTTCATCTGCATTTTGGATTTCAGAATTGTGGGTGAAATATTGTGAACCTGGACAACCATGGAACATACCAATTAAAACAACACAAAAAGAGTAAAACTTGTGATAACTCTTTTCCACAGTAGTGGGGATCTCCTATAACAAGATGAACATGTGGTTTCCACCTTCCACTGATGTCCACTTTCAAGTGTAGGTAGACAGAAGTTCACATTTGGGGGTGGGGTGGGGCATATTCTGTTAGTATTTACTTTGCTGGTTCCAGTATAATTTCCACTTTTTTTATTTATTTGTTTGTTTGTTTATTTTTCAGAGAGAGGGGAAAGGAGGGAGAAAGAGAGGGAGAGAAACATCAATATGTGGTTGCCTCTCACATGCCACCTACTGGGGACCTGGCCCACAACCCAGGCATGTGCCCTGACTGGGAATTGAACTGGTGACCCTTTGGTTCACAGGCCGGTGCTCAATCCACTGAGCCACTCTAGACAGGGCGTGTGTGTATGTGTGTGTGTGTGTGTGTGTGTGTGTGTGTGTGTGTACAAACATATGAGCTAACTGAAAAAAAAAACCCCTAAATTTTTTGAATTTTGCAATTCAGTAAGGGGGGAGAAAGACCCCAAAAGAGGGAAACTGGCAGTTATTGGATCAAGACCTGGCTGTTAGGGCTGGCTACTGTAGAGGTTATGGGTCAGAGTTCTGTTGTCATAGATGGTCCAGCTGTTGTCTTTTTCCATATTCGGTGTCTCAGTGTAAAGGAGTTCCAGAATTTCTAAATAGGAGAGACTCAAAAAGATAACCTTATGAAGAGGGAGCTTTTGAGAAATATTATGAAGCTCTTTGTGCATGGAGAAGTCCCTGGGTCTCTGGAGATTGCTTGTTTGCAGCGGCTTTGAGTAGAACCCGCTGGACACAGCCAGGCTCCCGAGGTTCCCACTGCTTTCAGTATCTCCACGGCTGGGGAGATGCTGTGTTAAATTTATTTCATTTTTATCAGAGAGCTGATATCAACTTTTTTAATGTCATCAAACAGAAAAAAGGCTCTCATAACAGGCAGGAATTTCAAATCTTGAATAAAACATCCCCTTTCTGTGCAAGATTCTGCTCTAATGAAGCACGTTAACCAAATAATTTGCTTTGCAGGTCCCTGGGAAGTCACTGAGAAAATGATGAATAGAAGGAAAAGTGAAGGAATCGCAAGACTGAAAAGAGAGATGGGCCGATGAACTTCTGAGTCACTTGAATAAAATCAAATACTAACTATGAAAATTAACCATTAGTCAAACTAATTGATTTATAAGATGAATAGTCCTCTCAGAATCAAAATAATGATATTAAATGGCAGAATAACTGCATTTGGGGTTATTGAAAGGAAAGAAAACCTCTGCAGTGACAAAAGTTAATGGCCTGCTCTGCTCTGATGTCAACTTCCTCCATTCAGAATACACATATTTTCTCTCTTTCTCCCATCCATGGATTATTAATATTCATATGACTATTGGATTAGTTCACACATCACAATAAAACAAAATTATGATGTGAATATTACTCTCATATTTTGAATACTCCCCGAAGTGCCTTTTGGGTGATTAGAGTGATTTTTCATTTAGAATGTGAAGATACTGGTTTTAAAATGAAGGGTTTCTAATATACAGCTCCTAAATGCATATTATTATCTTACATTTTTATAAAGATGCCCATTTGAGGCTTCTAAAGCTCATGGTTAATTGAAGTTTATTTCCTATTCAGCCATGTGGCTGCTCTAAAGACATTTGCCACGCAGTTCCCTATAGGAACTGTCAAGAGCTGGGAAGGGCCAAAGACTGCAACCGACAACTTAGGCTGCCACAGTTTTGTGGAAGCTCCCAGAAGACATGAGGCTCTTGCATCAGAGACAAAAGGACTTTATTACTTATTTTACCACAGACAACTGAGTTTCCTGCCCACCTTGTTGGTCAGTGAGTCTGACTTAATCCACTCAATCAAAGTATCAGGTTAGAGACTCACAAAGCCTCCACCGGTCAGTGCACAGGCAACACACCCCACACCTCAAATCCACCTCTGGGTGAAGGGTGCCACCCTGTGTCAGAAGATCCTATTGATGAAATCCATCAGTCACAAAAATTTTGTACTTCAAGGAGTCACTAGAGTTTTGGACCCTAACAATAGAGAATGGATCACAGTTTGCTTGACGGTTTGTAACACGACTTGTGGATCTGAACTCCTTTCCAGAGGTACTGATTTGTATGTTAGCCAATAAAAAGGGCCTCATGGCGTGGCCGAGGGAGGCACAGGCTGTCTGCAGAACCCATGCCTATTAGGTGCTCATCCTTCCAGTGGTGGTTGTGGGTGGAGGACAGAGGCAAAGAGATGGCAGTGTTGAACTGGGTGCTGGTGGGATTGGGGGCTGGGAATCCACTCACATGTTCCCAAGAAACATTATTTTGTGACCAAGGCCCTGAATTTTATATGGGTTTCTCCGAGGGCAATGGTGTGACTATTCTACAATCAGGACCACTGAGGCTTCTGGCTTTTCAACCAACAGTGAAAACTTCAGGCAAGATCAGGTATAGGCACTTGTAGTAAATCCTGACACACAATCTAGAAGCAAGTGACTACGGAGTTTGTCCCATCAGCACTTCTCCACCTGTGGCTCTTCCTGATGGGGAAAATCTCTTTGGCACTTATGGGCCTGGCCGTCAAGCATATGACATTTCAATCACCTTTCATACATTCAGGTATAAATGGGACATCAACAGGGCACAGCAGTGCCTCAAGGGCCCTACATGCTTTCTGTTGAGAACTCGGCTCAACCCCATTGGTTGAATTTGGGTTTTTCTGGGATCAGACAGGGTGGAGACACTTGGACAACAGTGTCCAGCAGAGACACAGAAGTTTGAGACTCTCCTTCTTGTTCTGCAGCTATTCAGATAAGTGGGCATGGTCTTGAGTCCCCCTTGGGGACCAAGAGACTTCAGCTCTACCCCTAATCATCGTAAGGTGCATTACATGCTGCCAATGGTCTGCAGTTAAAAGTCTTTAAATTGTAAGTGGAAAATAACTAAATGTTTACCAATCTTTTAACCTAAATATGTGTGTACATTAGAGGAAAGATGGTTTAGACTTTTGTGTCACTAAGGACTTTTTAAGGGAGCCTTGTTTGAATTATTTCCTTCTTATGCTGGTTGATCACTGATCTCACATGGCGAAGCCCTGTCCTTGCCTGTCCCCTCCAGGGTCCACCACATTTCCTGCCTCCCGTTCTAAGTTCTCCACGACATCTACTGTTGGTCTTGATGAATTGACTATTCTGGGTACCTCATATATGTGGACTCATACAATATCTGTGTTTCTGTGACTTGCATATTTCACTTAGCATAAACTCTTCAAGGTTCACCCATGTTGTAGCATATGTCAGAATTTCCTTCCTTTTTAAGGCTAATATTCCTGAAAGTTGTTTTTAAATATAAGTTTTCATTGCTATTTTCATTTCAAGTTGAATTTATCATATTGCATCATGCAGGTTATTCACATACTTTGAAAGGTGTCTTCCTTGGGCAATTTCAGAACTTTTGAGAAAGTGAATAAGATAGGAATAGACTATATAAAATCTGAATCAGGCCATACATAAGGATACAGCATATTAGTAAGAAGAAATTTGATTCTGCTGGCCAGTACTAAAGTTTGACCTTTGTGATTATCTCTTAATAAAATAAAGGTAGAATACTGCACTGTGAAAATGTTTATTCATTGATCAACGAGGTGAGGAAGACCTTGATCCGAGAGGAAGGTCTCAGGCTTTTATGCCTGTCAACATTCCTGTGGGTTTCAGGGAGCAATAATGGCTATAAATCTGCAACTCAGAGCATTTCAGGCTACACACAACCAGCTTTTACTGCCATTGTTCATTTGACCTCTTTATTGAATTTTCCCACTAACCTGCCAATATCACCTTGTTCTGATGTAGGCAGTGCTTTAGTTGGCTTAAACCTCACTACCAAATGAGGTGAAATCCATGTAAGGAGAAATCAGAGGCCTGCTGAATGGAAAGGACTTGCCTCCAGAGCAGCAAAGTAGGTGTGGAACAAGACTGGAGCCACAGATGTACATTTCCAGTTCCTTACTTCCCCTGGGAGCCAGCATCTTTCAGTGAATCAATCAGCATTTACTTATATGTCCCCTGCAGCAGTCTTGAAAATCGTTTTCAAAAATCATTGAACCACTAACAGTTTAGCCACTCTGCAAAATATACATAGCCTCTTCTCATAAGCAACAGAGTTACTCCTCTCTCAGCTATGTTAAACTTTTTTTTTTTTTTTTTGCTCCTGATTTCAAAATGCAGAAAATATATACACCTATCTAGGAAAATCACTCTTACTATACAATTGCTTCTTATATTAAAATGTCTATGAGACCTTCTCAAAAAAAAGCATGAAAGAGCTGAAGCACAGGCTTTCCCTAAACTCAAACTTATCTGTCTTATGAATAATCTGCTCTTGGCAGTGGCCAGCACTGCTTCCTCCTTAGGCTTAACCCCCACCACCTTAGGCGTGACCCTTAGCTCCGATGAAATCACTAGCAAAGATGCTATCCCTGCCCACTGGCTTCTATTCCAGCCTGCTCCAAATGCATACAGAGTCCCAAAAGGTGAGGTTTCTCGTCACCTTGATCTTGAGATAAAACAAAGGGGTGGGGGGCCTCCAACACATGCAGCTGAACAAAGCTGGGGATCATGGTGCTGGTGTTTCTATAGGTTGTGACCTTGGGGAAGATTCCAAATACAACTTCACTTTCTTTATCTGCAAAATTAAAATAATATTTTCCTAAGGTGTTTAATTATTCTCACTTTGCTTTTATGTTGTTTGAATCTGTATGAGGGAGTACATTCTACTTACTATCTTATAAATTAGGCCAAAGAAATTGCAAACAAGAGCCCATACTTACCTTTGAATAAGTGACAGGAATCTATATTTTCATTTTCTAGACTTACCTCAACAATGTAACTGGCAGCAATAGTTAGATCTTTTTGGTTAGTTACGATAAGTTAGAAAGTAATGGGAGAATATATACATATATACGCACATATATATACATACACATGTATACACACAAATATATGTATACATATATACATATATTCTCATATATTATACATATATACTCATAAACATTTAGCTTCTATAACTCCCAAGTTCCTGGAAGTGAGAACAAGTAATCTCTGACTTCCAGTGTTCATTGGGACAATTAGGAGCGATATGATAAAATAGTCATACAACATAACCCACCCCCAAAAGATTCTCAACAAATGTAATCCTTCACTACTGGCTACAGCCAAATATATGTATTTGAAATTAATTTTGTTTTATATTGGATGAATTCTTGCTACTTTAAAAAAAAAACCCAAATACGGTGACAACATATGATATACTGGAAATATTATAGATATCCCTTTGCTACTCAGTCTTCTGTTACAATAAAATTGTATCTAAAATTTTAACACAGTATACCTATTTTTGGAAGAAGGCACAACTGGTCTTACAACCTGCTCTCCTAACAGATGCTAAGCCCCACTTTGTGCCATCAAGCTCTGCATCTAGGCACGTAGACACAGCTAGGTTTTTATTTTTCTTTATTTATTTTATGGTCAGGGCCACTGTATATCCTAAGGCCATGACAATCTTCTGCTGCAGTATTTCATTGAAAAAAAAAGTCACATTGGCATAGAACAGAGCATCTATTCCTTTCTCATGGGATTGCAGGTCAGTTGTTACTCCTTGGCTAAGGTGACTTTCAGAATTTGGACTAGAGGTTCCAGAAGGCCAGTTTATTTTTAAGTCTATTCCATATATTTCTTCATCCTCTGAGGACCACAAACTACTTGGAACATGTCTTTTCATGACAGTTTATATGAATGCAAAATGGTTAACCAGACATGCATGCATGTCTCAAGATTTTTGTTTACTCCCCTGCACTGCTAAAAAGTTTGCATGATGAAATTTAACATCAGTGGGGCAGAAACATACACTCTGCATTCTATGTTATAATATGGTGTGGAGGG
Organism: Pteronotus mesoamericanus; assembly: GCF_021234165.1. Lineage (NCBI taxonomy): Eukaryota > Metazoa > Chordata > Mammalia > Chiroptera > Mormoopidae > Pteronotus > Pteronotus mesoamericanus. The sequence continues at coordinate 31,881,247 of NW_026555060.1, forward strand.
GTAGATAGTAACATGTGAAGAATAATAATTACAATAATTAAACCTACCACAATGGGACATTTCTGTGCATTGAAAGTTCTTTAGTAATGAAAGGTAGAGAAACCAGGGTTGTTTGCCTCTGTTCAACACAGCTATCTGATCAAAAACTTGGAACCTGGGAGGAACGGCATCTTGAAAACCTAGCAAGTAAGGCATTGGAAAATGCCAATTAATGCAAATCCTATTAATTATTCAGGGAAACCTGATCTTAATTATTCCATTAATTATTTACTGATCCAGTACACTAAAATGTGCGCATCTTTGAGCAGATCAATAAGATTGGCTTAACTCTTTATCCTTTTTTAGAACTTGGAATGATTTTTGTAGAGGATGATATGGAGTAGTTTTTATTTAAATTTATTTTTGAAAAGAAACATAGTTGTGTTTTGAATACTAAGCAAACTCTTTATTTAAAAATCTATAACAAAATTAAAATATCAAAATGAACTTGATATATTTGCATGTAATAAAATGTAGGAAGTAGATTAGCTTTATTTTTTAAAATCCAGAAATGATAAATCAGATTTTCAAATGTTTAGAAAATAGTAGCTCATGCTTTTCATTTCTTTATTGTGCATATTTTAAATCAGATATATCTAGTCCAGTTGAGTTTTGCAATTCCTGCTAAAAAAAGTTCTAAAAACTGATCTGTGGGATTTAGAAGTAAATTGTGTGACTTTTATTCATGTATAAATTTTTTAAAAATTAGATATCTCCATTAGCATTAATTTCTTTGCTTCTACAGAAGAAAATTTTATATAATTATTATTCTGGTATAGTTAAAAATTGTTTTAACATGTTATAATTTCATTCTTAGATACAGGCTGAAAGATGCCTCTTAGTTCAGGTATTATTTTTTTACCCAGTAGCTTTTATAATATAAGCTTGAAGTCCAAAAATATGGTTATGCTTAAAATAAGCTGTTATTTATTGAATACAAGAAACAGTTCAATAATTCATTTTATAAATATTTTCTCAGAGTAACTTGCTGTCAGTAAAAGGCAGATTTATGCAAACACATTTAACAAACAATAGTAGGTTTCAACATCCTTAAGTCATTTTGAAGAAAGATTCTATGTAATTCAAAGAAAATAATTTTAATATGAAATACTTTCCTTAACAACTCATATATACTCATCTAAGAGTATGTTTGACATTTTCATGTCTTTTTACATAAATATTAGGAATGCTTAAGTAGAATTTGGATGACTTTAATTTTCTCATATGCTTTGGCTTAAAAGAAATTAAAATCATAGGGTCTGTGTTTTTGGCAGCGAGCAGAACAGAAGTTAGGGAGTGGAGAAACACGGAGGCAAGGGACCATTAATAAGAGACAGAGAAGTGATTTTCTTGGGATAAGAGAGGTCTTTACTTCAAATTAAACAATAAATTTCTACGGTGGAAAATGTGCAATTTTCCCAATAATTAACAAATAATAGAACCTAGGAAGCAGATTTTTATTTTTCAAGAGCAGAAAAATGTTATCTAGGCTATTCAAAGGCGTTCGGGTTTTCCAAAGAGGTCAAAGTAGTTATGCTTTTCTGGAGGAAGTTACAGGGAGGTGGATTTCAACTTTATCTAAGGAAGACCATCATTGCTGTCCTAAGAAAAGATGTCCTGGCTTAAGGCATTCAAGCCGAAGCTGGACCCCTGCTTAGTGAAATTACAGAGCAGTATGGTTCTCCGAGTTTGTTATCTCTGAGATCTTGTGAGATCTTTGTGATGGGCAGAACCATTTTTATAATTATATGAAGACATCAATGACTTTCGTGTTGCCGTTGACACTGATGGTGTGAAAGCAGTAGTGGGTAAAATAGCTGATGGCTTAATGGGAATCAAGGCGGCAGCACAAAACTGTACTTGCAGTTGTGTTTCTTACCATCAGCACAGTAAAAGAAAGCAACTGTCGGCTTTGCTTACTGTGTTCCTATTGTAGTAGTAAAGTACATTAATTTTATTAATGTTTTACTCTTCAGTACACTGTGTGGCAACCGTTCAGGGCCAGACGGGTTCATGGGATTCGTGCATACGGAAGAATATTCACGGAGCCGTTGGGATGTCTGATGTGCCTTTATTCAAGGATGGATGATCCACCCGTGCTGCAGGCTGCATGTCACACTGCATATCACCTGTCCCCTGGGTGCATGGCACCCAGTGTGGGCCCTTGCATTCCCCTTGCATATTTATGCCTGCATCCCACTCCCTATCTTCTTAAGTCCTAGAAGGAACAAAGCCAGCTACAGGCCAAATTGTTAGGTAGCATAGCATGAGCTGCACATGCAAGCCAACTTCATGTTATGGGAACTGGTTATTGGACCCAGACTCAAGGCTGTGAGAACACTACTTTATCAGACCCTTTCAAGGTTGTGAAAAACTGCTTCCCTTCGTTACCCAGACACCTGGGTGAGGAAGCCAGACTGCCTCCACTTACCCAACATACACCTTATAACATTCTGTGTAATGAAATAGGAAATCTGCATTATTCATTTCTGGATACCAAAGTAGCATGATTGTCTTGAGGAAAAACATGTGTCTGATTGTTTGAACTGTAAGCTGAACCAGCCCACTTTTCTATGGAAAATCATTTTTGAAGTTTATTTATTTTTAGACAGGAGAAGGGAGGGAGGAAAAGAGAGGAGAGAAACATCAATGCATGGTTGCTTTTCACATGGCCCCTACATGGTACAAAACCCAGGCATGTGCCCTGACAGGGAAGTGAATCAGTGACCCTTTGGTTCGCAGGCCGGCATTGAAGCCAGTGAATCACACCAGCCAGGGCAGGAAAATCATTTCTATTTCAAACAATGATGGACAGAAAATCTCTGGTTATTCAGATTTGGGTATGTAGGAGATATTTTCTCAAATGTAATAAACTGATCCATCATTTCAAGGAAAACAACTGACACTATTTGTTGCTAATACATTTTGAACTTTCAAGTGATAGAATTAAGAAAACTAGTATCCATCATGGTAACTTGCAAATTTCTAGTACTGACATACTTTTCTAATGGGCTCAGTGGTGACAGTATAAGTGTGAATTTTTGGTATTATTTATTGAGGTAGGTCAATATTTGAAAGAACTGAATAACTCAAACTGATATTTTCCAAATGACAAATGAATAACGTTATGACATTAAACATAGGTAAAAGATCCATTTGAAAGTGTAAGATAAACTCAGAAATATTAATTTAACTTCAATAATATTAAAGTACAAAAAATTGTCGTTATGCTTTAGATTACAGATGATAGTTTTTACATTGAAACTTATAAGAAACTCCTACCTATCAAATTTTGGTATGGTATCAAAAAATATAACAATAATCTGAAAAGGCCATTATAATATTCTCCCCCTTTTCCAAATACATATCTTATATGAGGCTGAATATTTTATGTACCTCATCCAACACAGAATATTGCAACAGAATTAATGCAGAAGCAGATATTCAGATTTCAGGACTTCAGCTAGTTGTAAGTCAGATATTTTAAATGTAAAACAATGCCTCTCTTCACTTTTTTAGAAGATATAGTTATTCTTTTTTTGAAAATGTTATAATGTATAAGTTTATTATTATTTTAAAATAAATAAAAAAATAGTTATTAATTTTTTCCTCAATTTTAATTTTGAGTATGCTAAAGATTTATAGATATAGCCCACACAATACAAAGCTCTTTGAGATTCCCTAAAATTCTTAAAAGTGTAAAGGGATCCTGAGTCCAACAAGTTTCAGACCACTGTTAAAAAATACAGGAGAAAGTAGGCCACATAACGCTTAGTGGCTCAATCTGTGCTGAGGAAGCTATTAGTCTTGTGTGTGTGTGGGGGGGGGGGGAGGGAGAGAGAATATAGTATTTGAAATCCAGGATTGTCATTTTTGGTTGGAAATATTTTGTTGATTTAGTTCCTTAAACCAAGTAAAAGAAACGTCAGTATTTGTGTGAAAGCCCTTTCTTCAAAATGATTGGGATAAAAGTTAAGTCCTCTAATTACATGGACGTGGTTTTATTTTAATAGAAAAAGGTGTTGCCTTCTGATACTTAAGTGAACAAAATGTTCATTTATATCATCTGTTAGTGAACATGGATAACAGTCCAAAAAGGTACATCAACTCTAAAAAATATCAGCAAGCAGACTAATGCTGGACCATGTGATTGCTGTTGTGTGGCTGGAATAAAGACTTAAATGGTTTACCATTGTATGTAACAAAGGCAGGCCTGTTGTGAAGGTTCTTCCTTAAACACAAAGAAAAAAAGAACTTTATGTGGATTTAAAATGTTTAGTATTCTTCTTATTTCACTCTTTCTCTAGGCTTTATGATCCATTGGAATGTACATTGTATATAAATATATGGCTGGTTTTCACTTGATTTTTCTTTCACTTTGTCTTTCCAAATGGCAAAGATCTGTTTATGCACAAACTTAAAAAGTTGGAGTTTCATGCCTCAATGCCAAGTTTTTCACGCAAGAACCCCTTTCTAGTTAAAAATTCTTTGAAAAGTTCACTTCTTAACCTGAACTTTAAAATGGTATTTATTCATAATAATATATGCCAACTACACAGTTTTATACTACCTATACGCTAATTGGAAATCTTCATCCCTAAAATGATATCAATTATCTTCACAACAATATTGACCTAGTGGTAATATGTAGTTTTAAAATGTGGTTATTTAACAAAAATCCTCTTACATATAGATTGTTACTCCCAAAGTAGAGAGGAAATAAAATTGTTTTTCTTCTTTCTAACATTCCAGGACCACTCAGCCTGCCATTCTGCATTCTAAGAAATTTGCTGTTATCTACAAGGTTGAGAAAATAATAGACATTTTCAGATGGCTATTTTCCTATTTTTTTTCCAGCAAATATATATTGACTGTCATCTAAGTGCCATTAGCTTTTCAGGGAACAGTGGCAACCAAATAAGTTCATGTCTATTAATATACTGGTTTTATTTCATGTTGCTCTAAATCTGAATGTCTGTGATCTGCTAGTCCTGGGTCTAGCACAAGTATTCAATAAGTACCATTTGCCATTGTCAGTACAGGGTGCTTATAAATTGTATCCATGTTTTAGTATTGATTCTTATTAATGGGTACACAGAAATATTCCTTCAAAAAATTTTTGTCTTCACAATAATACTGTAGATGTTTTAGCATTTCTATTTTCAATATTGACACATGTGGTCTATAAAAATACAGTTAAGGTCAGCATATCTAAAACACTTTAAATTATGTTTATATTATCTAATGTTATGTTAGTTTCATGAGGGCAGAAATCATGGTTTTCAAAAAATTACTTCAGTTGATAAATTTTTAAGAACAATTCCTAAGATTTATAAGCTTTGTAATAGCACATAAAATGGAAACTTCAAGTCAGTACTTAAGAAAAATCAGTAATGTCTCTAAATTACCCAAAGAAGTACAAAACTGAGAAACAATGTCAGTTTTTTCACCCTTAGAAGCAATTTTAACAATCAGTACACTTGAAGTAATTTCCTGGCACTATTGGCTAAATGACTCGATTATTGTCTCATTCAGGTATAGATGCGTTACTGGGATCAGCATTTATAAGCAATGAGCAATGTAAAAAGTAAAGAATGTAAGGAAGTAAATTTATAATGCTTTTAGGACAGAAGATGAATCATAGTGAACTTGAAATAAATAATGATTATGAGTTAGAGTTGTGTGGCCCAGTGCAGTAGCCACTGGCTTCCTGTAACTATGGGAAATATGACACATTTCCTGTAAAAGGTGGTGAGTCCTGACTGAGGTGTTCTGGGAGTGCGCATGCCCCCCGGATTCCAAAGACTTAGCAGGAATAAAGGAATGCAATGGGTTCCATTCTATAATTTTATATTGATTGCAAACTGAAATGATATTTCTTGAATATATTAGTCAAAATAATATATATTAAAGTCAGGATAGCTCATTTTTCCTTTTTTAATGTGGCTTCTAGAAAGTTTAAAATTACCTCTTAGCCCTCACTTTATTTCTATCGTGAAGCACTGATATGGGCAACTGATGAGTGCAATATATAAAGACAAATATCCACACATCCAAATAAAATCGTTCCTTGCGAAATATGTCAATATTGTATCTGGCATTAATGTTTTTAAAAATCCTTTTAGTGTTTTTGCCAATTAACTAATTTTTTATGCATTCTATATGATTAACTTCTAAATTATTGGTAATGCCATGTTATAACTATTTACTAAAATATATTTTTAAAATTCTATTTTATTTTATTTTGGTATTCATAATGACCATGTTTTTAATGAATAATAGGAATCTTGAAGGGCTCTTGCTTAAAAATGGTAAAAAACTGAAAGCACTTGAGCAACTTAAGACCACATGGTAGCACGTTGACAGACAAGTAAGTATACATAAAACCTGAAGAATGTATATGACATCAAAAATTCTTTTTGTTTTGTAAAACATTATTTTATCTTTGGACTAATAGTAATACATTTCTTACTTGGAGCTGTTCCGTTTCTCTTAAATATCTAGCCCTGCTTTTACCTCAATATAGGACCACTTTGCTGTGGTAGGTGGTTGAAAGCATTAGCGACCTGCATTAAAAGAACAGTAAACTATTTTGACTACAGGCTGAAATTTGAATCAGATTTTGGTGATGAATGGGTGATTGGGAAAGATACAAAATCAACTCTAAAAGGGGAGAATGAAAGGATCACTCCCTACCCCACCTTTTCTCTTTCTCCTTCTCTCTTCCCCTCACCTGTTAGAAGTTATGAGCGTTCAGACTCGAGGCAATCTGCATGCAGTTCATTGTCTCTCCAGATTCCTTTTTTGGCCCCAGCAGAACCTCTTTGCAATTTCTGCAATTGTAAAATGGTCCAGGTTTTTGTTTGTCTTGTTTCATAACATATTTACTTTTCGTCCTACTTATTTCTCTTCTTACATCCCGATTTCAATCTGAACCCCTGTGCAAAGTCATGATGAATTCAGTGCTCCTAAGATGCTCCTTCAAAACTGCCAGCCCTAACAATACTCTACTCTATGACTCTTCCCTGATCTTGCCCCGTAATAAAAACTCAGGTGATCTGAGCATAGCTCTGAAAAGTAACTCAGGCAACTGATATAATGACATGAGTATAATAGATGCAGATGGCATTCTATATTTGCCCCTAGGTAACATACTCGCAGTGACCTGCCTAATATATACCACTTTAATAATAATACAGAAGATTTGTGACAATACTTGGGTATGGAATATTTGGTATAAGATCGATCTTTTAGAACCCCTTTAATTAAATAACAGTCATGATTAGTCTGTCCTGTTTTGGTTCTTCCTATAGAAAAGATATGGAACTATCATTTTATCTCAGTCATTTTTGAGACTCCTCATCACCCTTTGGATGATAAAGCTCTCAATCAGTCCTAGGAAAACAAGAGAGAAGTCTTAGTCAATGGTGATGGGTATTGTAATCATTTGAATAATTTTTAATGATTAAAATTTTTTATTTATTTAAACATTATATGTATAAAATGTGTATGTATGTTTGCTATATGTTTATATGTATAAATAGAAATAAAACACACATATAACATATATTTGTGTGTGCTATATAAAAACAGATAGAAAAATGTTCCTGAGTTCACAAAGATTACGATATAAAGGAAGAATATCTAAGTCAAGTTTTCTGATTCTAGAGCCTAAGCTTTGTGGGATGGTGTTATTTTTATATTCTTAAATCCAGCTCCAAGAACAAAGCAAATAAAGAAAGGAAAAGGAAAATTAATAAAGCTCATACGTTTTAGTTTGTCACTAAATCATTGAAAAATTCGCAGGTTTTTACCACATTTATAAAGTGTGTTCGGAATGATCTGCCTTACAATATAGGCCATATGGTGAATGGAAATATATACACTCATCCTTGAATGGAACAAGGAAAAGAGCCTAAAGAGATAGGGTCACATACCAGAAAAGAAGCACTGAAGAAAAACTGTCACCAAATAAGAAGGTGTGGTTTGGTGGTTGGACTAAATGCTATAGACAGAATTTGCTTTGAGGAGTTTGGGATGTGGGGCTCGAAGAGGTAGATGATCCTTACCCTTTCCCAGGGCAGCTAAATTGCTGCTTAGTGGAGATGGGAACCCTGCTTTTCAAGAGATGGGCACAGCTACTCAGCATGAGCACAACCATGCCAGAAACTGTCAAGTTGACAAGCAGCACCCCCACCAGACCTGCTGAGGCAGCACCATTGGAAAAAGTGGTGAGGAGTTGTGGGGGCGTCCATTTCTCCTAGGGCAGCACACAGAGATAAAGCCTGAAGCCAGACTCAGACACGATGATTTCCACCCTAGGGCTACAAGGCATTTAAAAAGTGGACAGAGAAGCATAGGCACCTCTTAAAACCTTGGCTCCTGTCCCTTCCAGCCAGCAGAACCCTCTTCTGGTGTGACTGCTGGGGAGGCGCATGGGGATTGGGGTCTGAGTCCTGCCATTGTTGCTGTATGTCACAACCCGTGGCTGTATGTCATGGCAAACTTACAGGAGGAGCTGCCTCATCATGTTCACGGGTGGGAGCACCAGCCCTAATTCTGGCATTATCTTAGGGTGGATCAGGATTTACTGTCTTAAACCCTGGGCCATAACTCGTGTCCATGGGGGCCTGCAGGAGGCCAACTCTCTGGTTGGAACGCCAAATAACAGGGGAAAGTCTGGGACCAATCAACCTTGACCTCTCCTAGTCTTCATAAATAAGGTGCATTTTGATAAGCAAAGGGGCAAATGCTTGGGAGGAAAACTGTTGACTTGCAATTAAGCTCCTTCTCATGTGGCAACTCTGCAGAACATATTCCAGCCTGAATAAAAGCTGGACTTCTTTCAACAAAGGGAACATGGTAAAGTTACTGATCAGAATATTCCCTTTAATAGTCTTTCACATGAGTAGAATGCTCGACTTTTTCAAAGTTCTAGAAAGACTCATGTAATACTATTTGCAGATTTGTATGACTTACAGTTAGGTTTCCAGTTGCAAGGGTTAAACATTCCTCAGACCTATATTCACTACTGTCTACTTCATGCAAGTAAGCACACTACTTCTTAGGAGTGAAGCTGATTGTGCATACTATTTGAAAGTGTGCATGATGTTTATATTTTTATTAAATGGCTCAGAAACAAAAGAAACATATTTAAATGTCTATCTCAAGTACATAAGTAAGTAATTTTTTGAATTGAAACCTCTGTTTTTTACAAGGAAAGCATTCAACATGTGTCGCTGCCCTTCCTTAGACTCTGATTTGAAGCATGTCACTTGACTTCTTTGTGCCTCAACGTGTCCAACCTGCAAAACTGGAGAGATGTAATAATGTATGCAAGTGGTACAAAGATAAGTACAATTATATGGGAAACTTTAAAAAACAACACACACACACCCCCCTTTCCTAACCTTCTGCACTAGTGTCCGCTGGAATATAGTAAGCTTCAGGCCTTGCCGGGACCACCTGTTGATACTATCAAAAGAGTGTGACCTGTGATAGACATTTTCCTCAAGTGAGACAAATGTACGTACTTAATATTAAAAAAAAAAAAAAGTCCAGAGAGGAAATGAGTGAAGAGGCAGGAGACAAAGAATAAAGAATGTTGTTTCTTTTGGGAGGGCTGACTGCAGGTAAGAAGGCCCAGACTGAAGGGGGAGCGAGTGGTTCTGATCCAGGAAAAGGGCCCTGTCCCTCCAGCTGTCAGGGAAGGATGAGGGGAGCTCCAGGCCTATCTGGGGGTTGGCAAAGAAGGGACAGGGGAACTGAGGAATGTGGAGGCAGCTGCATTTAGACTTTTAGACTTTCTTGTGAGTGTGTGGGTCCTCTCACTGGTGAGTGCTACCATGAGACTCTACTTGTCCTGTACCCCAGCAGAAGGTCCCTTTTCGACATAGGTTTCTTCCTCCAAATTATCAGATATCATCTAAAATAGGATCCCATTTTTTTAGGGTGCCAACCAGCCATCTTTCCCAGTAAAGGGTCTTTCATCATATTTAGTAAATTCTGTAGTGAAATACATTTTTCAAGGCAGGAGAGTAATACTAGTCAAAGTGAGTTATGTTTCTTTATTTCATGTCAGAGGGTGCATTTGTTGACAATAGTGTTTCCTGTTTTAAATAAATACTTGGATATTTTTAATAAAAAAAAAAAGAAACCTCTGTTTTTTAATTGCCAATACTAGTGTTATTCTTAAATAAAAAATATAAAATAAACAAGATATATTAACTTTAAACAATTAAGAAACACCAGTGAATTTTTAATAATAGATGACCCTTATGAATCTGTGAATTATTTCCTACCTTTAAAATTCATATCCTGTGTTTGACTCAAGAATGTTTGGATTGGATTAAAATATATGGTTAAGTTTGTGAGAGCAATGTTGCCAAATGTTTTAGCATTTATCTAAATTACTACGTTATAGTCTCTTCAAGTCTTTCTAATTATTGATGAGTTTCAAAAATAAAAAGTGTATGCATTTTCTATTGTAAACATAACAAATATGAATTTAGAATTATAAAATTAAATAGAAAATCCAGAGATTTTCCATACATGAAAATGTAAAATTTTGGAAATTTAGTTTTAAAGTAACATACAATTTACTGAAAATCATTAAATGATAAAAATTAATGTTTCTAATTTAATGCCACTTACAAAATGTGCAATATATTTTGTAAGTGCCCTCAAAATCAGCTACACTCAGAACAATAGCTAAATTTTAATGTATCTCAAAAATTAGCTTTGGACTTGGGACGTAAGGTAGTTGAAAAATAAATAGATTAATATTTTACTTCCCTAATCCAAAGTAGACATATTTCCATAGTTATATTAGAATGGCACGTTCAAAAAATGTTATATAGAAGCAGTATCTTCTGTTAATACAGTGTATTTGGACATTTCTATTCTATCAAGTCCAGATATTTATATATTAGGGAATATCACATGCAATATTCACGTGGCTTGTTTAACTGTGTGATTCACCTTTACAGTAAAATTGGTATAATGACCTACAGTTCGATCTGATGTCAGGATGAGTCATCACGGAAAATATGTAATCAAAGCAAACAATAAAAAGACACACAAACCCATGGAGTAGAGAGAACTGATGACACACACTGAGTAGTCAGACGCTGACCCTTAAAATAGACATCTGCTAGAAATGGTTCTGGGGCAAAGAGGAGCAGGGAGAGAGTGGCTGTCCTTTATATCTAGCTCTTCGTGGAAGCTAGCTGCCGCTGATGCCTCTGTGATTTAGAGACAGCTCTCAGCCATGTGGGAGTTTTCATTTCTCTTTCTATGGTCTGAATGTTCACTGTTGTTACCTATTTGGATAAGTATCATTTCAGGTTTAGGCCTCTTTTTCAACATTTTCTAGATATATTCTTTTTGTTAATTTCAATTTGAAACTCACAAATGCATTACATAAAACCCTAGGACAACTATATCTCATTCGTTAATTCTTTCATTTTACTTCAGAAAGAGAAAAACTTTGATCTGAATCCGCATCATGTAAATACAGCCTAAATCAGAACGGCCTTCTGTTAAAAACTAAACAAAATGAAACAAAACAGAACAACACATATATACAGAACAATTTTTGTACAGAATAAGATTATAAAAGATGGATGAATGAACATACTTCCATTGGCTCCTGTTTCACACTCAGCCAGTAGGACCCTGTGCCCCACCCCCACTCCTCACCTCTTGTACTATTCCCCCTGCCCAGTGTTTGAGACCTGGGGGGGCTGGTGAGAATATTCCCTTTGCAGGGACACACTGGGTGCCCCCAAACAAGCGTGCAAACATGCCAAGAGAAGGAACAGATACTGCCGTGCCCCACTCTTAAGACTCACTGTGCGGGGAGGGGCGCCTGCTGAGGAAGGGGGTGGGGCCAGGGTGCCAGGCTGTAGAAGACTGGATAGCCGAGAACACATCTCTGGGCAGGGTCAAGTCGGGACCTCCCTAAGCCAAGGCTCCAAGCCCTGGAACATGTTCCAAGGGCCCATCGGATTTCACCTGCAAAACACAGATTGCAAGATAAAACTCCTGCGAGCTTCAAAACGGCAACTGCCGAGGTTCATCCTGAAGCGTGGGTCCCTGAGTCTGGCCCTGTGTGACCGCACTAGCCAACACCAGTGAGGCTGGCCTCTGGCCCACCCCGGCAGGGACAGCACTGTAGCTGGTGAAGGCAGTAAGAGAAACAGTGCACTGGATGTCCTTTCACTCTTCGCCTTGGACCTTCCTGCCTACAGGAAGCAAGAGTTCCTATGCCGGTCCAGGCATCAGTTTATAGGAGTAGATTCTCATTGGGAAGGGCCGCCTGGCAGCACTTGCCATACAGGGTGTGAGGGTACTTGGGCCTAATTTGGGGGTCAGTGCCAGGGAGACCCTCATCCCCAAGATAAGCCACATCTCCCACTGACACATAAATCAGGGTAGTAGTTTGGTCTCTCATTGTCCTTGCTGGTGTTTTGTTTTAATTTCTTAATCAGATCAAGGACTAGACACAGTGGGAAAGTGCTATTAGTTGGGCCCTTACAATCCCATTAAGAGTGGGTTTGGTTTTTGTTGAGCAGATTCAGGCCATTACAGAGGAAGAGGCCGGAGGAGCTTTCCACCTCCACCGCCTCAGTCTCCGCCCCTCAGCCCCCACTCCCTGAGCTCTTCTGCAGAGACCCAGTGATCATCGTACAGGGGGTTGACCAGTGCCCTCACTTCTCCCCTTAGGATCAGGGTGCCTATGCTCCCCATTTTTAAACTAAAACGAAAAGGAAATCCTAAATGAGCCATTTGTAAAGCATGTTCTGTTTTACTGTCTCAGTAATGAGTAGCAGAATCAATAAAAGCATAGGTACTATATTCAGAGTGTAATCACAGGAATTTATTCACTATCTGGTTTGTACCAGTCTGTCCCTGCTCATACCCTCATAGTTTATGTTCTAATCACTCTGGAGGACCCACACCCACACCCACACTGCACTGCTTCCTGCTTTCATATTTTGCTTATACTACTCAATATACTTTTGCTACCTGGCTCATTTCTATCTATGTCCACAAACTTGGCTCAAAGACCTCCTCCCTCCACCTCCCGCCCCCCAAGGAGCTTTTCTGATTCCCTCAGAATCTTCCTTCTGCATATCCTGTAGTTAGGGCCATAATTTCAATTATTATAATGTATTGGGACACTCTATTTACATTTCTTTATTTTCCTACTAGGCTAAAAGATATACAAGAGCAGAAATAGCATCTTATTTACTTTCTAAGAATCAACCTCCGCCACAGAGCTTGGAATAGAAGAGTATCTCTATAAATAATTTTTTGAACAAAACAGAACATTTTAACATATATTTACTTACAGTCTAAGAGACTCAGAATAAAAGTGATAAAATGTTTTAAAAATGGGTATCTGTTTGTTTAGAAATGCTTTTTATGGAAAAAGATTGACCAGACACTAAAAGCATCAAAACTACCTTTTGACCTGTTTATTTTCATCTTCTTTTATGCCCTCACTGGGGCTAGTGAGTTAATTTTGAAGGGTCAGCTGCTACACTAACTTCTGTGAACTTCAGAAAGTCATTCTATGCCTGGGTTACTTTGTGAAATTAGAGATGATAATGATAACTGGTAAGCAATATTGATAAAAGATCCTTGATTGAAAAGTTTCATAACCGAATGCTCGCTAACTGATTTCAAGCACATTTTTGTTAGGGTTTGATGATCATGTGCATGATCAAGAAGAGGAAAGATAGGTTTTCGGTTTGACAGTTCTGTATTTCTAGGTCTCAAATCAAGCTAGCTGAATTAAATATTCTTGTCAATTTTAACTCATTCCTCTTGTTTCCAAATTATTCAACTATGTCATAGAAAATAATATTTGCTTGATCTTATTAAATAGTATGCCGACAGACTTACAAAATGTTATAATTTTTTATTTCAGTAAATTACTTTTAAAACATTATTGTATTTTTTATCTGTCTACTCAGTGGTAACTTGCTTTATTGATATCAATGTGAACTTCATACTTTTGACTTTTCATTCCGAATTGTTCCTGTCGTCCATTCCCCAAATGAAATACTATGCCCAGAGATAGTGTAATATTGAAGAGAAATGTCAAAAAAACACAAATAATCTAGGAAAACAGTGAAAGGAAGTTTGAGGCTCACACTGAAAGATGAGGTTTGCTTCACGTCGAGGGCCATGTCATATTCCTTGGTGTTAACGCTGACCTTCCAGATATCATATGACCTCTTTTTTCTACTTTTCAGTATTCATATAGTTGCAATGCTCATCTCTATGTAGGTAAATTCTGACTTGCAAGATTTATTTCTCACTCTATTTTTTATAATCTATTTCCTGTATATATCTCAGTTTTTCATATTTTAAATTTTCAAATCCCAGTGAACAAGGATAGACCAAACATCAGGTGCACATTTAAAATTTTGGGCCTAGTATTGTTTATTATCACCTCAACATATATGCAGATCTTTATTTAGGTGAAATAAGATTATAAAATATGGATGAGTGAATGCATTTCCATTGCTTTCTGTTTCCCATTCAGTCAGAAGGACAGAGGGGTACCTCTTGTTTTCCTTCTACCAAGGTGATGCAGGACTTGGCAGAATTCAAGGCTGTACCCACAGCCACAATTGCAACCTCTCTTCTGCCCTCTGTTTCTCACACATCCGAGGTCCTACAGCAGGTCTGAACTTGGCCCACCACATCCTGCAGAGAAACTGCATCATAGTCAGAACAGAAGTCATCATCTCCTTGAAACCAGACTCTTCCCTCACTATGACCGGTGGATGTTCTGTTGCCATAAAGGGTGTAGTCACAGTAACTTGGATGTGTTGCAGGTAACCTTCCACTTTATTCTTCATCAGATCAGACCACTTCATGATAATTTCTTCTCCTATAATATTTCTTGGCTATGTCTGTTCTTATTTCAGCACATAACTCCCCAACCATGGATTTTTGTTGAAAACTGTCAGGCGATCTTACTGTCATTTTTCCTCCACTTTTTTATTCATCTGTTCTTCTAACATCAATTTTATTTGTTGCTTTTTGATCAGCCTTTTGGAGTGCTCTGTGGCTGCCTCTGCAAGGCTCAGTTTGGCCCTTTGGTCCTATCTAGAGTCCCTCAGAGTCCCACCACTAATCTCCAACATTAACTGCTTGTCACTCACCTGCTAGCATGCCAGTGTCTCAATGGGATGTTGGCTGCCACGCTCCTGAAAGCACACCTTTCCGCCAGATGCTTCCCTTCCGAATGCCCATCCAGGTGACTATGTTGGTATGGTTTTCTGTTAATGAGCCCCTTAATCTCTGGAGCACAGTGGCCCTATTTTTGTTTAATATGCCTTGATGGTGGGCATGAAGCAGGAAATGTGTACTGTTTAATTTCCTCACAGTACTAAGTAGAGTGTATTTACACAGGCAAACCTGAGCAGACTGCCCCAGATGTTTCAGGCAGGCTGGTGCTTTCAGGGCAGAATTCCTCCCCAGAATGAAACAAATGCAGAGGGGTGAGTCAGGTGGGGCCGGGAGCCAATTTTCTTGTTTCCCGACTGCAGAAACACACCAGGTACCAATGCAAGCCTTGGCCTTGAGTGTTGGCTTCAAGCCACTAAGGGCTGAGGCCACAGTGGGACAAGAAGCAGCAGCCAGCTTTTAAGATACTCCCAATCCTGATGAGGACTGAGGAGCACCAAGGCTGGGCCTGCAGGGTCAGTGCAGCAATGTCTGGCACTCAGCGAGGCTTTTAAAAGTTCCATTCATGCATTTTGTTAATGTGCTTGCTGATTGTGAGGATGCAGCACAACCGACATACAAATCAAAGCTGTTTTAACTTTTAAAATGTGCTCGGCATTTTTGCGTATGGCTATTTCAAGAGCAATTCCATTCATTAATATTGAGAATCAATGAGAGACGCCTTTCTTAGGCATGCTGAAATGTTTTATGGAGGAAAAATCTACCTCTTAGGTTGAGATTGCATGTCTCCGTAGAAGAGATTGAACTGATAAATGTTCTGACTTGTTTCAAATCTTTGAGGTTTTTGGAAACAGGCTGGCAGAAGTGTTGTTCTTAAATCTGTTATTTGAATTATTTTTATGACATTTGAAGTCAGAATAAGGAGAATGTTAATGTGTCCCTCCTGAAATGTTACATTTTTCTGCTTCTTTACTGTCCTTTCCTCATAATCTCACCAGCACCCATGTCTACGTTGGTAACCTTCTCAGGTGATCTTTCAACACTGACCAGCTAGGGAAATTTCTGCACCCAGCGGTGACGTATTAGGTCCCTGGGCTGACTCTCCCACTGAAACCAGCTAACAATGTTGGCTAAAACATGAGACTAGAAGAGGATAAGAAGAAAGAAAGAAAAAAAAGCAGAGCATCTAGATAATAGAAAAGAGAAAGAGAAAATATGAAATGGAAAGAGAACAGGCAAATATTTTGAGGCAAATAAACTTCTAATTATTAAATATTTAAATGTTCTTTCCCCAAAAAACAACAATGGGAAAACAAAAACTCCCCTTTGATAACAAGTAATGTGAGCTTGGCTGTTTACCAAATCCCACGTTTAATCTGTTTTGTCAATTCCCATATAAGTTTTAAAAAACAAAATATTAATTAGGCAAGGACTGGGATTCCTTTCTAAAAACATATAAATCAATAAACTTATTATTGTGGAACATTTCAAAGATACGCAAGTGTATGAAATGCAACACCTTGGATCACCGACCCTCCTGGACTTGTCTTATAACTTCAGTGTCAATTTAGGGCCCATTTTGCTTCATCTGTAGCCCATTCTTGCCCCCTCTCCCGGATTATTCTGAAGCAAATTCCAGACATCGTAGCAACTGTAACCAGTGCTTACTTCTAAAGATAAGAAGTTTTGCAAAGTATAACCTCAATATCATTTACCATATCTAAAAATTTAATAATTCCGAATATCTAATATCTAGTTAGTGATCAAACTTCCTCAATAGTCTCAAAAGTTTTTAAATATTTAATTTTCACATAGTAAGGCTGAGCTCAGTGTCATTCATTGGTTATGATATAAACTAAGGGTGTCCAACCTTTTGGCGTCTGTGGGCCACACTGGAAGATGAAGAGCTGTCTTGGGCCACACATTAACTATATTGTGATACACAATCACACATAAAAATCTCATAATGTTTTAAGTAAATTTACAGTTTTGTGTTGGGTTGCATTCATAGCCATCCTGAGCCACATGTGGCCCATGGACCCGCAGGTTGGACACTCCAATGTTCCTTTTGTTTCTAGGTCTTTTTTTTCACAACATCTCCATTGAGATGCCAAGCAACTGAGAAACCTTCCAAGTTCTTTACTGATTAAAAATCTTCATATTGTGGTTCATGGCAAAATTCACAGGAAACAGTTTGACCAGCACATAGCAGAGATTGACCACATCTCCACAGGTAAGCTTTGAGAAGAAGGATCTGCTATTGACAGAAGACAATTTTAACTCAGCCTCACATACTGTTTATGAATCAATGTGTATAGTTGTGCCTCCTCCAATTCTCTGGAAAGTAAATACCCTTAATCTATTTACAGGCTGCTTGACAGCATCTACATGTATTCTTCAACTTACTGTACATATAGATATGTGTATTACTGCATACTGCTTATGGCGATTTTATACCAACGTTATATGGCCATTCTGAATGGAACAAGAGCTATGCAAAACTTTAATGTCGAACTTGAATCATCAGAGATGATTTAACAGGGACAAGGAAATAATAAGGAACTGTTCAGATGAACTCTTATAAAACCACTCAGCGATGGTTTTCTCCCTTTCCTGTTTTAATGATTAATCCTAAATTTCTGAGTTCCTACAATCTTCTGATTTTACTAAAGGTTCTGCTAATACAATGATAATAATAGTCTATTACATTTTGGAACCCAGACTAACCTGGAAGTAAGCTTGCGGTAGGTCATGCTACATTAACCATAGCCTTTGAGGGGCTGTAGCAGGTGGCTGAGTACTCCTGAAATCCAGGCAAGGCAACTAGCAAATATAAATACAGGAAATTTATTGAAGCAGTTCACGAGGAAGATAAATAGAAAAATATTTGAAGGGGCACACAAATACCATTGTCCTTAACTCTATGTGGGATTTGCATACAAAATAGCCACTTGTTACTTCTCAGACGTACTCAGTTAAAGCAGCTGGTAGATCAATCTGCCTGTCTGAGAAATGGGCTGTAATACAGTCCCGAGTGAGAGCCTTTCTTTTTCCATTCATCCTCACCTCAGAAGCTCTCAGGTGTAAGCTATTTGATGGGCTTGGTCCTGATTTAAAGGCCAGAAGCACTTCATAGGCATTTGGGCAACAAAATAAAAATTTCAAATGGTTATAGAAGTGAACTATTAATATGAAACCCATTCAAAGAAGATGGAGTTGATTCTAGAGATCATTTAGAGTGGGCAATTAAATGTCCCTTTTTTGGAGGTGCTTCAAAATTCATGACTTAGTTACATATTCAAACTTTCAATTAGAATGAGATATAATTCTGCACTTCTATTGACTCAGGTATTTCAAAATGGAAACCTGAATATATAGATGGATAAAAATATGGTAAAATATACAGAATGCATAACTTGGTCAGAGTTTTTTCAGACATGAACTGATTTAAATGAGTTGTTTTTACGTATTATTTATCTTTAAAGAATCTTTCAAAGTGAATGAATCTTTTTTCCCTGAGAGAGCTCATTAAAAATAATTGTGAAAATGGTATTTGAATGGACGAATGTCTATCATGATGAAAGTTAGATTTTTTCTTGAATTACTTTAGGTAAAAGAATTTTTAAGTACTTTATATTATTTTTAATGTAATTTTAAAGTTATATTCAGTAAAAATACACCCTTCTTTTTCTGTTCTCTCTCTCTCTCTTTTTCTTTTTTGAGGATAGGGGTAAGTAGGAGGAAAAGAAGGTAGAAAGCTTAAAATGAAACAGTGTGACCACATCCCCCATTAGCTCTTAAAGCATTGTTAGCATGAAACCCATATAAACAATTTTTTTTTGTAAAAAGTAGTAAGTTTTACCCAGTATTCAAAATGGCCAAGTCAAAGAAAACTGAAAAAGATTTTGCCTTCTCCCTCTTACCAGTTACATGTTGGGAGATAAAAGGGGAGAGGACCAAGGTAAAGAGCCTGGAAGGGAAGGCTTTTCAAGTTTTAAACTAAACTGAAACTAAGCTTATAAGTGAGTTAGATTTAGGGTCAGGTCAATAAGACATGATTCATACTGAATAGAAATTTTCAGGACTTGGGGTTATTTTTCATCATTTCAATGTAACTATTAAGACATATTTCCACTAGATTCACCAGGATAACCCCACTGAAGCACTTTTGGAGTTAGGTGATGTGAACGACTAGCAGGATGCTGCTTTTTATAGTTGGGTCCCGCTTCCCTCCTACTTCCCTTGAAGAGGCTGCATTTTTGTAATCTCTGAAAAACAAAATGAGATACAAAACCCCCAAAGTGTGGGATGGTGGGGAAACAATAGTGGGCATGGGAAAAAAATCTCCTCCCAACTGCAGAAGCTGGAATTGACGCTGGTTTATCTTTGTTTTTCAGTGATGAGAAACTGAATTTGGAAGGGGAGAAAATAATTTGTCTGTGAAATATTCCACCTTCAGGCCATTTTTCAGGGAATCCCCTGAGTTATGAAAAGTTCACGTTAAAAAAAAAGAAAGAAAAAAAGAAAATCAGCCTATTATAATTTTTTTTTTAATGACAACTACTATAATTCCACAAGCAATGGTTCAGACATGGTACTTCTTAAGTATTACACCTCTCCCTGCCAGGTGCAAGTTGCATCAAGGAGAGAGTGGACTCCTCCACCTCGGCTCAGGCATCAGGAGACATAAGGGATCATTACTACTGGGCGCCAGTGGCAGCTGGGACAGGCATCCCGAGGGGGTTGGCAGCAGCAATCACTGGTGAGCCTGCCAGATGTCTGAGGGGTGAAGGCGTTGGCACTGAAGAAATCCCTGACATCATATTGGTGCTGCTGACAGGCGTACTGCCTCCTGGCATGCTAGTTGAGCCCATTCGAGCCTGGCCTTTAACAACAGTGTAGAAATAGGGGTGCTCCATGGTTTCAGTGAGCCATGACTGGTGATTGTAATTGCAGCAGCTTGTCCAGGAAATCCAAGGCCTCAGGTCTGACAAGGTGCTGGTTTTCACTATGGACAAAGCATTCCCGTTGCTTTGGGGAGTGTCTGCCCAAGATATCATTGAAATATGGATCTAATTCAATGTTGTATTTGTCAATATAGTCATATAATCTTCTCTCCCCAGTACCTTGGCTGTCCTCACCAACTGATCATAATTGTCATGTCCATGGAAAAATGGCTCCTTCCGGAAAATCATACTTGCCAGCATACAACCCAAGCTCCACATATCCAAACTATAATTGTACATCTGAGAGTCTACAAGTAGCTCAGGACCTTTGAAGTATCGAGAAGCAACTCGGACATTATATTATTGGCCAGGGTGGTAAAAACTCAGCTAACCCCCAGTCTATTAGCTGTAGCTTTCTATGCTCATGATCAATCCTGACATTATGGAGCGTCACATCTCTGTGCATAATACCCATGCTATGACGACAATCCAGGGCCTCTAGAATCTCATACATGTAAAATCAAATATCATAGTCGGTTAACATCTGGTATAATTGTTTGCAGTCTGTGTTGTTTACGTGTTCAAAAACCAAGGCAGGGGTTCGTGACACAGGGTCTTTTACAATGTCTGCCAGTGTGATGATGTTGGGACTGCCTTGCAAATTCTCCAAAATCTTTATTTCACACTTGATTTTCTTCTTTTTTACTCGCTTGAGAATTTTAACAACTTTTTCATTATTTGTGATGTTGATGGCTTCAGATACTTCACTATATTTACCCCAACCTAATTTTTGAACCAGCTGGTAGTCATCTTGATTTCCCCATTCCACCACATGTGGCTCATAAGCCCAGTATTCCTGGGGTCTGTGCATATTAGCATCTGTGTAAACCCTGCTTGGCATGGGTCCCGACATGTCAGACAGGTGGGTGAACAAAGCTGAACTTGGTGTTTGGAGATCTGGCAGTCACCGTGTTCAGAGGCAGCTGGGGTTGAGGGGTGTAAGATTTTGTTTCAGATGGCTTTTCTTCAAAACTGGCCCTGGCCGGGTAGCTCAGTTGGTTAGGGCATCGTCTCCATATTCCAAGGTTGCAGGTTTGATCCCTGTGGTGCAAGCGGCAGTGGTAGCGGCCACTCTCCCCTCTCCTCATGCAGACAATATCACACTCTTCTTTTCTGTATAGTTTTATAATTTTTGACAAATGTATAGAGTTGTGTAATCATCACCATAATCAAGGTATAGAAGAGTTCCTCACGTCCCAGAAAAACCACCTAATAGTAACATTTGTAATCAAACCTCTGCCCATTTGTCCCTCTAATTTTGTCTTTTCTAGGATGATATATATATTAAGGTAAATGAGTCATAAGGATGGGGTCCTGATCCAATAGGATTATTGTCCTTATGAGAAGAAACACCAGGTTGTGAGCTTCCTCTCTTTTCTGTGTACCCAGAGAAGAGTCATGTGAGCACAAAATAAGATGGAAGCCGCCTGCAAGCCTGAAAGATATCTCACAAAAAACAGAATTTGCTGGCCTCTTGACCTTGGACTTCTAGTCTCCAGAACTGTGAATAAACAAATGCCTCTTGTTTCAGCCCCCAGCATGTGCTGTTCCCTTATGGCAGGTTGGGCAGAGTAATATCCTTGCTTTTGTTCCCCTCATTTGAATATTTTTAAATACTTAATTTTAACGTATCTATTTTTAAATAACCTCTCCTTTTATTATTTTTTAAGTGGTAGGGTAAAGGATTAAAATATGCATGTTTAATATCACAATTTTCTTTGAATTGAAAATCTTTTCCGAAAATTTTACCAATACTGCAAGTACACCTTATTTATGGCAATTAGCACATCCTATTTTTAGTCTAATTATTTTTGTCCATTTACATGTTTCATATACTTTAATAAGCTCTTAAGCTCTCTTTATACAGAAACTGTGTCTTTATTTTACTCGATTTTTCAGGCAGTAGTTAGTAAATTCCCTATACCTAATTGACAATCAATGGATATTCTGTAGTTAAATAATGAAGAGAAACTCAATGATAAATTTCTTTTGATATTGTAAAGATTCTTTCCTTATTCATGTTCGTAATATTATTATATAACATATGCTTATGTGAAAAGTGTTTTCTTCATTAGGGTAATATGAGTAATTAGCCACTTTTAAAGTCACAATTAAAAAGGCAGAAATTGGATATATGTGACATATTTCTGAGATAAAACTCTTGTCATATTCTGCAATCTGTTAATTCTCCAACAAAAAATACTGTTTGATAACAAATTAAAAGTACTGTTAGATATTAAATTGCCCCTCCTGAAACATACCTTAGCCATCACCAGGGCTATAAATTCAGCAGCTAACATCAGAATCTTCAAAAAAAATTCTTTAATAGACACTTACAGATATTTTCTCATTTTAATATTTTCTAAAAATAAAATAATCCAAAAAATTATGTTAATATTACTTAAAAAGAAAATCTATAAGGACTTTCATTTTGCTTTGATTGGAAGTTAGTTTTCTTTTTTAAACTTTTATACCTATAATCATCTTGACATTCACCTTGTGTCACTATGTGGTACATGCAATCAAGGATATTGTATGTCCTGCCCCAAGGCTATTCTTGGGGTGTTATAGTTGACCATGGGGGAGAAGAACAAAGAGAAGGTGAACAACAATTTGAGTAGGTGGGCCTCTGAGTGATCAAAGGATTTGTGTTAGACTCAAAGGAGTTCCAGCATCAGCTAACCGTTGGCCAAGAATTTAAAATAAAATAGCAGGCAATGGAAAGAAGAGCTAAGGTTCCCAGGGGCACAGATGAGGTGATTTACCATGAGAACCAAACATAAAGAAGCTGGAGAATAAGAATTTAATTGAGCCAATGTTTTTCCCCTTAATTTTCCCCAGGTGTGTTGACTTTTCTTTTTTTTTTTCTCCTTTTGAGTCACACACTTCACACATACACATTGTGTACTCTCTCTCTCTCACACACACACACATACTGTAAACACATTCATTCAGTGCCTTATTCTTGGCTGTACTACTATCAATGATCCTGGAAGTTTATATGTTGATCTCCTTCAGCCCAAGCAGACAAAATGAAGATTTCAATAAAATAATAAGCCAATAAAACAGAATTGGGAATTAGATATCCCAGCAGTGCTCCTGTAAAAGATGTGGATATTCTATGTCATTTATTATAAATATGAAATGTATAACCTGAGAGCTCCATGAGGCTGCAGCTGTTGTAATGTCACACCTCGTGGTCAAGATTCCAGTGTGCTTTAGGGAACTTCCCCAGAACCCAATCTAACAAGAGTGCTGCAAAGGGGCCAGCTTGACTGCACAAAATGAACTGAAAAATTGAGTCAATTAACAGGCTAATTCAGGATAGAGGTCCCACACAATATGAGTCAGTTTTATGGGATTTTGTTGACGGTGGAATTGGTAGTCTGCTAAATCATCCCTCAGTCAGTGTGTGAAACAAGAACAGTCATTTCATTTAGGGGAAAATGAATGGTGTGTCAGCCTCACACATCCAGTGCCTGAGCCAGCCAGGCACCTTTAATGCTGCCTGAGAGGAACCACTCTGCCCTCTCAAGGCCCCATTGTTTCTGCAGATCCGCAGATCTGTCAAAGTCTCTTCCAATCTCTCTTCATTGTGGCTGGGTGACAGCCCCTCCTTCACTTTGAATTTGATTCATTCTTCATACCTGGTACGTCAGACTGTGTGGTGCCTTCTGTTGAAACTGGTGCCTTGGCTCTCCATGTAATAGTTGAAGCTTTAGGTGGTTGTGCCTCACCCAACCCAGGCTTTGCCCCTAGGCCCCGAGGCTCAGCCAGATATACAACATTCAATTCACATGCTCTGAGAGTGGTGTTCCAATATCAAATGTCTACCTGAGCTTCCACATCTGGAAAACAGGCTGCTATTACTTATTTCTATTTTGTAACTGGAAACCCTGGAGTTGGCAAAAGTCACATTCGATCTTAAGCTCCTGACTCTCAGCCTAGCACGCTTTACCCAATACAGCCTAGCCTCCCACTATGGCCCTGATTGAAGAGCTCTTGACCATCACAGCCCTTCTCTGGGCTGTTGCAGAGATGAATGTAGGGTCATGTCAGCATCATGATGATTTAAAATCTGTACTTTAGAGATTTTTATCTGGGCATAAGATTAAGACTCAGCTAATATTATCCATATCATGTTCATGCATTCAACATTATTTTGACTAAACCACTATCTTTTGGTTAAGTCAGAAAATAACCATGAAATGACAGAGACAGGTGTGTAGAAAGTGAGGACAGAACATGTACTTCCAGGCACAGGAATATGAAGGTATTATTGAATTTGTGAAATACAGGAACAGAAAGTAAAGGACAAGGAAGACCCAGAAGTGTGGAATTGTTCTTCCTGTAAGGCATGTGAATAGAACAGTAAATGTCAGATATGAGTCAGAGGGAAAATGGTTGTCTATCAGATATTGGTTCATCTTCCAAATGAATGGAGTAAAGATCAAATCTGTGCCAAATACTCAGAATTAATTTCAAAATTTTTCATAGTACTTTTTCAAAGATTTATTGTGTCTCAGAAGAAATTATTATTTAACATGAAAGAAAAAAGTTAATATATATGACATTTTAAAATGCATGCTTTAGTCTTCTTTTGGCTTCATAATAAACTTATATCAATATTTAATGTCTAGATAGTGACAGAATTATACACATATTTAATACAAATATAGCTTAGTTTACTAAAACTTGGCTTACTAAAAATACTAATTTTGGTACCAAAGTTGAGACAACATCTCTTAACACTTATGTCCTTTCTGTCTCTTCTAGGATGCCTTTTAATCTCTTACTTATTAAATATTACATGTGATGCTCTACTGTTCTTTTAGCTATTAATGTATTATCATTGGCTAGTCCTTGTTACTCTTAATTATTTTTTTTGAAGATTTTATTTATTTACTTTTAATGATAGAGGAAGAGAGGGAGGAAGAGAGGGAGAGAAACATCGATGTGAGAAAGAGGCCTTGATGGGCTGCCTCTTGAACATGCCCTGGGCAGGACTCAACCTGCAACCCAATCATGTGCCCTGACTGGGAACCTAACTGGTGACATTTTGCTCTGCGGGATGACCCCCAGCCAACTGAGCCACGATGGTCAGGGTGAGTTATTTATTCTTATAAAAATTTTAAAAAACTTTGAAATAAGCAAAAGGATGATTAAGTTCCCTTTCAGTGTCAGAGAGAGCATTGTCAAACAGGCCTCCCTGAGATTTATTTAATTTTCTTGTCTGACATAATATTTATGATTGATTAGTGCGAAGAACCTGTGAAGATAAATGTTAACTTGCAAATTTTTTTGCCTGGTATAGATGCATAATCCAGGATATTATATTAAGTGGATATTACTATTACATACACTTTTAAAGTGAGGAAGAGGAGACATAAAAATATTAATTAAGTCACCCAAATTGTAAGAGTCAAGTGTTGGTAAGACTCTGTGATCTGGTCTCTGCTTACCTCTTCAGCTTTATCTTGTACAATCCTTCACCTACAATTTAGCCATATGATTCCCAATAATGCAGAAATAAACTTACCTAGTGCAGGAAAAGATTTCAAAGATGTGAATTTGGCAAAGAGCTATTAATTGTATGCCATTTAAAATGGGTCAAGTGTCTTGGATACGGTGCTCTAGTTTAGTGAGTTATTTTTATATTTGTAAATATAAGAATTAATATAAGATCTGTCACATGAAACCTTGGTCCCCTTAGCTCTAATTTTTTT
The DNA here is from genome assembly GCF_021234165.1 of Pteronotus mesoamericanus. NCBI lineage: Eukaryota > Metazoa > Chordata > Mammalia > Chiroptera > Mormoopidae > Pteronotus > Pteronotus mesoamericanus. The sequence goes on from NW_026555060.1 coordinate 31,907,225, forward strand.
TTGAAGTCTGAAGTTCAATGACTACCCACTCTCTTACCAGAATTTTGTTTGTGTGTGTGTGTGTTTTTTCCCCCAGAAACCTAATACTCATGGTCATTGTGAACAACTATACTGGATTCCTTTTCCTTTCCTTTCCAACACCTATTCCCTATCCCTTATATGTAAACTTCAGATTCCAATTATGTTTATGCTTTTTTTCAAATCTTCTTGCAACTAGAAAACACACAAGTATATAAACATGAACAAAGTGTGAAACAAAACTTATAAAAAGAGTAAAACTGGAATTTGGACTCATATTACAGGATGCCAGATACCAAACTTACAGTCCCTAAGCCATATAATTAATTCTTAAAGCACATTGATTAGAAATAAAATAACATAACTTAAAATACCAGCAAAACTATGATGTTTAAGCTTATGTTCATGCCTTCACCAACAAAAGATACAAATATTTTCCAATTGCATGGGAATAAATAAAATAGTAAATGAGGTAGCTTTCAGGAAAATTAAGAGATAAGTTCAATGACACATATACCATTATTATGTGAAGATATTAAAAATGTATTATATATTTTGTCTGTTTTAGACATATGGATACCTTAAGTATGCATATCCTCAGATCTTTCTTAATATTATTAAAACTTCTCAGGGTTTAATTATCAAGTGTAAGATGACTCACTTGATAAAGCAAAGTTGTTAACACTTGGTCTCACACCTTCTACTCTTGCCTTCCCACACTTTGATCTCACACAGCATCCAGGATCCTTTAGGAACGTAACCCATGAAATTGTCTTTCCCATGCTAAGACATTGCAATGCCCGCCCCCCCACTCTGACTAAAAGCCAACACTCTTACAATTGTCTATGTGAACTACCTCGCCACCATCCCCACCCTCCTGTAGTATCTGTTCATTTGTACTGCCTGCTCCCTCAGCATACAATGTGATTTCCCTTGATTTCTCTGTGGCTCATTCCCTCACCATCTTCACTTTGAGTGCATTTCTGTACTCAAAAATCCTATTCTTGATAAAAGTATAGGGCAGGAAAAATCTTTCCTCTACCCTGTTAGGTTCTAGATCTGGAATGCTGCAAACTAGACCAAAAAGCTAGATTAACAAGAGAAAATGTATAGAGATTTTTTTTGGATATTAATATTCTCATATACATGAAGGCTTCACAGAAAAGAAGTGAAAACCCAAATAGGTGGTCAGACTGGGAGATTCTGTGCTCTACTCTAACAAAGAGTAATAAACTGTGTGAAGGCAATTGGACAAGAAAAAGGGGAGTTTGGGCTCCAGAGGCAGTAAATTGTGGATGAGTACATATACTGGGGAAGTAATGGTAGATAGAGGTTATTTAGTAAGGTTTGTTCAGGCAGATTCACCTTGGTGCTGCCTCCGTCTCTGGTTATAAAGGTTCTCCTCCCCTTGTGTGGGAGAGGGGTGACACCTTCACCAGCAGAATGTATGCCAACTTCACAAAAGGAAATTTATGCTCTGCTTTTAGGAAAAAAGGGGGAGGAAAGAGATTTCTTCCCGTCTCTGCTGGTTCTCAATGGCCTTCAGCTCAAAATAACCCTTACCCCAAAAGGACATCTGTTGGCATGGCATGTCCTGATCCTCTTCACAGGGCACCCAACCAACTTTTTAATATCACCGTATTTCCAGTCTCTGCCTGCACTTTCCCCCACACACCCATCACTCCTTAGCTTTCCTGGTCTCTCTACCTTCCTTCTCCTTTTTAAAAATAGTACCTTTTGCCTTATATTGTTTGTTTTCTATTCTTCCTGTTACAATATAGGTTCTAAATGGTGCAAATTCTGTTGTTCTCTTACATCTTAAGTATTAGAGTAGTGTTGAGCATATAGTAGGCAACCAATAATTACTTGTTAAATAAATGTTGTAAGAGTGTAAGCACTCATGATATACAACCTAAACATCAAACAAAGGTCTACCTAATAGGAGAGAGAGGTTATGATTCAAACTACAGTTTTGTTCCCGTTTGTTGGTTTTTACTTTTTTAAATTTTTATTGTTCAAATACATTTGTCTCCATGACAGTTCCCACCACCACTTTCCCCTACCCCATGCTCAATCCTTCCCCAGTTTGGCTTTGTCCATGGGTCCTTTATACATGTTCCTTGATTTGACCCTTCCCCTTCCTTTCCCCGTTACCCACCTCCCTCCTTCCCTCACGCCACTGTCAATTTCTTTTTTCTTTCAATGTTGCTGGTTATGTTTTCCTTGCTTGTCCATTTTGTTGATTAGGTTCCATGATACTGATGGTTCCCTTTTCATTTTGCTGATGTTTTCTTTAGCCGTGCAGAAGCTTCTTATTTTGATGATGTCCCATTTGTTTATTCTTTCCTTTATGTCCCTTGCTCTAGGGGGCATATATGTGAAAATATTACTGCATGAGATATCTCAGAATTTCTTGCCTATGTTCTCCTGTAGGACTTTTATTGTGTCATGACTTACATTTAAGTCTTTTTTCCATCTTGAGTTTATTTTTGTGTATGGTGTAAGTTGGTGATCGAATTTCAGTTTTTTGCATATGTCCAGCTCTCCCAGCACCATTTTTTGAGGAGGTTATTTTTACTCCATTTTATGCTTCTGCCCTTTTTGTCAAATATTACTTGACCATGGAGACATGGGTTTATTTCTGGGCTCTCTATTCTGTTCCATTGATCTGCGTGTCTGTTCTTATGCCAGTACCAGACTATTTTGATTACAGTGGCCTTGTAATATAGTTTGATGTCTGGTATTGTGATCCCTCCTATTTTGTTCTTCTTTCTCAAAATTGCTGCAGCTATTTGGGGTCATTTATGGTTCCATTTACATTTTTTGAATGTTTGTTCTATGTTTGTGAAGTATATCATTGGTATTTTAATAGGAATTGCATTGAATCTATAAATTGACTTGGGTAGTATAGTTTGTTGGTTTTTAAAATTTAAAACATTTGAAATTGTTTATGCAGATTCTGATATCTCCACCATTTCTGAGTCTTGAAAAGATCTTATTTCTTCAATAATAAAACTAACTTGTTAGGAAAGGATAGTAATTATGTCTGTGAAGCAGAGCCTATGTAAGCACCTAAATCTAATATGTTAGTTTACATTGGAAAAATTAGTGCTTTAGAAAATAGTAGTAAATTTTACACTTTGTTGCTCCTGAAATTGTAATAAAAGCAAATGTTCTTGTTACTATAATAATTTGGATAACTGAACATGTGTCTCAACAATGCTTTATATTCTATGCCTGAAAACATTGGAAGATATTCAACAAGGACCATGTGGTTTGTAATTGTGGATCGCAGTTTGTGATGCTCTCCTTTGCATTTGTGAATCTGACAGTTCTGCCCTGGGATGGAAAGCGTGCACCACGGTTATCAGACCTTTCCACAGTAGGAACTGCTATAGACGTCTTTCTCAGGGGGAATCCTAATAAAGGCCTGATCTTCTAAGGAGAGGTTAGCCTCTTTGTCTCACAGCTCAAGTGATATTTTTGGCCCAAGCAAATAAATCTATTTACCTAATTTCACTTCCATATTTTTAATAGTTTCAAACTACTTTAATTTCCATCCTTCTTCCTTCTAAAAATATGGGTCTATGAAATTTATGATGTTTTCCTGGCTCATATTTATATGAAAATGTCAAATCAGAATGTTTGTCCCACATTTAATTTGTACATCCTTACTTTATAATGGGAATTTACTACTAAGCAAAAATTCCAGATAAAGATTAAAATAGTCTTATGGTTATTATGACATTCACATTTGAAGGAATGAAGGAGCCAATGAAATATGTGTGTATGTGTCTCAATCATGCAACACATTACTTCTCTAACTCTAAAATGGTGGTAATTTTCCAAAGTAACAGATATTTCCTTGTCTTTTCCTCTGGTGTCTATTAATTTTATCAGATAGAATAATTCATTTTAGTACTAACCAACCTGATGTGAGTTAAGTTCTTTAGAAAATCGATTTAGTCCAAAATAAGAGAGAGAATTAATTCTTTCTTGCTATAGGATAAGCCCAATGAGGCCAAGTAAGCTGACACAAAAGGAACAGACAATGGATTGTTTCAGAAAAGAATTGGTTCTTGAAGTTCTTTTACATGTAACCTGATCATTCTTTTCACATCCCAGTAATAACAATATTACTACAAGTCTCAGACGTGTCCTCAGAGTAGGAGGAATTATTGGGAAAGGAGAAAGCATGTGTGAAGTATCAATTTGGGTTACTTCTGAGATGACAGAAATGGTGGGAAACACTTTAATTCCCTGAATTAGTGAAATGATGTTTTGCCTCATCTTTCTTCCCTTTGATCTCAAACCTACATTCTACCCAAATCCCAATTGCTCCCTAGCGATGGGGAATCAGGTGGATAGGTAGGCATGGGGCGACATGTTCAGTCTGAACTTTTAAAATATCATAAATGTTTCCCCCTACATTTCGTATTTTTCACTCTAACTCTAGAAATGATGAGGCTATGAAAATTCCTATTTTCTTCTGAACAGGAAAACTTTTTTCTTACTTTTTATTGGTAGTAAGAGAATACAAAGGATTTTACATTGCTTGATAATGTATTTAAAAAGTATGTTATCTTGGAAATTGTACAACATTTAGAGACAATGAATATTCACTATTTTAGTAAATATGTTAAATAAATTTTGATTCCTCAACTTTTCCTTAATTTATTTCTTTTATGACTTTCCTTGTTTTAATTTCTTGGCACCGTGCACACCATAAAATGTGTTAGTTTCAAAATAAACTTGCACAGTGTAAATGTAGAAATCAACAGACTTATATTTTTCCTTGAATGTAAAGGCATTTAAAATTCACAAGCATTCTTGTAATAATGGGAACAAAAAAGAACACCAAGCTCTTTTCCATTGTCTTTTAAATTCGAGTCAGAGATATCACGCACACATTAGAACAGCAAAGACAAGGTGTTGGCTGGAATCTGGATGCGTTGGGCTGAGTGGACCAGTGACAGAGGGCAGGATGGTCTCTGCCTCAGCTTCTTCTTGGTTCACTGCCTTCTCCTTTAGACTCTGCTCCAGTCACAGAAAGATGTGCCCCAGCAGCTCCACACTATGCAAACCCTGGCACTGATTCCTGCAGAACGGCAACAATTCCCTCCTGAGGTGTAGAGGAAAGATCAAATATATTCATTTTCTAAAATCATGCTTTCATTCTTGGACCATGGAAGACAAAATTTATCATCAGTCTGGGTCATGTCCACCTTCTGTGTGTAAACCTGGGTGCACTAGGTTAGGGGAGAAGAATTCTCAAAAGGAACAAAGCAGAAAAGGATGCCAGGCAAAATGAAGCATTTGATGACATTACAGAGGCAAAATAATTGTGTAAAATCCTCATTTAATAAATGAGAAAAGTGAGGTGGCTGGAGAATTCCTCAACTTTCCAGTCATTTGGTAAATAGTAGCCTCAGCTAGAAATAGTACTTCTTATTGCTCATTCTAAAATGTTTGTTTTAAAAGGAAAGTTAATTGTATTAATTACTTGGTTTATAGTGCTTACACATTCTATGTGCTGCTTCTCTCTACCTTCTGTATTCACCTTAACTCAAGCTTATATAGGTCAAGATATATAAGTATATGGGTATATGTAAATATGTATATTATGTATATATGTGTAGAAAGATAAATAGATCATCTATATGGTGATTCATTGCTTTAATGCCATCATAGATAACACAATTACTGAAATTTGCTCCCAAAACTTAAAATTAATTGCCCTTTCCAGGAAATACATTATTTTCCATGACTACATTACTTCCTAGCAGTATGTACACACTTATCGAGACATCTCTCATTATGGAAGAATGAGTCAAACAGTTCTTGATCACCCACTTCCATTCCCTCCTGCCCATGCAATGACAGATTTTTGACTACTTACTGATAGGCCCAGATTTTTTTCTGTAACAGTTTTCTTTTAGAAGAAAATATTATGTTGTTTCTGAAAAACTGTCAACCTTACATATGATAGAAACTAACTATTAGGATCCACTATGGGTCTTGAACATCCAAATATAGAATCTCCCAGGTCCCATGTGACTGCTACCCCCTCAGCTCTAATCCTTTGGCCTTGTGGATGGACGGAAGCTCATAATACAATGTGCAGTTGGCTTTTGGTCTCTCTGCCTCCACAAGCTCTGTGTCACTAAATTCACTCTGAGTGCACAGGGAAGCAAGTTCCTTACACTAAACTCTGAAGAAATAAGCTAAAAGTATTTTGAATAACTGAATATTTTCCCAGAGCAATCCCTGATTCTTTCAATCCCAGACCCCACATGCATTTTATATGCATGAATGGAGAAACGCAGAAACTTCTCATGCAGAAAGTCTCTTCCAAAGGAAAATTCAAACAACCCAACAGCATCATCTGATTTTGTTTTGCGACTTTGAAAACCTCTAGAGTTTTCATATTTAATAATATAAATGTGTGTGGGTATAAATACATGTGCACATATATAAATAAATTTACATATGCACATACATAGGTGTTTATATACACACATGGCAAAATGTATAAATACGCTATACGAGTATCTCCAAAGCTGCTTGCTGTCTTGGGGAACGTAGCAACAGACAGCAAAACTGCAATGCCTTCCACAGGACATCTGCCAGTCTGACAGCGGATGGAGCAGGGAATTCTCGACTCAAGAGCCAGGTGAGAAAGGATTCCTTGCAAGTTAGAGAGCTACACAGATAGAAGTGGCAAGTCATCGTGACAGTGATTTACTTATGTCCTCATGAAGAGCACATGAGGTTTTTCATATCTCCTTTTGTTTACTACTTAGTGTATACTTTGGACATTGGAAGGAGAAAGTTAATTTCAAAATTTTCTAAATATGTTTAACAACAAATGCCATGCAGTTTGAGAGCACACCACTCTGAGTGACAAATGTCTGTGACTACTTACTGATAGGCCCAGATTTTTTTCTATAACAGTTCTCTTTCAGTAGAAAACATTATACTGTTTTTGAAAAACTAGCAAATTTTATATGTCATAGAAAATAACTATATGTTACACAAACTATATCACAAATTTTGGCCCTTCAGATTTATGAAAAATTAATATGACTGGGGGATATTTTTCTATCCTTTTTTTGGGTAAAAATTCAGCATAGGGAGAAATATTTCTCCCTAGGCTTTTCTTCTTCACATAAGCTCCAAATAAACTTTTAAAATTATTACATCAGCATACCTCAACTGATTGTCAGGGAAACGCAAAATCAAAATCGTGTTGGTAACACAGCACCGAATTGGAAATTAAAGGTCCAATTCCTGTGGGACATTATCAGCAAAGTGAGTTACACATCATCACCTTTATGTATATTTATATACACTTTCTAACTCCACCAATCAATCCACAGCCATTTAATAGCTGCTCTGTGAAAAGTGCTGTGTTCATCCACATAGGGGATGCAGAGAAGTGCAGAAAAAGCCATGTTCTCATGGAATTTATGAACAAGATGGGAAGATACAGGTGTAGCCCCAGGACTGTGTCAAGGTTTGCCGATGTTTTCAACAGGTAATCCTGCTGCCAACGACACACATGGGTTATTTACAGTATAATCACAAGCTCATGTAAAGCTACATGTAATCTGTAAATAACAAATAAATGACAGAGATAATTAATGTTTATTATCTCAGAGATGTAATATTCAAATTAATTAGTGTAAGATGTCAGACATGATCTAAGCTTCATGGGATGGGTGGGACTGTTTTAAAGGTAAACGCTGATGTCACCTTACCATCTCTATCAACATTACTCACCATTGGTATTTACGTTTCTAAAGCACTCTGTTAGGTGTTATTTTAGAGTGGTTTGTTTCAGGAAGGTGAAATTAAATACTAATGGTTGGTTTTCAGTTTTATGCAACAGATCAGTTTTAATATGATGACTCTATACTTTTCTGTATGAACCTATACGCTTGTTGATTTACTTAAGGAAAGAAAGCTGAGCAAAGACAGGTAGTCACAGAATCCTAGCTCTTGAAGCTTTGCAAGGACAAGTGTGACATAATAAGAAATGCATAATTCATCGCTGCCTCCTGTTCCTGACACAGAGGTCCTTGTAATTTCCTGACTGTTGGGGGTTATAGGAGCATCTTACAAAGAGCTCCTAATATTTTTTTGGAATTTCCTGGGTGATAGGATCATCTTTTGTTCTAATGAGTTGATACTTGTGGCCTCTTATATGAGGGCTACTGGCTAGAAAGACCAGCGGGGATTATAAGCCTCTTGAGATGGGGGAGGGGCTGGAGATTGAGTTAATGATGCATCATGTCTACCTGATGAAGCCTTCATTAAAATCCCTAAACTGTGGGATGTAGAAAACTTCGGGTTGGTAAACACATCCTGAAGTGGGAAGGTGGATTCCTCAGCTCCATGGAGACAAAAGCTTCTGCCCTCAGGACCCTTCCAGACTTGGACCTATGGACTTCTTTACATGGCTGTTCCGCAGTATTCTTTATCATATCCTTTGCAGTAATCCAATATGTATGAGTAAATTGCTTCCACAAATGTTTGAGCATTTATAGCAAATTATCAAGTCTGAAGAAAGGGTTGTGAGGACCCCTGATTTGTAGTTAGCTCAAACAGAGTGTAGGTAACCTGGGGACCCACTTCTTGAGACTGGAATCTCTAAAGGAGACAGTTTTGTGGGACTGAGCCTTTAACCTGTGGGGTCTGCACTACCTCTAGGTTGATAGTATCAGAACTGAATTAAATTGTAGGACACCCAAGTTTGTGTGTGCAGAAAACTGGAGAATTTCTTGACACGGAAAACCTGCACATTTGCTGTCAGAAGCATTGTGAGCAGGGAAGTAGTTTTCCTTTAGCAGGAAAGGTAACTTTCCAAAACAGAACTGTCCAGCTCCATTTTTTAGAATTCCTAAGGAAGAGCACCTGCAGGTGCTCACAGGGTCCTGTGACCTGACCCCGCTCTGTACCCCTCCATAGCCCTCCCTTCTCCCCACTTCCTCTACTCCACCTTGGACTCTACTCTTCTTACAACCCTTCAAAACCAGTCCAGCCTCAGAGCCTTTCACTTGCCATTACCTCTGCCTGAAATCCTCTTCTCCAGGACATTTTCAGTGTCCACTCCTTCACTTCTGTCAAATTTGGCCAAAACATCACTGCCATGGGGAAAATTTGCTTTACCTCCTTTTCAAAAACAGCAAATGGTTCCTCTGCCCCCCTACTTCAATTGCTGTCAACTTTCGCCACTTTATTGTTCTTCATTGCAATATCGAAACTTCATGTATATGAGCTAGCCAGAAAAAGCCCAGCCATTATGAATATAATAAGAATGGTTTGTGTGATACTAATGCAACCTGGCAGCCAAGGAGAGTGGACTGGAATGAGCATGTGTGAACAATGACCACTTAACTGTACTAGTCAGTGGGGGCAGTAGATACCATTGAGTGAACATGTGTGCCATGTGGCCATTGAATTAAAAATAAAAATGACTGAGTAGAGCAAGAAGTCTGCATCAAATTTTGCGTTAAGCTTGAACATGGGTTTTGGATGACTCAGAAGGCCGCAGCTGTGGTCAGCTGATGATTGGGAGCTTCATCACTTGACAACACGCCTGCTCATGTATCACATCTCCTGCACAGTTTTTTGGTGAAACATCAAATCTCCCAGGTGATACAGTCCCCCTACAGCCCAGATTTGGTGCCCTGCAACTTCTGCTTTTCCCCAAAATAACCTTCAAAAGGGAAGAGATTTCAGTCTGTCGATGAGCTTCAGGAAAATACAAGGGGACAGCTGATGGCAACTGGGAGAACTGTGTGAGGCCTGAAGGCATCTAATTTGAAGGGGATTGAGACATCATTGTCCTATGTACAATGTTTCTTGTATCTTGTATGTTCTTCAGTAAGTGTCTCCATTTTTCATAGTACATGATTGGATGCCTTCTGGATAGATCTGGTACTTTACATCTAGTGTATCTGTTTATTTCTCTTGCACCATCTCCCCCTTCACACATGTATGAAAACTTTGAGGTCAAAGACTGTTGTGTTCCCACTGTGGTTTCTGCAGCACCTTGAACACACTGGGCTCTCAGAAGGAATTGCTGAATGAGTAAACTACAAGCAAGTCGGAATCGCATAGCACATCCATTGTGGGCTGTGTATTTAAATACTCAAGATTAGAAAGCTATTGCCATTTGCCTTTCTCATGGTGAGATACTTTGTTGAAGTCTGTGATAAAGATGGCAAATCTAACACTATGAGTAATTATCCTGGATTATTCTGTGTGTATGTTGCTCTTACTGATGTTACTTGGAATTCAGTAAGGTACCTAAAAGAACATTAAGTTATGTTCTATAAAGCAAGTGTTGTTGTTGTTTTTGTTGTTGTTCAATGCATGGTGATGGCTTCTAAATTGATTGATGTACTATTTACATAGAAAACCATTGTTTTAAATTCTTCCTCTGCTCTTCAGGCCTTCTCTGCTTTCCCTCAGAGTTTCTAAGTCTCTCTGCCTGTTGTTTTCATTTTTGGTCCTTCTCTCCAGTTGTTATAGCCATCACACTTTAATCTTCTAATGAAAAATCACTTGAGAAGAATTTCTGTGAAATATTTCTGAGCACACTATAAATAGTCACAACTGGCTTTGACTTCCAACTCCTGTTTATCTTTTTAAATTTTTTTTTTTTTGGTGGAACTGTAACAAAAAATCTAGCACATCTAGAGATGTTACTGCTTACATGAAAAGAACATCAAATGCCTTTATGGAATGCCAAGAAATCCTAAAATTAAAATTATATTATTGTATTCATGTATTCATTCACTCACTCAACAAATACTTATTGTGTCTCTGACATGAGTCATGCACATGGTAAGTGTTGATGTTGAAAGATGGATAAGATGCAATCTCTTCTATAAAGCAAACCATTGTCTGAATGTGGGTGGTACTCTGTCCTAATTTTCCTCTTTATTGTAACATGCAGGCAGAAGCCCCACAGACAAAATTGTCGTTAAGTCTGTCTTCTTTCCTCTTCTTGAGAATCTCCTTCCCCCAACTATGTAATTGCTTCTCTCATGTTGCTTCATTGTGATTTTAGATTTTGTTTTATTTTTTTATTTTTTCCTGCTCATTATTGACCCCCCCCCCCTTAAGTCTTGCAGAGCCCTTCTTTCAGCCATCTGTTAAGGTTCAGGGCAATCCAATAACTCATTCATGTATTACTGGTCAAAGATCAGTTGTTACACATCCATGGATATGACCACCACTACGGATTTCCCACAGTACAGAGCTGCGTCCCAAGTAGTACACTTTTAGTGATGGAAATTTAGGAGCTTCTAGAAAACTATCACTTACAGTAATTTCAGATGAGAGGAGCTTCACCCTGAACACAATTTATTCCTCAGACAATGCTTTGGTTCATAGTAGTAATTCTCTAATGAATGAAAGAATTATTTTCTTATTGAAAACCTGAGATAAATACTGGGTATTACTTAATGATAGTGTCTATCAACACCTCCACATCTTATCCACACTGATGTTTCCACCTCTTTTCAAAGTATCATACAAAGTCTCTCCTCAGTTTTCAGAAGTAGGAGATTACTGAAATTGCTCTCAAGGGCAATAATAATATTAAACAAAAATATAAGAATATATAAGTAGTCACCCCGTTAAGGCAAAATCTACATGGGACAAAGAAAATATTAGAGGTTTCAAAAGGCTTCTTATATTCATGTCTTTTTATTTTCAGAAAGGGAGCTGAATAGTAAACCTACTCTATAGAGGAGAATAAGGCTGGACTGTTACTGTAGGTAGAATAGTCAGTCAAGGGTGGGAGATAGGGTCTAACACTAAAAAGTCCCATTATGCTTCATTTTTACTATTTCCTTTCATTGAGACTGAAAATTCATTCCTCTACCTCAATTATGCATCAGGAAGTAATGGCACATTGATGTAAGTAGCCCTTAATAGTTCAGTGTGATTAAAGGGCTGGTTAAAATTTTAACCAAAGGAAGACAAGTATAAGGGCACCAGTTACTGGAGAAAAGAATGTTCCTTAGTAATAAAGGATCTAAGGAGATAATGATAAAGAACATTCAAGAAAAAAAATGCTAAGAAATGTTGCTTCTGACTCATCTAGCTTGCTTGAACAATAACTCAATGAATATATTAAATGGGGAGTGGTGCAATTTTAATGCGTTGCTCAAACAGAAGCTAAGATGACCTACATTTAGATGCTTGTACTGCACTTTCAAAGTGATTAAAAAAACCCATTCCCCTTCTGTTGTCAAGATATTAGTGCTTGAGTTCAGAATGGACTAATGCCCATCAGTCCATTGAAGTACATTAGTCAAGTGATGATTACTACCTTAACACAGACGATATGCATTTTAGCATACATTATTCAGCTAAATGAGTTTTAATCCTCATGCCTTCTGACTGTGATCTGATTAAAGTTTAATGATACATTAGAGTAGATACTTTAGATTTATTCCTACAACTATCAAAGCAAGCCTTGGTTGAATGAATCTGTCCCTTATCTTTTGGGGACTTACAAAGTTTTCCATTACTCATGTCATTATTTCTGTGTATTTGTGGTTATCAGAGAAAAGCAGTTTCCAGTGAAATTTGTTATTTGTGTGTTTTTCGTTGGCTTTACAAATATTTTACTTATTCACATAGGGTACAGTTAGATAAATGTTTGGCTGTTGAAGTGCAATTTTTTATAACTGTTCCAATACAGCTTGACTACTCACACTAAAACTCCATTTCACTCACCATTGTTTCAGTGAATATAAAACAAATGGAAATGCTTTATACTCAGAACTTTTCTTTCATGAATCAGTCCAAAGCTACTTTATCACCCTTTGATTGTTCTTATATCCTTCCTACAACAGAAATCTTAATAGCTTTGTGAAATCTTTATAACAGTCATGATCTAGATGAATAATATAATGAGATTATTCCCTAAATACTTCCTGACACTGAAGGAGTCTGATTCACAGCACCTATTTCCTTATGACCTGCTCTGTGCTAGACAGGGAACACAGTGATGGTCAACACAGTCTGGCACTAGAGGAAGTTGTAGCTCACCTGGCAATCATTTGTTAAGTTTCTCTTTGTTGGGATAGCGTCTGTAGGTGCATATGACTACAGGTTTTTAATAGTGTGCATTACACGTTATGTGAAGGCAGTGTGCACGCAGTGTATAGAGATTTAGAAGAGGAAAATATATTGCATTTTAGACTTTAGTTTTCTTCCCTCACACCTAGACAAGGTGGTTAAGGGAATATTATTTCCTTAGGTTAAATTAGAACAGTTGGAAACTTGATCATCTTATGGATATCCTTGGAATCATCTTGTCAGATCTAAAAAAAAATGATGAGAAATAGAATCAATTAAACATCAGTTTAATTTCCCATAATTAACCCATTATTTAAACAAATAGATAAGACATAATTTTGGCCTAGATTAGTCATATATTTACAGTGGTTTTCCATTTCTATTCATACTTGTTCTGGACATAAAATGCAAACATAAGACATACCATGCATATCTCTGTACTTCTACCAAACTTCCATAACCCTATGTCTCTGTTTAGTACTCTTCACTATTTTCTATCTTATCACATTGATACTTTTACATGCATATTTTTATATGAGAGAAAGGTTAATGTTGGATTCAGTTGGGATCTTTCTATCACAAAGAGCATAGCATATAGTCAACAAACACTAAATATAGAAATAAATTTATTTAAAACTTCTTTAATAAAAATGATATGTTAGGCTCTGAATGAATTAAAAAATGTAAAATTCAAACTGGAAGCTTAATAAGGACATTCTTTGATTGTCTTGCTACTGAGTCCATAAATAATGAATTCATCAGAAGATATAAATTATGGGAGGTCCTGAGACACCAACTCAGAAACTCTCTTCCTCTGAGAATATTTTCCCTTGGAAATCCAAGTATTTGTATCACCCCTTTGAATGAATAACTTAAGGGCAAAATGCAAGTCATCAGAGATGGACTTAAATGTCTCTCTGGTAACTATGATGTGGTCTCTACACATATCCTGATATTTTGTTAAATCAATTCGAGTGACCCTTGAGCCTTCAGTGACAAAACCCAGGGAAGAGGAAGAGTTAGACTTCTAAAGGAAATTCATATAAAGCGAACAGTTAGAAATAGTTAATAACTTATCATCTATTCATCTATCTTTTTAAAAATCAAACTCGAAAGGAAACTCTTACATTTTTTAGTTCAGATATTTTAGGGAAGAAAAAGTTTGATAAGTCAGCTGAAAGTTAACATAACATTTTGTAATGGCTCCAGTCATCATAAAAATATTCAGGAGACCAATGTAGCTTAAGCTACTTCTTCTTTTTCAAAGGTAAGATGCTTTGCTAAAGGTGAATGAAAAGCACTGTATCTGTGTTTTATATAAGCATGTCCTGAAGACAAAATTAGCAATAGCTTGTGAAGTAGGTAGCAGGAGTAGTGATGGGGTAGTCTTGGAAATAAAAGGAGCTGGGAAGGAGGAAAGGGAGGAGGAGAAGAATGTATACTTAATGAGAGCATATTTCTGACAGTTGTCATATGTGTTCTGGGTGTATTAATTAATTGACTCTTTCATACAGTACAGTCGTGGGAGATAGTATTTTTATTACCCTCAATTTAAAGATGAGGACACAAGGCTGAGAGTAAGTATTAATTAACCTATCCCAGGTCATGTGCCTTGCTCCCTATGACCCAAATTCCTGGTCGTCCAACCTAAACTCCTTTGCCTTCTTCAGCCTCTCTCACTTTCTCAGCTGGATGTTCTTTTTGAAAAAGTATGGCAAGATAATTTACATTGAGGTAAATGGTTGTCAGCAAGGCAGTCTTCCTTAGGATGATTTTACCCCAAGGAATAACATTTTAATGATCACATTTTGTGTCAAAGCTTTGGAGAGGTAATCACTTCAGAGAGACTTCCCAAGAATCTGTAACTTTAGGCCCTGGCTGTTAGGCTTAGTAGGCAGAAAATACTAAAAAAAAAAAAAAAAAAAAAAAAATAAATAAATAATAATAATAATAATAAATAAAAAGAAAGATACATTTTCTGATTTAATTTTCATTTAATAAATGTCGCTATAGACTGAATGTTTTTGTGCCCCCAAAATTCATGGAGAGGGGATTTTTTTTTCAGTGAAGACGGAGGTGGAGGCCCCATAGTGGGTTTGGTGCCCTTATAAGGGGATGAAGGGACCAGAGTTTTGTCTCCCCCACATGTGAGGACATAGCAAAAAGGTGCTACTGCAAACTGGTAAGAGGACTCTAACCAAGAACTATTCATGTGACGCTTTGACATGAACTTTCTGGTCTCCAGAACTATGACAAGTGAATGTTTGTTGTTTAAGCTTTCGCTCTATTATTCTGTTATAGCAGTTCAAGCTGAGACAAAGGTCTTGGGCATACTATTTAACAACTTATTTATAGGCACTTTAAAGTTTTTGGTAGCTATTGAAATACTGTTTATTTGAATAATTATTTGTTATATATTATTTATTACTATTATGTAGTTTTTTACTGGTATGTAGTAATATTTGT
This sequence comes from Pteronotus mesoamericanus, assembly GCF_021234165.1. Lineage (NCBI taxonomy): Eukaryota > Metazoa > Chordata > Mammalia > Chiroptera > Mormoopidae > Pteronotus > Pteronotus mesoamericanus. Next base: position 31,922,813 of record NW_026555060.1, read on the forward strand.
GTCTTGATCTTGTAGCATAAAACTTTTTGAATATTCCATTTTAATTGCTTATCTGTTTTCTTAAACATTCTATGAGGATGATCCTATGAGTCAGCAATAATAATTTTATTTCTTCCTGTATTAGCTATTTTATTAATGACTCTTGGTCTCCTGTTAGAGGAGGGCATTCATTTAATTTGTCCCATGGTGTATTCTTTTCCTGAGGCGACTGTATCAGAGACTCACAGACTAAGTAGATTAAAACAGGAATTTATCCTTTCACAGTTCAGGAGGGCAGAAGTCTGAAGCCAGGGTGTCAGCAGAGCCATTCTCCCTCCAAGGACTCTGGGGAAGAGTCCTTGCTTGCCTCCTCTGGCTTTGGGTGGCTGTTAGCAATCTTTGTGTTCTTTAGCTTGTGGTAGCATAAATCCAATCTCTGCCTCTGTCTTCATGTGGCCACGTTCCCCTGTGTATCTGTGTCCAATTTTCCCTCTTCTTACAAGGATTCCATACATTGGATTAGGGGTTGCTGTAATTCAGGATGACCTCATCTTAACTCGGTTACATCTGCAAAGACTTTGTTTCCAAATAAGGTTACATTCGCAGGTTCACATGGACATGAATTTTTTTGAAGGGGGCACAATTCAATCCAATAAAGTCCACCTTCTTATGCCCCCAAATTCATGTTCTTCTATGTCATAAAATATTATCTACTCCATCCTCCCAAAATCTTAAAACATGCCAGCATTTACTCTAAATTCAAAACCTCATTAAAAATGATTCACTCAAAAAATTCCAAACTTAATTATCTAATTACCTGAATTAGGTATGAGTGAGAGTCTTGATATTATCCATTTTGGGTCAAAATTTCTTTCCTTCCATAAAGCTGTGAAGCTAGAAAAGAAGTTACCTGTTTCCAAAATACAACAGTAGAACAGGCATAGGACAGGCATTTCTATTCCAAAACAGATGCAATGGAAGGACTAAAGGGGCTACTTGGTCTAGAGCAGGTTCTCTTCAGTCCACTAAGGTAAGCTCTATTAAGTTATAAAGCTGAGAATAATCCTCTGGGCCCTTCAAGATGGCAGCTCTGCCATCTATGCCCTTTGGGTCCACAGCTCTGTACTTGGAGTAATTCTTCCTTCATTTCATCCCATCTCTGTCCCTTTCAGTACAATTTGGAAGTGTTTCTGATGGAATAATATTCTCAAAAACTTTGTGAGTCTTCCATGGATATCAAAGGGGTTCATACCTTTAAACACAACCTTTCTATCCAGATCTTCCCTGGATTACCCCATCTCTATTCTTGACTTCTGCTGAGATGGTTGATTGGGTCCGTGAATCACACATCTAGTCTCTTTAGCAAATGGTTTTCCAGTCACACCCTTGGCCCTGTTTTCCGAGTATGATATCTGGAAAGAGTGAGAATTTTCCAAATCATCAAGAGCTGGTTCTTTTTGCTTAACAGTTCATTGCTCAATTTATTTAGCAAACAGCGAGGAGAAAAGAGGTCACATCTTCCATATTTGCTTGAATATCTCAGATAAATATCTAAATTCATTGGTCACAAGCTCTACTTTTTACCCAGTGGTAGAACACTAGGTGGCCAAATTTTCTGCAATTCTATAACAAGGTAGCCTTTTGTCCAGTGTCCACCAATATGTTCCTCTTTTTCATTGGAGACCTCTGTGCCTGTCTGCTTTTTCTATTTCTTCTTCTTTGCTTTTCTATGCTGTTATTTTCTAAGGTTCACCTTTAGTTGTATTTGTTGTTCAATGTATCTTGTATGGTGAAATGTTCATACAATGTGATCTTTTATTTTTATATCTATTTAATGCTTTATTTCATTATATTTCTCATTATATGTTGATTGTATACAATGGCACGATAGATGTGCAATCTTTTATAATTAAATTTTGAAATTTAGGAGTTGTTTTGTAAATTTCCTAGGATACTTTGTATAAACAACTATGTCATCTTTATTGTGTTTCATTCCTTCTTGAAGATCTGAATTTCTTCCTATCGTATTATTTCTCTTCAGTTTGAAGAATTTACTGTACTAATTCTTAAGTCAATGTTTCTTCATTTTCTTTTATCTGAAATTTTCTTTCTTTACCTTCTTTTTTTGCGGATATGATTATTCGACGTAGAACAGTGGTTTGACAGTTTTCTTTTTTCCTTTAGCACTTTATGTTGTTACATAGTCTTCTGATCTCCGAAATTTCTGACAAGAAATCATAAGATATTTGAATGATTTTTTTCTCTTCCTGCATGTGGGTAATGTGTCATTTTCTTCTGGCTTTCAAAAACATTTTTTTCCTTTGGTTTTCAGTATTTAGACTATAAAGAGCTTACTCATTTTATGCACGCCCACTCTTGAGATTAACTGTGTCTCTTGATTCTATAAATTATATCTTTTACCAGATTGAGAATTTTTTAACCATTCTTCTTCAGAATTTCTTTATGCCTCATTTTCTCTATTCTTTGCTGTGGGACTCCTATTCCATGTATGCTGGAACTTTACAATTGTTTCACAAGTACATGAAGCTTTGTTCATTTTGGTTTTCAAACTCTTTTATTTGTTCTTCAGATTGAAAAAGTTTTATTGCTCAGTCTCCAAGTTTACTGACTGCTTCCTTTGTCAGATCCATTTTGCTAATAAGCCCAATCAGTACACATTTATTTCAAATTACTACATTTTTTCATTCTTGAATTTCCATTTGAGACCTTTTCATAGTTTCTCTTTTTCTAATGAAACTTCTTACATTTTTATTTAGTGAGAGCATATTTTCCTTTACATTACTGAGAGTAGTTCAAATAGTTCAAATAAAATCCTGCCTCCTTATTTCAGTATATGTACATTGTGAGATTGGTTTTCATTGATTGTCTATTCTTGTAAAAATGGGTTAAATTGTCCTCTTTTATTACCTGTTGGCTGAATTTGTATTGTTTCCCAAATATTCTGAAGGTGCAGAGAGTCTGAATTCTGTAGTATTCTGAAATACAGTGCTGATCTCTTTGCTGCAGCTTGAAATTCATTTTAAAATGCTTTGAGTTTGCACTGTGTGTGCATGGTTCAAAATCATCCAGGGAGCTGGTAAATTTTTTTTTTAACCTAAGATTTGGGGCTCTACTTTTCTGGCTGTCTTTCTTTTGGAATATCTCCCTAACTTTCTGGTGACAATGATAATTCCAAACTTTGTCCTCCTGTTTCTTAGGCCAGAAAAAGTATAGATTATCACCAATGTTTTACCCAGCCCATTGTCAGGTTTAAGTAATTAAACAAAAGAAAACAAAACAGGAAAATCACCCTATGCTATAATTTCTTCCAAATTTATTTTCTGCTATAATCTCCCTGCTTTTGCTCACTCTGTACTACCGCCAAGCAGTTTTTAAAAATTTTGTCCAAGTTTCTAGCTGTTATTTGGGAGAAAATTGATCTGGCAGGAGCATCCTTGGCCATGCCTGAAATAGAAACACATAAAAAATGACTTTGCATTTTCTTTGGCTGGAGGCACCAATATTTCATGTTTTCCAAATATATTTTCTTTTAATTTATCAGCTTGGGATTTCTACAAACCTTTTGATAATATTAGTTTAGATTATATAGCTGTGTGAAGGCCAAACTAGGATTTAATTTCTCACAAAAAATATTTTCTCCCCCAAATTAAAGTTTCATGTAAATGGCTAGTTCTTCTGAAGTATATTTGGCCCTGTCTTGGGGCGTGTTTCTAGCATTCTATTATGAATAATATTCCTTCAAGAGTCCCAATGTTTTGTAAGTATCTCCTTTAATTCTCCAATCTTGCATAAGATTAAAACCTTGACTGTTCTCTTCTCTCTTAACGTGAGTATTAAAACACCAAGCATCATACACACTTCTTTTCATACCAAGGAAGCTCTCTTATACCTGGTAGATAGTCAAAATCTCAAGGGACTGAAGAAAATAGAAAAGTGTTAGAATAGTTATCAAGACAACTGGCTTACATAGGATACTTCCTGATAAGCAAGCAGGATAGATAGCCCTCCTTAATGATGCCACTTAGAAGATGATGCAGTGACTTATTTTCTAAGTGAACTGGAGCAAAAAAGCTTCTGGATCCATTAGAGAGACAAGTCTCAATCGTGAAGCATTTACTAACTTTGCTAAAAATAATGGGGCATTTATAATGACACAGTCACTACCCTATGAGTGACTCCCTGATATCAAAGAAAGGATAAGCCAGGTGGTAGCCAAATGTGTATTACAATTATTTAGTTAATGATAAAGTGGTATTACTTGTTGAATATTTTGATCTTGTTTAAAGAGAACTAAAATATATTTTTTATGTAATAATGAAAAACTTTTGGAAACATCAAGTGATGTAAAATTGTTTGCAAATAAAAAATCCCTATAAGACAGTATTGTAGCATTAAGAAGAAAGTTATTCTAAGACAGTGACTCATGAGAGTGTTAAGTGCCATATGCTCCAATTCCTAAGCAAGAAGAGCTTAGGATCTTAAACATTATTTTTATTACTGGTTTAGTGAAGTTTTTGAAAATCCAACTATGTTATTAAAGTAGCTAAAAGAAAAACATTAAAATAATAAGTAGTTTATGCATTTATTGTGAACTGGCTATATTTTGATAAAATGCTTATCAGTGTATTATTTTCTTACTAATTCTAGGCAGTAGCAGCACTTATCTGTGATTCATGTTTTCCTAGTAATATTGCATTTTTTATTGAATTATAGTCTATGGCATGAAGAACAACAATTTTGCCTTTGAGTATTATCTAAAAAGGCAGCTAGAAAAATATTATCTATATACTTTTAATTGGAGAAATCCCTAAAACTATGTAAAACTTCATAGGAGTTCAGATAATCAGGAGATATATTTATCATTAATATTATTATTATTTTTTTAGAATTATGGAGATTTTTCTCTTTTTTTTACTATTGTTTAATTACAGTTGTCCCCATTTCCCCCCCATTACTCTGTCCTGCCCTTCCCACTCCGATCCCCACATTCAGTCCTTCCCCCACCCCTCTGTCTTTGTCCGTGGGTCCTTTATACCTGTTCTTTGATGACTCTTCCCCTTCTTTCCCCCGTAATGCCCCTTCCTCTTCCCCTCTGGTTACTATCAGTTTGTTCTTTATTTCCATGTCTTTGGTTCTATTTTGCTTGCTTGTTTTGTTGATTAGGTTCCACTTATAGGTGAGATCATATGGTATTTATCATTAACATTATTTTCAAAATCAAAGCCTAATAAAAAAGAAAATGGACAGATTGAGCCTTGGCTGGTATGGCTCAGTTGACTGGGTGTGGGCCTGCAAACCAAAGGATTCCGGGTTCACTTCCCAGTCAGGGCACATGCCTGGGTTGCAGGCCAGATCCCCAGTAGGGGGCGCTCGAGAGACAACCACACGTTTATGTTTCCCTCTTTCTCCCTTCCCCTCTCTCTAAAAATAAATAAATAAAATCTTAAAAAACGAAAAAGAACAGATTGACCCTTGAAACCTGGCTCTATCAATCACTGGTTGTGGAACTTTGGGCATTTTATTTAAGATCTCCGTTTTGCAATTTGTAATATAGGAATCCTTTCTATTAACATCTCCAAAGGATTGTTGAAAGTAGTAAAAATTATATATGTGTGAAAATGCTAGGCACACTTTGTAGAACTTTGCAGTAAATGCTCCAGAAATATTAGAGCAATTTTTAAAAAAAGAAATCCTCTTTCTTATATTCAGTTTGTAAATTTCAAATACATTATTTTTCAGAAGTAAACTATGGGATTTTATAGTACATTTGATTCTCCTTTAAAGATTTTATTTATTTATTATTTTTAGAGGGGGGAAGGGAGGGAGAAAGAGAGGGAGAGAAATATCAAAATGTGGTTGCCTCTTGAATGCTCCTTGTTGGGGACCTGGCCCACAACCCAGGCATGTGTCCTGACTGAGAATCATACCAGTGACCCTTTGGTTTGCAGACTGGCCCTCGATCCACTGAGCCACTGCAGGGAGGGCTGATTCCCTTTTAAATGGGTCTTAACCACAAGGTTATTTGAACAATGTGGTTCATTAAGATCAAGCATAATAAAAGACGAACAAGATACGAATTTGAAATCTCATCGTGAAATGCACTAGCAAGGAATTTAAAGATATAAAAACAAATCTACTGTGAGAAATAACTAATACAAGTCATTTTGACTTAAGTGATATCTGGAAGTAGAAGACAATAGGTACTCTTACTTGGCTAGTATAAATTCATCCCAGTGGATAAACTGTCCCTTACAATGAAACCAGGAGTAGCTTGCTCTGCCTGTAATGAATAGAGCCAGAAAGATGACTGCCAAAAAAGTAACTTTCCTGAGGTTAAGAATGGAACTTACTTTCTAGCATAACTTTCCAGAGTGATGCATGTGCTTCTTAATTAAGAGCTTCACATTTAAAGCTTTTCTCTCATTCTGAAAACTTTAAAATAAAAAAAAAAACTTTATCAGGCTGAACGATACGGCCATGGGATGTCGGGGGATGACAGGGTAAGGATTGCTGAAAATCCTCTATTCTATAAAAGTAATAAGAATATTGGCAAAATGATCAGAAAAAACTTTTTCAGATCTTAGGAAATTAACCAAAAATAACAATCCAAGGAGTGTCTATTCAAGAAAAAACTGCTTAATCGTGGTAAGGAGAGCAAGTTTTGTGGAGTTTTAACTTGCCTTTTCCCATCTCCCGTCTGCCCTTCCAGCTCTGTGGTAGCCTTGGAAACAACATGCAATCTTGGGAAAAACCAGCCGCCTGGCAGCCGCTGATGGTACAGGCCCAGCTTCCAGAGAACAGTCATTATTTTAATTGTCTGTGGTTCCCAGAAGACCCCGCTTATCTGCCTTGTCTTTATTTGACCTGACTCAGAGCTCACACAAAATAACCACCTTTTTGCAGGGCATTTGTTGAAATCAATCAGTGGCAATCTTTTAATATTACAATGGCCCTAAATGGTGAGTAACAGCAGGTTAAACAACAGCCAAACCAAAAAGGTTAAAAGAAAAAGCTGCAGGGAAGGCTATCTCGAGGGTGATTTGTGAAGCTCTGACATATACCTGGAATCTAGAAGGTCACATATGTTATAGAGCTGCACACATGCCCAGAGCTGAACACATGCTTAGAAAAAGGTTTTTAATTGGCACAAATGGATAGCAGCATGCAAAAGAATAGAACTGGACTCCTACCTTATACTACATACAAAGATTAACTCAAAATGCAAATGCTAAAATAATAAAACTTTTAGAAAAAGTAGATGTCAATTGTCATGACCTTGGTATAAGCAATTTCTTTAACCATAACAATAAAAGTACAAGCAACAGAAGAAAAAATAGATAAAATGATTTCATCAAAATTAAAAATGTTTGTGCCTCAAAGCACACTACTCTTAAGAGACTGAGAGGACAACCTAGAGAATGTGAGAAAATTTTTGGATACCATCTTTCTTATAAGGGATTTATGTTCTGGATGTAAAAACTTGCTACTCAACAATAAAAAGACAAATAATAAAAATGGACAAATGATTATAATAAACATTTCTCCATGGAAGATATATAAGTGGTAAATAAAACACATGAAAATATCAGTCTTTAGTCATTAGGACAATTCTATCAAAATCTCAATTAGATACCACTTCACACTCATAGGATAGTTAGCAATAAAAAAGACAATAACAAGTGTTAACTAGGTGAAAAAATTAGAACTCTCATACATTGTTGATGACAATGTAAAATGTTGTAGCTATGTGGGAAATGGTCTGTCAGTTAGTCAAATAACTAAAACAGAGTTTCCATTTGACCCCAAAATTCCACTCTTCGATGTATACCTAAGAGAAAAATGTGTGCTTAAACAAAAACTTGTATAGGAATGTTCATAGCAGCACTTAAAAATAATAGCCTCAAATTAGGAAAAAAATCCCACAATGTCCATCAATTAATGAAATGTATGAACAAAACTTTTTATAGCCATATAATATAATATTATTCAGCCGTAAAAATAAATGAAGTTCTTGTATATTCTAAAACATGGGTGAACCTGGAAAATATACTTAGAGAAAGAGGCCAGAAACATTAATATAAAATGTCTAAAAATACAAATCCATATAGGTGGAAACTAGGTTAGCATTTGCCAGGGCCTCAGGGGGAGGGGAAAGCAGAGCTGCTGCTGATGGGCAGGGGGTTTCCCTTTTGGTGCGAAAATATCTGGGAATTACAGAGTAGTAATGAGTGTACATCTTAATGGATATAGTGAAAACCACTTAGTGTACACTTTAAAAATGTGAACTTTATGATATTTTTAATCTCAATTTTTAAAAATGTATGAAAAAAAAGACATAGCCATGAAACGGAGAAATAAACTTCACCACACACATATCTTATGACTAGAAACAGACGTATCTAGATAGAGGAATTATTTTTCACAGGAGCAGTATAAGCACTGATTTCCTATGTTTCAAGTACTCCTAACTTTGTAACAAAACCCACAATGGCATATATTATGCCATAATTGGTTTGAAAGATGCTGATTTAATGAAGCCAATGTCTTTAATGCCCATTTATTCATACAGTAGTCATAAAATCTTACCAAAATCCTTTTAGTCTTAATCATAACAACATTTGACACATTTGGGCAATTCTTTATATACTTCTCACATCTCATTTTATTCTTTCAACAACCTTCTCAGCTATAGTCAGGCATTTTTGTTCTCATTATATGTACAGAGAACCCATGAAAGAGCATTTAAGGATCCTACTCAAAACTTCATAATAAATCAATGATGAGAGCAGATCAGGCTCCAGATACCAATTTTTAAATTATTTTCAAAACACATAGAAGGGAAAACTCACATAAAGTAAAATGCCCACTTTAAGCATTTGGTGAGAACATTTCCTACTGGTTTAAATAAAATCAAGCCAATATGTAGTTTCATTGTAGTGAGTAAAATGTTCCTTCACGCCATTTAATGCTGCCTTTCTTTGAAGGACCTGAAGAACCTTTAGGAGCTGTTAGTTCTATATGGTGAAACAGAATGCTCATGTCACCGCATTGCTCTTTTTAAAAAAAATCTCACTCTAGATAGTTCTCAGATTACAATATATTAACATGAAGGATGTTAATTCTTGTTTATAAAAAATACCAAAACAGGTGGAGAAGTCATTATGGATAAAAATAGGTCTGTTTCTCATACAGATTCCTGAACGGTGGCATTTAAAAATCAACAAGGAAACTGAAAACACCTGGTGAAACCTAACCCAGTGAAGTGACACCCTGTCCTAAAGTGACAGATAGCATATTGACAGGGAAATCTGTTGAAGCCTGGAGTGTATCTCCCCTGGACTTCCAGTAGCTTCTATTATTGGTGGTGTTTTCTGTGCCACCTGGAGTTACTTGGCTGTGCCATCGGAATCTCTGACTAAGAGCTGAAGGAGCACAGCATTTGTCTGAGCGCGGACTTCTGTTACTGGATCAACTGACATCGCCCAGTGAGCAGAGCTGCGCGAAGGTTCAGAAAGCTAACTCCACCCTGAGTCAGAGGTGGGTGCTCTGCCTGACTCAGGCAGCTGCTGTCTGCCCTCTGAATTTTATCGCAGTTCCTCTGCGCCTGCCACTCTTGAGTTATTTTGATGAAGAAAGAAAGGAAGGCAGGAAGGCAGGAAGGAAGGGAGGGAAAGGGAGAGAAAGAAAGAATTTGTCTTTTCTCTGGAAAATGAACATCTTTGGAGAGTTATGTGTGGCTTCCCTAGGCCGGTCCGGGGACTTGAAAACGCAGAAAACAAGGACAGAAGTCATACATGTGAAGGAGGAAGAATCAAAGCAAGGCTAGTCAGGATAGTGCATAGAGTGGTTAATACCATCGCAGTAAAAACATGTATATGTGTGCCATTCTTAAATACAAAGGTATTCTAAATGATTTCATCGCTTTTTTGGGAAAATACTGCTTCAGGTTAACCTTTTCCAAAAAAGATTTATTTTTTAAGAACAGTGTAAGTGTCACAGGAAAATTGAGGAGAAGGTACAGAGATTTCCCATATACTCCCTGCCCCAACACATGCACAGCCTTCCCCACTATTGACATTTCCCACCAAATGGTGCATTTGCTTTAATCCATGAACTTGCGCTGACACATCGTCATTACTCAGAGTCCATAGTTTACAGTAGGGCCACTCTCGGTGCTGAACATACGATGGGTTTGGACAACTGTATAATGACATGGATCTGCCACTACAGTGTCACTGCCCTAAAAATCCTCTGCGCTCTCTCTATTCATCCTCATCCCATGGCAACCACAGATCTTTCTTACTATCTCCATAGTTTTGCCTTTTCCAGAAGGTCAGAGAATTGGAATCAAAGTGTATGTGGCCTTTTCTGACTGGTTTCTCAGGTTAACCTTTTGAAGTTTTTGGTTATTAAAATTCATGTGTAACAAATGAAAGGGATATCATGAAAATAGAATTAGGAGACTTTCCATTATTTAGCACTTTATTATTCTCAAACTCCATTTTGTTTGGGTAACTTTTTTTTTTAAGTATAGTGCTAATTACAGAAAACTATCAGTGTGAACAATATGCATTTATATGAATGCATGTGTGTCCACACATGGGTTCATGGAGAGGACTTGAGAATGTGTTGAAGGGGAGAAAATAAAAGTGTGGAGGGGGTATTGCTAAATTGCTCAGCAACTCAACTATCAACAAAGCTTTTAAATAGACTGGATCCTGACACCGCTGCGCTCTCCACACTGGCTATTCTCAGAGTTGTACAGACTTCAATTTGCTTCATGTGTTGGAGTTCAAAGGCATTAAAACACGTTGGCAAACAAGGTGAACACAACAGATAATCTCTGTGTCAGCCAGCAGCAGATAAGAGAAATGAAACTGTCTGGCTGAAAATGGAAGTGTTGGTAGGAGCAGGGACGGAACTGGAGGAAAGTGCACTGGAAACAGTATTACCGGGGAACATTTAGTAGCTTGACTCACTCGGAGTCTGCAGCTCAGAGTTAAGAGAAAACACACAGGATGTGTAATCCCAGTGGCTTTTGGTGCTGTCAGCATTGTTTGTGGCTGGCAGGGCTCCTGAGGAGGTGACATGAAGGAGAGAAGCTCAGGAGCTGCCCCTGGGAGCTGAACTGCTACATATTCGACAGGAGCCTTGTGATCTCACACTTACAGCTCTTCCACATTCATGCCAAGGGCTAATTCTTTCTGAGAAATTAGAGGAAAGAAAAGGAAAACCACGAAGGTTGAAAGAACCCATGAGGTTACTCCACTACAGTCTGCTTATCAAAACGCTGGCTACAGGGTAGGAGGAGAGGCTCATGCTGTGACTATGGATTCATATTACGTGGCAGTGATTAGTATAATCACTGCTAGATACAGAATATAAAGTGACTTTCTATACATAGTCTGTCTGACATACTCCATTGGTTAATTCATTGAAAAGAAGATATTGCCAAGAATTATATTCTTGGCTATTTTTTTTTTTTTGTTGCATAATCTGCATTCCCTCTAGAGTAACAGGAGCAAAATCTGGTTGTTCTGCGTCAGGTAAAGTAGTTTAGTTGCCAGAACATGACTTTTGTACTTTGAGTCATTCGTTCTTGGTCATTTGATAACCATAGTTTGGCTCTTTGACTTGCAGTAATCACCATGCCTAACCTGCCCCAGTTTACTCCTGTTCATAGGTCCTGTCCCGTCAAATGCACCCTCATTCTCATTGTTACCTATGATTCAAAGGGAGTGGGAGGAAAGGAGATGGGAGGAGATAGAGAAAGGGAAGAGGGGAGAGAGGGATGAAGAGGAAGAGGAAAGAGGGGAGAGGAAAGGAGAAGAAAGGGAAAGTGTAAGGATCTTTGTTCTTGTTTTTTAAAATTTTTATTTATTTATTTTTAAATTTCAGGCTATTCATTTTCTTAAGTAGCAATGTTAATGTGGCTATTTTAATTTGGCTATAAGTAAGACAAGATTGTTTATTACATTGCCTACATTTTTCTTCAAACAAGTACGTGTTACCTAATTCAGTGGTAATGGCTGAGAACACGTCTAAGAAAGGATTTGGCTTCAATACCTATTTGACTGTAAATAAATTGCTTGTGAGACTGTAGATCTGAAGAGTTCATTACATCAAAGTTAGCTCTGAGTAAATGCTGAATTTCATAAATAATAACAAAAATATCCTTGGATGTGTCAACTTCTAAAACAAATTGGAACTTCAAATAACTTCAAAATGAGGAAAAGCTTTTACCAGCTGCATAGTTAAAATGCATATGTTAGTCACAGTTTGGGCTTTTTATTAAAAAACAAGCTGATAAATGCAAGAATAATTTGTAAAAGTATATATGTGTGTGTATACTGTATAAAAACTATATATATTCTACACATGTATAGCATATATAGTATATACACATGCCATACTACATAGTGTATATATGTAAAACTATATGATTATAAACACACATACATTAAAAAGTCTATATATGATAAAAGTATATACAGAAAAAGTACATATGGAAGTGTATAAAAGTATGTATATACTGAAAAGTATATATGTAATATATTAACATTATTAATATATTAATAATACAGTTAACATTAATAATATATACTAATATATACTGATATAGTTTTTATTATATAATACATCAATGTATGCTATGTTAATATATACTATTTTAATATATATTCTTTTATACATACTATAATATGTGCTAATATATATTTTTTTAAATGGAAAGAAATCTAATTTCCTTTCTCTTTGTGTACCTGTGTGTGATGTCCGTATAAGCCTTGGTTTATTTTATTAGTTGTGATGAAGATATCCTTTAATTCTAAGTGCACATTTCTTAGAATGCAGTGTGAGGGTCTTCAGGCTCGGGCTGCCTGAGGAAGGAGCTCAAGATTTCTCGGTTTTACAAATAACTTTCTCCCCAGGAGATGCAGGCTGCCAGCAGATTGTTTACTGGCTACGCACTTACTGAAGATGGACAGTAGGGGGCAGAGGTGTCCACATTTCTCTGATGTGGCAGATCCGATTCGTCATGGTCCTGGCTGGGAACACCCTTGGGCTTCAGGCATTTAACATTTAGAACTTTCAGATAAAGATTCCTGTCTGTTCTCTTAATTTCCAGCCTCCAAACAAATAATTATGTAGAGGCAGTACAAGTTCCTTGAACAAAATTTGAATAATACTAAAGGTACTAGGACAGAAACAGAGCCAAAATAACCACTCAAATTTTCATGTGCAAGAAATAAAATATTTTGCTAATATTTTGTCTTATTTGCCTGTATGCTGTTTTGTGCATACATATGTATATATACAAAGTATAATACAAAACATATAAAATACAAACAATAATACATAAATTCAATTGTATATATTCTAATCATATCATATATGGTATTTTATATATCAAGTTCACTCATACATGTATACTTTTTAAAAATGGAGATCACTTTGAAATATTCAATTATGAACTCTGTTTCTTTTCTCACTTATCTCATTCTTTTTCTGAGTTTTGGTAGTGCACAAGTAGGCTTCATTACGGAGTACCACAAACTTAGCCACTTCACAAAGGGGGTTAAGTATTATACTGATTGTGGGCTGTGAAAGAAAAAGTGTCTCTTATTTTCTTTAGCATATCTGGGTCATGGAGATCATGACATGAGTTCATTACAAGTTCACCTTCGACTATACCCTGTCACCTTTTAAGTTTTGTTGCAAAGAGCTTTAATCAGTTCAAGAATATCAAAACACATTTTCAAATCTCAGCAGATTTTCATAAACTCTCACTTTATGCATTATGATGTACACATTATATTTATACAGTATATACATATAAGTGGTATATATTTTATACCTTAAAATTTCCATTTTGAGATTTTCTCGCCTTCTTCAGGTATGTATTCTGCAGTATTTACCTTCAATCATTTTAGTTCTCTATTGTATAACTTGACAGCTTGACTAATAGAATTTTTCAGACTGCCAGGAACTGATGATCAGAAATTAAAACAGGTAAGTTTACTCTATCTCTTAATACACATTTTGTGAGGTCCTACTACAATCTAATTCATGGAAACATGGTGGTAAACAAGGAAGACTGCCAACTTTCTACCCTTTGCCTAAAACATCACTCTTGGAAAACGATGGCTACAAACTGTTTTTCTCTATAACTTCTGTGTACATTAAGAAACACTTTATTTTGAACGTTTCCAAGTCAAGCACTAAAACCCTCGAGAACCTGTAGCCCTGTAGTAAGTCTAGGAGCGCAGTTAGTCTCAGTCTCACTACTCAAACTACTGACCGTGTACTGCTGGGGTCCATTAATGGCTCATAAGGCCTTCCCAAATTCCGTGGGCCACTTAAGTTAATCAAAATCAGCTTAAATCAGTTAACATCTGACTGTACTAGAGAATTTGTTAGATCCTATTGTGGATTAAAAAAGATTTGTTTCTCCTTCACTACATGTTATTGGTATTTGGACATCCCTGTGGAGAAAAATGATATAAAAATAAATTTTACTTAACATGGGACTAAATGAGAAAACCAAAACTTTAATGTAGATAAAAGAACATTTAAAAATCTCATTATGCCCATAAGGAAGAAAAGAATTATTTAAATCGAACAACAAGGGAAAAACCAAAACCATGAAGGCATTAAATACATATATTCATAACATTTAATATATTTAATATTTGATCAAATGTTCTATAATAAAAATAACAAGCCACAGATGGGAAGAACAAATACATTTACAGTACATATGATTTATAAAGAATTAGTAATAGTGAGGATGTGGAGAGAGGGGAACACTTTTGCATTGTTGGCAGGAATGCAGATTGGTGTGGTCACCGTGGAAAGCAGTATGGAGATACCTCAAAAAATTAAAAATGGATCTGCTTTTTGACCCAGCATTCCCACTTCTGGGAACTTATCCGAAGAAACCCAAAATGCTAATTTGAAAGTCATAAGCACCCTATGTTCATTGCAGCATTATTTACAGTATGGATGCAGGTCAAGCGCCCATCAGTACATGAGTGGATAAAACAACTATGGGATATTTACAAAATAGAATACTACTTGGCTGTAAAAAAAAAAAATTAAAACAATTTACCCTTTGTGACAATATGATGGACTGGGAGGACGTTATGCTTAGTGAAATAAGCCAGTCAGAGGAGGACAAATACCAGGTGATTTCACTCAAAGGGGAAATCTAATAAACAAACTGAACTAACAAGCAAAGTAGAGACACACTCATAGATGGAGAGCAGATGACAGCTCTGGTAGGGGTTGGGAGTTTAGGGGGTAGAAGCATTAAGCAAAAAGGTAAAAGGACTCGGACATGGACAACAGTGTGGTGATTGCGGTGGGGGGGGTGGGTATAAAGGGGCTAAATGGCAATGGAAAAAATATAATAACAATTTAACTTAAAAAAAGGAATTAGTAATTATACTACTTAAAGTTCTCTAACGAATCACCAAGAAAAAGAAATGTAGTAGTGTTAAATAAAATAGTGAAAAAAGGTAAATAAACTCAATGTCCATTAGCCAATGCATGAGTATATTTTTGGATAGTTGTAAAGTAGAATATTTTATTCCCTGAATTTTTATATTTTTGAAATTGTTTATTAAAATAGTTTTGGTCTCTCTTTCCAACAATTTAAATGAGACACTAAAAGGATATGGTGCTATTCATGTAAATTATAGTTTACATGCCAATGGAGAGAATTAGATTAAGTACAATTTTGTTTACATCTTCTCAAAGCATTGTATTTTTTAAAAAATAAAAAATGAACTAAATGAGCTAAATTTATATAAAAGAAAATGGCCGCTTTTGCTAAATGGCCTGATGTACCTGAAATCTTAGGTATCTTTGTCTGAGGTAAGAGCAATTTGAATGGAAATAAAGTTGCTTTCTAATTGTAAATTTGAAAAGATAATCTCATAGAATAATGCAGTGTTTATAGAATACTAAGATCTGAAGAAAGATAATTTCTAGAACAAAAAAACATTAGTCAGAATGAATAGGCCAAATGATATCAATGCCAGGTCTGGAAGGTTAGCAAGGTGGTCAAATTTAAGAGCTCTCAGAACTGTAATGGAGGTAAGGAGATGGGTAAACAGTTCAGACTGCAGAAGAAAAAGGAAAGACAGCCACTTTATGATGGTGCTGGCTTCCAAAAAATACGGACCTGATCTCACTCTCATTTAATAGCTTTCGAGATCTCTCTATTTCCTATATTTTTGGCTTTATTCTTTTTCAGTAGCTAATTTGGTAGAATTGAGATACTATCACTATAATTCCAAAAGCTTTTGTGTAGATCATTCATAAGAGTTTGTCCTTTATCTCATCTCAGGACACTTCTCATGCTGTTTCAGGTATCCAAGGAGTAGATTGGGCAGAAGACATCACCTTTGGTAATAAGGTTTAGTTTAAATTTAAAATATGTCCTTGCAGTTAACCCATAGGTTATCCTTTAAAATACTTCAAAATTCACACAGAAGTTTGGGGTCCTGGATCCTGTAGTAGATGACTCAGTGTTATGCCAAGCCGAACACCTCAGGGTGGGTCCAGCAAGACATCTCATGTCAGTGACAATAAGAGGAATTTCCTGATCTTTTAATTATAGGTTGTGAAACAAATTGGTTGCAAGAACACCCAGCCTTTTACAAATTACCATGCCCTGTGTCTGTGAACTATCACAATAGGCAGGCTCACGGAATTTCTGGTGGTGTTACTGAAATTGTTGAGACTGATATTTAAGACTCTTTTGTAAAGTTTATTTATTGTTTTTCTTAATTAACATTGACCACGTGAAAAGAAGTACTCGGTGTCATTTAGCGATTGGTTGTGTTTCATTGAAATGTTTTTATATTATGGAAAAGTAATAGAAAAATGAAACATTTTATCAATCTAGTAACCTATGTAATGATATTGAATGAGATGCTACCCTAACATGACAAATTCAGGCGTAAAATCTTTTAAACCTGTTTGAAAACATATATGTGTGTATTAAACAAGGTGTGAGACAGTTTATTTCTCCACTATCTAGATGCAAATTTCTGTTTCATATGCTTTATTTACTTTTTATTAATGAAGAATCCTTAACCTTCAATTTTAGGTCCAAAGTTTTATATAGTTTACAACAGGAAATTAGCAAATAAATGCTGAAGGGAGCAATAACTTTATTTATCTTCAGCAACCTCTGCCATGGGGAGTAGCCAGCCTCCTCTATGTCACAAAGACTGAGCTCAAAGAGTCATATTTACTTGGAGGAAAGTCCATCAGTCTTCCAAACCCAGCTGGATTTATTTTGTTTCCTAATCTACCTTATTTTGGAAATAAAGACTAGACAGGTTAATTTAGGAGAATAGGCTTTGGCCTTATAAAATAATAAAAGCTGGCAGTTCATAGGAAGATGACAAGCAAAAGAATGAAGTAAGAGGAGCTAAGCAGCATAGTGAGCTGGAGGCTGGCATTTACAGGAAGGTTACACCAGAGAATCATGATGTTTTTGCTTATATAGAAAACTCAATACTCACAAGTAAACCCTCCACCCTCATGATTAATAGAGTTGTGATGATTGGTTTCCCCCTTGTATTATCCATTTCTACACATTTCACTAACAAATAAGTATGTGAATATTACGGTAATGACAGAAACCTTTACTTTTTTTCTTTTTAAATCATATTTTATTGTTAAATCAATTACAGTTGTCCCA
This sequence comes from Pteronotus mesoamericanus, assembly GCF_021234165.1. Classification (NCBI taxonomy): domain Eukaryota; kingdom Metazoa; phylum Chordata; class Mammalia; order Chiroptera; family Mormoopidae; genus Pteronotus; species Pteronotus mesoamericanus. The sequence continues at coordinate 31,940,529 of NW_026555060.1, forward strand.
ACTTTTCCCCATTTTCCCCCCTCCACTCAGTCCCTTCCTCCCCAACCAGGCAATCCCCACACCATTGTCCATGCCCATGGATTGTGCATGTATGTTCTTTGGCTACTTTTTTCCTTATGATGTACTTTACATCCCATGACTCTTCCGTAACTACCAATTTGTACTACTCAATCCCTTTACCTTTTTGCCCATCCCCTCAACACCCTTCCCTCTGGCAACCATCAAAATGTTCTCTGTATCTATGATTCTGTTTCTGTCCTGCTTGTTTGTTTATTTTGTTTTTTTAGATTCAATTGTTGATAGATGTGTATTTATTGCCACTTTATTGTTCATATTTTTGATCTTTTTCTTCTTATTACTAAAGAAAATCCTTTAACATTTCATTTAATACTGGTTTGATGGTGATGAACTAACTTAGTTTTTTCTTGTTTGAAAAGCTCTTTATCTGTCCTTTGATTCTAAAGAGTAATCTTTGTTGTAGGTCCTTGCTTTACATCACTTTGAATATTTCTTGCCAATCTCTTCTAGCCTCCAAAGGCTAGAAATCTGATGACAGTCTATGGGAGCTCCCTTGTAGGTAACTAACTGTCTTTCTCTTGCTCTTTTTTAAGATTCTCTCTTTATATTTAACCTTTGGCATTTTAATTATAATGTATCTTGGAGTGGCCTCTTTGCATCCATCTTGTTTGGGACTCTGTTCTTCCTGGACTTGTATGTTTATTTCCTTCACCAAGTGAAGGAAGTTTTCTTTCATTTTTTCAAATAAGTTTCCAATTTCTTCCTCTTTCTCTCTTCTCCTTCTGGCACCCCTATGGTGTGAATGTTGGCCTGCTTGAAGTTTTCCCAGAGGCTTCTTACACTGCCTTCATTTTGGTTTTCTTTTTTTTTTTTTTTGGATTTTTTTTCTTCTTGTTGTTCTGATTGGTTGTTTTTTGCTTCCTTATGTTCCAAATTACAGATTTGATTCTCTGCTACATCCACTCTTCTGTTGATTCCCTGTAAATTGTTCTTTATTTCGTTTAGTGTATCCCTCATTTCTGACTGGATCTTTTTTATGTTTTTGAGGTCATCACTAAGTTCCTTGAGCATCCTTATAACCAGTGTTTTGAACTCTGTATCTAGTAGATTGCTCATCTCCATTTTGTTTAGTTCTTTCTCTGGAGTTTTATCTGTTCTCTCATTTGGGTCACGTTTCTTGTCTCCTCATCTTGGTGGCCTCCCTGTGTTTGTTTCTATATATTAGGTAGAGTTGCTATGTATCCCAGGCTTGATAGAATAACCTAATGTAGTAGGTATCCTGTAGGGTCCTGTGGCACAGCCTCCCTTATTATTGAAGCTGGATACTCAAGATGTGCCCAACTGTGTGGACTGTGCACACCCTCTGTTGGAGTTGAGCCTTGATTGCTCTTAGCACATCCAAGGTAGCCCACCACCTGTGTTCTCTCCAGATCATAAGCTACAAAGAAATCTGCAGGTGGCTGGTACTTATGCTGGATTTTGAGGTGCCCAGGAAAGGCCTAGCTGTGAACTAAGGCTGGCTTCTGCTAGTGCTGGGTCTGGAGCAACTTAGTGAGAGGTACAAGGCTTGCTGAAGACAGATGCTGCTTGCTTGAGAGAATTTAGGAAAATCTGAAGGATGGGCCAAGATAAGCCATTGTATGGAAAAGCCACTGGACACAGCTTGAGTGGGCCTGAAAGTTGGGTGGGGCAAGGCCTTAGGGAATCACCAAGTTGGTGCAAATAATGTGAGCCTGGTTAATGGAGTCTCAGATATGGCAACTGCCGGCTGGCTCTACAGCTCTCTAAGAGGAGAGATCAGAAAAGGAAAAATGGCCTCTGCCAACACTTCTGTCTGGGAGAAAGTGCCCCCCAGCTCTCTCCCTGATGCTAGACAATTCAGTTCCTCCTAATATGTCTCTGAAGCCTTTCAATCTCCTGCTCCTGAGTGGGAGCCCAGAGATAGTGAGTCTGAGTAAGTCTGTGTATGGGCCCTTTAAGAGGAACTGCTTCGGACTCCAAAAGACGGTCTTCCACAACCTCAATTCCCACTGGTTTTTATAGCAGTTATGGTGACATATCTTCCTGGTACTGGAACCCTTGGCTGGGAGGTCTGGTGTGGGGCTGGGACCCCTTGCTCCAGAGATATCCCTCTTGATTTATATCCAGAGATATCCTCTTGATGGAACAGATCAGCCTGTTCCACGTCTTTGCCCTTCCTACCAGTCATAGGACTTCATTCAGCTCAATGTCTGATGGATCTGATTGATGGTTGTTCCATAGTTTAGTTGTAATTTTGATGTGGTTGTGAGAGGAGGTGAGCTGTGTTTACCTAAACTGCCACCTTGTCTAAAAAGTCAACCTTTACTTTTCATACTCAAGATAATCTTCTTGGTGGTTTGAAACCCTGGTGGTAATTGGATGTTGGACTATGTTTGGGCAGTGGACAACATACAGCAGCAATGACTCATCATTAATATTGAATATGAAACCTAATATACTTTTAGACTTTTCACTGGAATACTCAAAATACTGCATTTCATTCTCAACCCTAAAAGAATGCCAATAATTAGTGTAACACAAGAAGTTACAGTCAACTTTCCCAGTCACTCCAGTTTCTTTTTGCTTTGTATTTTAATTTCTAGAGCCATTTTAGGTTCACAGCAAAATTCAAGAGAAGGTGCAGAGATTCCCCATTGATCCCCTGTCCCCATACATGCACAGCTTTCTCCATTATCAACATTCCCCACCAGATGGTACATTTGTTACAATTGATGAACTTGCATTGACAGGTCATCAGCACCTGAAGTCCATGGTTTACCTTTAGGGTTCACTCTTGGTGTTGTACATACTGTGAGTTTGAACAAGTGAAACATGACATTTATCTATCATTATAGTATTTTACAGAATATTTCCATTGCCCTAAAAATCCTCTGTGCTCTACCTGCTCATCTCTCCTCACTGGCAGCTACTGATCTTTTTACTGTCTCCATAGTTTTGCCATAGGATGTCATAGAGTTGGAATCATACAGTTTGTAGCCTTTTAAGATTGGATTTTTTTTACTTAGTAATATGCATTTAAGGGTTCTTCATGTCTTTCCATAGTTTGATAATTGATTTATTCTTAATCCTGAATAATATACTTTTATTTGGATGGGTCAACTTTATCTATTCACCTACCAAAGCATATCTTGGCTGCTTCTGAGTTTTGGTATTTATGAGTAAAATGCTATAAATATCCATGTACATGTTTTTGTGTGGACATAGTTTTTAACTCCTTTGGGTAAATATTAAAGAATAATCACTCCAGTTTTAAGAAAGAAATGACTTGAGTCCTAGTAGATCAGAGACAAAAAAATAAAATAAAATGAAAACATAAGCTGAAATGGAGCTCTTGGATTGTGTAATATGTTCAGAGCACTAGACAGTAGAATAGAATGGTAATCCAGAGAGCTCCTCACCCATGAAATGAGTATTTTGTGAGCAGGTTAATCTTTCTCCATCTTCTGAGTGAGACTCTGGATTAGTCACACACTTCAGGTGACAGACTCTCCAAAACATTCCCAAGATTAACCCAAAGGGTATGTGGCCTTGCAAATGCAAGCATTAAAGCAAACATTTTTCTAGAATGCACATATTTACTTTCTTTCCAATGACTAACCTTCTGCATTACATTTTCACCTAAAGCATCAAGCTTGAGAGGGAAAGCAACATTGTATGTGCAGCACTATTATTTTCATGTCAGGAGACTGTTTACAGTGATAGAGAGGTTTATAATATGTCATACTCTCCAGCATAAAAGCTACCTTTTTCCTAAAGTCATTTAATATTTTACTCCAAGGATACTCAATGATGTCAAAAATCTGAATCCTTTTACTTTTTGTTGTATTAAGAAAAATAAAACATCAATTTACCTAAAAATCCCACAGATGCCACTTAAAATCAAGCAGTAGATCATATGGGCTGGCAGCCATCATAATGCTCAGTGTTTTTATGATTCAGAAAACATCACATCAGGTGAAACAAATAGTATTTTTTATTAAATGTCACTCACTCAATTTCAGGGCTGGTTATTCATCTGTGTTCCACACATAGACTCAAACACTGTAGTTACAGTCAAAAGACAGCTTGCATTGGGATCTAGGAACCCTGTCAGCCAGCACTCTTACTTTGGAAATAAAGAAACAGAGGGGAAAAAAAGGAAGCAAATGTTCTAATGGGAAGAAGACAATAACTTTTTTGTTGTGCATTTAAGTAAAGCACATACTTTTTAAGCTTTAAATTAGATGGCAAAAAACCCCACACCCCCCAAACCTATGAGTCCCACCTTGCTCTTCCATTTCAGAATCCATGCATTTTCTGTGTAAAGAAGTATATAGAACATATATTTCATAATGGCTCCAATGTGCTCTCAGGGCAATTTTGCAAATTGGTAAGGGAGGTGATTTCCAGTCATTAAAAAGCCCCATCATTCAATGAGAGGAAGCATAGGGTAGACGATGGTCACGGCGAGCGATATTGCTGCTGATGGCACGTGCCTACCAACACAGATGGAATCCCCACAAAGTATAAGCTGGGCCCACCTCCCAGCACACAGTCCTCTGGCCATCCCTTGAGCAGGCTGTGCTTTTCTAGTCTGGCTGTCTACATTTCAAGCTTAGGCATTAAGTTCCCTGATACACAAGACATATACACTTTATCTCACTGTCAGCACATAGGATGATAATCATCAATTTATTTGGCTCCATTACTAGTTTGTAAAATCTTGAAGGCTGAACTTGGGTTTGGCACCAGTGCTACTCAATAAATGTTCTTTGAATAAATAAATATATGTACATAGTGACATTGAAATACATTTAATTTTGTTGTATTTTTTTAAGTACTAAGCATATGAGTAATACAGTTAAAACTACCAAACTGCTACCATGGAAATCATGACTAATACTAATTGGTATCTCCATGCCTAACACTCATTTGTGTTGGTTCTTGTCATTTTCAAAATAAACAAAGATTAGGTTCCAGGGAAATTCCCGTTTCTTAAAACAATGATGTGAGAATACCTATGCATTTCCACTTCAAGCATGAGACTTCCACTATAAAACTAAGTTGTGCATATTTGATTATGAAATCTGATTTCACTCATAGGTGGAGTCTAATCAACAAACTGAACTAACAAGAAGAACAGAGGCAGGCTCATAGAGAGCAGGATGACAGCTAAGGAGGGGTAGGTTGGTGGTTGGAGGGATTGAGCAAAAAGGAAAAAAGACTCATGGACACAGACAACAGTGTGGTGATTGTGGTTGAGGAGAGGTAGAAGGGGGCTAAATGCTAATGGAAAAAATACAATGAGAAATTTTTTAAAAACGAAGAAAAAAGAAATCTGGAAAAATGCCTGTCATACCAGGACCTGAGCTATAGGTTAAATATTTTAATGAATATAAATGTTAGTGTCATCATTTTTAAGTCATATGTATTTTTTAGCAATCTCATTCTGTTCCATTTTGACACTTATTTTGGCTTGGCAGCATTGGACAGTTGCATAGATTTAATGAATTTTTCAATTACAAAACTATGGTAAGTCACCTGCAACACCTACTAAATTTACCCTCGAGGATAGATAAATCATAATAATATTTATATTAGATTCTTCTCTTAGACTTCCAATAATTATTTGTAATATACTTCTTAGTTTTTGGCATTATTATTTATTTTACATGTAAATAGTTTTCTAAAACATAAAATGTTTCAAAATTATCATTTGTTGTCATAGGAAAAATTGTGGTCACTTTGATAAAATCCAACATACTACCTTAAACCATTCATTCAAAAAGAAAAACAAATTGCTAGTAGCACTCGATGGAGGATATTTTATGTATATTATATGGCTTAAATTGCTGGATATGCAGTCAGAAATTAACATTGTGATATAATTTCCCTGAGTCAAAGGCACCAACATAGAAGTAAAAGGATGTGGGTTGGTGGTTGCTGATTAATAAGCAATTACAAGATTATCTTCCTAATGAATCAGTTCATGCCTGTTTTTTGAAGTTTGGCAGAATATTTCACAGCAGCAATAGTTATCAATAATTTTGAATTTCTATATTTAAAAAATATGCAGTACTTCCATCAAATTTGTTGTAAGGGATCCACGTTTGTATGGTTCTTTATAAATCTGAAATGATGGTAGAGGGTGGCTGTGGATTCCCCCTGGGCCTGATGTTTGGCTGAGCACTGCAATGGCTGACCGTGTCCTTCTCAGGGCACAGAGGGAAGGCAGGAGTCCTGCTGCCTCTCAGCCCCATTGAGGGTCACTGCCACCATCTGCACACCCACGCTTTGCTTCTAAGATAGCTGCTTGGGTCAGTTATTTTGACTAAGATATATTGCAAATGGAAAATTTGAAAATGGGTGGAAAAGACTCATTCTATCAAGTCTTATATGGTCATGATTCTATCCCCTAAGAAACCTCAGACATCAGCCTTTGGTGACATGAAACATTGTCAAGTGTCTGCGTGATGACACTTGTGTTTAGATTCTGTGCCGTCTTTCAGCGCGCTCTCTGCTCTGTTGAGGGATGGAAATGATGCAGTTAAAGTGATGCTGCCTGACTTCTAAAACCAGTTCCTAGGGGGCAGGTACCCCTTTGCCTCTTTCTCTTTCTTTTTGCCCTCTCTTCCCATCCACTTGCTCTTGGAAACTGGCTACCTTATGCTGAGAAAGCTCCAGTCATGTGGGGTGCCTAAGTGTAACACTAATATTCCATCTACTAATTAACAGTACACTTAGGTGCTTAGTCCTGACAATGAAATGTAAGTGGGGTGGGTGGGTGTCCTACCTGGGTACAATAATGCAAACCCCATGTTTCTCTCTTTTCCTACAGCAAACAAGGGGTATGTCTGGGGAAGATTTATAGGGTGCAGCTATTAGACAGCAGTGTTTCCATTAGCCTGGGTACCTGAAAGGTAATAAGCAAACACCTATGCAAGTTCTTGGCTCCTTAGTCCTTAATTCATAGACTCTTAAAGGAAGTGTATGGAAATGTAGAGGAATGTATGAAAATTAAAAATGCAGTCAGAATACAAAATCTAGAGCCTTTTTGCCTGCTGTTTTCTTGTGGCCACATCCCTCTTATTCTTTGAGACAACAACCTTGCAGGTTTGTTGGAAAAATGCTGGGCACTTAAAGCCATTGAGGAAATTGATTTTTCTTTAGGAGCATATTTTTCTTTCTATATTTTATTTTCATTTTTATGTCTATACAGAAGATAAATTACATGTTAAGTTTTCCATCTTTTGGTCATCTAAGTCAAGGGTTAAAAAAATGGAAGAATTGGACCATCTTTCCATTGCTGGGAATGGAATGCATTAACATTTAAAATTCACTAATTCTATTGATCAGCAGTTGGAGGACATTTTTAATTGTTCCACTTCTACTTGACATGGACGCAAGTGGAAGCAAACTGCTCTTTATGTTTAGGATGAAAGAAAGAAACGGTGGTGCTGGTGTTGTCTGCTTGCTTTTACTCTAATGTCTTCCTTTTTCTTTAATCTTCCTTTTTCTGTCTTTGTTAAGAAACTGGTTAATATCAATTCCTGCTCACCCCATCTTGCCCATAACGTATTATCAGCAGAGGAGGTTGCATGCTTGCCCTTCACTGCACACCTGCTAAGAGAATCCAGACAAGCTTCTAATTTCTATGGGACTGACTTTTTAGCTCTATTAAGACTGATGACAAAAGAACTATTTTTGGTGCCTCCATGAAAGAAATGCACCGGAGCCTGTTATTTTCAGTAATCCTGCTGTTAGGAGAAAAAAAGTACCAACAAAGCCACTCTTTATCAAATAGCACTAAATTCTCTCACCTCTGTGGATTGGGTTTTTCTTTATCCACTGGGCCAAAAGTGCAACACATCAAGGTGAATGAGCCCTGCTGGCTACCTCTCCACAAAAAAGGAACCAGGGGTGTCTTGCTCCTTTGGTCACAGCCCAGATTATGCATCTTTAAAACATTTTTTATTTTTAAGTGTTCATCCAAGATGTCATTTTAGTATCTCATTGTGGGTAGTAATTTAGAAATGTTATTCCCTTTGTCTTCCTCAGTCTCTGCTCTCACAAACACAAAGTATCCTTGCATATTCAAAGTAAGGTTGGCCAACTTCAAGCAAGTAGGGCAAGAGCCCTCTGATGTCAGAGCAGTCTGATCTCTCATAGACTCTCCCTGTACCTCTGTATGTCTGCAGTGTGCATTTAATAACAGTGGACAAGACCTTTGTTAGGTTTTAATGAAGAATGTGCAAGAAAGAGGATACACAGACTTAACCTGTGTATCCTGGCAAGCAAAAATAAAGATGATGAGTACAAAGAGAAGGGAATGAACTTACAGGAAATCTTTAGCACTATTGTGTGGGATGAATGTGAGCCGTGCATGGAGATATAATTAGGATAATTTAGAGAATAATTTATGTCGATTCTGAGAACAGAAGTTAAAAATAACTGCAAGGTTTTAAATTTGGATGTCTAATAGAATGTAATGCCTGCAAATTAAAAAAAAAAGACTAATGGAAACAGATTTAGAAAGATACATTATAGGAAAAAAAATTGAGATATGTTAGATCAGAGAGGAGAAAACTGATGATAGGGAATAATCAGTGTCCAAAATATTTGAATACTGATATGGAGAATATGATGAAGGTGGGTAACTCTTTTTTTTTTTCTTTTGGTGTTTCTATAGAATACTGATTTAAGAAGAATCATAAAAATTAAGGCATATGAATAAAAATTTTTTAAAAGTATCTGTTCTAGCAAAACAATAAACTGGGAAGTCTTGGAAAGTAATGAACGTGTGTGGAGTTCCAGTTAAGCTAATGGTCTTGGAAGGTGTGAGGAGATTCTTGCTTAATGTGGGATGTGTGTATCAGCCTTGCTCCTCCCAGTACCTCCTTCACATCTGCCTGTAGACATCATCTCATCTTAAATTTGAAACAAAATATGTCCTTCCAGAGGCCTTTGATTTCCCTCCAGCTACTTTTCTAGGCCTCTGCCTCTCTTCACAGCAAGACTCCTTGCAGGAGCAATCCACTTTCTTTCTTCTCATTCCTTCCTTAACATTCTCTGACCTCTCACCTCACCACTCCACTGAACCTGCTTCTTGTCCGTGATATCTTTGACCTCCATTTTGCTACATCCAAGAGGCAATTATTAGTTTTCATCTTATTTCACTCCTGTTGCTAAAGTAAAACTAGTTTTTTTCTCTTGTTTCCTGCTCCTTCTCAATCTCTCTTCCCAAATCCTCCTTTTTATCTAGCTGTTCTCTCTGCTCAAAGAGCTGTCCTGAGCCCTTTTTTCTTTGATATACATTTTTTACATGTCAAAGCTATTTCAATAAAGCTGTTTTAAAAGTGTAATACTGTGTTATGTAACAATAGAAAACTCATACCAGGGCAAATGAATTAGGGATATTATTGGAATAAGAAGGATTGTTGGAAAGTCATGGAGGACATATTCAGAGAATCAAAATTGAAATTGAAATTTTGGAGGTGATGCAGCAATTCTGATACAACAAGCCTAGGGTATGAACATAAAAGAGTGATACTGAGAAAAGCTGTAGAAAACAAATCATTTAGCAGACTCCTAGGTAAAAAGAATCCTAGGTCTGACAGAGAGGAGAGGTTGAGGTAGCAGATGTTGGGCCTCTTTCTCCTCTAATGCTGTCTCCTCACCCCACCAGTTATGCCTCACTAACTGCTTCGTATTAGGTGGTATAGCCCTATAAGCTTTCATTGTCTTCCTCTGAGAAAAATGTTTTTATGTCCTCCCTACAATTTGTTTTCAGAGTAACTTAACAGTTTGTGTATTTATTTGCTTCATCAAACACCTCAAAAGCGGGAATATACATGGTTTACTCTTGGTTGTCCAGTGATTAATAAGTTTTTGCCAGAAGGCTGATTCTCCTCTCTAATTCTAAGCCAATGTTTATGAAAATTATAACACTAATACATTCTGAAAGCCTAATGTTATGTATATGTTTAAGTATTTCTTTCTATTTAAAATTAACTTACTTTAACAAAGACTCATTTTGTCAATTTTGTCAAGGCCCATTGAGACTCTATTGCAAACTGAGACACAGTTTCTGTGTCTATATTCTGCTTATTATCCTAACTAGCACATCCTTAGTATCATATGATTATTTGTGTTACTCTAATTTGGAAATATACTGACATGGTTGGACTGGCTCATTTTCAGCTAAGCAGACTCTTAACAGATCACATGAGGCTTGACAAAAAATGGAGGCTCATTCTGAATATTCATTTTTCAAAAAACATCAAGCATATATTTTTGTATTTTTTTTAAATGTGAAATCAAATGTGATCACAGATATTTAAATGACATTAAAAACAAAACACTTATTTTTCAGATGAATTTGAGCTTCACTACATTATCATTACAACTTTCATAACCTTTCAGCAACAAGTGGTAGAAATGTCTAGAAAAAGACCATACAAAAAATGGAAGCAAATTCATTTTGTCATGTGGTGAACTTAAAATCTAAAGTTCCTATTTATAATTTCCTGTGCTGTTAGTACATTGATTTCAACAGGATCATTGTCTGTGAAATGATATCAGGTTATAAAATAGAATTTCCAGTGAGGACAAAGAAATCCCATTGAATAACTCTGAAAGGTGAGAGGTACCCTGAAGTTTATTGTAAATATATATGCCCTTTGGATATTTTTTCTTCCTTTCTCTGCAAGGCCTTCTTTTATGGGATCATATGTCTGAAGCTCCTGGGCATTCAGTATTATCAACACAGAGGTTCAAATGTATTAGAAACTTGGGACCTACTCTAGGTTCTGCACACAAGAAGGACTTCAAAAGTAGATACACAGATGTCTCATTTTGTGTCTACAGAGACAGGGTCTTTGTCTCTTTTGCATCCTCATTATCATTAGTTCTTTAACTAATAAAAACTGATTTACCAGGGAAGAATATGTGTTTGTTCTTTTAATTATTTTGTGCTTAGTATTTAAAAGTATGTGTATTTTTACAAAATATTTAATTTTCTACTAAAAAACTACTAAGAGTAGTTTTAGGTTTATAGTAAACTTGAGAGGAAGGTACAGATGTTTCCTATATATAACAGTCCTAACAAACTCACAACCTTTCCCATAATCAACATCCCCCACCAGATGGTACATTTATTAAGACTGATGAACCTACACTGACACGTCATTATCTCCCCAAGTTCACAATGTACATTAGGAATTATTCTTGGTGTTGTACATTCCATGTGTTTGAACAAATGTATAATAAATGACCTGTATCCATTGTTATAACTCAGAATATTTTCATTGGTCTAAAAATCCTCTGTACTACATCTGTTCATCCCTCTCCCCAACTTCTGGCCACCACTGATCTTTTTATTGTCTCCATAATTTGGCCTTTTCCTGAGTGTCATACAGTTGGAACCATACAGTATGGATTGGCTTTGTTTATTTACTAGTATGCATTTAAGGTTCTTCTATGTCTTTTCAGGACTTGATAGCTCATTTCTTTTTATTGCTAAATAATATTCCATTGTCTAGATGTACCACAGTTTATGTTTACCTATTGAAGGACATCTTGGTTGCGTCCAAGTTTTGGCAAATTATAAACAAAGCTGCTATAAATACCTGTGTGCAAGTTTTTGTGTGGACATTTTCATCTCCTTTGGGTCAATCAGCAATTTTCTGAGTTGTTCTGTTTACTTTCTTTTCTGGGGTGTGTTTTGATTTTTTTTCACTTATTTGAGGTATGCCAAATACTTCCAATCATTCCATTTTTTTTCTTATTAACCACGTTTCTTTATGTTTCCTCCCAGCAGTGAACTCCAATAGGACAGACCCTAAAGCTAAGCCAGAGCCTACAAGCATGATTTTTAGAGTTCTGTAGATGAACTCTAATTAAAGTTGTGCAACTCCAAGCTCAGAAATTTACTTGGACCGTGGTATATCAGTCTGGGATGCTGACAGTGATAAATGAGAAGTCTATTCTTATCTGAGTATACCGTATCAGCTCTGTGCACTATTTCTATACCTTGTACAACTCTCAGGTTATATGATGACTTATAACTGGCCTTGATAAAGTACTCCCTAAAACTTCTCCATACTATAGGTTTACATGAAGAACTGATGGCCTCAGATTTGATATATATTTTATATGAGAGATGAATTTGAAGGAAAAAAGTTGATTTTCTAGAAGATCCAATGTGTTACTTGTTTACTTAGATGTTGTCATTATGTAGAACTGTAATTCCTTGTGATGATTTTGGGGTCTGGAAGCTTGAACTTCTGTTCTAGATAAATACTTATTATTCAATCTGTTGTGCATAGTAACTTCCTTTTCTTTACCCTTTAGATAATAAACACTGATTGATTTATGCAACAATTTGTACCTGGTTCTTTAGTCAGTCTGAATCAATTAGTAAGGTATAAATCCTGTGGTTGAGCTCTCAAACACTTGATGTTTATATATTGCTTTAATTCTAAGTAAGCTTTTCATAATTTTGTGTTGCATAATATTTCCTACATTTGAACATAACATCTATTAATTGAAAGTAAGTAATTCAAATGGTTGAGTGTTAAAAAGTTGCTCTCTTCAGGTTCATTGTTATTCTTTATTTTTAAATAGAGCTAGTTATCTAGAAGGCCTTGGTTCTAAACACAACCTATCATGTAGCCTTGTGACCTTTAATATTCAAGCTCAGATATGTTATTGTTTAAATCAACACTCAAAATACAACTCAAAAATCAGTTGTATTAACTCAAAGGGTTGTTGTGAAAATAAAATGGTTCAGAATTTGTGGTTTCTACATATGGAAGAAAATTTAGATGATCATAGCCCATATCTTTTTATTATGTGAATATAAAATTAAAACCATATATTGTGAATAAATTGCCTAGGCTGTGTACCTAATTAGAGAACCTATGCAAAGGACATAAAATATTTTCTAAATGTAATGTGCAAAACAAATAATCAAAAATCCAGAAACTGTAATGTTATGTAATATGGAAGAAAATATGCTTATTATTACTCGGAACCATTGTGTTGCCAACATGGAGCATGGGACAGTGGAAGATTATAGGTAGAATATGATATAATATCTGCATGAGATAAGATTTCAAATGCTGTGAATTCTCTCTGACAGAATTTTACAAACATAAAGAAAACCTTTCAGGAGTTGTTTATACTTGCCATGACTCACTTATTTTTATATCTTCTCTGTAAAATAATGGCATTCTATTGAAGCTGAAATTGCGATGAAGAAAAGGGACTTGGGAGCTTTTATGTTTGTATTTATCTTCATTCCCTCCTGAGAGGGATAATATGAAATTGATAGATTGCCTAATGAGTTTGACCTTATTAAGAGGTGTTTTGCATTTATATTGAAGAGTTTGAAAGAACTAGAGATTGATGCTTAAAAAAGTAAGAACATCCATTCATATTTTAATTTTTTCTTTCCACAAACACTGATCAAGCCTCTGTACCAGGCACTGTTCTAAATGCTGGAGAAGCAGAAGTGGACCAAAAAGACAAGAGTGGGGATTGGGAGATGTAGCCGGTATTTTCAAGGAATAAAAGAAGCTAGAGGTTGAGACAGAATGACTTATGGAGAGGCATGGAAGGGATGAGGATATAAGTAGTGCATAAAGATAATAATGGGCAGCTGGGACTCAGTCCATTGTAGGACTTGGTTTTTACTCTAGTGGAGATGAGAAGCTGGTGCAGGGCTTTCAGTAAAGACTTGTGTGCTAATCATTCCTGTCTTGAGAATACAATCTAGGGGCAAGGACAGAGTAATATGACTAATTAGGAGGATTATTTGTAAAGTGTAGCCAAGGACTGTGTGTACCCTGGATACAAGTGGGAGCAAGGGGTGCAGTGGAAACAAGGCTGGCTGTGGACAGATCCTGAAAGGAGACCAGGCAGGATTGTACTTGGATTGGATGTCAGATAACAAAAACCATTAAAGGAGAATCGGGTGTTTTGGCCAGAGCAACAGGAAGGGTGAAATCCCCATGTTTAGAGATGGAAAATTTTGTGTGAGAAGAAATTTATGGTCAGAGCTGGGGCCATGGAGGTGGTATAGAATCAGCACTTTTGTTTCGGTCATAATCATCTCCTGTTTCTATTGGACATCCAAGTAGAGATGCAGATAGTATGATAAACAAGTTAGGGGTCTGAGAGAGATGTCCAGACAAAATTCAAATGTGATGCCATTGGCATGTAAATAATATTTAAAGCCATGCAACTAATTGTGGTCAGCAAGGGAGGAGGTGTAAGTAAAGTGCAGGACAGTTCTGAGAACTGAACTCGCCTTACTCCGACATTTAGCAGGTGGAGAGACAGAACCAGTAAAGGAAATAAAAGGAGCAGTCAGTGAGGTCGGGAAAGTGAGCATAGTCTGGTATTTTGAAACCAAATGAAGTGGTTTCCATGAGGGTAAAGTAGCCAACTGTGCCAAATGCTATTGTTAGAGTTTGTAAAATGAAGATAAAAAAATGAGCACAGGATTGCATAACTTTGAGGAAAAAGACTCATGTAAGTAGGCTCAAGAGAGAATGAGGAGAGAGGATTTAGAGACACCAAATATATACATATATATGTCTTTTAAGGAAATTTTATGGAAAGAGGCATGGAGAAGTGGAATGACAGAAGATGAAGCAGGTTTAGGAGAGGTTCACTTATTTATTTGTTTGTTATTTTTTATTTTAGTATGCTTATATGTGAAACGGAATAATCTGGTACAAAGAAGAGGAGAAAAAGGGATGGTTTAAAAAAGTCATTGTACCTAATCAGTTTCCTAATTAGTTTCTGACAAATTAATTTTAATTTTAGAGGATTGTAAAGCTTCCAGGCCCTGATCTCTTGTTAGACAAACACAGTTACATGTCTACAGATACTGGATGGTCTTAAGGTAGGTGTGTTGGAAATGTTCTAGAATGATGTTAAATGTTTGTGAGATCATTTTCCCCTCAATTCACATCTGGTAATAATTTTCTGGACTAGTGATACTTGTGGGATTCAGTGTTCACGTGTAAAGTTGGCCTTGCTAACTACATGGGGAACTCAATGATCATGGTAACAGAAAGGTGTGGATGTTGATGCTGGTTTGGGTGGATTTATTAACTTCTTATTCAAAGGAAGACAGGTCATTAAGAATTAAGTGGTAGGCAGGAAAAATTTGTATATACCCAATTATAAACAAACATCTAATACAGTAATTTGGCTCAGTTGTAAACAACGTTTATAGTGGTAAAATGTAAGCAATGAGTATTGACTTAAAGAAAAATTGGTATTTACCAATATTAGAGAAAAATGCTATTGGGTGGGGGTACGTAGGTATGAAATTCTGATATTTTATAATAGGAAATCAAGGCTATTATGTAAAATTGACAAAGTAATGGCAGTATGAAAATATGATATAGAAATAGCTAAATGGCAGAAAGAGCAGAACTGGGAGTAGGCCTCAGGAAAGGCAGTGACAGTGACAAGGTGGCTCATCATACAGTGCAGATTTTAAAATTTGATTTAAAAATAGGAAAAGAGATGAATGAGAATGTAGAGTGTCGTAGATAAAGTGCTATGTGAAGGGCTCCTTTCGCATACTTCTCTTGCTTCCCATTTATAAGCTTATAGAAGTATTACATTGAGAAATAGTCTATAGACCCACACTGTCAGTAAAGGATGCTAAATATTATTTGTTAAATTGGTGATGATTAGTTTTGTGTAAAAATGAGTAATTAAACATCTAATAAATTATTTAAGTTAAGTCTTATGATAATCAGAGGAGGTTTCTTGGAATAGAAGGGGCAAGTGCATCCTGTTTTGTTTTGTTTTGTATTTTATAAAATCAACAGAGACAAGAGGGAAGGGGGGGCAGGGAAAGGGAAGGGAAGGGGAAAGTCAAGGAGCATATAGCAAGGACTCATGGACAAAACCAAAGGGGAAGAGCTGAGGGAGGGAAGGTGGGAGGGGGCAAGGGAAAGAGGTGGGGGGGAGGCAGAGACAAATGTATTTAAAAAGTAAATAAATTAAAAAAAAAACAAACAAAAAAAAAACCAAGCATCACTTATAATCATGTTTGGTACAGTATTAGACTATGTTTGCTAACATTTTATTTAAGAATTAATATTTATAAATAAAATTAAACAGATTTTCTTAGGTTTTCAGATCAATGTTTCACTTGATTTATAAAAACACTTTGGGAGTTTTTAAAACTTTTCAATGGTCCTGGCATCGACCCAAATATAAGGAGTTAAGTACTTCCATAAATACAACTTAAATATACCTTTAAGGGCCTGCGAATCATATCACTGAGCAATCAACATCAATCCCTTTTCCCTTTGTCCGCAGGTTCTCAGGTGAGGCTTCAAAGAAAAACTACCCAGGCTATAGTGGCCCCTATGAACTTCACAGTATTTCCATGTGCACAGACAAACATAAGGGCCAGTTAGAGGTGAGTCAGTACTCAGAGGGGATGCCTCTTCCTGGGGGGGCCGACCTGTCCTAGATGGTGGGAAGCAATGTGAGGATGCAGCATCCTCTCATAGCAACTGCCTTCAGTGATGAGATTTGGGACTTGCTTTTCCAGTTGGTGGGTTACATTACCAAACTGTTCATTAATACGAATACTTAACTTTCATGGAATTTCTTCTATTAATCTATAGGAATATTTGTTCCCCTTCAAAAAACCATTACAATTTAAAACTTTTTTAATGCTGTCACAATTACTCTACAATCATTGTTAATTTCTAGGTTTATTGGACATTACTGGATACCTAGAGGGGCACAACGGTACAAGTGAAAGCTTAGATTTTATTTACTTATAGACTACCTTTTTTTCTCCACAGATTTCATTTTAATGCAATTTATTTAACACCATGAGAAATTTGTTTACTGAGACTCTATCTGCAGTAACTGAAAAGTTAAGCCTGTGTGTTTTTTAAAATAAGATAACTAAGACTTTTATTTTTCTACTTACATTTTCTTATTGAAAGTGAGATAAATTATATGTAAAACATTTGCTTGAGACAGTTACCTTTAGGTCTTTCATAATTAGAATATATTTGGAATTTACACAGAACATGTTCTCTGTGACTTAAAGTCTAGCTTATTATTATTTTTAAAAATCACAGCTTTAAAAAATTCTGAAAGAGAAAGGAATGATAATGATAAGTTTAGCTCATTAGGTATGAAGAATTTGGTTGTTAATCTAGTAAAGCCCTCTTGTTGTGGGGGTCAACTTTCTGTTGCTTTTCATATAAAATAATGTTAAAACAACTTGACAGTAGGGCCTTCAACATGCATTAACCAGGCATTCTGCATTACAATGGAAATATCCATATACTGTGATCATTAAAGAAAAGGAATTTTCTTTAGGCTGCTTGAATATGAACCCCCAGGAAGTCACTGTGTACCTAGGTGACCATAAATGCAGATGTGAGGTGTGTCATACTTCTCATCACCAGAGGTTAGATGCAAGGAAAGGAATCACACTGTACCACTCCAGCACCTGCTGCCAATGAAAATACCAAAAAAAAAAAAAAAAAAAAAAGAAAAGAAAGAAAAAAAAGAAAAATTTCTAATATCTGACGTTATAGAGGCTCATTTTCTTCTTTTAAATTTAAATGTTTACTGCACATGGATGGTATAACCAATGATTGGGAATAAGTAGTTAGTGTGCTAGCTATCTCATGACAATTAAATTGTAAAGGTAAAGGTTCTAGACAACTTTGCCACACATGTAGTAGAAAGTGAATATGAGGAAATTTTCTATAAGCAATTTAGCAAAAATTTAAGAAAAAAGAGAAAAATTTACTTTATATCTTGGAGTCAATATAAAGACTATTAAGTGTCTCCAAACCCATAATTTCTACATCTTAGCTTATGATAATGAATTTTAAAAAAGCTCATGCTTAGAAAAAGAACTCTAAAGAACTATAAGATCATCATATATACATATGATATATTCATTATATATCATCAAATATATAATATATATTTAATTAGCTGAATATTGTAAGACAGAAAAGATTAGCAGGTCAAAATTAGCAAAAATTATTCAAAAATATTTTTGTTAATGCTCAGTTGAACAAGTAATCAAATTAACTCAATATTTAAGGATTGAATGGTGGGCACTCTGATACGGGAGATGGGTCAGATCTCCCACCGATACTTCTGGGTGCATGATAGGGTTGTTGACGAAGAATCTTCATTATGAATCTCCCTAAAGAGAAGCATTCTTCTTTCCCTGGAAAAAATCCCAGTAATCTATGGCTTTTTTAAAAATTATTTTTTTGCCTCTTTTATTGATTTTGCTATTACAGTTGTTCCATTTTTCTCCCCTTTATCCCCCTCTGCCCTGTACCCCCATTCCCTACAGCATCCCCGCCCCCACTTGGTTCATATCTGTGGGTCATACATATAAGTTCTTTGGCTTCTCCATTTCCTATACTATTCTTAACCTCCCCCTGTCTATTTTCTATCTACCAACTTTAGTTCTTATTCCCTGTACCTTTTCTCTCCTTCTCTCTGCTCCCCTTCCTCATTGATAACCCTCCATGTTATCTTCATTTCTTTGATTCTGTTCCTGTTCTAGTTCTTTGCTTAGTTTTTGTTTTTGTTTTAGGTTCAGTTGTTGATAGTTGTGATTTTGTTGTCATTTTACTGTTCATAGTTCTGATCTTCTTTTTCTTAGATACACCCTTTAGTATTTCATATACTAAGGGCTTAGTGATTATGAACTCCTTTAATTTTACCTTACCTGGGAAGCACTTTATCTGCCCTTCCATTCTAAATGATACCTTTGCTGGACAGAGTAATCTTGGATATTTCTTGCTTTGCATGATTTTGAATACTTCTTTCCAGGCCTTTTTTTCCTGTAAGGTTTCTTTTGAGAAATCAGTTGGTAGTCTTATGGGTATTCCTTTGTAGGTAACTGTCTCCTTTTCTCTTGCTGCTTTTAAGATTCTCTCTTTATCTTTAATCTTGGGTAATTTAATTATGATGTGCCATGGTGTGTTTCTCTTTGGGACCAACTTCTTCAGGACTCTCTGAGACAAAGAAATATGGCCCAAATGAAAGAACAGACCAAATCTCCAAAAAAAGAACTAAGTGACAAGGAGATAGACAACCTATCAGATTGATGATCAGGTGATCAGGATGTTCAAAGAAATGATTGAGTACAGGCTTAAAATAGAGGAAGAAGTAAGTTAAGTAAAGTGAAATAAAAATATACAAGGAACCAGAATCAAGATGGCAGAGGAGTGAGTGGAATCACACTGACCACCTCCTAGGACCAATCTAAAATTACAACTAAATTGTGGAGAAACCAACTGGAACAAGCAACTGAACAATAGTGAGAGAGGAGCCTCATAAGCTTGGACAGATAGAAGAATCAGCTTTAGCACAACCTAACTGGTAAGGAGTGCCATAGAGCCTAGAGAAGGTGGGTGGGGTGCCCATGGGCGGCAGCACCAGAAGGATATTGAAATGGCCAGTGGGATCCCACTGAGATGAGGGGGGTCTAAACCATAAGCGGGGATCTCCAGCCTACAGAACAAGAGTCTAAAAAGTACACAGATAACAACCAGCTGCAAAAAGCGGCAGGGTTGCTCTCTGCCAAAAACAGGCAGCTGGAGATGAAAAAAGGCTGTTTAAAGGGCCAAAACATAAATTTTTATTTGCAGCCACTTACCCTAATCTCCATCCAAGGTCGGGGCAGAGTGTGCTGGAGACGTCTGAGGAGAGACTGGAGATGGAGGCTTGGAGGAGAGAATGGAGAGAGGAGCTGCCAGGATCCTGGGGCTGACTCATTCCCCAGATAACAGCAGCCATCTGGCTCAGGCAGACCACTCCCCTGAGCGGCAGCAGCATGAGAGGACCCAACAACCCCGCCCCCAGGAGGGTCTCTGTCCGGCCTTGTGGTATCTCTAAGTCAGCTGAAGGAGACAGCCACAGGCAATAGATTCCTGAAGTCTTGAACAGACTACCTAAGGTCAGACAGGGGCAATATTGGACATCATCAGAGGCAGGTGCAGAAAGGAAAAACAGCAGTATCCTACCATAGAAGTTCACATCATAAAGTCAGGAAATCAAGGCAGATCAATTTAGAAAGGAGAAGCAGAAAAGAAGTCTCACAGTTAGAAGACAAAGAAACTCCCCCCAGTTGAAGGGAACGGAACAATCCCCACAAAGAGAACTAAATCAAATAGAGGCAAGTAAACTGTCAGATACTGAGTTCAAAACAATGGTTCTAAGGCAGCTCAGAGAGAAAACACTACAGGGAAACTATGAGGAATTTATTGCAAACTATATCAGCATGAAAAAGGACATAGAAACTATCAATAAGACACAAGAGAAAATGTAGAATACCATTTCTGAATTGAAGAACACAGTAGAAGGAATCAAACGCGGGCTAGATGAAGCAGAGGATTGAATCAGAGAGCTGGAGGATAAGGTATAAAAAACCCCTCAGAAAGAGCAAGAATATGAAAAAAGACTAAAAAAGAATGAAGAGGCATTTAGGGAAATGCAGGGCAACCTGAAATTTAATAATACCTATATAATAGGGATATCAGAAGGAGAAGAGGAGGAGCAAGGGATAGATAACCTGTTTGAAAAAGTAATGATGGAAAACTTCCTTAATTTGAGGAGAGAAAAAAATCACACAAGTCCAGGAAACACAGAGGGTCCCATTCAAGAGAAACCCAGTGAGGTCCACTCCAATACACATCATAATTAAAATGGCAACTATCAAAGACAAACAAACAGAGAATCCTAAAGGAAGCAAGGGAAAAAGAGGTAGTAACATACAAGGGAGCCCTAGTACTGCTGGTAGCTGACTTCTCAACAGAAACACTGTAAGCCAGAAGGGAGTGGCAAGAAATATTCCAAGTCATGAAAAGCAAAGGTCTGCAACCAAGACTTCTGTGCCCAGCAAGGCTCTCAATTAAAATGGAAGGCGAAATAAGGAGTTTCCTTTATAGAAAAATGTTATTTTGTATTTTCTTCTAAAACTCCTTAAATTTTACATAATGATTTTTATCTCACCTGAATATTTCTTGTATAATATGTGAAATATGGCTCTCTATTTGTTTTATTTCAAGTAATAGTGGTCCATGCACCTTATTTGATGAATAAGCCTTATTTTTCCCATGGACTTGAAATACTAATTTAATAATATATTATATTGTTAGACAGATATTTATGTTTCTTTCTATAATGCTCATTTTATTTCACTGATCTACTTGATTATTTCTGTGCTGGTGCTATGTTATTTTAATTGCTGAGACTTTTAATGGATTTAAATTTTTTAATATTTTATAATGGATTTTGACATTTTAAAAATAAATAAATAAAATCAATCTGCATTTTAAAAAAAGAAAGAAAGAACTCTTACTTTTGTGACAATATGGATGGAACTGGAGAATATTATGCTAAGTGAAATAAGCCAGTCAGTGAAAGACAAACACCATGTGATCTCATCTATAAGTGGAATCTATTCAACAAAATAAACTAACAAACAAAATAAACCACAGGCATGGACACATGGGACAGACTGAAAGTTACCAGAGGGGATGGGGAAGGAGGACAATGGTGTAAAGAAGGGGAAGGGTCTAGACAAGGAATATGTATGAATGACCCATGGACATGGACAGCAGAGTGGGAATTGACTGTGGGAGTGGGGATGGGGGTGGGATGGGTGGAGGGGAGCAAAGTGGGAAAAACTGAGACAATTGTGATAGAATAAACATGATTTAAAAAAAAGAAACTTATAATTTTATACTGGTGTGATATATTGACTGTCTCTTGACCAGAATATTAGATTTTTATAAACTCTATTACCCTAAAAAAATATACAGGGAACCAACAGTGAAGGGAAAGAAACTGGATCTCAAATCAACAATTTGGAACAGAAGGAAGAAATAAACATTCACCTGGAATGGAATGAAGAAACACGAATTAAAAAAAATGAGTAAAAGCTTAGGAATCTCTGGGACAACTCTAAATGTTCCAACATCTGATACATAGGTGTGCTAGAAGGAGAAGAGGAAGAGCAAGAAACAGAAATTTTATTTGAAAAAATAATGAAAGAAACTTATACTGAGATCATTATCTGTTCATTTTCGTTAAGTTAAATGACTTAAGCCTATTAAGCACTTATTAGACTCATAGTTACTTGTTAACATGATCTCCTTTTTTGTCTGAACAGCTTATGTAAGAGAGAATAAAACTTCTGCACATGCTCAGAGAACCAGTTCTTAAGTGTTTCTTGTTTTGTTTTGTTTGTTTTCTAAAAATTGATTGCCTCCTTTGATTCACAGCATCAGCTCGCAAAATGAGGAACCTGAGACTTGGAAATCGTGTATGTTTAAGGCACCTGGTTGTTAAGCTGTCCATCAATAGCTGTCCAGGTGTGTCTTAATTTCAAGCTCAAGTCCTACCCTCCTTGCCATTCTGTGGTGACTTTAGTGTAAAACATGGCTATTACTATTTCCTGCAAGTGAATGTAACCAAACAAAATGGAGATTCAGCTGCTTTCCTCTACAAGAGCCAAACTTGTGAGGAAGGTGCTGGTGCAAAAGGAAAGCAGTTTTATTCAGGTGCCAGGCAACCTGGGAGAATGATGGACTCCCATCTCAAAGTCCACCTCGTCTCTCTGCTGAAGCCCACAGTTCTTATATGGATAGGGAGTGGAGAACTTTTGTTTTCTTTTTTCTTTTCTTTCTTTCTACTCAATAATCTTGCTTGCTTTTGCCACGCTGGAGGCCATATCTTAATATTTCTAG
Organism: Pteronotus mesoamericanus; assembly: GCF_021234165.1. NCBI lineage: Eukaryota > Metazoa > Chordata > Mammalia > Chiroptera > Mormoopidae > Pteronotus > Pteronotus mesoamericanus. Next base: position 31,963,355 of record NW_026555060.1, read on the forward strand.
CTTCTGGTGCACTCAGTGCAAGAACCTCTTCCTTCTGCCACCTTGGCCAATGGGGGAGACTCCCTGGTGCTCCAACTGACTATGTATAATGAATATGGACCAACCACTCACCTCCTGTGTGCTCTTTCTACCCAGAGCTCCCTTCTTTGTTTTACATACCAGTGTGGTGGTGTTTCTTTCTCTAAGTACTCATATTCTCCCCTACTTCTCTTCTCTTCTCCCCTTAGTTTCCCCTAAGACTGGAAGGATCCAAAGAATGGAAATAGGATGACTAGATCCAGGTACTGCTACTTCTCCTCCTTGTTTTACCTTTGGCTACTGCCTTCTTAGTCAGATCTGACAATTCTTGTAATTGTCTTGCCAGCAATTGAAACCTTTCTTTGCAGCCCTTAACCATGGTTGTGATTTACCCTTATTTGTCTTTATGTTGATGGATGTTTTTCTCACCTCTAGAACACAGCTTTCTGTTTTGCTCTAATATTTTACCTACTGGTTCCAGCAACAGTGCCAGCTCCATGGGTTTGTTTGCATAATAGGTAAATACACAGATTACCAAAAAATGAAAATTGCATGTACAGCTGTGCTTATTTTCCCAATATTTTATATTTTATTCTATTCCTTTTTTCTAACTTTTAAAAATTCTGTAGTGTAGAAAGACTTATAAAGGAAATAAACAAGATGATGTAGTCATGGGGAAGAAAACAGGCACCGTGCTCTATGAAAGATGGTCATGGGAGTTTTCTCTGAGCAAGTCACAGTTGAGCAGACACCTGAAGGATGGAGAGGAAGGTGGAGCAGCTCAAGGACCAAGGACACACAGCACAGGCCTTGAGCTATTACTATTTACGGAGGCAAGGAGGCTGGGGCAGAGTGGGTTTAGACCATGTTGAGAGGAAAGACAGGGAAAATCTTCCAAGGCTTTATTTAGTCTATGATGGGGAGTTTGCATTTCATTCTATGTGTAATTAGTGGCCATTGATCAGAGGATTTAGGCCAGCTGCTCTTAAGGGGTGATTCTGAAACAGGGCAGGAGTTGCGGTCACTCAGGTAAGGGTTCATGATGAGCGGGGCTAGGATCCTGGCAGTGGGGATGGGGAGAAAGGTCTCTTGATTGTGGTAATATTTTGAAGGTAAATTCAATAACTCAATGTTGTATGTTGAAGTTAAGAAATATTCATGACATTTACTAGGAGTCTGAAATATGTGGCTCTTTCAAAATTGCAGAGCAAGGGGGTAGAAAGAGAGGGGAGTTTAGGGGCGGGCCACCTCCATGGCAGGCTAGGGAAGGAGACACCTCTGTTCCTAACCCTGCTGAAAAGGTGACACAAAGACTGAAATGCAGCTCTCTAGGAAATGGAGCAGGGTGACACCAACATCAAGTTGGGAACCTGTTTTTATTGTCTTCTTACAGGGAGCCCCGGCCCTAGGCTGATGTTAAACCTCTGCCTGCTTCCCATTCCTCATTTCCAATAAATAACACCTTTGGTTAAAAAAAACTCCCAGGAAGCTTCCTGTTTACAATGATCTAAACCCCCCCCCGCCCCCGCCAAAAAACGCTGTCAAAAATAATGTGAAACTCTGGAAAGGATCCTTAAGTGACTCTAAAAATCCACAGTCATCTTAGTGCATAAAATGTTTAAGTGCCTGTCATGTCAGGTCAGCCAGTCTGAAGAATAACTTTATTGGCCAGTAAGAATGAAAGCTGCACTAACAATGATCAAATGCCAGCCTTGAGAGTAGGGGCACATTTTTGCATTTATTGAGCTAATAATCACAAGAATGTTATATATGTTACTAAAATTATCTATCTTTTACATATAGGAAAGCTGAGACCCAGGGAGGTTACAAATGGAAACATCAAGATCTCAGCAAGAAAAGTGGAGTTGGCCTTCCTGGTCTTTTCAGTACATCTGTAGGTTTTATCAAGACCATATAGTTCCCAATATGGCAATTTCAAGAATTTGCTCCATTGGATGAGGTTATATAAAAGTTCTTCTTAAAAATTATATGTTATTGTTTATGCTATTACAGTTGTCTCAGTTTTCCCCCCATTGCCTCCCACTCACTCAGGCAATCCCCACACTGTTGTCCATGTCCATGGGTCATGCATTTAGGTTCTTTGGCTACTCTATTCCCTCTGCTGTACTTTGTATCCCCACAACTATTCTGTTCTTAACAATCTCTGTTTCCTACCATGTCTTGAGCACACTTAGCACACAGCTCCATCCTCCGAGCCAGCCACATTGATAAAGTGACCTGGAGCCAGTGTTAATTCTCAAAACCATGCACGTTTCCACTATCTTCTTCTATCCATCTTTTTCAAAGCCCCGTGTAATATTCCTATTCCATAAATTATCTTCATGCAGACCAAAATCACGTTCAGCAGGAGCTTAGCTTTTATCACAGATGTGCTGACACAATCAAAACTCTCAAACTCAAATGCTTCCCTTTAAAAGAAGTGTATTATGCTTCAGGGGAAGTGCAGTTTCTACAGTCTCTTTCTCTAGTGCAAAGTGAAAATGTAGTACTGTCCAGTTAGATTAAGAAGAGGAAATATTGTGTTTAGTGTTCTAGGTGGGTGATCTGCAACCCTGCTTTATGTTAAAATTTTTAGAGGGTGTTTTCTTGTTTATAAGAGTTTAGGAGTGACTTTTCCCCTCCATGATTACTAAAGCTTTGGGAAATCTCCCACCAAATCCAATTATTGACACTGTATGCTAAATTGTATTGGTGAAATAAAAATCAATTATACAATCTCAAAATGAGTGTTTTGCTACCAGTACAGAGGAAGTTTTTGTAGTTGTGACTCTCCTCCTCCCACCCCATCAATTAGGATGAGTTGGAGAGAGAGAGGAAGAGAGAACAAATGATCTATACTCCAATTTACCAAATAGAGTCTCAAATATTTCCAAGAGTAAAGGCCATTATGTAGATAACATTATTGTGCAAATAAGCAGAGCTAAGAAAGTGATTGAGAAATCCTTTTAAGCTTAGAGTATTCTATTAGTATTTTTACTATTCCTATTACCACCATCCTTATGACTCATGTTAAAGTAATTAAAGGACATCATTAGACTGAGGTGGCACTAAGACCTTGGAGCCTATGTAAGCAAACCAAAACCTTAGCCAGGGTCAATACACTCAAATTCAAGAAAGCGAAACCCAAGAAGAGCTAATCATAGCTACCTAGACTTTCCCAAGTGAGGCAACCATGTACCCTATAGCCAATTACTTAATTTCTTTGCATTGCTTCAATGTCTTCTGTACAAAAACCTTGCCCTTAGCTCCCATTTAGGGAGCACTTCTAACCGCCTTTGGGCTGGAGCTGCCCAAACCAAATTATGCATGCTTAAACTCTTGAAAAAAAATTTTAATATCTCAGTTTACCTTTTCACACTATTAACCTACCACTTTCCAAAACAGTGATTTCACACTTTTTGAGTGGTAGTCCACTAGGAAAAGGGAAAAGTTTTCACATTATAAAATCTACTTTTCCCCCACTTTTTCTAGGAAAAGACATCGGTGAAACTAAAAGAAATGTCTTGTTCAAAGGCATTTTTGGAGAAATAATGTTAAAACAGCTTAATAATGAGATAAGGACAATGAATAATTTCTCCATTACACATGCATGTTTAAGGAGCATTTAATGAAAATTGATAAAAAATGTGATGGAAACATGCAAGATTATACCATCCATTATGAAATAACAGAGTCACAACAATTAACTTGAAAATGATGAATGCACATTATTTATAATTTAAAAAAGAAAGAGCTGCCATTTTAAAGTCTACCTCAAGACATTAATAATACAAACATGACTAAAATGTGCTTTTTAACACCTGTAGGTATTCCTCCATGATCTTTGATCAAGAAGCACTAAATTTCTGCCATTGGTGAAGTAGCGAGATTTTCCAGTGGAGCTGTTCATCCAAATCCTCTATAAACTCCAGAAATGTGCTTATTTTAGTTCAGGAATTATATATTTTAATAAACCTTAACAACTCAGTGATTAAGTTCTAAATGAATGGTCTTCATCCTATGTAGAAAGAACGTCAGTAGAATTGGGTTATTTGCTGACAACTACACAGAAAGAGTGAGTTCTGGACAGCAACTTGTCCACATGTATTATGACTCTTTTTTAAAATTTATTTAATATTTATTGTATTTTTTCCATTAACATATACTACCCTTATACTTTCTCCCCCCTAGAAATTGCCACACTGTTGTCCATGTCCATGAGTCCTTTTTCCTGTAAGATCAATCCCTCCACCCTCTAACCTCCCCACCACCACCACTAGCTGTCATCTGCTCTCCACCTATGAGTCTGTTCCTCTTTTGCTTGTTAGTTCAGTTTGTTCATTAGATTCCACATATGGGTGAAATCATATAGTACTTGTCTTTCTCTGACTGTCTTATTTCACTTAGCATAATGTTCTCCAAGTCTATCTATACTGTTGTGGACCACATGTTTTATGACTCTTGAAATACCATCCAAGGAAGAAAGTGATTGTGTAGATGACTATGAAAGTATAATTGTACCTTTGAGGAGAATGCAATCATGAACCAGATATACTATACCAAAAATGAAATTTAGGCATTATATTACTTCTCTAAATTGAGCACATTTAACATATTATTTCATGAAGTCACAATGGGGAAATCATTATTATTATTTTTATCCTCACTTGAGGACAATTTTTCATTGCTTTTTAGAGAGAGAAAGGGAGAGAGGAACATTGATTGAGAGGGAGCCATGGATTGGTTGCCTCCCTGCCTTCCATAGGCACCTGGACCAAGAAATGAACACACAACCTAGGTACATGCTCTCACTGGGAATGAAACTTTCAACCTTTTGGTTATAGGATGATGCTCCAACCAACTGAGCCACACTAGCCAGGGAAGGAAATCATTTTTTAATACAAAAGTCATAGCTATCTGATTACTTTAAAAATTCAAGTTCTTCCTGGACAGAGGAGGGATGTAGGTGGCAGGCATTCCCCTACTCTGCAGTGGAAGCCAGATCTCAATATTGGGCTTGCTCTGGTCCTGGGTATTTTCTGCCTGTTAAAAGGATTTGAAGAAGTTTTATTTACAAGAAGTTCCATTCAACAATCAGGAAACAAAACAAAACAACTGTGTCAGTTTCAGAGTGCAGTGAAAGGCACAGGATAAGAGGTGTAGGAGATAGGGAACACTGGAAGGAGTTTGCTCTCAAAACAGTTACAGAACAGCAGCTTCAAGGAGCACTAGAAGAAATGCTGTTTCACAACTTCCAGTCCCCAGGGGCTGTCGGATAACCTAGTAGTGCCCAAGTGATAGGAGAAGGAGAAAAGAAAGACATAGGTTCTTAGTCAGAAGAGTCTCTGTTATCACAAGTAACCCTGTCTTCTCTTCTTATCCAACTTTCTGAGAGAGACTTTTACAGTTTTCTTTGGGGAAAATTGATATGATGATGGGTTCACGAAATTTCCAGCACAGCTGTGCTCATGAGAAAAACCCGTCTAAACAAGCACAGAAGACAGTTCCCAGACACCAGTGAGATGAGGTGTCACTTGTCAGAGCAGGAGTCTTTGTGAGTCATGTTGGGGCAGGGGTTGGAGGGAGGACAAGAAAATATATGCATTTTTTTTTCAAAAAACGAAGAAACCAGAAGAGAATTTTAACAGCTGGTGTTAAATTTCACACAGAAGTGTGAAACATGGAGGAGAGTGGGAATGCCTGAAACATAATTTTGGAAACTTTGGATGTGTGAATGTCTATGTCACCCCTGATTCACCACTTCAGGAAGATCTACAGTAAACTGACTGTTTTTCAAGGGTGTTGGTTTTAGAATATGGTTTCTTTTGAAGGTGATGTTGGGCTGAGGCGGACCCTGAGGAAACCTGGCTTTGCCCAGGCAATTCATGTGTTTAATGAAGATGTGTCTATTAAAGAAATGTTTCCATGTCTAGTAATGGCTACAGACATCTAAACTTGAGCTCATTATCACCACCTCCCCAGGTCAAACAACCCTTTCAGGTGTCCTTGTTTTGCTAATAGCCACACTTATTTTCTAGCAAAAGAACAGAATCAACACCTTCCTTGTATTATTCTCATATTTGTAATAGTGCCAGCAATGGAGGGAGAGATAGTGATGGATTAACAGTGAATAAGTATCATATTTGATTCTGAGTCCTGTTATAATCCACAGTAACAGTTGTTAGCAGTGATGACTGATTTGCAAGTTCCTCAGGTAACTGCCTTCATGGTATATTGTGCCATATTCATCCCGTACCACCCCCCACAAACATATAGCAATTAAAAAATTAACTAACATAAAAGAGCATTTATTAGTTATGAGATAGTAAGTTAAATCCATTAAATGAGTGTGCCAAGCCCCTATCCCCATGCTAAAAGTCCATCAGTTCGTAGATAATACCTTAAGACGGCAGTGAATCAATCCTTAGATATTATTTCACTGTGACCTTACATTTACATTCATGGCACCATTACATTAAATTGTGATGGTGGGGATGTAACTATCTTGGTTTTATACAACCACCTTTATTGTACTAAAGTTTATTTTTTTAACTTTTTGTGTCCTGTTATTTACCCTCTCTCTTTTTTGCTTTCCTTTATTCATCAAAGTATTATTTTTGGTCTCCTTTTAGGAGCTTCTAAGAAGTTCAGCCTTACATATCTTGTCTCTGTTATGTTCCTATATTCTCTATCTCACAAGCACTAATGAGCTGTGGCTCTTGAGGGCAAATGTGTTTTTACATTCTTATCACGATCCTATATACACTAGTCTAGAAAAAGCAAGATCAGTATTCTCTTGCCCAATATTATTGTAAGTTTCTGAAGTTAAAATTTGCATTTGATGCCATACAAAGAGCACTGGCCAGGAATTCAAAATAACTGCATTTTATTCCTGACCTTGACTATTAACAGTTGTGTCAGCTTCCATGAGACACTGTAAAATAAGAATAATCATATTTATCTCACTTGTGCTAGAAATTTACTGCTAGATATTTCTTGTTGTAATGCCAGATTGTTACTTGCTCGATAATTGTTTCATAATCTGGACTACTCGGTCACTGTTGAAACCTAGCCTGATATAGGGGTAGCGACAAACCAGAAGTGATGCAGAAACTGAAAAAAGAAAAAGGACTCATATTTGGCAAGGTGGTCACAAATACACTTCTCTGACATAAAGCAACAGTATAGGTATTTTCTGTGCAGAACTAAAACTATATAAAATAAAAAAGAGAGGTTAAAATGGATGAATAAAAAGTGGAATATATAAACTCCTTTCCACATGAGGATAAACAAAATTGTTTTTAATTAGAAAAGTTCATGATTATAAGAAAACTGATGTAAATTTTTATTTAAAAATATAGGTCCAAGGCAATCAGCTTAGTCTTCCTATCATACTCAAGAAACCAAAGATATTCTTTTTGCATTTTAGAGACTTCTTTGATTCCTAAAGCATAATCTTCTCCAAAGTATATTCTATTTATGTGTTTTTCAACCTATAAACTTACTTATTAGTGTATTCATTCTTATAGAATAAAGACGCAAAAGTAATTTTTATAATAGAACAGTTATAGAATTGTCAGGAGTGGCTATTTCTTCTGAGAGGTTAATACATTACTTTCATAATAACATGTTATGGAGAAAGAAAGAGGGAGAGTGTGAGGGAAAGAACAGATTCTTAATGTTTGTGATTAAACCAGAAATCAGAAAAAGGCTGAAAAATCAGTGACACAATGTGGAACTAACATTGGAAGGCAGTTCAGTAATTTACATTGGATGGTTTCTGCTTCTAAATTAGCATAACTGGCAGCTGGCATGCCATATATTTCAAAGTCACGGCAGGTAGATAGGTTCTTAACTTCAGAAAAGATATAGCTTTTAGCAAATGTCTTGTACATGATCAATGATTGCTTTAAAATGACAAGCTGGAGATAATCACCCTGTATGATCCATTAGTGTTTGGGCCCTTTTTCCTAAATGCTTTTAGAAATACAAAGGGCATCATATTAATTCTCCATGATATTTCATTAGTTTCATGTCACTTGTTTCATTAGTTATATGCTATTTCACATTGGTGTCAATGACACAATGCTAATTTCTTAACATGCACTTTTTTTATGGTCCTCATGAACTGTGCTCATTATGGAAAATGGGCTGAATGTTTTATTGATTTATTCTGAATGAATGATTACATTGAAATAATCCACTTTGCAATTGTTGTCAAGAAGACAGTTTTGCAAAAGTGTGTATATTTCTAGAGAAATCACTTGCAGTGAATAAAATGTCAGAATATCTTCTAGACAAGGAGTACAAATAACACAGTTATAATATTCACTGAAATTCAACCCTCAACCACCATCTCAGAAAATGTAATTTTTAAAGTCTAATCCAATTCATGAAAACTCTTACTTTTTAAAACTGCTGGTATCAACATTTAAAAAGGTGGACAAAATGTTCCAAAATATTTAACAGGAGAAATTTGCCTATAGAATCTATAGACAACATATGGCAATATGTTTAGGAGGATTATAAAATTGCTATAATACATTAAAACCTCAAATAATAACTAAACTGGAAAATATTTTGACAATTGGACAAAATGTTAAACATAGAGATATTATATGACTAAACAATTTCACTCTTAAGTATATACTCAGAGAATTAAAACATATGTCCCAGAAGAAAACTTGTACATGCATGTTCATTGCAGCATTACATATTTATAATAGCCAAAAAGTAAAGACAATGCTAATTTTCACCAGTGGATGAATGGAAAAACAGATTGTGGTATATGCATGTAATGGAATACTATGCAGCTATAAAAAGGAATGTGTACTGATACAGGTTATAACATGAATAAGCCTTGAAAACATCATTCTGAGTGAAAAAATCCAGATAGTTATATATTGTATGACTCCATTTGTATGAAATATCCAGAATACAAAAATCCATAAATATAGAAAATAAATCATTGATTGCCAGAGACTGGGAGGAGAGGTGAACAGGGAAGGTGGGAGAAGGGGTGATGAGCAACTGCCAATAAGCATGTAGTTTCTTTCTCAGGTGATGAAAATGTTCTGGAGTTAGATAGTAGTAGTGATTGTACAACTTTATAAATATATTAAGAGTCACTGAATTGTATGCTAAAAAGGGTGAATTTTACTGTATATGAATTTTGTCTCAAGTGAATTGTTAAATAAAAATAACAAAATTTATTTCACTAATATCTTGGTCTTGTACACTTTCTACAAGACTGTGTTAAACAAAATGGAGATTGAGATATGAAGAGTATTTTTCAGTTTCTTCATTTTGTCTTATTCTACTTCTGGGTTTAGACCAGGCAGATGCAGAATATGGAGAAACAGAGGTGAAAACAAAGCAGAACTGGGTATTTTTTGCACAATAAAACAACAGAGATTTTGTCTTTTGATGTTTGAAAAATACCACAGCATCTATTTTTCTCCTGTTCTTTTTTAGATTTCACATCTTTCTGATAATTACAGAGAATGCAGATGATACTTTCTCCATTTGAAAGAAAATGCCCAAATACCCTACTGTAGAGTCATCTTCATATGAAGGGTAAATAAACACATTTTCAAAGAAGAATTCATTACAACATTGTGATGAGTTTCCAATTAAACTTAAAAGCTATTGGAGTTTGAATTTTGTTTGTGTTTGGCCAAAGACAACTTGCTTCTTCAAAGACAAGCATCTATCAGGGGATTATGAGGTTTTCTGAAGATCAAATAGCTCTCATAAAAATATATTTGGATAATTTAATTGTAAACCAATAAAAAATAAGATTTTAATTTTCTTCTGGCCACCAGGAATTTAAAAATGCAAAGGCTGAACATGTTGTTGAGGCAGACCTTATGCAACTGATTGCAATGTGCCCTCTGCACCCACAACCACTAAGGGCTAGGCTCTTGGGTGCTCTATGAAGATTCTGGGGCTCTAGAATCTAGGAAACTAACTGTAATTATTAACAACAAATAAAATATATCTTTTGAAACTGCATGGAATTGTTTTTATAAGAAAAGGGAATGATAAAAGCAACTCAACTTCTACATAGCATTGCCATTATGATTGTATAAATAATTTTTTTACTTAGTGTCCATAAATAAATCCCAAATTATGAGTTCCCAACAAAAGAAAGTTATGTGCATGTGCTTAATTTTTTTAATGATAAATTAAACATGTAAAAGGAATTTTAAGCCAGATGAAAATAAAGGGTGATTTGGGAATTGTACAGTATATGACCTTAATATGTTGCTGTTAATTTTTAAAAAGTCTTATTTATATTAGCTAAGTGGTTTCTGCTTACTTTTTTCAAATTTTATCATGTGCCTAGGAGTGTCATTAATTGCTTAATTTTAAGTGAACATAAATTCAACACTTCTGGGAATAAACAGTGAGGAGAAATAGTCCCAAATGCAATGACCACAATGACTTCTAGATGAAAAATCATTAGAAAGAAACTTACAGGTGGCCCGTTGAGATTCACAATATGAGGCAATTTAGAGAGCTAAATTAGATCAACTTCATGAGACTGAGAGTGAAGGAGTCACCTTCTTTGACAAATCTAGCTATTACTAAACTAGACAAGGTGCTCAGCATGGGGCTAGCTTTGCTCCTGAATGCTGGTGACAAGGGAGATGGCAAGAAAATGTATTCTGTGAGTATTAGGAATTCGCATTTCAATCCTTAAATATAATTAGGCAGCAACTCAAATATTTCAACTACATGATTATTAGAGGGTAGGACAATTTAAATTCCTTTTGTTATGTTTCACAATTTATTTTGTTTCATTCTTTCTATCCTATACTATCGCCATCTGGTACCTGCTTCCATCAATTAAGAAAAAAAAATGATATCTCAAAACTAAATTACTGTTTTATCTTTCCCAGTACCGTCACTGCAGGCATCAATTCAATAATAAATAGTAGGCTTGGATTTTTTGCTAAATGTAAAATTTAAGGGTTATTTGAATTGTTCATTGCATTCATTTCATTCAAGGGGGAAAACTTGGAGATACTAAACCTTAATTTTATATGATTATATCAGTTTACATTATCCTAACAATGGTAACAGGTGACTGATTATAGGGTTGTCTTTTGGATTATGACTAAAAGGAACATTTTGATTCTAATTGTAGACAAATTAAATATACCAGTGAAATTTCAGCCAGAAGAGGGAACAAAATATGTATAATATTCTTTTGACTGACTAATTCTGAAGAATTGTGTGTGTGTGAATGTGTGTATGTGCCAAATGGGAGATAAAATCTTTAAAGCATAAGACATATGGCACAGTACCACCCATTAGGAAAAAAAATACTGCATGCAAGAGCAAACTATCTAGTGAGATATTTTACTTTTTAATTTTTGCACTTGGTCTTCAAAAGTCAATGTGTATTTTGTACTTACATTGTATCTCAGTTTGGATTAGCCATGTGTCTCGAGCTCAGCAGCCATGTGTGGCTAGTGGCTACCTTCTTAGGCAGTACAGGGACACTGGAGAGCAACTCTAGAGTTACCTGTGACATTCACACTATATGGTCTTATACACGCTACCTGACATATCATCCAAACATTGTTACTCTATTTGCTAAAAAAAATGAGATTATATTTCTAATTTCCAAGGTGTCCCTTCAATGATGTCCCAAATTCAGGCAGTGAAGCTGGGCCATCACCCCCGATCAAACAGCCATGGAATGTGGGCCACACCTCCACTGGGATGGGCCATCAACTTGGGCAACAATTTTGCTGCCATGAGAGGTGTTCCTGCAGGAGTTATCAGCCAGCAGCCCTCAAGCTGCTGGGGAACAGATCCCTCTGTTTCTTGTTAGCACATTCGGGCTGCTGTATCAACACCAGAGACTGGGGGGCCTTATCAATCAATAGACATTTATTCTCCACAGTTCTGGGGCTGGAAGTCCAAGATCAAAGTGCCAACATGGTTGGGTGAGAACCCTTTTCCAGGTCACAGGCTTTTTGTTGTGTCCTCACATGACAGAGGGGGCAAGGGGCTTTACCTGGGGTCTCTTTCATAAGGGCATTTATTTAATCATAAGAGCTCCACCTATATGATCTCATCACCTCCCAAAGGACCCACCTCCTAATACCATGACCTCAGGGGTTAGGTCTCAACATATCAATTTGGGGGGGTGGTACGCATAAACACCCTGTCGATAACATTTCTAAAAGGGGTATCTGGATAAGGACCACAACACCTTTAAGATACTGAATAGTATAATAAAGTCCTCCCAAAACAATTTACGTCCAAACCCTTCTAGAAAACTAGGGGAATTATGTAGAACACAGGTAAGGCTGCTGTGGTGAAAGGTCTTAGCTCTCTGGCCCTGAAGATGAAGGGTGTTAATATCCTGGCCACCTGCAGTCTTTGGGCCTTGTGATGGTACCTTGATACAATGGAGGGAAATTGTCATCAAATGGGATCCCATTCTTCTTGTATAGAAATAAGCATAAAGCTCAGTTCTAAACAAAGAGATGGACAAAGAACTAGCCCATTGGAGAATTACCCAGGGACATTTCTTAAAATGACCAGAGACAATGAAAATTTGCATAACTTTTAAATAGCAATGAGAGAGAGAGAGAGAAAGGAGAATATACGCAAATTAGGTACATAATATAGGTAGTACAATCCGAAGCCCTTAAAATATCAACTGCAAGGGACTTAAAAGTTGTAACAAAGTGTTGGTACAGACATGATTTTTATCTGAATTTCTTTTTGCTTTTATTAAAGTTGTACAATATTCTTTTAGCGATATGCCTATGAGGTTGAGAAATACCTTCATTCCTTTTTAAGATTAGAAGAATGAATTAGAGGGAACTATTTGATCCCTTCTTCAGGTTAGAAGAGTGGACTAGAGAGCAGGTAAGTGAACTGGCAGAACTGCCTGGTCGGTTGACAGGAGATCATGAACTATGGCCCCTGGACGGAAGTTTAAGGCTTGGGTCCTGGCCTCTGGCCTCTCAGCATCTACGTGAGGGAACTGAAAGTAAGCTTTTCTACCCAGGATCTACCGGGTATGGGAAGTCACAAACATGTCATGTTTGTTTTCCCAGTGACATGGTCACATTCTTCATATTACATCATGTCTCAGGAAGGGACACTATGGGGAGGAAATAAGGTAAAATGCTGAAAGCCTTTTGTTTGTTTGTTTGCTGGCCCTTGTTTTAATTTAAACACATGCTCTGCTTAGTTGCAGTGACGCTGGCCTAGTGCTTCTCTCCTACTTGGTTTAGCAAAGATGGATTTTCCTCCTTGGGTTTATTACTTTAATAAACACTTGAATAACTATGTTTCTGAAGCAATTTTGATCACGTCATTGGACACAGTTAAAGACAGACAAGTAAGACAAGGCCCTTTTCGTGTTTCTTACTATGGGTAATTGCTAGTTTCTACAAATGTCAAAAAGTGCCATGTTTTCACAGAGCTGTGAACAACATTGTCAACTCAAGGGCAGCAAAATGTGAAAACTATTTTAATGCTTTGTGGGTACTGATTAATAATAAATGATAGGAATGTGTAGTTAATACTCAGTATTCTCCTTAAAAATCTTGTGCTTATAAGCCACAGATATCCGTTAATACAAAGGATTTATAAAATGGCTAGTATAATACCTTGCCACTTACAGAAAATAATCATGATTTTCTTTAATTCTTCATTAGTTATAACATATCAGGCCTGCCAAATCATATGTAGCCAGGAGAATATCCTAAATTGAAGTCATATTTTTAGTTGGCTTCTTTGTTAAAATTTCTTGTTTGGAATGTGCTGATATAATAAAGAGGAAGGTTCTGAGTGGCAGATATGTCCACAAGGAAGTTATAATACAGGCCAGAAATTGAGTATCAGTGGCTGTTGGTCAAGGCATGAAATGGTCCTTGTATACCCTTTATGTGGCTTAATGCTCGAAAATCCACTATTCAATCAGCAATTTAAGGATCACACCAAGCAAAACACTATGTGCTAATAAGGAATGAAATGTAATTTTTCTCCTCTATTCATGGGGAGGTGAGTTAGAAAAAAAACTTTTGGGGTCTAGAAGGTGAGATGAACAGGAGATTTTGCTGTAGCTTTGGAGGGAGTTAAGGATTTCCCTTTGAAATTTTCACTCCTAGAGGGACAAATTATTTAATTGTGGGGATTTTAAACTTTTGCATGGAGGGCCTGTTTTAGGTGTGGTCTTGGGCCACATTGATCCCCTTGGTCCTGCTCACTCCTGCTGCTTCTTGGCAGGCACTGCTGCCTGTGCAGTCTCTGAGGACTATTGCTTACAGATGGGGCAGGTGAGGATGGTGCCTAAGTCAGGGCCAAGCCGGCTGAAGGCCTCATACCATGAGAAGGAATACATCCTGGATGGAAAACAACACTCACAATTATAGTAAGCAGACCTCTCTGTTCTGAGGTGACCGCTGCATGGGCGGCCTAATTATAAAGGGCAACCCTTCCTCATACTGCAGGCTCCTCCCATGAGTGTTAGAATTTTGGGTGTGCACCTGTGAGGAGCCAGACAGGTATTTGAGAGCTGAATCCATTTACCTCCAAGTGTTCTTATTGGTGTATGTTTTCTGTATTGCTTCTGGTTTATGATAACTGAAACCAGATTAAATTATACAGAACCTGCATAATCATTTTCATTGACTTTAAATTCTACACCAGATTCTGTAGCATGGTCTGGTTCAGGAAGTGGATGTTCTTACAGTAAAAATTAAGAAGTAAGCGGAAATTAACTCTGCTTGGAGAGTCCACAAACCACACTGCATCTCTGGCTGTGGTAGAGAATGGTAAAGGGGAAACAATGTTCACAGCTTCTGCTAATACTTGAAAATCTTCACTGTCCTGACCTATTGTTTCAAGCATAATGTAGACTGAAGATTTCACGACTTTTTTGGTACACTCTAACTGTGTAGAGTTTTCTGTGAAATGTTGATTACGTCCATGGCCCATTTTTTTCTAAAGGTTTTTCTTTTTCTTATTTAATTTTTAAATAAGACCATTTGCTATTTGCTGAAAAATTGTGTGTTGTCCTGCACTTTGTGTTTCTCATGACTCTGTGATATTTTTAAATTAAAATGTTTGTATAATTAAAGTTATATATTTTGTTTATGGCATGTATATTTATGCCCTGCCTTGAAAGAGTTTCTCCACTCCATGTTTACAGATAAATGTTTCCGCATTTTCTTTTACAACTTTCGTGGGATTATTTTTTAAAGTTCACATGTTTGATTTGCCTAGACTTTTTTTTCATGTAAGAAATTAATTAGAAATCCAATTATATGCTTTTAAAAAAAAGGAATTGGTGAGACAATTTTCCTAACACATTTATTGAATATAGGGTTCAATATAGGATGAATATGCACTAAAAATAAATCCAATTGCTTACACTAAGTAGAACAAAAATACAACCACATTGGGGGAGGTAGGGGACAAATATTTTAATTGTGGGAATTTTAAGCTTTTGCATTATTATTATTATATCTTATTAAATATTATCATATAGTTAATTTTATGCAGGGAGCTAATAAATAGGAAGAGGGTGTGGAGGTTGATAGAAAGAGGCATAAATTCAGACTTAACTTCTAACACTTTAAAACCTCTAAGTAAAAAATCCATTAAATCTAAAAGAGTAAAAATATACAGGATCTTGATAGCTCTGTGGTCAAAAGGATGAAAAGTAGTTATTTTAAAAAATTGAAAATATAAAATTCAAATGATTTATATTTGCTATTTCTCTATTAAAGTCCATTATTCAGATTATATAAGGAATACCTATTGTATTAGTTTTCTTCTGCTTCTGTAGCAACTTACCATAAATTCAGTGGCTTAAAACAAACACAGTTTATTATCTTACAGTTCTGAATGAACAGGAGGGGTGGAGGATAGAGAGTGATTGCTAATGGTAAGGAGTTTCATTTGAGATGATGGAATGCTCTAGAATTAGATAGTGATTGTATTAGTTTGCTAAAGCTGCCATAATATAGTACGAAAGATGGAGTAGCTTAAACAACAAAATTTTATTTTCTCATGGCTCTGCAGGCTGCAAATCCAAGACCAAGGTGTTTGCCAGGGTGGTTTCTTATAAAAGTGTTCTAACAAACCATTGACTATTCCAAAGTTACAAAAATTTACCTCTATGTTTTCTTTAAAGGGTTTTATAATTTAGCTCTTAGAATAGATCTTTGATCAATCTGAGTTAACTTTTTAAGTATGGTGTGAGGCAGAGGTCCAATTTCATTATTTTACAAGTGTATGTCCTTTTGTTCCAGCACCATTTGTTGGAAAGACTTCTTCTACCATTGAATTGTCTTGGCACCCTTGGAGGAATTAATTCACCATAAATGTAAAAATTTATTCATGGACTCTTGAATCTATTCCACTGGTGTATCTGGATATCCTTATGCCAGTGTCACACTGTCTTGATTGTTGTAGTTTTTCTGAAATGAAAAAGTGAACCCTTCAACTTTATTCTTCTTAAATAATGGTTCAGCTACTCTAGGGCCCTTGTATTTTCTTTACTTAATCTTAACTAAATGTTTTATTTGATCATTATAATTTATACCCCAAAACATATATGTATTGTTTGTAGCTGGAAGGACATATCTCAGCTATCTCAGTGTTATTATTATCCTCAAAGAATCTTATTTTTATCACCAAAGGGTCCTACATTGAATATTAAAGTATGTGGTCATCCTCAGTTTAGATCATGGAAGAGTTGCGAAGCCCTTTTAATATCCAAATAGGGAATCGAGTCTTCCAGAAAACCAGATACAACCCATAATCCATTCTAATTTCATGGAGCTATTTGAAATTATCCTTCACTTCAACTTTTTAAGGTAAGCTTATCAATCATTTTTAATGTCAAGTTATCTCTCATAGGATATCCTCTAAATGACTTAAAAAAAATCAATCTCTTTCAATGACTTTCTCCTTTAGGACAAAGGGACAAAGCATAGAAGAAACATACCTATTTTCCCCCTTTTTTTTACTCTCCAATAATAAAATATTTGAAAATGCTTTAGAATATTATTTCTAATTGAAATATTTTTGTTACTGTTTACATAAGAATTTACATAAAATATTTAAGTTTGGCAGATAAACTTTTGTGAATCATAGCCAGTGATATTCAATATTAAATGACACTCAATTAAATGTTAACATTGCATTAGTCAAGTATGATACAATAACACTGGCAATAATGATAAATATGGCAAAGGAGTTAATATATTATCAAGTATTTAATATGAGTAAAGAAAGGAGAACACCCAAGGCAGTTTAGAGGTCTAGAGTAAAGGTGAGATTTGGAATTTACAACTTTAAGAATTTATATTGGGTTTGTTTGTTTTTACCTTTAACTTTGAAGATTAAACTTTATATAGGCCTGGAAAATATATGAATTCACAGTCTGTATTCTAATCCATAACTGTGAGAAGAATAATGTTCATGAGGTGAAAATCTAGAAAGAACTATTTGAAATTGTCCCTCAATATTTTTTTAAATTTAATTTATTTTCTTTATTTTTTCAAATACATTTGTCTCTGCCTTCCCCCAACCACCTTCCCTTGCTCCCTCCCCCCATCCCTCCCTCAATCCTTCCCCTTTGGTTTTGTCCATGAGACCTTGCTACACGTTCCTCGACCCTCCCATTCCCTTCCTTTTCCCCTGTCCCCTCCTCCCTCCATCCCTCTCGTCTTTGTTTGTTTCTTTCCCTTTCAGTGTTGTTGGTCTTATTTTCCTTGCATCTTTGTATTGTTGGTTAGGTTCCACTTATAGGTGAGATCATATGGTATTTGTCTTTCACCCCCTGGCTTATTTCACTTAGCATAATGCTCTCTAGTTCCATCCATGCTGTTGCAAAATTTAGTAGTTCTTTTTTTCTTTCTGCTGCATAGTATTCCATTGTGTAAATGTACCATAGTTTTTTGATCCAGTCATCTACTGATGGGCATTTAGGTTGCTTCCAACACCTGGCTATTATAAATTGTGCTGCTATGAACATTGGGGTGCATAGGTTCTTTTGAATTGGTGTTTTGGGATCTTAGGGTATAGTCCCAGCAGGGGAATCACTGGATCAAAAGGCAGTTCCATTTTCAGCTTTTTGAGGAAATTCCACACTGCTTTCCACAGTGGCTGCACCAGTCTGCATTCCCACCAACAGTGTACTAGGGTTCCCTTTTTTCCACAGCCTCACCAGCACCTGTTGTTTGTTGATCTGTTTATGATGGCCATTCTGACCGGTGTGAGGTGGTACCTCATGGTGGTTTTGATCTGCATTTCTCTGATGGCTAGTGATGCCAAGCATCCTTTCAAATGTCTCTGGGCCCTTTGTATCTCCTCCTTGGAAAAGCGTCTGCCTGGGTCCTTTGCCCATTTTTTGATTGGAATGTTTGTCTTCTTGGAGTGGAGTCGAGTGAGTTCTTTGTATATTTTGGAGACCTCTCCAAAATATACAAAGAACTCACTCGACTCCACTCCAACAAGACAAAATGAAAAGGGAGCCAACTATCTGGAAAATATATTTGCTCCTCAATATTTTAACTGTAGGTGGGTTTTTGGTTTCCTATGTGTCTTTGAACATTTATTAAAAAGAGCAGGCTCTTCACTGTATACAACGTGGTTAAATAAAAAGACATTAAAGCAACTCACTAGGCCTACTGAAGAGTCTTGTGTCATAATAAAGTAAAATCAGGTTAAGTAATGTCACATTATTTTACTGTGTGTGGAGGGTAATTTTTGAAATGAACTGCCATCAGGGATGACTCAAACCGAGGAATATTCATTAAGATTTTGGACCACTGTATTATCTCAAGACTCCAAAATGTATTTCTTTATTGCTAAGTATTGCTTGCTTAAGGTAACAAATATTTTCAAATAATAGGAAAGAAGAAAAAGACAGAAAGAAAGAAAGAAAGAAAGAAAAAAAGAATGAAAGAGAAAAAAGAAAGAAAGAAAGATGTATAGCTATTTTACACTTTTTTCTGTATTTTTCTGTATTTTCTGTATTTACCTTATAGGGAATATTTTAGTTCTGTGTTTCAGACAATCTCCCAATGAATAGTCAGCAAGGTTAAGAACGAAAGGAATGAAGATGTGCAGTGTTAGAGAAGCTTGGAAGAAGTCTCAAGATCAAGTCATGGGCTACTACCCTTTGCGACAGCAAGAATGGAACAGAAGAGCATTATTCCAGTGAAGTAAGCTAGGCAGTGAAAGACAAATACCATATGATCTCACCTATAAGTGGAACCTAATCAACAAAACAAACAAGCTAGCAAAATATAACCAGTGACATTGAAACAAAGGATAAACTGACAGTAACCAGAGGAGTCGGGGGAAGGGAATAATGGAGGAAAAGAAGGGGAAGGGTAGGCAAAAAAAAAAGAAAAGAAAAAATCTCATTAATGGTATTACCAGATTTAATGAGACTACCTTTATATAATTATGAGTTGTGTTAATAAAACATTTATTTTGATGAAAACTATAAATGCTTATTAAAACACTTTGACTTTTAAAAAAATTTTATTGATTGATTTTAGAGAGAGAGGAAAAGAGAGAGAGAAACATCAATTGTTCCACTTATTTATGCATTTATGGTTGATTCTTATATGTGCCCTTATTGGGGATCAAACCCACAACCTTGGTGTATTAGGACAATGCTCTAACCAACTGAGCTCCCCTGCCAGGGCTTTTAAGTTTGGTCTTGAAGAATGTGTCAGTGGAGATATTAATTGAGTATGTATTAAGTTCATAATTTTTCAAGTTAAATGTCACTTCTGAAGCAAATGATCTCTCTTCCAACCCCTTTCTTTCTCTGAAACACAGACAGACAAACACACACACACACACATACACACTTCCTCTATAAAGTGATACATATACAAGGGTAAAAAGACTTAGTATTTGGAATTTGTATGACATCCTGACTGTTTTAAGGAAATGGGAGTGTGGGCCATCTAGTTTTATATTTTAGGAAGAAATGGCAGAGACTGACGAGCATTAAAAGAATGCTTTGTAAATTATTTGGCCTGGATTACCAAAGAGACTTTATGAGGTTGTTTATACAGGACAATTAAAATTAGTGTAATTGGTTGGATGTAATGTCTTACAAAAAATTAAAATCCACTATAGCGCATGTTTTGATAAATACGGCATTCCACTTGAATAAAATGTAGTTTAAAATATACCATTAACAATTGTATTTAGAATAATTATATATTTAGAAAAAATACTTCCTGGTCAAAATAGAAACAACTAAAACAGGAATCTTCTATTCAGGCAAAAAAAAATTGCATTTATTATGTGTAAGCCAGTGCATGAAGACACAGCAGTTTTACAATGTAGCCCTTACCTACCTGCAAATGGCTTTGTGGTAAAATATAATAGCTATCCCTTTTTATTATGACACTTGGTTCTACTATTTAATTGTTAGATATAATGCCATCCACTGCAACTGGAAACAAGGACAACCTTCTTTTCTGCTTTTGCAATTGCCTTATGAATCAAAGGGCACTGGTAGTTTGTAAAAGTAATAATTTAAAAAATATACCATACATTTCTTAAAGCAATTATCATAGTTAATGCTTTGCATTAAATAGAATTTTGAATTTTCTACTTAGGTAGAACTATGATTTTTTTGGACTAGAGGGTCTCATTCAAATGTATTGCAATGTGATCTATGGACACGATTCCATAAGGGGATTTACATCATTTGCGCTAATAAAGGTTGAGACTCAAACCTTTGTGTGCACTACTCCCCAGCCTTCCTCTTTTCCTCACCTCCCATCTTCCAGCATGCGTGATCAAATGGTATTACCACAAATGAGTCAAGTCCCATGCTTCCCATGAACTCGTTTGAAACACTGTCAGGATTCTGTTTTCAACTCCCACCATTCTGGGACGGTTCTTTGTCTAGATTGCAAGCGATTGCTATAGTATTGTTGATTTTCTTTTTAGCAACCCCTTCATGATCCTGATGGATCACAACATATAGGGAGATAAATTACCCATTCAAGAAAGAAAATGTAAGTTTTTTGCATTTTATTGGAAACACATCTTTTAAAAATTATAGCAGGATGAGTACAGTAGATAATGTCCTAAACAATGTCATGTAGCAATTGTAATAGCCATAGAATAGTAGAAAATTGGCTTTGTATTTTGAATGAATTCTCATTGTAAATATAATACTTGCCAAAATTTGAAAACTTCTGCAATAGGCATGAAATAAATGGTTTCTCATTGCATGATTACTTACACATGACAAAATTAGAAAATATATACGATAAAACAATATAAATGGTCCCTTTGCTCTTAGGCATTCAATTCTAAGACCAAATCTAAACACAGAATAATCAATTTATGTGATATTTCAATCCCCAGTAGCTGCATTCAAAGAATTTCAGACAAAAATTTATTCCAGTAAAAATTCATATTGTACAAATCGCAGTACACTACTGAATATACTACTCAGTGAGTAAGCTACTTCATGCTGAGAACGAGGATGCACATAGACTTACAATATCTTAGGGTGGGTAGTGTGTATTACTGCTTACTGTATGCGCTCACGTGTGTGTGTGTGTGTGTGTGTGTGTGTGTGTGGGGGGGGAGAGAGAGAAAGAGACTCCTAACCTTTATAAACATGTGACGTCATCCTTCTTTACTTTATGAAACTCCATTCTTCTACCAGCATGATAGAGTTCAGATTCAAATTTTGCATGAGGATAATATTTTATGCAAATTTTACTATATTTCATTGGCTAATTTTAAATGTTGAAAAGCATAATTTAATGCTATAAAATGTCAATTCAGTGACTTCAAAGAGTTGATAATTCTTGTAAAATTGGTTGAGAGAAGTTATACTAACATCCATACACACACACACACACACACACACACACACAGGGTCCAGCACAAATAATTCCCCTTTTTTATTACAAAATCTTTTATAAAATCATAAACATGGAATTCCATAACATAACAACATCACACTCAAACACAGCATACAGCATTTTAGGTGAAATTTTCAAATTGCTGTCCATCTCTTGCGAGACATTCACATGCCCTACCAACACATTCAAGCAGGCATTACTTATTTAATGCTTACAGTTGCTCTATAATATAAATACCTTCATCCTTATCAGATCCGTAAGGAATTTAAGGGCTTATGAGTTGTAAGACCTATCACTTATTAAAAAAGTACTATCTGATTTTTTCTTTATTGTATTTTTTCTCCATTACCATTTAGTCCCCATATACACCCTCCCCTAGCAATCGCCACACTGTTGTCCATGTCCACGAGCCCTTTTTCCTTTCTGCTCAATCCCTCCACCCCTCACCTTCTCCCACTATCTGACTGTATGAAAGTACGCACTTTTTTTTGAAAATCAATATTTTTAGAGTAAGCAACTAATATATAATATATATGTAAAGATGTATGTAAAATAGTCAAATTGTACCACATAAGAATAATATAGTCCAAAGGTGCATTTATTAATATTAATAACACTATATTAATTGTCAAATATTAATAATTAAATCTTGTTCTAAGTTATTAGGGATATACCCTGAAACTCAGTATCAAAGCAAAATGACATAGACTGTGAACAAGGCAGAGATACAGGGTTCATTATCCTTAACAGATACTCAATGCCAGGAAGTTAATTTATGGGCACTTTAAGAGCTTTTGTAGAACTAGACTAAACATTTACCTTATGAACAAATTTATACCCAGTTTTGCAATGGAAGGCCATTTGTGTACATGCTATGCTTCCCTCTGCATCTGTCTATGACTATCCAGTAGAAACCACTGGTCTAATTAATTATATAGGAGTAACCCCTCCCCTGGACTAGCAAAGCACTTTCTCTTTCTATATATTGCTCTGCACTGTAGGGGAACTGGTTACTCTCCTCCAGTTAGATAAAAACTAGAGATATTCATCTTCTTAAACATCTTCCCTAATAAGTATTTAATGCAAGACAAGTGTTATAGAAGTTTCATCATGATTTTATATTAAAATAATTGTTAGGCTCAAAAGAGAATCGAAAAGCCTTCAGAATTCTTACTATAATAACCCATTTATCAAAATAAATGTGCAGGTATGAATTCCTCAGTTATTAAAATAATGTATGTTTATTATGAAATGCTTATAAATGTGATAAGAGGAAGACATCCTGCAATTCCAACATCCTGAAACAACATAAATAAATGTCCATATATAAACTTTAAAAATAGGACCTTATGCTACATTATATTATTATTTGAACATTTGTCCTTGCTAATGTGTATTACATAGTCCTCTAAATTCTTAATTTTCCAAAGTTATCATAATTTACAATATATGTTCAGTTTTCTACTGTTAGTCATTAAGGTCATTATTTATTTTTTACTCATATAGTAACATGTGATGATAAACTTCTTTTGATGTACATCATTATACTTATTGCCTCAGGGTGTATTCCTAATGGTATTTCTGGGTCAAAGGTTTGAATATTTATTGCTTCAATATATATATTGACAACTGCCATCCATTAAAAAATAATAATAATAATTTGCAGCTTTGTTGGCAATCTATGGCTGCCCATTTTTCTGCATTCTTACTAACATGAGGTATTACTCTTTTTAATCACATTGGTTTGGCAGTGAAACTCATGTTCTACTGCTTTTTAACTTGCTTCTGTTATTGCTAAAACAATAGAATATTATTATGTGTTTATTTGTCATTTGATTTTTCATATGTATGGTTTGTTCATACTTTGTTCAGTCTTCTATTGTAGTATTGACATTTTTCTCATTGATTTATATGGAAGTTAAATAAAGGAAGAATATTGACACACCGCATTGTGTATATTTTAGACTTGTTTTATATTAACATTTGCACACATTGTGAGCATTCATTCAGGGACAAATTGCATACACTAAAGGTCAGGAACTGCATAGCTGATAGAGTCCATTTGCAAGTAAGTGAGATAACAATTTAAAAATTCTTTTATTTAAAAAAATTCTTCTTCAAATACACCTGAAAGATAAACACATAACCCACTTTTAGATATACCCTCCAGGTTATTTTAAAGTAAAAGTCACTGCATAATAATAGTGGTCGTGTTACTAATAGTTAACATTTATTGAGAGTGTGTATGTAAGACATTTTATATTCTGTAAAAGATTCATGAAGCAGGTACTCTTTCTATTTACGTTTTATAGACAAAGAAGCTGACCCTTATAATGTAACATGCATTAGATTACAAGCCAGTGTATGTTCTACCACTTTTATTCCAAGTTAGATGAAGGAAAAAATTGTCTATAAGATTGTCTTACGTTGTCAAGGAAGAGACATCAAATTAAAATCATGGAATAACATAGTAAGGTGGACCATATAAAATTTCTCTTTTTATAGTTCAATAGAGATCCACATTAACAAGTTTATATGGTTCAAATTAATTTAAAATTGAAATAAACTATTAAAAACCCACATAAAAATAAGTTCTAAAGTAAAAAAAATGATTGCCACAGTATCATTATTAAAGCCCAATCAATATATTTTATAGAGGGAAAGAAGATTGATAGAGCTTACATAGATTTTCCCAACACTTAAAAGAATTATAACATTTAGAAAGATTATATTTTCACTAATGTTTTGAATATTCAATGAGATAAATGTTTTTATCTTCTTCATCACATTGGTAATTTTTTTGCCTTTCCACCATCAAAATTTTTCTTCTCCCTTTGTTTCTCTTCTCTCCCAAATGAGACCTCTTCTCTCTGTCCTTTCTCTCTCTTCCTTTTTCCCTCTTACCTTCCTCTTTGTTTCTCTGCCTCTCTTTATGCCTGTAAGCGTTTGTTGAAGAACTACTAAGTACTATGCTCAAAGCTAAATTCTCAAACGCAAAGGTGAATGGGGTGGTCTTTCAAGCAGTTTGTCTCAGGCAGTAGGAAGAAAATAGGCAATTTCTTTTCACTGGAAATAAAACTGTTACTGGAAAGAGGACCAGCCTGGAGTGGGTCTGCCTAAAGCTGGCCTGTAGTGTGTGGTTTCTTGATTTCATGCAGGAAAGATTTCACAACACAAGTCCAGGTGATTTGAGAGTATGTTTATTATAGCTGGGGACAATGAAACAAGGCAGGGCCCAGGATAGACGAAGCAAAAGGAAAAAGCTTAGGTGGGGCTACTTTAGCTGACTGAGAAGTCAGAGAAAAGGGGGCCTTAGAGACAGGTTCAGGCAGTTAGCCCAAGATGAGATGCCATTGCCCCTTGCTCCACTGGTTGCCTTGGAGTGGGGTCCCTTGGAGTTTAGGAGATGCACACCTGGGAGGGAAGAACAGGGGAAAGGGAAGGGTGCTGTTGTACTCCCAGGAGAGAGGGCATATGCTGGGTTCTTTATCTTGAGCGTTTTAAAGTCTGGGAGTTTGGTGGGGGTGGGGGGCGGGTTCTTAGGGAAAGATTTCAATAGAATATTCATCGGCTTTTACAGGTGTAGCCTTTCAGGGACATGGTCTCCACTGATTTGTCAGTGCCAGGGCAGGGGATCATTAGTCACAGCCTGATTTTGCCGCTTTTCTTGGCCTGGAGCCAAAATACAACTGAGGCCTAGATGTTATCTCTAAAGAGGAAAAAAGGTCACAGGGTGGGGGCGGGGTTAAACCGCATGACTAGCAATATGAAAGTTCAGGGAGTCTAAACTGCATGGCCAATGATATGTCAGGGGAGGAAAGGTCACCCTGAGGCAAGGTCTGGCACCAGTTTTGCCCCTTGCTAGGTACCTGGGGTTTTCTCTTTTGGTGATTTTCTGTATCTGGCTGTAAATTGCTCGGCCAGGCCAGTTTGTTCAGCTATGTGTCTCAGAGTCCCCATTCCATTTGCCAAGGAATTTCCTGGCTTCTTACTAACCTGCCTCAAAACTACTTGGCCAGGCCACTTAAAGTCACCTTGGATGATGGTTTGAGGCCTTTCCAAAGAAGGTGACTCTGAAACTGATATGTTCCAAAGGATGGAGCCCTAGGAGATGTAGCATTCTTATCAATTTAGAGACAGAAACCTGAATTCACGGTGCTGAAGTGGTTGAAATTAGTAGGGCTGGGCACTGGAGTAATTGTATTTAATAATATCATATTTATATAAAAATTAAATTCTTAAAAAACCTTCCTACAAAGAAAACTTTATGTTCAAATGATTTCACTGGTGAATTTTATCAAACGTTTAAAAAAACCCTACTCAAGCTCTTTTAGGTAATAGAGGAATAGAGAACAGGTCCCACTCATTTTATAGAGGCCAGTGCAAGTCTGATATCAAACCCTAAAAAATATGTTAAAAAAAGAAATTACAGACTAATATCCCTCATGAATATATATTAGAATCTTAACAAAACACTGGCAAATTAAATCCAGTGATATGTAAAAATGAAACACATTATGACGTAACGACTTTTATCTCAGGACTGTAAAGGTGTTTGACATTCATTATTTTGACAGAAGAGATGATCCGTATGATAATTTTAGGGGTGAAGAAAAATCATTTGCCAAAATTCAACAAATATTCATTATACACATTCTCAGCAAACTGAGAAGGAGGGCACATTCTCAACTAAAAAACAGTACTTACTAAAAATGTTCTGCTAACATCCTACTTAAAATCAGACACAAGGCAGGATGAGAGCTCTCACTGCTTCTAGTCAGCATTATTCTGGAGGACCTAGGAAGCAATGTAATGAGGAAAGGTTAAGAGAAAACCCCATGGCAATCAAAAATTAAAAGGTAAAATTGTCTTAATTCTCAGTGGTCATTAGGATTTATATATAAAGTTCTTATAAAAACAACTATCAAAACAAATATCAGTACTAATAAATGAAAATAGTATGATGGCATGGCAGGAGGTCTAGTTGAGAAACAAAAGCACTTGTATTTCAATTCTACAGTAGCAAAGACTTGGAAAAATAAATGGAGATGTAAAAGGATTTTTTAAAAAAATGCCATTTATAGTAGCAAAAAATTTATAAAGTACGTGATTTAAACTTAACAAAAGGTATACATGACCTCTATACAGGAAACTATGACACTTTGAAAAAATAAAGAGCTATATAAAATGAAAGTTATACCATGTTCATGGATGGAAAGATTCAATATTAAGATGTTAAATCTGTTGATTCTAGTGCATACCTGGGAATAGGGAAATGACCATTGCATGATTCCAAGGATTTACTGGACCCAGCAGGAGGTGATTCTAGTCCCAGTGGCCCCCATTCTAAGAGGGGTTTATGTTAGTGTTTCAGGTCCTCAGTTATATAGCCAATTTGGACTCTCTGCAATGGTTCCCAATATGTCTGGCTATTCCCCAGTATACAGTTACCCATGTAAATGCCTGTGTGTTACTTTGAAGAAGTACTGGAGGAATCATTACTATATATACTTGCTCTGGCATGGCAGGGTCTCTCTTCAAGAAGACCCTAAAGTGTCTCCTTTAGACAATGAGTTTCATTTCTACAAATTGGCATATTCACATGTGGTATCAACACACTCTCAGATAAGGTAAATGAATGGTGTGTAGAGAGCATATAATTCCCTGTTGTCAGATTTAATAGTGGAGATACATCCATTAGAAATACCTGTAATGTTTGTTAAAACTACAGATTTCTGGGCCATGTATTGATCTATTCATCAAAATATGCTGTAGCAATTCCCAGAAGTCTGCATTTTTAACCCTGACCCTACCCTGTCATTCTGATGCACATTATAATTTGAGAAAAATTACCCCACTAGGAAGCCAGATCCAAGAAATGGGAGAGAGAGAGCTATGGTGCCAATCCAATAAATTATTCAGGCAAGTTTAATTACCATGAAGTTTATCCATTAACATACCATACAAATAAATACATACAAATAACATACATACAACACAACACAAATAAATTTCAAGTTGTGGTCAGGCAAAGTTGATTTGTATTTATAGAAGAGTAACTTATTCATCTGGATTCCGGGATGGATGGGGAAGTAAATTTAGCTCTTTGAGAAAGGAAATACTTTGAACTAAACAGAGCAGATCTGACATGAGGCTGTTTAACAGAACAAATTAACACATGGTTATTGAGGGCAAAACACTGTCTAAGGATATCTCTGATACCAGATAGGGCTTAGGAGGTTCTGGGACTCAGGGCCTACACTGATGTTTAGAATTTCCACTTTATCATTAGGCCCTTGGTTTTGCTGATAGGATGATTTAGTTCAAAGCTCCAGAAAATTAGGCAGTGAGGCTGGTGTTATGCCAGATTTGACTCTGAAGTCAGCCCATGGATGGCCTGTTTGTAGATCTAGCTATGGTTGCTAGATATACAACAAAAGCAAAACTATGCAGTTCAAACTAGATGGTATTTGACCTTCATAAGCTTTATTAAGGTGTACCCCAAATCTCATATTTTTATTTAAAAATTTAAAGTTAAACAGAATATCCAGTAAATAGTTCATTCAACAGCTATCTTGATTTCGAGCCTATCATATCAATGTGCATCCTTTGTTATTACTAGGTGAGCTTTTGCTGTCCTTTCCAATATGCTGTTTCTTCTCACTGCTTGTCAGTATAAATGAAGATGCGGGGAGTTTTACCGGGAATGCCTTGTGAATGATGATACTAAAAAGATGCCTTTCAAATGCTACCAGACTTTGTTTATGACAGATTTTGAAGCAATTTCCTCCTAGTTGTTACAAAAAGGTATTTCCATCATTGCTTCATGCTACAAATGTTTTAATGCAATTGAGAAACATTGTTCAGTTCTTGATGTTTAAAAAGTGATTTGTAGAGTGTGCCATTTTCATACCCTGTTTACACCTACACTGGATTACTTACTGCAGTGTCTTATTCTGATCAAGCTATCTGATTTAGAAATGTTATACATTTCTGAATGCGTTAAATGTAATTACTGGCTACCTTTCATCTGTTTATAAGACATCAATGAATGTTGCTTAATGAACTAGAACTGATAATTTTTCCACATTTTAGTGTATTTTCCAATTATTCTTTAAAGGCATAGTAGATCTTGGTGTTTAAAATTCTATCTGCTATAGATGCCATTTTTAATTCTGACCTTTAGACAGACACTATTTCCTGGAAAGATTATTTTTATAACCTTCTTTAGGTGAGTTATGTTAACTTGGGTGGGCTAAGATGTATTTCAACAGCTATACATCCTTGTTTCTTTATTACTATGTTAATGCTTCATCTGTAAGATTTGAAAAATGTAGTTAATGTCCGGAAGATGAGTTTATAATTTTTTTCAAATCTATCAAAAGCTTTTATTCAGATATTATACAAAATAAAAATGGCATAAAGTTCTAGTTATATTAAAATGTCAGCTTTTTTAGAATGGAATTAATGAAGGGTTTTTGAGGGTTTTTTGGTTTTTTTTGCACTGCAGCATATTCCCATGGAAAGATGCAGTGAGCTAATTAAATGACCTGAGTTTCAGTCTTGGCTCCATCAGAAACAAATTTAAAACCTGTGTAAATTATTTTCTATATTTGGACTTCTATACCAGTGGTCAAAAAACTAAAATATAATGTGTTGGAGAAGAGACCCGATCTAAGGTTCCTGACATCTCTAATACTTACCTTCTGTGTGTCAACTGAATATATGGTGTTACCCTGTTTGTATCAGAGAGAAACCATTTGTGGAAATACAACTTCTGATTATAGTTTGATTCCTCTCCATGTCTGGCTAGATCAGCTTTTTGTTTTACTGAAAGGGTTCAACAAAAAATTGCTTAAGCTCATCTTGAGTGAGGAGATAAATGCAGTGCCTCACGTTCCACATCGAAGACAGTTTTTGTTATCCCAACTATGGTCTCAGTGCATGAGATGGCTTATGAGCCCTAGGTGCGGATGAAAGAAAATGGTAGAATTTGCAACTAGTGCATAATTACTGCCAGGAATCCCCACATCTGGACCCTGTTTTTCTCATGTAAGCCATGAAGCGCTAGGTCTACAGATTGACCCACTCAATTTGATTGGGAAGAAGGGGACAGAAAACAGAGCTGGCCTTTTATCCCAACAATATACTTCACTACTTAGTATAGGCTTTCATAGGAATTCCAGATTCTCTGAGGACATGCATGAGGTTCTCAAGTAACAAGCAAAATGCGGTGAGGTTGATATGTTTGGGCTGATAACAAACCCAAGTAAGGTTTCCTCGTGTTAGATGTCATGTTCTGGGCACCTCCATCAAATACACAAGGTAAACATAGATGTTTTCCGTAAGAGGCCATTAATTAAAAACTACAAAAATAAAATCATTTGTTTTTCTTGTTTCTTTTTTCTTTCTTTCTTTTTTTGAATTTTATTTTGGTAGCCTGTTCTTTACAACTGACTGAGCAGTGGAGGTAAGCAAAAGGAGACTATATAGGAAGCACAACTGGCCTAACCCATCCTGCTGGGACCTTCCCAAGTACAGAGCAAAGAATGTGTGGCATCCAGGTCCATCAAGGAGTGAAATGTGACCAACTTGCCAGTGTTTTCTGCTTTATTGACACAAGAACAGTCTATGAAGTGGCAGTTGAATAGAAAATGGCCTTTTAGCCTGAAATAGAATCTCATATTTTTCTGCCCCATCTCATGTAAATATTGTTTTAAAAACACCATTAATGAATGATGGATATAATTTTTCAACTATTTTACTTTGACTAATACTTTTCATGGTAACTTTATAAATTATGCAGCATAGTTTTTATTCTATTATACAGATTTTCTATTATTTGGAAGCAGAATAATAACTTCAAAACATACGAAAAAATAGGAACACATTTTCCCCTTTTTCTGCATGTTGTATAATCACCTTTAAAGTATTACATTTCTTTACGATTTAGATAAATATTACTTTCATTCTATGTGTCTATGTGTACATATACCTGTAGGTACTTGTATTTTACATAAAAATTACAACTAAGCCTAAATACATATTTAGCATTAACATATTTTACTTTTTATTTTGTATATTTTAGATTTTAATATTCATATGTATATCTCAGTATAAATATGTATATGCCTATATTTATATTACATCCAAACATAAATATATGCATATATCTATGAATATATAGGTAAAACACAATAGTCACTGTGTTTATATATGCTCTTAGAGGGATCTTATGCATTTTTGCACAGTTAACAAATGTTTATTAAGCACCTACTTTGTCAAGCACTCTTCTAGAATTTGAGGATATTTCAGCAAAAACTAGACCAAAATTCTGCCCTCATGAATTTTATATTCTGTCCACTGCAGCATTCTTGATTTATTGTTACTATTTTGGGGTCAAGTGGGTATATTAGATGTTTTATGCAATATCAAAAATATTACTTAAGGGTAGAATAAATAATTGACATTTTTATATTTCTGGGCTGTGTTGCTTCATTTGTATTAATTATTTGGTGCAAGATATTTTTATCTTGATAAATTTCATTTTGTTATACTTCATAAGTACAGCCTTCATTAGGAAGCACCCTGTGGCATTTATTATTATTTTAGATTTTAATAAGTATTATCCAGCATCCAAAAGACATAAAATTTAAATAATTGTATAATTATTTATTTTCTAAATTAATTTGTCAACAGATAAGGTAGCATAGAGAATTTTGTATTCTGTATTTTTAGTTCAAATCTGAAACAAAATTTCTTCTTGAGCATAATTTTCCCTGTTTATATCAATCATGTTGTAGTGTTTATTTGATTATGAAAATTACATAAGACAGCTTGTAAGAATGTGTATACTAGAACAAGATAACATGTTAAAACTGAGGATAAAACAAAAGCAGGCTTAAATATGTGACTAAAATGCATTCCTGATCATGAATCTACTTAGTTGCTGTCTGCTTCTCAGCTATACTTGCAGATTAAAATGATTTAGGTAGCTTAAAAATACAGATTCCCAGATCCCTTCACACTTAAAGTTAGATTTGATTGGTGTCCTGATGTGGGGACCTCTCAATGTTAAATTTTTAAGAATATCAAATCTAACCTACAGGGAACACAGGAAAACCACTGGTTTTGTTGGACCACAGTTTTGTCTCAGCTTCTGGGCAGATCAAGCCACTTAATAATGCCTATAAGTTTAAAAACAAATCAATGTTCAGGATAAGTATAACACTGTGGTCCTTTAGACTAAGTAGATTTTTCCTGGGTGGGGGACATGCTCATAGGAGGTCATATTATGATGTGTGAACCACATCCTCAATAGCATCTCTGTGAAAGATATAGTGAGATCCATCAGACCCTCATAATGATTCTGATCAGAGGCATGACATTTGTTTCATTGCTCTATTTTCTTAACTACTATGTTATAAAAATATAATAAAGGGAAAATCTTAAATGAGGTGCAAGCCTGCTGAAATAAACTGCACTAGAATTTATAGCAATATTACTTCTAGTGTGTTTCTAGTAGACATTGATTAGACGCAGACTAATTCTCACTGTATTGACTCTGCTATATTAAACCAAAGGACTCCCTTCATTAAATTAACAAGGGAAACAACCTATAAAAGTAATTAAGGAGGAAAGGAGGGTAAAATTAATCCCAATAAATGGTAAGAGAAAGTAAGTTGAGTAAGACTTGGACATTCTGCGGTAGCACGGATAATATTGTATAAGCATCATTAATCTTTGTAAAGGGCTGGTACCAGTGGAAAAGGAAAACCGTGAAGAGCCAAAGCCTGATCTATGCTCTTTCAGCCACAGCTTTAGAATTGGATTTTATGACTCTAAACAGCACCTTTTGGTGACTATGCCTGTATCTTTGGATTTGACAGAGAAACGATTCCTGTCAAAACCAATAGAAGCAGCTGGGGTTATGTGGAAACATGACATGACTAATGTTAAGACCACAAAAAACAGATAGTGAAAGTTCAATACTGTGACCTTCCAAAGGGCATATTATATAATACAAAAATCAACACCCCTCTTCAGTGATGACTGGGGATCAATTACTAGTGGCATTGTGCCCGAAGGCAGGTCATTGATCATTCCTACTGCCACTGAGCTGTGTGCTGTTGCTATGGTTAATGAATGCTGTTAAGCCTGCTGCCCAGCCCTAATCACGAACACTAGCCATCTCCTCCTCCTCACTTTCCAATGTTTCAGGGGAATGGGGCTTAGAAACTCAGATTTGAAAGGTCGCCGAATTCTGATGTCAGGTTTTTTTTTTTTTGATGAAACGTTAGCTGTAAAAAATCCTGACAAACAATTCAACAAATATCTTCATATTTATAAAAGTAATGGTATCTCAAATTCTATGCTAAAAATGAATTTTATTTCACATACAGCAAAAATGTGGAGCAAAAAAGCCTATCAGCCCAACTTAAACATTTTGGAAAACTATGGCTGGCCCCTGAAAGTCTGTACACCTGAAGTCTTTAGTTTCAAGGGAAATGGTGAGTTAAAGTGTTGGCACTGTTAATGAGGATTTGTGCTATCAGGACTGAAAGTTTTGCAAAAGAGACAAGTCTGCTCTGTTCCCCAAGGCGAATACCTAAATGGTAAGGGACACTTCCTGGATATTGAAAAGTGTAAAAAGAAAACAACTTTCTTTCGGGCTACCATTTTATTATTGATTTCTTAAATTTTTATTTAAGTAAAATAGAATAGTTTTATGCGTGATGGTGTCTAGGGACACTTAAACATGCTTGAACCCATTTTTCAGGTGGGATTCAGAGTTGAAAGATCCAGACTACTTCTTGACAGCCTGATAAGGAAGAGATATACACACACACACATACACAAAGAAATATGGAAATGTCTGTGCTTATATATATATACACACACACAGATACAGATACATATATATAACAAAAATTGCTGCGGGACAGGTAGTGGTGTTAGCAAACACACAAGCAATGAATAGAGATGAACACCAAAGGCAAGAGTGGCAGAGGGGATGGCAAAAAGCCCAGTCAATTTAGGCAACTGATCCACTAACAAAAAGAAAACCCTGGGAAAAAAACAGCAGGAGAGAATTTTAAAATCACTAAAAATGATGTGTTCTCTTCTTTTTTCAAGAATATGAATGAGCCATGAGGTACACGACACTCCCAAGAACTGATGTGCGGGTCTCCGAGTTAGAGACAGCTTCCCCAGTTACCGGCCATGTTAGTCCTGGTCCTCCTTGAGTGCGGCGGCCTTGTTTGTTTTGGAGTCTCACAGGTTACAAGTCAGGCTGTGGCCTCCTCTGAGACTGGACTGGTGTCATCATCACAGTTCCACAGGGAGTCAGAGCAAGGGTGGCACTCTCACTTCCGCCATGACCGAGATAACATGCCGCCACTAGCCTGACCGAGGATGCAGGACCCGGGCGGACACTCCGGTGCCCTACCCCAGCCGCTGCCGACTGCCGGCCGCAGGAGTGAGCTCCTCCCAGACAGCAGCTCTGCTGAGGCCAGTCTCAACGCAAATCTGCAAAGTCAGGAGCTGAATAAAAATTTTATTATGTTAAATCCTGTTTTTTAAAATGACTTTTTAATTTATTGATTTTACAGAGAGAGAGGCTGAAACATCGATTTGTTGTTCCACCCATTTATGCATTCATTGGTTGATTCTTAATATGTGCCCTGACCAGGAGATGGAACCTGCCACCTTGGCATATGGGGATGATGCCCTAACTGACTGAGCTACCCGGCCAGGGCAAAGTCTGGTTTTGCGATGGCTTCTTAAAGCAGCATCATTTTGTAGTACATAACTGATGTACTTTTAATTGATCTATCTCAAAATTTTTCATTTATTTAAGAAGTTATTAGTGTTATTGAGGGTGTGCGTGTTTCAGTTGGTGGGAAAACCTGGTAATTGCTATTATTGATTTTGAATTTTTTTCCTTTGGTACCTCAGCAGTCAGTTTTTCTAGAAATGAAGTTAATGCTGATCCTAGATTCCAGATATCAGATGTGACTTGCACAGGACATTATGTATAAATATTTAGACCCCAGTAAAATTTTCTACATGTTAGTATGGTTTGTTTTCCCATCACATTCCAGATATTTTTAATCAAATTGTGTCCAACTAATGCAATAAAAATGATATTTATCTCACAGAGGAGTTTCCATAAAATAGCATTTGACATATGCATTCACCACAGTCAAGATTTTTGTTTTGAAATATGGAATCCCTATATTTATTGCCTCCCAAGTTTTTGTAAAAAAAAAAAAAAAAGGCTCTGAGAATTAACATCCATTTCTTCATGTTTCAATTCACATCCAAAAATGTTAATATACTTTAACATAATCTTTATTTAATTTATTTTAATTTTAATTAATTTAGCTAGTATCTTATGAAATAAATTATCTTCATGCTTAAAGAAGGCTCTTAATGTGGAGTAAAGAACAATGTCAAATATCAAATGGCAATTAATTAACTTCTGGTTAGATATCTGCATTTAGCTCCTACTTTCTCTGAATTTTTTTAACCAAAATGTGCTTGTTCTTATATTTCTCCTTTAACATTTATTTTTAAAGCTTGCTGGTGACATTCCAAATGATATTTTTCTAATCAGATATTTTGATTATAAAAACCGTGATAGGAATTTTAGAAAACCACATGACCTCTCTCTGAGCAGCAACTGGTTATGCTAGCATCCTGAACAATCCTATGTGATGAGAAAGAATTTTGAAAGTAACCCCCAGGAATGCATGACATTCAGGAATAATTTCATTCTTAAGATAATTTCAGGATCAGAACTTTGTTCAAAAATTGAAAATAAAACTACAGGCTAAAACCATAACCTGTTTTAGTGGGTTAAATTTTAAGTCAATTTACTTTTTCTACTATGTAGAGTTGTAATTCATTTACAGTAAACTACACATATTTAAATTGCACAATTTGAAGAATTTGACATATGTATGCACTGTGAAACCATCGCCATAATGAAGATACAAAACATTTCTAAATCCCTGAAAAGTTTCTTCGTGTCCCTGGGCCATCAACTTCCTCTCTTCTTTCCCAACCTATCAACCACTGATTTGCTCTGTCATTATGGAGCAGACTGCATTTCCTAGAAGCTTATATAAATGGAATCAGAGCCTGGAACCAGAGCTGCTTTGGGGGTTAGCCTGTCTGCCTTCACTCAGCGGGATTACTTTGTGATCCATCTGTTGCTGCCTGTATCAAAATGTTGCTTTTTTTGCTGAGTAGTTTTCAATGGAATAAATAGACTATATTTTGTCTACCTATAAGCCTATTAATGGACATCTGGAATGTCTGCAGTGTTTGGCTATTACACATGAAGTTGCTATAAGAACCTGTATATAAGTCTTTTATGGACATAAGCTTCCTTCTCTCTTGTGTGAATACCCAGTAGTGAGTAGATGGGCTGTTTCTTATGGTGAGTGTATGTTTAACTTGTTTAAAAACACTGTCAAAATCTTTCCAAAGTGGTTATTTCTTTCTCACCCACAGTGTACAAGAGGTTCAGAGCTCTGTATCCTTATGTCTATCTTTTTAGCTATTCTACAAGGTGTGTGATGGTATCTGATTGTGACTTCAATTTTCCTTTCTCTGCTGGTTGATGATATTATCTTTTTCTTTATTTTTTTATTTTTTAGAGGGAGGTAGGATTTGTGTATCTTATTTTGTGAAGAAGCTACTTAATTTTTTATTCATTTTATTGGATCATTTGTTTACCAGTTTAAATTTTAATGAAATTGAAGTTAATTATTTTTTCCTTTAGAATTCAGGTGAGTGTGTGTGTCGGTGTGTGTTTGTATTCACCCAAGATTACTTTTTTTTTCATATTCTTCTAGATATTTTAATTTCAGGTTTTATGTTAATATCTGTGATCTATTTCAAAGTCTTAAAAGCATGCTATGAGTAAAGAGTCTAAAACTAATTTGCAGATATTTGAGGAAATGACCTTCTACTTCTCATTGAATTGACTAGATACCTTTATCAAAAATAAATTTACTAGATATGTGTAGTTCAACTTCTAAACTGGTGGTTCTGAATTAGGAGGCAATTTTGCACACATACCCCCACACCCCCTAGGAAATATTTGGCAATGTCTGGAGACATTTTTTGGTTGTAGCTGGTAGCTTAGTCTATAGAGGCCAGGGATGCTGCTGACTCTCCTACAATCCACACAGCAGCCTCTCCACAAAGAGTTATCTGTCCCCAAATGTCAACAGTGCCAAAGCTGAGAAACTATTTTTTAGGCTTTCTCTGAAATTCCATAGATCTACCTTCTCACCAATATCATTCAGTCTTGTTTTTTGTAGCTTTATACTAAATCCTGAAATCAGCTGAGGTAAAACCTCCAACTTTGCTCTGCTTTAAAGAAAATACCTTTGGTTATTCTAAGTTCTTAGTATTTTTATATAAATTTTGGATACAACTTGTCAGTTGTTAAAAGAACAGGGCTGGATTTTGTTTAATTGCATAAGCTATATAAATAAATTGTGGGGGAAATCAAAATCTTGAATACTGAGACTTTACTTTCAGGTACATGATATTTTGTTGGCCTTTTAAAATTTTCCTCAGTAATCTTTTGGTAAAATTTTCAGTATAGAGTTCTTGGACATCATGTATTAGATTTAGTCTTTCTTATTTTATGCCAAGTTTTAAAAAAATCTTGGATAGATGGTTAAAGTTATACATGAACATTAATAGTGAGGACGTGGATATTCCATATATGCCAGTGGATTTAAAAGAAGATGTGTTTGCCTTAATTTCTCTTTAAATCTTTGATTCCAACTCTTCTGACTTCTAGAGAAATGCTCTTCTGCTAAATTTTCTCTGGCTGATGTTTTTCTAGCTGTTTTCCAGATACTGCTTGTTCTCTCAGCAGCTCAAATGCCTTCAGCTTTTTCTTTAGGTTCTTGACCTGTTTGTCTGTCTCAGGGTCTCCAGAAGGTAACTGAGGCTGTTTTTCGTGGTGTGCTCCACGCGGAGCATGAGGCCAAGTCTGGACTCTCTGGCCTCTTCTTGACCTTCAGCTCTCCCAGCCTCATGCATTCTCTCTTTTTCAAGGCTGTTTTGATAGCGGCTTTCTACTTCTTGATTGTGGCCCCTCTCATGAAGTTTAGAATATGATCAGTTTATTTCTTAAAAAGGGCATCTATAAGTGGTGACAGCTTAACCTTCTCCCCTGGGGACTTTCTGGTCAATTGTTGAAACTACTTGGTAAATTATTGTTTTTGCTGGAAATATTCCATCAAAAATGGCTGCAAAGAATCTTGTCATATTTCTGCATTTGATAGCACATTCATATTCATACAAAATAGAGCCAAGTTAATGCCAGATCATGTCCCCAGTGTTAACACGTAACCTGGGAGGACACATGGCTGTTAAAATTCTCTCAGTATCTGGGTACCACGGAAAAGAAGTAGAACCCAAAGTTATGGGTTTAGAAATAAGTTTTTAGTTTGTGTCATCTCACACATCCTTTGTTCCCTCAGATTTCTGAATGCATCTAGAAATACTAATAACGTGTCCATGATGGCTGTTGCAGTCTGCATCGTGACGGCCAGTTGCAGAGTCAAACACAGAATCACACTGCGTAAGCAAGAAACCCAAACAGCTCAGACTTCAGTAGAATTAGTAGGACTAGAATTCTGAACCACCCCATGAAGGAGCTGTTTTTTGGTAATTGCGCTACAGCACTTTCTGCATTTATTGCAACTAATACAGCTCCTCTCCAACCATATCCCCCTGTGGCCCCCTGCCATCGTCCCCAGTGGAAAGCTGTCTTGTCAATATCTGTACTATTACAACACAGCTTTAGCTTTTTTATTCCCTAGCATTGTAATTTTATCAGCCTTAAAGGCACTCTTGTTGGCTAAATTTGCATCAGACAAACCAAATTTGGGTTACTGAAGTAATCTCAAAAATGAAGATATGTCCTCCCTCTCTGGGACAAGGGCAGCCACCTTGTATGGGTTATGATCCAGGTGAGAACTCCAACTAATTGTTTGCAAATTCAATTTATTTACAATTGTATTAAAACTGTTTTCAAGGATGTGAACTTCATTGTTAACATTTCTGACACAAATGTTAACCAACTGAAGGGGTTCACTGCTTGGGGTGCTCTATTCAAGAACAAGGCATTGGTTGTCCCAGGGTAGTTTTACTTACTTGCAGCAAGTAGAGGAGGCAGAGGATTCATATCCAAAGCTCTGCCTCCCTGAAGTGAAGCTTAGTCATTGCTTATATACACTATTTGATCAATTAATGTTGATTTCTTCTTTGCAGCTGGCTACTTTCTTAGTAAGAATGGGCCAGACTTTCAGACCCTTGTCTTATCTAACACAAATAGTTACATTTTCTGACCAGGATGGATAACAATTTTGCATTTTTTTCCTACATGAGGACTTTAAACATGTCCAGGTTTTCACACAACAAAGTTGGTGCTTGGGTATCCCTGCTCTGCTCTGCTAGTTTTACAACAGATAGAAAGTATGTAACATTTTGTAGGGGTCAAAGAAAATAAGAGAAAAACATTTACTATATATTTTCATTGCCCTTTGGATGGCTCCTGACTCATAAGGTAGTTTGACAAAAATCTGTCATTTAAAAATTTTAAATTGTGTTTACTGTGAGATAACTGTAGACTCACTTACACATAACAAATAATACAAAGAGACCTGGGTGCCATTTACCCAGTTTACTGCAGTGATAACTTACTGTGAACTACAGTGAAGTGTCACTCAGGATGTTTGCATGGACACAGTCAAGAAACAGAACATCTCCGTCACAAGGGTCCCTCTGATCCTCTTTGAAGGCCACACCACTCCCCCTCCCTCCTGGCAAACATTAGCCTATTCTCCATTTCTGTAATTTTGTCATTTCAAGAATCATACAATATATAACTTTTGGGGATTGGCTTTTTATTTCATTCAGCATAAAATAATGATGGTTCTTCCAAGTTGTTGCATATATCAGTTGTTTTTTCTTTTGATTGTTGACTAGTATTCTATGGTATAAAAGGGCCACAATTTAACCTTTCACCCATTGAAGGATGTCTGGTTTGTGTCCAGTTTTTGGCTACTATGAATAAAGCTTCTATAAATATTTGTGTAAACATAAGTTTTAATTTCTTTGTCTTAAATATCTGGAAGTGCAATTGCAAGTTTGGATGGTAGTTACACATTTAGGTTTTAAAGAAACTACCAAACTATTCCCAGAGTGGTTGTATCATTTTACATGAAATTTGTCATATTACTACAAGAATAGGAGAGAAGTGTTTCTGGCAACTTAATGAGTGATGGTTTCCTTCATGAAAATGGGAGATCCAAAAAAAGATGCAGGTTTGATGAAGTTGAAATCACAAGTTTTGTTTTGAATATTACCAAAAAAATGGACCCATCGGGGGGTGCCCAGATGCTATTACCGAAACAATGAACTCCCCCTTCCCCGGGGTCCCTCGGTTGTAAGTCCTTTGCCCACTGCCCTTGGAATTATGGCTCTGAATGGCAGAGTTTAGTGAAAAGGAAAGAAACTATTTATTTAAAAGTTATACAGGTTTGGTTAATGGCTAAATGTCACCCTTAAATCTCAAAATCCCTTTAAAACAACCACCAGCACACATATAGTTCTGTCTCTCCCCTTTGCCCAGTCAGGCCAGTCAGGCCAGTCAGTGGTGCCGTCCTTCAGAAGAAAAAGAACAGAAGTCTGGGGCTCGGCTAGGCAGGCCTCTTGAGGTTTCCAGCACCATCCACTGCATCGCCGCGATCTCCAGCTCTTAATCCATAACCATGAGGCACCTTCTCATGGCCCACTAGCAAGAGTCCTTTCTTCCTTCTTTCTTCCTGAGTGGCATTCCCATTGTTTCCCAGAGTCGGTGTCCCTTTTTCTCTCCCAAAGGCCCCTGTCTCTCCTCCTCCCTTTCCCAGTTACGTTCTGTATTAAGTCTTTCAAACCTTCCTGGTTAGCCTTGTTGAGATGCAAAATAACTGTCTTTGCATATGAGGTCTGAAGCTATCCTGTTATTGGCATGCAAAATGACTCTCAATGGCCCTGCTCAAGGCTCCCATTCCCCATGGTGGCCTGTCTTGGAGTGGGGAGAATGCTTTTCTTGGACACCCCAATTTCTGGACCCCGTTACAAATACCCTTTGTGGGGGGCCCTGGCTGTGCCCTGTTACATGAACACAATGAGTCTGAGATGCCAAAAATGGAAATACAAGTGGAGGTGGCCAGCTAGCATTTGGATAACCATCCTTGCCTAGCAGTGAGACTGGCAGGAGATACAGCTTGAATTTATGTGGCCTAAAGTCGTATTTGAAGCCATGAGAAGACATGATAGTGGATTGATAAGAATATAAGGACAAAGAAGAACCCTAAACAAACAAAATAGAATAAACTTGTAGATACAGAGAATGGACTGACAACTGTCAACGGAGAGGGCGTTGAGGGGCTGGGTGAAGCAAAACAAACAAACAAACAAACAAACAAAACAAATCTCTTAGACAGACAACAGTATGGTGATTACCAGAGGGGAAGGGGTGGGGGTGAGGGAGGTAAAAGAGAGTATAGGAGGGATAAATGCTGTTGGAAGGAGACTTGACTTTAAGTGGTAAACAAAATCACAGATGATGTTTTATGGACTTGTTCACCTGAAACCTGTATAGTTTTATTAACCAACGCCACCCCAATAAATCCAATAAAAATTTTTTAGAAGTTCTGGTCTCACAGGTCCTTAGAAATAAAAGTAAATTCAAACTAAAAAATAATACATCAAGTGAGGAAGAAACTGGGAAAGAGACTGTGAGGTGAATATCAGACAAATTAAAGACATGCAGCAGGTGCTGGTATCAATGCAGCCAAGACACACTATGTCTTCAGGAATTGCTCCCGATGGATGGACCACTTTTATGTGTTCAGTTTTGGTGGACTGGCAGCAACAGATACCATGTTTAAAAATGGATGTGACTGAGACAATATAGAGAGCACTGTGGTCTTTGACTCAAGAGGAAATACATTGTGGGGAGGCAAACATGACTGCTCCCAGGAAGGGGGACCATCTTCCCAAGAGCTCACATTTTCCTTGTCAGGACAGTTGGCAAGGCAGCTAAGGGCTTCTTCAGAGAGGGTGGGAATCTAAAAGTGGCTGCTTACATATGAACTCCCAGACTTTTAATGTTCATGATTTAATTCTTTAAAATTTTGCCAAAGGCATTCATAGTACCTTAAAAAGAGGGTAGTTTATTTCAAACAAAGTGTTAAGTTTAGGTATTAATAATGTTGAATCCCCACATTAAATATTAAATAATAATTTACTGATCATAATTTAAGGAACTAGTACTGAACAACTGTTGAAATACACCACTTAAAATTGCTTACAGCTCACTTTTTCAAGAATCTCTAAAAGCCATAAAAGCAACATATGCTCAAAAGCAACATTGAGTTTTTAATGTCTCAATAATTTTTAAACACTCTTTGTTTACATAGAATGATATTTATTATTTTGACTTTTGTTTTTTCACTCAAACTACTCATGAAATGTTCAGTGAAATAATATTTATGATCTGAATATAATTGTATCCCTTTAATTCTGAAAGAATTCTGTGGGTTTTTATAGAATGTGTTATAAAATGAATGACAAGATAATTGTTTGATCAGCATATGGATGGTAATTACTAGAAAAATGAGGTTGACATAAGAAACTCATTAAAATATATTGGACAATGGGATCCAGAAAAAAAGGAATTACAACAGCAAAAGAGCAGTATCTAATTAACACTAGAAAACAAGAAGGAGGCTAAATTAAAAAAAAATTTACCTAGAATATGAACTAAAAATAATACTTATTTTTAAGTCCACCAGGAAGGTCCTCCTTCCCTACCTGGTTGATTATAAGCCAACCTATCCCAAACCTTAGTATTTACAAGGCTTTTATAGAAAATGAGAAAATAGTAAAGTTAATGTCCCTTAACAGCAATTTCATTTGCACCAGTTTTAGTTGGAGTATGACAAATCCATTCAATACACTCAACCTTTACCAAAAAATGATTTAAAATGGACGATTACATGGGTACAGTAATTGAACTTTCTCCCTTAGCTGTGAGGAAATCATGTCTTTAGTAATAAAGACTCTTTAAAACAACTGAATTTTAATACAGTGAATGACCTCACAAGCTGACTGTTAAATTCTCATTTAAATTTTTCATTTTTCTCGTGTTCATACCTGTCATTTGGAGTCTCTTTAATCCAATCTCTTTAATTTCTTTCCCTTGATGTCTCTAACTCTACCACTTTCCCACTGGAAGACAGGCTTGTTCTTTCTGTCCTAAAGGACACATTATCCTAGTAGGTTAACTCTGTCACATAAATTTTGTTTTTTCAGTTTGCGTGTGCCACAGGCATTTGATGCTAACACATGCAGTGTAGAGTTCTTTAGTTTTAAAAGTATGCAGTTGCTGACTCCATGTTTTGATCTGTGTAGAGCCATGTGGCTTTTCTAACCTTAGGTAATATAAGAGATCTTGGACAATTAAGGATATGCAAAGGCTGTTAAGGAGCTATAGAGAAATTACAGAATACCCTAACAGAGTTTAACACTGCCCTCACAGCCTAAAATATTTACATCTCCATTCATTTGGATGCATCAGGCAAGAGAGCCAAATTGTTAACAAAATTGCATACCAAACATTTTGCTTGTGAAACTAAAATATTCTTCCTACTTTTAGAATTCTCCTGACATATTATTCATGTACACTTTAAATGCACAGATGGGGAGTGAAGGCACAACTGAACTGGGGTATTTTAGAGAATCCAGCCTCCTAAAATCTTCCCTGAATAAGCAAATAGAATTCTACTTAATATGTTGAAATTTCTTTGTTTAATTAAAATGGTAAAGTACTTGACTTCAAAGAGCCTAGGAAACCCAATCAATTTTTTTGAGTTTTTATCTGTTTTACTTTAGTTTAGTCATAACTTCTGTAATTTTTAGTATAGGAAATGGCATAGATTTTAGATTGTGAGAAAGTAAATAGCTTTACTAAAATATGAAGTATACATATATCAGCTTATTTAATTTGGCTGCGTAATTTGGCCAAAAATGTTACAGGGTGTCCAATTTAGAGTATTTTATACTTTATTTTTCTATTCTATGAATGGGTAAAGATTTCTATCTTTTCTATACAACCAACTTAGACATTTACATGACTAAACTTTAGCATATTTTATGTATTTTGTCCTGTCCATATTTATGCCCAGATACCAACACAACAGTTAAGCGGTTCGAAAACCAGCCATAATATATTCTTGTGAATAAAATTACATAAATGTAAT
This sequence comes from Pteronotus mesoamericanus, assembly GCF_021234165.1. Taxonomy (NCBI): domain Eukaryota; kingdom Metazoa; phylum Chordata; class Mammalia; order Chiroptera; family Mormoopidae; genus Pteronotus; species Pteronotus mesoamericanus. The sequence continues at coordinate 32,007,624 of NW_026555060.1, forward strand.
ATGAAGTTGATAGTCATTTTACTAGTATAACTATATTATAAGAAATCCCTTAATTTCCAAACTATATAAAAGCTATTAGACAGAGAAAATAGTTATTATGAATGTGCTTTCTGTTTTATTTAAAATTCTCAAAGCTGTAAAGATAGGTAGAAAGGCCAATACCCTTAGTGTATTCATTTAGTGACATTGTTTTCAGAGTACAATAAGTAAAATATTTTCAGAATGCAACTCCATGGATTATCGGTCTCTGGTGTAAAATAGATGCCATGTGTTTTTATAAACTTGTTATATAATTACTCATCAGTAATTGTTCCTTAATCATTCTTCTACATCTTTATGATTTTTGAGAAAGAATACACTGTTCACATGAATTTTGGAAACTACATGCATATTACAACTGCCTAGCAGTGTTAAAACACAACAGATTGTGTTACTTCCCTTACACAATAACCAATATCATTCATACTTTGGTAAATAAAGCAACTTATGGGTTCAAAGCATTTTGCAATTAGAATATGGCTAGTTAACTTTGAAGAAATTGTTTTTAACATCATTGTGACATATTAATTTTAAATAACTTAGAAGCATTTTGAACTTCAAGCATGTGGTGTAGGAGGGTTCAAGGGACAATACCTTTTAAAAAGTCAACATAGTCAACTAACAACAGTTTTAGAGATACCTGCTTTGAGGTTCTTTGTGCATTTCCAAAGGGAACATTCCTTTCAGAACATGAACCTTTGACATGGCTCTAAACCTGTGGTCTCCAACTTTGCCTAAAGTGAAAATACTCGCTGTAACCTGTCTTTGGTTCTCAGGTGAAGTGAACTGATGATTGGTTTTAGCAGAGAATGGCTCAGAGGTAAACAGCTGCCCACAGGCAAATGCATCCATAAAAGCTTTCCAAAAGTGACAACCAGAAGCTAAGCAGAAAGAACCAGACACCCTGGGAAATAATCAGGTAGGCACAACTATCCTTGCCCCAACCTTGCCTGCCCTCCCTCAAGATGAGAGGCTTATAAACTGAGCAAGAGAAAGTGATCTGGAGGAATAATAGAATTTTCCATCACTGTGGAGTCAGCTGAGGAATTTCTACTTTTACAATCTTTAAGTCTCATCTCCACATCAAATTTTATTAACTGTCAACCCAGCCTCCAGAATTCTCCTGTTGAAAAAAGAGTCATAATTCTATCAATTAAGCAAAAGAAATATGTTTATTTTTATCAGATTATAAGATTTTTTAAGCTCTGATTTCTGTATACACTCTAAATCTCTAAATTCTTTAAACTTGAAAGAATTTCCCTGTCAATAAAGTAAGTTCAGAGGTTATTTTCTAGTATTCCAGCTGCTCTGTACAATAAGGTTAATGTAGAACATTCTTCATTTTTTTTCTTTCCGCACTGGAAAAATAATGGTCCACAATTTGCCTTGAACTACAAGTCTCTTCTAGGCTGTTTCTGGAAATTTCATTGTAAAAATGAGAAAGTGAAAGTTGGGAGATAGAAATTTCCAGTAAGTCAGTGGTTTCAAACCATGAGTTAGATATTCTCACAACTAATCATACAATGTTATATAAAAGAAAGTAAATAACACACCAGTATGATCTAGTTGTTCAGAGGCTGTGCTAGGTATGGTTTGGAAAAAATGCTTTTTAATCACTAGCTATAGATTCTGCTCTTCCAGTATGTCAGAATGAGGAAAATTAGCCAGAATATTAAAATAAATATTTAATTATGCAAATATCTTTTATCACATTTTAAAATATCAGGCCCATTGTAATATACTAATATTCTAAAATACTATTATGAAGCTTGGCCAAATACCTTTCATTGTCATTAAAATGATAAGAAAACAAACCTGACATTTATCATGTTATAATCTCATTTTTTAAGGCAAAACAAGAATTAATAGGTTTTGAGCATGGCCTTAAATTATTTTAGGATCTATGTACCTCTTTCCCAGAGCCTTTCTATCAAAAGAAAGAAAGGAATGTTAGGCCCCTAGAACCTCTTTGTCAGGAGACTGCATGAGCTTCTATTTTAGGTTCTTAATAGAGGGCAGGGAAAAATTGTCTTTTGGTGCCTCATTAAGCCAAGAGAGTGTCAGTTGGATGTCATCTTTATACTTGCCTCAAATTAAATAGGAGAGTTGTGAATGACTGAGCAGTGTGATTAACGATGTTAAATGGGGCCAGGTGTCCCTGCCCCAGCACACACTTTATGTGGGCAATCATGGTCCTCTCCACAGAGCTGAGCCCTGTGCCCATCTCTCTGACTGAGGGAGCATGCCAGGTTGCGGGTGGGGCAAGGGGCAGTGCTTCTGAGCAGAGGAGAGAACACAGTAGGAATGGCACCTGAAAGTTACTAAATCTGCCTTATAAAGGAACCATTGAACAAACCAAAGAAGTGAGTCTCTGTTCCTTGGTATCCTGGAATGTCCTCAAAGAAACTCCTAGGTAGTTGGTGAGGAGGATTCCTAATTTTGCCACATGTTAAAATAGTGAACCTATAAACCCATTTGAAGTCTTGGATTATTATGTTGTTACAATGAACTATTGATTTGCTAAATAGACAAAGAACACTAATGCTGACACACAGAGCACCTCTTAGGTAGCTCCTCCATATGAACAAACAAAGCTTGTACCATCCTGTTTCCTAAGTTATTTTGCTTTTATCTCATAAAGTAATAATCATTCACTCTATACATAACCAAACATCAAACAGCATTATCATCTCTGAGCCTTAGATATTCAAAGGGCAAAATATTGATACTGGGGATAAAGAAATAGGGTTTATTCTGAGAAAATTATTGGAAATATTAAATTCCTTCCCAAATCTTATTTATAATGATATTTCTAGCTAATTTCATCCTGGTATAACTGTTCTTATCATTATTACCACTTGGCACTTTTAACCTAGGTGGATTTATTTTATTTCTAACAACAATTATTATTCACATGTGCATTCATAGTGAAATTCACCCTAATGGGATTCATAAATTTATGTAGGATGTTCTCAAGTCTTCAGGCAAGAACTTAATAATTATTTCATTTCCTACTTTTAAAAATGAAATTCATGTGAAGTTCATAATGTAATTAGTATAATGCCAGAAAGATCTCAGAAATTACTGCAGTCTTTTGAAAAGTAGGAAATCACTTCTTTTGAAGAATGGGTTAAAATGTGGCAAAAAATAAAACACTCATCCAGCTTTAAATTCCACTCAAAACTCACAAACCCTGGAGCCTCAACCTTAAATAATGATTTTATTACTTTACTTAAATCATTTTTATCTTTTCTTCAATAATTTTTTGTATTATTTTTTAATTCCATAAATCATAGAAAATAACTCCAGATCTGTAAGCCTAAGGTGGTAATTTTAAAACTAGTAAAATTTCTAAAAATTACACATTTTCTTTTTTACTTGTTATTGTTCTTTGGACAACAAAGGCAATGAGGGCACATTAGAGATCATCTAGTTCAATTTTCTTTAGAGATGAATCTGTGCCCAGAGAGATAAAGCAAATCACCCAAAATAAAATGGATACTTAGCAGAGAAAAGTAGACCACCAGGCCTTCCAGTCTAAAGTAAGGCCTTCAGCCCAGTCAATATTCTCATCTATTCCCAAACCTAATTTAACTTAACTTTATGGATCTTTAATCTGAAAACAAACAAACCTACAGGGTTTTTCTCTCTATGTAAATGCAAAGGTTAAAAAAAGGCAATTTCTCTGTTAATAAATAGGCCTTCATTTATCTTGAAGCAATGGGACATTACCAGCACCCCGAGCCCTAGGAGAGTCACCACCACCCAAAGGAAACACTCTCTGGCTCCTGTCACCATTGGTTTATACTGGCTGTTTTTCAATTTACATAAAAATTGAATAATATGGTGAAAAAAAAAACGCCCTCTGAGTTAGAAAATGTAATAATTAGGCAGAATTTGTTTTGGACATGCTCATGACTCCTTGGTGAGGCTCCTCGTCCTTTCTCTGTAATGCCTGTTCTTATATTCGCTGAAATGTGAGGCAGATCACTCAAAAGGACTTAAGGTGTGTGCCTGTCAAGAGCATTTGGAATTCTGAGGACACAATCTTCTTTAATGAATGCTTCCATAGGGACGGAATGCCAGGTAGTCACATCTGCAATTTTAGATGAAGAAGCCTCCCTGTAGCTTTTTCCATGAGGCCATGTATATTTATTCCTATGCTTATTTATATTCCATCTTGTTTCAAAAAGGATTTGTGGCTATACCACACCCCACAGGGGCCAGCGTTTCTGCCAGATTTAGGCAAGGCTTCTACAGTATTTAGACTCTTAAGTACAGCATGAACTGTGGGGCATTTAGATATTTTTAGTCATTAAGTACTACAAAGAGCTACAGGACTGTCCCTAAAGCATAAAAACAGAGGAAAAAAATGAATTAGTTATGAAAATCTCAAGCAAAAAAAAGTGTAGTTAAATAAAAATAACTACAAAGACAGCAAGTAAGAAAAGTGGCTAAGTATCCAAAGAGCTGTACATTTTTTAAAAAAATGAGGTTTTGCTTGTACATAAACCAATTCAGAACCATGTAAAGTCTAATAAACTCCTTTATATTAATAAGTAGCAACATTTTGTCTCTCTTAGTAAAGTGTTAATGCAATGCAAATGTATTTCTCTATCTTAAATAAATGTACTCCTCTTGACTATAAATTAATAGAAATAGATCCAATTATAGAGTTTAAAATGCTCTCTTTTTTAAAAACCAACTTCTAAATTATGTAAATATTAAAATGTAGAGAGAAAACAGAATACATTATTGAGTCAATATCTTACCATAAACATCTCAAATTAATTATTAACTTCCTACAATCAACTAATTTATTTTGATATATTAAAACATAAAGGGTTCCACATAAATTATTTTTTAATTACATCAATTTCATCTGTAATGCTGAATATTTTCCATTGAGCTTTAATTAGAGCTATTTGTATATGTTCATGTATAGCTACTTATGCTATATAAAATACCATATATTAGGTTTTTTTTCTGGAACAACTGTCATGAAGGAGAAAAAAAGTAATCAGAAGTCATGAAGTAGAATAAAAATGGTATACTTCAACAGTGTTAGGATGGGAGTAGGTAATAAGTTGTTTGGAAATTATTTTACCTTCCCTTCAGCCAATGTTTTGTTACACAGATCAATGATCTTAGTGTTATTGCCTGCAACAGTGCTTACCAAAATTTCAATATGCATAACTGTTGGCACTGAAATGCTTGTATCAGAGTTGGCTTCCAGTGAAACCCAACCTAAAATATTCTCTAAGGTGCAAAAAGAGACACACTTTACAAAGGGATACACTGAATGTCCAGTGTTCCCTATTCACAATGAGTCATTGGTTGCATGTGTAGTGAGTCCTGTATCTCTGGCCTAGTAATCTTTATGGAAAGAGAGAAGAATGTGAAATAAGTTGTCTGAAGACCTGTGTTCTAATGCCTGTTACCCCCACGTGTTAGCTTCATGACCTTAACAAGTCATTTGCCTTCTCTTGAATGTAGCTTCCACATCTATAAACATGGGAATGACTTTCAAGATTCCTTCCCAGAGCTAATATGAATGTGAAATCACTCTTGAAATAGAGGATGGAGACATTATTCCTAGGGACCCACAAGAGAGGGAGGACATGGCAGGAACAAAAGCAAGGATCCTCCAAGGCTGACATCTGCCTTCCTTCTCTACTAACATTTGATCCACTCCCTCAGAAGGAAAGATGTTTTATGAAATGTTTGTTTTGTGTTTCTTTGATTTTTATGTTCAATAATAGGTCATTTTCATATACTCATTGATGAATAAAATTCCATGGGAATTCAGTATTTGGGGTGAATTTTCCTTTTACCTAGTCAAACCTTGTTTCTTAAAAATATTAATCCATTTTCTGAAGTTATCTCACCTGACATTAAACAGATGTGAATTTAGTAAAGGTAAGCTGTCTATTCCAATTATAACAAATTTCAGAGTTCTCTCTCTGAACTTACAATTTCCAGAAGATTCAGAAGACTAAAAAACATTTAGAAACAATGGCCACTCTCAGATACACAGACAAAACAAACACTCAGATTATTTTGTGTCCCTGCAGTGATCTTCAGAGGTTTTATTTTCTTTTATCAGCTTTGTTCTAATGTGGAGGGAAGTGTGAGGACTGGCAAAGAAAGTAATAAATCACACAGAGTTGTCATTTTTCTATTGGATCTATTATCATTTATATTTAATGCAGCCCATGCTTGACTTTTAAGTTTTTTTTTAATAAAGAGGCACAGCTTTTGCATTTTCAATGACATCTGCAAAATGCACTATGTGCAAGAGTTTTGCTCATTCTTTGTCTGTGTTGATCAAGCAGATGTTTGAATTGTTGAACAACATTGAGCAGCAGCTGCAGTAGTTTGTGCCTTCACTCCTCTGCCAAACATGTGGAACAAAGGGGGTCCCCATCAGACACTGCATTCACCTCTTCACTGGAGCAGAATGAGTTATACAGTTTTGGGCAAAATATCTACTAAAGCCAAAATGTATTACCCAGTGGATATCCCTTTCCCCCTTTTTTTTGGAGCAGAAATATCCTTGATCAAAGAATGATTTAGGATTACTATTAGCCAGAAAAGAGTCTGAGGAATTGATATTGAATTTTTATAGCCTTTCCTTAATACCTGATTATGATTTATTTGTTTTCTGGGGTTCTTTTTCTTTTGTTTTCTTAGAAAATTTTACTAAACTGTTTACATATTTTCAAGAATTCATAGGTTTTGTCACTTCAGGTTTCAGACCAGCAGGTAATATGTTTACATTTAACATGGAGATATTTGATTACATAACATCAATTTAAGAAATTTTCATTGTGAAATATGATTTCGTATCATGTAAGGTAGTTTTCAGCCTATATGCCAGGCTTCTTCTTCTTCTTCTTTTTTTATTTTTGCTTTTACCCTTGCACTATAGCAGTTCTGTGACTAGGATAGAGTTATCAAAAATCAAGGTCAGAAAACCAATGGTCTCTCTTGGGTATAAACATAACATGGTTCTTATTTGCAATTCAAAGTACTGAGAGAATTTAAAAGATTAACATGTAAATTAAAATGTTAATCCACTGATGCCTCAAATTCCATCAGCTTTAGATAAAACTATCTGCTACTCAGAAATCAAAACACTGTTTACTTAATCCATATCAGAGTTCTCTGCCTTCATTTCTGAAGTAATGGATGTTCATTTCCCACTTATGTTCTGTTGCAAAGATTTCACTCTTTCTGACTCATCGGATCCTGCCCAGACCTCATGGCCATTCTCAGGTCTCACCCCTTCCTTAAAGTCCTCTAGACTCCAGGTGATAGTCATATTTGCCACTTCATTGTTGTGATCACTCATCTAGAAAGTTGTAATTATTCTAGAATGGCAGCTTTGTTGTTTTACATTTTCTTTTCTACACTATCACCCATTGGCATCCTAGCTTCCAGAGTTCAGTCACTGTGGCTTACAAATTATATTTTGTTTAACAAAACTTACTACAGAGTTCCATTTATTAGTAAATACTCAAAATATTTGTTGCTTACTTTTAATTTTTTTGAGCTCTCCTCTGCTGCTGGTGAGTATCTAAAATAGTTCATCTCCCTTGGAAAACAGTTGGCAGTTTCTTAGAACTTATACATAAATCTAACATATGACCAAACCATTCCATTCCTAGGCATTTACCCAGGAGAAATGAAAGCATATGTCCATACTAAGACTTCTAATTTTAAGTTAAAAGAAAAACCATGTTATATTCCATTGTATATATTTACCATATCTTTTTTATCCTGTTATCTATTGATGGGCACTTGGTTTGCTTTCATAGCTTGGCTATTGTAAATATTGCTGCAATGAAAATAGGGGTGCATCTATTCTTTCAAATTAGTGGTTTGGATTTCTTTGGGTATATACCCAGAAGTAGTATTGCTGGGTCATAAGGCAATTCCATTTTTAAATTTTTGAGGACTCTCCATACTGTTTTCCATAGTGGATGAACCCATTTCCAACCCCACCAACAGTATGTGAGGGCTCCCTTTCTCCATACCCTTGCCAAAACTTGTTTGTTGATTTACTGATGATAGCTTTCCTCACAGGTGTGAGTGATACCACACAGCAGTTTTAATTTGCATTTCTCTGATGTTTAGTGATGTAGAACATCTTTGGATATATCTATTGACCATTTGCATGCCCTCTTGGAGACCACCTGGCCATAAAAAAGAATGAAATCTTACCATTTGAGATAGCATGGATTGACCAGAGAGCATTATGCTAAGTGAAATAAGCCAGACATATAAATTCAAATACCATATGACTTTATATGTGGAATTGAATGAACAAAAATAAGCTAATAAACAAAACAGAAACACACTCATAGATACCAGAGAATAGACTTATGATTACCAGAGGGGAGGGGAGGTTGGGGGATGGGTGAAAAAGGTGAAGGGATTAGAAATACTAATTGGTAATTAAAAAATAGCCATGGGAATGTAAAGTAAAACACAGAGAATATAATCAAACAATATTGTAATAACTATGTATGGTACCAGGTGGGTGCCTGAAATAGCAGGGGGAATACTTTGTATAGTAGATGATTGTTTAACCAGTATGCTGTACCTCTGAAACTAATACAAAATAATGCTTAATGCAAACTATAATTAAAAAATAAAATTAGAAAATAAACCAGTATAGAGAGTTCAGGTTGAAAGAAAATAAACCATGCTTAATCTATAGAAACCAATGTCTCAAAGAGTCATGAAAGATTCATAATATAGACCAGTCCCTCAAATTTAAAATTAGGTAACAGAGAACAACTTAAGATCTACATATTAGAGAATCAAGATGGTGGAGGAGTGAGTAGAAGTCACACCGACCTCCTCCCAGGACCAATCTGGAATTACAACTAAATCATGGGGAAATCTCCTGGAACAAACAACTGAACAATAGTGAGAGAGGAGTCTTATAATCTTGGACAGACAGAAGAATCAGCTTTAGCACAACCTAACTGGTAAGGAGTGTGGTAGAGTCTTGAGAAGGTGGGCGGGGTGCCTACAGGCAGCAGCACCAGAAGGATATTGAAACAGCCAGTTGGATCCCCCGAGAAGAGCAGGGTCTAAACCATAAGTGGGGATCTCAAGCCTACAGCACCAGAGACCAAAAAGTATACAGATAACAGCCAGCTGTGAAAAGCGGCAGTGTTGCTGTCTGCCAGAGACAGACAGCTAGAGATGCAAACAGCTGTTTAAAGGGCCAATGCATAAATTTTTATTTGCAGCCACTTACCCCGGTCTCCGACAAAGGTGAGGGCAGGTTGGGCTAGAGATGGCTGAGGAGAGACTGGGGAAGGAGGCTTTGGGGAGAGAACAAAGAGAGTAGACACTGGGATCTGGGTGCTGACTCACCCCCTATAAAGTAACAGCCATCTGGCTCAGGCAGACCACTTCCCTGAGGGGCAACTGTGTGAGAAGACACAAAAGCCCTGCACACAGGAGAGATTCGGCCCTGGCCCAGTAGTGCTAAAGCCTGACTGCTGAGTACAGAGTGGCAGCTACAGATAGTAGGTCCCTGGCTAGAAGGGGCACAGAGTGGTCTACAGATACTTGAGGAGAGACTGGAGATAGAGGTTTTGGGGAGATAATGGAGAGAGTAGCTGGTGTGATCCCAGTGTTGACTCCTCCCTGATATGGCAGCAGCCATCTGGCTCAGGCAGACTACTCCTCTGAGTGGCAGCACCATGAGAGGACCCAATAACCCTGCCCCCAGGAAGGACTCTGCTCTGCCCTGTGGTGTCTAAGATGGCCTACTGAGTGTAGAGTGACTGGATTAACAGTTGAAGGAGATAGCCAGAGACAGTAGATTCCTGGAAGTCTCGAACAGATTGCCTAAGGTCAGACAGGGGCAATATCTGACATCATCAGAAGCAGATCCAGAAGAAAAAACAGCAGTCTTCTACCATAAAAGTTCATACCAAAAATTCAGGAAATCAAGACAGATCAATTTAAGAAGCAGAAGCAAAAAAAGAGTCTCACAAATAATGGTAAAACAAAGAAACACTCCCCACTTGAAGGGAAAGGAGCAATCCCCACAAAGAGAACTAAATCAAATAGAGGCAAGTGAACTGTCAGATACTGAGTTCAAAACAATGGTTCTAAGGCAGCTCAGTGAGTTCAGTGAGCTCAGAGAGAATTACAAAACACTACAGGGAAACTACGAGGAACTTACTGCAAAATCTATTAGCATGAAAAAGGAAATAGAAGCTACCAATAAGACACAAGAGGAAATGAAGAATACAATTTCTGAGTTGGAGAACACAGATGAAGGAATCAAAAGCAGGCTAAATGAAGCAGAGGACTGAATCAGGGAGCTAGAGGATAAGGTAGAAACAAGCTCCCAGAAAGAGCAAGAAATGGAAAAAAGACTCAAAAAGAATGAAGAGGCATTTAGGGAAATGCAGGGCAACCTGAAATGTAATAGTATCCATATAATAGGGATACCAGAAGGAGAAGAGGGTGAGGAAGGGATAGAGAACCTGTTTGAAAAAGTTATGATGGAAAACTTCCTTAATTTGAGGAGAGAAAAAAATCACACAAATCCAGGAAACACAGAGGGTCCCATTCAAGAGGAACCCAGTGAGGCCCACTCCAAGACATATCATCATTAAAATGGCAAATATCAAAGATAAACAGAGAATCTTAAAGGAAGTAAGGGAGAAAGAGGTAGTAACATATAAGGGAGCCCTGGTACAGCTAGCAGCTGATTTCTCAACAGAAGCACTACAAGCCAGAAGGGAATGGCAAGAAATATTCCAAGTCATGAAAAGCAAAGGCCTGCAACCAAGATTTCTGTACCCAGCAAGGCTCTCAATTAAAATGAAAGGTGAAAAGAGGAGTTTCCCAGACAAAAGAACACTAAAAGAATACACCTCCATCAAACCAGCATTGCAAAATATGCTAAAGGGACTGCTTTAAGATGAAGAAAAAGAGTCTATGAATACCCACTTCCTTTCACAGTCACCAATACTTGATATTACCAATATTTTTAATATTAATTAATCTGATTGTGACAAAGATGTGTTATTTTAATTGTTTCTTTATTATTTGTTGAAATGAAACCTGTTTTGTATATTTATTGCCTATTTCTATTATTTTTAAAAAGCTTGAAATGACTTTTTGCTATTCTTTATCCATTTTTTGATTAAATGTTTGTAGAATTTTTTCCCTAAAAAACCCCTCAAAACTTTTAACCCTTTTTAGGTGTTTTGCAAATACTTTCCTATTTTGTTACTTGTCCTTTAACTTTTTAAAATATGTATATCACTATGTAGTATTAAATGTTTAAGATAGTCATATTGTCAATATTTTACTTTATTGCTTCTGGGTTTGAATATTTTACTTCAGGGTAAGAAAAATATTATTTTGAATTTTCTCCTCAAACTACTTAGATTATACATAATGATTTTTAAGTCACCTGAATATTTTGTGTATAATGTGTGAAATAGGGCTCTATACTTGTTTTATTTCAGGTAATAGTGGTCCATACACCTTATTTGTTGAATAAGCCTTATTTTCTCCATTGATTTGAAATATCAACTTAATCATATATTACATTGTTAGCCAGACATATATGTTTATAGAATTCTCATTTTATTTCAATGATCTGCTTGATTATTTCTGTGCTGATGTCATGTTGTTCGAATTGATGAGACTTTATAACGGATTTAAATTTTTTAATAGCTTATAATAGATTTTGACATCAAAAATAAATAAATAAAATCAATTTGCATTTAAAAAAAGAAAGAAGGAACTCCTACCTTTTGTGACAACATTGATGGAATAGGAGAATATTATGCTAAGTGAAATAAGCCAGTCAGTAAAAGACAAATACCTTGTGATCTCACCTATAAGTGGAATCTAATCAACAAAATAAACTAATGAACAAAATAAACCACAGGCATGGAAACATGGAGCAGACTGAAAATGACCAGCGGGGATAGGGAAGAAGGACAATGGTGCAAAGAAGGAGAAGGGACTAAACAGAGAACATGTATGAATGACCCATGGACATGGACAACAGAGTGGGCATCGACTGTGGGAAAGGGGGGAGAGGTGTGATGGGTGCAGGAGGGCAAAGGGGGAAACATTGTGGCAACTGTAATAGAATAAACATAATTTAAAAATAAAAATATAAAAAAAGATTTTCTGCATTTTCATCACTTATTCTCAAATGTGATGGAGATCAAGATGGTGTAAATGGAAGAAGTGACCCAGAAACATAGGGAAAAGTTAAAAGACCCTATTCATCACTAAGAAATAAATTTGAGTAATAAATATGTTAATAAACATACAAAGAAACAAAATAATTCTGATACAAATATGCTAAACACATAGTATTATTCCACTGAGTTGTCCTAAAATATTCACAGTTAGTTTTTGGATATATTTCAAAGGGGCTTTATGCTGTGGTAGAGTAAGAATTAGATTGCAAAATGAGATCTGGGTTTTAGGTCCAGGTGTGTGACTTTGGGCAAGTCACTTGGCCTACCTGATATTAGGTTTGATATTGAGCCCTACAGCATCTTCTGCTCTAAAATATCCATTTTTCAATGAGCTAGTTCTCTCATTTATAAAACCTACCATTTTGGATATTATTTTTCTAAGGAGTGAATGTTTTCTCTTTCCCTCCTCTTCCTCCTTCTTCTTTAGATTTTATTTATTTAATTGTAGAGAGAGGGGCAGGGAGAGAGAGAGAGGGAGAGAAGCATTGATTGGTTGTTTCTTGTATGTCCCTCGACCAGGAATCGAGCCAGAGACCCTTCACCCTGTGGGACGATGCCCATCCAACTGAGCTATACTGGTCAGGATGAGGTGTAGTTTCCATATCATTGTAACATCATTGCTCCCACCAAATTAAGGAAAATCAGAGTTGTCATTGATATATGGAATGGTCATTTAAAGATACACTTTTTAAAGACAATTTTAAGAGCATAAATGTTTTAAAAGTAGTTCTGCATTGTTCCCAAAAGTAAACAAACTCTAATTTGGTATATATTTTAAGAATTTGGATAAAGTACGTTAATTCCAGTTAATATTGGATATTATATAACAAATGTAGCAAATCCATTTACTTGCTTTTAGTCATTCTACTATATAAAGCTGTGAAATTTATGCCCCAACTGACAGTTACAAAAAACTGTTCTAGAAATATGAAATCTTTGTCTAATAATTCCCTCTGTATGTTTTCTGGCAAATAATTGAGGCCTAAAAGAAAGGCTATCTCTGTTCTCATTTCAAAAGAGCAAAGACCTATCATCCCTTTCTACTTTTTAAAAAAGTTTCAAGTCTCTTGCATTTGAAGGAAGCCAATATTATTATCCTTTTCATTTCATAGTGCTTACAAAGTAGTTCAAACGGTTCTTACACATCTGCAACTTAGATCTAGATATATCATGTCCTCTAAAGATGTGATTCTAACATTCTCACATTTTAAAGATTCTCCAATAGACTGTAAACCAACAGTCTAAATTATCTGACTAATCAGCTCATGACATCAGCTCAAGTCGATGGAAAGAGAAGTAACAATAATACTTTGCTGTTTAATCACAAGTAGAGCAGGAATGGAGACATCTCTTCAAAAAGCTCTACTAAGCAATGGACATTTAGGCAAATAATCTTAAGCATAGTCCTGTTTTCATCAACAGTAAGTATGCCAGGACATGTGACACAGTAACTCAGGTAAACAGAGGCAAAGTTTATAAGGCAGGTAAATATCCTGTCCCTATCTCATAACTCTTCTTACCTCTACCAAGCACACCTGGTTTGCTTCAGTCTTAGCAATGGTACCCTAAACTACTCTCCTTGTTTGAAAAACAGTAAAACAAGACCCCAAAATTAAGTTACCTTAGTTTCAGATCTCCTGATATAAAAAGAAATCATAAATATTCATTGAACACATGTAAGTATATTGAGAAGATTTTCTTCACCTGAGAGTATCTGCTTGAACAATATTACAGAGTACAATAATCATTTTAAGCATCCGCTCTATTTCTTCATAAGAGGGACCGACCTTTATTTTCCCCTCAGTTACATCCATGAATGTTTGTCAGCATTTAGTACTTGCCATTTGGCAGTAATAATCTTTCTAAGTTTGACAAGATTTAAGTAATTTCAAATTGTTTTCAAGGCTCACTTTCAATTCCTGTTTTAAATTGTGGTATATGAAGCATGTAAAACACTTGTTTCAATGCGAACATGATGCTTGCATTTAGTATTTACACAATATGAAATAAATCATGTCACAGTTAATAAGGTCTAATTCTATTAATGTCAGAAAAGATTAACGTAGTTTCTCTCTTCTAAGCAGGCTTTCCCGATACTCTCTGAATTATTTCTGACAGTGTTAAAATTAGACTAAGCCTACAAATAAAATAGGCCAGCAAATAAATTGAAGTAATAAATTAAGATATTGTGTGAGGAAAGGTGTCTGTGGTCGAAACAGGAGATTTGATTGAAAACCCTAGTAAAGTTGTCATCAAGAACGCACTTATTAGTATCTCTCCTGATGATTCTAGCTGTCTCGGAATTGAGTTTGTTTCCTTTGTATGTTTTTTATTAAATGCAATTTTCATACTTGCAATGTAAAAACGTTAATGATAATTAAGAGAGGCTATATCAGAGCAAGTGAGCATGATTTGATAATACAACACGAGGTTTTGCTTGTCAGGTGGATTAGCTTGATCAAGGGTTCCTGAAATGTGTAGCTAGACCTCATCAGTTTGTACAACCAGAGAAATGTGCATGAGTGGTTTAGTTTGAATTATCTGTTTTATTTCTACATTTGTTTTCTGGTACAAATTAGTACTCATGGGGATGTATTCTTATAAAAAGTGGGGAAAATAAGAGGTCTTTAATTTAACCTTTCACCTAATTTTCTATAGCCATGACAAAATATTGCTTTTATACAAAAACATTATTTTACAATATGGTTGCATTCCAACTGGTAGTAAATGATATTATTCCTGTATTTCATTAAGAGAAATATAGATTAATTTGGAAGAATTGGAAAAGAAAGAGAAGAGGTAAAGTTATCTGAAATAATGTAGAATAATATAAGAATAATATATAAACTTATAACACCATGTTCTTAATGGACAAAATACCTGACCAAAGACATTATACACTCATAAATATATACATATTATTTACAATGAATATATATGATTAATGATATACACATTTTAAACTCAGTGTATATGGTGCTTATTTAAATTTTCTGAAATAATTTGTGTAAAATTTGTTACAATCCAAGAACAAAACTTGGTCAACTCAAAGAAAAAAATTTATTCTGATAAAGAAATAGAAATAAGAGACCATGTGTTAATAAATGAGTTCAAACATTCAACTTAAAAAAATAAAATGGAAAATATGTAGCTACTAGTGTCATGCTTCACTATGCCCTGAGTACAACAATATTTTTTCTGTAATAATGGCAGTTAAAAAAAAGGTTCAGATGACCTTGGATTTTAAAATCCTATGATTCTAAAAGTAATAGAATTAAATAGAAGTTATTCAAGAGAGTAGCACTTTAAAAATATGAATACAAGTTAATAAATTAGGTATTTCTAACAGTTTGGATTGGATCTAGAAATTAAAAACACAAATAATCTGAAATAAAATATGAACAATAAATTTGAAACAAAAATAACATTAAAAACAAATGTAAAATTGGTCCCTGGCCAGGAAGCTCAGTTGGAGAGAGCATTGCCTTGATACACCAAGGCTTTGGGTTCGATCCCCAGTCAGGGCACACACAGGATGCTTCCAATTCCATTGGTTACAGGATGCAACCAATGAATGCATAAATTACTGGAACAACAAAGTCTCTCTCTCTCTCACACTCTCCCTTCCTCTTTCTCTCTCTCTCTAAAATTAATTTTTAAAAAAGTAAAGTTAGGAAAGAAAGAAATACATAATTAAAAAACCCAGGAATATCTTAATGTAAATGAGTCAAATATCAGATCAGACCATACCCATAAAAGAATCTTTAGGTGATGAGCAAATGAAGGTAAAGTTTTAAATTACATGAGTCTAAGACTATAGCTAATAATGCTGTGGTTGACACATGGAGTGATATACTAAAATAAAAAATGATAGATTGGTTACCAGCACAAACCAGTTAATTGCTTTTAAAAATCAATGGTATTCATTTAATAGCATAATATAATTTTTAAATGGCTATTATTTTAAATCATTTTGTTAAAAAAGAAATCCTGATAAGTCATATCAGTTTGGATGATTATGTCTCCGATTAGTCTAAAGGAAATTATACATATTAAACTAGCTTTATTTTTAATTATAGAAAATAGGCTTATTTCTCTTTGTTAGGACAAAGAAAAAATTGAAATGATCCAGCCTTAAAATATTGTCTGAAATTCAAATACTAGGGCTAAATACACTGACTAAAATAAGAAATCATAAAAGTGGTTCATTTTCTTTTATTGGAGGATTTATACATTCACTACAAATTCTCAAAATACAAGTAAATATCAATTTATAATATTTCATAGCTACAAAAAGAAAACTGGTCATAAAAGAGAATGAAACAGAGAGCTAGTAGTATTTCCATAGGAACACTTGAGTAGTATGATGAATAATGTAAATAAAACCCATTCTGGAAAAGGTTTCCTAACCTGATTGTCTCATAAACATAAAACATTGACTTCTGCACCTGACAAACCCCAGTATCAATGGATTAAGCACACAATGGACTTCAGTCATTTCTCTGCTAACATGACATAAAATGTAAAATATAAAATATAAAAACTCTTTCAATCTTTACAGAAAACGATCAATTTTACTTTTAACCTGATCAATCCTCTCACTGATGTTCAATAACAATTTACCCTTTAAATGCTACTTAATTTAGCTTTAATTTATTTTCGGGAAAACGACTCCAGGCAAAATTGAATTTAATAAGAACCGATTTTTCCTTTTTAACCTTCATCCTTTTAAAGATGCCATATAGCACAAATCATTGTAAAGTTTTAAATTTTATTTTTAGTGTAATGTATCTAAAGAAGACTACTAGAATTTCAAACAAAAAATTTGAATCATCTGTTTTCAAAACCATGTCAGGCTTCTCATTAAGGCAGAAGGGTGAAGTGCTCATGTGAACAATTACTAAATGAATCAATTCTTTAAAAATGTATTTGAAGATGGTGGGAAGCATCCAAAGGCCAAGAGAAATAGGGGTGGGGAGAATTGAGACCCAAAAAATGAAATTGGAAGAAGTAAGACCAGTAAGTTTTGCCCTGGTCAAGTGGCTTAGGGGGTTGGAGCATTGTCCTGTGCACCAAAAAATGTTGTGGGTTTGATCCCTGGTTAGGGGCATATACCTAGATTGTGGGTTTGATCCCTGGTTGGAGCATGTACAGGAGGTGGTGGATTGATGTTTTTCTCTCACATCAATGCTTCTCTCTCTCCCTCTAAAATCCCTCTCCTCTCTAAAATCAATAAAAAAAAAAAAATATATTCTAGGAAGGTTTAAAAAAAAGAAAAAAGAACTGAAAGCTGTGATTTCCCAGGTGATGCTGCTCAGTCTCCAGAACTACAGGTGCAGAAACATGGCGGAAGACCACTGCCTTGTTAGTTAAAAGTGCCAGACATCAACACTGAGACCTGGAAGTGAAGCTGAAAAATGGAAAGGAAATATCCAGAGCAACATGAGAACCATAGGGGTAAAAGAATCTACAGTTAGCCAGTCCAGTAGATTAAGAAAAGACATTGCATCCACCAAATAAAAACAGGTTAACAAGGACAAGGAGAAATCATAACACATGAACGATGCCATGGGAGTTTAAAACGAGAGTAAAATTGATGGTTCAATACAAGGGTGAGAAGATAAAGACAAGAAAATCTCTCTGAATATATATCTATATCTATATCTATATCTATATCTATATCTATATCTATATCTATATCTATATCTATGTCTATGTCTATATCTGTATCTATATCATTATCTATCTTGTGAGCTTATCCCAAATCTCTGAATGGCTTCTCATTGCACTTAGGATATATTTTGATATAATGTTCTGTTATTGGAGCTGGAATCTTTAGAATGGGAACCCACTTCTCCAAAATCACTTGACCCAATTTTCCCATAGTTCCAAATATGATGGTCTGTCTTATTTTCTTGATCACATAGACCTCTTTTTTTAAGGGTTTTGTCCCATGTTCTTTACTCTGCCTGATTTATTCCTCTCCCAAATTGTACCTGGTCTAATTTATGCTCATTCCAATTTCCTATCTCCCACTGTAAAGTAATGATTATGTCCATTTTTGACACCAGCATGTAGGTTATCACTTGATGCAAAGTGAGTAATCAAGAAAAGGTAGCTGGATAAATAAATCATTTTCTCTATTTGAGATTAAGATTACTTTATTTGAAGAAATGAAAATTAGGAAGTGCTTTTATAAATTAAAAAAGCAGGTAGTCTTGGGAACATTATGGCTATTTCAAATGGCATTTTGGCTAGATTCAATACAGTCAAGTGGTATTATAAAAACATTGCACTATACCTTCTTTTTATTTGTTTGTCCTTTCCCCATTCTCTTGTCTTCTTTCTTTTGATAGTTTTTAGGCATTTTTAAATTTAATCATGATACATTGGTTTGGCCCTGCCTCAGGTGATTTAGATAGTCATATTAGTCAGGATTCTTCAGAGAAATAGAACCAATTGGATGTGTACATTTGCGGTATGATTTTTATTTTAAGGAATTTACAGTTCACATGACTGTGGAAGCTTGGGAACATCTGATGGAAGATGCCAGCAGGCTAGGGATCAGGAGAAGTTATATTTGAGTCCAAGGGCTTCCTGCTGTAGAACAGGATGAGCTGATGTTGCAGATGCAACCTAAAGGCTGCCTGTGAGAGAATCCCACTTGCTGGGGTCGGGTGTCGGGTGGTCAGACTTTTGTTCTTCAACTGTCTCAGTGGGGCCACCTATATTGTTATATTACTCAAAGTCTACCAATTTAAATGTAAATCTCATCCAAAAACACCCTCATAGAAATATCCAGAATGTTTGTGTGCTGAAGCCCAGCCAAACTGACTCATAAAATTAACCATAACAATAACTAATGAAGGATTTAGGTTAAATTGCCCAAGTATATGGTCATTCTAACTTTATAGGGTCTATAACAAAAGTGTCATCATATTCCAACTCCCAATGCAGCACAGGTTTAATAATGGCAGTATTTTCTCCTTTTCTAATTCTAGGCATACTTCTTCCTGAGTGGCAAGTGAGGTATGACACACAGGGAACAGAAATCATCTATATAATATTACTATGATAGTAATATAAATAGAAATTTTCTAGTTAAATTTTCATTATAAATATGAAAATATTTTGATACATTTCATTAAAGAAATTTTAAACCTACAGACTACTTTCAAAAATTTTATAATGCCATAAACATGGACAACTATGTGGGGAATGACTGTGGGAGTGGGGGGTAGGCTGGGCAGAGGAGGGCAAAGGGGGAAATATTGAGCCAACTGTAATAGAATAAATGAGAATACTAAAAAATTAAAAAGAATTTACAATGAACAACTGTGTATCCTTCATTTAGGTTTACTAGTTATTTCTCTCTCTCTCTCTACCTCTGAATGTATGGGTGTGTAGTGTGTGTAGTTTTCATCATCTCCTCCTCCTTCTCCTTTATAGTGTCATTCTCTTTATTATTGTTGCAAAATCGTTAAAGTGTAAGTTGCATATATCCCAATCCTTCAACCTTAAAAACTTCATCTATTTTCAAAGAACCAAGCCATCACTTTACATATCCACAATTCAATCATCAGATTCAGAAAATGTATCATGATATAATACCAGTGTGTATTATCGACCATATATTCATATTTCACTGATTGTTCTATTAAAGTTTTTTTTCTGCCTTTTAATTAAAGTCAAAATGCTATCTGGTATTGATCACTTCATTTAGCTGTCATGGCTCTTAATTTTTTTTCCTAAAATAACTCGTCAGTCTTTGTCTTTTATGACATTTACATTTTTGAGGAATATTTCAAACTGTTTCCTGATTTGTGGATTTTTGTTTGTGGTTTTTTCCTCATGGGTAAACTCAGGTGTCTCTTGTTTGTTTGTTGGCAGTTAGGCTCTCTGAGTGGTGCACCCTCAACTCACCACTCTGGAAGAAACACCTCTTTCCCATTTGTGGAATGTCAACTCTAGTCACTGAGTTATGATGATATCTGCTATTTTTCTCCACCATAAAGTTATCTTTCCCTTTGACATGAATGAGCATTCTCTGGGGAGATATCTTAGGGCTGTTCAAATATCTTGTTCCCAAAAAACTTTTACCCAATGGTTTTAGTAATCATTAATCACTCTTGTCCAGATCGATTATTACTATTATGGTTGCTAAATAGATGACTTTACTACCTCCATCATTCCTACTGCATTAATTAGTTGGCATCCTACCATAAATTAGGCTTTCCTTCTCACACCTACATTTTTTAAGTTAACTGATTTATGTAGCTTGAAATCAGCATTATAAATATTAAGTTATACCTAAAATAGAACACTAGATATACATTTGGTATGTCGTATGTCATATGGACCCCTGGATAGAACACCGAACTCAAATTCAGCCTTGATTTTACTGATAATGTGTTGGGGATGTTAGGAAAATCACTTCATACCTCTAAGTTTTAATATTTGTGTCTATAATGAGTGTTTTGACAATGTCATATCAACATTTATTTTTGTTTTAATAGTCCTAGAAAAATTTCAGTGTTTGTATGGCCTGGAAGATCTGGAAAAGAGGAAATTACCCCTTTTTAGTCTTAATTTGCAATTGGTCAAAAACTGGCAAAGAAGCTTCCTAACCCCACTAACTTATTTTGGTTCTCATTAAACTTTTTAATTCATTTTTTTCCCTTATCTATTTCAAGCTTATTTTCATCAGTGTTTATTCTTTGGCAACCATATTTGAAAATGCAGAGTGAGCACCAGGTGGGAGGAATTATACAGCTAAAAAACATTCCATGAAATGATCATGGTACTTCAGATTGCTTCAAAATTAATTATAACCCTACAATTCCCACACCAAGGCAGCCCGTGGGTTAGAAGGCTGGGATGAAAGAGTTGTCATTCCAGTGATGACATTCAAGCAGAGTGATTTACTAAAACAAATCTGTACCAATTTTAGTTTACACTTTAAAAAGTCCATATAACCATTAAAAATGGCTATAGATGTGTTCCTAACAAATTCTGCCCTATAAATTCTCAAGCTACTAGAAAAATGTGGTGGAAAGCTAAAGGTTTGCAGAATGTATAGCCTCAGGAACCATTTAGGAATGATAATTTTAACATTATTACTGATATTTAAGAATCTAAAGAGCAGAGTGAGAAATCATTCTGGGGATAATGTGGGGAATGTAAAAAGTTAAGCATATATTAAAATTTAAAATTTCCAATTCCATAAATAGTATATTTGGTTGTTTCTCTTGACATTGTTCAGAGAATAAATTACATATATATAAAACAATTTATTTTCATGCATATAATTTTTAAACTATAAATTTAAAATTAAAAAGTATTAAAGAAGCTTTATAATTCCACTGTGATTTTCTTAGAAGCAAAATACTCAAGAAAGTACATGATAAATGGTCACTCTATCTATATTCATCATCTATGTTTTAAATGTATATGCATATATGTGCATAAATATATCACTATAAATATATGAGTGTAATAGATCATTTTTATTGAGTACTTTCTTAGAAAGAGGTGCTAAGCACTTCACATGAATTATGGCTTTATGTAAATCATGTCATTTAGTCTTCTTAAACTTATGAATTTTTATCCTACCATTGTCCCATTTTGCAGTCATGGAAATCAAGTCAAGAAGAGATTGAGTTGTCTATAGCCAGATGATTAATAAATGGTAGATACCATTGGGGAAACAAATCATATGCATCTAAATACTATGTATTTTATTCTTAAAATTTTATTTAACTCTGGCCAGGTAGCTCAGTCGGTTAAGAGCGTCATCCTGATACACCAAGGTTGCAGATTTGATTCCTGGTCAGGACACATACAAGAAGCAACGAATGAATGCATGAATAAGTGGAACAACAAGTTGATGTCTCTCTCTCTCTCTCCCCCTTGCTCTCTCTCTCTAAAAATCAATAAATAAAAATCTAAAAAGATTTATTTATTCAAATGAGTTAATATGGATGCATTCCTCTAATTTTCAAGACATATTATCTATCAATCATCTATCTAATCTATCTATCTGTCTATATATCTGTGTATATGTTGCATGCTCACAAAAGCACTTGTACAAATACATTTTCTGTCTGTTTTACAACAGTATGAGGAACCCAGACTGGCCATGTAGATTGTCCCGGCTTAAAATTTCATAGAACCATGAACTATGACTGTATTCTCTTGGTCAGTATTGTTCTCTTGGCTAGTATGATCTTTTAAACCCAGTAAGATTGTGGAAATAGGAAGCAAAACACTTCTAGTGATCTATTCATGTAGCAGTGAAGGGGCTGCTCTAAGTTCTGCCCAATGATTCTCAGTTCACGACACAAAACATTGGCTATGGATTTGAGGATAAAACAGAATTTCTTAGGACTACAATCCAAACACAAAGGGTGTTGTCTCCAGCTGAGCCTTCAGCAGGCTTCTCCATCGTTCTTGCAGCTGTTTTAGGACAATGAGACACCTGGTAATGCCAGTCAATGCCTTGACTATGAGCCCCTGCCTCCTTTCTTTGCTGTAAAATGAGGTATTTATTGGTAGTGATTAACAAGACTTTCTGAAAGTCCATGAAGAATGATCCTGGCAGGACCATTGCAGCAACTGAAGGGAAATTCCTATTATATTGTAAAATAAAGTTTCCCCTTCACTATGAAGGGTTCAATGTCACCAACTTGTCCTTGGGTAGATAGTGGCTCCTTCATTGCATGGTGCAATAAAGGCACTCAAACTTGACCTCTCCTTTAAAACTGGGCACTCGGCAGGAGCAATAACCCATTTCTACTTTAGAAACTTATTTGAGTAATTAAATTACTTCTCTAGTTTGTATTGAGGGCTCTCCCTGTCCTTCCCTGTCCCGCCCCCACCCTCTGCCTCAGTTGTTAAAGCACAGCTTTGAAAACTGTCACCTTTGTCTTGGCTGAACCAAAGAGTCAGGAACGTTTTCATAGCAGGTTAAGGATCAGTAGGAAAATTAGAGCTTCTGGACTTTTGACCTGGTGAGGGTGGCATCAGCTTTTTGTTAGTCTAATACCCTACCCCCTGCTCCCAGAAGTTATGAAATTGCAACAAGTTTGAGAAATAAAAATCAAAGATTTGAGGACAACCAAAGTGGACAACTTTCTCCCTCCTTTTTAGAGATTTTGATCACCAGAGGCTTTATTTTTACATTATAATGAAAAAGGCTTGAAAAGCACCCCATCAAAAAAAACATGCAAAAGTGAAAGCAGTGCTCAGCCAGTTGGGTGCAGTTAATTTTTAATTACACTCTCGCAGCTCTGACTTTATTTATTGCCAAGCAGCTGTAAGGGTAGAACCCATCAGAGGGTGAGTTCTGTGTGAACAGGAATGTCCTTACAGTACATGGTTCAAAAATAGATTACAAGTGAGACTGGCACAGCTCAGAACAGCTTGTTTTTTCCTCCTTAAATGCCCTAGTAACACAATCCATTTCTACAAAGCCAAGGTGCCCCAAAATGTACAAAAACTGCTGCTCGCACATTCCCCTGGTTCCTACTTGAGGAAAAATCCTACTCAAATCAAATGAAAGACACCAATGCCCAAATTAAGAAGAAAACAACACCAAGTAGAAAAACAATGTACTGATGCTTTTATATTTGGTTCAATATCATACTTCATTATTTGCAAACTTAAAAAATAAAAGGGACATTGATGCTGCTATGAGAGATTAGACTGATTTTAAATCCTCTACACTCTTGAGGCTTTATTGCTTTTCGCCAAAACAAAGTAATCCTGACATGGAGCTGTCCAAACCTTTGACCACTGCCAAAGTTCAACCACAGGGTGCATTCTCCCTGAAGCGATGCCTTATGAGGTGAACAGAACTCAGGGTTTGTTAAAGATGCTTTATACAATTGGGGAGTGCTGATAAGGGATACATGAAGCAAGAATTGGAACATAAAAAATGGATTTCAAACCTGTAATTTTTTTCAGATCTATGAATCATGGATAAAATTATTCATATAAATAAAGTCAAAAGAGTAAGACATCCATATTGGTGGTTAAGAACTTCAGGTTAGGAGCACTTTTGTGTCTGAGTACCAGTTATTTAACATATAGTTCTCAGCTGACACCTGTCTGCCTGAATCTGGGTGAGATAATGAACTCTGCTCTGTCTGCTAAATGCCTGTTGGCATAGATCAACGTTTTGAGAAGCTACCTAATGCTTAAGCTTTTTAATGCTGTTAAATATAAAATTAAATATCACTCAACTATTTCACAGATAAAGTAAAGGATAGCTTGCTCAATTTCAAGGCTTTTTGATGTATAGAATTTTATAAATGGAACTGTTCCATCAATAAGGAGAGTGTAATGAAAACTTTACGTAGATGGGTAGTATGTAACTTCTACATGGGTGTCTATTTAGTAAATACATCACTGTATATTGGTCAGGAAACTTGCTCCAATAAAAGAACATAAAAATTAAAGAGAGAGACAGAAAAATAGCTATTGTCACTCCAAATCCTCTGAAAATACAGATTTTAGCGTAAATATTTTTTCTTTATCATCATCTAAATACATGATTATTGATTTTAGAGAGAGGGGCAAAGGCAAGAGAGGGAAAAGGAGAGAAATGTCAATTCATTGTCTCTCATATGCGCCCTGACTGGAGACTGAACTCACAGCCTTGACATGTGGCCTGACCAGAGATCAAACCCACAATCTCTTGGTTTATTAAACGACACTACAACTAAGTGAGCCACATGGGCCAGGGCTCTAGGGTAAATCTTGTGGGATTCCCTGGGTTCTCAATACAAATGAAAACAGTTACAATCAGTTTCCAGTAACATGGAAGAAAGTCAGAGTGTAAATTCTTTGGGAGATGGATTGATAAAGTGTTGATGTTAAAATACACCAGTGTTATAGGATCTTACTGTGTTTGTATTGTATTTCACCCTATTTGTCAAATGTAAATCAATTTCAGTTTCTCTAAGACAAACATATAGAATCATGTTAACTGTTTCTAATATGAAAACTATTCCAGCCTATCACATCTTTCAGATAAGCCTACATGAAAGTGCGTATATGAAAAGCATGATTTCCCGCCCTCCCTCTTATCTTTGAATTGTTTTGTTTTTCCCATTCTGCAGTGCTTTTGCTGCTTGGAAGACCTGCCACAGGGAATGATTTATCTTAAATTAAATTTGGACTTGGTGTTAAAAGAAACCTTTATGCGAGTATTAAGCATTAGAGGTGGTGAATACAGGTAGGTAATATGTGCTCCCATAAATGTGTTATTAGTTTCTAACCCAGTTTGATGTGTATCCAAATCCCTAGATTGGTACATTTATTATGAGAACATTAGTGTGTTTCCTTTGTAACCATTAGGTCCAGGGTCAGACAACGTGGTACATATGTTTCTAATTGACTGGTGCTTAGCTCATGGAAGTCTGGTTTTGTGGAGGAAATGTGATGTCCAAGAGGCTGTTGGGAGGGAGGCACTTTTCTTGGAAAAAAGGAAGTAATGTTCTTTTATTTTATAGTTTACAAACTGATGTCTAAAGACTGGAATTTATTTCTAAGGTATGAAATCCCAAAGTTCAAGTATGTTCTAAATTTGGTGTGGTGTTCCTCCATTTCTGATTTGAATGATGTCACTGTATGAAGCTAAAGGAAAGAAACACCACCACCTCTGGACTGAAGAAGCAGAAATTGCATTTCCAGGATTCTTTCTCCTGGAACTCCCTTTGGCTGAGGCCCCAAAATGCTTGTGGATCCACTTGGTCAATCCATGATGTCATATTTCCCAGAAAGTCTAGAACAAAATTATAGTGCCTTGAGCAAATCGGATTAATATTTTAAAATTTGTCTTTTTTTTAAATATTTTCTTGCTCTTGGGAGTCCTCCTAACCTTCAATAAATAGTATGTTTAAATTTTGATAGTTCCATTTTAGAAAATAAATCATGCACTCCTATCAGTATTCCTGGGGAGAGCAACTGAGTGTGGTGCAAAGCTTAAAAGGCTTTACTGATGAAGACCTTGGTTATTCCTGCTTTCTTGGTTATGTGATCTTGTGCAAATACTTTATCTCTGTGTTTCAGTATCTTCATATATATATAATGGATGATAATTCTCACTTGTAATTTTCGCAAAAATAAAGTAAGCAAGATCATGACTAGAAAACAAGTAACTGATTGGCATTTGTAGTGACTCAACAAATGCTAATTTTGTTATTTCTTACTACAGCAGTTTATCTCTCCACCAGTATTGACAACTAATCCATATAATGAGTTTGGCTAGATAACAAAAGCTTACTTTTTTAAAAAATTAATTTTTATTGTATATTTTTTCCATTACTATTTAGTCTCCTTATACCCCTTCTTCCCCAGCAATCACCACACTGTTGTCCATGAGTCCATTTTCCTTTTTTTTGCTTAATCCCTGTCCCGCAACCTTCCCCCACCCCACACTAGCTGTCATCCTGCTTTTCATCTATGAGTCTGTCTCCATTTTGCTTGTTAGATCAGTTTGTTCATTAAATTCCACATATGAATGAAATCATAGGGTATTTGTCTTTCTCTAACTGGCTTATTTCATTTAGTATAATGTTCTCCAGGTCACTCTATACTGTTACAAAGGGTAAAATTTTCTTCTTTTTTACAGCTGAGTAGATTCCCATTGTGTAAATGTCTCATGATTGTTTTATCCACTCCTCTATTGATAGATACTTGGACTGCTCCCCTGTCTTGGCAATTGTAAATAACACTGCAATTGACATAGGGGTGTTCATGTTCTTTCAAATTGGGGTTTTGTGTTCCTCCGGATATATTCCCAGAAGTGAAATAGATGGATCACATTTCAGGGAGTGAAATTTGTATGACAACCAAGATTTATGAGTATTATATTCCTGGAGAATTCGAAGTGTTCAATGGATAATGAAACAACATTTTAAAGTAGAATTCAGACATATTTAATTAAAATTTTAATCATGCATGGTACACTTTTTGACCTCTCTACAAGGAAGAGAAAAATTGGAGAGTTTATAGCCACACCCTTGTTTCTGTCATTGTTAGCATGTCTGGTACCATAGCTGTGTCTTCCTGAGCATCTTTTCATCGCTGAAGACTGTTCAGTCTATGTGCTAATTTCCCAGAACACTGTGGAGAAGGAATGCCATTGTGTGGTGTTTATTCCACTACAAATCACTTTTTGGAATGAGGTGAGTTTTAAAATATATGTGTGTGCATATGTCCATAAGTTAAAATAATCTTTAAAGTCCATCTCTAATGTTTAAATTTTTGAAAATCCTCATAATTTAGTCTTTCACCAGAGCGTGCTGATAGTCTATGTATTATTTTATTACACCAAGGCTCAGCAGGGTTGGGCAAGTATGCAATATGCATAAAACCCGGGCACTTTATACTCTATTGAAGTTGTTATATATCTGTTCCCTCACCTGCTCTCTGTTGGATACTGTCACCAGTGGTGCTGCTCTCACCTTGCTTTGTCCCTATAGCTGCACTGCACGGTCCTCTGAACCTGTGTGACTACTTTCAATACTATGTTTGTGTCTGGCTTTTTCACTCCCCTCAAGCTCTTTTCTGCATCCTTGTTTTCCTATGACTATGACCTTTGATAGGAATGCATGTCACCCATTAGAGTCAAGATGATTTCAGGAGTCCTTTTGATTCCCTTCCTTCTGGCATCTGATCTTGTGAAACTTTGCTCACCCTTTTCTTCTCTGTCCATCTCAGAAAAAAAATATCTCTTTGTGTTCTTGGAGAAAGCAGCATGACCCAGTAATAAAAGCATGGTTTTGACTGGACAAGCCTAAGTTGAAATCTACTCCTTATTAGAAGTGTGACCTTGGATGAGTTTCTTAAAATTTCTAAACCTCACTTTTCTCAGCTTTAAGATGATGAAATAGCCTATGCCCTGTCAAGGGTTGCCATGAGCATAACATTTTACAAACTATTACTGATGTTTCTCAAGTAAGTATTTCTGTTCTCCTCCTGGTTCTTATACATCTGTCATCTTCTACCTTGTGAGCAGCATTCATTAAAAATATTTTTTGTTTGCATCTAATAACATTCAGTTTTATGAACAAGCATGAAAAATTCAGCCAAGAATGCTGTCTGTACACACAACTTGGAACTTGACCTTGCAAAATTAGCTCTCTGTGGGAAAACTTTTTCTAGCATGTCTCTACTCATGCTTGTGGGTAGAATCTGAATTGCCAGGTGACACCCACATGCAAGGGATTATCTCTAATGATACTTTTATAAATTTATTTACTACTGTAGGCTCTCAGACTTCTAGTCTCTAGAGCTGTGAGAAATAAATGCTCTTTTGTTTAACCACCCAGTCTGTGGTATTTTGTCATAGCAGCCTGAGCTAACTAAGTCATTACATGTAGGCAGTAGTACATAAAAAATGGTCACCTTTGTAGGCTAATTTAGATTTCTACTTGTGTATGTTCCAGATTATATGTGTACATTTCTGTGCATTCTGTAGTCCCATAAGTTTTCCTGACCAATGTTGGAATATTATGGTTGAGTGGAACCTTATTATGATTTCTGAATTTTTGCTTTTTAAATAGTTTAAGTTTACTCTTGGCCTATTCTCTCATAATGGTAATTTTGAATAAGAGATATTAATCATATTTTCTTGGCAAATCAACTCATTTATTCATCAGTTTCTCTTCTCTTAAAGCTGTTTCTCTTGCTAAGTACTCTTATGACACCCTCTGGCTTGGCTTGCCTGTAGCGCTGCAGGATGAGGGAAGAACTGACCTGGTATACTCCAGTTTTCATGATTACTGTTTTCTGTCATCACATAGCTAAAGAAACAAAGAAGTCAGATACATGATTTAGAGCAGAATTTCTCACCCTCGGTGCTATTGACACTTTGGGCTGGATAGTTCTTTGTTGTGGGGCTGTCCTGTTCACTACAGGATGTTTAGCAGCATCTCTGGCCTCCACCCACCAGATGTTTGTAACAACTCCCTCCACGATCATGAAAATCAAAAATGTCTCCAGACATTGTCAAATATTGCTTGTGAGGACAAAATTGCCCTTAGCTGAGAACCACTGGTTTGGAGTCAGTGCCTTTTAATTAAGAAATAACATTCAGAAAGGTTATTCTCATATGTATTTACTTGAATAGCTGGGTATTAAATTATATAGAAAATAATTTATTATTAATAGTAACTACTATAACAGCTGAACTATCTTGAGTATATACTATGCACAACACACTGTGCTAAACTCTGCACACACATAACCTAATTTCATCCTTAAAAAAACACTGACTGTCTTTTCTGAGGCTTATATAAACCTAGGCAGGGTGTAGAAATTAACTGAGAACTTCAAATTCTATTTCCTTAAAGGCCACACAAGGTCTCCAGTTGCATAGTTTAAGAATTTTCCTCACTTTATTCAGCATCCATTGATTTGTTTTATTTCTTTAATGTTTTCAGTTGATTTCTATTAGAATGGATAGTCATTAAAAGATACTTACCTAAATTCCTTCTTTGAAATGAATCCTGCCATTTTATTTTATTTTTCTGTGTTCTCATCTGTGATGGACAATACATTTAATTGAGTTTCTTTTCTGTGTTCCACGGCAATCACATCAAATTGTGTATTTAAATGTATTCTACTATTTAAACTGTTACTTTGGGAAGTACATTGACAATGGAATTTGTCTTTGGCCTTTGGGAATTATTAGAACAATATTACTTTGCTTTGTATAGGTTTTCTTCTCCTCTGATGAAAATGGATTTTTAGTACACAATGCAGGATTTTCAAAAAAGAGGAACACAGAATGAATACAGTTTCTATTTTATATGTCATGTGACTCATTTGACATGCATGATTTTTTCATAGTACAGAAGATTTTTATTTTTATTAAAACAATCACATTTATTTAAGATAATTCCTCTAGAATACGGTCATGTTATTGGAAAATCTGTGAGCAACTTCTCCAGCTGAGAAAGTGGAGATTCATAACTCACTGTCAAGTCACTGATGCTCTGGTAGAGGCTGAAATTAAAACTGTTTCTAAAGACAGATTGACATTCAAGGCCAAGTTTCTACAATTGATGATAGAATTTAACTGGACAGGCTCATCTGGACAACTTGAAAAATTATTTCATATCCTGAACTCCAATGATTAATAAGTATTTTATTCTTCTCAATAAATCACAGGCTTATTGAAGATAAATGAACAACATTTTCTATGTCCAAAGTACATCAATAAAGAATTATATATGTTAAAGAAAAAGTAAGTACCAAGTTATAAATGTTAAACATTCTATTGCATTCTTGAAGGAAAGTACTAGAACTATCTTATCCATTAAAACCACAAGGCTTTGTTGTGCTTTAATAGTCATACATAATCAGGACTTATTTCTAATGTAATCATTTTTCTGGCTTCTCAGTCCTTGTCTAAAAAGGAATAAAATTTTCAAAGAAATAACAAAATGTCAGCCATGGGTTCCTAGATCATTTCAACAGATGTACAAAAGCTAGTAGTGCACCTACAGTTTTTGGTCTTACATAATCCAAGGAAGACACATTTCTGTTTTGAATTCAACATACACCAATAGAACTGCTTCATTTAATAACAAATGAAGGGTTCAAGAATGTGACAAACAATACTAAACAAGGAAGTTGGTAATTAAAAGAACAGAACTTCACAGGAAATTACAGAAAATTTTCTAAAAACCATGGTTGTTCTTCTGAAAAAATATAATTTGAAGTGTTTATTGGTCAAGAATTCTATATTAAATTGAAAAAGTAACATTTATCTGTTTATAATGTATCAAGCACTCAGAAGTAAATGATTCCATAAGATAGTCATCATTAGCTCTTCGTTATTTTGCTGCATAGCTACCCCAAATACTGTTCTTTTTTTTTGTTTTGCTGTACAGAGAACAAAATAGATACCATAAAAGAAAAAGCCTGGTCATCATTAACTATATTTAAATCATAGTGGAAAGCTAGAAAATTTCTGAACTAAGTATCACATATTTATTTAACTGAAAACATTTTCCTAAGACTTTAGGACTACATATGTGCTATTTACTATAGTTGTTACTGGGTTTAGAATGATGAAGGATCAGACAAGTTCTCCTCTGCTCTTATGGATAATCTACTTTAGGTTGCAAAAACAAACTTAAACACATAAACAAGCAAGTGAGCAGGGTGACCACTATGTGACATTGATGTAGGACAATGAAGGGACTTAGCGGACTGTGAAATTATTACAAGTGTCTTGAAAGACAAACCAGATACAGTAGAGTTTTTAGAGTAGCCTCTCAGAAAAGCTAAGAATTGAATTGATGAAAAGATGTTCAACTTCACTAATCCTCAGAGAAATGCAAATTAAAACCACAATGAGATATCATCTCACACCTGTCAGAATGGCTATCATCAATAAATCAACAAACAGTAAGTATTGATGAGGATGTGGAGAAAGGGGAACCCTTTTGCATTGTTGGTGGGAATGTAGCTACTGTGGAAAGCATTATGGAGATAATTCAAAAAATTAAAAATGGATCTGCCTTTTGATCCAGTGACCCCACTTCTGGGAATATATCTGAAGGAACCCAAAATACTAATGCAAAAGAACATAAGCACCATAGGTTCACTGAAGCATTATTTACAATCACCAAGATATGGAAGCAGACCAAATTTCCATCAATAGATGAGTGGATCAAACAATTATGGGACACTTACACAATAGAATACTAGTTGGCCATAAAAAAGAGGAACATTTTACCCTTTGCGATAGTATGGATGGACCTGGAGAACATTATACTAAGTGAAATAAGCCAATCAGGGAAAGACAAATACCATATGATTTCACTCATATGTGGAATCTAATGAACAAACTGAACTAACAAGAAAAATGGAGACAGACTCGCAGATGAGGAGCAGATGACAGCTAATGGGGGAGGGAGGTTAAGGGGTAGAGAGAATGAACAAAAAGGGAAAAGGACACATGGACATGGACAACAGTGTGGTGATTGCTTGGGAGACAAAGGGAGGGGTATAAGGGGGCTAAATGGTAATGGAAAAAACCACAATAAAGACTAAAAAAAGAAATTTGACCCATGATGGGTAGCCAGGGATGGCAATAGCTAGAGACAGAACATTCCGGATAGAAGGGACAGAAAGTGCAAATGGCCCCAAAGCAGAAAATTGCTATGACTTTTGAGAAACTGATAATATACCAGTATATCTAGATTGTAGCCAACCAGTGTGTTTAGATTCAAGTCATTTAGGGTCCTTGAAAATTCTGTTCTCATGCATTGGAGACCATGGAAAAATATAAAGGAAGGAAATGAAATGGTTGCATTTTTATTTCAGAAAGTTCACACCTCTTGCTGTGTAAAAAATGAATCGTAAAGAATCAGAATCTTAGCAGGTGCATCCTTTTGGCAGCTATTGTATGCAGCACAGGTAAGAAGTGATAGTGGCTAAATCTAACATTAGCAGAGATTTTAGAAAAGTGGATTTATTTGGAATTATAGCTAACATATAGGAGTTACTGAGGGAACTTAGTAGTAAGGGGCATATTTCAACTTTTTAGAAAGTCTTATTTAAATAAGTTACCATTAGTCATCCAACATTTGCCTAGTTTCGGTATGTCTATTAATTTTAAGAAACATGTTGATAAGTTGATCATGGTTCAAACAAGGGCCACATTACAGAATACTGCTTGTGAATTAGGAAGCTGAACCTGCTTGGTTCTTATGCATGAATAGAACTAAATTCATAGTTCAGTTAAACAATACTTAGAAAAATAATCCAGAGAGTTATTAAGTAATCCTGCTCTTAGTGATGATATTTCATAGAAAGAAAAAAATTGACTTTGGTCTTAAGAATTGAATATGTTTTGCCAGATAAAGAGAGAGAAGGGAATATTGCAAAGAATGGATAACACTAACAGTAATGAAGGTATGATAGACTGTGGCATTTTGGGGGTGTAAGAAAATGTAGGTGACTAGATATAAGGTAAATAAGAGAGAGTAGTAGTAGGTAAGCCCCTGAATTTCATACTGGATTTTGAATTCAGTGGGAAAGGAACATAATTGGATATTTTGGCTAGTAGAGTAAAACAATTGAATCCATAGTTCAAGAAGATAACACCCAGGACAAAATGGTGAATTAGCACAGCCCACCAGACTGGTTCCTGTTCTAAAATCAATCTTAAAGAAGCTACAAAAGTTTAAGGAAAACATGGTTTGAGCAAAACACACACACACACACACACACACACACACAGAGAAAAAGTCTGATGGGCAAGGCCTGACATAAACTGTTGTTTATGTGTTTGGATTGAAGTTGGAATCATATAGTATGTAGCCTTTATTGATTAGCTACTTTCATTCAGTAACATGCATTTAAGGTTACTCCATGTCTTTTCATTGTTTGAGGGCTTATTACTTTTTATTGAGGAATATCCTATTGCTTATTTGTTTATCCATCCACTTACTAAATGACATCTTGGTTGCTTCCAGGTTTTGGCAATTACAAATACAGCTGCTATAACCATGTCTCTGCAGATTTTTGTATGAAAGTAGGTTTTCAGCTCTTCTGGATGAGTATCAGGAGCACAATGCTGGGTTGTATGGTAAAAGCATGTTTAGTTTTTGTAAGAAATCCCCAAACTGTCTTCCATGTGACTGGAGCATTTTGCATTTCCACCAGCAATGAATGAGAATTTTTGTCCTCTGCATCCTTACCATCCTCCATGTCCTTGCTCCACATCGCCAACATATATCTATATTATTATAGATTTAATAGATAGGACTTTTTGGATCATCTATTTGTTTTTGTGTGAGTTTTACTAGATTGCATCTTCAAAGAATTGGTCCATTTCATACAGGTTATCAAATTTGTGGGCACAGAGTTATTCAAAGTATTCCTTTAGTATCCTTCCATGGCTATGGGATCTGTAGTGATGTCCCGCTTTCATTTTTGATATTAATAATTTGAGTGCTCTACCTTTTTTTCTTAATTAGCCTGATTAGAGCCTTATCACTTTGTCTTTTCTAAGAACCAGCTTTTGTTTTCATTGATTGTCTCTATTGATTTCCTGTTTTCAGTTTCTCTGATTCCTGCTCTAATTCTTATCATTTTCTTTCTTCTGCTTTCTTTGAATTTAATTTGCTCTTCTGTTTCTAGCTTCCTAAGTGGAAACTTAGATTAATGATTTTATATTTTTCTTTTTTTCTAATATATTCATTCAATGCTATAAATGTCCCTCTAATCATTGCATTCACTACATCTTAAAAATTTTGATAAGTTGCATTTTAATGGCCATTTAATAAAAACTATTTTAAAATTTCTGTTGAAAGTTCTTTGATCCATTTGTTACAAAGAAGTGTGTTATTTAAACACATAGTTGGGAATTTTCCACATATCCTTCTGTTATTGATTTCTAGTTTAATTGCATTGTGGTCCAGAGGAGACATTGTGTAATTTCTATTCTTCTGAATTTCTTAAAGTGTGTTTATGGCCCAGAATGTGGACTATCTTGGCAAATGTTCCATGTAAACTTAAGAGGAATGTGAATTCTGCTGTTTTTTGATAAAGTAGTTGATGGATGATGTTGTTGAGTTCAATACTAAGTGGATTTTTTTTTGAGGAAAAAGTATTATACGTAAATATTTTTTCCTTTTACCTATCTCTGGGTATCTTGTCTTTTCCTGCTTAATACGGTGGCCCCTTTCCACCATCACTACCATCTTTCTCTCTAATAAACAAAATTCAAAACACAATCACGAGTGCATTTATGAGTGAGTACGATGTGAAAAAATTTTCATCGATGTAGTTTTGTAAGTTAGAATTCAACATGAGGGCAACTCTTCTTACTATCAAGTTATTAAAGAAAATTGGGGAAAAGGAAGATAGTGAAATAGTTTTGAAGGTGAAATCCTGGTGTAATAACAATTACTATTTAGTTTTTAAGTGAATGTCAACTGCATGTCATTTTACTGCGGGTATTCAAATTGTTTTTATAAGCATATAAGCATAGGTCCCTCATTTTATCACTTTTCCCACAGATAAGTCTGACGGGGGTCATTGTTTTGTTGTTGATAACAAGTGACGTGGGAATCTGTCTCATTGGTTATGATGGAAACATCACTGAACTTGGGGATTCCTTGTACATAACAATTATTTGTGATTTTTAAATAAAAATTAAAAATCAATATTTTGCTATTTTAATTGATAGTATTATTTATATTGATTAAAATATAAAACTTTTAACAAAGTATTTTTTTTTCTTCAGAGGAGAGCATGAATGTAGTCCCCAATTACCACAAATTATGCCGTTGAGTTTCCCTCATTTGGGGAAATCACAGGGGTCAGCGTGTCCAGAGTACAGTGGATAAGCCACCCCTTGGGAAAAACCACCTTCATGATCATGGTATATCCCCTGCAATGTAAGTATAGTATTTTTTATAATTTATCTTGATAGTAATGAAGAATGAATATATAGGAAAGTTCTAGTGTACACAAAATTATTTTATTTAAAGTTATTGAATGCTTTTAAGCAATGTAGTTTAGAGAATTTTTGACTATTCATGTAGTTAATTTTTAAGATTGCTGGGAGAATTTATGCTGAAAAGAGACTATTTGAGCAGTGTTAGTGATATCTCTTACTTACTGAAATTTGTCTTTCTGTCAAGACTAAGTTCCTTAAGAGCAGAAATGTGAATGCAGCGTCCTGTTGATCTTTTTTAACTTATTCTTGAAACTAGTAGGTGTTTAGTTTCATTTTGTTGACACCCTGCCATGGAGAAAAGTGCAGCAGTTAACTTGAATCAAGATGCTCTGAGAATTTGCTAACTGATACACTTCTGCCAAGTAAGAACTATGCTATCAACCTAAAAGTGTTGGCTGCATACCTACTGTGTACTTAGCATCATTAGACTGGCACAGCTACTTGATAATCATGGGCAGATGGAATTAGCTGATATAAAAGAACATGTGTTTTTCCCTCTCCACCCACCCCCACCCTGACACACAGAGTAGAAAAATAGAATTTTCCCTCATTTTTTTTTCTAACAAGGACATCTTCAGATGTATTAGTCAAACTTGGAATCCCTCCAACACTAAAACTTATGTCTAAATTTAGAACTAATGAGCTCCCTGTATAAACCAAACTGAAAAGCACATATTCTCTCTGTAAGCATCAAAACATTTTTATTCAACATAAATCTATTGCCAAAGAGAATATTAATGTCTCTTACTTAGTGTTTCTGGGTCACAAAAATCCATCTTCCCTTAGAGTGCTTGGGAAAAACATGAACATATTCACCAGGGAAGAACAAGTTCATAGAGAAAATTGGTTTCAGAGAATCATAGAGCTCTCCATCAAAATAGGCCTTTATGGGTCTTCCAGCCCAGTACTCATTGACTGCTAGAATTTCATTCAAAATAACTTTGCTGGGTGATTACCCAGCCTATAAATACCTCCTCTACCAACCCACTCCAACCCACCTTTTACTCTCTGTGATCAATTGGTCCTTGGTAGAAAACCAAAATCCTTTCTGCTATTGCCACCCTATTTGTTCTTTGGACACACAGATTGATAACTCATTCATTTTTTTTAATGCTTGATGACAGCTACCATGTGTTCTCCCTCTCCATTTCCTAACCCCCTGAAATTCCATCTTCTCCAGGCTAAAAATGCCAGTTTGTTTACCTTTTCTCAAATGCTTCCATTTCAAGTTGCTTTGTCATCATGACAAGACTCTTTGTTATGTTCCAAATAACATGACTTTCCTAACAAGGACATCAGGACTTTTCTTTTTTTCCTAAAGATTTTATTTATTTGTTTTTAAAGAGAGAGGAAAGGATGGAGAAAGAGGTATAGAGAAACATCAATGTGTGGTTGCCTCTTGCATGTCCCCCACTGGGGACCTGGCCTGCAACCCAGGCATTTGCCCTGACCAGAATCGAACAGGTGACCTCTTGGTTTGCAGGCCAGCACTCAGTCCACTGAGCCACACCAGCCAGGGCGAGATTGGGACTTTTAAGAGAAGTTAGTTGTGGCAGAAATTTGAAAAACGGATTGCTGGGGAAGGTTCTCCAATCCCAACTAATGGTTATGGCTGAAATGAATGATATTAAAACAGTGCAGTTGACAGGGAGAGGAGAGAGTAAATCCATGATTGTTTTATCTAAAGAATCAAAGGAAGTATTGGTCACTTTGATGGAATAAGACCATGGAAATGAAAAACTTGAGGGCACCTTCAAGGTCTACTTTGGGACATTAGTGAAAGTTGATACCATTAATATAAAATCTGAACACAAATGGTAGAGTACATTTACTTGTAGGAGAAAATGCATACTCCATTGAATATGTTTTCCTATAGATGTTTATTAAAATTCCTACATAAATAGGTTTACAGAGTAATTATTAAATATCTACATGTTCCTTCCATGTAAGGCATCTCCTAACCAGGTCCTCTCCCCTAAGCGTAGACCATCATATGTACTGCATAATGAGTTTAAGATGTTGACAATGAAACTGAGCCCCCTCTCCCAAACTTTCTGCCCCATTTTTAGTCATAGTCACCACCATTCAGCCAATTTTTCAGGTTAAAAAACTGTAATATTGCCCTGTGATTCATCTTTTTCTTTAATATCCAATCAAATACCAAATTTTATATCTCTAAGATGTTTATCAAATCTAGATGCTTTTTCTCATTCTAATGCCATTGCATTAGTTTTGCCACTTGCCACTAGTCTCCAGTGGAGTTCTGAACCCAGATTTGATTGTGATGTAGGAACCCATTGCTTAATTCTTAACAAATTCTGTGAGCTGGCTGTCAAACAATTGCCAGCTTGTGATCAATCATTATGGCAGTATTTACACCATGGAAATCCACAAACACTACAAATTGAGACTTGTTCTTTTATTTTTGTTTTTTTTCTTTATCAGAATATCATTTTTCTTGCCTGTTCGATCGTCTGTCACACTGGTGTCTGAACTCTCTTCTTACAAGAGATGGTAATGCCACTGTCTGATAAAATAGTAAAAATTATTTCTATAAATACAAGAACATCATTGAGATACTGGTGAACAGTTTGATTTCAATATATTTCTAAGTCAGAACATTACAGATTCATATTCAGAAAAGCACAGTCTCATCATACAAGCTTCTTCATAGTTTGAAATGGTAGCCACTTCTGTCTTGACAAAGAAGCAGGTGGCAGATTCATCTTCAAGGAGGGTGGAAGGTCCTCTGCTAGACAGACCTAGTCAATAACTCTAACTCATGACTAGGAACCCTGATTAAAAGTTCCTATGTGTCCTGTGTCTTTTAAATTAATTAACATAACATAAATTTGACAGGTAGAGATGATGGTGACTCCTCATCTTCAGGTAAAGTTCTCTCATCCACGTGTCCTCCAAAGCCAGTTTGTTTTTCTGAAGTGGACATTCTTATGACATTCAGGATCTCTGATCTAGGGGAGGTAAAAATATGTCTGGTAAATTGGTTGCAAAAACAAGGAGTTATATTGATTTTTTTAGACTTGTAAAGCTAATTCTCTTGTTTCTGAGATGAAGACATGGGTCAGCTGACGTTCACATAGTTTTCTTCAGGTGATCACATACTGCAGAAAATTTGGTCTCTAGAGCTTTTCTGTGTAGCCAATTTTTACTTGAACTCTGCTAGCTTTAACTGTTGACCACCATTAATTTTACTTATAAATGTGCCATTTATTAAACAATGTCTTTCTATTACCCCTTCCCAGGCCATGTAACTAATTTTTATTTGTGCTTTATTAGAGGTAAGTTTTTGGAATTTCTTTTACTGCTTATAAGTGTATTAGCACTATTACATTTTGGTTCATAGATTTTAAACACTTCACTGCTTTAAAAACTCTGCTGGCTTCCTCTTGCCCAAAGGAATATTTGCTTTAAAGTCTTGAAATGAAAAATG
Organism: Pteronotus mesoamericanus; assembly: GCF_021234165.1. Lineage (NCBI taxonomy): Eukaryota > Metazoa > Chordata > Mammalia > Chiroptera > Mormoopidae > Pteronotus > Pteronotus mesoamericanus. The sequence goes on from NW_026555060.1 coordinate 32,046,871, forward strand.
TATGAGACGCTCTGGGGTGAGAACAAGGCACCTGCACCATTTTACATACTGAAGTTTGAAAACCATGGGCTCATAAATTGTTCTTCATTACCCAACTCCATCATCCGAACTACCTTTAAAGTTCCATTTCTAGCCATACTCATCATACATTTTTCTCAATTTGTTCACTGCTCTCTAGTCTCTATTCTAGGCATGCTAGATGTTTTTATATTTTCACAAATTCTTATCTCTGTTTGAGAGGTCCATCTCTACATTACTCCAAATATTACCTCCTCAGTAAATAATAACAGCTAATACTTGAGTGTTTTCAGTGTGTTGCTAAATCTTTCCAAGAATTATGCCATTTAGCTATTCCTGAATTTCGCTGAGGAGGCTGTGAAGGAAGAACATGCTCTACAAATACTGGCGATCTGTGCTTTAATTGGTGGTTCTGATCCCAGGTGCAGAGGAGGAGGTGGGCATCCCTGGTTGTAGCACATCATATCTCTCTATTGTCACAAACCTTTCCCAGACCAGCTGAAGTGACTGCCAGAGGATTTAAAGGTCCAGCACCCTTTTTCCCTTCTCTGTTTTTCTTTTTTGCACCTTTTAGATTCAGACATTAAAGATGAGGACATTTAAAAGCAACTCAGGAATTTACTCAGCAAGCCAGGCTTACTCATTCTAGAGGCCCATCCTAAATATCTCTTGTTAGTAGTTCTTTATCCTTGCTACCTTAGTTTGCCATTATCAGGGAGTATAAAGAGTTTCATAAAATGTCTTATCTGTGTCTAATGTCTATAATGTATGTTTATTTTATTCATTATAATGAAATATTAATACAAACACAAAGCATACTTTTTTTTAGTAATTGCTATATATGCTTATAGTATTTAATTCTGCTAATAACTATCTGAGTGAATTATATTGTGCAATCATTTGTATGGATGATGGTCATGATGCTTGAAAGAGTATGTAATTTACCTGAGGTCACCATTACTTAGCTAGATCTGACCCCGTCTGGCTGGCTCCAAAGTTCTTGGTCATAAGTCTGAAATCTGATTAAGGGGAAGGAAGGGCCTTCTAAGTATAGCTTCTCACCCCAAAAGATCATTTTATTGCTGAGAGTGCTAAAGTTTTGGCAAGTCAATGAAAGCCACTATTGTGGATACTTCTCTTTCTTGAATGAAACACCTGAAGTATTTCCAAAGGAATGAGGATGGTGATAAAGTAGGTTTAAATAGGAAAAACATAGTTTATCATTTTGCAGCTCTGCAGATAATTATAATCTCCAGGAGCAGATTGCATGAAAAATGTCCCATCGTTATGTGTATTGTGAGTTAGCACACATGCCTAGAATAATATGGTTGTTAATAGATACGTTGATTATAATCACACTCTATAAAGTATTGTTATTTATAAAAATAACTTAAAAAGTAATAATTACTTTCACTCTTTCCTTGAATTTTTTGAAACCAGTGCTTTATTGTTTTATAATTCAGTGCAAAATCTCAGGAAATTATGCATAACTCAATACTTTAAGTTGTTGTTTGCCTAGACTTTGAAAAGTTATTCAGTACTGTTATTTAAAAATAGCTTTGTGTTTAAATATGAAAATTTACAAGCTGTTAGTTCTTTTAGTGGACTAATTTCTGTTGCTATTTATAACAAAAATTAAATACATCTATTTCAACTTGAATAGGAAGACTTATGTTCTAAAGATAAATTCATAGAAAGTTCCTAGGGAGTTTCTAGTTGCTTTTCCCTAAGTATGTACTACTTTGGTCAGTTTATATACAGGATTATGGGGATGATAATGAATAATCTAAGGTTTCTCTAATAAAACATTAATGTGATTGATCCAGCAAATACAATGCTGTTGATTGGATCTTTGATTTTCAAACTTTGCATTCTCTTGTATCCAAGTTGTTTATCAATTGAGTGACTTCACTGAGATATGCTAATTAATAAACTCCTCTGATTACTCCTTGATATAACCTTGACCTGATTATTATTACTTCAAAAAATTTTCAAGTCCTTCATCATCTTGTATAAGTAACCTATAAAGAGTTTGAGACCCACCAAGAAACATGAAACACCATTATTTTTAAGACATAAGGGAAATGGCCTCCATTTGCATGATATTCAACTTGGCCCCTGAGGTTAATAAAATGAACAGGGAAAATTACTTCAGTTTGTGTGCTTATAGAGGTAAAGAAACAGCACTAGACCCTAGACAGGAGGCTTAGTTGGCTGAAGCGTTGTTCCGTATACCAAGAGGTTATGGGTTTGATTCCCAGTCAGAGCACATACCTGGGTTGTGGGTTCAATCCCTGGTTGAAGCATGTACAGGAGGCAACCAATGTTTCTCTCTCACATTGATATTTCTTTCTCTCTCTTTCCCACTTTCTCAAAATCAATAAATATATATCTTCAGGTGAGGAATAAAAACATTTTTAAAAAGGAAGCAATACAGGAGTGTGGGGGCTGGACAACGAACCATCCTGGCTTGGACATCAGGGGATATGGTTTCTTCTACTAGAATGCCGTACACTCCAGCAAACTCGAGCACTTTCTCTCTCTGGGAGACTCATTACTTAATATGGAAAATCAGGACACAAGAAAATATGATTTCTAAAGTACTAGAAAATATGATTTCTAAAGTACTAGTAAAGTACTAGTAACCATCTTGGGCCTGCTCTTGCTCCTGCACCTCTTGGAAACTTTCCTAGCAACAGAGCATAATAACCATCACCATCACTTAATGTTTTAATTATTTGTAAAAAATAACAGTCACCAACTCAGGGGCCTAGACTTTAAAAAAATTTCTCGTGCAAACATTGAAGAGTTCACAGGATTTAAGGAGGCTCAGAACCCCACTTAGAATTTCCACAACCAGAAACACAGTTACATGTGCCACAGCTCAGCTTCACGAAGATACTTTTGCCACAGATGATGTGGCTGTTACCCCCGATTCTCTACGACAAGACGCTGAAAGTTGCTGTTGGAGCCGCTTCCTCTAACATACCCAGAAATCGCAGGTTCTCCACTGCAGAATGTAAATCATGCTCCGGAACTCTGGATGTCTACATTGCAACATTCTAACTGAGGCTTAGCAGAAGTCTGCACAGCATGTTTATGGACCACAGCTACCTCTAGCACAAGTGGGTCTGCTCTTTCATATGGCTCAAACTGGAAGGTCCCTTTAACTGCATGTTGAACCCGCTTCAAAGTTCTCTCTTATTCTATGCCCTTTTCAATAATGGCAGGCACCTGATACTGAGTTGGTGAAATATTCCCAGGTTCAGACTATACTGACTCCAAGACCAAAGAGCTATGCCCAAAGCAGTGTGCATCATGCCTGTAATAGGAGATGTAAACTGCTACCATGAGCAGTGTGCTTCTGGGATAGGAGATGAATGTTTACACATGCTCTTCACTTCCTAAGGATGTCACAGCATGTTCCCATGCACTGGGTCCCTGAGTCTTTCCCAGTTCCAGTGACTCTAATTTGCAGTAGAACTTACTTCACGCCATAGGGTGGCAGAATAATGCATCTCAAAATATACCTCCTCGCCATAAGGATTATTGTAGGTTGAAGACAATTGAGAAGCAGATAGAAGAAAAGCTCTTTGTGCCCTGTCACCAATTTGCCTAAAAGCAGGATATACATTTGTAAAAGTGTTTTCTTATTCCCTTCTCCCAGGAAGGACAGATGTTAAAAATGGAGATAGCTCTAGCAGCTTACCAGCCCAGGGACAGAACTAGAAGAATCTGTGCAACAAACCTTACTAACTGATCCTTATCTTCCATAGTCCCCCATATATTTACCTTCCCACAATTTACTTTCCCAAGAAACTGAAAGCCCTTTTCCTTTGTCTTGTCATTTCTCTAAAACTGTATTGTTACTTTGTTAAATTCCTCTAGAAGCCCAAGTTCTAACCACCTCTTTGTGTTACTCATTTCTGAATTCTCCTGTGTCTATGCATGATACACAAGTTAATAGACACCTCTTTGGTTTTATTTTGTTAATATCTCTTTTGTTTAATTTACAGAGGCCACAGTCAGGAATATTTTCTTCCTTCCCTACATCATCATCATTATTATTTTTTTTTTATCGGTAACTGACACAGCGTTGGGTTTACCCAGTCTTACTTGACTTGTTCATTCTTTGCATGCTGGTTTTTTTTTTCTTAAGTCAGTCAAGCAATACCCTAACTGTGTGCCTATGAGAATCTTTTTCATCAGCCTTGACTGCAGATCCCCCAGTTGCCATTGTGTTGTCAGTGTTGCCACCTGCCATTTCAGAATACTGTCAATCTAATGGATCCTGGGGAACAAGTCCCTGGCAACATGTTCTGCTGCCATGCTGGCCTACAGAACAGCCAACACTGAGCTAATTAACAAACAAATATAAGATCCCTAGTGTCCCTTATTGCTTCTGGAACCAGAATGTCCTCTGGACCCTTCTAGGACACTTCCAGAGCAACTGGCCAGTTCTCCGGCTTTATGTACTCAAAGAAGCCATTGTTTCTTTTAAACTTCAAGGAGTCAGACAGTAGTGTGTTTAAAATTTATTCATGCAGTGCACACTGTTTATGTTAACCACCCCCCCTCCCCCAGCAAACCTGTGCTGAGGCTTAGAAGATTTTTTATAATCTTCTATTTTTAATAATACATATTTGCTATCATTATCATCATTAATACTTCAGTGTCCTTTTAGTATTTCTTTGTTACTTTGTATTCCAATAGGCAAGTCAGGTAGTTCTCTGTTTTTCCTGTTCCTGAATGAGTCACACACACAAAAAATACCTGTTTGCTTGGGATTTCTGTCTGAGTTGATATAGTGCAGTAAGAGCTGATTCTAAAAGAAGGAGGTTTCTCCTTTCTATAAAAATGTACTGGCTGAACCTCTACTGTTATGAAATGGATAATAAAACAGAGACATTTTTTGTTTTTTCTTTCTCTCTAGGATGCCCACTTTCTTTATTTCCAGGGTTCAATACTTTAGAGAGGGGCTCTTTAGCCTCTCCACATATAGAATTGTAGTCTTTAGGACCCTGGGATCTATTTAGTTCCCAAGAGTTACTATTGCAGAAGTGAATACTGAAGAAGGAATGTATGTTATTGTTGAAATGTATGGGGAGTAAAAACTAATATGAAAATGGTACTTAGGCGAGAAAGCATGGAGAGAGAAGAATGGAAGTCTCTTTGGAAATGCAGGACTGCTCGTCAATAGTAGATGGCCATGATGAAAAAGATTCAATTTGGTCAACACAGCTTTGAACAGAAAAACTTGTATCCAAGGAGATGGTTTTTTTCTTATCATAATGTTATTTTTGTATTACACCAGCAAAACCTGTAAATGCTTTGCATCCATTACAGTACAGGTCTTGCTTTTAGCCCCTTTGAATCTCCTTTGTCTGAACCGGTGACCAGGTGGTCAGCTACCTAGAGTAAGTGGTGCTGGGGCCATTAAACTCAGGAATCAAAGCCTCCATCAGTCCTTTTGGCATCTTTCTATCACTAATTTGGCCTTGGGCACCTAATTTTCAGGACAATACATGGTTCATCTACACTTGACAAAGAACACACTGAACAACAGTTCTGAGAGTGTCTGGTGTTTGATTTGAGGTAATCCTCCTGCTCTATGGGTTACAGATTCCTCTCCTAACCCTTTCAAAAATATAAGAAGAAGCTGAAAACAAAATGGAACTGTCAGAGGCAATACAAAGATAAACTAAGAAAGCATTTATTTACCTCACTTTCTGGAATATGAGAAACATCTAAAATTTATTAACTCTCTGCAGCTCTCTAATCCACTATTTCTCAGGATATCTAATACAGGAAGTAGAAGTGAGTTGTCTATAAGCTTATATAATGCCTATCACATTTACTACAGAAAAACAAAACACATTCACCAGGCATTTGATACTGTGTGATCTTGCTGGAGACCAGCGTTGCCAGGGACGGCAACCCCTTGAAGTCACTACAGGGGGGGGTTACTGAAGAGCTGCTTACTTGAAGCTCTTATATGTGCTGCCACTCAGCGTTTCTCACATGATGTCTCCTCTTTTATCTTTTTGAAAAGTGAACAACTTATTTTCTAAATTTATAGTGAGACTTACATGAAGTCAAATACATATGCTTCACAACACTCCTAAGTAATGATATAAATGCAGCTTAAATGATCCTAAATTCCAAACACTTTGGTTTTGTTACATTCATTCAGTAAAGTACCAAGAAGTTGTTTTATTAAATTGACAGACCATTTCCATATAGTTTGTTTTTTTCAGTTTGGTGATTTTTCTTTATAAAAACAATTATTTTGGGGAAGGAGTGGTTCCAATAACAAGTATAACTGCAGAACAATATAATTCATTCAGGAGGATTTCTTTTTTTTCTTTTTTCATTAAATATATTGGGGTGACATTGGCTGATAAAATTAGATAGGTTTCAAGAGTACAATTCTATGATATTTCGTCTGTATATTGCATTGTGTGACCACTACCCAAAGTCAAATCTCCTTCCATCACCATGTATTTGACCCATTTTAATTTTTACTAACTCCTCAAGTCCCTTCCTTCTGGGAACCACCATACTGTTGTCTGTATCTAATAGTTTTTGTTTGTACTTCTTGTTTGTTCATTTGTTGGTTTCAGTTTTATATCCCACATGAGTGAAATGATAAGGTTCTTGACTTTTTCTGTGACTTATTTTGCTTAGTATGATAGTCTCAGTATAAATCAGTGTTGTTGTAAATTGCAGTATTTCCTCTTTCCTTATGAATGATATTCCATTTTTGAATGCGGAAACTTTACTTTTATAACTTGCAGTGCTGGACGAAAAACCTTACACTTTTATCCAGTGTACACTTATACCGTACGGGTCTGGTGATAGCTTTCTTTTCCCCTGACCACTTGCAATAGTTAGACTTCACTTTGCAAATGTGTATTAAATCAGTTTTAAAAAGCTACATGCAAAATACAATACTATGCCTCTTTTGGACATAGGACCTGAGACATCAGGAAGGTTTTCTGACTCACTAGCTGACATACATTTGTACAGGAAATTTTTCCTGATAATAAAATTGCTGACAAATGCTTATCCTCATTTATAAACCATGTTTCATAGAACCTGCAATTCGTTTCCTTTTCTTCTTCCCTCCAAGGACTCTGGCAAAGTTAATAGAAAAAAACACCACAAAAACCTGTAAAACAGAAAAGATTATTCATTATGAATAAAACTTGAAAGCCAAAGGTCTATGTGTTAATCTTTCAGTAAACAACAAATGTTTCCACATGCACATTTATGAAGCATAAGTACTTTGATTTTTGGCAAATGTTATAGAAGAGATGAGAACAGAAAAGAAAAGTATCAGATAACAAAAATTTGAGAGACTTTTGAAGTTTTGGTGAGTCATCTTTTGTAGTAAACACTGATGTGTTCTTGGGTGAATATTATATTTTGACTGAAATACAACTATTGCAAATTTATTTATGATAAGAATATTTTATAATTTGAAGTAGCAAACTGGTTGATTTTTACCTACCTACTTAAGGACTATAAAGACTAAAAAATATTAGAGACATAATTGTCAAGGCATTCAGAAATGCATTCTTCATTTCCATTGGTATAGAAACAAGAGTCTCCTTTAGTTCATTAACATCATGAACTTAAACACTCAGAATCACACCACAGGCCTAAATATAGCCAGATACTAAATAAAAGTTCAAGGGTTCTGAGCAGGAATCACATCACTGGAAGGTAGGCATGGTTCAGTTTAAGTGTGGGTTATTCATTTTAATTATATTGTCATTGGAAATTAAAGGATAGTTTCTGCATAAGCACATATGCTGTTCCAAGTTTTCAAATGAAATTAGAATTCTTCTGGCCTGCAGTGGAAATTTTTCCTGACTTAAACAGTCAAAATTAGTGTCACATGGGCTTTAGAGCCATTGGTAATAACCAATAGCTTTACCATTATGATGATCACTGAAAATAAATTATGGATAGATAAAAAATGGCTCAATATTTTTATTTTTTATTTCATGCTTTACATGTCAGAATCTATTTCCTTTAAATTCCTTAAAAGCTTTGTCCCTGGGATTAATTCTGTTTAAGAGTGTTTCCCATGTTTTCTTGTTTCACAACAAATTTTGAAATACCTGTTATTTTTTTTCTTTGAAAAATATATGTATTTCACTCATGGTCTCTTCTTGTAGCTTATTAATAAACATTCTTACAATCATCACAGCTAACTGTTAAGAAAATGTTGACCAGTATGTGTTCTACTAATCCACTTGTACTGCAAACCAATAGAAACACAATATCAAGAATAAATCATGGTAAATATTAAAAAACACAAGAACCCTATGCAACATTCATGGATGATTACTGTCTCATGATGAGCTAGTTTCCCATTTTAATCATTGCTTGTATGAAACATTTGATAAATGACATACTTTTGCTATTTATTTGCTCAAAGTTTTCTTCTAGTGGTCATAACTGATAGTAAAATGTGACAAAATTATGGCCACATATAGAATCTACAAAAATTTTTGACTCAAAATATTATTTTATTGATATAAAGACCTTTACTCTTCTTTCCCCATAAGCTACAGACATTTAAATAGACACTAATTCATCAGACTTTTATTTTTAATTTGAATTTGAAGCTGCACTTTAAAGATTACACTTTCTAAGTAAGTAATACTTATCCTTTTTTAGCTGTGGTGTGGACCCAGGCTGAGATTCTCAGCTGAAATTCTCCACAGAAGCAAACAGTGTAATTATAATTACTTAAAAATTAGTTGAGTAATTCCTAGCTGATTACTTCCTACAAGCATAACAAATCTAATGTTTCGCTTCCCATGCAGTAATAGTTAAAATGCTAATTGTTGAGGTCTTATTAAAACTTAATTGTCATTTGCCTCAGCTGTGCTAATTATTAGCCATATTAGTCCCCACTTTTGAATGGAGAATCTTTATTTAGTGGGACTGAGGAGAACCCAACACCAGCGCCCTCCCTCTTTCCCTACTTTCTGTTTCTTATACTCAGACTTCGGGGAGGGAAGAAAGATTGGAGAGGAAATGAAATGGAAAAATAAAGGAACATAATGTACTAACATACATAGAACTTTTAAAATCATGTCTCATGCCCTCGGATCAGACAAGTGATATAAAAACAATCCTTTATACATAGCTACTAACTTACTAAGTTGCTCTCCACATTTCTCTGAAGGAATGCAAGGATAAATGGAGGTAAACAATGTAGTTGGCACAGAGTCAAGACCCAGCAGTTCTGAATCCCTGCTTGCTTTTTACACAAGACACAAATATGGCTGCACTTTGGGCCATATCACCTCAGCTCCATGCCCCTGCAAAGGCATCGCAGCTGTTCCACACAGCTCACTAGCATACATTTGTAACAATATATTTCCCCAGTCTTTACTGTATGTATTCTGAGAGTCTATAATCAAGGCATCCAGCTTCCTGCTTGATGAACACTTTTCAGGGAAATAAAACGACTACTGTTTTTTCCATATAGACTCTCCCAATTCAATTTCATTATTCCTTATCATAAACTGCAGCCCCATTGATCTCCCTTTTCAGCGTTCACACCCAACAGATATTGGTAGACATAATTATGTCCTTTCCCGTTGTCACTTAGGAGAGTTATTCACACTGCATTCATTTAACATGTCTTCATAAATCAATGCAAACAGTCCCTTAATCATTTTCAGTGCTTTCCCCTAAACTCCACCAGGTTTTCCCATGTCTTGCACGCACAATTAGGAATCCAAAGGCCAAATAAATACTCTAATATATGAGCATACCAGATCCACTGAGAAGCTGCTTTGATTTTTCCTTGTCGAGTGAAGGTATTATGGTTGCAGTTTTACATTTCATGAACTCCCTGACAAAAAAATGCTACCATCCTGACACATACGAGACTTTAATTCCCACAGTCACACGGTTGGTTAGACAAGCGAGAGTTTTTATTCCCAGTTTAGAGATAAAGCCAAGGCTTAGGTATTATGGCAGACATTTCTGTTGGAGACAATTTTTATTAAACTTGAGTTCATTTCAATCCATAAAAATATATACATTAGTCCTTTTCTAGTAAATGGAATCATTTGAAAAGACCTAGGTAAATTTAACAGAACCAAAAGATTATGGAAATGACAAGTTTTTAAATTACTTTTTGGAAACAGTATTATTTGTGATAAAAACAGTTTAAAGTCATATAAAAGTCAAAATAATTCTAATTCCAAGAGTTTGTCCCATCTTCAGGAGACTCCTTTTTCACCATTTCTTGACATACACAATTCCTTTTATCCTTAAAGGACTTATACAGTTTATCCTTTAAAGGGCTTTCCCATTCTGCTGTAGCCTGAATGTTTGTGTTCCCTCAAAATTCAAAAGTTGAAACCCACCTCCCAAGGTGATGGTGTTTGGAGGTGGGAACCTGGGAAGGTGATGTGGTCATGAAGATGAAGCCCTGATGATGGTATTGGTGCTCTTACTCAAGACACCCCAGAGACCTCCTTTACCCCTTCTACAGTGTGAAGACACAGGGAGGAGGCACAGTGGAAGTTCAGGGTCAAGGCTATGGCATTAATCCTATCATGAGGGCCCTACCCTTATGATCTCATCTAACCCTTCCTGAGGACCCCACCTCCATATCTTATCACTTGGAGGAACAGGGCTTCAGCGTATGAAAGTTTTTTGGTGGCGAAGGCACAACATCCAGTCCATAATGCAGTCTAATAATGTTTCTCTTAGTATGTCCTTTTCTGATAGCTTCGTTAACTTGTGTTTTATATTACTTTATAAATATTTAAGCAATATATAGTATTTGTGAAGAAGTTGGGGTTTAATTGATCAGAGAGTCAGAGAAACAAAGATGAAGTCTGAAATCTGTACTTGAAATTGCCTATTTCATGGGTTTGCTTTAAAGTAGGAAATTTGCACATTAATCTTGGGTCACCAAGTCATTAACTCAGTCTTGTACATAACTCCTGCTTTGTACTTAAAACCACGTCACGAATTCTCCAGTTAACACTCCCATTTTCCTTCCAGACTCTAATGGGTGATCATGAATAATTCATTCTCCCAAATTAACCTCCATTGGATCTCCATTTGTAAGCTTTCAATGTCAGTACTCCAAACCCAAGAAAGCAAGTTTTCATACCCTCAAACTGAAAAAAGCTTCCATACGACATCTATGGGAGGATAGTGATAGCTTTATAGCCAGCACATGGTAGGCCCTAAATATATAGTTGAATGAATTGAATAATTATTTTCACAATTCTTGTGCAAACTGTTTCTAAAAATTTTAATTAGGAGAGGCCGAGGACTTGATTCTGATCCTAAGGAAGAACAAAAATCTATTAGCAAAACATTGCCTCTTGCTATGCTGATACATAGTAAAGACGAGGTGGGCAAAGCTTCTACACCTTCTTCTGGCCCTAAAAACAGAGGTGATGCCTGAAAGCATCACAGCTACAGTAGGACAAGGAAGCAATGATATCAGGGAAGCTAAGGTTTCACCAGGATGTCCTCTCGGCTTCTGAAGAGATGCTGTAATGAACACATACATTCCTAATGAAGACAGTTCTTTTTTTTTTTTTTTAAACATTTTATTTATTTATTTTTAGAGTGAGGGGAAGGGAAGGAGGAAGAGAGGGAGAGAAACATTCACGTGTGAGGGAAACATAAACTGGTTACCTCTCTCACACTCCCAAACCAGGGACCAGGCCCACCACCCAGGCATGTGCCCTGACCAGGAATAGAATCGGTGACCTTTCCCTTTGCAGGATGATGTTCAACCAACTAAGCCATGATACTCAGGGTGAAGACAGCTCTTTATTCAGTTTTAAAACACTGTAAGAAAAAGTTTGGAGCAATTTAAAACCTTAGTAACCATCTTCACAAACAACATTGCAAATCGATGTGTAAAAAAAAAATTCAAAAGATTCTCTGAAATGACTGCCGGGAGAAAACAGCCTTATTATAATCAAATATAAGGGACAGTATGGAAATTGTAATGAACATAGTAGCAGTCTATTTTTATTGTCTATATTACATTTAAAGTGATTTATCATTTGTTAGCAAAGCAAGACAGAGGATTATCACAAAGTAAAGTGCACATTAATCATTAATTATTAGGAGTGATGAATTCTGTATAAAAACTTTTCTTATTTGCCTACATGTCCTTTTTGATCCTTACACAGCCCTTACCTGAGAGAAATTATAGGTGGAGATTTTCATAATTGAAATACTTGAGCCTTCTGTCAAAGCAACTTTAGAAAAACCAGGATTGAATTCTAGAATCAAAGTCAGAAGGACAAGTTGACCCTGTGTTTTATAGCACAATTCCAAAAAGGCAACAAGCCATTAAAATAGTGAGTGATGATAGTAGCTATGTCCTTTTTGCTTAGGGGCAAACATGAGTTTCAAAATGTCAGAACTGTAGATTTCTTATGTTCTAGCTTCCTTGATACTTCTGCTGTGGTTGACATGAGGCTATACAAACATGTATAAGTGAAATATAGATGGAAATTTTCAATGTTAGCCCCAGCCATTTTGATTGTTGAATACATTGAAAGCTAGGTTGGATGCGAAAGGAAGAATTTCTGCTCCTTTGAGAACGATTTTCCTTTGACAATAATTCAAGACAGCATCTTCAGGTCTGGGTCACTTGCAAGCACTTTTGTGGAAGGAAGGCAACCTTGATAAAATAAAATGAATACTGGCTTTGAAGGATCTGTGAGGAAATTGCTACTATTGCCACTGGCTCCTTAGTATTTAAGGTCTCTGAACCTCTTTGCTATTCCATGAGGCAGCAAAGCTCAGTGGAGTAGAATTTAAGCTTTAAAATCAGACATCCAGGCTCCTTCACTTAAGAGCTCTGTGTCAGTGGCAATTTCACTTAATGTGTCTGATATTCTAGTTCATCTGTGACATGGGGATAACAAAACTTGTCATAGTATTGATGTGGTGGGTAAATCTGGCAACATACAAGGAGCACCTACTGTAATAAGTGGAAAAGGTCCATGAGAAAGGTTGAAAAGAAAATAGAATACAGTTCTGGTGTGTTAATACAGACTTATATTATTATGAAAGCATATTATATATTACAATGCATTATGCTTACATATATTTGATAATTATAATATGCAGAATTATCTATAATTATAGTGCTATAGTATAGTATATTATCATTAAATTTAAATGTAAGGTCTGAAATGAAAATGTCACTTGAAAAATATAAAATAATAAAAGAAGGCAATGAATCAGGCTTTCAAAGATTTTAATGTAAAAAATTTCAGTGGCAAATAAAGATGCCTGAACTAATGAGTAAGATTGAATGTACTTGAAACTGAGGAGAAAGCACTGGGAAAGAAAACAAAACTGTGTAAGGCCAATTAGTTTTTTGAAAAATGAAATAAATTTCAAAAAGAACAATTTGGCATCTTATACATTGGCTGTTGTTAGTATCCATCAGAAGTGAAATAGAAACCTAGACAGCAAACCTGCCACTCAGGAGGACGAAGTTCAGCACATGACACACAGGTCGCCTGCAGCACAAGTTGAGATTTTGAAGTGCCTTCAGAAACTTGCTCACCTCACTCATTTAAGTGATTATTTTTGAAGTAACAGGAAGAGTCAAAACTACCCTAAAAAGATACTGTAATAAGTTTAAACATCAGTAAACCTTTGAAGGAAGATTTTTACAGAAAATGTTGCTTAAGTGCTTAGGTCAAAGGCTATCATCTCTATCTGAATTTGTCAATTTAGCAGAAAAGTAAAACTTGGCATTCTACTGAGGGGGTGGGGAGAAAAGAAGGAGGAGCAGGAGTGAGGAATAGGAGGAGGAGGGGGAAAGGAAGGAGAAGGAGGAGGGGGCGGGGGTGGGGGTGAGGGGAGAAGCAGAGAAAGAGGGAGGCAGAGGCAGAGCCAAAGAGTGAAAGAATAAAGAGGGAAGAATGACAGATTAAGGTAGAAACAAACAGACAAACTTGCTCTCTTGCATCTCTGCCCTTGCCCTGCGAAGAATATTATAAAAGTAGCTCATTGATTCTAGAAGGAGAATAAGTGATCCTTGGAATAGGACTGAAACATCCCATTGGAATCTGGCTTTATCAGCCAATCATGACTGAGGACCAGATCCATGCTAGCGGCTTGTCCAGATCAACAGACTGACCTAGCCCAGACTTGATGTGTCTTCTGAGTCCAAGCTGATCCAGAGAGATACTGGGAACAATTCATGACCATGGTACACAGTAGACTTAGGGATGACTTGTTAAACAGCATTTTATGGCAATAGCTAACTGACACATAGCTCAATATTCAGTACTATGAGATTAATTAAAATTTTAAGTGCTTCTGTAAGTTGCATGAGATAAATGCATAAATAAATAGCATTTATTTAATAAGAAAATTTAGATGACTATATAATATTTGGGAACTATATATATAAAAATATATTTAAACATCAAATATAATACAGGGTCAGGCACAAATAATGCACCTTTTTATTATAAAACCTTTTATTACAAAATCATAAACATGTAATTCTGTAACATAAAAACATCACACTCAAGCACATCATATGACATTTTAGGTGAACTACTTACTTTAAAACTATAAATTATTATACCCATATTATTACCATACCAACCACACTCAAGCAGGCATTACCCCTGTCAGATCCTGTATATGAAAGTAATAAAATATTTCAAAATAAGGTAACTTGATTTTAATGTTCTAAAATATACATATACATATAAAGGAAGACTTATATGGTGAAAATATTCATTGTGTTCAAACACACATAGACAATATTCAAAATAGAGTTCCTTGATCAGTACCACTTCAGCACTTATTTTTCTTAATCGTCAACCAAGGATATATATTTACAAATTTTAGAGAGAAAGGAAGAGGGGAGAGAGGGGTGTGGGGGGAAGAGGGGGAGGAGAGAGACAGAGAAATATCAATGTAAGAAAGAAACATCTATCGGTTGTCTCTCATATGTGCCCTGACTGGGGATTGAACATGCGACCTTTTGGTGCACGGGATGACATTCCAACACACTGAGACACCGGGCCAAGACCACTTCATCAATTTTTTAAATGGAGTATTGCCTACCAAATAAAAGAACAAAATTTTATTTTTTTCATTTGTATTAAACATTTTTATTTCCTAGGAGGATAGCTGCATGGTATCCTTGAACATAACTTATTAAAACCTCCATTTCTGGAACTATTCAATAATTTAAATAGATACGATGGTGAAATTTGACATTTGGTGATATATTGAATAATTTCTTTCTAGCACAGGTGACTAATTATTAAAATCTGCATTGTAGTTTATAAGTTTTCTATATAAAATATATTAGAACCAATGATCCAGCTAGATTATCCAACATACTTCCTAGTGTTAACAATTTGAAATCTATCCAGCTATTTCAGATCCTTTTTTTCCCTTAGACTGATCATGAAAAATGAGCTCTCTTCTTCCATGCAGAAGGCATTCATCCACTTCATGTTAGAAGGCACAGTAGGAGTGAGAGGAAGAAGTTTTGAAACACTGAGTTGACTCTAACAAAATGTATCTTTTTTGTCTTGCACTGTCTATTTGAATTATCTGGTGATAAAGCAGATAAGAAAAATGCTATCTATTTACAAACAGTGACCCAGTGAGTTCCTAGTTTTAAGAGAAAATTGGTATCTACACAAACTGGTATAAAAGACCCAAAAGAAATATTATTAAATAAATTATTCAAGCATGTATTACAGAAATAAATACTGACAGCTGCATTTTCAAAATATCCTTGATTTTTTATTAAAATAAAAAGGTCACTTAACCTAGCAGTAATATTTTTTGCAAACCCACCAATAAATAATGTTCATTCATTTCCTTTTGGCATCTAAATGCTGGTTTCAGAGTACCTTTGTAGATTTCTGTGAAGCTCTTCAAACTTTTTAGATTACGAGATTCATCGTGTGATTATCTAGCAGTTGCCATGTACAAATAAAAGTATCATAGAGTCAATAATATGAAAAAAATAGAGAAAAAATTTACAGCAACTGAGGATTTCCAGTTCCAGTCAAGATGGAGTAACAGGAGCTAGACTTACTCCCCTACTGAAACAATTTTAAAAATAGATAAAATATTAAAAAAACAGTTTTTAGATATTGGGCAGCAGACATCAGAGTAGAGAGATCCTAGAGGAAAAAAAAAGATGAGGTATACCCCAAATTGCTATAGTTTATTGCTTAGAGATAGTTTCCAGACTAAGGCTTAGAGACAAGAAGCCATGTGGATAAACCTATTGCCTATGATAAGGAAAGAAAATTGGGAGAGACCAAGGCAGCTAAAGGACACAGGACTGAGCACTGGAGAGGAGAGGCAGAGAGGAACAGCTTTGGAACTTTGCAGAGGGTCCACTTTGAACTTCCACTGAGTATTTATTATTGCATGTGCCAGGAAACTACTCTCAGCTGGGGAAAGAACCACCTGGAAAGTTTAGAAGGAACAGCAATCTGAAACCACACAGAGCCAGAAATATTTCCCATTCCCCAAACTCAGAGTGAAAAATTTTGTAATTTATAGGTCATTGAGTTGAGTATTCATAAGGGTTTTGACTAAAGTAGAGGGAGAAAATTTGCCCAAGGTAAAAAGTGCTACCCTGGTCCTAACTAACAAATATCAAAAGTAGGGTCCCAAAAGACTGAACTATCACCAAATAATGAAATTTCATCTCAGTATAAGGCTCAAGAATATTTATAGGAATACAAATATTACTCATGATCAAGCTACTGTTGAGTAAAAACTGAAATGGATATAATTTCAAGCAAAGTAGATTTTAGAGCAAAGAAAATTCTTGGGATAAAGAAAGACATTTGATAATGAGTAATGGTTCAAGTCATCATTATTCTGGCTGAATCTGCTATCAATAAATATTAAATAAATATTAATAAATTTATGTGGTCAAAAAAATAAGTTTAAGGAAGACAGAAGTCTCCTTCACCATTCTGGAAGTTCTCTAAACAGCAGTTGTATCCACGTGTGTTCCTGCATGCTTAGGGAAATGTCCTCTCCTTCATTCTGTGCAACCTTGTAGACTGTGACTCAATATGTGCAGTCAATGGCAATTGGATTCTTTACCAAGGAATTTGTATCCTGTGGAAGGACAGGAAGGGATTGACCAACTCATATCAGTGCCCCAAGAAGACTGTCCATTTGTTCTGGCTGACCTAGTTCTGATTCTTCCTGATTATTCAGGTGTGTTTTCAATTTAAAGGGCAACAGAAACTGACATCTGTCTTCCTCTCCAAAGGTAATTGTAATGTTTTCTCAGTTTCTCATTAAACTCCAGTTACCTCAGTCTCTTCTCTTTCTCTTCGGTGAGTATTCCTTCCCTTCAAGGTCTTTGTACTTGTTGCTCTGTCCTGTAAGCAACTCCTGTACTTCTATTTATAGCCGGCTCCTTCTCACATCCTTTGCATCTTCATTCAAACTTTCTTCTTCAGAAAGGTCTCTTTTTACAGTATCCACCATCACTCTGTTATTCTCTATAACATGGGTCAGCACTTTATAGCCCTTAGGCTAAATCAGCTCACCTCCTGCTTTCATAAATACAATTTTATTGGAACACAGACAAACTCATTTTTTGGCTTTGCCTACGGCTGTTTTTGCCCTACGTGGCAGAGTTGAAAGCAGCAACAGTGATATTATGTCTTGCAATGTCTAAACTATTTTCTGACTGTTTTAAAAAAGTTTGCCGACCCATTTTATAATGTTATCCTGTTTATTTCCTTATACAACTAATAGTCATGTGCAATTATCTTGTTCACGTGTTAGTTGATTAATATCTGCCCCTACTCAGCACTGTAGGACTTATGGAAGTCCTTAATCAGGTGTGTATCCTTAATGCCTAACCAATGTCAGTTCAGAGTAGAAATCAGCAAGTATTCATGGAATAGCTGAATCAATGAGCATGTCTCATCAACAAGTACCAGCAATACCATATCTAGTATTCAATACTCAACATAACACTAGCATTCCTCTGTAAGGCAGACACTATGCGATGCCTATTCTTGTTTTACAGCCATGTTTTGTGCAGCAGAAACAAATCCACGTTGGTGACAGTTGACTGGAGTCAGAGTGGGCCTCTAACTCGATAAGCAGCCCATAAGCAGACGGCCAGGATTCTATGACCATGAGTAGAAAGAGGAACTATGTCACAGGATCCTGCGATATTTTTTTCAAGAACTGGAGTTGGAAATGTGGTTCAGAAGTTGTATTTGTCTTCGTGGAGAGATGCCTTTATAAGATGGAACGTTTTGGTCTCTGCACATTCTTTCATTAAACTCACTTTGTACTTGAGCAAGTTTGGTTGTATACCTGCTACATGCATCCAAAGAAAAACACTTAGCGTGTTTAGGTTAGACTGAGCAAAAATGCACATAAATAAATAAGCACAGAATAGCTGACTGCACTCTCACAGAAGATCAGAGTGTGTGCTTTAACAATTAACAGAAGCACAGCCTTATGACACATGCTACTACTGTGGGCACCCAGGGAAAGACTGAAACAACTACACAGTTTAACATGTCCATGCCTTTTTGAAGCAATTGATACTAATCAAGTACTTAAGGGAATCATGCCATGTCATTAAAGCTATGATGACAGACAAATCCTCTGAGCATGTTTATAGTAGTGTTTGTTTTGCCAGTACAGAAATAAAATTCATTATCTAGTCATCTTATTTCTTTTAAATAAGAAGTAAAGAGAAGTGTGATTTTGTTACTCTTTTTTCCCTCAGAGTTGTCTTTACTACTCTTAATGTCAAAGATTAAATGCATATGGCAATAAAATGAAATTTTCTCAATAAAAGTATATTATTTTAAGTACACAATTTGTGTACAATTTTATGTCCCTAGAGATTTGTCAGTTAGTAAAACTGTTAAAAATACATGTAATCATGGATGTTAAAAATTGGGTCCTACACAACTCAGAATAGAAATACTCAAAGACATTTAGATATTTTGAGGAAAACATAAATTATAAAACACTTAAAGTCAACAATGGTTTGAATAAACTTATCACTGATCACAAATGCTAAGTATTCTAAAAAGCAATTAATAGGATAAAAGTTGTCACATAATATTAAAACATTTGCTAAAAATAAACCAGAACAGAATTGTGTTCTATTTCCCATTCTCTTACTATAACACATGTCTTCTAAATATCTTATAAATTATCCCGCAAGCAAGAACAGAATTTTGTCACTATTGCATTAACAATGTTTTCTATTTTCTAAATTTCCTCATCATATAATTTACTTTTATTTTAGATTATTTCCTCATATCAAATATCTCAGATGTCTGAGTTTTCCTAGTGATTTTAGTCTTTTTCCTATTTTTGAATAATCCTGCTGATTATTTTACCAATTTTCTGTGTTTTCTTTTGTTTATGTTTCTTGGCCATGTAATGCTTTGATCTACTAGTTTTTCATCTTGCCCTTTTTTCTGAATTAACCCAAACAACTAATTTATTTATTTTAGATTGTTTAAACATACCCCTCACTGATGTTCAATCAAAGTAACAAGAAAAAAAGAAAAGAAAAAGATGAAAAAAATCCATTTCAGTATTGGACTGAAACAGATACTCATATATTTTGTTCAGATATAGTCCTTCAAAAAATTATTTCTATGTACTAAATTATAATTATTTAGAACAGTAAAAACATCACAATAAAGTATTTTCAAATCTAAATCTATATCATAATTTGAAGTAGGTCCAGAGGCTTAAAATGCAGATCATGAATCAAGTACAAATAATAGTCATCCTAAAACAATAGAAGTACATTTTATATTCTACATCTGAAACCCATATAATTTTAACCTCATGATCACCAGGGGTAGACAGCAATGGTATTATGGATACATATGCATAAATAATGCATCAAGCTGATTAAAAGAGACATTCACATGAGTGGACAGTACAAACACACTTTTTGCAGAGTATATATAAGGAGCACAGAACTAAGAGACAGGCAATGGGTCAGAGCCGACTTCCTGAAGGAAGTGACTCATGAATTGAGTAAGATTTGTAGTTAGTAGGATAAAGATGGAAAATATATTCCAAGCAAACATTATATAGGAGTTAATAGGCAGAGGAGAGTGTGGTAGATTCCATGAAATGGAATTAGCTCAGTAAAGATGGAGAATATGGCCTCCATCTGAGACTGGCGAGAATTCCAGGAGTCAGATTATGAAAATCCTCATGATCCATGCAGAGAGAATGGGCTCTCTTCTGAAGAGGAAGAGGATCCACTGAAGTGTTTTAAACAGTGAAGAGTCAGTTTTTGAAAAGTAATTAAGAAAAGAGATTAGTTTTCTAGTTAGAATGTTGACAGAATGGTACCAAGAGGCAGAGGAGGATGAGTGAGGTTCTGAACTAAACCAGGACAAAGTATTGCAAATCAGAAACAGAATGAGGCAAGTATTTCGATGTGCAGAATGAGGGATACAGGGGCTGTAGGACGATTCCCAAGCATGTCCACTTCTGCCTGCCTAAACACTCTTTCTTCTGGCATTTATCAAGTATATTTATTTTAGATATTAATTATCATGACAAAGACTGCTTTAGACCTTTTGCTTGTCTTCTACTTGTCCATGGAGGAAACTCTTGCTAAAAGGATTTATTGCTTATTTTTTACTTTATAACTATAACACTTTACATGCATCCCCATTGCCAAACCTGAATATATTGGCCATCTATTTTTAATGTATGTCTCTAGAATAAATTCAAAGAAAAAGGAGAACAGGAGGGACCTGATGGAACTCAAGCAGGCATAGGCAAGTACAATGGAGACAAAACTGCACTTAAACAGTATGTTTCAGAATCATTTTAACACATGTTGACAGTGTTCCCTACCTCTCAAGAACAGCAGGCTGAATTTAACCTGATATATACAATGGCAAAAGGGCAAGGCCAGACGAGTTTCACACAAGTGGAAGTGATTTCTAAGGGATCCAGGTGTGGCTTTCCCTACTTACTAACAGTGAAGAGTGTGAACTGGGAAACATAGTGGCAAGTAAATGCTTCTATGTCCTTGTCTGTGTACTTATGAGGTGGGTTGACTAGAGTTTGATTATTTTTCTTTATGTACATATATACATATATTTTCCATAAGGCTACATTTATCACTAACTTAATTTATTTTTAGAACCTGGATTGTCTTTAAGTTCCACAATTAATTCCAAATGTCCAACTCACTTTCTCATTTTCTACACTGTCTTGAGAATTTTTCTCTCTGTATTCATAATGAACTACATCTAAATGATTTATTGTACTCAACAATATTTAAGAGTCTTTTAAAAATATATGGATACATCTGTAACATAAACAGTCTTTTATTAATTTACTCTTCAACTAATTAATTAATTCTATAAATAGCATGTATATTTCTCCATTACCTCTTTTACATTTATTAAATTTCCCTCCGGAAATAATGAACATCATGGTTAATAGGAATTTATTATTTTGTGTTGCATTGTACCTTTCCAATTCCTTAAATGACAATTTAGGTGTGCTTTAAAATACAGAAAGAATGTGAACTATTTTTCAAACATAAATTTCCTCATGACATGATATGGAGTGAATAGGATTATTTCCTATTACAATTCTGAAAAAAATTTTTATCATAGGTCCTGAAATAGAAAAAGAGTCCATGATTTATCATCTAAAAAAGATCACATTGGACTGTCAAACATCTCGATTATTAGTTCTTGGCAAATTTCTCTCTAGGGTATTATTCTGAGGTTGTAAATGTCTACATCTTGAGTTTTGTGGCATTGAACAAAGAGATTTTACATAAACCAATGAAACATCAATGCTTAAAATATACTTAGGGAATCACAAGATACAAGAAAGTCTCTACTAGCTAAAGCTTTTCTTGATGTTATCAACAGTCGAAGCATTGAATGATGACCTATTTATGAGACATTCTGTTAGGTAATATATAATATTTTTAAAACTGATGATCTATATTCTTCACGATATTCATTCCATGAATCCAGACTCTTTCATGAATATCTCCACATATTTCTCTTGTCTACATGACAAAGTTCAGTGTTTCCCATTCTGAACTCATTAATATACTTTGTAAAACTTGTTCCATGACAAGAAGTTTCCAAGTGATCATACTCAATCAGAACATTTATCTTCCTTTGGCAATAAATAATTTATTTCGGGAAACAGCATATATATACCTAAAAAGCCATTAAACATCAAATGAAAATGCAATCCCATGTAACAAAAATTGTATTTCCAGAAGTGTGGTATGTGTATTCAATTTGGTCTCTGAAAAGGTGTTAGGTGGATCATAGTCCAGTATTTTGTTTGATTTCAGTGGCTATGCTTTCACATGAGTGTATACTACTTCCATGAAAGACAAATCAGAAATACAGAAATTAAGGATATTTTTACATTTCTAACTTTCCCTAGCTATATAAAATGTGAAGAGAAAACCTCTTTTTCAAACCCAATGGATTTCTCCATATTCTTTGTACAAATCTGAACTCCTTACTAGCTCTAATGCCACTCCTGTAGGTAATTACTCCATCAGCTTTGACTTTAGTTGTTCCAATTCAGCTTTTATCCTTCACCCTTCATATTGTGTTTATGTTCTTTAATTTCAGGAAATGCTATGACTCAAAAATCTTCAAAGGATCTCCATTGCATACACAATAAGAACACATATGTTTGGTGTTTATCACTCTGTAATTTGTAACCAGCCTTTCATTTTTGCCTCGTCTTCATAACATAGAGTCTTCCATAATTCTGCTATATTGGACTCCACTCTTTTTCCTGAAAATACCCATCATTTAGTACCATTTTGCTTTTGCTCAACCCATTCCTTCATCCTCAAAATGCCATCTTTTGTTTAGGTGTCATCTTCAATGAATGTTTTCAAAATCTCTCCTCTGGCATTTTTCCAGCAGATGTTTATCACTTCACAAAAATATTTTCCTCTTTATATTATAGTTTACTGATACATGGCTAACTCCTCAACTAAATTATAATTTTAGGCAAGGACCATCCATGCCTTACTCGTTTGTATCTCCCATAGTGTCTACTGAATATTAGATGAATATATGAATGACCAAATGAAAGAATGACAGAATGCTTTGTTACTGACAGTCATGGAGGGCATGCAAACACTTGAGAAAACCCTGAGCCAGTTTATGCTTTTAGAAATTGTATGATACATTTGGGAAATAAATGGTAAAATTATAAATTAAACTGATAATAAATTCTAGATTGTGTTGCTAATAAAACGTGATGGAAAATAGACTTATAAGATACTCATAAACTCTCTCATAAGTATGAAAATTCCTAATTTCTACAATTAGAAAGTGGTTGCATTCTAGAATTAATAGAGATAGATAATTCTAAAATATTTCTTTAATATTTTCCCTGCAGAACTTGATAGGTGTTCTAGTAGGTTTGCTCACCAAGATAGGGTGGTTTATAAAGGCAAGATGAATAGTTTTTTTATACCACACTTTATCTGAGTTAGAGATGCGCTAGCCAATTCCTTTGAAGTCATTGAACATGTGTTGAGTATCTACTGAGGCTAAGGCACTGTGCCAGGCTGAGGAATCTGGTGGCAAACAAGAAAGAGTCCATTTTCTGTCCTGGCCATTGGGAATTTGAAGGTGAGTTTGTCTTTCATATTAATTACGGTGTCATCATAATTCATGTAAGACTATGACAAAGCTATTTT
The DNA here is from genome assembly GCF_021234165.1 of Pteronotus mesoamericanus. NCBI lineage: Eukaryota > Metazoa > Chordata > Mammalia > Chiroptera > Mormoopidae > Pteronotus > Pteronotus mesoamericanus. The sequence continues at coordinate 32,070,659 of NW_026555060.1, forward strand.
CTCCAGGCAACCAAAGTTAATAGGGTTCCTTTTAATTTATAAATGAAGATGTCTTGTGGACCTAGATATTTTCTATTGAGGGAAAACACCACTTTCTATTTCCAGAATGGGAGCTCTTGGCTGGTGTGATGCCTACTCTTGATGTGAGTAATAAATTATAACCAGGGTTTTCCTTGTGTTTTAGTTTTATGAAAAAAGTAGTATGAGTAAGCTATTTTTGATTCTCATTTGTAAATCAAATATTGCATTTTAATATTACCAAAAAAATGACTCTTTTGAAAGATACAGCATAATCATAAGGGTCATTGACAACCTGTTTTCTTGTCAAATACAATGAACTTATGCAGGAAAAAAATCATTATTTTAAAATAAGTTACTGGAGATATATAGTGGTCTAACAGTGAAACTGAACCAAGCTTTATTGTTTTGGGGAGGATGTTATTTCCATTGATACTCTCCTCCTCCTACATATGTAACTTACCTCCCTCTTCTATTCTGGGTCTGCTCAGCAGTGAGAGACTGGATATTCATTGTAAATGTTTCATGGGACTCTGACTTTCTTGAGGGCTTGAATCTATTTTTCTTCTGGCTAATTTATAGCTAACATAAGTTTTAGTTGGACATATGTTACAATTGGATATATGATAGCTAAAGTAGCCCCTCCTAGGCCTTCACAATTTGATAAAATGAGTTCATTTTTTCCTGCTAGTTCCTATCTAGAGATAGGCAGAACCTCTCTCTGTGTTTAACTAGCACAAGAAAAACTTGTACCCAAAGACCAGTCCAGTCATAGTTAGGCTAAAACAAATTAGAATAAAAAATGATGGAGAACATATTTACTGTGGAGATATATAATACTAGAACAAATTAGTTTATCTAATGGAAATTTGCATCATTTAACATAATTATTGGCTGTTAGATAATGAAAACCCAAAAAATTCTACTCACATAACTAACAGTTAATATAGATTAAAGACTTGCATGAATATTACCTAATACGGCAGAGTTTCAAGGAAAATGAAAGAAAAAAGCCCATAAGGATGCTGAAGATGGAGGGCTGAATTCCTAAGTTATCGTTTTAAAGATAAAACATGTGAGGCCCATGGGAATTTTATCCCCTTTAATCACGTGTATGCGAGTGGTTACTACAGCGTGGTTTTGTCAAGGAAACTTAATGAGATAAAATAACAGCTGTATATTTTATAGAGAAGTTTGCTTAGGAAGGCAGTTGCTATGGAAATGCCTGTCAATAGCAACTTGATTCGTGTTGTGTGAAAGTGATGAGTCTACTTTGCCTAGATTATTTTCCTAGCACTGGCAACTTTTGCAGAAAAAAAGAAGAAAGAGTCTTTTCAATACATTTGCATATTAAAAAACAATCCACTTCACTTTTGAATAGACAGAGAAGACATTGACAAGCGTCTTCACCAATAAATCATACATATATATACATATACACACACACACATACACACAGCTTATCCAGAAAGTATCCAGCTATGTAATATGAAAAATAGAGACATTTGTTGGAGAAGATACAAGATACAAGAAACATTGTACATAGGACAATGATGCCTCAGTTCCCTTCAAAGCAGGCACCTTGGGACTTCACACAGTTCTCCCAATCATCACCAGCTACCTGTCATATTTTCCTGAATCTCATCAATGGTCTGAAATCTCTTCCCTTTTAAAGGTGATTTTAGTTTTGGGAAAGGCCAGAAGTCACAGGGTGCCAAATTTGGGCAGTAGGGGTTCTGAGCCACCTTGGTGATTTGAGGTTTCACCAAAAAACTCTCATGAGACGTGATGCATGAGTGGGTTTGTTGTTGTGATGAAGCTGCCAATCACCAGTTGCCCATAACTGTGGCCTTCTGAAACATGTGAACAGTTCCCATGGAGGAATGATCAAGTTTAATGCAAAATTTGAAGCAGATTTGTTGTTCTACTTACTCAGTCATTTTGAATGTGATGGCCACACAGTACACATTCTCACTCAAAGGCATCTATTGTCCCCACTGACAAGTACAGTGAAATCATCATGATTACACACATGAGCATTCTAGTCCACTCTCCTTGGCTTCCAGGTTACGTGGATGTCATGCAAACTGTTCTCATTATATTAACAATGGTAAAAATTTTTCTGGACAGAACTTGTATATGTAGTGTAAATTTATTGTATTTCAAAAGAGCTCTGACTGCCTTAGCTTTGTACTGTAGTTCCACTTTACTCAAATGAGTCACATTGAATTGTAAGTCCTCAGAAATTTGCTTAAAATAGTTGCAGCTGGGAGAAGTAAAAAAATCTTATGAATGAGCAAAAACGAAGTGAATTATACCCCATGGGGAAGTCTCTCAATGAAAAATCTGGTAAACAGGCTCTCAGAAAAAAAAAGAAACAGATGCTGACTGATACAAATTTTCTTGTTTTAACAGGGAGACACCAGTATGTATGTGTTGCACTTGGAATGACGATTTGACCGAGCTGTTTTCTCTCCGGAGGCTGGCAACGCTTTGGTGAACTGGAATATCTTGATCAGAAGATGAAATGCGTTTCATCTCTGAGACCTGCAACTCGCACTCCTTTCATTCAGACGGAGTCGAATTCAAGATGGCCAGGAGCCAGCTAAGGGCACCTACAGAATATGAATCTGTACCTGTTTTTCAAGGCTGAGGCCGAGTGTCACCAAGGAGTGAGCAAAACTCAAATCCTATGCCCTGCCCTCCCCGACTGCTCCCCCAAGGCTTCCTTCCACTTGGAGCCTTAGTGAGAAAATCTACTTTGCAGATGCTGTCACAAAGGTACATTAGGTCTGATTTCCCTTTGGATTATCTATCATGTCCTGGGTTCAGGGAAGTATCATGTTCCAGCCCATAACCCAAATCAATTTGTTAAAGAGAAACTTGGAATGGTCTTAGAAATATGGAGGGAGAAAAAACAGATCTTTTAAAAAATAAATCTCTACAAAGACTAAGAAATTTTAGCCTATTGACTTGAGTTACTCTAGCAAAATCTACCTTCCAACATATGTCTTTTTTCAAAAGCAACAATGTATTAACTTCTTGTCAGAGCTTGGTTTTTATTTTCAGATTGGAGGAGTGAGCCACACATTTATCTTCCCTTTACCTTTCTACTTGTTTCCTGACTAAGTCAACAATCTGAAAGAATATGGGAAGCTCCCTGCATTCATTTGGTGAAAACCAGCTCCTGCTATTTTTCAGGATGTGTTTCTATAATTTAAGGTTATTTTATAAGAAACAGCATCCTATTTTTGACCATGGGGGCTGCAGGTGGTGGAGGTTGGCTTAACAGAGATGGGGCTTTTGCCCCATCTCTGAGCAGATGAGAATGGAACTTTCAGAATAATTACAACAGTTAACATTTATTTAACATGTATTAGGCATTTAACACTATGATATCGAAGTATTAATATAACTTCAAAATTATGATGCGAGGTCAGTATTATTATTATCTTCACTTTAAAGATGAGGAAACTGAGATTGAGAGGGCTTGCAACTTGCTCAAGATTTCTAGGTAAATTCATTTGGAGCTGGAATTTGATCAGGCCATTTGACTCTAAATGCTGAGACCTGGAGCCCATTACTACACTGTAAGGTGCCCTTGCCTTCCCAGGTTTAAAGGACCATCCTTCATGCCTAAACAATCACCCCATTTTGCCTCTGGAGACAAAACTGCAGGATACAGCCAAAGAGTTCTGGAGCATATCATAGCTCACTCTTAAAATCACATTTTTCGATATATTTCTTATTATTTAATTTTACTAATAATCTGGAATCTACGCAGCTATTTGAAAATGTCTTAAGAGTCTTGATGTACTCATGACGTCAACTTATTTGACTGCCAACCACTTTTGTAAGTTGCTCCCATTTGAGGTCCTCAAAACATACTTAAAAAACCCCCAAAACCAGGGGTCTATAAAAATAGGATATAGGACCTATAAGAACATAATCATAGCAATTAAAATTTAACCTGAGTCCTCTTACTTTCAGAAAGTTTGCATATGGATATGATAACAAGCTATTATTTTATCTTCATTTTGGATGTAATAAGAAAAAGTAAGTTTATGTTGGAGTAGAAATCACACAAGCTATATAATGGAAGGTAAGCTCTGCTGAGGCCTGGCGTGGGGAACAGGATTTTCACTCCAAAACACAACTCTTTGGCATAGGATTATTTTAGGCTAGTTAGTTTTAAGGAGCAGCAGATTTGGGAGAACCTCTGAAAATGAAGAAGTCTCCCTTGTAAATGACATTTCTAAGAGAAATCCCCATCTGTAAGTGAAGGAAAGCAGAGTCCGCCACTCAAAAGTGTGATTTGGGGGATACTGCTTATTTTAAGCAGGTTATTTTATGAAACAAAGACTCAGGAAGAAGCTTTGACCTCCCTCTAACTGCCTAAAAGAATTTAAGGAAGGGATATATCATCAGAGGTAACTGTAGTTTAATGTGAACTAAATATGACAGACAGGGAGGAACCTAGCAAGGCCTGTTTGATCTCGTGTCCCATTTGTTAAAGATGGCCCAGCAAAAATTTGTTTATCAAGCATTGTCTCCTATCTCTGTAACTGAACAAACAGTGGGGTTCTATTGCTCAATGCCAACAGGATGAAGGTCTGGAGGCAGAGTCTGGTAGAAAGGGAAAGGAGTCTCTTATATAAAGGTTATACAGTCTGAAATAATGGCAGGTTTCTTTCTCAAAGCCCATTTCCTCTAAGACACTCAAAGAAAAATCATCCCATTACCCTCTACCAGCTCAGTTCAATGTTATGCCAGGAACCTTTTCTCCCATCCAAAAGTATCATCCTTTAAGAAATGCAGGTGGCTTTGCTCGTTTTCAGTAGCTGTCTGACTTTAGGCATCTTTCAGATTCTGTGCACCAAGGCATCCCACTTACAGTTTCCTGCCCCCTTCCTCCGGCTAATGCCCTCTGGTGCATCTTTGTGCCTTGTCGGGCAGGACCCACACCGCTCAGCTCCAGTCGCCAGCACCACTGGGGCTTCCTGTGCTGGGGAGGGGCATGGGGCTTGCAGCTTGGCTTCCACAGCGTGCTGCCCCCTGCTTCCTCGTCTTCTGCCCTAGCAGTGCAGTACCGTCTGTGCTTCTGACCAGGCAGGCCCACCCAGTGCTCGAGGAGGGGCGCTGGGAATGTTCCCAAACCGCAGACTCCAGAACTTGTCGGCACAGGAACTGGAGCCCCCAGTGGCCAGGAGAGAGGAGAGAACAAATAGAGCGGTGTTACTGTGCTCTCTGCTTTATGTAATCTGGCCCAAAATCTTCTGCGGCAAGCATTTAGGAGGGTATTTCCCTCAGCTGTTTCTACCTGGTTGCTGGAGCAACCGCTTACGCATAATCCTGGGCTTTCCCATCCCTCCCCCACCTTTGGGGTTCGGGGATGCAGCCTCTTGCACTGCTGCGGGGGTCCTTGATCCCCTCTGCGAAGCGATCCAGCCAGAACCCCCTGTCCATTACATCTTCACCTGAATTGCCTTTCTCCTCTTTGAAATCCAAACCACATCCTCTTTAGCTGAAAATGATGTATGAGCCTCAACTGGCTGATTGGTGCTCCTGGCCTCGTGTTCTTATGGAACCTCAAACCTCCAACATGTCCACATGTAATTAATTTGATTATTTTCTCCTGGTAATCTGCCTCATGTAAATTTAATTCTTAGGCCAGTCAGAAGAGCTAAGAGGGGAAAGAGGGAAAGTTTCTCCCTCCCCCAGCTAAGGTTGTCTCTTTCCCTGTCCCAGGAAGAGAAGGGGATGACCTTCCCTCTAGGAACTCTTATCAATGCAGAAGGCATGCACTTAAATCTGCATAACAACTTTATCCTTCTTTATTGTATTTTTCTTGGTAACTCCCCATAACTGACACCCTCCTACCCCTTACATCTTCTTTTGTCTTCAGCTGAAGATGGTATGTAAGGTAGTGGCTTGGGCCATATTGGCAAAGTTACTCAGTGTCCCTGGGTCTTTCCCATGTATAAAGAGGGTATAAATATTATTAAACTTTTATTTGTTCTCCTCTTGTTAATCTGGCTTTTATTACAAGGATGTCTCAAACAAGAGGCCAGAGGGTAGAAGGAAATTATAATCACCCCTCCCTCGCCCCATTGGGAAGCCGAACGTTGCCAGGAAATGCCTTCCACGGCCGTTCTTTCAAAAGAAACTTTTGCTTTGAAGACAAAGCTCAAAATGAAGACTTAAGGTCAAAAGGATCAGGATAGGTCAGCAATTTCCAATCTTTTTCATCTTACAGCACACATAAACTGATTACGAAAATTCTGCACTACACCAAAAAATATTTTTTGCTAATCTGGCAAAAAGTGGGTTATAATTTTGATTCATTCATACCAGACAGCTATTGTTGTGTTGGCTGTTGTCATTTCTTTAAATTTAACATTCTAAGGTAAAAGATTCTTGTGGCATACTGGTTGAAAAATCACTGGGATAAGGTGATTCTGCGATCTTAAGAATTTTGGGATTTATAAATCTATTTCAATGTCTAAAGGTACTACATTGTCACTTTTCTTGCATTTTTCTCTTATTTAACAGATTTTTAGTCAAGCCTGAAAATAATTAGACACTTATAGAAATACAATATTGTTTCTTAATCCTGTTAAAGTAAAAAATTACTTAAATTCCAATATAATGAAAAGCTCCAGTTATAAAATTAAAAATTAAAAATATTCATGAAAATAAATGTAAAGTATTGATTTCAGTAAAAATAATCAGCATTACTTTAAGGGGAAGTTCTCTTTTCTAATTTATTTTATCTTGGATTCACTCACCCTACCTCCCCACCTCACTGAATATTTAAAAAAATGGAAAAATATTGGTAGCAGATTAACTAGGATTTGAGCTCATGAAAACAAAGTAGCACTGGCTGGTGTGGTTCAGTGGATTGAGTGCCAGTCTGCAAACCAAATGTTCGATTCTCAGTCAGGGCAGATGCCTGGGTTGTAGGCCAGGTCCCCAGTAGAGAGTGTGTGAGAAGGAATCACATATTGATGTTTCTCTCCCTCTCTTCCTCCCTCTTCCTCTCTCTCTAAAAATAAATAAATAATATCTTTTTAAAAAGATAACATTTAAGGAAACAAAGTAAACAGGTGTTAATGCTGAAGACTTTATCCATCTGTGATGGCACATGTGCCTAGGAAATGCATTGAACTTTTTTTGCTTAGAAATACCATTGACAGAAACATCATAGATATATTAGTACAGGTGTCACACCCTGTTCAGGTAATGTTGGATTAGACCCATTAGGCTCTATGCCATAGTCCTAGAAAGAACCCATTTTCTAATATGTTGGAGGAGAGTTGTTCCTGTAAATACTCTGAATGTATTTTCTTGTTGAAAGCATGATGTGCACTTGAAAAGCACTGCTCACAATTAAGCAAGTCATCATTCCACAAAACTCTCTATGAAATAATGCCAGACTTCATTGGTGGTGGGAGGCAGCTGAACTCTGCATTGAATTCAAGAGACTCTTATGAGGGTACATGCTGAGATTTTAGGAAACTCCCATATCTAGCCTCGCTTGTTGAATCCAGACCAGCCAGCCTGGCATTTATTATTGTCCAAGTCTCCTACTACATGGCTTTTTTCCTTATCCCACTACACAGACACACACACACACACATGCACACACACACAGATTTATATAGTATGTATATACATATACACATATCTATCATTTATCTGTCTACTACATATAATATATATGTAGTATATATGTATATATAGTATACATAGTATACAGGGTCTGGCACAAATAATGCCCGTTTTTTATTACAAAATCTTTTATTACCAAATCACAAGCATGTAATTCTGTGACATAACAATATCACATTCATGCACACCATATGACATTTTAGGTGAAGTGTTCAAATTAAAACTATAAATTATTACACCCATATTATTACCCTACCAACCACTCTCAAGCAGGCATTACTTCTGTTGGATCCTGTACATATTAGTCTCCAAGCACACAAAAATTCTATTGAGATGTTGCTTTCTGTTGGAATGGAGAGGAATGGAAAGACAGAATTGATTAAGTTTTATGATAGAAACTTCTGAGTCACCAAATCCAGTATTTAGTCTTTTGCAGATTTCTGAGGTGGTACCATATGTATACTTGAATAAGTATTGAAATTAACTTTGGCTTTGAAGAAATGTGGAATTGGAGATGTTCTATCTCCACAGGATTCTACTTTTAATACTGACAACAGGAAAATTCTGAGATGTCCTAAACTAAATTTCAGCAGGCTGGAGAGTAGGAAAAGACACAGGGGAGGTTAATCAGTTAACAAAGCAAAAGACTGCTCATGTTCCTGGATATATAAAAAAACTTTGAGTCAACTTCCAGATGGCTATTTCAGCTCTTATCTAGAGAGAAGAGGTGACCACCAGACACCACCATATCTTGATTAAGTATGAACACCCTGGTCTGTTGCTCACAGCCAGTCCAAAATCAGCAAACACATCTTTAGGACTATTCATCTGTCCCAGAACAGTCCTTGCTTCACCCTTTTCTGCCCCTTTTATCCATAGCCCATGTAAATTCTTTCTGAATAACTTCTATCATTCTTCTCCACACCCATTGTATAAAAAAGCCCCATCAGCCCCAGGACGGCGGACATGTTTGTCTTTTCCACCCAGCCCTGCTGCTGATGGTTCTGACAATGTGCCCGAAGACCTGGCCCTTTTTCTGACTAGCATATGGCTCACACACTTTATTTCAGGACAAATTTTGGCTTCAAAGGTTTTGTTTAACATTATAAATAAAGTTTTGGATACACTGCTAAATAGGTGTTTTAATTAATCAGACATGTTTCATAATTATTATTATTTAATGTTTTCCATTATGACAATAATGAACAATTATTATTTGCCCACTTCTTTATCCCAATCCTCTTACTGAGAATCGAGCCTTCTGTAAGTCCATATGGTCACATGAGTGACTCTTAACACCTAAAAAGTCCTTGTATTTTAGCTACAATCAACTAAAACAGCTTTATCTTCATTAGATTAGGCTAATCTCAATACATGCCCAGAGACTTTAGAACTGAGACTGAGACTTGTGCAATTTATCATAGGCTAGATCCTTACCATGTTCGAAGTGTTTGGCAGTCTTAATGTCTACTATGTGGATGTGTGAAAAAGAAGAAATCAGTTGCAAAGAGAAAAGAGTGAAGCAGATACTCAAAAGCTGTATTTTGCAAAGACCTCTCATTCCAGATGGGTCTTTGGAATAATTCAAAGCATCTGCTATTCAGGTTCCCCTTTTTCTCCTTCATATGTATATGTATATGTATAAATATGTGTTTTAAAAACTTAAAGTAAAAAACAAAAGGACCTTGTGACATAAAGAATTGTAGAATCACAAGTGCAGATTACCATTAGAATAGTCAGTAAGTAATGACATATTTTAAATTATCCTAGAAAAATACATGCATGTCGTAATGAACATCACAGAAACAAATATTCAGAAAAGCAAATTTAAAAGATACTAAGACATCTGAATAGCTTAGAAGTAATTCAAAATGTGTCGTAGATATGCCAACACAAAAGGAGAAGCTGTAAAAGACTCAAGGGATTTATACATAAAAGGTTTCTTTTTCACTCAATGCGCTAACTAATAGCTTTAGAAAATTGAGTTGTAACACATTTCTGGTGGGCTAAGCACCATCTTCATCAAGTAATTTTTCCTGACTGTGAATTAACATTTGGTTGTAGGTAAGAAGGAAAAATGTATATTTGTATGGAAGTTTTTATCATGCATATCCCCAAAGTACAGAAGATTGTTAAATTATTGTAATCTGATTCACCTATTTAAGCAACTATATATTTTTTATATTGTCTGTGACAGATGATAGCATACCTCTGATGCTCACAACAGTTTTAAGTGTATTAATTTTCTTTTTAGTATCTCTCTTCAAAGGTTCAACTGAGCTTTGCATGTGAAAGCTTTCACACAACAAGCTGTTCTCAAGGAACAGGAATTACACAGATTTTACAGTAAGATTTTTATACCTGATTTCAAACTATACCACAATACTATAGTAATCAAAACGGCATGGTACTAGCATAAAAACAGACACACAGATCGATAGACTCAAATAGAGAGCCCAGGAATAAACCCATACCTATACAGTCAATTAATCTATGAAAAAGCGGCAAGAACATACAATGTGGAAAAGACTATCTACTCAATATATGGTGTTGGGAAAATTGGACAGATACTTGCAAAAATAAAAAAAGAGACTAGCCTACCTTCTTGCACCATATACAAGAATAAACTCCAATGTAAGACCATAAATGTAAACCATAAAACTCTTAGGAGAAAACATAGTTAAATCACAAACATTTCTCTGACATATTCATGCAAGGGAAACAAAATAAAAAATAAACAAATGGGACTACATAAAAATAAAAAGATTTTGCACAGCAAGGAAAACCATCAACAGAACAGAAAGACAAGCTACTGAATGAGAGAACATAATCACCAATCATACATCTAATAAGGGGTTAATATCCAAATTTTATAAAGAACCCAGACAACTCAACACCAAAAAAATAAACAACCTAATTAAAAAGTGGGAAGAACACCTGAATAGACACTTCTCCAAAGAGGACATACAGATAGTAATAGAAATATGCAAAGTTGCTCAACATCACTAATCATCAGAGAGATGAGAATCAAAACCTCAATGTGATACCACCTCACACCATTCAGAATGGCTATCACCAATAAATCAACAAACAAGTTTTGATAAGAATGTGGAGAAAAGTGAACCCTAGCACAACCACTATTGAAAACAGTTTGGAGGGTCCTCAAAAGAAGTTAAAAATGGAATTGCTTTATGACCCAGTAATTCCACATCAGAGAATATATCTGGAGATATCCCAAACACTAATTCTAAAGAATATATGCACTCCTATGTTCATTGCAGCATTATTTACAATAGCCAAGATATGGAAGCAACCCATTAATAGACGAATAGATTAAAAAAAGCAGTGGGTACATATAGACAATGAAATACTACTTGGCCAACAAAAGAATAGAATCTTACCATTTGTGACAGCGTGGGTGGACCTAGAAGGTATTAGGCTTAGTGAAATAGACAGAAAAAGACAAATACCATGTGATTTCACTTATATGTGAAATCTAAATAACAAAACAAACAAACAAACAAACAAACAAAGAGAAACAGACTCATAGATACAGAGAACAAAATGACAGTTGACAAAAGGGAAGGAGGGGGTTGCTGGACTGGGTGAAAAAGATAAAGGGATTGAGAAGTACAGAATGGTAGTTACATAATAGTCACGAAATGTAAATTACAGCATACGGAATGCAGTCAATAATACTGTCATAACTATGTACGATGCAGGGTGGGTACTTAAAATATTGGAGGGATCACTCTCTAAATTACATGATTGTCTAACTATTATACATCCAAATTTAATACAGATAATATTGAGTATAAATTACAGTTGAAAAAATTAAACCACAGATCAAAAAATATTTCTGTTAAGTAACTTCTAAAAAAATAGTCAATCTTTGCTTTGGTTGGTGTGGCTCTGTGGATTGAGTGCCAGCATGCGAACCAAAGGGTTGCCAGTTCAATTCCCAGCCAGGGTACATGCCTGGGTTGAGGGCCAGGTTCCCAGGAGGAAGTACGTTAGAGACAAACACATTGATGTTTCTTTCTTTCTCTTTCTCCCTCACTTTCTTCCTTTCTAAGAATAAATAAATAAAATCTTTAAAAAATAGTCAATCTTTTTATAATCATTCAACATGTAACAGATACCCACCAAATGTAGTTTTAGTCTTGCTTTTCCTTTATCATACAGCTCTCATTTGGACTACATGAAATACAAACTGTAAAATAAAGATATGTAATTATATTAGTTTGGATTAGATGTCTTATAATAAAACAAATAGCCTTTGCTTTTTAAACTAAAATTTTTCATAAACAAATCTGTTTTCATTGTTTTTGCAAATCTTTTTATGTTTGCCCAATAAAATATCTTTGTTTTACCTTAAATTTTTGTCTAGATAATTTGTAGCTTAAAAATCATTTTATATGTAAAGATATTTGCAAGACCAGAACAAAGAATCTCTTTTTTACCTGAACCATTTGGAAATAAGTTGCCAATGTGATGTCCCATTGTATGATTCTGACAAACAAGGACATTCTCCTACGTAACCAAGATACAAACATTAAAATCAGAAAGCTAACATTATGTATTATCATCATCTAATCAAGAGACATATTCAAGTTTTACCAATTGTTCCAATAATACCCTCTGGAAAACTAGTAGATCCAGTTAAGATGACATGTTGCTTGACATTGTCATGCCTCTTTCAATCTGAAATAGGTCCTTAGTCTCTCCTTGTCTTTCAGGACCTTGAAATTTTTGAAAATTGCAAGACTTATTTTCATAAATCTCCTTGAATTATAAGTTTCTGATGAGATCATGAGAGAAAAGGTACCCTTTACCTCACTGCTTTCTCTTTTTTCTTTTTCTGCTTCCAACATAAAAAATTATGTCATAATTTCAGATAAAAATTTAAAAAATTTTATCTCAATTGCCTACCAAATATGAAAACATAACTAAAAATATGCATTTGTAAAATGACTATCTGGAGCTGAAGATTCTTAAGGAAATCACATTGGTCCTAAAGTCATTCAGGGCAGGAAATGCACTGGATATCCCAGAAGACCAAAAGACCCAGGCTTTGTCCTCCCTTCATTGTTAAACTGACATGAAACTAAAAACAATGAGACATGATCTACTTCAGTTATCACCAAAGGTAAATGAAAATTCCTATTCTTGATCTCTTTCAAAATTGCCATGAGACTCAGAACTGCATAAATGGGGCTTAAAAAAATTTTGTTTTTAACCTAATTGAAACTGGAATCGGTTCCAGTTTCTGTAATTGGCAGAATTTTTTGTGCATACTATTTTTAAAATTTATTAACGATATTATGGCTGTTATAAATGTTTCCTCATCTGATGGGGTAGTTTTACAAAATATTAGTGGTATAAATGGATTACCTGGAAATAATAAGTTAACATGGAATTTCTGCATTTTTAAAGGAGAAATGTCTCTCTACAAAAACAAGTATAGTTGTGAAAATGTATGATGCTTACAATTTGCTTTAAAATACTGATAACCATTAGGATGGTTATCATGAAAAACAAACAAACAAACAAAATCCCGAAAATACCAAGTGTTAGCAAGGATGTAGAGAAACTGGAATCCTTACACTATTAGCAGGAATGCAAAAGATGTAACCACTATGGAAAATAGAATGATTGTTCTCAAAAAATGTAAAAAAGAATTAGCATATTATCAAGCAAACACACCAACTATCCTCCAAAGTGGCTGTACCATTTTTTACTCCCCCAACAATGAATAAGAGTTTCTGTTGCTGCACATCTTTGTCAGAATTTTCTGTTTTTGGTGTTTTGGATTTGGGCTATTCTAATTGGTTTATGTAGTATTACCTCATTGTTATTTTAATTTACAGTTCCCTGATGACATAATATGGAGCATCTTTTCATGTGCTTATTTGCAATCTATATCTTCTTCAGTGAGGTGTTTTTTTTCAGATCTTTTGTCCATTTTAATCTTTTCTTGTTCATTTTTATTATTGTTGGATTTTAAGAATTTCTTTTGTATTTTGGATAACAGTCCTTTATCAGATGTGCCTTTTGCAAATATTCTCTTTCAGTTTGCGGCCTGTCTTCATACCAGGTTTTTTGTTTGTTTGTTTCTTTCTTTCTTTTTTAAAGTAATCAAATTTAACATATTATGCCAACTCAACACTCACTTGGAGGAAAAGGGCCTTGAGTGCTAAAATTAAACCAATCTGATGGTACTACTGATATCTTTTCAGTATGTGCTTTTGCTTCTTATAGCGAGTTAAAAGTTGAAGTGCATTTCTCAATTTCTTTTTTAATTATACATATGTGTGTTTAGATTAACCTTGTAAGCAAAAGGTCACAGGAGACTCACTCTGTTGTCATTAATGTCCCCTATGTTGATTAACATTCAGTCCATTAACATTCATATCCATTTTTCTTGAATATGGCATTGGGTTCTCCTGTCTCTGCTTACCTTTAATTTAGCAGAGAGAAATGGGACAGAATGAGAGTCTAGTGGCCTTTATTTTAAACTGAGAGACTAGCTCTGCTAAGGGGTCATTTTATTTGCGTCACATATTGTGAAGGTAGTGGATTAAAGGAATTTTCCGTTTAATATCTCACTTTGCTTTCAATGCACTAACCAGAGGAAGAGAAGAAAATTCATTCAGTCTGAACAAAATGTTAGGAATTCCTAACAATACTAATGGGGCTGACTAAATACAGCAATAATAAGTAGCTTATTTACCTAACCAGTCAATTCAGTTAAACAACTTGCTTAATGTTTTTCCTGTTTCCTAATATGATAAGATAATTGCCTGAACTACTTCAATTCATTGTATTAGCATAGCATTACTCTCCCAGAAGCTGATTAACCTGCATTTGCTGTTATTTTTTAAAATTTTTTGTTTGTTTTGCCCATTATGACTATTTGAATGTTTCATATTTTACCAATGAACCGAAAAGTGAATTGAGTCATTTTCTTTTTCCAACCCAAGAGTTTAGCTAGCCTAAATACTATGCAGTATTTCATTATAAATGCACAGTTCTGATCATTTTGTTGTAGATTTATAGTGGTAGAATTAGTAAATGACACTAAGAAAAATAGGATGCTAGTTAAAGAAATCTCTTTGTCCCAGGCTTGGGGGATGGGGCAGGTGTCTAGAATGTTGTGGAGGGGATAGATGGACAGAGACAGCAGGCTGATATCTATTCAAGTTTGAGGCTTATCATGCATCCTTTGAAAATGTTATGCTTACATTGATAAGAAAAATAATTAAGATAAGGTTTCCTGAAGTAGATATATTTTCAAATGCTCCTCCGGACTCATAATATAACTCCTGAAACCTCTGTTGTATTTCAGGCTAATTTAGATTTGTGATGTTCAAGGAACAGTTCAGTAGTCATCTATAAGCATCAGTTTAAAGGGAAGGCCTTGACAGGAGACACGCAATTACCTTGGCATCTGATTCTCCAGTTTTCTACAGTTGTGAAAATGAAACGGTGCTCCCCTTTCATCAGTGACTGGTGGGTAAGGACTGGTGAACACTTTTCATTTAAACTTATGTTTTTGCAAGAACTTGTCTCCCTATTTTCTATCTTATAGCCTTATGAGTATATTTGTATATAAGCAAAGAAAACAATAGGATCAAATTCATTGCTGAATTGAACTCATCACACAGGAAAGAAAGATGTTATTTTTTGCTCAATAAGAGGGAATCTGTAGAATTGAGATCCTGGTAAATACTGAACGTTCCAAGAGATGTGATAGCTTTTGAGGGAAATAGAATGAGAACACAATATCCCGAGGCAATCAATGGCCAAAAAAGTGGATCAAAGGAAATAAATGATTATATTTTAAAGGTAAATTTTGATTTGCCTAATGAAAATATTAAATATCATACTTCACAAGAAAAACTTAAAAAAGGATAAATATTGACTAGTAATCCTCACTATCCTTAGGATATTAATAGCTGGCAATTAATATACCAGATCTTCCAGAAAGTATCCCATCATGTATTATGAAAAATAGAGACGTTTATTGAAGAAGATACAAGATACAAGAAACATTGTACGCAGGACAATGCTGCCTCAACCCCCTTCAAAGTAGGCACCTTGGCACCTCTCATTGTTCTCCCAGTCACCATCAGCTGCCCCTTCGCATTTTCCTAAATCTCATCGAAGGTCTGAAATCTCTTCCCTTTCAAAGGCAATTTTAGTTTTGGGAAAAGCCAGAAGTCATGGGGTGCCAAATCTGCGATGTAGGGGGTCTGAGTCACCTTGATGATTTGATGTTTCACCAAAAAACTCAGCACAAGATGTGATACATAAGTGGGCACATTGTCACGATGAACCTGCCATCACCAGTTGCCGGAAGCTGCAGCCTTCTGAATCATGTGAATAGCTTCTGTGGAGGAATGTTCAAGCTTAATGAAAAATTTGATGCAGATTTGTTGTTTACTCAGTCATTTTGAATGTGATAGCCACACAGTACACATGCTCACTCAATGGCAGCTCCTGTCCCCACTGAATAGTACAATGAAGGCACCATGGTTCACACATGAGCATTCCAGTCCACTCTCCTTGGCTGCTAGTTTGCATTGATGTTGTGCAAACCATTCTCATTATATTAACAATAGCTGGGCTTTTTCTGGACAGACCTCATATATAGAAAAAGTGAGCTATAATATTAACAAATTTGGAATTTGACCAAGAAGAAAGTGAATTCTAAACAGGGCATACTAATTGAAAATTTTCTTCAACAAGAAGCAGAAATGTTACATAAGTCCTTATGAGTTGTATACAATAAAAAAGATGTAGATAATTTTTCATTTAAAAAAAGGGGAAAAAAGTAGTAACCTCAATATTTTGTCCACAAATAACATTCTATCAAAATATATATAGTGTTCTGCTAACTAATGGAAAATATTAATACAAAAATTCTTGTGAATATAAAATTTGAAAAGCAAATGAGTTTTATGTACTAGAAAATAAAATGAAATAAATGAAACTAAATTATTTTGACTTGAAAAGCACTGTTCTGTTAACATGTGGAGTGATAATTTAAAGCAGAATATTTGAGACACTGCCTCATTTTTACAATGACTAGTTAGGAACAGATGATCCTGAGTTTGAAGACAATCACAATCACATAGACACAGTACTTTTGATTATTTCAGAGCAATATTGATGGCTTCCATCTAGTGATCATGTCCTTTTTCTATCCAAGAAGTCCTGTCTCAGAAATGTGGACACAGACAAAATTGGAGTCCTCAGGATCTCTCTGCAGCAGTTCACTCTCAAGAAAACCAAGGTCATGATTATTCAATAACTTGTCAAAATAAACACTAAGGAGACATTGAATTACAACCTGGCAAACCTTGGGTATTGGCTGAAATGACCCCAAAGCCATTAGTGAAAATTATTTTGTGTATATGCACAGAAAGTATCCATTTACAATCAGAAATATTCCTAAAGTGTATGTTGATCTAAACAGTTCGGCGATTAATTTCAAATGAATTTTCCAGTGCAGGTATGGCTACATGGCTTCTTGTCCTACCTGCAGTAATACAGTCACTCTCCAAGTTATTGCTCTAGCATCTCAAAACTGTAGCACTAACATGGCTGTTGATGACAGGAATGAAAGACAAGGAAACTGTGGGCTATAATAGACTAGGGAGGTCAGTTTTCTGCTCCTCCCAGCTGATGTTTGCTTCTCTCTGAGGCTCTTACAGCCACTGCTGAAATACCCTCAATAGCAAGAATACACTTCCATCAGTAGATAAGGCATTCATTTCATTTCCTAAAAAATATATTTTTAAAAACAGATCTTCCTTATATTGAGAGGAATTCCCTCTGCCTTTGGGATATTTCCAGGCCGTTTTAGGAGGCTTGCCATGGCAAAAAGATGAGATTAGAAATTTCATCTCAGATTACCTGGGTGAGAGCTAGAAGAAGGATGAATTACACGAGCCAAAATCAAATAATTCCAAAAGTATAGGGGCCACTCTAGTCACTACTATGAAGGGAAGTTAGGGGAATGGTACAAATAAAGGGAGTCCAGTTGTTACTATTTTATTCACTGATAGGTAAGAGATATTGGAGGGTGGCCAGTGAAGATTGAGAATAATTTCATCTGTTTGGAATTAGGTGATGCAATGAAATAGCTGTCATGTGGGACCATAGCATTATTGCAACTCTTGTGTTTCAGTTATGAGGGAAACTGAAATGTTGTGGTTAAGAGAGTAAGGCAGGGGATAACTGTTTCTTACAGAAGTAGCTATTCTCTTTATCCACAAACCCCCACATTTGTTCAGAGCAGGATGTACCTATTCAGAAGATTAAATATTTCATTCCTGTTCCATCTAGTCATGGCTTGTGACTACATTTTGGCAAATAAGGTGCAAGCAGAAATGTGTGGGAATTTCAGGATGATTCAGTAAAGGAAGGGGGCTAAACCTTCTCCTACTTCCTTCATCCTGCTGCCTGGCATGCTTAATTGATGACTGAAGGTGAGTGACCATATTGGACCATGAAGATGAAGGCCACACCATAAAGATTTTAGCCAGAAAGTACAAAGGCTCCAAGGCTTTCTGGAGTGGTTATACCATCTCTAAACTGCCAGTTGATGGAATTCTTTTCGGAAGAAGGATAAAAACATCTATCTTTTCAAAATCATGGCTATTTGGGGCTCATCTGCTATCATAAGCCATAATGTAGTTCTAACTGATAAGGAGGGTGATGAAAAGAGAATTAGGAACTCACTCTTACATTTGAAAGATAGAAATGAGTAAAGACTGAGGGAGGTTTTCTGGTTACACCATACCCTTCCCTGTAGTCCATGTGAATTGCTGCAAGAAACATGGAGACTTCCACCCATATGAGACATCTGGGAACTTCTTTTCCTCTTCTCATCCTTTTTAGTGAAACAACATACCCAAAGGGCTCATGTTGTCTTAGGCTCATCATTCAGTTGCTTTGCATAAAAGTAGAAAATTGGTTTCCAGGGGCTGGGGGTTAAAGAAATAGGGAGAGTTTGTTCAAGTGGTATAAACTGTCACCTATGAGATGAATAAGCTTTGAGGACCTAATGAATAACATGGGGCTATAGTTGGTAACTGTATTATAAATTTGCAATTTACTAAGACAGTAGAATTTAAGTGCTCTCACCAAAAAAAAAAAAAAGAGCAAGAGAGAGAAATATGAGGTCTGTCTGTATAATGTCCAGCCATTGCTAATATAATTAGAACAGTTTGTGTGACATCGATGTAATCTAGCAGCCAAGGAGACTGGACTGGAATGTGCATGTGTGAACAGTGATGACTTCACTCTACTAGTCAGTGTGGGGGTAGCAGATGCCATTGAGTGAACACGTGTACTGTGTGGCCATTGCATTGAAAACGACTGAGGGAGCAAAGCAACAAATCTGCATCAGATTTTTGTGTTAAGCTTGAACATTCTTCCATAGAAACTTTTCGATGATTCAGAAGGCTGCAGCCATGGGCAACTGTGATTGGCAGCTTCATCACAACAACATGCCCCACTCATGCATCAAGTCTCGTGCAGAATTTTTTGTGAAACATTAAATTACCCAGGTGACTCAGCCTCCCTCCCACAGCCCAAATTTGGCACCCTGCAACTTCTGGCTTTTTCCAGAACTAAAATTACCTTTGAAAGGGAAGAGATTTCAGAACTTCAGTGAAAGTCAGGAAAATATGATGGGGCAGCTGATGGCAATTGGGAGAACTGTGAGGTTCCAAGGTGCCTACTTTGAAGGGGACTGAGGTGTCATTGTCCTATGTACAATGTTTCTTGTATCTTCTTCAATAAATGTCTCTATTTTTCATATTACATGGCTGATGCCTTCTGGATAGACCTTGCATATGAGGAGATGAATGTGTTAATTAATTAGAGGACAGAAAACCTTTCAAGTATACACATATCAAATCACCAAGATGTACAGTTTAAATATATTATAATTTTCTTTGTCAATTATACCTCAATAAAGCTGAAAAATAACAAAATAAAAATAAATAAAAATTCAAACAAACAGTTAAAAATAAAACAGACACACAATGGTTATAACCACATGTTCAATGATCATAGAGCTAATTACAGTTGTGGCAGCAGCTGCAGGAAGAAAAACCACAGGGGGACAGTGTGACAATCTCACTTTAGGCATGTGGTCACGTCACCAATGATTTACAGCCCTGAGGGCCAAGCACAAAGACTTCCTTCTGACTCTCACATTCAAACACGGTATAGGAACACACCTACAATTAAATATATATACACACAAACACATATCCCTCAAGTAAGCAAATAATTTTCCTAATGCTTGCTCTACATTGGAGAAGTGAAATAAATAAGTAAAGCATTTGAACAGTTGTTAAAGCAAAAAAAAAAAAGGGGGATTCAAAATAACTCTTTGAATCAAAGGCATACTTTTTCAGCTGATTGTGTAGATAATTACCTCATTTCTGTACTCTGCTTTGTGAGCAAAGATATTTTCTTAGGTTGATAAGCTTTTTGTGCCTATACCAAAGAGTGAAAGTCGCGCCCGCGAACAGTGCTTCTACTCGAGTAAAATTCCATGTGTTGCCATTGCCTAGGAACATCAGGTTTAAAATGTCTACACCATCTGGAACAAATGGTTTAGCTTCCAGCTGTATTCACTTAGTTCTTCATCTTGCCTAAGTGGAAATGCTGAGTGTCTAGGCAAAGGCTTCTTTTGGACAGAGCAAAAGAGGGTTTAATCTGTACTTTGTACATACACAGGAAGCCTAGACTTTGAGCTGAAGGCATTTCCCCCCACGTCCAATGTAATCATGTCTCATTTTTTCCCAGCAGGATTGCTAGAATTTACGGCCAGCTATGGCCATCTCTCAGAGGGGATTACATTGCTATGGGGCTTCAGAATTTCTGCAATGCTTTGATCTTTCAGAATCCATGGCCTGGTATTAACTGTAAAGCAATGCTGCACAGATTAGTATAAAAGGAGCCATAATAGGATGGTAAACTGCAGGGAAGGCAGTATTGACTCCTATTCTTGTGACTTTTTAAAAAAAAAACATTTTGGAACAGATTGTTTTCCTTATCTTGGACTTTGAAGCAGCATAGTATGGTAATTACGAATCTGGCCCTACCTCCATACTGCTTGGTCTAAACCCACGTTCTGTCGCTTACCAGCTCTGTGTTTTTATGCATGTTTTTCCTCTTTGTATTTTATTTGTCTCTTCTGTAAAATAGGGGCAGTGTTAACATCTATCTTATACGGATGTTTAGAGGGCTACAAAGATTTTTTAATGTAAAACAATCAGGACAATGATTGGTTAGAAAACAAATGCTCTATTAATATTTGTTAATACTAGAGAGTATTTTTTTTTATATTATGCTATTCCTGAAAGAGTTAATTTGCACAGACTCTCAATATACATCCTTTGACTAAAAGAAGTAAGGGAATGAGAAATCAAAAGTTTTTAACATAGAACATTTAACTGTTTTTTTTCCTTCTATGTCTCTCCTGTGATGTAGGTATTTTTAGTTTCATAAAGAATATGCAACTCATGAGGGATGATCTAGATCCTCTGTACACTATATAAGGTTAATTACTATGAAAACATACTACAGAAAGGAAGCTATAATTCTGCAATTCCAGAGGAAAAAAACATAGGAGTTCTAATGCAAGCTTGTCAAAATTAAATTAAAAGGACATTATCAATCACCTATGTACACCAGGTGATTGTACATTATATTTGACACATTTTAAAAATAAAAAAAAGATTTTATTTATTTATTTTTAAAGAGGGGAAGGAATGGAGAAAGAGAGGGAGAGAAACGTCAGTGTGTGGTTTCCTCTCGAGCACCCCCTACTTGGGACCTGGCCCACAACCCAGGCATGTGCTCTGACTGGGAATTGAACCAGCAACCCTTTGGTTCACAGGCCAGCACTCAATCCACTGAGCCACACCAGCCAGGGCATATTTGGCACATTTTTGATAAAATAAATGAGATATCAGCTCAAACCTGGTAGAATGGCTATCATCAATAAATCAACAAACAAGTTTTGGCCAGATTGCAGAGAAAAAGGGAAGCTTAGTGCACTGTTGATGGGAATACAGATTGCTGCAGTCACTATTAAAAACAACATGGAGGGTCCTCAAAAAATTAAAAAATGGAACTGCCTTATGACCCAGCAATTCCATTTCTAGGTGTATATCTGAAGAAATACCAAACACTAATTCTACAGAACATATGCCTCCTTATGTTCATTGCATTGTTACTTACAGTAGCCAAGATGGAAACAACCCAAACGCCCATCAATAGATGAGTGGATAAAAAAGTTGATAACACACACATGCACACACTATATATGTATGATGACACATATATGATAAGGTATATACAGCAATATATATCATTATATATACTCAGCTGTTAAAAGGAATAAAATTTTACCATTTGGAACAGCATGGATGGACCTAGAGGGTGTTATTTTCAGTGAAATAAATCATTCAGAAAAAGACAAATACCATATGACTTCACTTACATATGGAATCTAAAGAACAAAATAAACAAAACAGAAACTGACTTATAGATACAGAGAACAGGCTGACAGTTGACAGAAGGGAAGGAGATTGGGGAACTGGGTGAAAAAGATGAAGGGATTAAGAGGTACAAATTGGTAGTTATAAAACAGTCATGGGGATGTAAAAGCACAGCATAGGGAATATAGTCAATAATATTGTAATAACTCTGTATGAGCCAGGTGGGTACTGAAAATATCAAGGTTATCAGTTTAAAGTATATAACTGTCCAACCACAGTGCTGTCCGCCTGAAACTAATACAAAATAAAATTGAATGTAAACTATAATTGAAAAATAAAGTAAAAAAAAAAAAAAAGAACTACCATATGATCCAGCAATCCCAGTTCTGGGTACTTATCCAAAGGAAATAAAATCACTATATCAAAGAGTTATATGCAAAAAAAAAAAAATAGTAACAGTGGTTGCTTCTATAAAAGGGGGATTGGGAACTTAGTCATACATGGGAAGGAAATCTATCTTTTATCATTTTTCCTTTTGTACTCACTGAAGAAGATTTTTTAGCATGTATATAAATTTTTATTCTAGAAAAAATAAAAAATAAATTAAACTATCCAAACTAATTGACTTTTGATTCTTGTGATTTTCACCAGTGAAAATTTGAATGGGCCTTTAAAAAAAACACAATTGTTTCTCATCTTCAAAAAAGTTAAATGTTAAGTTCAGTACAAAAGGCAAAAATTTTTCATAGTCAAAGTTATTCTTTACAAAACCATAAGAAGACCCTAAAATATAGTCAGAATATCTCATCTGAAGTATTTCTTTTCAAACACTGGAGTTTGAGCTGGTGAGAGGAAAAAGGAGAAATTGTACATGTAGATAATTGAACATTCAAACCATTGTGCCTTTAGGATAATGATAGGATTTTGAGTCATAGATTAGGAGTGGTCGTGAAACTCAAGTGTTTCTTCTTGCCAGCAGGATAAACTGTATTTTAATATTGACTGTATAATTCATACATGGTAACAGATTTTTTAGTTATAGAAGCATTAAAAGAGATACTATAATAATAAGTTAGGATAGAGAGCATTATATTCTACATTCTGGGTAGATATTAAATGCTCACATAATAGAATTCATTTTTTTATTCACATTTCTGTGTTTTTGCATTTATTCATCTGTTAAATATACATTTAATATTTCCAAAACATTTTGTTTGAAAAATACTATGATTTTCATTTGCTAATTTTACCTTGGTTTTGCTTGACATTTATTTAACGAGTACTTATTATGTTTTAAGTTATGAGGCAGACAATTAGGTTTCATAGCCAATATTACATTGTTATTGTTGTTTTATATTGGTACACCATGCTTTGATAATACCCTCATGATTTGGGAGATTTCAAGAGATGTCTCCTATTTTTTGTGGTTCTTTTGGAAATTTCTTTTCTTATTTGCCAGCATCCACTTGTGCCAGCTCAGCTTCTGGGGTACAGGTGGCTGATTGAAGCAGCAATTAGCTGATGGCTCTGTTATTTGAGGGTGTGTACAGAAATTTTATGACCACATCCAAATGCAGACACTGCGGTTGTGTACCAAAAAGAGTCGACTGAAGATTTTATGGAAAGAAATCTAGAAGCAAGCTTTTCAAAACTCTTGCTTACAAATAAATGAACGAAATTCATACATCATGCACACATTTTACATGACATGTTTTACCAAAAAAAAAGAGACAAGGTTTAAATATAAATTTGGAACACTTAATCATGCTTTTGGGGGAAAATTGATATATTTAAATTCTATTTTATTCATGGAATCACCATGTATGGAATACCTACTGGCTGCTCAGTACTAGGCTAGTTACTAAGGGGCAACAGTTAACTGGGGATGGTTTGTTTTTCAAATATATCTCAATTTCAGTGTGAGTGTATCAAGGATAATCTAAACACTTAAAATCAAACTATTGCAAAAAGAAAATAAAAATAGAAGATCTGTGGCTAGTTAAATCACCAACCTTCTTCATGGGTAAAGATGTCTTCAAGTGTGTTTCCAGCCTTGTGCTTGTCCTTGTCCCCTGCCTTTGTAGAGTGCTAATGCAGCCCCCCTCTGAGAAACACACTTACTTTACTCAAGAGAAAGAAAACCTTGTGTTCAACAACTAACCCAAAGTAAATAGTTTAAAACATGAGGGAAGGAGTATACTATAATTGTGCTTCCTTTGTTAAGTAGCACTTGACGATTTCTTGACATATATAAATTGATGATTACTATTAACACCAGAGTTTTTACAGGTGTGTATGTGAACTCCATGTTGACTGAAAATCAAGAACCAATCTATGTGGATTTTGACTCTACAGTGTATGACAAGTATGTGTTAGTACTGCCTTGGGAAAAAAATTCTGTAAGACTAACATAATTTTCTCCAATACCATATAGTTCTAAGGTTCATAAATAAAACTAAGAGGGGTTATGAGCCTTGTGTTTGGTTTCCAAGTACTTGAGGTAATAATGATGGCAAAGTTTGTCAGTGAATGCTTGGAAATATTTATTTTAAAGGAAGATATTTGTTGAACACTATCTGATTTCAGACAATGCTAGTAATAAGGAGAAACTTCAAGTGAAGCCAAAGGGAAGAAAGCTGATAGAAAAAAATGGAGGTGAACAAAATGTTTCAAT
Organism: Pteronotus mesoamericanus; assembly: GCF_021234165.1. Classification (NCBI taxonomy): domain Eukaryota; kingdom Metazoa; phylum Chordata; class Mammalia; order Chiroptera; family Mormoopidae; genus Pteronotus; species Pteronotus mesoamericanus. Next base: position 32,095,553 of record NW_026555060.1, read on the forward strand.
ATGAAGAGACTGGCAGAAGGTTTTACTCTTAAAAATAATTGTTCAAGATGGATAAAAGAATTGAATATAAGTAGTGACACTATATAAGTAGTGACACCATAAGCAAGAAAGTTTCAGATATTCTATGTAGCAACATTTTCACTGATATGTCCCCTAGAACAAGGGACATAAAGGAAAGAATAAACAAATGGGACTTCTCAAATAAGAAGCTTCTGCATGGTTAAAGAAAATAACAACAAAATGAAAACAGGACCAAATGTATGGGAAAATATATTTGCCAACATACCTCAGACAAGGGTTTTATCTACAAAATATATAAAGAACTCACATGACTCCACTCCGGGAAGACAAACAATCCAAATAAAAAATGAACAAAGGACCTGAACAGAACTTCTTCAAAGAGGCCATACACAGGGCCAAGACACATATGAGAAAAGATGTTCAGCATCACTAGCTATCAGAGACATGTAAATTAAAACCACAATGAGATACCACTTCACACCAGTCAGAATGGCCATCATAAACAAATCAACAAACAAGTGCTGGCGAGGTTCTGGAGAAAAGGGAACCCTAGTACACTGTTGGTGGGAATGCAGGCTAGTGCAGCCACTGTGGAAAACAGTATGGAATTTCCTCCAAAAACTAAAGATGGAAATGACATTTGACCAGACAATTCCACTACTAGGACTATACCTTAAAAATATGGAAACACCAATTCTAAAGAACCTATGCACCCCAGTGTTCATAGCAGCACAATTCACAATAGCTAAGTGCCAGGAACAGCCTAAATGCTCATCAGTAAATGAGTGGATCAAAAAACCATGGTACATTTACACAAGGGAATACTATGCAGCAGAAAGGAAGAAGCAGTTCCTACTTTTTGTCACAGCATGGATGGAACTGGAGAACACTATGCTAAGTGAAATAAGCCAGACAGTGAAAAACAAATACCATCTGATCTCACCTGTAAGTGGGACCTAATCAACAAAACAAACAAGTGAGCAAAGTAAAACCAGAGACATGGGAATAAAGAACAAACTGACAGTGACCAGTGGGGAGCGGGGAGAGGGGTAGTGGGGAAAAGAAGGGGAAGGGTCAAGTCAAGGAGCATGTATAAAGGACACATGGACAAGGACAACAGGGAGGGGGACAACTGTAATTGAACAACAATAAAAAAAAGTTTTTCAAATAATTGTTCAGATGTTAAAGATTTTCTTTCTTTATTGAGAACTAAGCAAGGGCAATGTGTTTAATTTATAAAAAGTACATTAGGTTGATGTAAAAATTCATTCATGTTGTGTTGGTTATTAATTCAAAACACCCAACACATATTTTCCTTTTTCACAAACAAATATAAAGGATACTTATCTTTTTGGGTTAATATTTCTCTGCACATGTTTGAAAATAGATAAGAATGCTTTCTTAAAGACACTTCATGTCTGATGTATGGACTGGAGGTTGAAATTTATAATGAACTCCTTTGATGCTTTCTGATAAGAAAAATACTCAATAGTGATTCATAATTCCTATGGAGTTTGTAAAAAAGAAGCCCATTTAAAGACAAGTTTTATCAATTCATTACAAATAGGATGAGGCATGAAATTGGAGATGATATATATTGAAACTGAGTATTAGAAATCATGTCCAAATATCACATAACATTATGTGTTGTAACATTTAATTGGCTATAGAAACTCTACCAGTGTGTTGATTTTCTCATGAATCAACTGCACTTCGAATAGTTCAATTATTTCATTAGTTTCTTGTCAAAACATGGTACTGACTTTCTCCACATTATACAGATTTTTCAAACTTGTACTCAGTTCATTAGAAGGATATTTTAAAATATGATGACTATGGAAATTTACATTAAAAAGTATAGTGTATGACTTGAATATGTAGTCATAAGTTAAGAAAAGGTTGGAGCAATTAAAGATAGAATTTGCCACTAGAAACATGAGCAAATGTTAGACTTTTTCTCTAATCTCACAGTTCAGTGATTGAATTTTAATTGGAGTCCTAGGGTTTCATCCATGGCCAGAACCAGCAGGCTATTTCAAGGAAGCCAAAAAAAGCAGGCAGAGAATAGTATTTTTTTTAGAATAAAAAGAAATTTAGAAATTTGAAAATGAGATATTTTAACATTGAGGAAATTAAGAACTTGGTCATAGTTGTGTCATTCCTACTTTTTAGATTCAGTTGAAAACATGTGAGTTCAATTAAGCAAATAAATTTGTCCTTAAAAATGGAAAGTTGAATATAATAACTCAATTGAGACACACTTCATTTTTTTATTCTCTAGAAGCACATTATTGCATTACAATTGAAATAAAATGTGAAAGTAACAAATTTCTCAAGGATTATACAATGGAAGAGTGCGTATTGTGACTGGTAGTGAAAGAATAAAATTTCTATATAAATGTGAAATGAAACCTAGAAAAAAATAGTAGCTATCTTATTGACACCGAAATAATGCCTTCCAAATGGTCTACATAAAGTGCTTCATCTGAACATTGTGAGAATACCTGTGATATGTTTTTATTCCCTTTGAATAGAAAACAAAATCTTGAGAACTGGTTATTTTACATAAAGTCACATGGTTAGCAGATGATAATGTCCCAATTTAAACCCAGTGTGATGAACTCAGCTATCTGGTCAACAGAAACAACACAGAGCTTTGACTGGGGTCCCCACCCACTTCTATGGAACTGTAAAGTGATGACTTTTTCATCTATGCTCATCTATGAGGTATTGCTCTCATTTGGTGACCAATAAGATTCACTAAAATTTTATAATATATTACAATATAATAATCATTGATTTAAGTAAGAATCAACAATGAATGCTAAAATGAGTGGATGAAAGTTTGAGGAATAACTAAATTTTTGCAGTCTCTAAGTATCTCACAACAGAATATAATACAGAGGGTAAAATAGTACCTTTTCAGTGGATAACTCTGGTTCAGCTTATTTAATAATCAAAGTTAATACTGCTGTAATGAGACTGATACCATATGCTTCCTAATATGATGCACTGTGTTAAGCTGTATCGTCTTTTTGTGCTATGCCTGACAAAAGTATAAAACCTGAATTTAATTGTGAGAAAACACCGGACAAATCTAAATTAAGGGACACATTACAAAATAAATGTCTAATATTCTTGTCAAATATTAATATATTGAAATATGGGAAGATTCAGCAATTGTTCCAAATTAAGTGAAACTGAAGAGACATGATAACTGAATGTAACCAGCCATTTTGGATTTTCTTTGTCCTTAAACAACTTTATAGGGACAATTGGTAAAATGGACTAGGTCTGTATATGAGAGAGAAGTATTTTATCAATGCCATTTTTTAGCATTTGATCATTATGCTGTAGTTTTGTAAAAGAATGCATTTGCAAGAAATGTGCAGTGAATTATTTAGGGAAGAGGGATTATCATACATTCAACTTCCTCTTAAGCATTTCAGAAAATTAATATGCACATGTGAGTAGAAGGAAGTGGAAGTGGGTAAAGCAAACGCAGTAACATGAACATTTGGGAACTATGAGTGAAAAGTGTTTGAAAATTCTTCATAGTATTCTTAAAACAAAGATTTAATTAATTAGATAAAATATAGTTTATATAAGTAAAAATAACCTAAATTGGTGGTGTGAACAGTTCCCTTCTAAAGTGAATGCTAATCATCCTCAGTTCGTTAATGTCAAGGATAGATATTTGAAACTGAGGAGAAGCATTGACAGGTAATTGAAAATTTAAATAATTACTTTAAAAAGATAATTTTTCTTATAGTTTATGTTCAATGATTAAAATCAACTGATGAAAACTCCATTGAAATATTCATAAAATAACATGTTTAATTAAAGGAATAAATCATATTCTTTGACCATCCTGATAACATTCATGGAAAATAGCTCAGTTTTTGCTCTGAGACCCTTAACCCCATTCTTGAAGGTATCTGTGCTCAACTCTTTACAGGAAGCCATCTGGTGACAAGGTCTGTCTATGCCACAGTGCCAGGGACAAAAGTATAGAGAATGGGATTCCCTGATATTAATATAATATAAAGGAACACAAAGGTTATCTAGTAGCCAAAGTTTTATAGAAATTTGAAATAGAGGTTTATTATATATTTGTTTACATTCACTTACCTATGTAAATTTGACAAAATTATGAAGAGTTAAACCTGATTAAAAAGGCTTAACTCAGAAACACCTGGAATTTAAGAAGACAAGATGCTACACATTGTCATCTGCAGAATAATTATTTGTATTAGCAAGGAATTTGTGCACTTCAATTTTATGAGAGGATTTAATTATTTTCAGCTGCAGAAAAGCTTCTAAGAAGCTCTTTATTAAAATAAGCTTAATACGGGACTGAAATGCTCACCCTAAAAATTCAAAGCACAAAAACTTTTAAATTCATGTAATAATGCTGACAACCAAAGAATAATATAATGCTATACATATTAAAAACATAATGAAAATTGCATGATGAGATTGCTCTGTTCATAAAATTATAGTGCTCACTTACAGTGGTCTTTTTAGGGACTAAATCAATGTCACAGTATAAGTCTGTCCTGGATCATTGCTCTGAAATTCTGCCAGCAAAAATATATATTTTTGGCTTTGGTAGATTTTTCAAAAAATTCTTCTATTGTGAAAATGTTCTGACATACACAGAAATGTAAAGGCCAGCATAATGAACCATCATATTGTGTTTCCCACAAATACTTTAGGATTTATAGAGAAGATTCCTTATCCTATAGGACTTCCAATATTTAAGAATTACTTAATAAAATTAATCCATATGATGACAAAATCAAAGGCATAAAATATCACATCCCAAAGAATAAATGTCAGAGGGCTTACAATGGGGTCAGTTGGAGACAGTCCCCTTTTAAAACCTTAGTAATTTCACAGCTTCAACTAGTCTGAACCAGGCTTGGGGCAAGACACAAGAGTCAAAACAAAAAATATACACATGTGACCACCCAACTAAGCATTTATTCATCCATCTGACAATCTTTAAAATGAATAACTGTATATTTCTCTTTTATTATGGACCCTCTGTTCCCTCTGCAATTGGATCAAACTGATAAAAAGAAGGATTTCTCTATTGATTTGGTAAGACAAGTAATGCCAGCAAATAACAAACTAGGCTTAACTCTAGTTATGTCACATATTAAATGATTTTGGGCGTGTGAACCAATTACTCTAAGCCTTACATATATGAGTTATATATGTGGATAGCCGTGCTTATTTATACAGATTTTTCTAAGAGGATAAAATGGAGCAACATACATAAAATATCTGGAATGTTGCAGCCTTAATAAATGCTGTTTCTTTATTTTTTCTTATTATTCTTTTATTCATTCCATAAATGTTTACATGTGAGTATATAAACATTTAGAGAGAACAAAGTATAGGGCATGTGTTATGAGATGACTGTGGCATTGAACAGTAAATACATAAATAATGTCTTATGATAAATATTGGACAAGCCTGTCTTTGACAAGTTATGCATGAAATGTTTTGATGATAGATAGAGGAAAGAGTATTGACTCCATTTATTTATCTGTTCACGTGAAACCGGTATTTATTTTGTGCCTACAGACACAATGCTCAACAAAATAGAGGTTCTTTCTTTCTTCTAAAGGCCCAAGATGGGTGTAACAGACAAGACAAATAAATAAAAATACCATGCTGTAGTCGCTAAAAAGTCAGAGAATTAGAGCATTATGGGACACATGAGTTAGTAATACACAAAGGACCACGCTACATTGAACAACTTCAGGGAAGCCTGGGCTTAGAATATGATGTTAGGCTGCAGTGCTTGCTATTCTCAATTTTATATTTAAGTAATACCTCCTAAAGTTGCTTAATATGATGACTGTGTATCAGGAAATGACATGTAATTTGAAACCTAAAGTATAATTTGAACAGGAAAAGGTTTTGGGTAGAAGGATGCGTAGAAAAGAAGAAAGAATACATGTAAAGGGGTATAAGGAAAAGAGGGCTTGAAGTTATGCTCTAGGAAGTAAAAGAAGCTCTGTGTGAAAGGGAGGTAGAGGGAAAGGCGTGGTATGACGGGGATGGGACTGGAATGGCAAGCAGAGGTTCAGAGCACACGAATCTTTTAGAACATGTTAAGAGACTGAGTTTTATTCTAAAAACAATGGGGTGCCACCGAAGGGATTTGAGCATCCAATGTATGTTTCTGAAGTATCAGGTACAGATTTGGGCTCTGAAATAATCCAGGAGATAGGAGGGGCAGCCAGAAGGAAGAGTTAGAGCCCTCAGAACTTGAAGATGATTAGATGAAGGAGATAGGGACAAAGTAAGAGTCAAAGATAAAGCCCAAATTTCTGACTCCATCAAATGTGTGAGTGGTAATACCGCTGAGATATAGAAGTCAGAGAAATAGGGTTATCAAGACAGAAGGATACAATTTGCATATGCAGAATTTGAGGTTCCTCTAAGTCAGCTGAACATTGACATCTAGTACTCAGAACTGTGAGTATTTAGGGGTTCCTAAGCAGGAGGATGCAGGCCAGAAAGTGGAAGAGAAAGAGACGAAAAAAAGATAAATCAACACAACAATAGCTTGTAAAGCACTGAGTCAGAATTTTGTTGTTAATATTCAAAATGAATCCCCCCCTTCAAAGTTTTCCTTTGCATCATATATTCCAGATTTCCTGGTCACCAGCAAAACAGGTAGATACTTCCTATGAGTGATTCGCAAAAGGGAAAGAAAAGGGAGAAGGGAGAGGCACGAGCCCATTTGTACGTGAGATCCGGGACATTTCTGAATAGCGACATGGGGTTTGGACAGTGGCTTCAGGCACAGTACTGAGGGTGACGTTCTGGGATAAAGCAGCTGAGAGCATTTGTAGCAGTTCCTCTATGATTTCTGCGTTTTCAGATTTCCTTTTTATTTATTATTTTTTTGTTTTTAATGGAGTAGTACCATGATCAAGCTTGCATTTAATAAGAAGTCACTGGTGACAGGAAAAAAATGAAAGAATTAGGCAAAGGAAATTAATCACTCGCAGTTTATTTAGATGTTGGTGAATCATTTGATGAAGTCACTCGTAACCTGTTGATAAAATGAAAAACCTGAGGATTGAGTGAAAGTCTTGGTATTAGAGATGATAGTGGATTAACCCTCATCTTAATGGAAGTTTCCTGTGGTACAATACACATTTTTTCCCCCTACAGAGCTATCTAGTTTTGAAAGCATAAAAAAAACAACATAGATATCCTAACTGATCTATAAAATATGTGAACAATGTGATTTGAGGAAAACATGTTTATATATCAATATGACAGTGTAAGAATGGAGATTGTTAAAGATGTTAGATTGAAATATTGAGCAGAAACAAGCAAACTGAAATTTAACAAATATATGATTTTTTTCTCCCAAACATGTATTTCTTTCATAATAAAGGAAGTTTATTTTGTTGTATATTCTTCCCAATTACAATTTAGACTCTCAGTAAGTGCTCATTCCTCTCAATGTATTCCCAGTGGTTTTGAGAGAGATGTTCACTGGTATTGGAACAGTATCCTTGTGTCAGTATTTATTGTCTCAAGATGCTGGAACATGGTTTGAAATGCTTTAATATACTTCTTTTGTGTCCTCAGACAAGAGAAGATGTACAGTCTTGATCTCAATATTGAAATATGACTTAGAAATGATACTCCATCAATAATATGCATAACATTTGTCCCACATTTGGGGACCTCTTCTAAGGAAATAACTTTAAAATGTGGGGGGTCAAAATTACATGCATGACTATATTTTTCAAAATAAGTTATGCAAGAGAGTGAATTTCTAAAAAATAAATTAAAGAAGAAAAGAATATGAGAAAGTTTTAAAAAGTATAGTAGACCCTCTGAAAGAAATGTTATGCTCTTATTCAAAATGATGGCTATGAAGAAATGTAGCATTGTGCAAATGCTTATGCTATAAAAATCATAGGTTTTAAAGAACACAAAGTTATATTTTATCTTCAATTACAATTACATAAAATTTAAATTTATAGGAAAAAGACTGGAAGGAAAAACACAAAATTATTAACCAAATCTTTGTTAGAAATAGAGCTATGGTGATTTTTATATATAGACTAAATGCTATATCCTGTGTGTGTACATATATGTGTACACACATATGTTCCATATCCTAAATAATACTACAATATGAAGTTTGTGGACAGGGCATTCTCTTTTCATGCACACAAAACATTTTTTTGTGCCTCAAATTATTATTCAATCCTGTGCATGGTTTTATGTATCTCTAATTTTTGTAATTAAAGTATAATCTCTCTTGAAGACAAGATTTAGGTTTTATTCATTTTCAAATGCCATGTTTTTGAATACTATCCACAAAACGGGCAATCAATAAACATTTTTCTTTTCTTTTACTTTTTATTTTTTAAAAATCATGTTTATTCTATTACAGTTGTCTCAATATTTCCACATTTACCCCCCTCCACCCATCCCACCCTGCCCCCCTCTCCCACAGTCAATTCCCACTCTGTTGTCCATGTCCATGGGTCTCTCATACATGTTCTTTGTCTAGTCCATTCTCCTTCTTACCACCATTGTCTTCCTTCCCCATCTCCTCTGGTCACTTTCAGTCTGCTCCATGTTTCCATGCCTGTGGTGTATTTTGTTCTTTTTATTTTGTTGAAGAGATTCCACTTATAAGTGAGATCATATGATATTTGTCTTTCACTGACTGGCTTATGTCACTTAGCATAATATTCCCAGTTCCATCCATGTTATCGCAAAAGGTAGGAGTTCCTTCTTTCTTTCTTTTTTAAAAATGCAGATTTATTGCATTTATTTTTTAAAATGTCAAAATCCATTATAAAATATTAAAAAATTAAATCCATTATAAAGTCTCAGCAATTAAAACAACATGACACCAGCACAGAAAATAATCAAGCAGATCAATGAAATAAAATGAGCACTGTAGAAACGTATATATCTGTCTAACAATGTAAGATGTGATTAAATTGATATTTCAGATCAATGGGGAACATAAGGTTTATTTAACAAGTAAAATGCATGGACCTCTATTACTTGAAATAAAACAAACATAGAGCCCTATTTCACACATTATACAAGAAATATTCAGGAGAGTTAAAAATCAATATGTAAAATCTAAGATTCCCAGACAAAAGAAAGCTAAAAGAATACATCTCCACCAAACTAGCATTGCAAAATATGCTAAAGGGACTGCTTTAAGAAGAAAAAGAAAGAGTCTATGAATACCCAGTTCCTTTCACATTCACCAATACTTGATATTACCAATATTTTTAATACTTAATCTGATTGTGACAAATATGTATTATTTTAATTGTTACTTTATTATTTATTGAAACTAAACCTGTTTTGTATATTTCTTGCCTATTTCTATTATTTTTAAAAAGCTTTAAATGAATTTTTGGTATTCTTTATCCATTTTTTTATTATATGTTTGTAGATTCCCCCCCGCAAAAAAGACAAACTATTAGCCCTTTTTTAGATGTGTTGGAAATACTTTCCTATTCTATTACTTGTTGTTTAACTTTTTTTATATGTATATTACTTATAGTCTTAAATGTTTAATATAGTCATATTGTCAATATTTTACTTTATCAGTTCTGCATTTGAATATTTTACTTCAGCATAAGAAAACATTATTTTGTATTTTCTTAATAAACATTAAACAAAAAATTATGTATCTAAACCATGAATTAATAGAAAATTTTTTTTTCTTTTCTTTTTCACTCCCACCTCCCACCCTCAAACCTTTCCCCCACTGGCTTTGTCCACTGGTCCTTTATACAAGTTCCTTGAAAACCCTTCCCCTTACTTCATTTAGCATATTTCACTTAGCTTAATGCTCTCTAGTTCCAGCCATGCTGTTGCAAAGGGTAGAAGCTCTTTCTTTCTGAGTGTAGTATTCCATTGTATAAATCTACCATAGTTTTTTGATCCACTGTTTATTGATGGACACTTAGGGTGTTTCCAGCACTTGGCTATTGTAAATTGTGCTTCTATGAACATTGGGGTTCATAGATTCTTTGTTTTCGGATTCTTAGGGTATAATCCCAGCAGTGAAGTTGCCTAGTCAAAAGGCAGTTCTATTTTTAGTTTTTTGAGGAAATTCCAACTGTTTTCCACGGTGACTGCACAAGCCTGCATTCCCACCAACAGTCTATTAGAATTCCCTTTTCTCCACAACCTCACCAGCACTTGTTGTTTGTTGATTTGTTTATGATGGCCATGCTGACTGGTGTGAAGTATTATCTCATGGTGGTTTTAATTTGCATTTCTCTGATGGCTAGTGATGCTGAGCATCCTTTCATATGTCTCTGGGCCCGGTGTATGTCCTCCTTGGGGAAGTGTCTGTTCAGATCCTTTAACCATTTTTTAATTGGATTGTTTGTCTTCCTGGAGTGGAATCATGTGAGTTCTTTATATATTTTGGAGATCAAACTCTTGTCTGAGGTAACATTGGCAAATATATTTTCCCATAGTTGGTTCCCTTTTCATCTTGCTGATGTTTTCTTTAGCTGTGCAGAAGCTTCTTATTTTGATGAAGTCCCATTTGCTTATTCTTTCCTTTATGTCCCTTTCTCTAGGGGACATATTGGTGAAAATACTGTTGCATAGAATATCTGTGTGTTTCCCACCTATGTTCTCCTCTAGAACTTTAATCATGTCACTACTTATTTTTAAGTCTTTTATCCATCTTGAGGGGTTTTTTTTTTATGGTGTAAGTTGATGGTATAGTTTCATTTTTTTTGAGTGTAGCTGTCCAAATCTCCTAATACCATTTGTTGAAGAGGCAATTTTTACTCCATTTTATGCTTCGGTCTGCTTTGTTGAATGTTAATTGACCATAGAGACATGGATTTATTTCTGGTTTCTCTGTTCTGTTCCATTGATCTATGTGTGTGCTCTTATGCCAGTACCAGACTGTTTTGATTACAAAAACAGTGGCCTTGTAATATAGTTTGATGTCAGGTGTTGTGATCCCTCTTACTTTGTTCTTTCTCAGAATGGCTGCAGCTATTCGGGGTCATTTATGGTTCCATATAAATTTTTAAAATGTTTGTTCTATATCTGTGAAATACTTCATCGGTATTTTATTAGGGATTGTGTTGAATCTATAAATTGCTTTGGGTAGTATGGACATTTTGATGATGTAAATTCTTCCAATCCACAAACACGGCATATGCTCCCATTTATTTGTGTCTTCCTTAATTTCTTTCTTTGGTGTTGTGTAGTTTTCTGAGTACAGGTGTTTTGCCTCCTGGTTAAGTTTATTCCCAGGTACCTTATTTTTCTTGTTGCTGTAGTATATGGGATTTTTTCCCTTATTTCTGTTTCTGATATTTCATTGTTGGTGTACAGAACTGCCTTCGATTTCTGAATATTGACTCTGTGTCCTGCTGTTTTGCTAAATTCATTTATTAGGTCAAGTAGTTTTCTGGTGGAGCCTATAGGTATTCCTATGTACACTATCATGTCATCTGCAAATTATGACAGTTTTACTTTCCCCTTTACAATTTGAATGACTTCTATTTCTTTTTCTTGTCTGATCACTGTGGCTAAGACTTCCAACACTATGCTGAATAGAAGTGGTGAAAACAGACATCCTTGTCTTGTTCCTGATCTTAGTGAGAAAGCTTTTAGTATTTTAGCCCATTAAGTATAATTTTGGCTGTGGGTTTTCCATAAGTGGCCTTTATTATGTTGAGGTATGCCCCCTTTACTCCCACTTTGCTGAGTGTTTTTATCATAAATGGGTGCTATACCTTATCAAATACTTTTTTTCAACTATTGATATGATCATGTAATTTTTGTCTTTGTCTGTTTATGTGATGTATTATACTAATTGATTTGCACCTTCCTTGTATCCATCAGGTGAATCCCACTTGATCGTGGTGGATCATTTTTTTAATGTATTGCTGGATGCGGTTTGCCAATATTTTGTTGAAGATTTTAACATATATGTTCATCAGCAATATTGTCATGTAGTTTTCTTTCTTCTTTGTGTCTTTATCAGGTTTTGAGATGAGGATGATGCTGGCCTCATAGAAGGAGTTTGGGAGTCTTCCCTCTTCTTGGATTTTTTGGAAGAGTCTGAGAAGGACAGGAGCTTTTCCTTAGGTGTTTTATAAAATTCTCCTGTGAAACCATCTGGTCCAGAGTTTTTTTGTGCCTAGAGTTTTGTGATTACTGCTTCAGTTTCACCAGCTGTTGTCAGTCTGTTCAGGCTTTCTGCTTCCTCTTCATTCAGTGTTGGAAGGCTATATTTTTGTAGAAATTTGTCCATTTCATCGAGGTTTTCAAATTTCTTGGCATATAATTGTTCATAGTAATTTCTTACAATCTTTTGTATTTCTGTGGTATCAGTTATAACTTCTCCTCTTTCATTTCTGATATTATTTATTTGGGTTCTCACTCTTTTTTTCTTGATGATTCAGCTTAAAGACTTTTTGATTTTGTGTTTCTTTTCAAAGAATCAGCTCCTGGATTTATTTATCTTTTGAATTGTTCTTTTAGTCTCTATGTTATTTAATTCTGCTCTGATCTTGATTATTTCCTTCTGTCTACTCACTCTGCACTTTTGTTTGTTGTTTCTCCAGTTCTTGAAGATGTAGGCTTAGGTCTTTTATTTGAAATGTTTTATCCTTTTTTAGGTAGGCCTATATTGCTATGAACTTCCCTATCAGGACTGCCTTGGCTGTGTCCCATAGGTTTTGGACTGTTGTGTGTTCATTTTCATTTGTTTCCACAAGCTTTTTTATTTCTTCTTTGATCTAATTATTGACCTATTCATTGTTTAATAGCATGCTATTCAGTCTCCATGAATTTGAATGCTTTTAAGTTTTTCCCTTGAGTCTGGTTTCTAGTTTCGAGACCTTGTGGTCTGAGAAAATGCTTATTATGATTTCAATTTTCCTGAATTTGTTGAGGCTTGTTTTGTCCTATCACGTGGTCTATCTTTGAAAATGTTCCATGTGTATTTGAAAAGAATGTGCATTTTGCTTCTTTGGAATGAAAGGTTCTATATAGATATCAGTTAAGTCCATTTGATCTAATGCATTATTCAATTCCACAATATCCTTGTTAATATTTTGTTTGGAAGATCTATCCCTTATTGACAATGGGGTGTTAAAATGCCTAGTATAATTATGCTACTGTCTCTATCTTTCTTGAAGTCCTCTAGGATTTTTAAAAATGTATTTGGGTGTTCTTATGTTGGCTGCATATAGGTTTACAATGATTATATCTTCTTGATGAATTCCTCCTTTGAGTATTATGAAATGTCCTTCTGGGTCTCTTTTGTAGGCTTTGTTTTGAAGTCTACTTTGTCTGATATGAATATTGCTACCCTGACTTTTTTTTCCTATCCATTTTCATGGAATATATTTTTCCAACCCTTTACTTTCAGTCTGTGTATGTCTTTTTTTCTGAGGTGGGTCTCTTGTAGGCAGCATATGTGAGACTCATGTTTTCTTATCCATTCTACTACCCCATGTTTTTTGATTGGAGCATTTAACCCATTTACCTTTTGACAGCTTCTTATTTATTTTTTTTTCCTTTGTACCTGTGTTCCTCTATTTCTCAATCTTTTTCTTCATCTTAAAGCTTCCCTTTTAGAAGATCTTGTAGTACTGGTTGGGTGGAGGTATATTCTTTTATCCTTCTTTTGTCTGGGAAACTCCATATTTCACCTTCCATTTTAATTAAGAGTCTTGCTGGGTAGAGTAGTCTTGATTGCACACTTTGCTTTTCATTACTTGGATTATTCCTTGCCATTCTCTTCTGGCTTGTAGTGTTTCTGTTGAGAAGTCAGCTGCTAGCCTTATCAGGGCTCCCTGGTAGGTTATTTCCTGTTTCTCTATCGTTGCCTTTAAGATTCTCTCTTTTTCTTTGAAATTTGCCGTTTTATTTATACTGTGTCTTGGAGTGGGTTTCTTTGGTTGCCTCTTCATGGGGACCCTCTGTGCTTCTTGGACTTGTGTGACATTTTCTCTCCTCAAATTAGGGAAGTTTTCCATTATTACTTTTTCAAACAGGTTCTCTATTCTTTGCTCCTCTTCTTCTCCTTCTGGTATCTCTATTATATGGATATTATTTTGTTGCATGTTTTCCTACAGTCTCCTTAACCCCTCTTCAATCTTTTTGAGTCTTTTTACATTTTCTTGCTCTTTCTGGGTGTTTTCTTTCTACCTTGTCCTCCAGTTCAATGATTCTATCCTCTGCTTCATTTAGTCTCCTTTTGATTTTTTCTACTGTGTTCTTCAGTTTAGAAATTGTACTCTTCATTTCCTCTTGTCTCTTTTTTGATAGTTTCTATTTCCTTTTTCATGTCAATATAGTTTGCAGTAAGTTCCTTATAGTTTCTGGTAATTCTCTCTGAGTTCACTCAGCTCAGTGAGCTTCCTTAGAACCATTGTTTTCAACCCAATATCTGATAGTTTACTTGCCTCTTCTTCATTTATCACTCTTCCTGAGGAGTCCTCCTTTCATTTCAATTGTATAATTGGAGGGGTTTTTTGTCTTTCCATTTTTGAGGTGGCTTTTCCTGTTTGCTTTTGCTTCTTAAGTTGACCTGTCTTTACTTCCTGACTCTGTGGTGTTAACTTCATGGTAGGTAACCTGTTAGATTCAGTGATGCAGTCTCCTTGATCTCCTGAACTAATGTTCTTGGGATGCCCTTTTTCCCATTTATATTTGCTCTCTGGAAAAAATTGGGTTTTGATTGTTATTTAGTCTTTTTTTGGTGGGTCCTTCCCTGCAGCTGGTTGACTGAGGGTCACTCCACCTTTTATGTCTTGTGTGTTGTTGTGCAGGGGTTACCAGAATAAAACCATATTGCCCAGGAAACAAACCCACATCAGCAAAATAACTCCCCCTTGCAATTCTGCTATGAATGGTAAATAAACCAGTATTAATATAGTTATAAAGAGATTAACACTATTATAAGAAAGGAGAGAAATAAACTATAGTACAAAACCTAGTGATCTTATATGCACAAGCTGGATGGACAAGAAATGAGTGTTGGAGAGCTATGCAGTAAAGAAAATATCACAAATCTTTGAGAAGACCACAGTGGGTTTCCCACTAGGATCAGGAACAAGACAAGGATGTCCACTATCACCTCTTTTATTCAACATAGTATTGGAAGTCTTAGCTACAGTGATCAGACAAGAAAAAGAAATAAAAGGCATCCAAACTGTCAAAGAAGGAAGTAAAACTGACATTGTTTGCAGATGACATGATAGTGTGTATAGAAAACCCTATGGACTCCACCAAAACACTGCTCATGAAGACCGCAGTGGATTTCGTCTTGGTAGCCTCTAGTATTTACCTCTGTTTTTTCTGTTAGATACGCCCGTGGTGATGTCAGTTGATCCCGCCTGACCTTAGGCAGTCTTTTCTAGACTTACAGGGATCTACTTTCTGTGGGTGTTTCCTTCAGTTGTTAATCTAATCACTCTGCATTCAGTACTCAGGCTTAAGCACCATAAGACTGGGAAGAATTCCTCCTGTGGGTGGGGCTATTGTTTCCTTTCAAGCTGCTGCTGCTCAAGGGAGTGGTCTTCCTGAGCAAGATAGCTGCTGCCATTTGGGAGATCAGTCAGCACCGGGATCCTGCTGGCTATTCCCTCAGTTTTCTCCCCAAAGCTCCCATCTCCAGTCTCTCATCATGTGTCTTTAGCCCACTCTGCCCATGCCTTTTCCAGAGCCCAGGGTAAGTAGCTGCAAAAGAAAATTTATACATTGGCCCTTTAAATGACTCTTTGCATCTCCAGCTGCTTGTCTCCTGCAGAGAGCAACCCTGCTGCTTTTTGCAGCTGGTTGTTATCTGTGTACATTTTGGGTTCTTCCTCTGTAGGCTGGGGATCCCTGTTTATGGTTTAGATCCCACTTTTCTGAGGGCGACCCCACTGGCTGCTTAAATATCCTTCTAGCACTGCCCTCTGTGGGTGCCCAGTCAGCCTTCTCGAGTCTCTACCACATTCCTTACCAGTCAGGTTGTGCTGAAGCTGATTCTTCTGTCTGAGGGCATAAGGCTTATCTCTTGCTAATGTTCAGTTGTTTGTTCCAGGTGATTTCTCCACAATTTAGTTGTAATTCCAGATTGGTCCTGGGAGGAGGTCAGTGTGACTTTCATTCACTCTTCTGCCATCTTGCTGATCTGGATCACAATTATAATAATAGAAAATGTTTTTATTGTGAAACTACTATCTTCCAAAGTAACACCTAGAATGTACTACATTTAAATTATTAACAAGTTTCAATTTTATGTGTCTATTTAGAAACAAAAAAAAATCAAATAATTGTGGAAAATGTGACCAATCATTGGTAACACAATATAAGTAGTGGTCATTTGCTCTGTGCAAAACTGATCTGACATTTTTCAACAGTATCTAAAGGAATTTTTTATTTAAAAACCTGGAAAGAAAATTTTCATCTAGAGAGTAAGGAGGAAGAAAAATTATAAATATCTATGCTGTCACATACTAAACTACAAATACATCTTGAATGTATATTAGAAAGTGTGTTCCTTATGTGTGACTTAAATTACATGAGTCTTGTAATATTTCGACAGTGAAAACCAGATACATCTTACAGAATTAAGCAATACACTTACAAGATGAAAACAAATATGTGTGACTGCCTATGTAAGAAATATATATCACAGGCTATTCTAATGATGATATATTATATAGATATACCAGTCTACATAAATGAAAACAGTTCTGTAAAAATATATGTATTTATTTATGTCTTCATAAATGTACACATTGACTTCACCTTCCCCTCCTCCAGGATATACAATCTGAATTACATAAATAGGAGAAGAGCCAAATAAATGAAGTCAATATTCTTCAAATCTCACTGCCATCAATCATTAGTGATCTTGGGTCAATGATTATCTGGCTTCAAAAATATGAGAGAGAATATGTTTTGTAAGTAGACAATGGAATTCTAAAGAAAAAATGACCTCCCTTAAGAATATAGATACTACAAGAACACAGAATGGAGAAGATGATAAGCAAACTGGCAAGAAGTTCTAGATGACAAGATTTGTTAACAATATACAACATGAAAATAAAAATATATATTTTTAAAATAGGCATTTTTATAGAACAGAGAATTGTAAAAAGTTTTGATGACTTCATCAAACAGGAGATCTTAATTGGAATGTTCTCTTGGTAGACCTCCTTGTATCTCAGTAACTATTTGAGACATTAACCACTTAGGAACTTTGTTGAACAAATATTAAGATTAATTTAAAAATCTTAATTTGTATTATAATTGAATTGTTAATATTATATTAAAGAGTCTTAATGGGCTGTTAAGACAATGAAAAATAACACACTAACTTACATATTGGGGTATATTCCATTCAGAGATTTCTAGCTGATGCCCATGATGGACATTAGGGCTCAGTTAAGAACAACTCTATAAACATTTTTTACTTCATGGCATGGTGGAATATCAGTGTTTTGGAATCAAAATATTAAGACTTAATTGTGGTTATATGACTCAGTATATCTACTCTTAGCCTCTGTGCTGTGCTTTAATGGACATATTTTTTCTTGTGTTCAAAATAAAGCAGCAGAATTGATAAGGTTCAAAAATATATGACATTCAATATGTTATATTATATTTTATAATAAAAATTACACACCAAATATTGTGGATTTTATATAAAATAGGTCTCCTGAGCAACAAAAAACATAAAATAATTAAAATTACACATAAAGCAACTAAAAGAATAAAGAACATATAACTAGTGCTAATATGGTGATGAAGATCTTTTGGATTGCAAAGGTCAAAAACACACTAGTTACAGCAGAGGTATGTGTTGGATGGAGTTAGTAAAGATGCAAACATTCATAAATAAATGTAAGAAAATGTTTTCATTGGCTGGAACTGGGGCATTGCCCATTCACACTCAGACAGAAGGGCAGATTTAATGAAGCAGCTTACATGGCTGTTCTGAAGGGTCAGGCTCTCTCAGTGTCTTTCCCTCTCCCTGGCTGGTTTGCTCTGTTGTGGAATGGCCAGTTCCTTCTTTCAGTGGTGCTCAGTCCTGAAGTGTGGCAGTTACATGCAGAGCTTCATTTCTGACACACTCTGCCTCTTGGTCTCTGCCTCATGATTCCTAATCCCTCTCAGTCCTAGAGCCATCCTGCTATGGGATGTTTCACATTGACTCTCCCAAGGATAGCAGACTTGATGGCCAGATTGCTTTAAGCACCTAACTCCCCTTTTGGACTGATCTCATAGCAGATGCTCTATGGACTGCTGCTCAGAGGGCTGTGATTGGCTTCAGCCTGGGTTCCTATCTAATAAAGTAGGGCAGAGAACCTCCAGCTTTCTCAGTCCACACTTACCATTAGTATCTCTGTAGTATTTCCATGGTGTCTCCTTCCAAAGTAAACACTTTACGGCTCCATATATTAAGTAGGTAAGTCCAAAAATCCAAAAAGTGTTTATGTCTTAACAACTTAGTGGCCATTGGAAAAAATTCAAAACATAAGTTAAAATAAAAAAATATTTTATTTTATAATTAAGTAACCACCATTACTCAGTAGTGGAAAATTTGCACATTTTCTTAATCCCCATTTCTTGATCCACATCAATTTCCATTACACATGCTTTTTATAGTAGCAACCAATAAAACCCCTGAAAGAAATATAGTGTGATCTAATGTTGAAACTATTAATTATCCAAGCTAGGATTTTAGCAGTGCTTGACATATGTCAAGTGTTTTACGTTTCATTCAAAAGTTTAAAATACTTTGTGGTGACCCAATGAGTTTGCTCTGAGCTTCAGGTGCACCTCGGTGTAGTAGTGAACCACATTGTTAAAATTAAAATGGCCAGTTGCATGATACATAATAACTTAAATATGAACTAAACTTGGTATTTTTTTTTCTAAGAAGGAACTAGTGATCATGGCAGAAATGCAGACCATTAGGTGTAGTCAGTTAAGTTAATTATGAAATATAGGTAACAGTTATAATAAAAGTTGTGAGAGAAATTAATTATTGAGGAGGAGGAGTCTATGGAAGAGGTCAGTCTGAAAATATGGATAAAAATTCTTACATTGAGATGAGGATAGTAGACATTTAAAGAGCTGAAAAGAGCCAGAGTAGTGACATGACTAGAAGGAGTGACCACTGAATGTGGCCTTAAGTGAGATTGCTCTGTCAGGGATGTACATATTGGGTTATGTTGACATTATGCTAATGTCAATCCTCTCCTGTAATCAGGTTCTAAGTGATGAGGACTTGGAATAAGCTGGAGTCTATGGGAATAAGAAATGGTAGCAGGGCTGTTTTGTCTCCCTGGAACTTTGCTCCATCAATGAATACATTTTTTTTCTCTTCTACAACTTCATGATTGCCCTATCCAATTCTTTCTTTTCCAGTATTGTGACAATGAACTCATTAAAATAGAACTCCTTTTTAAAAAAACCCTCATCTGAGAACATGTTTATTGATTTGAGGGAGAGAGAGAGAAACATCCATGTGAGATAGAAAACATCAATGGGTTGCCTCCCATACATGCCCAGACTGGGGATCGAACCTGCAATCTAGGTATGTGTCCTGACCAAGAATCAAACCCATAAATTTTAGGTATATGGGAAAAAACTACAACCATCTGAGACATCCAGCAGGAGCAAAATATAACTTCTTATTACTCCTATAAACAATATTAACTCTTGTTCAATATTCTCCAAAGTGTAAAACCCAATAGACATTTCTCTTTTATTACCATATCTATCTCAAAATCCTACCTCCCTTTCCTGTTTCTCCTCTCTGGACACACTTTCTTCATCTCCTCTGTAGGCCTCTCTTCTTATGTTAACTCTTTAAATATAAATTTTCATTTTAGCTTTGTGGCAGCCCTCTTCTCACTCTATAATATAGCCCATCCTTGCATTAGGTTCTCCTCTTAATTACTAGCTTTTTCTCCAGTCAAGCTCCCAACACAGGCTTATATGCAGCTACGCTGAAATCACTGCTTTGTCTCAACTGTCTTTTGTGCTTCTGTTCCTTTTCAATGTATTTCCTCTTTCCTGGATTAGCCACATAAAATGTAGAGTCAATCAATACACAATGAAAATGCATGATCTCTGTCCAAAAACTAAGAATTTCAGGAAGATGACTTGACTGGTGTGGCTCAGTTGATTGGGTGTCATCCTGCAAAGAGAAAGGTTGCACATTCACTTCCTGGTAAGGGCACATGCTTGGGTTGTGGGTTCAGTTCCCAACTGGGGCATGTACAAGAGGCAAAAGATTGTTGCTTCTCTCTCACATTGATGATTCTCTCCCTCGCTTTCTCCCTCCCTTCTCCTCTCTCTAACAATAAAATTAATAAAATCTTAAAAAAACCCCAAGATTTTCAAGAATATTACATCAGAGCATTAAAGCAAGCACAGGTCTTTTCTAAATGTGAGCCCTGTGTGCCTGCACAGGTCACAATCCTACCTTGTCTTCCACAAATCCTTTAGCACTCACCTCAAGCATCCTTGCTCCCAGGAGCCCGGCTGACTACCGCCACTCCAACACCCATGCTGGGTAACTCCTCTATGTTCCCACTCCTCTGAAGACTTTGACTCTAGCTCGCCTCACTTCCCCTTAGGTGCTGGCCTTCTTGATTCCCATCTTGTCTGATCTGTGATATTGTTAACTGCAGGGATTATGTGTCTTTGCATCTCCAGAACTTTGGAACATGCTTGATAAAACTGAGTCTTCAGTGAACATAAGTTATGTGGTGGTGCAGAGAGTAGAACAAAAAATGTATATAGGACATAGATTTGGACATTGAGAAAAAGAGAAAACAAATCTAAGGATGTGATTCTATGGATGATAGTTCAGAAGGAAGAATGGAGAGGACATTTATGATTTAAAGATAGTCAATATTTCAGTCTAGAACTGGTTAAAAATCAAACAAATCTGACCTTCATCTAAAAGACCCCTGTTGAATGTATTTTCAAGCTTACATAAAAAAACCAGAGTGAGTAACAGAGGTATAATGTTACATACAGGTTAATCCTACCAAAAACAGCTTTTTAGATGTGCTCTATTAAGAACCGTGGTTTGTCCTATTATAAGGAACGCATGGGGTGTACTGAGGAAGAAAAAGTGTGTTGAAGAATGATTCATAGGGGCACCTAGCATGTATTTTCACCAATTTTGCCCATCTTCTGCCCTATGTGTTGTAGGGAGGATGTGTGATAACTGGCATGCCAAACCCATGGTGCCACCACAGACCACTGCATCTATTTCACATGAGAATGGTGGTGGTGTTCAGCCAGCAGAGTGGTACAACCAGTGCCAGGATCATCTACACCATGCTTGGAGCATCATGTTGATTTCCTTAATATTTGGTCTTAATTTAATTCTGTAATATGCATGTCTCATAAAACCTGTGTTTAAAAATATTTTTCATTTGATCATCCTGCTATCAAATTGGCTGCAAGTGAGCCTCTACGTTTTTTAATAAAGGAGCATACTGTTGGCAGTAATGCCACAGCAAGAGTCCAGAACACTATGCCAGCATCATCAAATTTCTCAGAGGTGTAGTTTTATGCAACAAATCTGTCTGCAGAACCTGAAGAGGGAAAACAACCACAGGCAAATGAAAGACTGAAAATTGTTAATATAAGGAGCAGTTATAAATTGTGTGCATTGCTTGATGCTCTACACATGAGTATAATTGTTAGTAGATTTTTAATTGTAGAAAATAAAAATAAAATATAGGCAAAAAGCAGAAATTGTGATTGTTGAAGAAGTATTTTGTTTTCTCCAGTTCGTCCTGAGTTGAGGTCAAAACAAGGTAGATGGCAGTTTTTGTCCACTTCCTGACAGTTCTGGAATGATTGCTGTAGAGACTGTGGGTCAGACTTCTATTGCTGTGAGTGGTCTGGCCCTTGCCCTTTTGTATATTCAGTCTCTCAATAATAATTACTCTCAAGAAGATGTCATAAGTGGTTGTAGTTAAAATTGAAGTATCATGAGGATTTATGACACTAGGAGAAAAAAATAAAGGGTTTAGTATAATTTTTGATTGTCTACTATGTTATAAGAACTACTTATGGCACTTATTTTTATATATTTGATAATAAAAACAAAAATATTACATATTGACTCTATACAGAGGTGGAGAAATAGATTTATAAAATTTGAACAACTTGTCAAAGACATAGAAAGTGGCAGAGGAACATTTCTAAATGTGTTGGTTTTATATGGTTGAAGAAGACTTAAAACTACTTGTAAGGTTACATATATTTGTAATGAAATTCTATAATGAGGTTATTGACATGAATGATTAGAGAAGTTTAATTATGAGTAACAAATAACCCAACTTGAGCTTTCCACTTCAGGGTAATTAATGTTCATGCAGGGGCTGTAGGTTGGATCCAGAAGCCTCGGGAGATCATGCAGGTCACTTTTCCAGAGGCTTAGCTTCTTCCTAAGGCTAATGGCTCTTCTCTGTGTCTGCAAAAAGACAGACAACACTACCAACCATGAGGGAGGCCAAGGGCTTCTTCATCTATGATAAGGAGGTGGGGCCTGAGATACAGAAAAAGAAGAAGGGAGGTTTTATTACTTTTTTGCTCAGAAGCAGTAGGAACGTTTATTTTTCCCCAATGAAAAGAAGGAATGGATATTGGAGAAGCAACTACAGTGTGCAATATAATAAAGGAAGACAGTCTCCTTATATTAGTACTCAAATTATGAAAGAACAAAAAGAACATTGTCAATGATTACATACTTTGTCATCTCAGAACATTATTTTAAAGTAGCAATTTTTAGGATTTATTTTTTAATTTTTATGATTTCTTTAAAGGTTCAGGATATATGATCCTACATTTTAACTTTTTAATGTTTTAAGAGATTATTCTGATTAATAAAATACATTCTAATACCAAAAGAAATTGGAAAATAAAACAAAATTTAATTGTCAATACTCTCTGTGCTCAGAGAAAACCACAAATAATATTTTTGGCATGTTTCTTTCCAGCCTGTTATTTACACATGTTATGTTATTATTTAAAGCATAAATTGACATGTTTATGTATTCTAACTTTTGTTTATATATTCTAACTTTTGTTATAATTCACTAATATTGTAAATTACCTTTATATGGTATTTTTATTTTTTCTAATATTTCTAACCTCTTCAATTGAATGTTCATTTTATTTTTTTCATTCATTCTTATTCAGTAATATTAAATTTTAAGGATTTTTTTTTAAAACATAGCTTTGGTCACACTGAATATTTTTATAATGAGGTTTTCTTTGGTATTTAATTGGTCAAGTCTTCAGTTTTAGTCAACCATTTAATCTATATATAATTCACTAAATGTTTAAAGTAAAACTCTACTGCTATAAAAAAACTGGATAAAAGGTATTGACGCTTTTGTATTTTTATCAATGTTGCCTTTTAAAAAATGTTTAAAGCTTTTCATCATAATTAATAGCTAACAAAAAAATGGAAAAATAATACAAAGAATCCCCACACACCCTTTATTCAGTTTCTCCAATATAACCACAACACAGTGAGCAAAACCAGAAAGTTAATGTTAATAAGATGTTATCCACTAAATCTGTAGACTTTATTTGAATCTTGTCAATTATCCAACTATTATTCTTTTTCTGTTCTAGGAGATGATCCTGGGCCTCTGTTCCCGTGAGTGATCTTGTGTCTTTAGTCCACTCCAGCCTAGCAGAGCTTATTCTTTATTTGTGTTTCAGGACTCTGGCACTTTGATGTGTTCTGCACAGTTATGTTCTAGAATGCCCCTTCGGTTAGGTTTGACTGATATTTGTTTGTGATTAAATTCAGGTTAAACATTTTTTACAGGAATACCATAGAATTTGTGTTTTCCTTAGTGCATCAAATTAGGAGGTATATGGTGTTAAGGATGCGTTATTATCGATGGCATTAACTTTGGTCACTTGGATAAAGTACAACTTTAATTTCTCCCTTTGTCATTATTAAATATCTTGTGTGGTGATATTTTTAGAGTATGTAAGTACTCTTTGTCTTTATACTTTTGTCCACTAATTTTAGCTCTGTGATAAATCTTGCCTGAAACAAATTTAACTGTAGTGTTTGTAAATGATGATTTTCTATTTTCATCATTTCTTCTATGTTCATACTTTATGTTGGAATTACGACTGTAAGAAAAAGATTTTCCTTCTCTCCCATTTACTTATTTATTGATTATTTGTGTTAGCAGAGACTCATGGATATTTATTTTATGGATTATAATTCATTTCTGTTATTAATTATTTTGTCCCTCAAATTGTCCCACATTCTAAACTGCATTTCCAAATATTTTGGTCTACATTTTTAGTACATGCTCTTTAGCATAACAATTCATGTCTTTTGCCAGTTTTTTCTAATTGTATTGACCTACTCAGTCTACTAATAACAATAAAATACATTTTTGCATTTATGTGGTACAGTTTAACAAAACCCAGTGTTCTGTATCTATAAATTTTCAAATGTTATAAAAAGTGCAGTGAATTATTAACATGTATGTATTTTCTTTATTTCAATGGTCTTTACTCACTACCAGTTCCTTCTATATCTGTAAAAATTAATATTAACCATTCTTCAAAAAAGGCATCAAAGCACCAGAATATTACACACAAATCCAACCCATTTATGTTAGCTTTAATCAGAATTACATAATCTGCACCATAAGAAAAATAAAATCTAATAATACTAAAAAAATTAATGTGAATTGTAAAATATTTATCAATAGGAAATGTCCTTGTTATTTTTTTAAAGTTTATTGCCTCAAACATTATTGTATCTGGCAATAATATTGTGACCTCTGCTTTGTTTTTATTTTCATTTGTTTTAACTTGCACACTTCTTTTTCTTATGCTGATTCAGTTTTCTGGTTAGTTGTTATATTCTGGTCATTTTCATAAGAGGGAGTTTACATATCTACACTTATGTCACCATCTAAGAGCTCCTTATGTTTGTTTCTGGCAAATTACTATCAGTTAATACACAAACAATTTACAGTGGTGATGAGAATGAACCTGGAAAGGATACGATTTGAGGTTTATAACGCGAACTCAGCTATCCTGGCTAATAAATCAACACCTAATGCTCTGCTATCAAATACTAATTAATTCTCCCTTTCCTCCCTCATATTAATTTAGCGTCATTCCAGGTCTTTAGGGGGGAGTGCTTGCAGCTTTCAACAGGAACACTTTTATGCCTCACCAGAGATTTTTATTAATTGAAGTAAATGTAGGGATTTTGGACAACGAAATTTAGAAAAGAAAGATGAGTTTGGAAGACAGTTTTCCCCTTTGGCATGTATGATATTTTAGAATCTCAATAAATCTTTGTACATAATAGAACTGGAAGTAATTTTTTCACATCTTTTTTACTACTCAGATATTCTGATAATCCTCTTACAAGGACTCATATTAACACCAACTTCAAAATACAAAATAAGCGCAACAAATTTGTTTAGTAACCATAGGAATAATAGTATATTTCACTTTGACAACAATGACAATATTTGTAAATAATCTATCACACGTATCTAAAATCTCCATTTAAATATTTAAAAATTCTGGTAGCCAGTTGAATTTTCTTCATACAATCACAAGGGTCTGTTTTGGATCTTTTACTTTTTTTTTTCTGAGTTTATTTATTTGCAAAACCATCCAAAAGTCATATGATAAAATCTCTTTTAACAATATGGTATCATGAGAAGTTAAATAGAAAACCAGGCTGCTATATAGCATGAATGGCTGATAACTAGATATTCTCTTTGTATCTTCTTCTGTCATGAAACTAAATGTCATTAAGGGAGAGAGGCCCAACGAGTGGTAAATCCCGCTTCAGATGCCTGTGTGGATCTACAGTAATGCAGCCTCTCACAGTCCAGCGCCAAAGCCATATGTAACTCAAGACTAGGAGCTGCGGCGTGTGGAAGAAAAGTTATGAGGGATTACTTCCAGGGAGAGGCATAGTTTACCCAATAACTTGGGTCAGAAACAGGGCAACTTTGGGTTGATTTGTCTTTCCAAACTAATGCTAGCTTTTGGGTGTGAAGAATTTTTGTTCCTTATTGAACTTTTTCAAATAGTTTAAAGTTTCAGGAATGCATGGAAGAGTTTAGACATCACAACATGCTTGGACAAGACCCCTGACTCCAGTGTATGTTGAGATCTGGAGTGAATTCAGGAGCTTGCAGGGCCTGATGATGAAGAGGGGAATGAATCAGAGTCATGCTGTCAGCCCATTATGGGGGATCCGGGAGCTTAGGAGTTCAATGTCCAACCTGCCTAAGGCTGGTTCAGCTAAGCTATTCAGGTCACACTCAGGACCCATGGCTCCCTTAGGAGTGATAAACCAGGAGTGGGAAAAGGACTTAAAATGATGTTGTATGAACAATGTGTTGAAAGAAATATAGTTATTTGAGGAAATGATATTATTTTATCACCACCCAGACAGCATTTAGCATAACATAAGAAGTATAGGAGCTTCCAAATGTGTTAAAAATATGAACAGGGGAAAAAAACACACCCACTCAGAAAACTGGGTTCAATGTGTGTAAAGTTCAAAGAAAGATAAACAGCTGTAAAAGTTTCTGGTCAAGGGTCACCATGTCTCTTAAATGACAAGCTGCCAAAGGTTAGTATAGGCCTACACTTTGCTAGAAACTGTTCATTTAAAACTAGATGCTCAAATAAATCAATCCCATTAAGAACCTTGAGAAAGACAGGGGAAAACAACATCCATGAAGCTCAAATCAATCTTTCATTTAGGTTTTAGTTTAGATAACTGGATGCAAAAATATGTGAGAATGTTTTAGCTTTTAGCTTCTATTTTATTAGTGAAGTAGAATGTAAAAGTTCACAAGACTTTAAATAGAATTATGTAGATCGGGTACATGTATAATTTTTTCCAAATATCCATAGAATTTTGTACCTACCCAGCAACATTTTTTTGTTTGTCTGAAATTGCTACAAGTATACAATTATACATCAAAACAATTCTTGTTTCTCAAGAGAGTTCTCTTCAAGTCTAAACTTATTAAGAAAGTGTTAATATTTCTAGCACCTATAGGTTATATTAAAAACAGAGACTCCTGCGGGAAAATTTAGTTCAAAAAATCTTATCCTCATGACTTTACACTGCATTTTAAAAACGACCTGTAAGATATATTGTTAAAATTTCTAGCACCCATGTTCCAATTCTCTAATTTATTTTAGATCTTTTTTGCCATTTAGTACTCAATGTCTTATGCTAGAGATATTTGTATTCTTGTCATTTTTTCTTACCCAAAGGGAAGGGGCTTATAGTTAGTATCCTTGTTTCATTTTCTTTCTACAGACTTAAAACAGCATTTCACGAAGTGCTCTTTAATGTTAATGGGTTTTAGAAGGAATGAAAAGTTTCTATTCATATAAGCATAGGAAAACAGTGTTAAGAAAATTGAAAATTGAAACAATTTAGTATCTTATGACTCTTTAAAAGTTAGATAGGTTTTGATGTGAACCCCAAATATATTTGATTGCCCATTTAAGTATTTTTGTCGATATCACAATAAAGACAGACTATTTTCTTTATCCTACAAAGACCCTTTGTGCCCTGATCTCTCATTTCCCTCCTCCTCCAAACCCAGGTAATCATTGCTTTGCTTTCTGTAAATACAAAATTGTTTTGCCAGTTTTAGGATGTTATACCAATGATAATATGCCCTCCTGTCTGTCTTCCTTCATTTACTAAAATGTTTTTGACATACATATTATTAATAAAAATAAGACATTCACTTTGATTGCTCACTACTATTTTATTGGGCAACTAGATCACAATTTGTTGATCCATTCTTCCGTTAGTAGACTTTTGGAATGAAGTCAGTTTAGGCTATAAAGTATAAAGCTACTTTGTACAAGTCTTTATTGACATGTTTTCATTTTCCTTTGCTTAATACCAAAGGGTAGAATTGTTGAATCACTTGTTTTTTTGTTCGGGGTTTTTTTTTTTTGGCCAACATATATATTGAAGATTTTTAGATGAAGATTTGAATTTCTAATTACATATTCTAATTCAAATAATATATTTTATAAAATAATACATTCAGAAATAGTACCTTTTTATTTAATACTGTTTGCATAAAATTTTTTAAAGATTTTATTTCTTTATTTTTTTATTTTATTTTTTATTGTGAAAACTCAGTCATTTTTATATTTCCTTCTTCTTTTTTTAAGTGAATTTTTTTTATTTTTTCAAATACATTTGTCTCTGCCTTCCCCCCCACCACTTTCCCCTGCCCCCTCCCCCCCTCACTTGTTCAATATGTTTAGCTTTTGAGAATTTATAAATCACTTTCTATTCCCATCAGCAGTGTATGAAATTTCCTGTTTCACATCTTCATTAGGACTTAGTGTTGTATTTTTTTAATTTTAGCCATTCATTTGTGTGAATATTTCTTCCACAGATTCAGTTTTTCAGTTCTATTATTGCCATTTGAAATGGAAAGAAAAACTTTATTGTTTTTACTTCTTGTTAATACTTATCACTTCTCATTCACTGAAAACATATCTTTATTAAAATACACATACTGACTACTTTAAAATTATTGCTTGTTAGTTGAGACATCTGGCTCATCTCAGGATCAGACTCTTGATTTTCTTTTCCTCTGAGAATGTGTTCTATTGTCTGGATTCCTCCTATGTCTGTTAATGTTGCATTATATCTTGGGTATTATGAATATTATCTCTGGGATTAACTTCTGGATTCTGAATATTAATTTGTGGATTAACATTATGAATTTTGTTACATTTCTCCGATGAATACTGTTTCATATATTTTAGCAGATACTTTTCTTGGTTGCAGCTAGAGCTGCAAACTCTATTCCTTGAGAGGCAGCTCAGGTCTTAGCTCAGATCATTTGTCTTTAGCTGAGATGTTGTTAGTTCATTCTACAGTTGCAGGTTGAGGGGTCAATAGAGATGTGGATAGAAAGGCTTGGGTGGGTGATACCCCTCTCTAGCTCTTTCTCTTTTGGGATTCCCCCAGTCTCATCAGAATTCAATGTTTCCCAACCTCACCGTTCTCTTCGGGTGTCCCTGGCCAGGAAGACTGTGTTTTCCATGCTTGCTGCCTCATTAGTTCTGTGCATGCCAGAGAGACTGCACTTGGCTCCAGGCTAAAAGCAAAATAATCTTTAGAGCTCCCAGCCTCCAGTTCTTTCATAAAGTGTGCATACCTCACCGGTCTTCCTGCTTCTGTTTATTTGTCAGTACGTTTAGGTAGTTGCTTTTTGTATTCTGTCCAAGATTTTTAGTTGCTTTTTCTTAGACGCAAATATTCATCTGTGCTGTAGCTTATATTTTTACTTTTATTTAATAAAGAGAATATATTTATTTGATTGGAGACCAATATATCATTTTTTTCAATTTATGACTGATTATCACTTTTTGTGCACTATTTATCTAGTCCTTTTAATTCAACTTTCTTTTAATGCTTTTTTTCCCAAAACATTCAGTACTTTATTTTCTCATTTAGAAC
Organism: Pteronotus mesoamericanus; assembly: GCF_021234165.1. Lineage (NCBI taxonomy): Eukaryota > Metazoa > Chordata > Mammalia > Chiroptera > Mormoopidae > Pteronotus > Pteronotus mesoamericanus. The sequence continues at coordinate 32,125,149 of NW_026555060.1, forward strand.
AATTAATCAGAAAAATTTTTACATGTGGTGTGAGTTACTGATCACACTCTTGTAATCAGTAAAAAGACTTTGATATTAGTTTGAATTTTTAATTTTAATATATATAATTAATGAGCTACAGTTCAACATAACTAACTATAGAGAAAAAAATCCAAGTAAATGCTAGATATAAGCTCAGAATTTTTAAGTTTCACTTATGATTAAAACTAACTCAAATATCTTCACATTAACTACAAGAATAAAAAATCAGTTGTCACCAATTAATCAGACTCTAAGTGAAAATACCAACTATTTAGACTGTTGAAATGACATCAACAAAAATGTTTTGATCAAATTCACTTTTCTCAGGCAACTAAATTAAGTTTCTCAAGTCAAGCATGTAATTAGAATCCTTTCCTTTCTGGTATATATACTTTACTCATTAAGCATGCTTGAAATACTTTCTGTTTTATAATTTGAAATAGAAGAGTACTTTAGTCCCTTCCCTTTATGATGAAGTTTAAAATCCATAAAAATTTAACAACAAATCTAGATACTTTTATTCATTGTATCTTAAATAAAACTATATTAAGTCTACATGCTTAAGATATATTTTTAAAATACCCTATAGTTTCTATTATTTCTCTAATTATCTTTTTAGATAACTTTTTCTATATAAAGCAGAAAAAGGAGAAAAGAGTGAAATAAACACCTGAAAGATGGAACTAATAATCAGAAAGTTAAAACCATATGATAGATATTTCAAAGAATAAACAAAAACATGATTTCATAACTAAAACTTAAACTCATTATTTATTAATATTTTAACAAGTTTAGTTTTAGAAAATGTTTTCCATAGGACTTTATCCCCAAATGTAATATTTTTCAAAGTGTGATAAATGATGTTGATTGTATTATGGTCTCATACAGTGTCATGATAAGGAATGTGATCCCTAGGCATATATGGTACTTTGATAAAATAACCCAGGCAGTATACCTATGGGTCTATTATACTTGTTGAACTTTATTTTAACAATTCATTTTCATTAGAAAAAGTATAAATCAGAACATTTTTCAATACTACTATTAAAATTTGAACATCTGGAGATACCTGTACATTATCATTGATTACTGAATACATTATAAGTGGGATTAAAAAATAAAACCAATAAAATGTGGTTAAATATAGTTGAATAATTCAAGTTATAAGTAAGAAATGGATAAGTTGCTGCTGACTAGAAACTTATTTTATATGTTTGACTTCATATGCATGTTCCCCTTTTCTCTTATATCTGTATTTCTTTTTCCAATTTAGTTATAAAAAAGTTCAATTTCTTGTGTCAATTTGACTAGGCCATGGCGTACACAGATGTTTGATTAGATATGATTCTGAGTGTTTCTGTGAGGTTGTTTTGGGATTACATTAACTTTTTTTTTTAATTGTTCAAGTATAGTTGTCTCTATTTTCCTGCAGTTACTATCTCCCGCCCCACCAACTCCAACCTCCCACCCTCAATCTCTACCCCTTTTGGCTTTGACCACGGGTCCTTTATACATGTTCATTGACAACCCTTCCCCTTCTTTTCCCTGTTACCCCTCCCACCTCCTCTCTTGTTACTGTCAGTTTATTCTTTATTTCAATGTTTCTGGTTATATTTTGCTTGCTTGTTGTTTTGTTGATTAGGTTCCACATATTGGCGAGATCATATGTATTTGTCTTTCACTGCCTGGCTTATTTCACTTAGTTTAATATTCTCCAGTTCCATCCATGCTGTCACAAAAGGGAGGGCTCCTTCTTTCTTTCTGCTGTGTAGTATTCCATTGTGTAAATGTACCACAGTTTTTTGATCCACTAGTTACTGATGGGCACTTAGGTTGTTTCCAGCACTTTGCTATTAGAAATTGTACTGCTATGAAATTGGGGTGCATAGGTTCTTTAGAATTGGTGATTCCAAATTCTTAGGGTATAATCACAGCAGTGGAGTTACCCAGCCACAAGGCAGTCCATCTTTAGTTTTTTGAGGACGTTCTATGTTGTTTTCCACAGTGGCTGTACCAGTCTGCATTCCCACCAAGAGTGTCTTAGGGATTCCTTTTCTCCATATCTTCTCTAGCACTTGTTTGTTGATTTGTTTATGATGGCCATTCTGACCCGTGTGAAGAGGTATCTCATTGTGGTTTTCATTTGTATCTCCCTGATGGCTAGTGATGTTGAGCATCCCTTCAGATGTCAATGGGCCTTCTGTATGTCTTCCTTGGAGAAGTGCCTGTTCATGATTTGTGCCTATTTTTTAATTGGATTGTTTGTCTTCCAGGAATGGAGTTGTGTGAGTTCTTTATATACTTTGGAGATCAAACCTTTGGTCAAGGTATCATTGGCAAATAGATTTTCCTATACAGTTGGTTCCCTTTTCATTTTGCTGATGTTTTCTTTAACTGTCCAGAAGCTTCTTATTTTGATGACTTCCCAAATTCATCAAAAGAACCAAAGGAAGAATAAGTTTATTCCTTCCTTTATGTCCCTTGCTCTAGGAGACATATGAATGAAAATATTGCTGCATGGAATATCTGAGAGTTTTCTGCCTGTGTTTTCCTCTAGGACTTTTATGATGTTGCATCTTATATTTAAATCTTTTATCCATCTTGAGTTTAGTTTTGGGAATGGTGTAAGTTGGTGGTCTAGTTTCATTGTTTTGCATGTATCTGTCCAGATCTCCCAACACCATTTATTGAAGAGGCTACTTTTACTCCATTTTATGCTTCTGCTCTCTGTTGAATATTAATTGACCATAGAGACATGGGTTTATTTCTGGACTCTATTCTTTTGCATTGATCTATGTGTTTGCTCTTATGTCAGTACCAGACTGTTAAGATTACAGTGGCCTTGTAATATAATTTGATATAGGGTACTGTGATCACTCCTACTTTGTTCTCCCTTCTCAAAATTTCTGTGGTTATCTAAAGTCATTTATGGTTCCATATAAATTTTTGAAATGTTTGTTCTATATCTGTGAAATGTGTCATAGGTATTTTAATAGGGATTGCACTGAATCTGCAAATGCTTTGGGTAGTTTGGACATTTTGATGATGTTAATTCTTCCAATCCATGAACACGGCATATGCTCCCATTTATTTGTGTCTTCCTTAATTTCTTTCCTCAATGTTATATAGTTTTCTGAGTACAGGTCTTTTTCCTCCTTAGTTAGGTTTATTCCTAGGTACTTTATTTTTCTTGTTGCTATAGCAAATGGGTTTTTTCCCCAATTCCTGTTTCTGATATTTCATTGTTGGTGTACAAGAATGCCTTCTATTTCTGAATATTGACTTTGTATCCCTCTGTTTTGTCAAATTCACATATTAGGTCAAATAGTTTCTTGGTGGAGTCTATAGGGTTTTCTATGAACACTGTCATGTCATCTGCAAACAATGACAGTTTTACTTCTCCCTTTCCATTTTGGTGACTTTTATTTCTTTTTCTTGTCTGATTGCTGTGGCTAAGACTTCCAATACTATGCTGAATAGAGGTGGTGACAATGGACATCCTTGTGTTGTTCCTCACCTTAGTGGAAAAGCTTTTAGTTTTTGCTTGTTAAAAATGATTTTGGCTGTAGGTTTTTCATATATGGCCTTTATTATGTTGAATTATGTTCCCTCTACTCCCACTTTGCTGAGTATTTTTATCATAAATGGGTACTGTACCTTATCAAATGCTTTCCACAGCTATTGATATGATCATGTGATTTTTTCCTATTGTTTATGTGATATATTATGTTATTTGATTTGTGAATATTGAACCATCTTTGCATCCTTGGGGTGAATCCCACTTGATCATGGTGTATGATGTTTATAGTGTATTATCAGATTCTGTTCGTCAATATTTTGTTGAGGGCTTTAGCCTCTAGGTTCATCAACAATATTGGTCTTCCTTCCTTCCTTCCTTTCTTCCATCTGGTTTTGGGATTAGGATGATGCTGGCTTCATAGAAAGAGTTTGGGAGTCTCCCTTCTTCTTGGATTTTTTGGAATAGTCTGAGAAGGACAACTGTTTGCTCTTCCTTAAATGTTTTGTAAAATTTTCCTGTGAAACCCTCTGGTCCAGGGCTTTTGTGTGCCAGGAGTTTTTTGATTACTGCTTCAAATTCACTAGTTGCTATCAGTCTGTTCAGGCTTTCTGCTTCTTCTTCATTCAGTGTTGGAAGGTTATATTTTTCTAGAAATTTGTCCATTTCACCCAGGTGTTCAAATTTCTTGCCATATAATTGTTCATTTCTTACAATCCTTTGTATTTCTGTGGTATCAGTTGTAATTTCTCCTCTTTCATTTCTAATATTATATATTTGGGTCCTCACCCTTTTTTTCTTGATGAGTCTGCTTAAAGGTTTGTCGATTTTGTTTATCTCTTCAAAGAACCAAAACCTGGATTTATTGATCTTTTGAATTGTTTGTGTCTCTGTGTCATTTAATTTTGCTCTGATCTTGATTATTTCCTTCCTTCTACTCGCTCTGGGCTTTGTTTGTTGATGTTCTTCCAGTTCTTGTAGATGTAGAGTTAGGTTGTTCATTTGAAATGTTTCTATCTTTTTTAGGTAGGTCTGTATTGCTATGAACTTCCCTCTCAGGACTGCCTTTGCTGTTTCCCATATGTTTTGGACTGTTGTGTGTTCATTTTCATTTGTTTCTGAAACTTTTTGATTTCTTCTTTGATCTCTTTATTGACCCATTCATTGTTTAATAGCATGCTATTCTGTCTCCAGGAGTTTGAATGTCTTTGAGTTTTTTCCTTGAGATTGGTTTCTAGTTTCAAGTCAGCGTGGTCTGAGAAAATACTTGTTATTTCAATTTTCTTGAATTTATTGAGGCCATTTTTTGTCCTACCACATGGTCTATCTTTGAAAATGTTCCATGTGCCTTTGAAAAGAATGTTTATTTTGCTTCTTTGGGATGAAATGTTCATACATATTGGCCTGTTTGATCCAATCATCATTCAGTTCCACAATATCCTTGTTGATATCTCGTTTGGAAGGTCTATCCATTGTTGACAGGGGGTGTTAAAATCTGTACTATCAGTGTGTTGTCATCTGTATCTTTCTTGAAGTCCTCCAAGATTTTCCTTATATATTTGTGTGCTCCTATGTTGGGTGCATATAGATTTCCAATAGTTATGTCTTCTTGATGGATTCTTCCCTTGAGTATTATGAAGTGTCCTTCTTTGTCTCTTTTCATGGTCTTTGTTTTAAAGTTTACTTTGTCTGATATGAGTATTGTTACTCTGTTTTTATTTTTCCTGTCCATTTGCTTGGAATATTTTTTTCCATCCCTTCACTTTCAGTCTGTGTAGGTCTTTTGCTCTGAGGTGGGTCTCTTGTAGGCATCATAAGTGAAACTCATGCTTTCTTATCCATTCAGCCACCCTATGTCTTTTGGTTGGAGCATTTAATCCATTTACATTTAAGGTTCTTGTTGACAGGTACTTATCCATTGCCATTTTACCCTCTTTGTAACTGCGTTCCTCTATCTCTCACTCTTTTTTTGTATCATCTTAAAGTAGTCCCTTTAGCATACCTTGCAATGCTGGTTTTGGTGGAGTTGTCTTCTTTTAGCCTTCTTTTGTCTGGGAAACTCCTTATTTGTCTTATTTGGATCCCAGCTTAGGGTTTAGACCTCACACTTCTCAGGGGGGTCCAACTGGCTGCTTAATTATCCCTCCAGCACCAGCACCTGTGGGATACTCAGACCGCCTTCTCGAGTCTCCAGCACACTCTTAGGAGTCAAGTTGTGCCAAAGCTGATTCTTCTGTTTGTCCAAGGTTATAAGGCTTCTCTCTCGCTATTGTTCAGTTGTGTGCTCTAGGCGATTTCTCTGTAATTTAGTTGTGGTTCCAGATTGGTCCTGGGAGAGAGTTAGTATTACTTCTATTTACTTCTCCATTATCTTGTGCCTCAATTACATTAACATTTGAATCAGTAGACTAAGTCTAGGAGATCCCCTTCCTCTGTGTGGGTAGGTCTCATCCAATCAGTTGAAGGCCGAACAGAAAAAAAGACCAACTCTTTTGAGTAAGAGAGAATTCCTCCTGTCAGCCTTCAAACAGGGAAAGGTATTTTTGTGTTTGTTTATTTTACTGACTTGCAGAGAAATAGCAGGCTTCTCTTGATTCTGGAGCCTACCTGCCTTATACTAGCTTCCCTGGGTCTGTAGCTTATTGAGTCACCCTGCAGATTTTGGGACCTGTCAGGCTCCATATTCACATTAGATCATTCCTTATAATAAATATGTTTTATCAGTACTAAGGAAAGACATTACAAGCTTGCCCAACCTGAATGGAGAGCAGAATTAGAGCGTGACTGGCCCCTCAAAATGAACAGACCCAAAAACACAGACTGGAAGGCAGTCATGCATTTTCTGCTGCTGCAGCCAGGGAAGCACTTGCTCAGCAGATGGTGTCAGAGGATGCAGAAGAAGACCTGCTGCTTCAAGAGTTGGTTTCAGGTAAACTGGTTTTAGTTTATACCATTATTGAGGTCCCTGATTACATCAATAATTTGCATTGCCTGGTCTTCTGCTGCCCTTGACCTTTCCTGCCAGACCCTGTACATGGAAGATGGGTTTGGCCATGAGTTTGGCAACCAGATTTTCTGACAGAAATGAGGCAGCCAGATAGCCCTGTGGTTTGACATTGAGCTATTTAATGGCATGTTGTGCAATGTCCTTTGAGCAACTCCGCCGCCTGCCCTGGCCCATCACCAAGTTTGCCAAAGCAGGGGTGGGGGTGTGGTTATGTGTGTGTGTGGGGGGTGGTAGGCAGCCCGCTGCTTCCTTACCTTCACTGGAACCCCGCGGCTCCCTATCTTTTGTGTGTTCCATAGCCTCCAGTATAACTCCCAAATCCCCAACTCTTGTGGAAAACAGCACTTCCTCCAGTGCCAGAAGAACCTGCCCTCAGTGGCCCAGATTCCATGGGACACCACAACTGCCTTGTCCCTCAGCCACAAGCTGAGGGACTAAATACTCTCCTCACCCTTTACCTCACCCTGCCCCCAACCTTCCTTCCCATCATGTCAGAGGTGCTGAGGGAAAATGATAAGATATATGTATATATTTTTAAAAACTATTTGAAAAAAGTATTATGTGCCTTGTCATGAGAAAGGCCAGAATGCAGATGAAGAGTGAGCAACATCTGAGTCAGGGGCATTTGGTGAGTCAACATTTTTTCATCTTTCTGCAAGCAGTTTTCCTACTCTATTACATCATGGACACCGTAGAGGGAAGAGGATCATGGAGCACAGTGGAAATGGGAGGATTCCCAGCATGGAGGATCTGAGGCGTGGCGCCTATGACCAGGAGCTGCCTGCCCAGTGCCTGTTCAGCTGTCCTCAGGAGAGCAAGAGTTTTGAAGATCAGCCTTAGCAATGATAGAAGACTCAGGAGCATTTACAGATTTAGCTTCCCTTCCCTCTATTTTCCTCAGGCTCTGCTGTCTCTACCTTAGGCTCTGGAACCTGTGATAAAAACATCTGCAACTGCTAGTTCTTAGAATGAAAGGACAAGGGAGCAACTGCAGCTGTCACAGGTGATAAGCACATCTCTGTCCCAACCTGAAGCACCTGGAAAGCCTGATCCAAAGTTCAAGGGAAGAGGAGGTTGCCTCTCAACTCTGTCTCTCTGAACTGATGGATATGATGGACATTTGAGCTGCTTGATCCAAGAGCGGGAGGATCTCCCCAGAAGATTTTCTCCTTTTATTCAAAATAATGTTATTCTCAGATGCCTGATGCTCTGTTGGAAATGTGTTTATTAATCATGCAAATAAACAATCTGAATGTCAAAAAAAGGTGGTGTTGTATAAAAATAAGGGGGCAATTCTTCAAGGAAACATTAAAATTCATGATGTATATGCACCTACTAATAGAGCATCATAATATATGAAGAAAAAACTGATAGAACTATAAGGAGAAGTAGGTAAATACACTATCATATTGGAGATTTCAGTACACCTCTACAAGTATTTGATAGATAACGCAGACACCAAATCAGTAAGGATATAGTTGAATAGCACAATCAATCGACTGGATTTCAAGAGCAGATTATGCTTTTTTTTTTTTCCAAACTCACATGGATATACCATATTCTATGGTATAAAACACAAAGATGAGCCCTATGCTATAGTATAAAACATATGTTAACAAATGTAAAAGAACAAAAATCATACAAAGTATGGTCTCATAACACAATGGGATTAAACTAGAAATTAATATCAGAAAGATGGCTGGAAAACATAAGATATTGGAGATCAAACAACACAGCTGTAAATAATACATTGGTCAAAGAAGTCTCCAGAGAAATTAAAAATATTTTAAGCTAAATAAAAGATTTTCAGTTTTAAACCAAAATTTAAATCTGAAAATAAAATATCAAAATTTGTGGGATGCAGTAAGAGCAACACTTAGGAGGAAACTTAGATCATTGAATGCATATATCAGAAAAAAGATAGATGCAAAATCAATAACTTAAGCTTCACTTTAGGAAACTAGAGAGATAAGAGGAATATAAATCTAAGGAGAAAAGAAGAAAAATAAAAATTAGAGCAGAAATGAAGTTAAAAACAAGAAAATACACAAACTCAATGAAATCAAAACCTGATTATTTAAAAAGATAAATAAACTGATAATTTCCTAACAAGAAAAAAAAAGATAAAAATTGCTAATATCAAAGATGAAATCAGGGCCATCACTAATGAATCCAAGGACATAAAAAGAGTAATAAAGGAACATTATTAACAACTCTATGACCTTAAGTTTTATAACTTAAATGAAATGTATCAATTCTTTGAAAGAGACAATCTAACAAATAACCCACAAAGAGATGTTGTTTCCAAACCACTGAGATACCCACCTTGAGTATTCAGATGTGAGACTTGCCTGGATTTTCTCAGTCATTCTTTCCCTGAGTATTTTCTCTCCTCCAGTCACTCTCTTCTCACCCAAAAATTCCAATTTGAATGTAAGACTCTTTTCTCTATTATATGTTTCTCTTGATGTGTCTTTTATATTCTCAAACTATTGTCTCTTTTCTGCCATCCTAAATAATTTTCAGATATGCACTGTATTTCTTTAATTCTTTCTTCATTTAGGTCTAGTTTAATCATTTTTAATAAACTCTTCGGCTTGCTTTCCTGTGTTTGTTGTGATGATTTCATTTTAACTGTAATCTCAACTTTATTACCAGTTTATATGTGAGAATATTCTGCAGAGGGGGTGAAATACCGTTTCTCAAAAAGGATTTGTATTTTTTTTTTCTAGATGTAGTATAAACCTGGGACCACAATAAATTAATTTTTTTTCTAGAAGTGTTTTATTTTACATATAGATAGATGATATGAACATAGCCCTTAATTTCACATGTAGGTTGGTTTTTCTCATGAATTTTAGGAATAAATTTTTATTTTTCCTCCATCCTGGGCCAAGGCCCTTTTCTACTTCAGTCTATGGGCCTGGTTCTTCTCCCGAGCACCATTACTGATGTGTAGACTTTTGGGTCCTGTTAGGCTCTACGCTTTGGTCATTCCTTTCTTTATCTTCAGTTTTTAAATCAAAACTCATGTTCACCAGGTTTTATCAGCTGTTTAAGAGTGAAATCCAGATTTAATATTTTGTTTTTCTCTTGAATTTTCATTTTTACATTTGTTTTCAGTTTTTTAAAATGTCTTACTTTTTTTGACAGCTGAATAATGCAATGTATCTGTATGTGGGCATGTGTTTAAATGTTCTTCCAGCATATTTAGCTGTTTTCAGTGGAATAGTTTTTGTCAGGATTATCTGACAGCTATCTTTCTCCTCTACTTTTTTTGATGACATTCTTCCTTACTTCCCTGAGCTTCCCATCTAAATTGGTCTATCCTTCTAGGGATGGATCAATGCTTCACATTATTTCCTTTGGCCCTCCATCAAACTGAACTTTCTTAGCAGTTCAAGATAAGATAAATTAATCTATGCAATGAAGTTGTAAGTAAAATATTATTATAATCTTATAAAGAGAGATTTACTAGGATTAAAATCCAGAGGTTCAGTCGTGTGCTTTAGACAGGGTCCTTTCATCTCCACAGAGCTCTCCCCGACCTTTTCACCCCACGAAACTGGGGTAGGACGATCATAAGAGATATGAATGAACCTGTTTCATTATATGCAATTCACTCAAACATTACAAGCTGTAATATTTTTTAACTAAATGTTTTATATGACCTAAAATGATATGAGCCACAGCCATGCATTATAGGGACAATTTTAAGGAGTTCTATGAATTAGTGAGAAGAGATTGGTTTTTTTTTAAAGATCACTAGACATTTTCTTAATGTCATTTAGAATATATATGACTTATTCTGCTTGCTGATACACGTGTAAAGAACATGTTTTATACCATAAATGTTTCTGTCCTAGTGAATATTTGTAAAAAGCAACAAAGGAAATCTTTGTAATGTAGCTTCCACATCATCAGTGCTGAAATGAATCAGAAACCATAGTTATTTTCATTCCCAGAATTTTTATAATAGCAGGACAGCTGCTCAGTCTAACTTTCCCTGTTGTTTTTCAATTTATGGTACATAAGATAAAATGAATTTGGAAGTAAAGGCCAAGAGGCTAGTGCATGAATTTTACAAAATTTAATTTGGCCGTGTCAGGGGCATATTTTTCATTGTTACATTTTCAGTTTCCTGGACACTGCCTTGGAGCCAGGTAACAGTTTCCCAATCTGGTTTAAGGTATAGTTTAAAAAATAAGCTGTAAAATATCTGAAAAAGCTGGTTTTGAAATTCTCTTTATTTTTTCTTTTGGAAAAAGATGGCTTATGTTTTTAGAAACCCATTACTTATACTGATCATTTTGATACTAGAGTTTAATTTTTCAAATATTCTACTATTAAGAATTGAAATATTCAGCTTTTCCTCCCTGGATGCTTGAGGACCGGCTGCCATCATGAACAACAAAGTAACCATCCAGACCAGGAAATTCATGATCAATAGACTACCTCAGTGGAAACAAATGGTCATCAAAGTCCTTTATCCCAGGAAGGCAAGAAGAGTACCTAAGACAGAAATTCAGGAAAAACTAGGCAAAATGTACAAGACAACACCGGATGTCATCTTTGTATTTAGATTCAGAATCCATTTTTGTGTCAGCAAGACAACTAACTGGCTTTGGTATGATTTATGAATCCTGGATTATGCAAAGGAAAATGAACCTAAATGTAGACTGGAAAGAAATGGCCTGTGTGAGAAGTAAAAGATCTCAAGAAAAAGAGCTAAAGAAATGCAAGAACAGAATGAAGAAAGTCAGGGGACCGCAAAGGCCAACGTTGGTGCTGGCAAAAAGTGAGCTGGAAAATGAACACTAGAAGGAGTTAGATTCTTAGTGACTTTTTTTGTGGTGATTGTGCAGATTTTTCATGAAGAGAGTAATAAACTAAGAACTTAAAAAAATGAAATATTCAAATACACCAACATTAGTATTTTGTTGGTAATTAGTATTGGATAGGAAAATCCAATCTCTTTTACCATGATGTAGGATGTTAAAATATAAGAAAGTTTACAACTGAGAATACTGAAGCTGGAGAAATAGTCATTTGTTCAGGTGTGTAAATGAAAATTAGTCTAACAATGGGATTGATCACATTAATTTCATGTTTCAGCTTGACAAATTCTAATTATACATATATTATTTCCATTTCTTGTATATGTAAATAATGGCCTAAAGTAAAAAGGTGGTAACTGGTAAAGATCAGATTAGACCACTAATTCCTTTTCTTGAAATGATTTCAGAAAAAAAAATTACATTATTCATTGTGTTTAAAAAGCCAAACTTTGATCTTAGCTGGCCTCTAACACCTGGTTTTTAAACATATTTTTTTGGTAGGATGATAAGCATTTTGAAATTCAGAAAGCTTCATTCCATGAATTTTAACTGTGGGCGTATCTCAGAATACTGATGATACAAGTGTGCTGAGAAATTACATTAACATCAGGGTCTTAAGGCTTATCTCTCTTTTAAAAAGAATCACATCTTTAATTACCATTTGTTCAGAACACTTTGAACATTATAGCAGCAGAGCAAAAGGGCTAATTGATAGGAAAAATATCTCAATCCGCATCCCATTTTCATAGGACATAAGATCATCATTCAGATTTGAAGTGAGAAAACTTTTTTAAACAGGAGCCAACAGCAACATCTGCACACAACTAATCCTGAAACTGAACCAACTCTTTTCCATATTTTAGAATGTGCACATTTCCTCTCATCATATTTTTCATTTCATCGTCTCCTGCAGCCAAGCACAGTGAGAAGAACTACTTTGTAATCATTTTGATTTATCTATAAGCAGGTCATTTGCAAAATCCCTTAAGAACTCATCCTCATAGATTTGTAGCTCAATTAAGTGGTTTTAATTAGTGTAGATAGACTGGCTGAAGAAACATCCCAAAAGATCCTGGGATATCATGCATTTTTTAAAAAAATTTTTATTTTAAAGTCTCATTTTCTTGCACTGGTACATTTTCTTTAAGACATTTGGAAAGGAAACTATATATTTGGGGAACGCTGTGACCACACTTGAATTTTGCAGCCTCAAATTTTCTCCATACTCTCTCTCTCAGGAATATGGGTGTAGGGTCAATACATACAGTAAATATCCTTGTTATTTGATGTCTCAAGGACTGAAAACTCTTTTAGCTAGATGACAGAATGACAAAGCTCTTTTGTTACTACCACCTCAATATTTCCAAGGTATACAAAAATAAGGGTGGGCTTATGAGTTCCTGAGATGACATCTGGTCCCAGACAAAGTAGTAACTCATATGCATTTCCTAATAGTACTCTCAACATTACCCTATGTTGAAGGTCTCAAGAAGAAAAAAGGCTGCAGTATTAAAAAAGAGAAAGAAAGAAAAGTAGCAGAGAAAGAGGGAAAAAGAAGGCAAAGAGGAGAAGAAAAACTTGATGCAGAGCTTACAGCAATTATGTGACATGTTAAACAAGTTATCCAAGTTCACGTGGATGCTAGAATTGCCAGAATGACTGTGTGGTTTTTCTGACACCTAAATCTATGCTATTTGCCACTTTGCTATATTCTAGGGTCTTGGGGAAGAGACGATGAAATTCCCTTCGCTTTTTGGACACACAGCAAGATATAGTTTCCTGCCTCCCATGCAGTTGGTTGAGTTTATACATGTGAGTTCTTGCCAGTAGAATATGTTATCCCTTCATTATCTGTCCACTAAAACATTTCTCACAAAACCTTCACTCTTTCTTTTCCTAGTTGATGGCTGAATAGAGGGCTCAGAGGTCAGGAGAAAGCGATGCCACACAGAAGAAGGGATCTGGGGTTCTGAAATGTCACACAGAAGCTGTGCTGAAAACAAGTGCCTGAAGTCAACTCCTACTGCATGAAGCTGCTGGACATTGGAAGTGCTTTGTTAGTGCAGCTCGCTCAGCCTGGCTAATGCAAACCAAAGCAGATGGACTAACGTTGCACACCTCACCATCCTCTAGCCACACTGCCACCCCCATTTCTCCTACTTGACAATTAAGTTTAATCATGTCAGCTGAACCCTACCAATGTGTTAGCTTCTCACAGATAACAATGCCTCCACCTGTGAAGACTGAATGACTCTTGACAATTTCACACCAGGAGGCATTAGGGAAACAGCCCTCAGCTTTGCAGTATTTACATATGGATGCATCAGTTCCATGTGCATTCTATTCCATTTTCTGACAACACTTTCAAAGACAATAAGAAAAATAAAGTGACCAGTCTATTCAAGTCTTAAAACTGTATTATGCATGAATGCAAGCAGAGTGTACTATCATTTATTAAATTTAAAGTTGTAAAAGACAATAAACTCTCTCTACCTTACCAGATACAGATAAATATTTCTAATTTACATGGAAAAGCTAAAGACACAGCAAGTAGCGTGTGAATGAGAGCATTACCTCCTCATAGATTTCTATAATCACAGGCCTTGAGTTGAGTTCCCAAGCCAATACATTATAACACCCACAGCAGGATAATGTCTCTTTGCTGCAGTTATGGTTATTAACACAGTTACTATAGAGAATTCTATTAGCTGCGTGCTTGACTGAGAATATGAGTTTATCTTCACAATATCCCCTGGAAGGCAGACAGGTGATGACTTTTAACACCATTTTAGTGATGAAGGAACCAGAAAAGAGAGATGCAAACGTATTTCCCAGTGTAATGCAGCAAATCCAAGAACGAATTAAGTTTAGAACTCAAAGTATTTCTATTGTTATGGACATGTAGACAGTAGGCAGTAGGCAGTGGTTCACATTCATGGTATAATTTTGGGACTGAACCCCTGTTGTTAAGCAAGGTTTTTCTCCAAAAAAAAAAAAAAAAAAGAAAAAAAGAAAAAAGAAAAATCGTAATGGCTTTGATAGATTTAAGACTTTGTGACTTGTTTTTGTGTGTGTGTGTGTGGCAGCGGGAGGGGTTGCATAAGTATATTCTAATAGAGCTGGTACTGTAAAGGACAAGGAGAAAAATCAGTTTGGAATAAATTTCCCACAAAGGACATTTCAATAATGATCTATTAAGTGTATAGAAAAATGGTCTCCAGTATTCACCAGCAGCCTGAGTCAGTCCCCAGTGATACTGGGAATGCAATAACATGTAGAATGCTTCATGTGACATTGGCAGGAAAGAGAATTGAGTGAAATGAACATAGAGATCCAGAGAAAAGACCAAGGCCGTTTCTTACCTTGCCACAAGGACAAATGGGTGTGAACTTGGCATCACTACATTTCCATCCTTTTGAGGTATCTTGATAACAAATTCCTATGTACAGGATATTTTCCTGTTTCCTTAAGTAGGTTCTGCCCAGTAAACCCAAAAGGAAGTAGTTCTAAGGTATACTAGACAGGCAGTTCTGAGACAAGTTCTCATGTGAATTAATAGCAAAAAATAGTTAAAAAAAGACAATAAATACTCTTTCTTGGAGGTTTGCTTTCATTCATATCTCCTCATATTTTCCTGAGTACTTCAGTATACTCGTGTTAAAAACACAAAGATTTATGAATTCTGTGGAAAGGATACTTGAAGTAGTAACATTTGCCATGGCAAACGGGATCACGTTTTTTCCCCACACAGGAACTCACTCTGTAAGTAAAGAAGACGACTGCCCCGACAAGGAGCCCTTTCACTGTACAGTTCTGCTAGCTGACTCCAATGACAAA
The DNA here is from genome assembly GCF_021234165.1 of Pteronotus mesoamericanus. Lineage (NCBI taxonomy): Eukaryota > Metazoa > Chordata > Mammalia > Chiroptera > Mormoopidae > Pteronotus > Pteronotus mesoamericanus. The sequence continues at coordinate 32,140,369 of NW_026555060.1, forward strand.
TGTCCAGACTTCAGATTTGGTTTAGGATTCACTGAGAGTATGAGTGAGGACTCATTCTGCTACTTCTGGAATGCAAGTTGCATGTGAATTAATTAGCAAAAAGACCAGAGCTTTCAGCCTATTTGGGGTTTTTTTCTATTTCCCTCCGTTTATTTTATTTTCATTGATATATTTTATTTTGAAATTTCGATCCAAAGTGCATTTGAATATGATTTATTTGCCTACTAAGATCATTTGGAGGACTAAAAGACTTGTAAAACATGGGAGTCCATTATTCCCAGTAATTCTTGATTGAGGTATGTCCTTCAAAGACTGACAAAATCCCCCTTTTATTATTCTTAAATCCCATACAGATTTCTGTTGCTTACTACTCACCTTTTGCCTCTCAATAAACACAAAGAACACTTTCTATTTCTTGCTGTAAGTTAATGCTATTTATATTTTAGAAATTCCACATCCCTTCACAAGTCACTTGAGACCCAGTGGCAAGAATGAATTACCCTGAGCTGTCTGTCTCTCTCTTGACAGGTCTGCCTGAAAAGCAGCTTGCCTGGAGCTGAATTCATTGTTATTTCACTATCTGATAGGTAGCAAGAGATACTTTTACAAATTTTTAACATAAGGCAGAAAATGAAATTCAACAAAAATTGATTTTTCCTTTTTAAAAAATTCCAGACTTTGACCAATTAGCAGCGACTGACATGTTTTGAATTGCTTAGCGTGAATACTGTCGTGTTTCTTTGAAATTTAATCTTATAATCATTGCTGTAGGAGAAATAGATCAAGGTTTATTGGCAAACGCATTTTCCCTGATTTCCTTTTATCCTAAAATAAAAAGATGAATTAAGACATAGCACATGTATTAGCATTTAGTATTTGGTATAACTTTCCCCTTGCATTGCCAAATAATGCTGGGTACCCTGTAGCACCAATTACAATGCATGTGCTGATATTGTACAATTTTCAACTCCTAGAATAACTAAACTGAGGCATTAAAGCATCAAAAAATGGTTATTTTCTACATTAATGAAATAATAGGATATCTGAAGTGTTAGCATATTTTATTTCTAGTAAATTTTATCGATATGGAAATCCATGTTCTTTTATTCATTCTAGAAATAAGTCTACTATATTCTGATTATCTCCACAATAATTGTGCAGTTGATGATACAGTATTAATCCAAGACAATCGATCTGTGTTTCTTCATGATTTTTCTGTTCCTTGAGTAAGCCAGAGGCAATCAAACACACAGTTGAGATGCTCACAGTTGTCTTGTACCCTGGGGAATGTTAAAGATAAAGAGATTTCCCTGAACATTAGCACTCAAAATCCCTTTCACACTGAATATTCATGTTTAAGGAGCGAGGATTTCCAACCTGGTAATAACATTTGGATCCATAAAAACTGCAGTTCTCATCTTTACTTAAAATTTTAAAATCAACATCACATTTTTCCTTTTTTTAATCCTTTTTTTCATTGTTGTTCAATTACAGTTATCCTCATTCTCCCGCCCATTACTCTCCCCTGCTCTACCCACCCCCACCTTCTACTTTCAATCCCCCCTACGGTCTTTGTCCATGGGTCCTTCATACACGTTCCTTGACTTGACAGTTCCCCTTCTTCCCCGCTTCCACCTCATTATCCCCTTCCTCCCTCCCTTCTGGTCACTGTCAGTTTGTTCTTTACTTCCCTGTCTCTGGTTACATTTTGCTTGCTTGTTTGTTTTGTTAATTTGGTTCCACTTACAGGTATTTGTCTTTGACCTCCTATCTTATTTCACTTTGCATAATGCTCTCCAGTTCCATCCACACTGTTGTGAAGGATAGGAGTTCCTTCTTTCTTTTGGCTGCATAGTATTCCACTGTGTAAATGAACCACAGTTTTTTGATCCACTCATTTACTGATGAGCACTTAGGTTGCTTCCAGCACTTGGTTATTGCAAATTGTGCTGCTATGAACATTGGGGTGTGTAGGTGTTTTGGAATTGGTGTTTCAGGCTTCTTAAGGTATAACTGTAGCAGTTGACTTGCCAGGTCAAAAGACAGTTCCATTTTTAGTTTTTTGAGGAAATTCCATACTGTTTTCCACAGAGGCTGCACCAGTCTGCATTCCCACCAACAGTGTACTAGGGTTTGCTTTTCTCCAGAACCTCACCGGCACTTGTTGTTTGTTGATTTGTTTATAATAGCCATTCTGACTGGTGTGAAGTTATATCTCATTGTGGTTTTAATTTGCAGCTCTCTAATGGCTGGTGATACGGAACATTTTTTCATGTGTCTATGGGCTCTCTGTATGCCCTCCTTGGAGGAGTGTCTGTTTATATCCTTTGCCCATTTAATTGGATTGCTTGTTTTCCTGGTGTGGAGTCATGTGAGTTCTTTATATATTTTGGAGACCAACTATTCTCTGATGTATTGTTGGCAAACATGTTCTCTCATACTGTTGGTTCCCTTTTTATTTTGATGATGGTTTCTTTAGCTGCGCAGAATCTTTTTAATTTTCCAGTTAATGGTAATAATGGAGTACTATAAACAATAACAAATACATATTCAGCTTCATGGAATGTGCTAAATGTCATATTAAGCACTCTTTTTCTATAATCTGATTCTCACAACAACCACATGAGGTTGGCAACTCCATTTTGAAGGTAAAAAATTTTTTAGAATTGAGGTTTATAGAGAGGTTACATTACTTACCATCACAAAGTGAGTAAGTGGTGAATCTGAGATTCAATGAAGACATCCTTAACCCAGTGCCTGAACTCTTAAACACTACATGCTTTCATGAATCATGAATTTCATAGTAATAAAAATAATAATTTAGTAAAAATATTTCTATTTAAGTTCTCCTTTTAAGTACTTGGTATAACAAGTTTCTTAACTACTTATAGCCTTGAACATGTAGCTCATAATACATCCAAATTAAACTTTTATTAAACAAAATCCTGTTAATTTCATTGTATAGTTTTTCTCCAATATATTATTCCTTTGATCATTATTTCTCTCCATCATTACAGCATAGTTCAACCTACAAACATTTCTTGCTGGATTACTTAAAAAAATTTCTATTGAAAACTCTTCCCTTCAGCTCCATTAGGAAGCACATTTTCACAATCATTCTCTACTTGATACTAATAGGCTTGAAACACAAACGTGATATATATTACTTAAAATAGTGCTTTGGTGTCTCATTAATCTTAGGATAACATGCAAGTACTTAAAATGGTCTAAGGGGTTTTGTGTGGTCAGTCCACTGAGGACCAGTCAGCTCTCTTTAGACCTCACCCCTGAAACTGTTTTTCTTCCAGCCCCTCGGGTTTTCTGCTTTACCTATCATACCCTTCTACCTAAATTGCTCTTGTTTTTCCTCTACCAATGCTAATCCCTATTCATCCTGTGGATCTCTGCCAAATTCTGATTATCCCCACAAACTTCCCCTGACCTTCCTGAATACTTCAAAATTCCTATGATAATTCCATGTAACCCCTTGTCTCCCTTATTAGCATTTTTCACAGAAGTGTAAAGTCTGTCCCTGCAGTCTTCTCCATGATGGCGTTAGGCTTTTCTGGGTGACTATGGTCTAACATACATCATGGACATGGCAGGCACTTGATAGTATTTATCGTGTGGTAAACAATTACCTTACCTTGGTAAGTATTGATTTGATAAGTTAATACCTCCCTACAACAATGGAATTTATAATTTCTAAGTTCTAAGACTTAAGTGCTTATATATTATTGACTAATCAGGCCCTTTTATGGTAATTTTTTTAAAAAGGAAACAACTAGTAAGATATTTTTGATATATCCATACTGTAGAATATTAGGCAACCATTACAAAAGGAGGATTATATATCTAGATTATACATATGTTGACAGATGACAGGTACATTGATACATACATGCACATGTGTAGACATACATAAACATAGAAATAGATATTTCCATTACATATGGGTAGATTATTTAGGCGTAAGAAAGCAGGTCAGATTAAAAATATATATGTGTGTATAGATATAATTGTATATTACATAAATGATATATAAAATATAGGACTATATATAAAACTATTAATAGTTCTATTTTAACAAATTCTATTCTTCTTTAAAGTAATTCATACCTAGTAATAGATGATTTTAGACTCATTTTATTATGCTTGAACTTCCTAAGTCTAGTATTAATACATCTCATTTGCCTGAAACATCTTTTAAATTAATTTGATCTCTTCAGTATTTAGCTCACCCATAAAATTGTTAAATCTATTCTTGCTTTCCCATGGGCTTTATTTATTTATTTCTTTTAAAGTTTAGGGAATTATTATTTTTGCTTGATATTAAACAATTATACTTTCTAGCTTATAAATATTAGGGAATGGTTATTTTTAAATTAAAAATTGCTAAGAGTATTTTTTAATATTAGTTTTGTTATAAATATAGCTCCAATAAACTTGGATACAAAAAGTTTCAAGCAACATCACTGCTTAAGAATTATCTTGGATTATTAATAATATATCTATATTAAAAAAATCTCCTATTGTACATATAATATCTACTCCTTTCTCCTGGGTCTCTGTCTAAACAATAATTTTGATTGTACAATATATTATCTCCATATTAAGTTCTCCAGGTTTTTTATAAGGTATAATCTTAGATAAAATGAATAAATTTGAAGATCATTTGTAGGAATAAGGATAATGAACTATATATTTTCTTAATACAGTGTATAATTTATAATTATAGATATTAGGAGACATTTTGCTCAGAATAATTCACTGTAATTCACCAAACCAATATCTTATAATACTTTTTCTCAAAAATTTTTTCAGAGTAAAACCTGTCTTGAAATACTTGGATAAGAAGCTCACTGTAGGGAACTAACTGTATGGGAAAATATATTTGCCAACGATACCTCAGACAAGGGTTTGATCTCCAAAATATATGAAGAACTCACATGACTCCATTCCTGGAAGACAAACAATCCAATTAAAAAATGGGCAAAAGACATGAACAGACACTCTTCCAAGGAGGACATACAGAGAGCCCAGAGACATATGAAAGGATGCTCAGTATCACTAGCCATCAGAAACATGCAAATTAAAACCACAATGAGATATCACTTCACACCAGTCAGAATGGTCTTCAAAAACAAATCCACAAACAACAAGTGCTGGCGAGATTCTGGAGAAAAGCAAACCCTAGTACACTGTTGTGGGAATGCAGACTGGTGCAGCCACTGTGGAAAACAGTATGGAATTTCCTCAAAAAACTAAATATGGAACTGTCTTTTGACCTGGCAAGTCAACTGCTATGGTTATACCTTAAGAAGCTGAAACACCAATTCCAAAACACCTATGCACTCCAAGGTTCATAGCGGCACAATTTATGATAGCCAAGTGTTGGAAGCAACCTGAGGTTCCCATCAGTAAATGAGTGGATCAAAAAACTGTGGTTCATTTACAAAATGGAATACTATGCAGCAGAAAGAGAGAACTCCTTTCCTTTGCTATAGCAGGGATGGAACTGGAGAGCATTGGGCTAAGTGAAATAAGCCAGGAGGTAAAAGACAAATACCATATGATCTCACCTATAAGTGGAACCAAACTAACAAAACATATAAGCAAGCAAAATATAACCAGAGACATGGAAGTAAAGAACAAACTGACAGTGACCAGAGGGGAGGGGAGTGGAGGATAGGGGAAAATAGGGGAAGGGTCATCAAGGGACATGGATAAACGACCCACAGACATAGCCAAAGGGGGTTAGGTTTGAGGGTGGGAGGCGGGGATGGGTGGGGTGGGGGAGTGTTGTGGGGAGAAAATGGAGACAACTGTACTTGAACAACAGTGGAATAAATAATAAATACATTTTAAAAAAAGAAATAAAAAAAGAAAGGACACTGAAACTTCTAAAGGTTTTATGTAATAAGTATTTTTTCCATAAGAATTTTTTGATGAGTGAAATGTTAATGATTCAGGAGTACATGGACTGAGTTTTTCTACAAATAGAAGGAGTGTTAGAATCAAGGAAAATTAATTTGCTAAAGTTTGTTTTGGCAAATGCAGTGTTTGGAAAATCACTTAAAATATTTATTGGACCTATTCGAGCACCACTTTGTTATATATAAACAATACCTATATATAAAAACTATATATAATATCATAATCATATATATGTAATGATGACTAAGAAGAATGTCATTAGTTATTAGATATTATTATCATGGGTCTATTCCTCATTTATTTTAATGCTTTGATTTCCTCTTATTAATTCAAAGCATATCACTTAATTACCTAATGCTTAAATTAATTTAAAAGGATTAAACAATGTACTGCAACTTATAATATTTTAATACTTATTATTTTCTTAAATAATCAGTGTAGGTACAAATTAAAAATTATTGAAAATTCTTAGTTTTAACATTTCTTCAAACCTCTTTACCAGTACTTTCTAAATAATTTGAGAATTCTACATTTGTAATAATTATGACACATCATAATTCAATTTTATAAAATTTTACATAGTTATATTTTATATATAATTCAATATTATAATTCAATTTTATCATGGAAATTGAAAATTATTTAATAGACTACCACTTTTGGAAACCTTGTTTTAATGATAGTCCTGATGACTGGTAAGATAAAATAGTGCTGCCCTATTATTTACTCTCAGTTGTTTAAAAAAAGTTGTCTCACAGAAAAATAAGATAAAATAAGTTTAAATATCTGAGATAGAAGGAACTTAAAAATTTAAGGAAAGGCATGCACTAAGATATGGCATCAAACAGCATCCCCTAGTTTGCAGAATATGTTCTATGAGGCAGTACCCATGCAAGTGCATCACACGCATCCATGTGTGTGTACACACACACGCGTGCACACATGTACTTCCTGAGACAAGGAAGCCTGGGAAATACTGCAAATTCCACATTTCATAGATACCCTTAAAGGCTCTGAAAACACCTGAAGTAAAAATAAAACACCAGAAATCTCAAACTTAACATTCAACTTTATTTCAGTCACAGTTCCCCAAATTTAGTACACATCAGAGAACTTTTTCCTGAGTAAGACCTAACATTATACCCTAGAACTAGTTGGAAGCAGAGACTCTTATGAATATTAATTAATTGACTCTATACTTTGCAGCAGCTAGCATAAAAAGGAGATCTGATTCATTAAATAATTTCTGGTGACAGTAATATAAAAAAGGAAACTAAATAAGAAAGTAGGTTTTTACTAAATAGGAGCTTTGCTGCTGTGGTTTCTTGTAGCTCCTTAATGAGGTTGGAACATGTTGAAGTGTTGCTTTTCTGAATTATTTAGAGTCGAATGATTGCTATACGGTAAAAATACAGTTATATTATTGCAGTCAACTATTTTACATATAATATAGTCAATTAAACTTACATAATATTTTTTCTCTTTCTTTGCCTTACTTTAGTGCTCATCCACAATGTTCAAAGAGTACATAAAAATACAAGGAATAAAATGAAAATTATCTTACATTTCGTTACATAGATAGATATGTTAATGCATTATTGAAGATGGTTCTATATGTATGAATATCATATAGGTGTAAATATATTATTGATCAATTCTTTACATGTGTATGCTTTCAGACACTTCTCTGCACATTTGTACAGATATGTAGACATTATCCATCTATGCAACATCATATTTATGTATATAATCATGTATGTGTCTATGGATGTGTCTATATAGGTAAGTATGTACAATATTACACATATGTTTGTAACATATGTTTTTAAATTCCACTGGACTCATGACACTGCCATGTATTCACACTGTTATTTCCTTAAACAAATTACTTTCCCAAGTCCCAAATTACTTGTTAATACTTTCTACACATTTTTTCCACTGTCTTCCAACAAAAACATAAACTCAACTGATGACCTCATCTCTAATTTCACTGAAAAAGAAAACATAAAATACATCAGCAAGTAAACCTCACTGCTTTCTTTGAAATCTACAAAACACTTGCCTTGGTGTCTACACTTTCCTCTTTGCTTTTTCCATGAAAAAGGTGGATGTATCCTTTAATGTCTGGATCAGAGCCCTCCTTTTCCCTACTGTCCTTTTTGTCTTGCCATCTGTCTCCTGAACTTCCCAATGATCTGCTTTTTGTTAATGAGTATACTTAAAGAAGCAGCACTATTTTTTACAAAAGTTAAATTCCCTTAACCCACAGCTTCTCTAGATACTATTTTCTTCCTTCTCTCAACTCCAAAGTCAGATTCCTTGAGAGCTTTGTGTGTTCACACTGTTTCCACTTCCCCTCTTTCCAGTCACCTTAAATCTACTCTAATCTGGCCTCTCTATTGAGATTTTTTTTTTTTTTTAAGGATAGAGGGAGGGAGGTGCTTTTTCAACCAGCTCTTTTTATCTGTCTTCAACACAGTATCTTCTTTTATAGTCTCTTTTCAACAGTTCCCGCGCTTGGCTTCTGTAATTTCACACTCTCCTGATTTGTATCATACTGCAGGTCCCTATTTATATCCATTTCTGGCTCCTTACCATCCTCCTGACTAGGGGATGATAAAGTTCTTTCAGACTTTTCAAGCCCTCCTCTTTTGTCTCTCCACGTTCTCTCCCCATACATTTCTTTCCAGCCTCTGGTTTCAATCACCCTCAGCATGTGAATGCTCCTTCCCCTGAACTCTCTTCTGAGGGCCCTATCACAGAACAAAATGCTTACATTACCTCTCCACTCAGATGTCTCAAAGGCTCCTCAAAAGCAACACAATCAAAACAGGGTTTATGAAAATCTCCACCATGCTGGTCCTCTCCTATTATCACCCAAATTTCCTGAAAAGTCCCTTTCGCTCATACCCCAACTTGCCTGCTTTGACCTTCAACACTCATGTCCATTCAACCAGTAAGATTTGTTGACTCTTTCTCTTAAATAAGTACAGATTTGTTTGTTTTTTGAATATAAATAAGGTTTCTTTCTTTTAGTACAGAAGATTGGAAAGCAAGTCATAGAATGTGGAACTTTATAGAGAAATATTGTCAATTGTCCATTTGTCTGGCATCTTGCTTGCCAAGAAAAAATACTTTAAGTTTCCTTTTAAATTTTCTTAATGGGTCTTTCAAATCTAACCACCCCCCATTTAGAGAAAATATATGATGTTAGTTAAATATATTAACTATCAGGTGTTGTGTCAACTTCCAGCACATTCCATTTCTGTTCAGTCCTTTCACCTTTCTATTGAACAACCACTGTGAGTGAAAGGTAGGCAGAGTACAACCCTTTAGTCATGACGGTGGCATGTGAAAGAGTGAAAATTTTCCACCGTAGATGGCATTTATCAAAAAAATTCCAAACTTGGTTCATAGATTGCACTAAATATGTGGTATGGCAAATGTAAATCTTGCTTTTATTAGTAGATATAAAGATTCTTGTGAAATTATTCTTTTAACATATATCTGTTGATAAAACATTTCTTTATTTAAAGTTTTTTAAGCAATGTAAGTATGGATAGTATCATAAGGAGTTGTGTGCTGTGATAGTAATTTTGTCATATTAAAATGAGTTTTTGTCAGATAGGATGAGGGTTGGGAGGATGGGTAAAAAAGGTGAAAGAGATTAAGGAGTACAAATTGCCATGATAAAAAGAGTTAGGGGGATGGAGAGGCCAGCAGAGGGAACGTAGCCAATATTATAATAACTGTAGATGGTGTCAGAGGGATAATAGACTTATTGTGGTAATCTCTTCATAAGGTATATGAATATAATCAGTATACTATATACCTGAAAGTAATATAATGTATGTCAACTGTAAAACAATAATTTTAAAGAATAAATTAGAAAAAAGTTAATTTTAAAGAATACATAAATAAAATGAGTTTAAACAAAATTAATAGAAATATATTTACATGAAATTCAAGAAATACTTCTGTCTACCTATTCAAAAATAATATGCTCATTTTCAGGTATTAATTGTTTTCTTAAAATTGTGTATTTTCAGTGCTGGCCAGATGGCCCAGTTGGATATCAGTTGGAGTAAACCAAAGGTTTTGGGTTTATCCATGGTCAGGGCATATACCAGGGTTGTAGGTTTGATCTCTGGTCAGGGCACATGTGGGAAGGAACTAACTGATGTTTCTCTCCCACATCAATTTTTTTTTCTCTCTCTCTCATGTTATGTTTTGCTCTCTCCTTTTCACTCTAAAAAATAGAAAAATCAATGGACATATCTTTGGGTGAAAATTTTTTAAAAATTGTGTATTCTCATGCAGAATCCATTTTAGATTTTAAAACTTTTGAAAACTCAGTAGAAATACTTGTACTAAATTGTAACCCGGTATATCTGTTAAAACAAAAATTTTTTTTACAAGTCTGCACAAAAAAACCACACAAACTTGATGAGGGTAGAGGTTTTATCTGTCCTATTTATGAGTGTTGGGGGCCTAGAACAATGCTCTGCCCATAATAATTCTCAATAAATACTTGCTAAATGAATGCACACACACACACACACATATAAAGAATATGATGTTCTTGTATCTATATGGACTAGGTATTAAAGCTATAATGGGATGATATACATTTTTCTGAAAATGTCAAGCATTTTTAATTCCAGGAATAATTTATGATAGTGGCCTCACCCAAATAATAAGCTTATTTAATGACTTTAAAAAAATAAATTACAACTAAATTAGACATTTTGGTTTGACTCTTCTCTAGGGAGTGAATCTCAAACTCGAGCAGCATCAGAATAAACTAGACCCACTGCTGCAACATTGATTGGTGGGCCATAAGTCACAGAATTTCTGATTTGGTAAGTTTGGAATAGGGTCTGAGAACTTGAATATCTAACAAATTTCCAGGTGATACTGATGCCACTGATCCTGGAAGCACACCTTGAGCACCATTAATCCAGGACATTATCAGTAACCTGGGATTCAGTGTCATATTTAATATATGAAGAAGGATATGGAAAAAAGGAGCAGCACCAAAATAAACTCATTTCCATTTCTTTTGCATTTTAGGTGTATCACAGCCAGCACTCAATTGGGTAAAAAATAAGTTTTATAGAATAGAAGAAAACAATTTCAAAAGTTAACATTTTTGGATTCTAAAACTTTTATTAAGTTGTGAGACCACAGACTTTCAGCATCTTCTGATGTGCATGAAATAACATCAGTAGCTATTTGATTTTTTTCTCGATATAAAAATTATTTATTATCTTTTAAAAACAAACAACTAGGACTTTCAGTCTGGACAAGGTGATAAACTTGTTTCACTCTGCTCCTCTACACTGAGTACAACTACAATTCCTGGAAATTATGCAAAAAATAACTAAAAAAGAACTCTGAAAGATGATAAGAAGACAATGAGATATCACCTCACATCTATCAGAGTGGCTATCATTAATAAATCAACAGTCAAGAAGTGTTGAGGAGGATGTGGAGAAAAGAAAATCCTCATGCACTATTGGTGGGATTGTAAATCAGTGCAGCCACTATGCAAAACAATATGGAGGTCCATCAAAAACTTAAAAATAGAATTCCCATATGACACAGCAATCCAATTCCGGGAATTTATCCAAAGAAATCCAAAACACTAAGAGAGATGTGCATCCCTATTTCAATGCAGCATTATTTACAATATCCAAGATAGAGAAGCAACCTAAGTGTCCATTAATAAAGTGGATAAATAATTTATAGCACATATATACAATTAAATATTACTTGTTCATAAAAAATGAAACCTTATTATTTGTGACAGCATGGATGGACTTTGAGGGTATTATGCTAAGTGAAATAAGTTAGACAGAGAAAGATACATACTATATGATTTCACTTATATGTGGAATCTAATAAAACAAAATAAATAAATAAAACAGAAACAAACTCATAGATACAGAGAACAAATTGATGGCTGCCAGATGGTAGGGGAGTTGGGGAGACTGGTGAAAGAAGTAAAAGGATTCAGAATTTCAAACTGGTAGTCACAGAATAGTCACAGAGATGTAAATACAGCATAGAGAATATAGTCAATAATACCTTAATAAGTATGTACAGTGCCAGGTGGGTACTAGACTAATCTGGAGATTGCTTTCTAAGTTTAATAAATGTCTAACCACTATGCTATACCGATGAAATACATATAATATTGAAAGTCAACTCTAATTTTTTAAAAAAAAGCAGAAAGAAGAAGGCAAACTGATAAGGGACCTCAAAACTGAATGAACAACATAGCAACATCAGATAAACTAGCTCTGTCAAATAACACTACAAACACACTGAAAATTAAACTCTCCTTAGAACCACAAACCACACAAAAATGTCAGGGACCTGAGTACCAAACCTAAGCAGGGAAACCACCTGCTAAAATAAAAGATTTAAATAGAACATAGTGTCTCCTAACAGAATAGACAATATGTGCAGGGTGCAATGGAAAATATCCTATCATGCCAAGAACCAGGTAAACCCCAACTCAAATGAGAAAGATAAGCAGCTGACTCCATACCAAAATAAATTAGATGTTGGCATTACCTGGCATTGACTTAAAGCAGCCATTCTAAAATATTTGGACAATCAATTACTAGTTCTCCCTAAAAATATTTTTAAAAAACCATTTCCGCAAAGAAATAGAAGCTGTGAGAAAATAGCTAAGAAATTATAAAGCTGATAACTACAGTAACAGGAAAAAAACTAGAAGAATAGGCTAATAGTAGAATGTAGATGACAGAAGGTAGGATCAATGAACTTGAGCAGTGGCCAAATGAATGTGTCCAATCCTAACAATGAAAAAAAAAATAGACTGGAAAAAAAAAAAAAAGAACAGAGGCACAGAGACCTGCAGGACACTAGCAAATGATCCAATGATTGTATCATTACAGAAGGAGAGTAGGGCTAAAAGTTTATTCAATGAAAAAATGGCTGAAAACTTTCAAATTTGGTGAAAGACACAAACCGAAAGACTGTAGAAGCTGAGTAAAGTCTAAACAAGATAAACACAAAGAAATGCATTGAAGATAATAAGTGAGCTTTGGAAAAGTAAAGACAAAGAAAAAATCTGGAAATCTGGAGTAGAGAAATGACACATTAACAGTAAGCAAATACAAGTTTTAATGAGAGTGAATTTCTTACTGGAAACTATGGAGAAAGAAATGGCACTATGTTTTCCAAGTACTGAAATAAAAGGCCTGTCAACCAAAATATCAATATCAAGTGAAACTATCATTCCATGATGAAACAGAAATCGGACATTTCAGGTGAAGGAAAAGTATATGTTTCATCTCACAAAGGTTAAATCCTTTTTACCTGAAAAGATTACCTAAAAGATTTTTTTAAATCAAAAAGACTGTCAAAAACAAACAAACAAACAAACAAACAAACAAACAACAAAGCAGCCTGCAGCATCAGGGAGAAAAACAATGATAAGAGAATAAATACAGGCAGATACAATAGACTATATATCTTCTCATGAGTTTTATGAATCATATTTGACGATAGAAACAGAAACTCTAATGCAGTCTGACACTCAAGAAAATGATATTCAAAAGTGAGGAGACACCTAAATAGTAGTAAAGCTGTGGACATCACTTGAAGGGGTAAAATGTTGATACCAGAAGACTGATATTTCAAATATTTATATTGTTATAACTACAGACATTATTATAAAAACTATAAATACATTCAAATACCTGTAGATCAAGATAAATTCTAATATAATATTCAAGTAAACTATAAAAGGCAACAAATAAAAGAAAATGAACAAGAATGAGAAGAAATTAACAGAATAATTAATAAGAGATATAAGTGCTAATATTTCAATCATTATCCTTAAGTGTAAATAATATGCATACACTAATCAAAAAACAGATACCACAGAGTGGATAAAACAGAATAACCAAACTATATTCTGTTCACAAGAAATCTTCAAATTTAATGACATAAGTAAGATGAAAGCAAAATGATGGCATAAGATGCTTCACCTAAACATTATCAACATAAAGTAGTAGTGGTTATATTGGTATTTGAAAAAGTATTCTTCAAAGAAAAGAAAATTACTAGAGACAAAGTGGCATTACATAATGATAAAAGTATCAATTCACAAGGAAGACATAATAATTCTAAATGTGTATGTACCAATAAACAGAACCTCAAAATAGATAAAACAAAAACTTGAGAAGTTGAGAGAAAACGTAGTTCAATAATTATACCTCGGACTTTGAAATCTTTATCTGCAACTGATAGAATGACTGGAGAGAAAATCATCATGGATACAAAGAAACTCAACCACCTAACAGGATCTAATTAACATGCACAGAACTCTCCATTGAACAACAGCAGAATATACAGGCATTTTTTAAAACACCAAATGAAGCATTGATCAAAATCAACCATATCATGGACTGTAAAACAAACCTCAACATACTGTACTGAAAAGAATTGAAGTCAAATGAAGTAATATAGAATGCTCTCTGACCCTAATAGAATCAAACAAGAAGTCATTAAGAGGGATACAACAGGAAAATCTCTATACATGAAAATTAAACAACACACATATAAATAATCACAAGTCAAAAAGGAAACCTCATAGAATATTGAAAAACTACATATATCGGGACAAGTAGGAAAATACTACAATATCAAGTAGGTGGTATACAGTGAAGACCACAATGAGAAATCACTATATACCAATTAAAACAACTAAAATTTTAAAAATAGTGACAGTACCAAATATATGTGAGGAAGCACAGAAACGGGATCACTCACTCATGGCTGGTGATGATGTGAAATATCATGCTCTGAAATCATTTAGCAATTCTGTATAAACTTAAAAATGCAATTACCATAAAGCTCAGGTTTATATCCCCAGGTAAATAAAAACTTATTTTCACAGGTAAAACAGAATATAAAGTACAGAGGAATTTAATTTGTAGCAGTCAAATAACTGGAAATGGAACAGATATATTTTATCCATTCTATGGACTACTACTCAGCAGTACAGAGTAATGAGCTATTGATACATGCAACAACTTGCATGAATATCTGGGGAATTATTCCAAGTACTTGGAAAAAGTCAATTTCAAAATGTTACATACTAAATTATTCCACTGATACAACATTTTAAAATGACAAAAATTAAAAAAATAAAGAACATATTATTGGTTGGCCAGGATTAAAGATGGGGGTGGTTGGGTATAGTTGCAAGGGACAAAATGTAGGATTCTTATTTTCAGTCCTTGATTGTGGTGGTGGATACAAAAATCTACACACTGGATTGTAAAGAACTCAAAACACGCGCACACACTCACACACACACACAAATGTAAAACTAGGATAATCCAAATAAAAATGGTTGGGTTGTATCAATGTCAGTATCCTGGTTTTAATAGCTTACTGTCATTTTGAAAAATGCTAACAATGGGGAAAGTATCTTCCACAACTGCACATGAATACACAATTATCTCAGTAAAACATTTCAATTAAAAAAGGCAATGTAACAGACTAAGGCAAAATTATTTTTCAGGAGGCATGTCTGAATGGAAATCAATTGTTCTGAACCCAAGGAATATATGGTAGGTAGAAATAGATGTGTATCCAACATCAACCTATAAACAGAGAGCTTAACCTGAAGTCTTAGAACTTTATTCAAGCACCATTCAATCACCGTTCCAGCCTCCCTGGGTTTGTTTCCCACACTGTTCTAATTAGAGAGCCATTTCCTCTGCACAGCTGTTTTCAATTTTCACAAACCACAATGACGTAGAGAGAGCCAACACTGTCTTTCTTATCTTCAGGGAAAACATTCCTCCCCGAAGCCCTAAGAGTTAAATCTTTGGATGGTTTTCATGAATGTGTTGCAAAACACAAAACACCTTCAATGAAAAGACAACATATTACACTAGAAAAAATTTTTATTCTGTAGTAGATTAAATAGTAAGCCAGTGCTTACAAATAGTCTTTTCATAAATTAAAGCTTAAGAACAACATACACAAATAAATAAGGACATGTTCAACTGAAAACTTGAACTGGATGGATTAATTTTAAAAACTATAAAAAATGCAAATTTTATTTTGCCTTCATTTCTGTCATTATGGCAACTGTTCTGTTATAAAAATGTTTATACAGAGAAGAAATGAACCCCAGTGTCAGTTCTACCACACAAAACTAACACCTATTATTATTTTGTTTTAATTCCTTCAGACATTCATTTTATTTGTATGCATGTATATTCAACTGTCTTATAACTATCAGTACATGCAGGCCACAGTCTTTCTCAATAACTTTGCACTCATGTTCATTGTACCCATGTCCCTGATCCTGATATAGGACATTCCCAGGCTTCCCGCAGCTTCCTCATTCTGTATCCCAGCTGCTAACTCCCACAGCCAGCTAACCCCTCTTCTGATACCTAGATAATAGAATAATTTTGCTTGTTTTGGAATTTCATAGAAATGGAATGTGTGTTTTTGTATCTGGCTAGATTATCACAATATTAGGTGAGTGAGGCTTATCTTACTGCAAGTAGCCACAGTTCGCTCTATCCCAGACTGTGGTGTATTCCCCCGTGTTAATGCACAATGGTCCATTTATCTCCCACAAGGATGGATGCTCAGGTGGCTTGCACTGTGGGCTGTTGGACACAATGTTCCTGTGATACCGTGTCCTTTGGCAGATGTAAGCTTTCCCATCTATCTAGTCTGTGCCTGGGAGTGAAATTACTAAATCACAAGGTATATATAGGATCAGTTTAAGTTGCTACCACCAAATTTTGAGAGTTCTCATGGCTTCGCTTCCTTGTTGACACTGGGTCTTTTTAATTTTAGTCAGTCTTTTAGTTACATAACTGTAAACCAAAGAAGAACATTATAAATCTGGAATTTGTATACTGTGCATTACAGTGTGTTTGTATGTGTATATGGGGGATATGTGTGTGTATTTAACCTGTGTATTCTGTGAAGAAGTAAATTTGACAAAAATTTGTCATGATTTAGGGGGCCTTAACTTACAAAAAAGTTAACTTAATTTACAAAATAATGACAGTTTAAAGGTATTGTCCTCTGCATCAGAATATGTGATACATAATGTCATGTAAACATAACATAAACTCACTGTATGACAGTTTAAATTATTTATTGATTTTTAGCATTTTGAACATTATTTTTATGTGAACTCTTATGATTGAGAGAATTAGTATTCTACTATGCTGTTAATAAAAAATAAATAAATAAATCTCCATGTGAAATCTACCAGAAATGAAAACTTTGTTACCAAAGTACTACATTAAGAACTCTATATCATTTTTATGATGTATGCAATATTGTATTACTATTGTTGTATCTTTCTTTTTCTTTCTACTTTTATCTTTCTGGCTTAAAGTATTCTCCTTTTATCCCTTTTAATGGTTTTGTTTTTGCGCACAAAGAATACATTTTCTCTGCTGCTAACCCACTCTTACATAGTAAAGAGGAATGCAAAAGTTGGTTTTCATTTATAAATATATACTTTTTCTAATCTTTCTTTTGGGAGAAGGTGTAGATGCAAATATGCATTTTTATTAACCTGTAAAAATTAAAAATTGATTCAATTAAATAATGTAAGCAGGAGAGTAACTCTGAGCAATAAATACTGAAGTTGACTAGCACATGCTAGGGTTCCACTCATAATAAAAGGTACTACTGTTTACCTTTTAATCCTTTGGTGTTATGGGATGTGTCTACCTTAGAGTGAGTATTTCATTTCATACTCTGTAGTGATGTGAGAATGCAGTTACGATAGAATGGATTAGATCTCAGGTTCCGTTACCAATACTGAGCAGTGCAGAATTGGTTACAGTCACATGCTTTCCTTTTAATATTCACTTGAGTTAGACATGAGGCCAAATCTGCATTTTCACTCATCTGGGAAAATTGCAAAAAGCATCATTATATTGTGGGATTAAATTCCTGGTTAACTTGTTCATCATCTATATGCCTACGAAACACTTCTGAATTATTTCAACCCAGTCAGTTCTTTACTTTTCTTTTGGATGACCTCCTCAGCCCTGACTTTCATCTCCTCCTCAACAATAAATACAGACTACAGTAAAAAAGAAAATTAACACAAATTTTTGAAAGTTGAAAATGCCATCAATAATTTTGTATCCTGGAGATTTTATAAATGAATTTTTAGGAATTCAATTGTTTGGCATCTATTAGCTCAATTAAATACAAAAGTTTTGTCCAAATGAAAAGAAACATTTTGGTTAGTCATCCAGATATTTTGTCTACAAGGTAGCCAAAACAAAACTTAAAATACTATTTTAAAGTGTGGAAAAACTATTTTATGTGTTTCCACATATACAAATTCTAAGAAAACTGAAACAAGAAAAATAAGCAGAATTAGATCAATTTCTCAGGCACATGGTACTATAGTGTCACAAGCTTTCCTGGCTCTTGGACAATTGGCTAAGAGTACATTTTCATAGCTGGTAAGATGAATATTCATAACATATCAAACTCAAAAGTCCCACTGCTGAATGAGTCATCTTCCCCCCAATCCCATTTTTCCTTGGATTGAGCAGATTCTTGACTAGCAGCTGAAGGGCCTTTGCCCTGACAGAATGCAAGACTTGTAGAAATGGGCTGCACTTAGGGCCGCAGAAAATTGAGTGCATCATTCCATGAGGAGTATTTTGATAGGAGCACGTGCTTAAAACCAACCAGTGGTCCAGGCAAAGTGCAGACTAGATCAAATCAGGAGCATGGAACTTAGCATCAGGATGTCTTCCCTGTTCTCCACTGTGACCCGTGACAGTGTGACAGTTTGTAAGGCTCTACTTCCTGAAAGAAAGAACTGACAAAATTGATAGAGCCATAGTCCTATTGACCCTGGGACATTAAACAAGTTTTGAGGACAGGAATTTCACTCGGGAAACCAGAAAGTTTCAAATGAAAACAAGAGGGGTTCTGAATATCTAGAAGCAAACAGAGGCCCATTCATGAGTCAGAGTACAGACATGGATGAGACTAAGCCCGGTTATCATAGATTTCACAGTATATTGCACATCCTTGGAGAGAGTGCCCTATTTTAAGAAAAGAGATGCCTAGGTTGAAGACATGAAAGAGGATGGAGTTAAGAACTATTTGGATTGAAAGAAACTGAGTTTGGTAATTACCGTGAGTTTAAAGTTCAGGAGAACAATACATTATATGAGTTTTCTATCTGGGAAAAACAAAAGTATGTATGACTTTATACATACCTTCATGTTCTCTACTACTTTTTATCAGAAAGATAATAAATACCTAAGGATTGTAATAATTTGAAGTTAGAAGCCAATTTTTGGATGTAAGTTGGTCCTTTTTAAAAAAAGAGTTATTTATTTATTGATTTATTATTAGAGAGGGGAAGGGAGGCAGAAAGAGGGACAGAAACATTGATTGATCAGTTGCCTCTCACATGTGCCCCATCCGGGGGCCTAACCCACAACCAAGGCATGTACCCTGACCAGGAATCAAACTGGCCATCTTTTGTTTTGTGGGTTGACACCCAACCCGCTGAGGTACAGCAGCCAAGCACGAGTTGGTTCTTTTCATGCATCGATAAGGACTGACAACATTCTGTTTGTAGAGGGGGCTATGCAGCCTGCGAAAAAGACAGACAAGGGAGCACTGCCACACTTGTCAGCAAGGGGGAAAGTTTGGGGTCATGCAGAACCCTCCCTTCTCCCTTCTCTAAGAAGGAACATATGAAAAGTTCCCGCGTGTGTTGACTCATTTCTTACACAAATTCTGGCACCTGCCCTTCTTTTCCACTGTCACCAGCCTGATTCGGCTTTTCCCCAAGACTAACCTGTTCCTCACCTTGTTGGACCCATCCCGTGTGTCACTGTCAGGTTTATGTTCTGGAAATGCTACTGATATATTGGTTGCTGAAAAGTCATTACTCTTCTGTTTGGAAAATTTCAATCCATATTAGCAATCTATGTCACTATAGTATTTTTGTTCTGTAAATATTTGCTCTTTTGATAGCTCAGTGAGAGGCAACTGGCTTGCAACATCCCACAGGATATCTGGAAGAGGCTTACTTGGATCGACACATGTATGAATATTCATGCAAAACTAAAAAGTTCTTTTTCTTTATATTCTCTTCTTTATATTCTTCTTCTTTATATTCATGTTATTCTCAAAAACATGTGGGTGTCTGTCCAGGACCTCCATCAGAGTAGACAATATCATCTCCTGTGGTGTCTTGCACGTCTGCCAAGATCTATACTTAAATTATGGTAGATTATTACAATATCAGGCTTAAAATGGTGGAAATGAAATGGTGTAACAATGTAAGCTGCCTGTGTGGCACCAGTTCAGTCTTTTCTTAATGAAAATCCCAATACTAGGTGGTTTCTACAAAGAATGTATAAGCAATATTATGTTTCTGTATGACTACTATGCAAAAAAATTCTAATTTTTAAAATTATCGCTCAGTTTGTGTATTATATGCAGCAGTTGGTATAAAACTGATGTTTTTAAAAAAATATATTCTTATAATTTTATTTCTGTTTCCTTTTCAAATGAAGCCTATATTTCCTCATATTTTTAAGTTAAATGATGTCTAAAATGCTGTTTGAACTTGAACATGGTAATATATGGCAATGCCTGGATGAAGGACAATGTACATTTTTAAAAAAGAATTTAGCCTTTCAGTTGAATTTGGTCTTAATGCAATATCTAAGTCTTTTCTTGAGTGGTCAGTTAGGTATTGAATTGTAATCTGCATTTCACAATTTTTGCCATGAGTGTGAAAAGGTAGAATAAAGAAGTTGTCAAAGTATAAAGATGTTTATTCTTTCAGATACTTCCTCAGTGGGAAAGTAGAGCTTTAAACAAATGTTTGAAACATTATAACTAATTTTGTAATTTTTACATGCTTTATCAGCATACGAGGCTAGCAAGGTATTTAAAAGATAAGTTTATATTTATTTACAATGAAATGGTAAAGAATTATTGCTGGTAGGAAGGAGTATGAACATTTTAGCACCATATAGGGGTTTAAAAATTGTAAAAATTATCACACCAAAGAAGATATACAGATAGCAAATAGTCAGACACTTGACATCATATGCCATTAGGGAATTACAAATAAAACAACAGTGAGACACTGCTACCCACCTATTGGAAATAAAATAATGAATTACCACCAAAATCTGGAACACTGACAATACCAAATGCTGGTAAGGAAGTGGAGAAACAGGAACTCTTATGCATTTCTGCTGGGCATGAAAAATGGTACAGCCACTTAGAAAGAGATTTTGGCAGCTTCTTATAAAACTAAACATAATCTTGCCAACAATCCAACGATGTAAACTTTGGTGTTTATTCAGAGGAGTTAAAAACTATGTCTCCACAAAAGCCATACAAGGATATATATAGCAGCTGCATTAATATATGCAGCTAAAACCTGGAAGCAACTAAGATGGTCTTCAGTAGGTGAACGGATAAGTAAACTGTAGTACATCCAGACAACGGCACATCATTCAGTACTAAAAAGAAATGCACTATCAAGCTATGAAAAGACATGGTAGAAATTTAAATATGCATTACTAAGTGAAAAAAGCCAAACTGAAAAGGCTACACCCATATGTATATTCCCAACTCTGTGACATTCTGGAAAAGGCAAAACTATGGAGACAGTAAGGTCAGTGGTCACCAGGGGGGAGGGATGAAGCACAGAGAATTTTTAGGGCAATTAATTATTCTGTATGATACTACATTGGGGGATATCTGTCATTATACATTTATGAAAACCCATGGTTCAACAAAAACCTATTTTTGAATACCCAGAGTGAACCCTAATATGCACTATGGATTTTTAGTGATAATGATTTTAAACTATCTGTTTTCTGCATCTATGAGTCTGCTTCTGTTTTGTTGCTCTTTAGATTATAGGTTAAATGATATGGTATTTGTTTTACTCTGACTGACTTGTTTCACTTAACATAATACCCTCTATGTCCATTTATACTGTTGTTGCAAATAGTAAGATTTCATTCCTTTTTATAGCTAAGTAATATTTCATTGTGTAAATGTTCCACACCTTTTTTATCTACTCACCTATTGATGGGCACTTAGGTTGCTTCCATATCTTAGCTCTTGTAGATAACAGTGAAATAAACAAAAAGGGTGCATATATTCTTTTGATAATTTTTTTTGGTTACTTCAGATATGTTTCCAGAAGTGGAATCACTGGATCACAAGCATTATTAATTTTTCAAGGTAACTCCATACTCCTTTCCGTGGTGGATGTACCAATCTGCATTCCCACTAGCAGTGTACTAAGGTTCCCTTGTCTCCACATCCTCACCAACACCTGCTTTTTGTTGATTTATTGATAATGGCCATCCTGCCAAGTGTGAGGTGATAGCTCATTATGGTTTTAGTTTGCATTTCTCTGATGATTAGTGAAATTGAGCACCTTTTCATTTGTCTGTTGACCATCTGTATGAACTCTTTAAAGAAGTGTTTATATAAGTCTTTTGCCCATTTTTTATTGGATTTTTTTTGGTGTTGAGTAATATGAGTTCTTTATAAATTCTGGATATTAACCCCTTTTCAGACATATCACTGGAATTATAATGATGTTTTAATGCAGGCTCATTGATTGTAAAAAATGTCCCTCTCTTATGGGTGGTGTTGATAATGGTGGAGGCTATGCATTTGTGAGGGCAAGGGGAATATGGGAAATTTCTCTACTTTTACCACAATTTTGCTGTGAACCTAAAACTTTTCTAAAAATAAAGTCTATTTAAAAAAATAGCATGTTATATCAAAAAGGTCTTTGCTGTTATTAAATAACAGTATTCGAAATGCTGTTTTTTAATCCACTGATTATGTGCCTTCTTTGCATCCAAATATCCCATTACACAATTTTTAAAAACTTGAACTAGAAAGCTCTTTAAAAGTGTTAGTTAAAATAATTATGTTCTCAAATTTTTTAAAGATTTTACCCTGTTTGCACAGAATACCTAAAACCTCATTCAATTTATTTTCAAAAGGCTCTACTCATTCTCAAGAACCTAAGCAGTATAATCTCAAAGGTCTGTTTTCCATATGACATCAAAACATAACTTTCATTAGTCATCATGGTGTTTTGGGGCACATGCTGAAGATTAAACACACAAAAATTGTAAAATTTCATAAAAATGATTTCTTTTTATGTGTCATAAATTATTATTATTTCAAATGTCATCTATAATTTTGTTGACTAATACACGATGCTCTGTTGCTTTTTGAAAGCTAAATAGAGGACTAGAGTTGCCAGCTGTGGGTGACTGGAGCCTTAAATCTGCATTTGAAGTATTTCCAACAAAGATCTAGAGACTTTCATGTGTAGCTCTCTTTTAAGAAGTCTTGACTGGCCTTGACCAGTGTGGCTCAGTTGGTTGGGCATCACAAAGAGAAAGGTCACAGGTTGAATTCTTTGTCAGGGCACGTTTGGGTTGCATGTTCAGTCCCTGGTCGGGATGTGTAGGGAGGCAACCGATGGATGTTTCTCTCTCACATCGATGTTTTTCTCCCTCTTTCTCCTACCCTTCTTTCCTCTCTTAAAGTAAATAAATGAAATCGTAAAAAAAAGAAGACTGTACAGCACCTCATGATATCCTAATGCTCTTACCCATCTGGTTAATAAAATATTCAAATGAGCAGAGATATTTGTAGTAGGCCAAACATGAATTTCCAAGTTTTGGCCTATATTCACCCACACAAACTCGGTATGCACTCTGGTATGTTTTTGATGCCATACTGCTTTAAATGTCCAAGTTGTTCTCATCCTCAAAGAATATTAGAAAGGTGATTTAGCAACAGATATGGAGCTTCACAAATTTCAGATCCCTCCTATGGAGTGAATAATGTAGATTCCTTAAATCCTTATTGCTTTCATATCTATTTGCATCACTGATCATTGTTGTTGTAAAAGCAGCAATCAACACCAGCCCACACCAGGCCAGCGAGTAACTTACTCTGCTCCATTCCTATTCTGACTGTTGTGATCAGAAGAGGAATCTACCACATACTCTCCCTGGTCTGACTTTGTATGATAATGTTGTAACATGTGAACTCCCTAAGAAGCATTCTGTCTTCTCAGCTCTAAGTCACAGGAAATTATCAAATAATAGGATCTATACTTGATTCCCTAATCAACCAGCAAGAGTTAGGAGAGGTGAGCTGTGTTTCTTAATACAATCATCTTTTAAGGTACTAAAAGACATATCTAACTGAGATATCTCTGCATTATTATACTACTCAGTATTTCTTTTAATTCCACACTATATTGTAGCACCAAAACACTTCTTTCAGTTACCTCTTATTTTGGAATATGTTTAAAACTTACTTCTAAAAGCCTAAACATTGAATTCTTAAATGTTGTAAAACAACATTTTGTAGAAAGAAAATTTTCCTGACTTATTTATTTATTATATGAGGGAGGACCCCTCAAAAACCAGAATTTCTTTCTGGAGGGTGGGCCCCTTGTACTACAGGCTTCTCCTGGTAGGTTCTAGGAACCCATCTGTATCAGTGTACCGGCTGGCGTTGCTGCGAGAGGCTGCATTTGGCATCAGAGAATTTTTTTAAAAAACTCGTTCAACGCACTTGCCCATTTCATGATGGGTGATTTACAAACACACCTGCCCAAAATCTCCTGAGTGTTCAACAGTTTTTGACCAAAAATAGCATGGCCCCTATGCCCCACTCACCCTATTCACCTGATCTCACCCTGTGACTTTTTTTTTGTTTTCCCAGATGAAAAAAAGGGAAATGTTTTGCCAATGTGGAAGAGATGAAACAAACGAACAGAAAAGGCAGATGCACCAAAAGGCATAAAAATCAAGGAGTTCAAGAACTATTTTGAGCAGTGGATAAAACATCTCAGTAAGTGTATTACATTAAAGGGAGAATAATTTGAAGGTGACTTAAGTTTAAACATGTAAGAATGAATACACAATTTTTATAAGTAAATTTCAGTTTTTGGGTCCCTCATACTTTATTAATTCAGAAATACAGCATATATTTCAAACATATCCCAGTCAAAAGTATACATAATACAGACATGGTTTTAAGAAGAAAATTTGATCAGACATTCCATGTACCCACCATACAGCTCTAGAAACAAAACCTTACCAAGATTCTGAAGCCTGATTGTATATATATGAACCTGATGTATAACTAATTTATACTAAATTTGAACCTGATGATATACCTAAACATCCTCTTCAGAGGTAACAAATTTTTCCCAAATATTGGGTGCTTTATGATTTTGCTTTGCATTAAAGGTTTACCTCATATGTATCCCAACATAATGTATTATTTACTTCTGCATGCATTTGAAATTTAAAAAACAAAGTCATGCAGTATTTTCCCTTTTGTAACTTACTTTTAAAATATTCTATATCATATTTGGGGAAGTCATCTTCATGGGTGTTCGTGCCCAGTTCATTTATATTCATAATGGTCTATTGTGGAATTATAACACAGTATAGTTGTTCATTTTCTTTTCAGTGGATATTTGGGTTTTTTTAATTTTTTTGTCATACAAACAAAACTTAAATGTCTTTTAGCATATATGTTCAAGTTATTCTTATGATATGTAATGGAAACATGAATCATATTTTTTAAGCATACTTCTAAATTCAACAGGAAATCCAAACTGTTTCTTAAAAGTTGTGCCAATTTATACTCCAACCAGTGAACAAGACATGAAATTGTCAGATTTATTTTTAATTCCCAAGTTGGTGTTGGTAATATTGGGACTGTATCTGCATTTTACTAATGATTAATGAACCTGAGTATCTTACAAGATGACTATTGTTTTGTGTGTGTTTATATATGGAGTTTTTGGTAAAGTTCCTCGTTTGGTTTTCTACATATTTTCTTTTAGGTTTTTCTCTCTATTTCCCCTATATTTACTCTAAAAGTTAAAAAATTTGTTTTTCATGATCATGCCTTTAATGCATCTAAAATAGATTTTGGGGGGGCATGACATAAAATAGATCTGATAATTTTCACGTTTAGGTAAGCAATTGTATTCGTGCTATTGAACAGCTCAGGATTTCCCAGTCAGCTGCAGTGTCACCTGGCCTAGGTCTCTCTGTATGCCTTGGTATATTTCTGACCTCTATTTTTTTCATGGTGTATTGTTTTATTCTTGAATTCTCCTAATCATTATTATTTTCTGTTAATTATTGAAACCTAGTGAAGGGAGACAGCCCTTCACCCTAACCTGGCTTCTTCTTCAGAAATGTATTGGATATATTTTTGTACAAAGTGACAAACAGCTGGAACAATTTATGAGACAATGACTGGAATTCTGGTATAATTAAACTGGCTGTATGGAACAATTAGGAGATAATTGAAATTTTTGTGGGATTGAATTTATATAATATCATGACAAAACTCTCCATGTATTAGATATTTTCAAGGATTTTTAATTTTATATATTGTACATAACTTTTCTGAATTAATAGGGTGACTATTTAACTTATTTCTGTCCATTCATTGATGTGATAAATTACATTAATTGTTTCATTAATTATTTTTCTTGTGCTGTAAAACTTGATGGAGTGATCCTACATTGTTTTCTGATTTACTTATGAGACTGGACACCAATTTTCTTATGATATTGAATTTTTTTGGTTGTAATAGTAAGGCATCATTTATCTTAAAATATTTTCAGAATATTTTCTTTCTCTATTTTCTTAAATGACTTCTATAGGAGGAATTATGTTTTCTGTATGTTTGGCAGATTTCACAATATTCTCTGAGATTAGTTTCTTAGTGGAAATATTGTGAATTGCTGAGTTAATTTGTTAATGATACAAGAATACCTATGCTTTTATTTCTTCTTGAGATATGATTTTGTCAGAATGATTTTACATATCCACTTGTTTGTTTACTTTTCATATTTTTATCCTTCCTAACTGGATTGTTTTTTGTGTTTTGTAGATGTTTTGCAAATCTTCTATAAAGAGCATATGGCTAGATATTTTTAATCAAGCCTGCTAGTCTTTATTTTAATTGGATGACTCAATTCTTTTGCCTTTATTGCTTTTACTCTATTGGGTTGGCCAAAAAGTTTGTTTTTTTTCCATAAGATGGTTCTAGTAATACTTAATTGTCTTTAACTTCATTTGAAACAATTTTGTTTGTATTGTGACAGCTGTCATATCAGCATTCATGTAAAAAACCCTCAAAATTGGTGAATTTTTGTGTAGCCATTTTAATATTGAAGATAAAAGAAAATAAACAACATTCTTGGCATTTTATGCTTTATGATTTCAAGAAAGGTAAAAATGAAACTAACACAAGAAAAGGTTTGTGCAGTGTGTGGAGAAGGTGATGTGACTAATGGAACTTGTAAAAAGTGGTTTGCAAAGTTTCGTGTAACAGATTTCTCTCTGGATGATGCTCCATGGTGGGGTAGACCAGTTGAAGTTAATAGTGATCAAACAGAGACATTAACTGAGAACAGCCATATGGGAAATAGCCAACATACTCAAAATAGCCAAATCAATAAAGTTATTGGTGAAAATGAAAATGTGACTTTTATTTTACAAAAAAAACAAAACAAAACTAAGTGACCTTTTTGGCCAACTTAATATATTTAGATTATTCTAAAGTACCATTTCATTTCTGCTTTTTCTAAATTTTATTTCATGCAGCCATTGTATAACTTGTTTGAGGAATTTGTTTTCATCATTTTTATCTACCTTTTTAAAAGTTATAAATTATAAATTCAATTTCTGTTTGTTTAAGGTTGCCACAGAAAATTTAACATGTGCATTTTGCTTAATGAAGTCAAAATTTAAGCACTAGTAATACCACACTCTCAAATAATATAAGAACCCTACATTATTTTAACTGTGGTCAGCTTTTGTAACTCACTATTTTTTCAAATAGTTTGGTCTTATTCTAATTACAAAAATTAGACATTATTTTATTGCTTCATACTAGTAAAGTATACTTAAACCGTTTACACAGAGTCTTAATTTTATTGCTCTCCACATGTCCTGTATTCACACTGTGCACCTAGAATCCTTTTCCTTTTTTCTGAAGTGTACTCTCTAAACATTTCTAAACATTTCTATATCGAGAGCTTGTTGGTGATGAGCTCAATTTTTGATTGAAAGAAAGTATATTTATTTTGTTCTCATTCTTGAGTTCACTGAGTATAAAGTTCCATGTTAAAAGTTGTTTTTTCAAATGTATTTAAAAAGTAAATAAATTAATAAAAAAAAAAAAAATGTAAAAAAAAAAAAAAAAAAAAAAAAAAAGTTGTTTTTTCTCAGCACCAACTGCATTCTGGCATTAAATGTTATTGATGAGACGTCTTCTATCCATTGAATTGCCTTTCCTCTGGGTAACTTGTTGCTTTACGGTATTCTGGGGTATAAATTATCTTCACTGCCTTTGTGGCTATGTGGTTTGCCTACAAGATTTACAGAGAGGGAATTTAGTGGGCTCCCTGCATTTGCATTTCAAACAATGATCAGCAGTTGTTTCTTGGGATCTTGCAACTCCCCATGGTCTCAGTTCTCTTTCTGAAGTCCAGTTTGATCTAAGAGGGGTGAAGGGTAGGTGGAGGCAGTCCAGCTTCCTCACTCAGGTGCTTGGGTAACTAGGGGGAGCAGCTTCACACAACCTTGAAGGGGTGTGATAGAGCAGTTTCCTCACAGCCTTGAGTCTGGGTCTCATAACCTTGAGCCTGAGTCTCATGGCTTTTAGCCTGGGTGTGATCAACTGCCCTATAGCCTTGAGTAGGCTCGAATGTGCAGGTCATGCTAGGTTACTTCACATTTTGGCCTGAAGTCGGCTTTCTTTGCACTAGTACTTAAGGAGGTAGGGGCTTCTCCTGGGGGTGGGGGGAAGAGAGAGAAAGAGAGAGTTGGGGTGCTGACATAGACCCAAGCTTGTGGTCTGTGTGACTCGCCCGAATGAAGGCATGCCAAGTATCTCCATGGCTCCACGCATCTTCTTTGGTCTACCTGAGTCTTGAGTGGACCTGCCCAGCCTAGGGAGGCTGCAACACAGGGGGAGACCCCCAAAACACCAGAATTATCTTCTGCAGGGCAGGCCCCTTGTAGTACAGTTTTCTCCAGCTAGGTGAGTGTTCTAGGAACCCATCTGTATCATTGTAGCAGCTGGCATTGTGAGAGGCTGTGTTTAGCTTCAAGTGAATTTTCTTTGAAGATTCTTCCAAAACGCTTGCCCATATCATGATGGTTGATTTACTAACATACCTGCCCACACCATGCTGAGTATTCAGCAGTTTTTGACCAGAAACGACATAGCCCCCATGCTTCACCATCCCTATTCATCCGATCTTGCCCCAAGCAACTTTTTTCCCCCAGGGAGAAGAAATTCCTCAAAGGGAAACATTTTGCCATTTGGAAGAGGTGAAACAAAAAAAGTCAAAAGCACTAAAAGGCATCAAAATCAAGGAGTTCAAAAACTGTTTTGAGCAGTGGAAAAAAATGTCTCAATAGGTTTATTACATCAAATGGAGAGTACTCTAAAGTAACTGAAGTTTAAACATGTAAGAATAAATACATAATTTTTTATAAATAAATTCCTTCTTTTTTTTGGTTCCCCCTTGTATGTTACATATTCTCAGTCCATCGTTCATGTTACTGCACCTTTCTTTTCTTACAATATACCCATTTTAATTTTTCTGGTCAATGTTCTAAGATTTTTTTTTTTAGATATACTTACCAGCACACTAAGCTTGTTTGTTTAGATTGACACATACTTGGTTTTGAAGCCAATTAACTATATTGCTTTTAATCTCAGTGACTCTTATTTGTAAAATTTCTCTAGGTTCTTTTTTAAGTCTGTTTTCTCACTTTAGCAGCCTCTTACACTTTGCTTACATTTTTTAATATCCATATTTTCACACTTATTTCTTTTATATATTTATGTTGGAAAATTAAAATATTTCTAGTGTTTGAAATTTGTTACATTATATTTTTCCCCAGAGCTTTAGGGTACTTTCTTCTAGAGGGAATTTTTGTTTACTTCTTCCACGTTCCTGTACTATAAATCGTTCTAACCAGGGACTATTTTACATTAAAATCACATCTTCCTTTCAGCCTATCAAGTGCCTTACACGAGGGCCAGAGAGAGAGGATGGGGTTTTTGTCTTTGCTGCTGCCAGAGCCAACACCTGGAGAAGTAACTTTCCCTGAAGTCTCCATTTTCATTTTGTGTTTTGTTTACCCACTAAAGATGTCACTCTTCAGGTCTCCCGAATGGAATGCCCAGAGGACTGAGGAGGAAGGGGTGCTGAGCTTTGTTCTCACTTTGCCGACGCCTTAGGTGGTCTCCCAGCTCCATGTTTATCCCTACTTGCCCTCCTAGGTCACAGGGTCTGATGGTGTTCATAGCAGCAGCTCTTGGTTCAGTGCTTCCTCATCTCTTGGAACACATGTCCTCTCATTGTTGTGGGATCCTATGTTATGTGTCAATAGAGGTTTTTTAAAAAATGTAATCTATCATATTTATTTTTCTAAATCTCTCTGTCCCCCTCTCCCCTTTTCCCTCACCCTCCTTTTCTCCCCATTCTCTTCTCTTTCTCATGTATACATATATGTAAAATACTTAATATTTTAATTAGATTTTTTAATGTTTCTGTGAATTTTTCATTATGATAAATGCTGTAATTTTCAATAAAATTTAGTGGTATTTAATTAATTTATCCTAAATATGATTTTGGCAGGCTATGGCTATTGTTTTAAATTTTGTGCACATTATATACCTCTGGATTTCATATTTTTTTTTACCCATTTGTCAAAAAGAAATCTCTTTCAGACATATAGAGAAATGACAGCAGCAGTGGCATGTGTTAATACTATTACACTAATCTGGCCCTGGCTGGGTAGCTCCTTTGGTTGGAGCATTGTCCCGGACATGCGAGGGTTGTGGGTTTGATTCCAGGTAAGGGATCATATAAGAATCACCCAGGGAATGCACCAGTGAGTGGAACAACAATAAGTCAATGTTTTTCTCCCTTTCCCTTTCCATCCCCCTCTCCCTTCCTCTCATAGGAAAAAAAAGAAAACACTATTACACTAACACTCTAAGATCTTTGTAATTGTTATCAGATCAGATTATTATCTTTTTATTGAATTTAGATTACAAAAATCTAGAAATTCTGTTTTTACTTTTTAAGGGATATTTTGTATAATCAGCACTATAGACTATATTCTGTTGCACTTATTTCTATACGTGTGCATCCACGCACAACCTCACACTTTTCTAAAGTACTTATTTTATATTATCCTACACTGTATTGATATAAACATGTCACATTATTTTATATAATTACTGAAACATTCTAAATGTGTCAAAAATGTAGAAAACATATCAGACAAGCTTACGTATCCTACACTGAGATTAAAACATTATCAACAGTTTGCTTTATTTCTCTCACACGTGCCACATACTGTTTATCTCTCTGCGTTTTTATAGTTTTGTATCTCTCTTAAATAAAACTGAAAAGATACAGCTGAAACTTCATATGATCTTTTCATTCCCATTGCACCTCGGTGTTTTTAAAACTTACATACATTTTATTGTTATTTATAAGTTTTTACAACTTTGTTTTCTCCAATATACTTTAAAATTGTGAGGTTTTAGTTATGGAAATACAGTTTAGCTGCTGTTTGAAATACCACCAGTAATTATAAATAAACCAGGCTATTAATGTATTCACCTCCTAAGTGACAATTCAGTGGTTTCTACTTTTGCACTATTTCAAACACTGCTACAAAAGTTCTGTACCTGTAAACTAGTGAGTATGTGTGACATTATTCTTTAAGATCCATAATGACCCTAAGGAATGACTGGTTTATAATATGTGCATTTCAACTTTACCAGGTATTTCAATATTGCTATAGGAAGCCACGGTGCCAGTTTCCACTCCCTGAAACAATCAGTGTACAACCTGATTTCCTTCACTTGAGGCAGGTGTTTTCAGATTTATTAATCTGTGCCTGTACTGTGAGTATTTAGTTGCATTTCACTATGGGATTATTTGTATTTTTCTGATTACTAAAGAAGCAGACCACTACCTTTTATGAGCTTATTAGCGATTTCATATTTGTTTTAATTCAGTCACTCTCCTTTTCATTTATTTGTTTAAAGTTTTTTTCTGTGTATTTGGAGGAGTGCAATAGAGTTTGTATAATAGTATTTTCTTGCTCATATTAGCTGTAGTCATCTTTGTGCAGTGTGTATTTTATTTTATTCTGTTTGTTTATTATATCTTTGTTTGGGGAGATGTTTTCAATTTTAATCAAATTAAATTTGTTAACCATATTTTCTTCATAATGTTTCATCCCAAAGATGCACATAAATTTTTCCTTCCCTGAATGTCATAAAGATGTTTTAGTGCTTTTGCTTTAAAATCATTATGATTTTTATGTTTATATTGACACCTTCAGTGTATTTAGGTTTTATTTCTCTGTAGGTTGTGAGGTAGGGATCTAATCAAATGCATATTTACAATGAATAATCACTTTTCCTCCAACCACAACTTGTGAATAATCCCGTCTTTGATTTCTAACACATATTTACATATTTCAGTCTTTATATGAATGGAGCTACAGTGTATAAATGAGTCCCGTTCATGGTTTTCATTTGTACTTCACTGGTCTGTCTTTCTATCCCTCCTCTTGTTTTCTACAGCATTTGACTAAATATTAATACACTGTAAAGTGAGTCTCTCATTATTCTTTCAAGTGTTCTTAGCTGTGTATTTTTATTTTTTTGTTAGAGAAACAATGTGGTAAAGAACGCAGATTCTTGCCCTGACACTGATTCTTTGATCTTGGCCAAGTTGCTTAACCAGCCAGTACCTCTAAATGCAGGTGATGTCATTATCTCCTAAGATAATGGTTATAATGGATAATGGTTAATGGTCAAAGAGGTTATATAAAGTACTTAGCAAGACATCTGGAGCTTAATACTACAGAAATGTTAGATTAGAGTTTAGTACTACAGAAATGTTAGATTTTTAAAATTATTTTGTCCTGTATTCTTACATGCATATTAATATACATTTTATGTGTATATTTGCATGTGTCTATTATAAAACATATCAGAATCCTGGTTGTAAAAGAACTGAAATTACAGTTACCTTGGGAGAAAGTATCTTTACAAAATCATCCTGCCTGGATGTATATGGAATTTACTCCTTGAATTCGCTTAGATCTTGTTTTATAACCTCAAAATTTTCATTCTACATAAAAGCCTTTCAATTGGTTATATGTGTTCTTATGCATATTTTGGGGCTATTAGTTTATATCTTTGAAAATCATGCTTTCCAATTGTACTAATGCTATGGATTTTGGGCACTGCCACAATAGATAAAATTCTCTAATAAGTTCTAATATTTTTTTCTGTAACTTATTTTTAATTATATAAGTGAAAATCATACATTTGGTAAATTATTAGACTTTTACTATTTTTTAAATCTGTATAACTGTTATTTCATTTGTGTGTATTATTGATTTTTCTAGAACCTCCAGTGATGTTAAATAGAAGCTCTGGTAATGGGCTTGATGGCTGGTGTTGTTCCTGACTTATCGTGGAAAT
Source organism: Pteronotus mesoamericanus (assembly GCF_021234165.1). Classification (NCBI taxonomy): domain Eukaryota; kingdom Metazoa; phylum Chordata; class Mammalia; order Chiroptera; family Mormoopidae; genus Pteronotus; species Pteronotus mesoamericanus. The sequence goes on from NW_026555060.1 coordinate 32,173,972, forward strand.
GATTCTAAGATTTTACCATTAAGTATTACAGGCACTGGAGACTTGGAATAAAACATCCATGAAGTAAGGAAGAGTCTCTGAAGTTTCTGAGAGCATCCTTCCTCCCACCATGTATAAGTGATAAATTTTATAAAAGATTTTTTAATCATAAAAGTTTAACATTTTAATTTTCTGAATCTATCAGTTAGCTTGTTGACACAAAAGGGGGCTTGTTGCTGTTGTTTTTTGGTGTGGGTTAGGGATTCAGGGACTGCCTGCAAAGTAAAGGTCATTCAGGTGTTACATTACTTTAAATATTAAATGTTAAATATTATATTACCTTAAGATATTAAAAATCTACTAAATTAATATCGGTGAAAAATTTTTAATTTCTCTGCTGTTTCAATACCATTTACAGCTTTAACAAAATTTCAAAACTTAACAAATTAAAACTTTTCTTTACATGATTTTGAATTGGAATTAAAATGTAAGTTTATTGTGTATTTTAATACATCAACAGATGATTTTAAATACTTAATATGCACATGGCTTTTTAAAATTTATCAAAATAGTTGATTCCACAACTTAATTCATTTTGTCTCTACATTTAAAACATAATTACTCAGGGTAGATAGAGGTACTTAAGCATTAAGAGAAAATTGGTGTTATCGTAAAGAATTATGAGGCTATTTTCCCAAAGGAATTGTGAGCATTACCCCAGCCTGACTGTTTAGTGTTAGACCCAGAGTTGTAGATACCCAGGATATCTTTCTTACCCCAGGACTCTAATATTGATCCCTTCTTATGGTCATGATACCATATCATACGCAGGGCCTATAATTTAGGCCAATCTCCAAGTCTGAGTTATAACATTTCAAAAATAGTAAGTTGCCACATGATTGGATGGTTGCTTCTATGTAAGTTTTTCATATGCTTTCTGGCCTCTAGGACAACAGATATTAGAAGTAATTCAATGCTATTTGATAAATGTGGGCTATCTTGTGGTTCTGACTTGCTGTACCATTTACTAAGGTCATTCTATGAGAGTGGAAAAATAAATTGATGGTATTTCAGCTGTTGACCCATATTTAATTTGAGGGTATTCATATCAATCATGTTGTATCATCATTTTTAAAACATTTTTGGAATCAGTATGCCAAAATATTTTATATAAGTGTTTTTACATTTGTAATTAAGAGTAATATTGGTCTAGAAATTTCCTTGTATCGGCTACCCTTGCTTGTTTGAAATCAAGGTCATTTTACTTTATTTCATGAGTTAGAGAGATTTTCTTCCTTTATTCTCTTTCACTTGTGCAGTTTGTATAAAATTGGGACTATATTCTTTAAGATTTGGGAAATATTGTTTATATCTATCTGTTCCTTGTTTATTATTTACAGGTACATTTTTATCTACTCACTTAATTACACTGGTTTGCAATCCTTTTTTATTTTTCTATTTCTTTTCTTATAGATTTTTGTAATTTATGCATTCATTTTTAAATGATTTTATTTATTACTTATTTGCATATAAAAGGTAGTCATTTTTTATTGTCATGCAATTACAGTTGTCCTCATTTTTCCCCCCATTACTCTCCCCCATCCCACCCACCTCCAACTCCAACATTCAATCCTCCCCCACATTGTCTTTGTCCATGAATCCTTTATACATGTTCCTTGATGACCCTTCCCCTCCTTTATGAATTTTTAATGTATTTTTGAAGTTGCCTATTTAATGTAAAATTTTATTTATTAATGTAACAGTCACATAAAATGTATTTTTAATCTTTAAGTATGAATTACATGACGTTATGTAATTTCTTATTATTTACATATACATTTGCTTTATTTTTATTCTTTAAAGTTTTCAAAGGTTTGTCTCTTTTTTAACTTTTATAAAGAAATAAGCTCAGTTTTCTGACTCACTCTAGTGATACTCTTTTTCCATTTCACTAATATTGCTCCCATACTTACTATGCTAAGCATTCTGGAATTTGGGGTATATTTATGGTTAACTTAAAACTTTTTTTCCATTGAGTAAACACTAAAAGTTTTCCCACCAAGATCAGGAACAAGGCAAGGGTGTCCAATTTCACCACTTCTATTTAACATAGTATTGGAAGTTCTAGACACAGTGATTTTAGACAAGAAAAAGAAATGAAAGGCATCTAAATTAGAAAAGGGGAAGTAAAACTGTCATAGTTTGCAGATGACATGGCAGTGTACGTAGAAAACCCTATGGACTCCACCAAAAAACTACTCGACCTAATAAATGAATTTAGCAAAACAGTGGCATACAAAGTCAACATTCAGAAATCGAAGGCATTTTGTTATACCAACAATGAAATATCAGAAACAGAAATCAGGAAAGAAATCCCATTTGCTATAGCAACAAGAAAAATAAAGTACCTAGGGATAAACCTAACCAAAAAGGTAAAAGACCTGTATTCAGAAAACTACACAACACTGAAGAAAGAAATTAAGGAAGACACAAATAAGTGGAAGCATATACTCTGTTCATGGATTGGAAGAAATAACATCACCAAAATGTCCATACTACCCAAAGCAATTTATAGATTCCATGCAATCTTTATTAATATACCAATGACATACTTCACAAATATAGACCAAACATTTAAAAAATTCACATGGAACCATAAAAGACCCAGAATAGCCTCAGCAATTCTGAGACAAAAAAACAAAGTAAGAACGATCACAATACCTGACATCAAACTATATTACAAGACTACTACAATCAAAACAGTCTGGTACTGGCATAAAAACAGACCCATAGATCAGTGGAACAGAATAGAGAGCCCAGGAATAAACCCATGTCTCTATAGTCAATTAATATTCAACAAAAGGAGCAGAAGCAGAAATTGGAGTAAAAATAGCCTCTTCAACAAGTGGTGTTAAGAGATCTGGATGGCTATATGCAAAAAAAAATGAAACTAGACCACCAGCTTACACCATACACAAAAATAAACTCAAGGTAGATGAAAGACTTATATATAAGTCATGACACCATAAAAGTTCTAGAGGAGAACATAGGCAGGAAAATTTCAGATATTCCATGCATCAATATTTTCACCCATATGTCCCCAAGAGCAACAGACATAAAGGAAAGAAAAAACAAATGGGAATTCATCAAAATAAGAAGCTTCTGCATGGCTAAAGAAAACATCAGCAAAATTAAAAGTGAACCAACTATATGGGAAAATATATTTGCCAATGATATCTTTGACAAGGGGTATACTCTCCAAAATATATAAAGAACTCACATGACTACTCCAGGAAGACAAACAATCCAATTAAAAAATGGGCAAAGGAATTGAACAGACACTTCTCTAAGAAGGACATACACAGGACCCAGAGACATATGAAAGGATGCTCTGCGTCACTAGCCATGAGAAACATGGAAATTAAAACCATAATGAGACACCACTTCACACTGGTCAGAATGGCCATCATAAACAGATCAACAAACAACAGGTGCTGGTGAGGTTCAGGAGAAAAGGGAACCAACCCTAGTACACTGTTGGTGGGAATGCAGACTGGTGCAGCCACTGTGGAAAACAGTATGGAATTTCCTCCAAAAACTAAAGATGGAACTACCTTTTGACCAGGCAATTCCACAGCTGGGATTATACATTAAGAATCCTGAAACACCAATTCCAAACAACCTATGCACTGCAATGTTTCATAGCAGCATCATTTACAATAGACAATTGCTGGGAATAGCCTAAGTGCTCATCAGTAAATGAGTAAATGAGAGGATCAAAAAAACTGTGGCACATCTAAGCAGTGGAATACTATGCAGCAGAAAGAAAGAACTCCTACCCTTTGCAGAAGCATGGATGGAATTGGAGAGCATTATACTAAGTGAAATAAGCCAGGGGGTGAAAGACAAATACCATATGATCTCACCAATAAGTGCAACATAATCAACAAAGCAAACAAGAGCGCAAAATAGAAGCAGAGACATGGAAATAAAGAACAAACTGACAGTGACCAGAGGGGTGGGGAAAGGGGGTAATAGGGAAAATAAGGGGAAGGGTTGTTGAGGAACTTGTGTAAGGTACACATGAACAAAGACAACAGACAATGGCCGCTGGGCGGGAACAATTGAATGTGGGAGGTGGGGGTGGGTAGGGTGGAGGAGAGTAATGGGGGCAAAATGGGGACAACTGTAATTGAACAACAATAAAAAAAAAAGAGCAGAAAAAAACAAAAGAAATAAATTTTTCCCATTAGAAGTTTTCCATAACAATTTTGCTAGTCTTGTTTTCTAATACATGCATGTTGGTCAACTTATTTTTCTCCAAATAAAAATTTAGTTATATCATGCAAGATAATTTTAGGAGGTGTTTGCATTTTTTTGCAATTATTATCTCATTATCACTGTAATAGTATGCCTTGACTATTATTTATGAAAATTTGTAACATCCAAGTTATTATTGTTATTTTTATTATTAATTTGGATTTCTTCAACTACGAAATCTACATTTACACCAGAAATTTCCATTGTCTGGGCAATATCTCTTTTTCTCTTTATCACTCTACTTTTAATGAAGACATTCTCCTTGGCTTGGTTTTGTTCCCACCTCCATTCCCTCTAGTCTAGATTTCCAGAATTCCCATTGACTTATATGCAGAACATTTTCATTCTGTCTCACATGCATGTTCCTCTCTTTCATTGTCCTCCTACTTATATTTTTGGACAGGATTCTGTATTGTTTCCCTATGTTCTTACAAGTCTCTCTTTAATTGTAATATACCTGCTTTTAAATATACCCATTAATTTTTAATTTCAACAACTGTGTATTTTTATTTCTTTAAATTCTAGCAGGTTTCACTTATTCTTTTTTCATTGTCTTATTTTTTCCCCTAGGGTTTTGATCATATTTATGCTTTGAAACTTTTTAATTGAATTCCTGTAAAAATAGTTTTTTAGGTTTCAATTTTGTTATTTCAAGTCATTGAGTTTAAGGCTTTCCTTGGGTTTTGCATGGTGGTGCTCACGGCTGTTGTGCTGTGTAACTCACAATAGGAGGTTATTTTCTTTGGTGAGGGTCCCTTGTGGCCCAAGTTGTGAGCATCTGCCATCCCATCGAGGGTTTTTTGACTTTTGCCAAGAGCCTCAGGCAAGTAACTGGCCTGCGGATAATTTTTCAGTTCCTGTCTTAGTTTGTGGTTCTTGGACCTTGTAAGTAGTGTAAATACACATTCTCAATACTTATTGCAGGTGTGTGGTTATGGCCTCAAATTCTACCAACTTTTCTTCACCAGAACTCAGGCTGAAAAAGACCCTTAGTATTGTCTATGCATGCATTTCACATCATTTTAAGTAAATTGAATGTGTTCTGATACTTTCCCCCATAATTTAATCATGTTTCTTGCAAGAGAGTCTTCCACTTATTACGGTATATCCATAGCGTTGGACCTAGAAATCTACATATGCGTTTTAACCCAATTAGAAAAATTATTAAAACTACTTGAATATCTGACGTGTTAATGAATTACTTAACTCTACCATGCCCTTACTGACTAATGAAATTCTAAAATGTCTCATGTTATTACATTCTTATTTCATTTATGTTAGCATAATGGTTAACAAAATCTGTTTATTGCCCTAACAATAATGGATACAAATGGCCATTTTATATTTAGCTATTTATGTAATACTAGCATGCCACAAACCTTTATTAGTATAAGCTAGAATGGTATTAATATGTTGTCACATATTTTAATTACTATATGTGGAGTATATGAAAGTCATGGTGTACAACCGCCAAATACTACAAAAACTGGATTGAGAAAATTACCCATTTCCCATATTTAAGAAAGTTGTATTTGCACAATAACTTTATAACAATACAGAAATATTTAAAATACTTTGTTATTTCCTATGCCTTAAAATACATGAGAGTTTTTATTTTAAATCCTAAAACACATTTATCTTGTTAAGTGATGAAGTCTTACTCATTAAGAAATGGATAACTTTCTAAGTAAATATTTCCTTTCATCACTCAGATATTATTTCTTGCCTTGGCCAAACCAGTCCTCAAAACATGTCCTTCAAATCTTTCCAAGTGTCAAAACCACAGTGGGAAACACATCTCAGAGCTGGTGAAAGCCTAGCTTACACACGGGCTTAAGCCTTAAATCAGAATATGGCGATGGAAAGAAGAACTAAGTAGCATGTGAGAAAAACCACAGGGTGCTGGGGCCACTGGGCCCTGCTAACCTCTATGGGCCACCAGGTTCAGGTGCAGCTTTGCTTTGCAGCTACTTCCTGGCTTATCACTTCATTCCCTCATATGTGCTCTTCTAGGATCAAGAAAGCCAGTAAGTGTAAGTCTGCTAAGCCCTGGGAACATGGAATTTTTGACCATCTTGGTATTTAGGAAAGGAATGCAGAGAACGACAGCCCAGAGCATGGACTAAGCCAGGGAGTTCTCATTCATACTCTCCCCTCCTGAACCTCTGTTGTCCCTCTTTGTGTGTTTCCTCCTTCATCAATGTCCCACTTCCCTCCTCAGTTTTAATGTCTGCCTAAGATGTACAACCTGCCTCTGCAGGCCTCCCGTGATTCCAAGAGTCTCCACCTCCAAGGGCTCCAAGTTCTAATTGCATTTATCTCTCCCCACAAAAAATAATAAACAAATGACTTATTCAGTCTTGTGTAAGTAACTTGAGAAGCCTAGAAAATATTTTTGAAATTTTCCCAACTTTTGTTAACTCCAGTGACCACTTATCATTGAAATATATCAGAATCCTTTCTTCCCAATTCCTAATCATGAGATCCGGAAAAGAGATTCAACCAAGATTAGTGGGTGCCTAACCTGGCACCCTGAGGAATAAGAAGTGCTGTAAAGATAATGCCAACATCGAAAGAGTCAGAGTTAGAGATAAAATACAGGCCATGTAAGTATGAATTTGGAGCCAACAAGATAAGTTCAATGAGAAATGAGATTAGGATCAATGAGGAGGTATTGTTGGTAGAGGGAGGAGTTGCTGGGAAAAGGGAGCCTTGGCCTCAAATAATTTTGAGCCAAAAGGAACAATATGTGGAAGAGGATCAGCCAATTCTGAGGACAAATAGAATTGAACTAATTCCTGTTTTCAGGCACAGACTGAAATAAAATGTATCATCACTTTAGCCAATACTGAAAATAAATTAAAATTTTGGAATTTTCACAAATGCTTACTTACCTACATAATGAGAAGCTGACCTTTTACCTTCTGGTTTATTATAGATGTATGTGATGTACTCGTAGTCCCTTTGTGCATAAATTTTCAGTCATGGTTTATATTTTCAGAGCAATAGCATGGCTCCTTTATTTCCAAGTCAAAGGCTCTCTGTCTCAATTAATTTCCTTTTTATGGATTTTTAACCTCTCTTACAAAGTTTACTGGAATTAACAATCTAATCTAATGAGGAAGAAAGTCACATGTCCTCATATACATAGTTAAGCTATACTTGAAGAGGTATGTCAAATTGAAGACCTCGGACTTGTTTTACTTTATCACTAGCTTGGGAAAATTTGTGAAATAGGGTAATATAGGCAAATTTCTTAGGCACTCCAGTTAGCCCTCTGGTTTGATGAATGTGTTAGTGCACACACATACACACATGCACACACATACACACAGACACATACACCCACACACAAAGTCACAAAGATAACCATGGCTGCTTATTCTAGTGTGAAATATAAGTCAAATTAACAAAATGGATTTAATGTTTCATTATTTATGCTACTACAGTTGATGCTGCAAGCTCAGATGGTGTAGAAATTGAAAACCTTGCCCTGCCTTGTGTGGCTCAGTGGACTGAATGCCATCGAACAAAAGGGTCACTGGCTCAAATCCCAGTCCAGGGTACATGCCTGAATTGCAGGCCAGGTCCCAAGTGGGGGTTATGGGAGAGACAACCACACATTGACGTTTCTCTTCCTCTCTCCCTTCCATTCCCTTCCCTTCTCTAGAAATAAATAAATAAAATCTTTAAAAACCTATAATTAGAAATAATATGTTAAAAAAAAGAAAACCTAAGTTTGAGATCTTCTGTGCCAGTTATGGGAAGCATAGCATTGACCTCACTTCATCTCACTGGCTTGGTGCACAAGATGGGGATGATAATAATAATAACAGTATCCTCATTTGTTGTTGAAAAGCCTTCCCCAGACTGATGTGCTGAGAGATGAACTGAGGTGATCAGAAGCTGAAGCACACACTGTTAATTTTACTTCTCTGTAAACCTCTTTACAAGACTAATAATAGTCTTTGGTTCCTAAGAATTGTGTCTGGCATTAAGTAAACTAACAATAAGTATTAGTTATAATTGATGACTCCTTTAAACATAATAGTGTCTGATATTCCTTGAATTCATGCTTCTTTAAAACTTGAGTCTTTTAAAAAAATTAACAAAAGAAGAAAAACAGTTCATTGTCTTAGTTTGGGTTCCCCAGGAGCAGATCCTGAGACAAGGGTTAAGTATAACACAAAATATGAGTTGTTCTTTTTTCATTTGGTTCGTTCCTTCCTTGGAAAGCAGAGATAAGAAACTGCTTTGTTTTGGATTGGCTTTCCTCCCCTATTATGCTAATGTCAGAAGAGAATAGTAAACAAAGAGCTAATACTATTATTGGCACATTACTTCCTTAGACAGAGAAAGCATGTGTGTCGTTAAGAATTCAAAACTACAATTTTCCAGGATGGTAGACAATTCACAGAATGGGGACTTAAATGTAACAGTTACTACACAGGAAAAAACCTTGTAAAAATGATCATTGCTGACACATAAATGCTACTGTGTGCCAAACATACTGTGTAAGCAGTTTACTAACATTATCACATGTGCTCAACCCCGTCAAGGAGATACTGGGAACACTCCCATTTTATATGTGAGGAAGTACAAGCTTAGAGACTTGTATCATCTCAATGGTGGGACCAGAATTTGAAGGTGCGCCAGCTGAGCTCTTGCTCCAAGCACTTAACCACAGTTCCATATACCCTCGTATTTCTCTTCAATAGCACTAATAATTATTGCTTTCATGTACTCTAAGTAACCAGCTCCCTTTGGACAGAACTCTTATCTGCCTTGCTTACTCCTATATCACCTGACACAGCAGCAGACACAGATGAGATGAGGAGTAGGCACACGTCGACTGATTATTCATAGTAGAGCTGCTCATTCCCAACCATATTTCTAGCCAAAGAGAGACAAGCTGGGGTCAGTTTTACTGGCCAGTAAACGTTTAATTCTCCCTGCAAAGCTGACTCAGTCACTGGGCAGGCTATATTTTTGGATTGCCACGTCTGTTAATGTGACCTGCAGCTATACTTTAAATTATGTCTGTCCTGATCACAGGAAATATACATTTAGTTCTAAATCAGTGACCAGTTTTATATTTTAAATATACTTACTTTTCAATTTGAAGTATATTTTATTGTCCCAGACAGCTGGGTATTTAGGTAATCCAGACTTCTTTTGTTTCCACCCTGTTCTTCGAATAACTTTTGGAACTCCCATTGAGTAGAATGCTTCTGCAAAAAATGTTTTGATGGGAAAATACACACACACATAATGTGGATTCACATTGTCCATAGAAACTATGAACTATACCTTTACATTTATGGTGTTTATTTTCTACCCTTTCCAGTGAAATTTAAGGGAGAAAATGACTCAGCAATGGAATGTTATGTTGTTCAGGTCCCAAAGTATTTTCTCAGGCTGGTGCTAATGAAGAGTCCAGGTTTGAGAGCAAATGTTCTTTGAATGAATTCTATGTAACTGACTATTGAGGAGCCTAGATGAGTTTCTAAAAAAGAAGAGGAGCAGGAAGAAGAAGGGGAAAGGGGAGGAGGAGAAGAAAAGGGAAGAAGAAAAAGAGAGGGAGAGTTGGTGCTCCATGTTGGAGTTTGTTGTATTTATAATAAGCAGCTAGCAAACCAGAAATAATGTTAACACATTGGCAGCCTCCTTCTTATTTTTTTCCCTGAAATCTCTGTGACTAGATTTGGTGATTAACAGTCAGTATATAGATAATAAAGTAAATGAGACTTTAAAGTGAAAACTAATATTGAAAAAAGAATTAGGAAGGAAATTATAAAGAGGTTTCTTTTCATATAGCAGCAAAGGAAATGGAGTTATTTATAGAAGTAGATATTGAAAGCAGAGTGCTTACTATTAATATCTACAATCATTACCTAATAGATTAGCTCTTTTTGTTTCCAACAGCAGCTCCTAAATTTATCCATATATTAAATATTTTCCTTGGAGGGAATGATGTAAGTCTAAAAATATCACCATGGTTGAGGGGCTGTTGAACAAATACAATTTAATGCTGGTGAAATCCTCAGAGACAAGACACAAGAAGACTACCTTATATGTTTCTCTATCAGCTTTGTCTCCTTTAGAGATTCCCCAGGTTCCCCATGTCTTCCCCAGGTTCTCCCCACCTCCTCCACCTGGTAATCTCAGCTGTGAACAGTGGTGGACATGTTTTTCCTTCTCGCTGTCAATGTTAGAGAATGACAGTGTGGAGCCCTGCAGTGGGTACAAGTGAGACATGAAATGAAAGACCTTGGCTTGTGGCTGCACAGAGGCCACCTAGAATGTGGGAGTACTCTCCCAGACTATTGTGATCTGAGAGAGAGCTTGGCAGCAACCAAGGACATCTTGCTATCATAGTGGAATTGCATCATTTTTATAAAAGGGTTTTATTTTTCTCTTCCAGACATGCTCTCTCTCCTTCCAGAGAGCCAGCAGGAGAAAAGACTGGAGGAGGAAGGGAAAAGGCAGGGGGGAGAATTTTTTTGTGAAAGGCAAAGAGGGTGATGCAGGGGGCAGGAACGTAATGGAAGTGGGATTATAAGAAAGGAAACATGCCTCTCAATTAAGTCCTGTCCTTGCCTGGTAGGGAGCAGAGGCCATGCTGTGAGGTCCATTCCTATCCAATTGGTTTGAACTGACACCTTCTCAGGATCTACCAAGATTTGCACCAAACAGAACCTGCTCCTCTCCAAGTGGCTACCGGAAATGTTGAGGTCATCTTGGATGTGCTTCTGATAAAAGACCCTTATCTCTGGGTCTCAATCAGCACTCCATAAAAACAGAGACCCCATCTGTCTTCAGCACTTTGATTCCAGAATCTGCACATTGCCTGGCACAGAGTGTGCATGTAATGAATACTTGTTGAGTGAATAAACCCATAAAGGCATGAATGAGAAAAACCTCCCCCAAAATTTTCTTCCCCCTCTAGTCATTTCAGGTTCTTTCGCTGATACCTGTAAATCAAACAGACAAAGGAGAGATTAACAAGAGAAAAAGGAGCAGATAATACATGCATCATCCATACGCGGGAGAACTCGGTAATGGCTGCAGCATCATTTAAGTAACTCTCAGCCTCAGTCTTCTAATAAAGGGCCTTCCATTCTTGACTTAATTTTCTTTCTTCTCTGACTATGCAGAGGCATTGAAATAGGGGTATAAATCAAATCTCCTAGGCTGTCTCTCAGACATAGGTCAGAAGACAGTTCCCTGAAAAATGAACTAAGGGAATGTGTTTAAATTTAGTAGAACAAATCGACATACATACAAGCTCAGAGATAATTTATATGGTGTCTTCATGACAGCCCCACAACACTTATTAGATTAAAGAGAGAAAGGAAAAAGAGGAAGTAGTAAGAAAAGTCAAACCTTTCAGTTTCAACTATTAACTCCAACAGAGCTAAAATTGCCAAGTTGGATGTCACTGTCTGAGTCTCCTATGTAGAATACTATGCTTTGTTCAAAATCATTTTTAAATGTGACAAGTCTGATCCACACAGTTCCATGAAAAAAGAGTGCAATAGCTAGGGAAACGCTTGCTGCTCTAACAACCATGTATATAAACCCATGAAGTGACTCCAAATGGTAGAGGTCTGTTTCTTTCTCAGAGATTGCACAGAAACGGCTCTTCCCAGTTGGTGGGTGGCTCTCCTCCATGCTGCGCTTCAGAGGCCCAGATCTTTGCATCTTATGGCTCCACTCACTTCAGAATTCTCAAGGCCACCATGCTTGTGGGCATCAAAGGAGGTAAGGAGAAAACAACACTGAGGACTGTGCATGAAAGAGTTTTATTTTCAAAATAAAAGGCATGAAAGGAGTGTGCATTACTTCAGATTACATTTAATTGATTGTAAATTTGTCACATGACCACAAGGAATCCTGAGAAACGTGGCCCTGACATTTTTGCAGGAAGAAGATGAAATGGGCAAGTAAATTTCTAGGATTTGGCACTAGAAGTACTGGCCTTGCCAGTGTATGAAGCATTTGATGTTCCCCCACCCCATCACAATTGATTGTAAATTTGAGTGGTTGAGAACCATGGATTTTAACAACTAAAGAATAAGAATCTATATATTCCAAACTCTCATTTTCAGGTAAAAATAAAGTCCAGAAAGGCAAAATAAGTCTTTAAGGACCATGTCACTTAGCTAATGATAAGGGCAAAACAGTTTTTTAATTTTAAATTTCTAACTTAATGCTCCCTCTACCACAATGTATAATCCAAATTTGATTTTTTTTTTGTTATAAGCTCTTTCTTGGGCTTATTAGAATGAGCAATCCTGAATCACTAGGAGTTTAGAAATATAATAAAAACTTAAGGATTCTGTCTATTAAGAATGTATTGGGACTAAAAGGTAATGGAAAAAAATACAATAAAGATTAAATCAAAAGACAAAATGTATTGATGAAAATAAGTGAACCAGTGACTATGACTCACATATCTTCAGCTCTTTTGAAGGAGAATACTTCTGAGTGCAGTCATATTCTTAGCCTACTCACATTTTCAATACTTCATCACACTTATAGCAAAACCATTTATAAACACAAGAAATAAGAAGATAAACATTTTCCTTTATGCCGATAGTATAATATTAGAATGTGTATGAGGAGTGAATTCAAAAAGTAAATGAAGTTAAAAACCACTTATTGTCAGCAGGAATTGTTCAATACCCATCATGCTAAAACAATATTGTCATTTTTGGCAGGCAATTTTTAGTACAGAAATAAAAAATATTAAACTCCATTCACCAGGTTAAATCATTTAGTTAACTTAATTGGACTTTATAGATAACATCGTATTGGTTCACTAAGATTCAGCACTATTTTTTTATTGATTGAAGAAGTGTTTATTGAGACCCAGTTAAGTATCAGGAGTTTATGTCCAAAAGACTGCATTTTTATAGAAATTAATTTTGTTATGTATTTGCTTCCTTGTTTCACGTTAGATTTGCAGGGTTGATAATTCCCCTCTTTATATAAAATCAGAGCCAAAAAAAATGCATCCATATTTTATGATCCACAATAGTAATGCTGTATGGATTGAATGTCTGTGCCCCCCCCAAACCCCTATATTGATGCCTAACCCCCAGTGGGACGGTATTTGGAGGTGGGGCATGCGGGTCGTAATTGGGGTTGAAGGGATGGTGAAGGTGGAGGTCCCATGACAGGAAAGTCCCATATAAGGGGAAGAGAGGGCTCTCTCTCTGCCCTGTGAGGATATAGAGAGAAGGCTGTCACCTGTAAGTCAGAAAGAGAGCCTTCCCCAGGAACCAGATCAGCTGATGCATTGATTTCGGAATTCCAGCCACCAGAGTGGAGAGAAAGAAACATTTATTGTTTAAGCCAACCAGTCTGCAATACTTTGTTATAGCAGCCTGAGCTAAGACATGAGGCTTTCATGAAATTATGACGGAGCATTTAACAAGACAAGAGGCATTTCTTAGAAAACATGGAGGTTGTGTCTGATTGCTAGAGGGGTTGTGGTCTACTTAATAAAAAGTAAGACTCTCCACTGAAAAAAAGGCAAAAGCCGGGAGTTGTTAATGTGCACAACAAAATGCAAATGTTACAAAGACCATATTCCTTTCTTTGTAATATAGCTTGATCTTACTACAGAATGTGAGTTATGGAACAATATAATATAATTCCACTTTGGTAAATGAAAAGATAGTTTGATCAGAAGATTATATTGCAAAATGTTAAAAGTTATGATGATTGGTTATCGTAATTATGGGTGTGCTTTAAAACGTACATGTCGGGTTTTAGTTCTCCTCTCCTCACTTCTCTAGGAAAATACCTGGGGAAGGGAAGTTGAGGGGTACATTTTAAATTCCAGAGTGGTTCTCATTTGTTTGTTCCATAGTGCTTCTCAGGCACGTGGACTCTGTCAGGTACAGGCCCGGACCCTACGGAGACAACGGGGAGGAAATCTGAAGTCGCTTTCTTTATGACCTACAGGCTGGAGCTTTGAAATGTATAGATTGTGTCATCTTTACCTTATACAATGTTCCGGTTATGAAAGTGTGTTCTCACCCTTGATTACCATGTGATGGGGGTAGGGGTGGGGAGAGGTGCCCAGAGGATTTGACTCATTGAGTTGACATAAAACTTAAGGTACTTAGTGTTTCACGTTACTCATTTTTTGGGGTGGGTACCAAATTACTTTTTGAGGGAACGGTATAGGTGAAAGACATAAGTGGATGATTTGGTATAAGCTATAGGAAAAGTAAAGGTAACTCCAACAAGCATGTACTGCTTTGGTGACCAGGGACGTCACCCAAATGTCCATGAGAAGGCAGCCTAAGGCTTAGCTCTCTGTCCTGTCACCCAGAGCATCTTTGTCACCCAGAGATACTCTGCCATGCCAGACTCAGGGGCCCCGACCTGTGCAAGTTGGATACGTGGTCACCCAATTATTTGATGGATTTCACCTGCTCCTCCAGGTAATGAGTCTCAATGAAGTCACACAAATGAGGGTCATTGTTTTCCAGTGGCCAGTTTGTGCAGGTCCAGTACTGACTCACACTTTTTCCCAAGTGTAATGCACACTCCATTGCTCTCAGCCCATTCTTCCAGTTATCACGGTCTGGTTTCTTGATATCCTGAAGGAAGATGCTGCCATCTTTTTGGTTTTGCAGCTTCCTCAGTTTCTCAGTGTGTTCCTTCTCCTCATGAGACTGGTGATGAAAATATTTGGCAAAGTTCTTCAAAGCCGCATCATCGTGGTCAACTAGTAAGACATGGACAGATAGGCATAAGAGGCATAGAGCTCCATGTTGATGTGGCAGTTGCTGGTGGCCTCTGAGCCCTCATGGTAGTTCTGGCACACCTACAAGGTGGTTGTGATTGTTACGATGGGTGGCAGAGGCCGTGGCTTTGCCGCACTGGAGCGCTGGCGGGGGCCCTGGGGCAGTCCGCGGGCACTGTGAGGAGGTCGCAGAAGGATGGATCTGGGCGGCTGGCTGGAATAGCGAGTGGCGGAGCACTGGATTCTGTTCAAGCCCTGTTGAAGCGGAAAACCATGGTGACTCTCGGCAAAGACTGTGTCTCATGTTACTTTTGATTCAGAGTATCTTCCACTGACAAATATATCTAAAGATTTTCTCTCAAATATTTCCATTTCTGCACAAAACCATATTACATAGATGCTGTATTTTATGTGTAAGGTTAAATGGTGTGGCCAGAATGGTTTATTTTTTCTGTAATCATGATCTCTACTATAATAACTGGAAAATATGCAAATGTTAAGCCCTGGCCATTCTGCTGACACTGGGGGAAAACACTGTGCGTCTGGTGCATGCCTTGCAGAAATAGAGAACTAGTGACTACATTAAAAGTATCTAGGCAGTTTGGACATTACACCTATGAAAAACAAAGAGTAAATATTTATATTTTAGTATCTTTTTTTTCTTATCCTATTTATAAGTATAAGAGAGTATTTGACTATAGCTTCACATAATGATGTTTAGGCACTTTATAATATTTAACAGTTCTTAAAAAGTATCTATTTGGACAAAATTATTACCCCAGGGTTTAGCTGCTTCTCCTGGTTAGCTAAATATTTTGAGTCTGGAAATATGGCTAGAAATTACATCAAAACAAGATTTTTGCCCGAATTATCTAATACTTCCTCATTTCTGGCTGGGCCAAAAATACTGTCACAGAAAATGTCTGCTATTTCTGCTTTTCATCTGCACTGAAACATGGAGAAACTGTGGACAGAGTTTCACTGTCAGAATCCTATGGGGTGTTTTCTTCTTCCTTTTTTGGCGAAGGACTGTGCTATAGTGGTTGCAATTCAGGGTGAAATTTGAGGTCTGGTTTTCTCTCTTGGCTGGGCAGGATCAGCTCTCCTTGGCTTATTTAAAAGGAAACATCAACTTTCCAATTTACTCTCTGAAATTGGTTGTTGCAGCTCCCTGCTGGAGTGGAAAGGCACCATCTGTTTTAATAATACTGATGGTGGAAGCGGGTAAAGGTTGTGAAATGCCACTGGGAGAGCTCTGGGCGATCAGAGTTCCATTTGGAGAACTGCCTTTTAAGTTCATGACTGTGGGTGAAACCCAGATGCGCCAGGTACAGGATTAGTCAACGCAGACTGGCAGGACAGGGGGAGAATGGATAGAGCGTACACGCACAGGCAAGCCAGCACGGGAAAGTCACCTGAAGACTAGGCAGGGTGAAAGCAAGGAGAGCGGCAACAGTGAAAGAGAGATGCTCAGGGTCTACCAAAACTTTTTGAGGTTTTTGTTTTTAACATTCAGCTGTTTGTTTTGTTTGGCCTTTGATCATTGCTAGAAGGTGAGAAATTCTCATCGCTACCCTAAGCACCCCCTTCCTAAAACCATTACTCTCTGAGCACTGATAGAATATCCTCTTTCTGCCGCAGAAACAAAGCTTTGAAAACTCTGCAAACCACTCACTCACTCATGCACAGGCTGCTAATGTGTGCAGTCTAATGTGTGCTTATCAGGAGTGGGTGTTTAGGAACTAACATACACATAGCTACATACAAATGTATACAACTAAATAGACATTGAAATACCCAAACACACAACACCATTTAACATACACACTTACACATAATGCAACCAAATGCACACACATAAATATACATACATGTGTGCACACATACATATGCAACCAGAGAACATCCCTACACATGCATGCACACAGATACATACAGACACATACAGATACACATGTGCCTGATAATACACAAATATACACACACAAACAACACACATACAATCATTCAAACGCAAAGCACACAAAACCCTACACATACCTACATGTGCACATATGTGCACACACAGACTTTTGGGAAATTCCCAGCCTTCTAGGAAAAGGGATCCTAGGCTTTAACACCTTTCACAGGCAGCACCTGTTGTTCCGTTTCACTCCTTTCCAGTGGTCTGAAATGCAGCATGCAAATTTATGAGCAGCTTCTGGAGTCAATCTTGTGTAAAAAGGCATTTTAACTTATTGGACTCTGCCTCTATGACCAGTGCTGATTTTTTAATGTACTCCTTAAAATGCTCAGGGGTGACTCTGCAAAACTTAACCTAATATTGAAAGATGGGCTTGGAACAGCAGGTGTGATCTTGCAAAGATAAAAATAATGCTGTGTACTGGCATTGATTTCTTTAGCATCTTATCAAATGCCCTGTTGTGGCAACAGTCTTTTTCTGTTTCCCCTCTGCTTAACTAGGAGATGACTCAATCTGCAGACCAAGAAACCGTGGCACAATTACAACATTCAAAACAGCTTGTGTGTAACAGCTCATAGTTCCTCTCGAATTGGATCCTGCCTCTCTGAGCTAAATGCCAGTTAACGGATTCCTAAAAATACCCTCTGACATGAGTCATCCTTGTCCAGGGCCTTAGAGAATGTTTTCCACAGATACGGTGGGGCTCTGAGCAGGGCCATGTTTCTGGGTGAGTCATGTGGGGAACCTTCATCAGCGCCATGCTATGTTATATCTTCCATGTTCCCTGGCCGTGAGCTGGGGTTGCTAAAATGCTTTGTTGAAATGCAAGCCTCTGCAGCAGTCTCAGCTCCTCCTCCCACACGGGTTCCCAAAAGGACATGACTCTGTGACAAAGGAAGCTGTTTCAGGTGTCTGGTCACTCAAGATTTGCTGTCTCCCAGATGAGGGAGAGGAGGAAAACCCAAAGTCAGAAATAAGCAGTGTAGCTGAGCTTTAAACAGGAAACCCATTATTCTTAAAGCTGTCCTTTTCCAACTCTGGCACAGAAAGGTAAGCAACAGGCTTGTCTAGGGCAGGGTGTGTATGAGGTGGATATTCAAGCCTCCCTAGACCACTGTAGAGTCAGTGGGATGGAGAGGACACTGAGGGGCCTTATGTACCCCCACTTCGGTTACAGATCCTCCAGTGGATAGAATCCACTGAATCCTGACCCTCATGGAGTTATAAAGACGGTGTAACCATCTCCAGAAATAACTACACCTTATTGGAGAATCCTGGAAGACATGAGAAATTACATTCTGTAATAGTGGGATTTCAGACATGAGCATGCCTTTTTGGGGAGGAGAATCGAACACTTCTGAAATTACACAACATAAAACATCACAAAAGATGAATGTACACATAAAGATAACACAGATGCTTCATGTCCTTCTTCAAAATAGGTGGATATAAATTATAAATTTTAAAAAAAGTAAATGATCATTCTGTTTATTAGGTTAGACAGTAAAACATGTACTCTGAATCTGAAAATATACTATGGAGAGGCACGTGGTCCAGTTAACCCTTTAGTAAAATGGCTTTAGTCTCTGGTTCTCATGGAACAAGTCTTTATAATCCTGTTTTCCTGACTTAAAATATTCAACATTCCCTTATTCCCAACTAAGTGCTTACCAGTTATATCATGATTTAAAAAATCAATTTGAAAGTCATGAGTATGATTTAGAAATACATCATACTAACATCTCTCAGGCCAACAAGGGGTTAGAAGGTTATGGAGAGACTGTTTAAGAATCTATAGTTTTGAAATTTTAGCTTAAAAAACATGTCTATCACTAACTAATCTTAATATTTAACAGTCAACATAATTTTTAAAAGCAACTGATTGATTTTTATTGCATTGAAATTCACATAACATAAAATTCACCATTTTAATCATCTTAAAGTATAAGACTTCAGTGGCATTTAGTATATTCACTTTGCTGTGCTATCATCACCTTATCTAGTTCAGAGCATTTTCATCACTCAAAAGAAAACCCTATATCCATTAAACAGTCCCCCTTCCCATAGCCCCTGGCACCCACTAGTTTGATTTCTGTGTCTATAGATTTGTCTATTCTGTATATTTCATATAAATGAAATATGTAGCTTTTTTTAGTCTTGCCTCTTTAGCTTCTCATAATGTTGGGTCGTCCATGTTTTAGCATATATCAGAACTTTATTCCTTTTTATGGATGAAAAATATTCTATTGTATCAATGTACTACATTTTGTTTATCATAAATGGACATTTGAACTGTTTCTATCTTTTGGCTACAATGAATATGCTGCTATAAATATTCATGTGCAAGTTTTAGTGAACACCTGTTTTTAATTCTCTTGGGTATTCACCTAGAATTGCTGAGTTATATGGTAATTCTATTTTTAGCTTTTTGAAGAACTGCCAACTTATCTTCCACATTAAAGCATTAGCACAATAGGCTAACTCTTGGCTGTCCTCAGAATTGGATGGCACTGCATGGAAGAAGAATCTATAGCCATGTGTGTTGTTTTATTAAATAAACCATCCCTCATCACCCCTTCAGTGATAGATTTCTTGGAAGGAGTGAGTATGTACATTCTTGTCCTTCACATTCCCATGGCATGATTACCTAATCTTAACTTCTAGTTTTTTTCTTTGCCATAGAGCAGTTTCTTGGTAAGATCCTCAATATTATCTTGGTTTCTGCCTAAGTATATTTGTGCTGCAATAACAGCATACCATAGACTGGGTGACTTACAAACGGACTTTTATTTCTCACTTTTCTGGAGGCTGAGAGTCTGAGATCAAGGCCCAGGAAGATTTGATGTATGGTGAGAAGCTGCTTCCTGGTTCATAGAATGTGTCTTCTCTCTGCATCTTCATGGTTGAAAAGGCGAGAGAGCTCCCTGGGGTCTCTTTTCTAAGGCCACTAATCCCATCATGAGGGCTTCACTCTCATAACCTCATCACCTTCCAGAGGCCTCACTTCCTGATACCATCACATTGAAGATTTAGTATCATCCTATGGATTTGGGGGGCTACAACATGCAGTCCATATCAGATTCCATATCTGTCCTCCTGTTTCAGTCTCCTGCTCCTTGATCTTCCACTGGGGATGATGTTGTTGGCCACACTCTTCTTCTTAGAGCATTCTTTTTCCTTGGCATCTATGGCGTACCACTCTTCTGATTTTTGTTGTTTTATTTCCCTTCTGATTCTTATGTGGCCACACTGAATACCTGTAAGTTGATTTTGCTACCAATTTCAGTTCTTCTTTCCCCATTCTGAGTTCAAAGATGGTGATATACCCTTAGTCAATACTCTCCTTAAACCATCTTGTACACATTTCTTGCTGGTTGATTTGAGGATATGTGTAATAGATAATCCACCTGCTTCCTAACATTGAGAAGCCAAATCATTTTCTCTGCCTCTGTTTCCATCTCCCAAATCCTGGCAGGTAGGGAATAGTCAGGTAATGGGAATAAGAAGAATAAAGACATATGGAAAGGGAAGGTTTTGGGAGACAATATTTACTTTTTGTTACTCTCAGTGTTAGTAGCACTCAGCAGTTCTGTTCGGTGTCCTTGAGTGTTTGTACAGATGACTGAAAATATCTGCCAAGAATAAGAAAAGTAAGGCTTTCCATGCAATAGTCACAATAAAGAAGATTCTGTTTTATAAAAGAGTTCATTTACTTCAGAAATGATTCATTCATAGTTTTGTCTGAATAGCAGAGAAATCTTGATTTTAAGTAACTAGACCGTCATTCCCAGGGTAAGTTCTGCAAAATGAGCAGTTCCCTCAGCTTCTCTCAACAGCTTCATCTTCTTCCATAAAGCATAAATTGGGATCGAAGTTCTCTAATATATCAAAAAAGGGTTTAGGGCAGATTTTTGCAAGCAAGCAAAAGAAAATCATATTAACTTGAGAAATATTTAGAAAGATAATTGGTAGTTTATAGAAATTATAGAAAATTTGGAAAATGAATGAAGAAGCAGAGGAAACCAGGCCACTCAAGAGTCAGTCTATTAGGCTCAGAGATTGGCTTTGGTTACCCTTGTACAATCTCTTGTGGATCCTCACATTGCAGTCACCCTCAGGAATAATTCTCAACTGGTACAAGGTCTTTCTGTCACTTCTTTAAAAATCCTGTTTTTAGGCATAAGATTGGCCATATGCTTATATCCTATTAACTGGGGGTAAGGAAGAAGAAAGTCACCACTTAGGTTCCTAATCAGAGTGGGACTTGGGGCCTTGAGGCCATAAAGATACCAAGGGAGAGACTCCCAAAAATGTGAACAGTTTTGTAGAGCTAGGAGGGAGATAAATATTCACCACATTGAGTCACAGATTGGTAAGACATTGCTAAGAGACGGATGCACATGGTGTTGGAAACCTAAGTTACTGGACTCCCAGGCATCATTGTGAACATTGTAAGGCAGGCAGAAGTCAGGAAAGAGGATGGATGAAGGAGCAAGGCATGAAATCAGGAAAGTAAAAAGTGGGTAAGGAGGGAGATAAAAAAATAATGAGGGTAAAATAAGAGTTCTCCAGAAAAAAATATTACCTACTCTTATTTGGGGCTGAACCAGGTTTTTGGAGCCTCCAATTTATATAGCTCTTAGAATCCTCTTTAAAAAGAGCAGCCAACAGCTTTAGCCAGGTTGCTCAGTTGATCAGAGCGTCATCCCTTACACCAAAAGGATGTGAGTATGATCCCTTGTCAGGACGCATACCTAGCATGTGGGTTCGACCTCCGGTTTGGGGTGGGCATAGGACGTAAGTGGTGAATGTTTCTTTCTCATATCGATGTTACTCTCTCTCTCCTCTTTTTCTTCCTCTCTCTCTCTCTCAAATCAATACAGAAAAAAAAATATCCTCAGATAAGGAATAAAAAACAAGGAGGAAACAGCGTGACAAAAGGGTTAATATCCAAAATATATAAAGAACTCATACAACTAAACATCAAACAATGCAGTTAAAAAATGGGCAGAGGATCTGAACAGACACGTCTTCCAAGAAGACATGCAAATGGCTAACAGACATGAAAAGATGCTCAACTTCAATGACTAGTAGGGAAATGCAAATCAAAACTACAATGAGACACCACCTCACATCTGTTAGAATCACTATTATCAACAAGACAAGTAGCAAAAAGTGTTGGAGAAGTTGTGAAGGAAAAGGAATTCTTACTCATTGCTAGTGGAAATTTAAACTGGTACATCCATTATGAAAAACAGTATGGAGTTTCCTCAAAAAAATTTAGGAATAGAGTTACTATATGACCCAGCAACCGCTCTTCTGGATATCTACCAGAAAAATTTAAAAACATTTATTCACAAAGATATATATGCACCCTTATATTCACTGCAACAATTATTTACAGTGTCCAAAACATGGATACAACCAAAGTGTCCTTTGCTAGCTGATTGGATAAAGATGTGATACATAATACAATGGAATACTCCTTAGCCATGAGAAGAGATGAAATACTACCATTTGTGACAACATGCATGAAACTTGAGAATATCATGCTAAATTAAATAAGACATAAAAAAATCAAGAATCATGATTTCACTTATATGTGGGACATAAAACTGAAAGCAACAAATGAACAAACAAGAAAAACAAAACTCATAGATGCAGACAACAATGGTATTTACCAGAGTGAAAGGGGGTTGGGGGTATTGAAAGGTGAAGAGGGCTAAATATACAGCGATGGAAGATGATATGACTTGGGGTGGTGGGCACACAATGTAATGTACAGGTCATGTATCACAGAAATGTGCACTTGAGACCTGTACAATCTTATTAACCAATGTCACCCCCAATAAATTTAATTAAAAAAGAAAAAAGAGCAAAATTGTGAACACAAAAATATTGGTACAAAAGCGAATATTTATTTAGAATGTGGGCAGATAGCCTAACAAACTACTGTGAACTTTGGAGTTCAGAACCCCTGCTGAGACTTCTCTAGGCTGTTTACCAATGCACACGAAAAAGGCCCCTCTACTATAACACTCCATGGCTTTCTGCGGCACCCTTTCTCACAGGGGTGCATGAAGCTTCATAACCTCTTAGGGAACTTTTCACAATTTCCCTCTCTCCCCCTAGAAGAGACAGACCTAATTAGGTTTTCATCCAGACATTCATTTAAACATAGTGATAGAGGATGTATCCTGTGTAAGCCCTGCCGAGTATAGAAGAGTAAACATGACAGAAATAGCCATTGCTCTATGGTAATTAACACATCAGTAGATAGAAATGTCTTTAAAGAAAAGGTGAGAAGGTTTTGATGCCATAATGACAACTCACTAAGAAGCAAACATATCTTCTTACAGAGCTTTGCTAGAATAGGGTGTTTTATTGTATATGAAACATCTATACTTCAGACTTACAACCAAAATTTTATATAATACTGAATCTATTGTGTACATAAATCCAGAATCTAAAATCAGAAACTAAACTATATGACACTTTCTCTGTATGTGATATGCGGAGAAGTGGGAGAAAGAGGAGAGGTGGAAGGAGACTGGCCCCTTGGGTGAGCTCTGCCGCACAGTGTCAAAGGTAAGAGCCCAGCCACAGAGAAAATGATGCTGTAGGGGGACAGCTGGGAATCCCTCTTCTCCCACAGTCCCAGATAAGCTCAAACTTCCCAGAGCTCCAAGAGTTTATAAAATCAACACCACTTTACAATAAAGAACTCAATAAAAAAGCTCTCAATTAATGAGAGTGAGGACACATGACTTGAGAAACATTACTCAGAAAAGACCTTCATACTTCTTTCAAAAACAAAATCTTTGTAATAGCTACCAGATGTTGGGTCTACAAAGGATAATATACATCACAAATTTATATGCATATGCATAAAAATCATACATATGTACACATATATATTAAACACACATCCTAAGTGAGTAGGGTGCATAAAGTATGAAACTAGTATCTTCACAATTGTTTTGTTTGTGCCATGCTGCAAAAAGCATGTCAGCCTTTCTCAAATGTCCTTGAAGCCAAAATGTAGTTCTAGGAACAATTACCACTTGTTTCTGAAGCATCCCACTGAAAAAGATTTTATCTAAAATACTGCCGACAATAGAGCCATTTAAGCCAGGCAGGAAGAGTAACGAAAGGGTTAACGGGTGGAACCTTGAGTGTATTTTTAGGAAAATAGCCCACATTTCTGTTTTAGATTATAGCAAAATCTTAAGTGTTAAAATGGTTCAAAAAATGGTGGAAATGTTTTTTTCCACTCTGAATTTTTATTTCCACTAAACTCATTGATACTTGGCTTCCTTCTTTTCTGAGCCTGTCCTCTGCCTCATGCCTGGAACTGTGTGTCCTTTCACATGTTTGCCGCGTCATCATTTTATCTGCTTGAGTCAGACACATTGCATTCATGCTCCTGCTGCTAGCCCACAGACCACCCTGAGGACGGAAGTGCGTTGCGAGCCACTGTCTCCACACCACTGCTCACTGGGGTTCACTTTAAGCTGTAACAGCTTGAGCCATACCATAAACACAATAGAAACACAACTCAAGTATTTGTGGACACAGTTGGGGACAAATGGAGCTTCTGAACCTCACAAGGCAATCTTATTCTTATAGCATATTACAAGAAATGTGATATTCTCTATTGACCTCAGGGGTCTTAGAATGAGGAGAAAGGGAAAACCTTTCTTTTCAGTACCCAGCTAAATAAGCAATGCAAGGAGGCAAGTTATATACACAGAATTCGGACACCCGCTGTCTTTTTCTCCAGTTACAACCAGCAGGCCTAAAAGGTGAATCAATTTAGTTCATTAAGATTCAGATGAATTCAAATCAGTATTTTCACTTTATTGAAAAAGTTAACCTGTTACAAAATATATTGTTCTGTGTATATACCAAGCTATGCCTCATCTATGATTTGGGTGAAGAATGAGATAGTTCACTTCCAGGAATCTTCTAGATGAATGAAGTTTCTAATATGCAAAACTAATAATAATGGACTTTTAAAAAAATTAACTTTTATTTCCCTAGTAGCTCTTTAAAAATATATATATATTAAAATTCCCTCTGTCTTAATCACATAATTTATTGCTCAGATTATTCCATAACTTCTACCCCACCATTACTAGTGTGAAATGAATAGACAAAGAAATCACAAAAATTCAAAATCAGACTCAGTGAAGTTTGTTGTCTTTTTATGGCCTTTCAAATTGTATACCAAAAAATAAAAGCCAAACTATGTTTATTCCAGCAAAGTCCATTATTCAGAAAATGACTGTATATCTATGTAGAACTACCTTTCCTTCTGATTATTCACTCTCTCCCCACCCCTACCCCCAACTCTTTCAGGAAACTTAGCATCTGCCTGTTTGTCTTCACCACCTTGCACGCACACAAATCATTCAGTGCATCCAACCTGTGTCTCTACCTGGACATCAGAAGTCTTCCGTAAATGTTATTTTTGCTTAGATTGTTCTCTTCTAAATATATGGCGTACCACTCTTCTGAGATCAACTCAGAAGAGTTGAGATCAACTCCTCTCACTGAGAACAGCCTTATCCCACAGCAAAAATATCTCAATATGGTTAGTGTTGTAATGCAAAACTTCATTTTTCTTTTTCTTTCTTTCTTTCTTTCTTTCTTTCTTTCTTTCTTTCTTTCTTTCTTTCTTTCTTTCTTTCTTTCTTTCTCTCTCTTTCTTTCTTTCTTTCTTTCTTTCTTTCTTTCTTTCTTTCTTTCTTTCTTTCTTTCTTTCTTTCTTTCTTCTTTCTTTTCTTTTCTTTTTTCTTTCTTTTCTCTCTTAGCAAAAGAAGCAGAATGCCTGAATTTGCAAGATTGGAGGAGTGTTGGTGTTGAGCACACAAGAGACTTTATACTTACTGATTTCATGTTTACTAATAATCAGTTTTATGTTATTTATGTTAATGGTATGCTGCTCTGGTACAGCTGCCTGGGAGTTTTGAGGTGTGTAGAGAGGGTGTCTGCTCTGCCATATGTGAAAAAAGTCTCAACTTGACTGCAAACTTTGATCTACTAGTGATACCTGCTTAGAGCACTGTGTTGAGAAGGATTTTGTGGCCATTTCTAGGCTTCATCAAGATTGTAGACCCTTGTTAGCAATGTCTGTCCTGCACATGGGATGGAATTGATAGCTTTTCTATTTCAGTCATCTACACAGTAGCCTCTAATTATCAAGATTGTTGAGCTCTTCTTTCTCCTTTGTACCTGTCACTTCAGTGAGTGTCATCCACATGAATCTTAAGGTTGTCAGTGAACCAGGATCTATCAGGCCCCCAGTTGATACTCTTCCCTTGTCTAAATCCATTCTAATATGTTACTTACAATCTCCTATGGGTGGAAAGTTAGATCATAATTATGTTAAAATGGCGCTTATAATGGGCTGGTCTATGGACAGAAGAATGAATAAAATGGATAGGTATGGAAGATAACAAATGTTAATTGTAAAGTCTAGGTGATGAGTAGATGAGTGCTCAGTGTGCAATTTTTTCAGTTTTTTTGCATGTTGGAAATTGTATAACAAAATTCTTGAGGAGGGGATTGTGCTTATAATAATAATTAATAATCAATGATTTGTGCATGAGAGAATTGCCTAAAAATAAAGTGCATGCACTTCCATGGATATGACATAATTTAATATGTTATAGTGGTTCGTCAGGTTCCTTTTTAACTTACTTCCACATTTTTGTTTTCTCAATATAAAAATGTTAATAGTAAAATAAATGGCATAGAGTTAACATATGCATATTTTTAAAAAGTCTTTGAAAAATAATTTTAAAAAGCGAGTCTTCTTTGCTGGCTTGTTTATTTTGTCTCAGCTTTTTTATTATATTAAGGTTGTGGGCAATGAAACACAAGTGACTTTTCCCTAAAATACAAACCTAAATTAAAACAACATTCTACTTGACATTGTCTTTGGTAGAAGGGAGTTCCAACTACATTACTCTAAAAAGCAGAAAGAATTTAGTTAATTTTATATAAATCTGGGAGAAATTGTAAATCAATGGGAAGCACCTGGCAGATATTTGAAATTCAAACCTATCTCCAATGGTTGAATTATATTTTAAAAAGTGAATGTACTGTAGAAATGACCTGGAGCTTTAATAGTTCCTGGAGAGCTGATGAAAGACATGCAATGACAGAATCAGCAGAAAAAAATGAGTGTTAATTTTTTTCATTCAAGAATCAAGTGAATGTTTATCCAACTTTTTATGTAAATGAAATGATCTCACTAAATTAATTGAAGTGGTTCATAGAAAACATGAATATTTTACAAATAATCACTCGGTAACTAAACTGAAATAAGCAATGTAAGTAATTTGCTGTATTACTTCTGGGCTCTGGGAGCTTCCTGCTTGTGTCAGGCAGGAAAACAAAAACAAGTTCTATATCAACATAAGAGACTGGATTTAAAATTGGCCCTGATGAGAAAGACAAGTAGCTTAGCATGAACTATCCCAAAAGCTTATAACCAGCAGTGCCTAGGGTCCTGGCAACAGTGGCTATACGAAAAATGCCAAGAGAGTCATGGGTCTTTGACTTCTTAAAACAACAGAATTCTATTTAATAGATCATTTTGCATAGTTGGACAGACCACAGTTTGTCTTCAGTGGTAAGTGTTTAGGCCACAAAATTAACTGAAGATGGGACTGACATGAGCAGGAGCCCAGAAGAGGGGTACACTGAAAGGAAAGCTGAGGTTCTGAAAATGCGTCCAGGTCAGTACCCCTCAGCCTACAGTGATATGGCCAGAAGTATTGCATTGGCCGTTACTTTTTAATAGGTAAAAGAATGAAGGTCTAGGTCCTTGAGATTCCTGCTTAAATCATCACAAAGTGGCCCACATTCTGCACAGAGGAAGGCATTTTAAAATGTGGAAGCAGCAGCCCACTTAAAAAAAAGGAGTTAGGTAATCATGTCAGTGGACATGGGGTGTCAAAGAGCAGATGGTTGTAATATCCTTTGGGATCTGTCAACCCAAACTCAGCCCTGGTTGTGGAAAACTGTGACAACATCTGTGTGCCTTTCAACAGGACACAAAGGCAGCTGATCTCTGCTTCTGGGGCCACCACACTGGTGGCATGCTTTCTTGAGTTCAGCGCTTTGGGATCACTGCTATGTGTGAGGACATGTGTGGAGATAAAAAAGGTAAGACCCATCTTTTTAATTTTTATCTGAAGATCATGATGAGAACAAGCCCTTATTTTTAATTGATCCTGGTGTCACGGTGGTGAGAACATGGACAGTGTTTAGGCTCAAGACATTGCTCAGCCAGTCACCAGTAGTGTGACTAACTTGCCAAGTTCCCAACCCTTAGGCCGCAGGCTCATTCCATGTGGAGAAAGGATGATAATGACTTGACTCCCTACACGGCTAGATTATTGTGGGGAGATAGAAATGCATTTTATAGTACCCAATACATCAAAAGTATTTGGGACATTTTTGTTATTTTCACCATGATATTCGAGAGTATTCGCTTTGCATATATAAACTCTAATCTTTAACTCCATAAGGAGTAGTTACTATTACCCCCTTTACCGACAAGACAACTAAGGCTCTGAGGAGCTGGTCTTCCAAAAGGCGTCAAGCTAGTAGAAGATGGAGTCCATATTTGAGTCCAAGGGTAGCTGTGGCTCGAGTGGCCTGTTCCTGGTGTTAGCTTTGTGAGCTCATCATTCAGGACACCATGTAGTCATGGGCAGACTGGGACCATTGTCATCCTAGTTCTGCTTCCAAATCTTATTGCTTCCACTCTTCCAGAGCTGGCATCATCGTACCCCAGTCTGAGGTTCCCTCCACTAACTTTTTTTTCCATTTCTATTTTGGGCCACATATACCAACCAATGATAGAAAAGTTACAGAATGCTTTGGGACCAAGTTGTATTAAAAGTCAATGCTTCTTACAGACTTACTCTAATGTACAAATTTAGCAAAGATGGCATAAACTAGAACTACATCACTCAGAGCCACATTCTTCTTTTTTTTATAAAGAGATCAAGATCATTGTTTTCATTTATGTAGTAGAGGGGAAAAGGATACTTACTGCCACACAATTTTATAGGGAAAAAATTCTTAGTAGTAGAAACATATATTTTCAAAAGGTTGTACTTAAGTGTTGAACTTGTCAGCTATTACTAAACTGAAGTTAAGAGCACAAGTCATTAGGAAGGGACACAAAGGTTAGTGATACAACCTGTGACTGTTTAAAGAAAGACCTGCTTTGTCCCCACCCTCGGGGCACAGGAGCAGAAACAGTGTGCTCATTTTGTCCTGAAAGTTCCGTCATGAGTCAGGTAAAGCCATTCAACATAGACACATTCCAAATATTTGCTTTATGGGTGGGCAGAATTACTTAAAATAAAAATTTAGGAAGCTGAAATTTTTAGTGCCCTTAATATTCTCTCTGACTTCTAGCTTCAACTTGTACATATATATATCTGCAAAATATGATTTTTGATAGTTCACATCTTGGCAAAAGAAGAATAACATCTGTGAAAATACATAAAGGCTTAAAGACATTATGCTTTTATCCTACGGAAAAAAATGTGGGATTGATTCATTCTAGAGCTGGAATATATTTCCACATTAAAATAAAATTTGCCTTCAGTTTTAGAGGGCGTTTTCATTACGAAAAAAACATATCCGAAAGGAAAAAACAATTTTTTTCCTATTAAGCATGTGAAAAGGGATAGCATAGCATAGGGGATATTGGGCAAAATGCCACTGCATTCAGGGAAAAGAGCTATCTTGGTGATCCAGTGTTCACTTTGACCCAGGCCAATGAAACCTCACAAAAGACCTCTGTCAATGATCTAGTATGTTAACAAACTTAAATAGAATTTGGCTAGCACTTGGAAAATGTCATGTATTTCCTGTGTATTATTATGGGAAAAAATAAACTTGTGAGTAAATTCTCAAAGAGAGAGATAGGAAATTACGTGGTATTTTGTCAGCCATCCTCTCTTCATAGCAAATCAATTTTTGTTTTCCAAAGCAAAGGAAGAATTTTACCATATATCAAATGTCTCCTATGTTTCTTTCTCTGTGGTTGTGATGTCACATAGGTTCTCAGTTCAGTCTCAAAAAAAATCATGCCTGAGTGGTGAGTATGCCAGTCTTCTTTGCAAGTTAGGAATTCAAGCTCAGGGAGGTCACACAGCAACCCCCATCCCCCTGGGGCTCTTTGGGAGCACCCTGAGATCAGGCCTAAACAGCACTTGTGACTCTGCTGAAAAGCTCAGTATCCACCCCACCTAACCTGCCATTCAGAGTATGCACAGAACACCATCCCAGATGGTTCGGGTACACTAGGGGAGATGTTCCATCTGTTCTATGCCAGTAGCCATGGTGGCTACTGTACACTGTGATCTCATGGGGCATTTTCTCAGATAGCCAAGCCTTCCAGCGTAGATCTGGGACTTGTGATCCAGTGCTAGAAGAGTCAGCTCTGTAAGGCTTACCAGTCAAGTGTAACTTTTTCAGTTCAAAGCACTTGCCTGCTCCTATATCTAAGTACTGCAGATATTCAGTCAAACTTAGAAATCCAGCCAAAATCTGTTAAATGCTCAAGGTCTCTGAAAGTTAATTAAATTATAAACCAACTTAGTCATAGTTCTAATAGCCGGAGAGGCGTGAAAGTAATTGTTTCAGCTTCTGCTAAGCACAAGAGTTTTCAACACATGGAGGGCACCATGAGCTCTTTCAACTTACTGTGGTAAAAAGGAAATAATTTCAAAGTTGATATATCTTGCCGAGATTAGCTAAATGGTAGTAGGTATGGACAATATAGATAGCTTTCTGTTTTCT
This sequence comes from Pteronotus mesoamericanus, assembly GCF_021234165.1. NCBI lineage: Eukaryota > Metazoa > Chordata > Mammalia > Chiroptera > Mormoopidae > Pteronotus > Pteronotus mesoamericanus. Next base: position 32,204,835 of record NW_026555060.1, read on the forward strand.
TCCTCCAAGTTAAGTTACTGCTTTATATTTCCTTTTTCTGCAGGGATGGACTTTCTCTTACCACCTGTAGGACACATGACTCTTATATACAATGTGTTTTAAAAAACAGCTCTGGGACACAGATAAAGGCACCCTATGTTGAGATGTAACTAATTCACTCTGTTAGTAATTAAAATCTTACTTTAATTTTTTAAAAATAAGATTAGTTTTAATAAAACACAACTTACCTATAATACATACTCATAGATTAAATGGAATGATCAAAACTGGCTGTGGTGAGATTTGTTCTGTACTAATTCATTACTTTTTAAATTGTCACCACTTTATTTTGAATCTAAAATAAGTCAGTAAAATATTTCCAAACTCGTGTAACCCGTTCTAACTTTGGGGATGTTATTGTGAAGATAGTTAATGATTACTGAGGAACAACATGGTGATCAAACTCCATACAATATATAAATATAAGCATTAGCCCAATCTGCAGATTTCCTTTAGGTTTTTTTCTTTTTTTAATCATAGGGTTTAACACTGTATTTACCATCTTTTGTGTGCAGTGTGGTCAAGTCCTCCTTTACCTCATAGTTTTGACATGTTAATATTTAGAATCAACCATAATTTAGCATAAAAATGCAGTATAGCCAAGCTATGGAACCACAAGTGCCTAGAAAGTGTCATAAAACAGAGAACAGGGCACCTGAGTTCAGTGATCACATGAGATCCTAAAGATGCAGAAGCCCTTTTTCTCTATTGGACATACATGGCTATGCTTTGATACAATCAGAGATCAGAAAATAGGATCCCCATTTTTCTTCTTTTGTATATTTGAATTAAACTACTTTCTGCAGAGACCAGATGTCTACTGAAGGCCAAAAGCCTATATGAGAATTTTAATGGACAATGAATTAATTTTTTGCTATTTTCTGTTATCAAAGACAAATTTTTTCAGAGTATCTCAAATAAACTTTAATAATGTTGACAAGTAGCTGAAAATAAATAGTCATTCTTAACTTTTCTGGAGACACTAGTATTCATTTTTATGAAGAGCAACATTCAATAGAACAAAAATCAATGTGTAAGGAAGGGTATGATGGTCTTCTGCCCACCGCAGATTCATTGTGTAAGTTGATGGAAAGCAGTGCTCTTGGCAAATCATGGACTTAATTCCCTAATAGACCACTTCTTCCTTGCCATAGAAACTCACAGTGGACTTCAAAGCCTTGTAGGTCCACAGAGCTGTGAGCCCTCTGATGGTCATAGCCCCAGGAGCTTGCAGTCTCTTTGATCCAGGAGTGTAGTCACAACTGCTTTGAAGAAGAGGAAGTGAATTAGAAAGTGAGGTCCTTTTGTTTGCCTGGCTGGTGATGCATCTGCAGATCACATCTCTGGATACTCACTCACCAGTGGTTTTCATCCTGGCTGCACTTCACAATTGCCTGGGTAGCTTTTAAAGAATACTGGCTAGCACCAGTTCTGATTTAATTGGTCTAGAGTGGGGCAATTTTTAAAAAGCTCTCTAAGCGATGCTAGAATCACAGTGATTGAGCTTTGCGTTTGGAATGATACATATGTTCAAGTCACCAATAAACAAACCCTCCCATCTTGGTGAAAAATAAAAGGAGGAATTTACTCTAGCTCAAGATGTGGTGTTAAAAAAAAAAAGAAAAAGAAAAAAAACCCTAAAAGCAACAAAAACAACAACAAAAAGAAAAAACCTGGAGAGACAAGAAGGAGAAGGGGGAGAGAGAGAGAGACAGGGGAAAAGCATTATATGGTTTAAATTTACAGTGGAAAACCTGACACATTCTAATATTAGTAATGACGCCAGGTAAGCAAGTGGAGTGGGTTACTCCTTCTCTGGTGCTCTGGTTACTGGCAGGTCCTGTAACCACTGAAGAGATGATTGCCCACCAGGAGGAGACACCTTGGGCTTCAAGGAATGAGCCTTTCAAAGATATGCAGACATGGTCAAGGGGAACAGACATAACCCAGTCTAGAGAAACACTAGTAACTCTAAAGGAATAACTGGAAGATAACAATAAGAAGTTGGTGCTATTTACTGTACATGTAATGATTTGTCTACATATCACAATTCAACTTAGGAAAGCTGTGTTTTCAACATGTTGTTGCAATTTGATTTAGTTACTTAAAGTAATGACTTTGTTTCTAAAGGTCCAATAGAAGAGTTCCAACCAATAATATTACAAAGAATATATGAGCCCAGATAAATATTGATGATCTTCAGGTCATTCCTATGGAGATTGCTCAGAGGAAAAATCAACTGGGATCTCCCAAAGAATGGCTTGAGAAATGACACCTCAGCAGATATCATTACTACATCAGAAGCTCAACCTCACCAGTCTCCTCCACAATGGTGTACAATGGTATTCTTTCTTAAAGCACAGAATGGTAACCATTTCCATGTGTCCTCTGATCACTGTTTCCAGACAAAACCATCCAAGTAGCTTTAACTCTACCTCCTTGGTGCTGAGTGGTTCTCAAATTCCATCTTCTATGAGTCATTCCTTATTGCCCTATTGACTGTCACAAGGGACTGATCTCGATTGATTCCTGTGATTCAAATTTATAAACAGCTAGACAAGCAGAACTATATCTGGATACCTTATATTAATAAGCACAACAGAAGGAACAGCAAACAATGAAAGTTAAAATGTGTATAGCAAATTTTTCTCCTTTACTGTCTACCTTAATTCTTTCAGCTCCTATGCCCTTAGACAGAAGTGTTCTCTTCATCTTACATTTTCTTAGATCTTTAAATGACCTAGAGGGTTGACTTTAGCAAAGGGCAAAGAACACCTCATGTTTCTGGTATTACATAGATATAACATCTTGGGATAAATTATCTGAGAGTTCAGCGAGGCTTTCTGATTTCAAGAAAGAGAAACTTAGTCAACACTAATTGGAGAGCAGAAGCAGCTGGAATGACAGGCTGACTGTTCTTTACCACCCTTCATCCTCACAGGGCATCCCTGCTGGTCTGGGAGGGTCTGTGTCCTTCTCATGCTTCCTGACTACTTCACAGCCATGTCCATCTGGGGCTCCTGCCTCTATTACAACCTTTTATCATCAGATTCCATCTTTAAGAATATTAGCCAAGATCTCCCAAGAAAATGAATCAGTGTTGCTGGCATGTTGGCTTGATTTTCTGTAGCTAGTGAGTATGTCTGCAGGAAAGGTCACATTATAAGAACATGGCATACAATACAATCTCTTCACATGGAAAGGGTTGACTCCTCAGTCTCATGTTCTTCCAAATTTTACATTTCCCCTTCTCACTTTCCCTATAAAAACCTATTGATTTATTGGGATATCTTGAAATGTTTATCAAAGTCAGGGTCACAAATAAAAAAATTCCCAATTTAGGGTAATAATGTTAGACAGTTCAGTAAAATGACACGAAAATTCCATGTTATCCCAAGTATGTATTACCTGGTCTTGAATTCCCATGGAGTGCCAAATATATAGTAAATGCTAAATATATAAGAAACAAGGGAAGGCACCAGTCCACTATTAAATATGGATATGACATTCTTTTATTCCTTTCAGAAAAAAATCTCTACATTTGTTTGCTTGCTTTCAGACATTGTTATGGACTCACTATTCCATTTCTTCACCCATCTGCCAAATCACACCACTTCCTGCAGGCTGATCGCAAGTACAAGCTCTTTTGGAAAGCCATTATGAGACACTCTGGACATACCAATAACTGCCTTTTCCAAGTCTCTGTTTACTTATTTTTTTCACTTAATTGTATACCATGTGTATTACTATTTAAAGAAATGTCAGGGTATATTTTGTAAATTATTTAATGACAACATTTTATCGTCCTTCATCTATCACAGTAAAGAACACATACAAAATAATGAATAAACACATGTTAAATAAATTCATAGTTGCAGTTAAGATGTAAGTGTGTGTGTGTGTGTGTGTGTGTGACATTGCCAGATAAAAATAAATCTAGACTTAAGTGAGGAGGAACTTTATTAGAAAAAACTATTGCAATAAGGAAAACATGTTGACCTCAGTCTCTGCAAGCATCTCTGAATCAAGCAGGGATAGGTTTTCTGTTTTAGGGAGGGATAAGCGGGTCTATGGGACTTTGTGGGGCAGGGGCCCTTGTTAGGGCTGACTGTGATTGGGGAAGTTCCATGGGGATGCTTTCTCTCCATGGTCAGTCAGCTTTGCATTCTCAGGATGAAAGTTAAAGGGAATTCTACGCCCCTCAGTGCTTGTTCAGGATTGCAGGCTAGCCAAAGTTCAGGGCCCTGTGGGGAGGAGGGAAGCCTAACTTGGGTTTGGTCAAGCCAAGTCAATGGTAAGTTATGGGTTTTTGTGGACATGCAGCCCTATAGTCCCATAAATCCAAGGACATGAGCCACCAAGCGCTCATCATGCCATGGAAGAAAGTACTCCCTGCTAAAATATGATAGCAAAGCAACTGGATGAAGAGATAACATGTTTAAATATTTCAACCCATTATTCAGTGAAAGCCTGCCATGATTTTATTTTAAAATCCCTAGTTACTGCATGTAGACAGTTTTCAATATGCAATGATATTCTCATACTTTATTATAAATATTTATAATAATCTAGTTTACATATAGTCACTTTTAGTGTTATAGGTATAGTTAACATTTTTTTGAGCGTTAGTAAATTTTTCAATCTTAAACTATGGTAAGTAACTTCTTAAAAGAAGGAATCTAATATATAGAAGATCATCTGAATTGTTTTAATAACTCTTACTATAACAGAATCAGTCACCATAAATATACATGTTATAAAAACATATGTGATAGAAAAGGCTGTGATTTGTGTTCCCCTCTGGAGGGAAGAAGCTGACCTGTTGAAGAACAGATTTTTCCTTTAATATTACCCAATGTTTTGAACAATACTTTCAGCTGAAAAAAATCAGAAGCTATAAAATGTAAAAATGTGTGCTTACGCAGTTATGTATATATTTATCTCCAGTAAAGAACATCATCAAGGCTTAGATGATAATCATTCTTGAAAACTATGCAAATGTGCTCAGCAAACATTGACTTTCTATCTTTACAAATATGAACTCCCTTGTCTTCACTGTATAGAGAGAATATAGGTAGAAAGTTCATGGTAGTGTTTTTGAAACTGAATTTCTCATTAGCAAAATGTAAAGTGGTATTATTAAATTTTTTAACATTAAAAATTATTTCATAAACCAGAAGCTCACAGTCAAATATATTTTAGTTTCTAAGCCACAGCACCTTTCAATATCTCATTTCTGCTAATACATACTAACAAGTTCTAGTTTGTATTCTTTTTCTCTTGTTAATCTGCCTGCTGTCAGTTGATTTCATAGACTGACCTATAGAACATAGCACGGTAGAAGGAAAGCTTTTCTTTCCCTACAGGCCTTCACGGAGATAATCAAGATTAAATGGGCTCATTGGGGTGGCCCTCATCCAATCTGACCTATGTCCTTAGAAGAAGGGGAGATCAGGGCAGAGACACCTACACAGGGATGACCATGTGAGGGCACAGGGAGAAGAAGGCTGTCCACACCAAGGAGAGTGGCCGCAGGAGAAATCGAACCTGCCGACACCTTGATTTCTCCACTTATGGGGAAAGAGAGAAGGGTGGTAACAGAGTTTGATGAAACTCACATGGGAGGTGGGAATTTGTAGATGAATTCATTTAAAAATGACCAGAAAATCATTATGACGATAAAAAGGATTTAGCAAAATTACATTAATACCCTCCATGATTTGAGACTGCAAAATAAACCATAATAATAATTTATCTTTTTATATCAAAAAAGAAAAAGAAAAACAATGAATGGGTTTGATTATTTGAGAACCACAGTGTTCCCCTTAGGGCTTAACTATCAGAAGTGCATGGCTTTGTCCTAATCCTGAGAGATCTCAGGCCCATTAGGAAATCCCACTGCATTTCTTATTTTAAGGACTTAGTGTATTTTGAGATCTGATTTGTTTAGTTTTTATTTTGTTTAATATATGTCGGATGTGGGAAAGCTCACTCCTCTCATGTGTTCACAGGCTCCTGTTGGGATGGGATTTTTCAGATGTTCTGGAAGAGGGAACAGGGCAGCTTGGGCTGGTGGGCAAGCCAATAACTATGTCAGAAAGCATGACCTGCTTCCTTTCCTTTCCTTGACCTTCTTCATGCCAGTCTTTGGCCTTCTGGGTATCTCCCTCCTTAGAGGCCTCCCTCTCTGCTCTGTTTGTACACTGATTTTTCTTGATTGGTCTAACATGATACTAAAAATGTAGTTCACAGCCCTCTTCCCTGCACTTTTTCACATAGTGAGTGGACCCTTCAATAACCTGTTGGATTTTGTTTGTGTGTGTGTGCTTTTATCACTCTCTCTATAAAATTAATCAACTGTTTTTATTTATTCCATTACTAGTTTTCAAAACTCAATTGGTTTCTTCTTAAACTGGTCAGTGGTTCTTGGTAGAAGAAAGGACATATTCTCCGTCTTAGGTAAGTTGACATATTCCTCAAAGTGTTCAACCATATGTGCTAGGAACAGTGTAAGACATTGCTAATAATTTAGACAGCAGGGCATTTACGCCACCATCTACTCTTCAGTGGAGTCTGCATGTTTATTTTCCTGACATGCTGACAAAGGGTGTTCATGAATATTGTTGGTGGCTGTCAGGGCAATTTGTATTCTTTCATTGGGAAACTCCATATATCTCTTTCTGTTTGTGTTCCTGAGCAGGACTCTCTGACCTAACTTTTCAATAGAATTTCTGCCAAATTCAACTTGTTGGAAGGAGTGATTTACTATTCTAAGCATAAATGTTAGCAAATTGTGGGGTGAAGCTACACTTTCAAGACATTTGCCAAGAACATGTTTATAACATGAAGTCTCTCTCTTAGTCTCCACCCATAAAGGCCTCAAGGGAAAAGCTACATTTTCTATCTGGAACCAATTTAGAATTAAACGTGGGACTGGAATGCACATCTCCTAGTTTAGCCGGTTATTTTCTTCTTTCTAATAATATAAATCCATTATTATTCCAATGAAGAGCAAAATGAATTCTCAAGCGGTTTCTGACAACTTCCAACTCCTAAAAATATAGTTTGTTCTAGCCCAATTTTAGGTCAAACAAATAAAGTTGACTGTGTTAACAATTAAAAAAAAAAGGAGGGAGGGGGAAATCTGTAATTGGATTGGGTTCAAGGATCTTTTTAACTTGTTCATGTTCATAGTTATAATGTACTAGGGGGAATATATAAGGTCCAGGGCAATTACCGAATTTTGTTGATAATAGAGAAGGAAAAAAATACTCCTGTGAACAAAAATATTTTAAAAGAACCTGATATTCTAAGCTTTTTACTTGGTGTTTCTCATAGAAAAGAGGCTGAGAATACAGGAAGCAAGACAACACAAATTTTACATCATTTTCTTTCCTTTGAAGAATTTTCCTAAGATGTACAGATAGAAAAACTTGTTCTCCCTCTCCCCTTTTTAAACTTTTTATCAGGTTTTTTCATTCTGTGTCACAGAATAAAATATACTTAACCATATTTTCTCTGCTAATAGTTTTGAATTTAGCTTTTCCACCTTAGAAAATAAATGTGGAATTGTGCAAATAATAACTGATGTTGGGGGGGATTTATTGACAGTAAACAGCAGGGAAACCTATTATTATTACTTGAGCTTGTGATATAGTTTATCACCTTTGTACACAGATAACTAATGATTTGCTTCCCAGCGATCAACTGCATTTTTTACTCAATTGTATTTCTCTTACAACTTGAATATGAAATCACAATTATACAATAACAATCAGTTCCAGCACTCTGCTAATGGTTCCCAGATTCTATCTAAAAGGGTACGTACATGAAAAATGAGAAACTCCACTCTCTGGGAATATGTAGTTTTTCCCACCTAAATCCTGTTTCTATATTCACAGCAAGATGGTGTCACTCTCCATTTCTATTTACTTCCTACACTAATAGCAGCAGCCAAGAAAAATAAAAGGACGACATTCTTACAGTTTGTTTTTAAAAAGCATAGTGTTCCCTAAAAGTGTCGCCCTACCCTCTGCTTATTATTTCCATGCTATTCTTTTTAAGCCTTGAAAAATGTGCCCAGTTTGAGGCCCCTGCTGGAAATCAAACACATCTTTTGGCCTGGCCACCCGCCGGCCCATTCCCACCCTTCAGGCTTTCTGAGGGTGATGTCATCCAGACACGCTGAAACTCCTTCCAGTGAGACTCTGAAGTGTCTTTTGTTTGGACAGCCAGGCCAAGTGCCCCAGTGGAGGGAGATGGGGAAGCCTCGGCATTCTGCGGTTGGACCACTTCCCCCACTGAGCATGATTTGAAAGAATATCCTCATAGGATATACAGCTCAGGATCCCCCAGTGTAACACTCAGTCACTGGTCTTTATTTGTTCTATTTCTATAAATTTACAGAACCAAATATTATAACAAATACCTTTTCCCCTCCCTTGACCCCCCACCTTTGCCTACTTGGCACAAACAGGCTGCACTGTCTGAACATCTGAACCCTCAGAGACCAGTCTGTGTGGTACAGCACAGCTTAGCTGCCTCCCCCACAGGCCTTTGCTGATTGCCCTGCAGGTGCTGCACTATCTCCAAGCTGCCTCTGCTGTTTTAAAAACATTTTTTTTGAAAAGATGTAACCTGTTTCTTAGAAAATTCTCCTTAGATTGAGAAAGAAAGTCCTTTGAGACCTGTCTTTTAGCAAGGACCACAAGAAAGAGAGGAACCTATAGATTTTAAATGTGATAACTGCAAAAGGAAATATTCGTTATTTCCAATGAACATGAGAAATAATGACAGGCCTTGAGAGATAGGTGTTTATATCCTTCAATGAGGTATGAAGAGGTTAACTGGACTACATAGATTAAAGTTTCCCCCAGCTAACCCTTTGCTCAAAACACCCAAATGATACAGTTAACCGACAACATCTTCAGATGTAAAAGAGATTTGCTTTGTTTCTCATTAAGATTGGTTTTTGTTTTTATTCTTTCAACTGGAAAATTATTCCCATTGAAAATTTTCAATCATTACACATAAAAAAGATATTTAGCAAGGACTGTTCAGTACTTGGAAGCTGTGAAAATCTACTTTTGCTCTCAAAACATCTGTACCCCCCAGTGGGGTTTGGCTCTCTCTACTATACTTGCCTTCCAGTGTAAACACAGGAGAATGGCAATTTCCCATCGACACTGTGGTGCATAGCTACAATCTTGGGAAGAAACGAGTAAACACATTACTGAACAGCAGCATGAAAGAACATACACAATTGCCTGGTTGTTTCATTAAAAAGCATAGGGAATTAGTTGACTGTGTTCATGTAGATTTGGGTTCATGCACCGCCTACACACACACACACACACACACACACACACACACACACACACACACAAAGCACATGCCGTTAGCCCAAAATTACAGTGGCTCTAACCATCTGATCAATAGTTATTAAAAACAATGAAAAGTACAGTCTAAGCTTCATCCTAATCATGATCAATACATGCATACATAATAAACATCCCTTTAATTTGTTGGAACTATGGAGCTAAGGGGAAAGTAATACTTATTGACCTTGTTATGCATCAGGAACAAAATTTGTCTGTTTTAATTTTTTAGTCAGTATACACATACAAATATCTCTAAGAATAAATGTTCCTCTATAATTTTGTAGAGAGATGATATTGGGCTCAAAGAAGGGAGGAACTTATCTGAGATCAGGTAGATTTATATAATATATTTATAGTATGTTGATATAGGTCAATGTAGTGCATGTTGATGCAATGAACAGATGGTGGACTGAATTCACATGTTTTATATTGCACAGGACCGATTATATTTTGCTCTGTTATGATGACTATCTAAACTTTCATTCTTTATAATTTACCAATCAGTACATTAGCTAGAAAAATAAATCTAATAAAGCTTGTCATACTCTAAGAGGTTTTAATATGACCATGTATTAATTTTACAATTTAAAAATATTTTAAAATACCACTTGTTTTTAGGTAATGGGTATTAACTTTACATCTTTTAGTTTTACATGTATTATATAATAAGGTGTTTCTGTAGTTAATTCATTTTATGACTCTCTATATTTGGTAAATTCTAACTTTGCCATTTGGTGAAGCGGAAATGAGTAGCTTGTTATCCTTGCAGAAGAGTGAGTAACAAAAGGATTAAAAATGAAGGTCACATATGTTTGATTACCCTTTCAATAATCTATCTAAAAAAGAATTAATATTGGCTTTATTAGATGGTTTTGTATGTTATGACCAAAACCAATTATTACTTCAGAACTTCAACAAACAATGAAACTGTTGGCAAAACAGTATTGAAGCAGAGAACTGTCAGTATTTCATATTCTATGTATGCTAAACAAATAAATTATTAAAAAGGAGAATACTTAAAGGACATTTAAGTATGCATTGTGGTAAAATCAGGAATTCCTAATGAAAAAAAGGCATCATGTAATGATACATTGAATTGAAATGATGAATAGAAAAAAGGAAGGGAAATCTGAGGCATACTTCATGAAAGGAAGCTGTCTCTACATCACTGAGAGTCTGTTGAGGATTGCCTAGGAGCTGAGACCTATAATGGTATAAAGCACGTTCATCTTAGGCACTCAACAGCTTTTCCACCAATTTCCTTTCTCATTTTCTCCTGGATCATCATCCCGCAACCTGATTCTTCTCAGTAAAATGATAAAAGCATCTTATAGTAGAACAAAAGGGGATATGCGCATTCATTCAGGACTCCCTTTGTGGCAGGCATTTTATATTACACACACACACACACAACTCTTTTTTAGATGGATTATTGAAAGGTAATCAAACATGATATGTTTGTGTATATATGTGTATGTATGTGTGTGTGTGTATATATGTATAAATCTTATGAGCAGCAAAACAGATCTGTAATAATGTAATAGACTCCCCAATTTACACATGAACCAGCCAAGGCAGATATTTAAAGACTTTTTTGTTACCATCAGGTAGGCACTAGAGAAAGCATTTGAAAACAATTATGTTTTTTCTCCAGTGCTCAAGCTCTTTCTATCACAGCACCCAATTCAACATAAAGATTTAATATAGAATTTCTCAGAGTCATATGGAGAGAATAATATTTAACTAAAAGGAAGAGTTTTTCAAACTGAAAGTTTAGTCTTTATGACAGCAGTCTGGTTGGACAGTCAGAGGTTTCAAAGCACTTTATATACAAATCATGTGTCACTTTATATTCCATCAGTTTTCAAAACAGATACACTTAAAATTCTTTTATACTCTTTACACAAAAAACCTCAAAGATGTTGTGTTAGTATAGCTATCAATATGTACTATATTAAAATTAAAACTGAACATAAAAAATATTTTTAGGAATGTATTTTTAAATCACAATAATGAAATCATTATAAGTTAAAATGACTAATATTTTAATAAATGTAACAATTTCTCAAATTATAAGAAAATTTAGTAAGAAGACTAATATTGTTTTTCATGTTTGCAAATCTCTTAACTAATAGAAGACCTGGATTTTTGTATCTGTTTCAGTACTTCACCTCTTGACTATGCTGTTTTTGTTCAAGTATGTGAAGAAAATCCTGCTCCTAGTGACATATGATTGAACTACAAGTACTATTTTCACAGCTTATTCGTATACTTGTGGATGTCCTTTTTTGATACTATACTAACTCAACAAGTGGTCTTTCAAAGATTTTTTTTAGATATGGAAACCGAAACAATATCCATGAGCTATTCATATTCTTTTAACCTGAAAATCAACTGGCTCTTGATTGACCATTTATAGACTATTGGCTCACTGACTTACAAAGATCTTCCAAGTGATGAAATGTTTCTTTATATAATTTCAAAAGGACTGAATTTGTTTTTTTTAATTAATTAATTTATTTTTTCAAATACATTTGTCTCTGCCTACCCACCACCACTTTCCCTTGCCCCCTCCCTCTCTCAACTCTTCCCCTTTGGTTTTGTCCATGAGTCCTTGCTATATGTTCCTTGACTTTCCCCTTCCCTTCCTTTTCCACTCCCCCCCCTCCATCCCTCTTGTTTCTGTTGGTTTCTTTTCCTTTCACTGTTGCTGGTCTTATTTTCCTTGCATCTTTGTATTGTTGGTTAGGTTCCACTTATAGGTGAGATCATATGTTATTTGTGTTTCGCCCCCTGGCTTATTTTGCTTAACATAATGTTCTCGAGTTCCATCCATGCTGTCCCGAAGTTTAGTTGTTCTTTTTTTCTTTCTGCTGCATAGTATTCCATTGTGTATATGTACCATGACTTTTTGATCCAGTCATCTACTGATGGGTGTTTAGGTTGCTTCCAACACTTGGCTATTGTAAATTGTGCTGCTATGAACATTGGGGTGCATAGGTTCTTTTGAATTGGCATTTTGGGATTCTTAGGGTATAGTCCCAGCAGGGGAATCACTGGATCAAAAGGCAGTTCCATTTTCAGCTTTTTGAGGAAATTCCACACTGCTTTCCACAGTGGCTGCACCAGTCTGGATTCCCACCAACAGTGTACTAGTGTTCACTTTTCTCCACAGCCTCGCCAGCACCTGTTGTTTGTTGATCTGTTTATGATGGCCATTCTGACCGGTGTGAGGTGGTACCTCATGGTGGTTTGGATCTGCATTTCTCTGATGGTTAGTGATGCTGAGCATCCTTTCAAATGTCTCTGGGCCCTCGGTATCTCCTCCTTGATAAAGCGTCTGCCCAGGTCCTTTGCCCATTTTTTGATAGAATCGTTTGTCTTCTTGGAGTGGAGTCGAGTGAGCTCTTTATATATCTTGGAGATCAAACCTCTATCTGATGTATCATTAGCAAATATATTTTCCCATAGAGTTGGCTCCCTTTTCGTTTTGCTGATGTTTTCTTTAGCTGTGCAGAAGCTTCTTATTTTGATGAGGTCCCACTTGTTTATTCTTTCCTTTATGTCCCTTGCTTTAGGAGACATATCAGTGAAAAAATTGCTGCGTGAGATATCTGAGAGTTTCCTGCCAATGTTCTCCTCTAGGACTTTGATGGTGTTGCGACTTATATTTAAGTCTTTTATCCATCTTGAGTTTATTGTTATGTATGGTGTAAGTTGGTGATTGAATTTCATTTTTTTGCATATAGCCGTCCAGCTCTCCCAACACCATTTGTTGAAGAGGCTATGATTGCTCCATTTTATGCTTCTGCCCCCTTTGTCAAACATTAGATGCCCATAGAGACCTGGGCTTATTTCTGGGCTTTCTATTCTATTTCACTGGTCTATGGATCTGTTCTTGTGCCAGTACCAGATTGTTTTGAGTATAGTGGCTTTGTAGTACAGTTTGATGTCCAGTATTGTGATCCCTTCTACTTTGTTTTTCTTTCTCAAAATTGCTGCAGCTATTCGGGGTCTTTTATTGTTCCATATAAATTTTTGAAATGTCTGTTCTATTTCTGTGAAATACATCATTGGTATCTTAATAGGGATTGCATTGAATCTATAAATTGCTTTGGGTAGTATGGACATTTTGAAGATATTAATTCTTCCAATCCATGAGCACAATATATGCTTCCATTTATTTGTGTCTTCCTTAATTTCTTTCTTCAATGTTGTATAGTTTTCTGCATACAGGTCTTTTACCTCTTTGGTTAAATTTATTCCTAGGTACTTCATTTTTCTTCTTGCTATATCGAATGGTATTTTTTTTCTGATTTCTTCTTCTTCTATTTCATTGCTGGTGTATAAAAATGTCTTTGATTTCTGAATGTTGACTTTGTATCCTGCTGTTTTGCCAAATTCACTTATTAGGTTGAGGAGTTTTTTGGTAGAGTCTACAGGGTTTTCTATGTACACTATCATGTTATCAGCAAACAATGAGAGCTTTATTTCCTCCTTTTCTATGTGGATGCTTTTATCTCTTTCTCTTGTCTGACCGCTGTGGCTAGGACTTCCAATACGATGTTGAAAAGAAGCGGTGAAAGCGGACATCCTTGTCATGTTCCCGATCTCAGTGGGAAAGCTTTTAGTTTTTGCCCGTTGAGTATGATGTTGGCTGTAGGTTTTTCATATATGGCCTTTATTACATTGAGGAATGCCCCATTTATTCCCATTTTGCTGAGTGTTTTGATCATAAATGGATGCTGTACCTTATCAAATGCTTTTTCTGCATCTATTGAGATGATCATGTGGTTTTTGTCTTTTATTTATGTGATATATTACGTTTATTGACTTGCGTATATTGAACCTTCCCTGCATCCCTAGGATGAATCCCACTTAATCATGGTGGATAATCTTTTTAATGTATTGCTGGATGAGGTTTGCCAATATTTTGTTGAGGATTTTAGCATCTATGTTCATCAGCGAAATTGGCCTGTAGTTTTCTTTCTTTGTAGGGTCTTTATATGGTTTTGGGATTAGGGTGATGCTGGCCTCATAAAAAGAGACTTGGAGTCTTCCCTCCTCTTGGATTTTTGGAATAGTCTGAGAAGGACAGGGGTTAGCGCTTCCTTAAATGTTTTGTAAAATTCTCCTGTGAAACCGTCCGGCCCTGGGCTTTTGTGTGCTGGGAGTTTCATGATTACTGTTTCAATTTCCCCAGCTGTTATTGGTCTGTTCAAGTTTTCTGTTTCTTCCTCCTTCAGTGTTGGAAGATTATACTTTTCTAGAAATTTGTCCATTTCATCAAGATTTTCAAATTTCTTGGCATATAATTGTTCATAATAGTTTCTGATGATCATTTGTATTTTTGTGGTATCAGTTGTTATGTCTCCTCTTTCATTTCTGATATTATTAATTTGGGTCCTCTCCCTTTTTTTCTTGATGAGTCTGCTTAAAGGCTTGTCAATTTTATTGATCTTTTCAAAGAACCAGATCCTGGATTTGTTGATCCTTTGAATTATTCTTTTCATCTCTATGTCATTCAGTTCTGCTCTAATCTTGACTATTTCCTTCCTTCTACTTGCTCAGGGATTTATTGGTTGTTGTTTCTCAAGTTCTTGAAGTTGTAGTGTTAGGTCTTTTATTTGAAATGTTTCTATCTTTTTTAGGTAGGCCTGTATTGCTATGAACTTCCCTCTCAGGACTGCCTTTGCTGTGTCCCATAGGTTTTGGACTGTTGTATGTTCATTTTCATTTGTTTCCAGAAATTTTTTGATTTCTTCTCTTATCTCATTATTGACCCATTCATTGTTTAATAGTCTACTGTTCAGTCTCCATGATTTTGCAAGTTTTTGAAGTTTCTCTTGGAGGTTGATTTCCAGTTTCAAGCCCTTGTGGTCCGAGAAAAAGTTTGGTATTATTTCAATTTTCCTGAATTTGCTGAAGTTTACTTTGTGTCCTATCATGTGGTCTATCTTTGAAAAACTGCCATGAGCATTTGAAAAGAATGTGTATTTTTCTTCTTTGGGATGTAAGGTTCTATATATGTCAGTTAAGTCTCTTTGATTCAGTGTGTCATTCAGCACCACATTATGTTTATTAATGTTTTGTTTGGAAGATCTGTCCATTTTTGACAGTGGGGTGTTGAAATCCCCTACTATCAGTGTGTGCTGTCTATATCTTTCTTGAAGTTGTCCAACAATTTCCTTATATACTTGGGGACTCTTATATTGGGAGCATATAAGTTTACAATGTTTATGTCTTCTTGATAGATTCTTTCTTTAAGTATTATAAAGTGCCACTCTGGGTCTCTTTTTATGGCCTTTGTTTTGAAATCTACTTTGTCTGATACAAGTATCGCAACCCAGCTTTTTTCTCTTGCCCATTTGCTTGGAATATTTTTTTCCATCCCTTTACTTTCAATCTGTGTAGTTGTCTTGCTCTGAGGTGGGTCTCTTGTAGGCAGCATATGTGTGGGTCATGTTTTCTTATCCATTCAGCTACCCTGTGTCTTTTGATTGGGGCATTTAATCCATTTACATTGAGAGTTATTACTGATAGAAACTTATTAATTTTTTCTCTTTGTACCTGTGTTTTTCTCTTTCTCACTCTTTTCCTTCATCTTCTTAAACCAGTCCCTTTAACATATCTTGTAGTGCTGGTTTGGTAGCGATGTATTCTTTTAGCCTTCTTTTGTCTGGGAAAACTCTGTATTTCCCCTTCTATTTTAATTGAGAGCTTTGCTGGGTAGAGCAGCCTTGGTTGTAGGCCCTTGCTTTTCATTACTTGGAATATTTGTTGCCATTCCCTTCTGTCTTGTAGTGTTTCTGTTGAGAAGTCAGCTCCTAGCCCTATCGGGGGCCCCCTTATATGTTACTTTCTCCTTCTCCCTTGCTGCCTTGAGGATTCTCTCTTTGTCTTTGATAGTTGCCATTTTAATGATGATGTGTCTTGGAGTGGACCTCCTTGAGTCCCTCTTGAGTGGGGTCCTCTGTGCCTCCTGGATCCATGAGAGCCTTTCTCTCCTCAAATTAGGGAAATTTTCCATCATTACCTTTTCAAGGAGGTTCTCTATCCCTTACTCTTCTTCTTCTCCTTCTGGTATCCCTATTATATGGATATTATTGTGTTTCAGGTTGTCCTGCATTTCCCTAAATGCCTCTTCATTCTTTTGGAATCTTTTTTCTATTTCTTGTTCTTTCTGGGAGCTTTTTTCTACCTTATCCTCCATCTCACTGATTTGATTCTCGGCTTCATCCAGCCTGCTTTGGATTCCTTCCACTGTGTTCTTCAATTCAGAAATGGTATTCTTCATATCCTGTTGTGTCTTCTTGATAGTTTCTATGTCCTTTTCCAGGTTGATATAGTTTGTTGTAAGATCCTGATAGTTTCTCTGCAGTTTCTCATAGTTATCTTTGACCTGACTGAGCTCATTGAGCTTCCTTAGAACCATTGTTTTGAATTCAATATCTGATAATTCCCTTGCCTTTAATTCATTTAGTTCTATCTGTGGGGAGTCCCCTTTTCCACTCATTTTGGGGGAACTTCTTTTTCTTCCCTTTTTTGTGAGTCTTTAAGTAATTTACTGATTTATTTATTTATTTTTGCTTCTGCTTCAATTTGGCCATTTAGATTTCCTGACTTTGCGGATTAAACTTCTATGGTCGTAGGTGGGTCTTTTTATTTGTTTGTTTGTTTGTTTATTTATTTTCCTTTACTTTTCTTTCTGGGCCTGCCTCTGATGATGTCAGTTGCTGATCCTATATGGCCCTGGGTCGTTTGTTTGAGCCTTTCAGGAGTCTACTGTCTGTGTCTGACTCCTGCTTTGGGCAGCTGTATGACCCCTTTGGCCAGGGATCCACTATTTCTGTGGATCTCTCTGGACTCTCCTGTTGGCTCCTTGATCACGCTTCCTGGCGGAGCAGGATGCCCCACCCACCTGGGCTCGCGCAACCTCTCGTACTCATCTGGCCCCCGTGCCCGGCGGACACCCCAGCACTGGTCAGTTTAGGGTCTTCTATTGTGTGTTTTCCCCGCTTTTGGCTCTTTGGGTGCGTTGCTTGCCCTCGCCAAATGGAGACTAAGGAAATGGGAGGAAGTCAGCTCCAGGACTCTCTGGTTAATCCTATCTCCAGTCTCTCCTCCAGGTATTCTGGGCAGTTCTGTGACCCCTTCAGCCTGGGATCCACTATTTCTTTGGCCTGCTCTGCATTCGTGGCCTGCGCTGGTCGATTTACACCTGCCCTCATTGATCTGCACACTCCCTCGCAAGCCCCATCGATGCCAACCTGTGGGAGGCCTTGCCAGTCCCTACGAGCCCTCGCCAGCCCGCGTGGGTCCATACACACACTCGCCAACCCTCGCCAGCCACTCAGCGCAAGTGTGCGCGGCTGTACTGGGTGGTTTGGGGCTCTCTATTATGTGCTTTTTGGCTTTTGGCTCTTTGGGGGTGTGTCCTTTTCCCGCACAATGGAGATTACGGCAAGGAGAAGGAGTCGGGACTCCCTGGTTCCTCCTCCCGTTCTTTCCCCAACGCCTCCATTTCCACTCTCTCCTCAGGGGTCTCTGGGCAGTTCTGTGACCCCTTCGGCCAAGGATCCACTCCCTGTGCGGACTGCGTTTCAATCGCAGGCAGTCTGGTTCTTGCGCACCCCGCTTCTGCCTCTTTGGGGGTGAGCTTTGCCTGCCCAAAATGGAGACTACTGAACGGGGAGGGAGTTGGGACTCTCTGGTTCCTCCTCCCATTCTTTCCCCAAGGCCTCTGTCTCCAGTCTCTCCTCAAGGCTCTCCCAGCCAGTCTGCACTTAGCCCCCCAGCTCACATGGGCACAAGCTGTGAGCGGAGTGCACAAAAGGCAGGTTAACTGATTCCCTTATGCCTGAGAGGGATGGTAGCTGCAGAGTGGGAGGTGCCTTATCACCAGGACTCCACCAGCCGCCGTCTCAGTTCTCTTCACAAAGTTTTCCTCACCAGTCTCTTCCCAGGCATCAGCCCACCCTGCTGCCTCCTCTACCCAGAGATCAAGGAGGGTGGCTGCCGCTGCAATTTTTGCGTTGGCCCTTTGAATGTCTCTTTGTATCCCCAGCCACCTGTCTCTGGCAGAGAGCGCCCCTAAGCCTTTCGGGGTTGCATTTTGTCTGTATTTTCCTGGTTTTATCTGCTGTAGTTTAGAGGTCCCTGTTAATGATTCAGACCCCGTTCTTCTTGGGGGGAGCTAACTGGCCGTTTCAATGTCCCTCTGGTGATGGTGCCTGTGGGCACCCAGCCCACCCTCTCACGCCTCCACTGTACTTCTCACCCTTTGGGATGTGTGAGAGTTGAATCCACTGTCTGTCCCTGGCTCCAAGGCTCCTGTCCCACTATAGTTCCATTGTTTTCCAGGTGATTACCCCACTATTTAGTCGCAATTCCAGTTTGGTCTTGGGAGGAGGAGGTCAGTGTGACTCCCATTCATTCCTCCACCATCTTTCCTCCTGAATTTGTTAATATGAAAATGGGTTTCATCAGAAAAGCTTCAAGTATTGAGAAAGTCTTAAGTTCACAGTATCATATATATACTTTCTTGTATTTTAATTTCCACAGGAAAACTTTGATTTTGTCATTGGCCACAAATACTATTAACAGTTTTTTTTTGAAGTGACAGGCTCATTGTTTTAAAATCCTTTTTTAAATGTATTTTCATTGTACTTTTTGCATTACCATTTGTCCCCCTCATACCCTCTTCCATCTCCATTGATTGCCCACCCACAATCACCACACTATTGTCTCTGTCCATGAGTTCTTTTATCTTTTGCTTGATCTCTCCACCCAGAACCCCACGGAGCTGCCTGCTTGCTCTCTATCTATGAGTATGTCTCTGTTTTGTTCCTTATTCACTTTTAAGAAAATGTGTATCAAATTCCCAAGACTGAATATCCATACTTTTGCCTGTAAGTTTTTCTCCAAGTAAAACTTTCATTACATTGGAAGAGTGGCTGGTGGAGTTTACAACTCAGTTGCACAGATCCTTTTCCTCAAGACGCCCTTTGTGCTGTGGTACAGTAGAAGTGCTTGATTTGTACATCTAATTTTTTATTCCAAAATAATGAAAAGACATATATTCAAGATGAAGATTTAATAAAATTAATATTTTGTACTGCTTCATCAGGGACATTCTTGAACACAGCTGGCTATTTTTCTGAGTTCAGGGTAGTGAAGAATACAATGACCACCAATACAGTTTGGTGGCACTGTCTTGATTTGAATTTTAGTGAAAAGTTATAAATACACAGTGACTGGTGCTCAATGTCTGTTTTTGATTGGTTGAATGAATGAATACAAAATATGTACATATGTATCTCTTCCAGGTATCTTGCAGAGTTGCTATGGGACATCAAGAATAAAAATCTTTTGTGAGAGGCAAAAAATATACAAATGTAAAATACTTTAAAGTTATCACATCCAGTCCATTCTGCCACCTTTCAGTAATGTTCAGGATATACCTGAAATCAAAAGTATCTTATTTAGTGCTATTTATTGGCTTTATATGCTCTCCCTTGCTTACTCCTTCTTTCTGCAATTGCCCATGTGAGTTGAAGCATCTGTCCTAATTATTCCATGAGTTGTTTTCAGCATTGAGTGAATTCTGAGCCAGAGACCACTCTTGCCACATCATTTTGGATCCATTTATTGAATGCAAAATATTGTGGGATCTTAAACAAAAGGGATAATAAAGAATAAAACTGGAATTACAAGGTTGGGGAAAGGACAAATAAAAATAAGGCATTTGAAGTGAGATTCAATAAATAACACTAAGAGAGTCAAAGGGGTGTGATCATATGGAACGGTGATTAGCGCTGGATTATACATATGGGTGGTTCTGCTTAGGTGGTGTCAGACTTAAATTGAGACAACTTAGACATATTTTTTTGGCATTCGATGCAGAACAATTATGGAGAAAATGGTAATATGTTCCAACCATTGTTTTATGATGCTTACGCAGGTGGTAGTGTGCATGATGGATTAGAGACAATTAAAGAAAATGTATTCCATACTTAAAAGGATGAAGGTCTGAGTAAATGAAAAAAATAAGGTATTTTAACTTAGAAAGTTATTTTTGTGGACCACTGAAAAACAGACACTACTGTAATATTCTTCTTAGCCGTTATAATAATTAGGTCCTTTAAGGCGTTGAATTTAGGGGGCTGCTGTACATTCATCTGGACACAGCTCTAAAGGTTTCTATTTTGGTAGGGAAGTAGAAGAAACAGATGCAATAATTACTGGTCACAGAGAACAGACTCTCCCAGAAGACAAATGATTTGGGAATCCTGTGTCTTTTCAGCAAAAACCTCAATTTATTCACTAACCAGCGAGGAGTGCAAACAACAGCACGAATCATTGCAAGATGAGAAGCTCCATACTGCAGGGTCTTAATTCTTGCTTGTTGTTAATCTAATGTGTTCTCTGGTTGGATGGAGAGCTGTCCTGATTAGCACAACACTTCACAGCATGGCTCCAGCTTCAGATCACTGTCAGGTTTAGAATAATTGTAGCAGCTATTTTTAAAATGCTGTAATTAAAAATAGTCTTGCAATAGGATTGCTGATTGTCCCAATGCTTTTCCCTTTTAGATGTTCATCAATATTGCTGTTCAGATGACATGCATAGTGCTTTCATGATTACAATATTTTAAATATTTAATGTTTATTATTTGGCAGGCATCAGGCTCTGGAATGAAGACTTCAAAGCCACTGTCATAAAATTTAAGGTTCACATAAACCCTAGGAAGTTGCAGATAAGAAAAGGGGGTGTGCAGAAGTACGGTAACTTACCTGAGTAATTTACCAGACTAAGAGACGGAGCAGGAACTACACTCAATCTTAATTCCAGTGGCCATGTGTGTCCTTCTTGAGAAGATGTTTCTACTATTTATAACTAAGCATGTGTCCAAATGTGAATGAAATAAGGTTTAAATATCAAAAGCATAGCATACATAGTTTGATATGATTTTATTTTGAAGAAAGTTAATTATATTTACATGTATTCAATGGGTTAAATCAGCACCATTCATAATAAAAGAGATTATTTAGACAGTTAACGAAGACCTGTTATGTGTCAGGCACTGTGGGAAAGTACTTTTGCCTCTTTCATCTCACTTGTCATTTATGCAGTAGAAATCTTTGCCAGTGCTTTGTAAATTAGAAAATCTACCTGCCATTGCTCACAAAATCTTTGTCATGAAAGTGCTACTAGTAGAAGGAACTTTAGGAATTGATTTTATTCTAGTCAACTGGGAGGTGAGTGCCTTTCTTGTTTTACGTTGTATGTTTAAGAAGAGAAAACCAGGACAAGAGTGTTGTGTTGCATGAATATTTGATAGTAAGACATCTGTGAAAATATAAATCTATTCCTTTGCTTAGCTTTGAGAATGAGGATCCACAGCTTTGTAAGATTCCTTCTCTGGCCTTAAACATTTTTTTTCTTTTTTCTTTTTTCTTTTATTTCAACTCTGACCTTTAGAAAATCTGGTAACATTTCTTGGGGCAGTCTCTTCTGTGAAATGAGCTAAGAACAGCTGCCACACAATTAACTCCCAAGAGCAGGGACTCTAGGCTCACTCTTGCTCACACTGCAGCCCCCAGAACAGTTAGAACAGTACCTGGGAAACAGTTTGTCTATGTTTTCCCGATTGGATCAACATTTTTCTAGGTGGTACAAAGAGGTAAGGCCAGAATATGATAAATGTCAGAATAAAAAGATACTTGTTCAAAACCATTAATTTTCTAAAAATCTGGGAAAATGATTACTTTTATTATAAAGAAGGATCACATTTTTTGAGAATTAGAATGCAAAATGTACAACTTCACAACATGAAGATCTAAGGACAGCGATAGGAATCTAGCTTCTCAGCATTTATCCTTTTATTGAGATCCATAATTTTATCACCAATAAAATTGCACAGATCGACACCATAAAGAAGAGAAAGATGGATCTTGAGCTCAGTCTTTTGTTTTCAAGTCCTTGAGAAGGCAGTATAATAGATAGTTTAAATGGTCATTTATCACACAATTTTTTTTTGTCAACAAGTCCTTTATTACTATGGTTCTTTTAAAATTGTATTTATTGGGGTGACATTAGTTAATAGAATTGTATAGGTTTTAAGTATACATTTCTAGGATACATGATCTGTATATCGCATTGTGTGCCCACCACTCAAAGTCAAGTTATCTTCTGTCACCATATATTAGTCCCCTTTTACCCTTTACTACCTCCCCACCCCTTCCCTCTGGTAACCACCATACTATTGTCTGTGTCGATGAGTCTGTTTTATATCCCACATGTGAGTGAAATCATATGGTTCTTAGCTTTTACTGACTGACTTTTCATTTAGCATAATATTCTCAAGGTCCATCTATGTCATCACAAGTGGTAGTATTTCTTTTTTTCTCATGTACGAGTACACACATTTTATTGCACTGAAACTTTCTGTATTACTTGCCATTGTTTATCCTTAAATAAATTAAAGTACCAGTGTATTGAATTGTAATGTGGTAACTTTTAAAAAACTACCTCTAAAAATAATGTTTTAGTTGTTGAATTCAAACTAAGATTGAAAACTTCTGGCGGTATTAGCTTTCTTTTGCCACATAACAAATTACCACAAATTTAGAAGCTTGAAATGACATCCATTCATTAGTGCTCAGTCTGATAGGCTGGCTCAGCTGAAGTTCCAGCACAGAGTTTCACAAAGCCAAGGGCTTACCAATGAGAAGGCCAACCAGGAGATCTTAAGTCTTATTCAGGTCAGATACACAAAACATGGTAGGGACTCTCTCATTCGTCCAGTTGGCCTCTGCAATGTGCTGGAAGTGATTCATGTTCTTTGATGGGAAAGAGAAAGAAGTTACGGCTAAATTAATAATCACTCTATGTGTACAATAAGCACAACTCACAGTTACCCTCTGAAGCACAAATATTAATTTCATCTCCTTTATTGCTAAGGAAAAATAAATTCAGATTGAGAAACTCACTGGGCACCTGGTGATGGGCTGTCACTTACAATGTTGAAAGAGACCTCAAAATATACACCTTGGTTTTGCTTCAGATAGGTTTTGCATTTTATTCAACAGAACATAAAAAGTTACTGTTAGATATCACAAATAAGCAAGTGAAGTACACTGAAATTTTCAGGAATAAAAATGAGAAATAGAAATTTCTTCCCATTGGTTAAAATTATACAAATGTTGGTGCTATTTATAGGACTTGGTCTCTGTTGGATGCCTTCCTCTTCTCTAAAAGGGATGGAGTGGCTGTGGATTTGGAGAAAATTCTGTCATACAAAGCCTGCAGCCACAACTCTAAATTTCCAAGAACATAATCAGCAAGAAATGGGATGGTAGCACTACAAAGGCATCACCAGGCCTCTTCACCACGTTATTCCTTCTTTTGATGTTATTTTTATACGATTATCACTTCTATTGTTAACACTGCCCTGAGTAACAAGTACATTTTGTAGAGTTGTGCTTGATATACTCAATATATTATTTATAATTCTATTTGCAGAACATAAATTACTTTCATTTTGCTACACTTTTCATCTACAGTAAAAATACTTGCTTACTCAAGTGTACTCCAAGAAAACATGGAGGCCTGTTCAGGGGATACAGGCAATTTAGAATCATTCTACTCCATTCTGGACATCTTCACAGAAATGTCCTCTTACCTTGTTTTAATTAAAAATCACATACTTTTCTCTCAATATCTGGGTCTTTAAGACCACCCCTGAAAGCTGGAAGACAAGGAAGAGCTCTACCCAGAGTCTCAGAGGAAGAATGACCTTACCAACACCTTGATTTCAGAGTTCCAACTTTCAGAAGTAAGAATAAATTTCTGTTGTTTTAAACCACCCAACTTGTGGTACCTTATTAGGGCAGCCCCAGGAAATTAATACAAATATCAATGTTACAAAGGTTTTTTTGCTTCACTGTCTTGACTATAGAATACTCAAAAAGGAATCGTGAAATAACAGAACAAAGGCATAGCTCAGTAAACTCTCAAACAAGAAATCATAAAAAATAGAAAACCCCCACAGATCCATTCCATGTACTCTCAAGTCAGGTTTAAAAGTTTTGAAGTTACCTGCCATCTGTGAACCTTCCCTCTCCTCCTTCATCAAGTCAGGGAAATCTTCAAAAAAAGAATATATATTGAATATGCTGAAAGTCTTAATTGGCCTCCTTTGGAAGTAGCCCCTGATGGCTTCAGAGCATGAAATGATTAAAAACCAACCATCTATTTAACTCAAGTAACTGCCCTTCAAAAGAAAAACATCACTGGTGCAGGAGTGGTATCAATTCAGTAAAATATTCAAATAGCTTTAAAAATCAGTGCCATTTTTAACAAGATTGTATTTCTTAAGAAGTAGAAAATACACATTTTTATTTTAGAGAATATCTAAAGTTGATATTTGAAGGAATGATATCCTATTTGTCATGAAATTGCTCACACTTGCAACTATTAGCTGAATATAATGAGTTGTTTAGCCAACTGCTCCTCTTGAACTAAAGGCTAGTATATGAATAAAAAAAAAATAAAAAGGAAAGGCATTCTGTGTTCTTGTGTTCTGTCTTCAAAGGCATCAGACAGTGTGTTTTATATTAGATGTTAACTCATTCCATTTAAAATGAAATAAATATAGCTATTACTAAAAAAGAAAATAGCACTGGGCATATTAATTACCTAAGTCCTTCTCTTAACCCAGTCACATTTGCCGCTATTGTGAGTTTTAGATTCTTAGCCATCACAGGAGAGTAGTCCTGGCTCTTCCTCCAGAAAGCTCTTTCTAGGAGGGGAGTGCTGTCTCTTTAACACTTCTCCATTCTAGTATCTTCATTTATTATTTATTAAGTGTAAAATTTAGCATGGCAACTTAAGCCAAAACGTTCAACTCATTTGCATGAAGCTAGGCTCCTTTATAACTTTATTTCTTCTGAGAAAATTATAGGAAGCCAAAAAATCTTTTAGAAATGAAATAGCTGACACATCACATTTATTAAAGCTGTGAAACCTTCAAAGTAGATGACTTATGATATTTCATCCTCAACAATGGTTTTTGCCAGAATGGTGCTACACTTGGAAAGGATGATTAACAGAGTAGACACTCGGGTTTAAAGGCATCTTGCTTCTAATTCATTCCAAAATAAGTTCAGATTTGCTAGCAAGAGAAAGGTATACAACAAGAAGACATTCTTCAAGTCATTTTTTTCCTAACATCTATTTTCGATGTAAGTCCACAAGCTCATAAAAAATCTAAGCAATTCCCAAAAGGTTTCTAAATAGGAAATCTGGCATATTGTAATAAAAATATGAAAGTTTTGCCATCAGCCTACAACATCTTCAAATATAGGACTCTGTATTCTCATCTAAATTGATACAATAGGTAAAGTAAAGTGAGAAAAAAATGTTTAATTTATGCAATTAACCCTCATTTCAATTAGTGGTTCTTAATTTGTAGTTTAAAAGGAGAGCTAGAGGAAAATAATTGAAACTGTACAATTGTGTTAACATGCAACTATTGAATACTATCAGTGCTGGATACCTGAAATCTTTCTCTAAAACACAAACCATGATTAATAAGACAAATTATGCTAATGATAATGCTGAAATTGGCTCTGTTGACCTTAGGACAAACATTCAATGACAGTGTTGGGCAAGTGAGGCTGTTCTGAGATCAGTTCCAGAGGAAGCAAGGTTGTTGGGAACTATTCTTATCTATGAATACAGTCTATTTCTAAACCACATGGACTTACATCTTAGAGAATTCAAGAGATCAAGGTGGCAAAAATATTTGCTATAAAGATGCATAAATAGAGGAACTATCATCAAAATGATAGGCTAAAGTTGATGTGGAAAGCAGGGTTCTAGAATACATTTAATTTTAAATTACAATAGATGAATGATTTTACTTTTGGCAAAGGTGAAGTAACAGGGACCAGATATACTCTTCATGAAACAACTAAAAAAAGTGAAGCAAATATATGAACATTAAACATTGGGAATAAAGGAAAGTGGTCTCTGAAGGAAGGAGACAACAAAGTGAGCACTATGGTTGCCCTAGGTTCTTCATGAGCAAGTGTTCAGGCTACAGAGGAGCAAGCACAGCACAGTTGTTAGGGAGGTCGATGTGAGTCTATGAGGTAGAGTAATGAAGTGGAGAGAGCAGTTCATGAAGAGAGACTGTAATTCTGCAAAGACGCCCCTTGGAAACTCCAGCTGAGTATGGATGAGCTCATACGTGCAAGAAAACTACACAGAAGGAGGAGAGGAAACAATCTTTAGAGTGAACACAGGACAAGGAATACTGTAGGTTCCACCAGCGAGAATAGAACATGTCATACCCATGGCCATCAGACTGCATTTTCAAAAAATATTTTCTCAATAGTGGAACAAAATTATACTAGACTAAAGAAAGGCTGCTTACCAGAGATTAGAATAAGACCCTTAGAGGATCCAATTCTTTGGAAGTAACTTACCTGTATTCCAGAACAAAGGTCAAGAATATTATAGGAACAATATGATACTCAGGACCCAATAAGGTAAAATTCACAATACCTGCCATCTAACAAAAAAAAGGGCATGCAAAGAAGGAGGAAAATATGACCCATGTTGAGGAGAAAAATCTATCAGTAAAAATAAATGCAGAAATGACATTGATGATAGAACTAGCAGACAAAGACATTAAAAAAATATTCAACTGCAATTGTATTTCATAAACTCCAAAAAGATAAAGATTGAGAATGCTAACTAGAGACATAGGAAATATTTTTTAAAAAGCACCAAACTGATCATCTGGAGATTGAAACTATGAGTCCAGTGTTACTCTGAAACAAAGCTAAGGAAAAAAAACTACTTACCTGCCTCACTTATCAATATAGGTACAAGAATTCCTAATATAATTTTAACAAACTGAATCCAAAAATAGTACAAAAGGGATAATATGTCATGATCAAGTGGGATTTATCACAAAAATTCAATTTGATTGGACATTTGAATAAATCAATCCATGTAAGTCACTATATTCACAGATTGAAAAGAAAAATCAGAAATTAGTCACAAAGATTAAAACACAGCATAAAGAATACAGTCAATAACATTCTAATAACTATTTGTGGTGTCAGAAGGGTGGGAGACTTATTAACATGATCACTTAGTAAGTTATGCAATGTCTAACTACTGGGTGTATACCTGAAATTAATATAATAATGTATGTCAATTGTAATTAAAAAAATAAAAATGACTTAAAAATAAAAAAGAAAAACCATAGATAGAATCATCTCAATAGATATAAAATTCAACATTCATTCTTGACAAAAATTCTCAGTACAGTAATGATAAGAATGAATTGCTTCATGCTAATAAGGAAATCTATGAAATGTCTAGCATTAATATCATGCTTAATGGTGAAAGACTGAATCCCTAAGAATAGAAATAAGAATAGGATTCTGTTCCCCATCCCCTTTCTATTAAACATTCTGCCAGTGGTCATGGAAGTAGGTGAGGAAGAAAAAGAAAAAAGCAGTCAAACTGTAAATAAAAAGGTGAAACTTTCTTCCCACCAATAACATCATGATCATCAAAATATAAAATCCTATGAAATCTCCAACAAAATTCCTGGAGGAACTAATAATGAACAAGGTTACAGGACATTAATGTATAAAAATTAATTATACTTAAAAGCTAAAATTACAATACTCTAAGAAAAAAACATAGGACAAGATCTTCATGGTAGTAGATTTGGCAATAGTTTCTTAGCTATTAC
Organism: Pteronotus mesoamericanus; assembly: GCF_021234165.1. Lineage (NCBI taxonomy): Eukaryota > Metazoa > Chordata > Mammalia > Chiroptera > Mormoopidae > Pteronotus > Pteronotus mesoamericanus. The sequence goes on from NW_026555060.1 coordinate 32,233,035, forward strand.
TCCAAAGGCATACACATGAAAGGAAAAGTAGATAAATTTGTCTTCATGGAAAATAAAATCTTTTGTCAAGGCACACTATCAACAGAGTGAAAAGGCAACTCATGAAATGGGAAGAATATTTGAAAATCATAAATCTGATAAGGGATTTATATTCAGAATGTATAGAGAACTAAAACTCAACAACCAAGAAAGGAAAAACCTGATTCAAAAATGGGCAAAGGACTTGCATAGGCATTTACCAAAGAAAATATACAAATGGCTAATAGGACATGAAAAAAAGTGCAACATCAGTAATTAGTAAGGAAATGCATTTTAAAAATACAGTGAGATAAATCAGAAGTGTTGATGAGGATGTGAAAAATTGGAACTCTTGTATACTGTTGGTAGGAAAAAAAATGGTACAGCCCCTATGGAAATAGCATGGAGGTTCCCAAAAAAGTTAAAAATGGAATTATCATATGTTCCAGCAATTCAGCAAAGCAGGGTTTGGAATAGATATTTGTGCACCCATTATCACAGCAGCATTATTCACAAGAACTAAAACATGGAAGAACTCGAGTGTCCATAACAGATGAGTGGATAAATGATTGTGATCTATACATACAGTGGAATATTATTGAGCCTTAAAAGGGAAGGGAATTCTGATATATGCTACAAAACGAAGGAACCTCTAGTAAATTATGTTCAGTGAAATAAGCCAGTCACAAATAGACAAATACTATTTGAATCCACTTTTATGATGTACTTAGAGTAGTCAAAATCACAGAGACATAAAAAAGAATGGAAGCTGCCAGGAGTCGTGGGAGGGAAGAGTGGGGCATTATTGTTTAAAAAGCGTAGAGGTTTGGTTTTACAAAACCATAAGAGCTGTGGAGGTTGATGGTGGTGATGATTGCACAAAAGTAGGAAGGCACTTGATACTGCTGAGCCATACATTTAGAAATGGTTAAGATGGTAAAATTTATATTGTGTATTTTGTATCACAACAAAAAATTATAAAAAAATGTATTTCTGTATATTAGGAATGAACATTCAAAAATTGAAATAAAAGGTACTACTGCAGTAGAATAAAAAAATATAAAACACTTACAGATAGATCTAAAATATATACCAGGCTTGTATCCTGGAAGAAAACATTACCAAGACAAATTAAAGAAGACAAATAAATGGAGATATACTGTTTTTATAGATTGGAAGATTCAATATTGTTAAGATAGCAATCCTCTACAAACACATCTATAAGTTCAATGCAATCTCAACCAAGAGCTCTGCAGATTTTTTTTTTCTTTTTGTAGAAACTGACAAGATGACTCTAAAGTTTCTGGGAAATTGTAAAGACCTAGCATACCCCAAACAACATTGAAAAAGAGGGTGAAAATGAAGTATTTAGCTTAACTAACCTCAAAAATTATTGTACAACAATAGTAATCATGAAAGTGTGGTTTAAGAATCAAGATAGGCTAATAGATTAATGAATCTGATTGCAGAGTTCTAAAAGAGACCCAAACATATATAGCCAATTGAGTTTTGACAAATGTACAAGGGTAGTTCAGTGGATAATGGATACTTTTTCGACAAATGGTATTATAGCAATTGGATATTCATATGGGAAAGAAAAAATAGTCAAAGATTAACTCAAAATATGTCATAGGTCTAAATGGAAACTTTAAACTGTAAAATGTCTGGACTATAGCAAAGGAGAAAATCTTTGTTTCCTTGGGTTAGGTAAAGATTTCTTAAATTTAAGATCAAAACATGATGACAAAAAAATAAAGAAATAAAAAATTGATGTCAGACTTCAGCAAAATTAAGAACTTACGCCTTTTGAAAGATACTGTTAAGATGGCAAATGAACACCTGAAAAGATGCTCAACATCAATAGTCATTATGGAAATGAAAATTGAAACCATGATGAGATGCCACTAGGTATGCATTAGAATGTACCAAGTTAAAAGACTGATCTTTCACATGGTGTCAGAGAGGTGAAACAACTAGGACTAAGGTAAGGAAGGAAGGACATAAGAGTCAGGGGGAGGAAGACCACAAAGACAGTGAGGTCTCTGGGGGACTAAAGGGTTATTGTTACCATTGAGACACTAGAGCTGAGAATGAAGTAGCCCTCAAAGAATGGGACACTTACAATAAAGATTACTGAAGGGCTGCAAGATCTATGGTAGAGACATAGAGGTGAATGGGCAGGCTGAGCATAAGAAATTTAAGAAGTTTAAAAAATGTGAAGTGAAAAATTTGTTAAGATTATTACTATGTATATGGAAATCAACAGTAATTAGGGCTATAATAGTATTAAAGATAGTCAGAGGGAGTCAGAACCTGAAAATATAGAGATGTGAGGAGGAACCATCCGCAAGCTGATGGTGGTAGGAGGTGGAGAATTCCATTTGGGGGTGTGTGTGTGTGTGTGTGTGTGTGTGTGTGTGTGTGTGTGTGTGTCTCCAAGGAAAGTGTGGTGTGCTGTTTAGGGCTAAAGCAGAGAACATTACAGACAAAAACTGTGTTCTTATGAATTTGTATTCTAATATGATTGAGAAGTCAATGCACAAAAAGATGTTAATGACTGTTTCAATTTGCACATCAAAATATTTTCACCTCATATATATAAGACATGAGGTCAACATGTAATTTACTCCAAAATCTTGAGAAATAATTGATGGAAACTGAAGTGGACCTGCACATAATAATCTATTTGAGGGTGTTATCATGTATTTTATTAATTCATAATTAAAAAATGCTAGACCAAAATTTAACTTCAGTGTACTAAACAACTAGCTTCCTAATTGTTACATTTGAAAGTTTCTCATCAGCAATGACTGGCTAGAACCTGATCTCCCAAAAGAAACAGTACTAAAACTGAGATCCAGGTATATGCTCAGCTAGCTTGCTAGATGACTACAGAGAAAATACTAGATGTGGCATTCTTGTGGGAAGATAAGCATGTCAGGCCATGCACCTGCTCCTCTGCTCACTCCTGCTCGGAGAGTTCTTCCTGTCCTAGGAGAAGAGCTCCTGTAAGATCTGGCTGATGTTTCCCCACTGGCTGTCCCACACTCTGCTTTTTATTCAAGTGCCTATGCTATTTATTGTCCTTTAAAAAAAAACTCAATTGTATCATAGCTCATATTATAGAAACCACTACTTAATACTAATGTTAATATTTATTTGCTCGGCACTTACTATGTACCAGGCCTTACCCTAAACAGTTTATATTATTTTATTTAATATTTAATTCTTATAATAATCTTGCTATTCTTACTATTATTACCATTATTTCTGATTTACAGAAGAGTATTTTTTAAAAAAAATTGACTTAGTCAAAATTTTTCATGATCAGGATTCCAATATGTAAGATTAAAACTAAAAACAAACAAATGGGGTGGGGGAAGTAGTAAAGGGTAAAGGGGGTCATATGTGGTGTTGCAAGGAGATTTGACTTTGGGTGGTGTACACACAATACAATATACAGATGATGTATTATAGAATTGTACACTTGTAACCTATATAATTTTATTAACCAAAAAAATAAAACAAACAGTACCAAGAGTTTAAAAATATGTAGAATCATAGAAATGTTCACACACTACTTATAGGAATGCAAATTGGCACGATCACTTTAGAAAACAGCAGGTTATTGTCCAGAATTGTCAAATATTCCCTGTTAACTGAGTTATTCCACCCTCAAAGTGTACTCTAGGAAGACTCTTGCCCTTATGCAATCAGATAAATGTAGAAGAATATTTCTTTCAGCAAGACTAATGTTCAACAAAATGAGAAGACATCTCGGCAGTACAAAAATGGTGGGATGGATAAATGATTCATGCAATGGAACACTACACAACAATGATGACTGAAAAGGAAGCAATGTGGATGAATATTACAAACAATATCGAGTGAAAGAATACATACAGTATAATTCCATTTTTTCTAATGGTCAAAAACAGGCAAAAGTAAGGAATGTTATGTCAGTAGTAACCAGAAGGAAAGCTAAGGTGAAGGAGATCCTGAGTAGAGGGTCCTTCAGAGGTTCCATCATGTTCTATATCTTGGCCTGGTCACACAGGTGTTTGATTTACAATGCCCACATTGTGCACATTTTCACAACATTATATTGCACAAACAAGAGAAAAGAAATCAACAGAGACAAGAGGGAAGGAGGAAGGGGGGGGCGGGGAAAAAGAAGGGAAGGGAAAGTCAAGGAACATATAGCAAGGACTCGGACAAAACCAAAGGGGAAGAGCTGAGGGAGGGAAGGTGGGAGGGGGCAAGGGAAAGAGGTGGGGGGGAGGCAGAGACAAATGTATTTAAAAAGTAAATAAATTTAAAAAAAAAATATTCATAAAACCTGAAAAAAAATAATATTAAAGAAAAAAAAGAAATTGTAACCAAATTATAACCCTATCTGTAGTATCGTACAAGGCTCTGTGCTCATTCAACATCTGGCTAATTTAATTAAAGACAAATTGTTGATGACCAGTGGTTATCTTCAAAGACAAAGTTGATTGTGAAATAAAAACTACAATTTTAGAATCTTTGATGGGAAGGGGACCGTTAAACTTTCTAGTTGAATTTTCTACCTCAAGGTTAATCCTCTCTACCATATCCTGGACAGCAATCATACAGTTAAACTGGGAAAATGACAAATGGGTAAGTCAAGCTTCATTTTGGAACAGATCTAAGATTTATAAAATATTCTTATCTTAAATTAATTATTTCCCTGTAATTTATTCACACCAACATAAATTCTTCTTAAGGTACAGGGGAAAAAGCTGTTAAAAATAAAACAATTTTTTACCTATAAATTACTAGTACTACATTTTGCCTCAAATTTGGACAAGACCAGAATTTAGAGTGTGGACTATTATATTGAAAAATGCTGACATCAGATTATGGTTCCATACTTTTAATAGAGAAATGAAATATATATTTTTCCAGTATATACATATTTTGGACTAACACTGCGCTACAGGCTTAATGCTTATGTCCCCCCTCCCCAGCCAAATCCATATGTTGAAACCTTACCCCTATAATATGATGCTATTTGGAGATGGGGTCTTTGGGAAGTGATGAGGTCAAGAGGGTGGTGGAGCCCTCTTTATGAGAGTTAGTGCCCTTAGAGAAGAGACCCCAGAGAGATCATCTGTTTCCCTGTCTCTGTCCCTCTACCTCTCTGGCTCTCTGTCTTTTTCTCCTACATGTAAGGACATAGCAAGAAGGTCACACTCTGCAAATCAGATAGAGAGTCCTCGCCAGGAACCAAATGTGCCCCCACCTTGATCTTGGACTTCCCAGCCTCCAAAACTGTAAGAAATAAATGTTTGTTGTTTAGTCCACCCAGTTTATGGTATTTTGTCAAAGCAGCCTGAGCTGACTAAGACACATCGAATGGTTCAATGTTAAAATGAATATACAGCTGATGTCAAAGCTGAAAGGGACTTTCACCATGAAAGAATGAATCTCTGGTACATGAGTATATTTGGAAACTGCATCATCCCAAAATAATTATCTTTGCAACTGTATTATAATTTTGTACCCAAATTTCAAGGTTAGGCTTTTTGTTCAAGAATGATAATTCTCTAGCCTTGTCAGCTGCAGATCTACTCCTGCTGACACACTTTTCACATTTGCAACACTTAATAGAGAGAGACTCAGTTCCAACTGAACATTTACTGATATTATGAACCTTTGGTGCAAACCTGAGTATAATTCAGGGAAAAGATTTTCAGAGACTTTTTTTTTCTAGAAAGAACTTAGTAGTGAGAACTTTTTGTTTGGACAGTTGTAAAACATTCTTTATCTTTACTGAAAAGGATTCAGTGTCTGTAGCTATAATTTAAAATTTATTTCATAAAATACAAGGACTTTTCTTCTTATAATGATTGGATGTATAATTTATAGTTTTCCCAAAATTATTATAAGTGGATGTTTTCATGTAGCAATAATAAATACTTACTTATGCTTCAAGTACTTGATGCAGCTTTTATATATAGAGCTCACAGAAGACTTCCTTCGTGATCACAACTGCATTTGACAATCAACGTTTAGATGTTAATAGTCAATCATAATGGCATGCTTTGTCCAAAGGCCTGTCTCTACCTGTTCAAGCAGGATGGAATACTGGAGGCTCACAGACATGACTCAAGCTCAGAAACACCAGAAACAGCAAAGTAGGTACCTGCTTTTGGGCCTCCTGAACAGCCAATGAAAAGCAACAGGTCTTGACAGAGAATTGAGACTGACAGTAGACGGTGACATTTCCATATTATTTAAAAAAGGGTTAATGAGAAAAAAAGTATTTCTGAAAGTGAATAGACCCTGTGGGCTTGTTATTTAACCAAAAAAAAAAAACAAAACTCAAAAGAAATACGGAACATAGTTTGTGACTGCTTTTGAAATGCTACCAAGATTGACATGCCTAGCAAGCTAGAGAAAGAATGATTTTATGAAGACCTTATTAATAATGATTACTTACAATAATCTTATTTTTTCATAGAATAAATACTTATTAATCCATCACAGTGGTGGTCACCCCTTTTAGTCTGGAGACTGAAACAAGCATCAAAACTCAAGCCCTTTCTTTAAGGCACTTTCAGGATGTCAAAGTTATTAAACACCCTTTCTGATGTGTTGAAAAAAATAACCTCAGCATTCCATTAGTTCTATAAAAATATTTAATTTATAATTGAATGTGAAAAAGATCTATTATATGCACACAAACATATCAGGCTAACATATGTGCAATGCCCCTGACATCCATTCAGAATTCCCAGCCATAGATGTTTCCATGGTCTTTGACAGTGTCTATTCTGATAGTCCAGAACCTGTGCCTATCAGTGGTTAAACATTTTAATAGCGTTCTGTATATCCATATATACACACACACACATATATATATGGTGGTACAAAGAGTTTTAGAGTTGGTCATAGGAAAATAATACAATAATAAACAGTAATACAAGAATAAATTGTTTGGCATACTCACAACTGTAAACCTCTTTTTCCTCATCTTGTATACACACACATACACACACACATATGTACATACATAAATACATACAAAATTAAGAATTGTTTTCTGGATTTTCGAAAGTGCAAATAAAGCTTTTTGTTGGCAGTCATATATATAGCATTTTGACATAGCAATAAAACAGATTTTTAGCACTTGATTTAGAATTCATTGCATAAAATTATTCAAAAGTGTGTTTCCTAGTCTGTGCTTCTGTGAAAGAGAAGTAACAACAAAGCAAAGGAAAGGGACAAAAAGAAATATACAGGGGCTACTTGCATCTTTTAATCTACCTTTAGAGTCTTTTTCCCCCCTTTTTTGTGTGTTTTGTTCTATTCTATTTTACCTGGCTTGGGTTGTATATAGAATCATCTCGGGATCTCCATATAAACTCTAAACTCATTAACAGAATAGATATGCACGCCCACAAAATTATGAATGACAAAATAGATGCTCAATAATCTTTATTGTATTTCAAGATTTTTTTAAAACTCTGTTTCTTATGTTAACTTCATGTGGGGAAAAAAATTATTCATTCCCACACATATGAGTTTTCTAAGGCTGCTCTGACAAATTATCATAAACTGGATGACTTAAAACACCAGGCATTTATTCTCTTGCAGTTCTGGAGGCCAAGGGTCTGAAATCAAGATTCAACAAGCTTGAGTCCCTCTTGGGGCCTCAGAGAAAAAATCTGATCCTGGCCTCTCTTTTAGCTTCTGGTTGTTCCTGGCAATCCTTGGTGTTCCTTGACTTGCAGATGCATCACTGCAATCTCTGCCTCACTTCATATGGCCCTTTTCTGTGTGTGTCTATGCCTCTTCTCCACTTCTTACAAGGACATCATTATACTCCATTGTGACCTCATCTTAACTTCATCACATCTGCAAAGACCTTATTTCCAAAGACAGTCACATTTACAGGTGCTAAGGATGAGAATTTTAACATATCTTTTGGGGGACATAATTTGTCTTAGTTACTTCAGGCTGCTATAACAAAATACCATAGAGAGTGATGGGTTGTTAAAAACAGAAATATATTTCTCACAGTCTGGAAGCTGGAAGTCTGAGATCAAGGCACCAACAGATTCAGTGTTTACTGAGAGCCCACCTCCTGCTTCATAGATGACCATATTTTAGCAATGACCTCACATAGTGGAAGGGGTGTAAGAGCTCTCTGGGGTTTCTTTTATAAAGGAACTAACTATATCATGAGGGCTCCACCTTCATGACCTAATCACCATGCAAAGACCTTGTCTTCTAATATCATCAGATTGGGGGTTAGGTTTAGACATATAAATTTGGGGAAGGATGCAAACATTCAATCTATAGCATAAGTCAACCCACTCATTACAACCCGGTCAAGTCAGATATTACTAAATGTGTGTGATTGGATGCAAGTATCCATTGAAACTCTGATAGTTAAGACTAGAGTATAGCAGGCAAGCCACTCAAGATCAAAGGAAACCACTGATCAGTCATGAAGCTGGACATAGCAAAAGTTCTGTGAGCTTAGACTATCCAAAACATAAGCGGTGTTGAAAGATTTCATGCATTCAAAGACATAGCCATGCTTTATGTAGCAAGTGGACAAATGAAAGTCACCTTGTTTTGTTTCTATACATCTATTCTACAATTGATAAGATTAGTCCTTTGTTTGGGTAAGAACATGATAAATAGCCTGGTGTATTTCAATAACTTGCCATAATCTAGAGGTTTTTGCACAAAGAATTATGAATATATCATTTGAGCTACCACTTAACATGTGGAAACAATGATACTGGAGAATCAATTTCTCTTTGTTGGAGGACATATTGAGGCATGGAGCACCTTTCTCAGATAAATTAATCATTAAATTCATTCAGAGGCAAGCTGTGATGCAGCTCAGAAACCCTTTGTTCAAGGGAGGCATTAAATGTCAGAGGAAAATCGTTTCAGTTAACCAATTGTTCTTTAGTTGTATCTCCAGTGAAAGAAGTCTTTTTTCCTTTAGGCTCTCTATATTTTCCTTGCTAAATTTTGCAAATATAACTATCTCACACACTTTGAAAAAGAAGGAACATTTTTAAAATGGTGTTAATATTTTAGTTTAGTAATTTCCTGTCAAGAAAAAAATGATCATGTAGGAAATTAATATCTTAGGACAAGAACAGTTAGTTGTACTTTCAAAAATTAACTATGCCATTTTTGTTAGTATTTCAGTTTCCATTCTTAACTATCTCCTTTTCTCCATAGTTTCGGGTCAAATTCCCAAGTGAGAGAATCTGGTGCATCTTTGTACCTTAGAAGTTATACATTCCAGGCCAGCCTAGAGCTTGTTGGCCTTGGACCAGGTGTTCATCCTTAATCTCCAAACCACATATAAATGGTTCCATGTAGCAAATACGCCCTCCTTTGGACTTCACTATTCATAGAACCTTAAGGGCACCTTGATTGACATGTTTAGGATAGAAAGAGTCCATGTTCCAGCTTGTTTTAAAAGGATGTTTTGAAAGATTTCTTCACTACCTATACCTTTGGGGTAAAATATGGATTCTTGCTTATTGTATTCATGCTAAGTATACACACCAACTGCTCCAGACATGATAGATGTCACCATGAACAGGTGGTGGTGAGGGCAGTATGAAGAGTCAAAGAAGGACTTCAAAAATGCATTTCACATGGTATGTGTGATAAAACCCAATAATAGGACTATGCCAGCCTTGTTCAGATTCTAATAATAAAGAACATTTTCTCAATAAGCCTAGGAAGAAAAGGAGAAAAAAAGAAAGAAAGCATTTTAATAGGTAACAATTACACTTTATCCATCAGAAATGAATGTAGTCTAACTATAATTGTAAGTTGCTGCGCTATAACTGGATGATACCTGTGTAGAGTCAGAATGTAGAGCCAGCTAGGAAACACTGGTGCATGTGGGAAAGGAGTGAGCATTTCAGTCCTCTTCAGTGTGGAGACAAAAAGATCATACTCCTCATATCTTGTAGGCTTCCTTCCTTGTGAGGGAGTGTGGAGGGGGGTGGGGGGGAGGGGAGGGGAGAGAGAGAGAGAGAGAGAGAGAAGGTGTTAGTTAGCATTCCCTACACAGGCGCAGTCTAAATTTGAAATAGGGATGTTTAAGGACAGTGATGTGACCACACATGGAATGAAGAGGGAACAAAGGCACGCAGTGAGGAGTGAAGCTTGGGAACCAGCAACTCAGAACTCCTAGAAACAGGATGCAAAGAATGACAGAGAGCCCCCAACTCAGACACCCTCACCCCATCCTCACAGTCATTGCCTTGAGGGTTGTGAAAAGTGCTTGAATAACTCAGGTCAGAGGACATGGATTATAAATGAACATGTCCTTGGGACCCTAAGCATTTCATAGTGACAGAGGCAAAACCTTACTGAGTGCAAAGTTGGGGAGAGTAGGCTTGCTACTGCAGGTTGCCTGAAATGAACCTCACAAGCAGAAAGGTAATGTGGGCCCCACAGACTGGCCTCAAGCTGATGTGGAGGGTGGTGCTGGAGGAGGAACTGTTTCTTCCTGCCCCAGAATCCTATTTCCTCCTTTCTCTGCTTCTAACACTCCTATTTTCTCTTTAACATTGTGCTTTCTCCACATTGCCCTTTGTTGGTTGTCAGTGTTTAGACTTAGAATCATCCTAAGAGAGCTAAAGAATATGATTCTGACCTGTGGTGAGATAATGTTGTACACCACAATCGTACCTTCAATTTCATTAGAAGTTTCTTGGTAGCTGAGGTTAAAAAAAAAAAAGGAATATGTTCCATCCACAAGTTTTCTTTCTAATAAGAGAAAAACAAGATAATCATTTGCAGAGAGACCTGCCCTCTCCTGGAATTAAACCAAAGCAGGAAATTATTACATGGATCCAAATTGTCACAGCATTCCAGCGGGCGAAATCAAAGGTGATGCCTGGGTCACACAGCTCTTTCCTCAGATAGTGTTTACAAAAGGAACCACATAATCAGTGTGTGAACGCTAGCATGTCCAAGCCCTTCTTTCCTTTGTCCTGATAAATACAACACCTGTAAGACAGTCATGTTTATTAACAAGTATTCAGAATAAAGGTGTCACAATTAATGAATGGCAATGATTCAAGAGAGAACTAAGTTTGCATTCACATCTACTTGAACTGGGAGGCATTTGAATAGTTCTGTACTACATATGACAGAACCCAGGAATAAGATTCATGTGAAAGAATTACAGTCCTCTGGCAGAATTACCAGAAGAACTTGTAATCCTCACTTATTTTTAATCCCATTAACGGGAGGATAATTATTCCAGGTTTAGTTGCTCCCATTAAAACAGTGGGAATTGTTTAGATGTCAACTGTTTGCTAAAAAGTTCGTGCACACCAGTAAGCAGTGAGTTTCTGGAGAAGAATATGTAGATAACAGAGTGTGAAGCCAAAGGCTAACAATTTGCAGTTTTCAGTGAGCCTATTCCTGACCAGGAGAATATGGCAGAACAGAAAGTATTATCTGGATTTTCAGGAAAGTTATGTTTCTTCTGAGGCTGTCATATGAGAAGTCAAGAGTATTCTTTTGCCCTGGGGCCATTATCACATGCTTGCTTAGTACCAGGGAGCTGAGAAACACGCAGCCCAGAAGGACTTGCTGATACCAGTGTAAATGCACGGATAGAAAGATTTCCTAGTTTCTACATATTAATTTGGTAGTGAATGTTTCTTTTCTGGTGACGGCTTGTCCTGGTTAATGCACTTTTTGGTGAACATCAGTTTTCCTCCCAGACAAGGCTGTGAACCCTAGAATCCTCCATCACCAGCTGCACACGGGCTGTGACTCAGTACTGCCGCTGCTGACCAGCCAAAGGAAACATGAATGGCATGGCAGAGCCTGTTGGTTACGGCCACTGGCAGAACACAGTAATTAGAAGTACTATTCCCTCGGTGCTGTGGGTCAAGGGCAGAGCTCTTGCGGGCTATTTATATTGCTGCAGGAATTCTCTGTTCTCAACATTACCAAGGTTTATATAAGTGGTCATTAGGAAAAATTGACTGCACTGAAGAAAAGTACATTCTGTACTCAGAAGTGTTTTGCACGTATTCCAAGAGGGCTGAGAGGAAGGGGGAGGGAAGGGAGAAAGATTCTCACATTTTTATAAAGTCTCACATACATAAGGCTTTCATTAACGTTAAAAAAATGTCCTGACTGTAATTAATATTTCAAAGTCTTGCACATCCCCTACACTCACTGAGGCCCTCAGGCCAAATATGAGAATGTGAAAACATCAATTTCACATAGGAAGAAATTTTGTGTATCTGGGGTTTTAAATAAAGGATATTTCCACCACATTTCTTTTCCTAATGGCCTTATAATTTTTTCTGTTTATGATCTTACATGTAGTTTTAAAAATTCTTAAATCAAAATACAGTAAAAATCCATTCTAATCCAAGGCCAAAGTATACTTCTAATATACTGATTTTAAGTTCAGTTTAAGTTAATAGTGTCATATAATCCACCAGGAATGTTTTATCTGTGGCTTTGAACTTCTCAGAACTACTGTTGTGGAATGGTATTCTAATCACTTGTATTTTTATTGGAAGCTCTTGTGATAATCTTTGTGTGTGTTACTTTTTAAATTTTTTAGTAATTAAACTTCTTTGGATAGCACGTTAAAGAAATTTTATTCTTTATTCTAAATTCTACATATAACTTGAAATATTGGGTACTTCCTTGAGTTTTAATGAGTTTAATAATGTTAATATACAACTTAATAATTGCTCACTCCCAGTGGTGTGGAGACTGACTGTGGAAGTGGGGGGAGGGTTGGATGGAGGGGGACAAAGGGAGGGAAACTAGGACAACTGAAATGGCATAAACCATAAAATATTTAAATTAAAAAAAGATAAAGTAATAAAAAACAAATATACCCTATACCCTCGAAAACTAAAAGGCATTGAAAAGACTCATTGTGCTTTATGTTGAAATATCGGTTTTTATCATTGCAAAAATAGATATGCTCTATCTAGAGCCCACTGGGTGTCAGGATCTAAAGGTCCCTATGCTTGTGGCTCGAAGCGCGCCATCGCCTTTTTGAAAGCCTTACTGATTGTGTCTTTGAATTGTCCTCTCTGAACCTCACCTGTGACCCTGCCCTGGGCAACCCCAGCTTGGCCCTTTTCATCTCCTGCTCTGCAGCCTCTGCCAACTTCTAATTCCTGTCCTATGACAAGAGTCAACCTTCCTGGTTGGTGAAACTCCCTGCAGAGGACTTGTGCCTCCTGGGTTCCTTTTGGAGTATCTGAGTTTCGGCAGATAAGAATAGTTCACAGACAGCCTCTCCCTGTGTCCCCTCTCATTCAAGTGCCTCCAGCTCAATATACCAAAGCAGCATATTTTAGGGTGGCCTGTTCTTCTACCCTTCTGACCAAAACAACAGAGAACAGTTTTCTAAAACAGAAAGTGGCCAAAGAGAGCCAGTGTTTCTCTTTAGGCTGCCCACCAGCTCTCTCCTCAATGTGACCTGCGTGTGGACAGTGGCCATACCTACCGGGGGCTCAGGAGGCCTCAAAGAGAGCGCTTCCTGCAAGAAGTGACACCCACTGCAACCGGAAGAGCCAAGGGCACCTGAGAGTAACAATTTTTGAGGGGTGGGAGCTATGGAGGAAGGAGGGCATCTGTCCTCAGAGCTGAGTTGCATTTTCAAGCCAGGAAAGTAAGGAAGGTGGTATGACGTTTAGTCAGGATGATGTTAAGTAAGGAAATGAGAGCATAACTTTTACACTGTGAAAAGAACACCGTGATTTCAGAAAATGCAATACATCGAAAGAAGGCAAAATTCATGAGTAATAAGAGCCAACTCTGCTGTTGGGGCAATTCAGATACTACTCAAAGAGAAGCTGGACTCCAGCAGTGACACAGTAGAAAGGAAAAAGCTTCAGAAATATGGAATCAGAACTAAGAGTAATTTTGGTATTATTGGAAAGGAGGGGCTGAGGAACGGGGAGGACTTCAGGCTGCCCTGCATGCCTGACCCAGGATCCTGTGGCTTCCTTTGTCACCATAGAAGTTCAGGGCAGGTGCAGGTGTGAGCATGGGCCATGACAGGGCAGAACGCTGCCTTGGGGATGAGTCCTTTGCCCTGAAGCTCAAGAAAGAGGTATGGGCTCTGGGTAGAGTTAAAGAAACAGGGATGAAAGAGATCACTGGGCAAAACTAGAAGACAAGAGAGGCAGAGATGAAGTCCCAGGGAAAACTACAATTAAAGGGAAGAGAGAAGAGAGAACCTTCAGAGGAGACAGAAGTATAGGAGGGAACTCAGGAGGGGAAACAGAACTATAGCCAAAGGAATGGTAATTGTGTCAGTCTGTGTTCTTCCTGTGTTTTCCCATGGATTTATGAGTGTCGAAGCCATTGAGAGGATCCAGATGGGATTTCAAGGAGCTCAGTAAAATGGAAGAAAGCATCAAACACAGTGGTGGAGGGCTGAAAATGCCCCCCCCCAACCCTGCCCAATATACCACTTTGGTGTAAGGATTATTTTGAGCTGAGGACAATTGAGAAGAAGCAGACAGAAGAAAAGCTCCCTGCCTTCCCCATTTCTCTAAATTCTGGCCATGTTTTTTTTTTTTTTTTTAATTATTGTTCAAATACAGTTGTCTCCATTTTCCCATCACTGCTTCCCTCCGCCCCACCCATCCCCACCTCCCACCCTCAATAATATCCCTCTTTGGCTTTAGAGCACATATTTGTAAAGGTGTCCCTCTCCCTTCCCTCCCAAGAAGGATGGAAATCAATTACCAGCGACAACTCAAGACCCCACCAAGCTCAGAGATAGCATCAGAGGAATCTGTAAAACAAACCTCACTAACTAGCATTTATCTCTCATTAGTTCCTGTATATATTGGCTTGACTAAAAAGTTAATTTGTGTTTTTCTGTAAGATGGCTCTAGTAGTGCCTAGTTGTCCTTCATTTGAAACAATTTTGTTACATTGTATTGTGACAGCTGTCATAGCAGCTTGCATTTAAAAAAACTTACCAAAATTGGTGAGTTTTTGTGTAGCCACTTTAATATTAAAGAAGGAAGAAAATACACATTTTCAGCATATCATTATTTCAAGAAAGGTAAAAATGCAACTGAAACACACACAAAAAGATTCGTACAGTGTACAGAGAAGGCGTTATGACCGATCAAATATGTCAAAAGTGGTTTGCGAAGTTTCATGCTGGAAATTTCTCAGTAGACAATGCTCCATGGTCTGATAGACCAGTTGAAGTTGATAGCAGTCAAATCAAGACATAAACTGAGAACAAGGAACATTATAGCATGTGGGAGATAGACAACATACCCAAAATATCCAAATCAATGAAGTTATTGGTGAAAATGTAAAATGTGTCTTTCATTTTCCAGAAAAATCCACATGGACTTTTTGGCCAACACATTATTTACCTTCCCACAATTTGCTGCCCCTAGAAACCCAACGTCCTTTTCCTTTGTCTTGTCACTTCTTTATAAATGTATTGTTCTTTTGTTAAAATGTTCTGTAAGCCAAGTTCTAATTACCACTTTTAGTTACTCATCACTGAGTTCTCCCAAGTGTATACACACTGCATGTGTTAATAAACTTATGTTTAATTTTCTTTTGTTAATCTGACTTTTGTCTGTCTAATATACAGGACCCAAGTAGATAACCTAGGAGGGTAGAAGAAAAGATTTCCTTCCTCCTTTACAATATCCATGGGTATAAGCAAGTGGGATGAGTGTTAGAGCTAAAAGTGAGGGGAGAAGTGGGGAGGTGGAAGGCAGTTATTCAGGAAGAACGTCTAGTCAGGAGCAGCAGGTGCAAAGGTAAAGGTTTCAGGTAGGTCAATAGAACTAAAATACAAGTTATGATGCGTCAAGAGGTAAAATGTGTTATCTTTTAATGTATGGCAGCAGTATTCAACCATGTCCCGCAAGAGGCACACTGGTGTGTCACAAGAATTTTTAAAACATGGAATGACTATTTAGTCAGGGGCATGGACTTCTTTTCCTTTAGATTATCAAATAAAAAAACAACAGCAACCAACACAACAATAGCTGTCCAGTGTGAATAAGTAAAAATTATACTTATTTTTTGTTAGATTGGCAAAAAAATATATTTTTTGGTGTGCCCCCAAATTTTAGTAATTAGTGTATGTGTGCCATGAGATGAAAAACGTTGAAAATTGCTGTTATAGGGCACTGTTTACTGAACACTCATTTTGTACCAATGTTTAAAGCAAACAAGGGTAACTACGGACAACATACACATCAGACCCATGGGAACAGCATTTATTGGAGGAAATACACAGAGTTGGACATGGCTGCACTTCTTCTCCTGGGTCAGATATCACACCCCAGGTCAGTGGTCCTGCAGATCCTTCGATGAATGATGAAGACGAACGAGCCTTTTCCCTCTAGTGCTTAGGGACGACAATCCCGGCAGTAGGTAAAGAAGAACATGGTCACACTCTATTTGTGTATGTACATTGGCTGAGGGAACCCTGGCCTTTTCCTTGGTATAATCAGGTCCAGGTCCAAGCCTTGAAGTTCAGCTATATGACATGGCAGATGGGTGGCCTCCAGGCTTATCTGCATGGATTGCTTTAGAGACATGGAACTCTTCTGGGAAGGCAAACTAAATCAAACATTCCAAGTTAATACTTATGCTTCAGCTCCTTAAGCCTCTGACTTCTCCTTTACTTCTCATAGCATATCAACCAAGTGGGATTCATTTTTTAATCTCAGTTTTATAAATGACAAAGTTGGGGCTTAAAGATGCTAAGTGGACTTCCAACTTCCTTGATCTACCTCACACAGTGGATCCAGGATCTGGCTGATCCCCGAGCTATGATTTCTAACACCACTGTCTAGAAAACTCAACAGAAGAAAAGTCATAGAGGACAATGAGCTTCACCCTGAAATCACAGGGTGGGGCACTGGTGATTTTAAGTAATAGAAGATCCAGTTTGTGTTTTAGATCTGTCTAGTTTGAATTCAGAGGATGGACACAATGGGAAGACCAGTTAGCTGGTTACTGGAGTAATCTGACCAGAAAGTTGAAGTCCTGAACCAAGGCAGTCAGAAAGCAGATGGGGGAAGGAATGGTGGGTGAGTTTCTGAATATGAGAATGTTTCACACCTGAATTTAAGAGCACCCAACATATAGAGCAGCCAATCAATAAATGTTTAGGTTTCATATGTAAAAGTGTTATAATAGAAACTCCCCAGAATTATAGCTAGCATAATTGCTGATCACCAGAAAAAACCCTCTAGTCCTCTTCTAATGAACCCATTCACTTTTCTGTCACTCTGCTACTTCCCAGCTGTCCGCTGATAAGGCTTCTACCATTGTAAAGTACTCAGAGGAAATGCTTTTACAAGTCCTGGACTGCCTAAGTTCCTCATTAGTGTTCAAGTGCCATGGACATTTATGACTATGGCTATTCCTTTGTCAGGAATATTATCCCATTATGTCGAAATGCGTTATAGGCCTTCATAGAAAGACACTACAGAATGAAAAGTCCTAATTATTATTATTGCCATTATTATGATGAGGGTTTTTAAAGTATTTGCAGAATTGTCTCATTAAAGGACAGTTTATTACAAGTTTACTATCTTGCATTTCTCTTTCCCTGCCTTTCCAATACTCTTGATTTCCCTTATAATGCTTTAGTTGTTCTTACTAATGAAAAGAAAGCCTATTAAAAGTATGCTCATAAAATATGAAGACATATATTTATTTGGAGTCATCTCTTTTATAATAAACCAGTTTCTTACAACTAAATAAGTACATCTAGTTGATTTTCTATCTAAATCAAGTAATATTTATCAGGTGTCTTCATTTGTTAAAAAATGGCAGATTCAAAGAAAATAATATGGAATAATTGATAGAAAATATATCTTTGACATACTGTTTGTATGTTTAAACCCTTTTTAATAGTATATTTAGATATGTTAAGTAAAAGCTATTAATTTTAGGTGAATTAATTATTTTTAAAGATATGAGTATATTCTCATATCTTTTTTGATATCTAATTTCAAAGCTTTTTTATTTCATGAATGGAGTCAATTCATGAAACTCCAAATATCCTTGGACATTAATTTTAGAGTATTGGATTTTTCTAAAGAAACAGAACTCGTAGGATATGCTGGATAGGAGATATATTTATATGGTCTATTATGAGGAACTGGCTCACTTAATTATGAAGGGTGAGAAATCCCACAATCTGTCATCTGCAGATTGGTGACCTAGGAGATCTAATGGTGTAGGTCCCAGTTAGATGGGATGAGAAGACCAATGTCACAGCTCAGTCAGGCAGAAGGAATGAATCCAAACTTTTCCTTTTTGTTCTATTTAAGCCCTGAGAAATTGCATTGTCCCCGCCCACTTTGGGGAGCATTATCTGCTTTACTCAGTCCATCAATTTAAATGTTGATCTCATCTGGAAACACTGTTGCAGACACACCCAGAAACCATGTTCAACTAAACCTCTGAGCACCCTGTGATCTTGCTAAACTGACAAATAAAACTAACCACCAGACACTGGAGAAAGTCTCTGTCCAGGCAAACAAGTGCAGGTATTACTGGAACATAGTCAAGGGAATTCCTTTTTCCATAAACAGTTTACTGTGGGACACCCCAACCTCAACAGAATTCTCTTTTTACAGTCTGCATATTCTTTAGAAAGCAGAAATGTCTTCAGAAGTGAATATTCTTGAAAAAATTTAACCTCCAGTTTCATAACAAAACACAACCTTTTACGGTAATCAAAAAAATCCATTTGCAACAAGCTCCAAACGAAAGGCATAAGCGACAAAATTTTCCTCCTATAGTTTTTTACAATAATAACCACATATAATTTCTTCCTTTATTCAAGTTAAACTGTAGCAGATATTAATATAGATAACATAAACAAAGATGTGTATGTCTTTACATCCCGCCCTCTCACCAGCTTGCCCCTGTCACAGGAGGGGTGCCGGTGGCTGCAGCTCAGGCCAAGGCTCAGAGAGGGCTTGCTGCTCTCCTGGTGAAGTGTGGCTCAGGGTGCATGTACCTGCTTTCTGGACTGGAAAGGAGACTGTCTACAAACCAGAGAATCCTACATACATCTTCTTAAAAAGGCCTGGCACAAAAAAAAGATCCTTTACTGCAATCCCTGTTATTAGAATGAATACAAGATAGGAGCACAGAAAAGGGGATTTGTGGAATATTCACATAGCCAAATGCCATACAACAGTTAAAAAGATTGTTCATGGAATAGAATAAATAAATTCTCAAAAACTTTGTGACAGAAACTACTTAAGGAATAAAATGTGCAACATGGTAAGATGTAAATTTTAAAATAGGCAAAACAATTCAACGTAAGATTTTTGAATACATGTGTATCAAAGTAGCATAAAATACGCATGAGATGACAAATTCAGGGCATTGCTTATCTCAAAGGAGGAGGAAAATGGTAGGTTGGAATTTGACAAGGGACTTTTATCTTACTGGTAACTTTTAATTTCCTAAGAAATTATGAAGCATATATGTCAAACTGAAGACTTGAGAAAGCTGGGAATTCACTATGTCTTTCCCACATCTTTCTTGTGCTTCATGAATACAGAAAATTGCAGCCCCAGTGACCAGGTAAAGCTGCCTCATTATCATCGCCATCAATCCATTCACACAGCCCTGGGCATCTCAGCCTTCAGAGTGCCTGGAGGGAAGGCTGACGACCTTCTTCACCTACTGGCACAAAATGCACTCCTCGAACATTGTTTAAATTGAAGGCAAATCTTGACTTCAGCAAAACTGGAAAGTCAAGTTAACATTTTTTCTTGAAACTCCCAAAGCCACCTAGTAAGAGACTGATATCATTGCTCCCAATATTCATGAGTTCTTTCTAATTAGTAATTTCCCTTATAGTGCTTTTTGCCTTTTGCCTCTGTTCTGCCTGATTCTTATTGCTATGGCCTTATTGTTTGTGTATCTCCAAAATGCATATGTTGAAACCTAACCCCAATATCATGGTGTTAGGAGATGGGGCTTTGGGAAATGATGAGGTCATTAGGGTGGAGCCCCCACGATGGGATTAGCGTCTTTGTAAAAGAGACCCCTGTAGAGCTCCCTCGCCCCTCCCACCATGTGCGACCCATTGAGAAGTCTGTGACCTGAAACAAGGTCCTCACCCAACCATGCTAGTGCTTTGATCTTGGACTTTCAGTCTCCAGAACTGTGAGAAATAAACATCTGCTGTTTATAAGCCACCCAGTCAGAGGTGTTCTGTTACAGCAGCTCAAATAGACTAAGACACTCATCCTTTCCCAAATATTCTTGGAGTTCAGGAAGAGTACAAGTTCATACACAGTAGATTATTTTATGTTGCAGATCCAAGAGGTTGCTGTTTGCAACCTCTTTCTGTAATACTCTTTAGGCAGGGGAAAGGGCAGGTCCCAATTTTTAGTCCTGGGTCCTACATTTCTAGGAAAAAACTCACAGTAATTCAGCAAAGATACATGAAAGAAAATAAAAATATTGCATAGTTCCTGCTCTCTTTCTATCTATTCTTATTTTAGACATTTCTAACAGTTTTTTAAATATAAGTGCAATGGACAAAGATTAAGTACCTTTCCAAAAGCTTGGGAGGCCCACCATAAAATTCTCTCAGGTCTCAGAGAGAAGAAATACATTACATCTATTTGTCTGGAATAATCTCAGAACCATCACAAATTGATTTGTTTAAAAAAAAGCAATAGATAATTTCATTCCAAAGAAAATTACATGCTCATTATAATCAGGGATCATTAGCAATCATGATTATAGAGTCAAATCTATGTTTGTGATTTTTTAGATATTTTATTGCTTGAAACCAACTGAACCAACTGAATTTTTTTATTCTATGTGTTATTACATCCTTGAGCCATCAACTCATAACAATATTGTCTTGCTGTGGGTGACAGTAAGGTCCAAAGAATCATGGGCACACAAGTTAAAGATGGTGTGATGTTTCTGATATAGTCACATGTGGAATCTGAAATGTAATGATCTGAGATCTAGATCTCAGGCCATCTTTACGCTGATACTTGAGTAATTTTCTTCATCACTTTCTTCACTTTGGCAAAAGAGCTTAATGCCAAAAACGTGAGATCAACATATGTCTATAACATTTGCGTATAGTTTTCTTGCTATAAAATGATGCAGGTTACTTTAAAACAAAAGAGTGAAAAAATTTGATAATTTATAAGATTTTCTATATCCATTTTTCAAACATGACATAAAATCTTATTCCACTAAGTGGAATTTTCTACACCATGCTGTGTCATAGAAGACGTGTTGATTATGCATCTGCTAAATGTCCTCTCTTAAACCAGCTGCCTGGAGCCCTTGCTAGAACAGCCACAGCCAGTGTCCACGCCCCGCCCACCCCCCTTGTCTGAGCGGTCATTACTCACAAGCCACCCTGCTTTTCCTCTTCCCTTTCTAGTGTCAGCTGTTATTCAAAGTCAATGGCCCTTTCAGAGTTTGTAGCAAAAGTAAGTAGGTAGATATAAACAGTGTTGAGATGGGAGAGGATGAAGAAGCAGATTTTATCAGGTTAGGCTGGTGGATGCTATTGTGATGGTCAAGATATTATTGCCACTTGAAAACTAAATTTACCATCTGAAACCAAGTCCCTCCTTGCATCTCAGCTCATGCTCCTTGTGTATAGTTGGGTTTCCCTGCCTCCGGGGTTGCTCTGAAATTCCAAACACAATAAGCAACACCAGATCCTCCCACCACTTAAACACTGGAGTTTCCATCCTTAAACTGCACTCATGACTCCTTAAGTCTCACACACAAAGCTCTTGTGTTTCACTGAAGCTGAACCACCTTCCTCAGCCTATTAGGATAACAGTCTTTCAGAGGAAGCTCTTCTATAAAACATTGGGACTTCTGTTTCTGTGAACTGTGTCTAAAGTATTTTTTCCAGGGTCTTCCTTAATACTGTTTTATTTGACTTCTTTCTTTTTATTATTTTTATGTTCCAATCTGACATTTAATTGTCTGAAGTCCTAGCTCAATGATACAGCAACTTTCTCAGAAAGTGGATTCTCACTGGGAGTGTCCACACTCCTTTTTTCCTAAGGAATGCTACTTCTTAGGAAAGACCTGTCGTCCATCCCTTACAGTACTAAATACTTTTTTTTTGGTTCCTTACTCTTTAAGGTGGGATCTTTCATTCTCATATTTTTCTTTTTAAAATTCCTCGAAGCAGCTAAATGGAACAGGTACTACTTTTTACTTGAGTAGCACAGAGAGCAAAACAGAAGTCATTGGCATGCACTTGGCACATAAAGGAACCTGGAGAGAGACAAACTCTGGACCCATATGCAGCTTTGCAAAGATGCTGACAAAGGACTTCTCCATTTCCTTTTTTAAAAAAAATATTTTAATCACATCCACTACAGCAGGATTTAATGAGAGGGATTCTAGTCAGAGGAGCTAGGCCAAGTGCCAACCTGGGGATTTTTCTGAGACACAGAATTGAGAAACATCAGAAAGACCCTAAAACAGGCACACAAACCCCAGAAGCACAGGCAGACACCCTGCTCCATGGAGAACACATTGCAGCTTCTCCCTCCATCCCTGCCCATGACCTCTCCCAGGATGCAGAAGGTGTCACTGAAGAACCCATGCATATCTCAGAAAAACTAGGATGATCATTTGAATGCAACATTGTTTAAATGTACCAAAGAACCCACTAATCCAAATAAATAAATAAATAAATAAAAACAAGCCTTTGTTTTTTAAAACTGGGAAACAATTCCAGAAACTAATCAGTAAGCCCTGTCTACTCCACACCCAGATTTGTCATCAACCTAATTGTCGTCCTCAGCACACAATTACTAAATGGCCACATCTGCAGGATAATGTGCCAGACACTTGAAATCACATTTCTCTGTCCCTGCAAGACTTAGGCCTCGAATACAGATGCGTGAGGAAGGGGCATTGGGATTGCATACTGTGCACACACACTCATGCATACACACATCCAAGCATTTAAATTCCTTTATGTCTCTACTGATTTACAACCTTCTTCTAAACTAGAAGCAAGCCTGTTGCATGTAAAAATAGAACACATGCAAATAGACATTTAAATCTCACAAGAGAGGCTATGATCACTTGAATACTTAATACACTTGGTAGGTTGTACTTCTATATATACAAAAATAAACCACTTTTTCAATGTATGAGGATCACAGCTCAAAGTGAATATGCAGGGACCTAGTTCCATAGTCCAGTTATAGCCACATTTCCATCCTCTACACACCTTTTGTCACTAGAAAAAATTTACAAGTCTTTAAAAACTCTAATAGGTTTACATTTTCTGTTTTTTATTTACTTAATTATTTATTTCTTCTCATATACTTTACATTTTAAAAATCTAGTTTTGTGAAAAACTGTTTAAATGAAATTTTTAGAAAGCATACTTGTTACTAAAAAATTAATCAGCAAAATCAGTGAGCTAATTTTAATGATGATTACTATTTTGATGGATGAATATATTTAGCTCCATCTGGAATGCAAAAATGCTCCCTGACTTGGTGAGATTTAAAGTGAGTACGAACTGTGTTATGCCATATCTAACAAGCACAGATAGCACATTATCTTAATTCAAATTAGAAAGGTATTTATAGACTAGACTAAGAAGCTGCCATTCAGGTAAGGAATAAATGAGGCAGGAGGGGACCAAATTCGGGTCAGTTGGAATGAGGCAGTCCTTGCCCTGGCTGCGGCCAGTTAATTGTCCTGCTGAGAATTGCAATGATTTTATTCTATTGCATTTTTCTTGTTTTATAAAGGAAAAAATATATCTGTCAACCTGGGTTAAAGCTCTAAGCTACTGTATTATACCTGTTGGGATATGTTTATGAGTCCCGTTAATCAAAAGCGAGTGTTGTATATCCAGTATTTAGTCTGAGTAGAGGGTGGAATTTTCCATGGAACATTGTGTTATGAATTGCAATGACTCATAATATGTTCCCATAAATAAGCCCTCTATGAAAAGTGTATTGTAATAGTTACTGTGTGGAATATCTGCGCCCATAGATTTTGACCTTTGTATCTGTTATGTGAACTACACTTTCTGTCCTTTGTTTTCACAGTGGAAGCGTCACATGAAACCATAATATGTACCACTGCACATTTGTCCCCGCTGGTGTATTATATCGCGGGGCAGCATCCTGTCTTAAAGGCAGGGAACATGCCGGGAGGGAGAGTGTCAAGGTTTACTCAGTATGGCAGCTAAAAAGGCAAAAGTGCAACTCACTTGTTTCCAGGATACCCTGATGAGAAAAATTGGTATGTTGAAAGTTTTTAAAATAATAAAACTATTGCTGGAGAGAGGAGCTTCAAGAAACTGGAGACTAACAGCCGCAAGACTGAAGAGGTAGCTGTGGCTTATCTGTACAAGGATATCCCACAGCAGTGGAAACTTGAGTGCTGCTGGGTATCTCTCATTGTCAGGGACCATGGCCTCTCAGCCCATTTGATCCTTTTTCTTCCCCAGAAAACTGTGGATAAATTAACAATTAGGGCTTTTGACTCCAGAAGCAACTGGCCTAAAACTAAAAATATTTTTACATTGGCAGCTAGCATCCATCACACAGTAAAGAGATATGTCCACTATTGACTTAGCTACACTCAGCCCAGAGATTGTCACAGAAATGAACCTCCTGGAGCACAAATGAAATAAAAGGAAAAGGAATGACTTTTCCTTTTTCCCTAGAGGCATTTTTGTTAGCAATCTCCAGTACTGAAAATATTTATTTAACCTTTTGTGATAAATGAAATAGGCATCTTATTAGATAAATGCACACTTTCATTTTCAGTGCTATAATTCTAAATGTTTCAAAGCACCTCAATATTTGCAGAGAATATCACATGGTCACTTCTCTTCAGGTTTTCCTTACATATCTCAGCCACAGCGGTTGGGCTTGCTGATGTTAAATCCCACACGCAAGTGTGTGCTCAAATCCATCTTTCCCTCAATGAAGAGATAAAATTTCCTTTTATAAACCATAAAAGGGAAATTTTATTCTTTCTAGGCACATAGGTTGTGTTTATGTGTGTCACCTTACGTGTGAACCTTGGTTTGAAATTAGAGGGTATATGTCAGTGCTTGAGAAAATAGAAAAAGGGCTGTAATGACTTTTTCCCTCTTCTCAGCTAATGCAAAGACATGTTGTCTTTCCAGGAAAACAGGAAAATGTTATTCTGTTATGAAATGGGGTACTGTTACCATTCTTATTAAGCTCTATGTATTCAACTTTTCTGGTGTAGCTTTTATTTGCAAGGTGTGTTGAGCATAAAGGAATGTAAATATTCATATACTAAAACATCCTCTTAACTCAGAAAATTCTATCGTGAAAAATGAAGATAGTCAGTCACTCACCTCCCACGTTAACAACTTTGACAGTGTACTTTGCGTCATTTTATTCCTTCACTCTGGTTTCCTGTTGTGTCATGAGATTTTTACTTTGGGAGCTCAAAATTTGCCCAAATCCACTTGCGATTCTAAACACCTCCCCCAAGTGTTTTTACTTTGGGCTTTGTCAACACCATTTATGTAATCAGCTCCACATGCAGTACCTAAAAGTCTCAGGAAGAGTCCTAGCCTTTTATCTGCCTCACTTTGGTGAATCCCTTTTTTGCCTCTGTAGTCACACTGATTTTCTGTGCCTTTGTTTCTTTCCTTTACTTGCTTGGTATACTTCCATCGTAGGCTGATTTGTCTCAGAAGGAGACCTTAAGATAAGGGTTTGGTGCAAGTATTTATTACAGAAATTGTTCCAGGAGAAGCCAGCTGGTAAAGGAGTGAGGGAGCCCAATAAGAGTGAGGTTCAGGTGAAGTCCCAACTCGGCATGATCCACAGGAGACGGGGGTGGGACATACCACAGAGTGGTTGTGTTCCTGCTGGAGCAGAGGAGTGGCTTCTGTGATCTGGACCCTCCGTGCTGAGGTGAGGCTGACAGGAGAAGGCAGGGGGAGGGTGGGGATTCCAGGCTCTCCCAGGGCAACCCTCTGCAGAAGGTCTGTAAGCTGCAGAGCACAGAGCATTGGGGAAATATAGACTGCTGTGGCCAAGGACCGAGGGGTCTGGATAGGCAGAGACAGCCTCAGCCACCACTGTGTTTTTGGAGTTTCTCAAGTTGACCAACTAATGCAGTCACTTCTGCTCCTTCTTACTACATAAATGCATTTGTGATGCTGTATTTTACCTTGTATAGCAGTGAAGTCCAGGGCTCTTTCAGAGTATCTCACATTTAATGTATACCATTCATCAAATGAAGATTTACCTCTAGGAATATATAATAAAAATTGGAAAAAATGAAAGAAAGACTGAAAAGTATTTTTGTTTACATTACCCCAATCCCCACCACCAATCTAATAAATTACTGGCATAAAAAAGTTGAAAGCTGAGGTGTATTTTCTTTGAAAAGAGAGAAAAAAAGAAAATAAACAGAAATAGCAAGTCATAGGTTTTTGTACTTGAATGTTTGTAATAAACTCAAGAATATTTATTAAGGAGATAGAAAAAAATGAGTAAGAGCTTAGGATTTACTGAAAATCTCTTGAGTCAGGGTATAGAAGTGACCTCGTTTAATTTTTAGAACTCCCATTATGGTTCAATTATACCCGTTTTTGTTTTCTTATTTTAATTTTTATTTATTGTTGTTTAGTTACCGTTCTCCCACCTTTTCCCCCATTGCTCACCCTTGCCCCATTCCCCCAACTCCCACAGTCAGTCCCCTCCGTTGTCCATGTCCTCTATTCATGTTTCTTTGCTCGCTCCTTCCCCTTCTTTTCCCCATTACAGCACTTCCCCCTTCCTTCTGGTCACTTAGTCTATATTTCCAAGCTTATGATTCTATTTTGCTCATTTGTCTGTTTTGTTGATTAGGTTCCACTTATAGGTGAGATCATATGGTATTTGTCTTTCGCCCCCTGGCTTATTTCACTTAGCATAATGCTCTCCAGTTTCATCCATGCTGTCGTGAAGGGTAAGAGTTCCTCGTTTGTTTCTGCTGTGTAGTATTCCATTGTGTAAATGTACCACAGTTTTTATGTTCTTTATTTTGTTGACCAATAAACTAAGACTTAAATAAATATGCTTGCCCAAAGTCGCATAACCTATAAGGAGTAAAGCAGAAATGCAAATCTGGGTTTCCTAACTCACAAATGGCAGGTGTACTTTTCAATTTATACTACTTGTGTCATCGGTAAGACATGAGGAGTGAAGTGGGTATTGAGCGACAGAAAAATATATCAGGAACCAAGTATTTGAAATTGCTGTTTTACACTTAATTTACCAAAGAAAGTTAACTGACAACCTAAAATTACTCTTCTGTGAGGTATTTAAGCGATATTAGACTATACACCTAAAGTCATATGTTCTTACTATAAAATATGACAGTCCCTGAACCATAATTGTGAGTTTTACTGCCCACACACATGTTGCATACACTTTCATTCACTTATTTATACATTCATCTCACAAAGAATTATTAAGCATTTACTATGTTTCCTGGGGAATAGGGATAAAAAGATGATTAACCATAATCTCTACCCTCAAGAATCATACTATCTAGAAATTAAAGATAAATAAGTGTACTAAAATGCTATTGGATAGAAGATGTACTTTTAACATAACAACATAAACAATGGAATGGCTAACCCTACATTGAATTTATAGGAAAAGGTTAACAAGGAAAATTATGTTTGATAAAGCCTTTAAAATGAATAGTGTTTATCAGACATAGGGGGAAAAGGAAATATTAAGAAAAGGAAGCATGTTGAGTATGATGTTGGCTGTAGGTTTTTCACATATGACCTTCATTATGTTGCAGTATTCCCCCTTTACTCCCACTTTGCTGAGTGTTTTTATCACAAATGGGTGCTGTACCTTATCAAGTGCTTTCCTGTATCTAATTATATGATCATGTGATTTTTTTTCTTTCCTATTGTTTATATGATGTATTATGTTACTTGATTTGTGAATATTGACCGTCCTTGCATCCCAGGGATGAATCCCACTTGATCATGGTGGATGATCTTTTTAATGTATTGTTGGATGCAGTTTGCCAATATTTTGTTGAGGATTTTAGCATCTATGTTCATCAGTGATATTGGCCTGTAGTTTTCTTTCTTGGTTGTATCTTTATCCAGTTTTGGGATTAGGATGATGCTGGCCTCATATAAAGAGTTTAGGAGTCTCCCCTCTTCTTGCATTTTTTGGAATAGTCTGAGAAGGACAGGGGTTACTCTTCCTTAAATGCTTTGCAAAATTCTCCTGTGAAACCTTCCGGTCCAGGGCTTTTGTGTGCCAGGAGTTTTGTGATTACTGCTTCAATGTCACCAGCTGTTATCAGTCTGTTCAGTCTTTCTGCTTCTTCATTCAATGTTAGAAGGCTATATGTTTCCAGAAATTTGTCAATTTCACCCAGGTTTTCAAATTTTTTTGGCATATAGTTGTTCATAATAATTTCTTACAATCCTTTGTATTTCTGTGGTATCAGTTGTAATTTCTCCTCTTTCATTTCTAATATTATATATTTGGGTCCTCACCCTTTTTTTCTTGATGAGTCTGCTTAAAGATTTGTCAATTTTGTTTATCTCTTCAAAGAACCAATGCCTGGGTTTATTGATCTTTTGAATTGCTCTTTTAGTCTCTGTGTCATTTAATTCTGCTCTGATCTTGATTATTTCCTTCCTTCTACTTGTCCTGGGCTTTGTTTGTTGATGTTCTTCCAGTTCTTATAGATGTAGAGTTAGGTTGTTCATTTGAAATGTTTCTATCTTTTTTAGGTAGGCCCATATTGCCATAAACTTCCCTCTCAGGACTGCCTTCGCTGTTTCCCATATGTTTTGGACTGTTGTGTGTTCATTTTCATTTGTTTCTGAAACTTTCTGGTTTCTTCTTTGATCTCTTTATTGACCCATTCATTGTTTAATAGCATGCTATTCAGTCTCCATGAGTTTGAATTTTTTTGACTTTTTTCTTTGAGGTTGGTTTCTAGTTTCAAACCCTTGTGATCCAAGAAAATGTTTGTTATGATTTAAATTTTCTTCAATTTCTTGAGGCTCATTTTGTGTCCTGTCACATAGTCTATCTTTGAAAATATTCCATGAGCCTTTAAAAATAATGTGTATTTTGCTTCTTCGGGATGAAATGTTCTATACATCTTGGTTAAGCCTGTTTGATCTAATGCATCACTCAGTTCCACATCATTCTTGTTGATATTTTGTTTGGAAGATCTATCCATTGTTGAAAGGGGGTGTTAAAATCCCTACTATCAGTGTGTTGATATCTGTATCTTTCTTGAAGTCCTCCAAGATTTTCCCTATATATTTGTGTGCTCCTATATTGGGTGCATATAGGTTTCCAATAGTTACGTCTTCTTGACAGATTCTTCCCTTGAGTATTATGAAGTGTCCTTCTTTGTCTCTTTTTATGGTGTGTGTTTTGAAGTCTCTTTTGTCTGATATGAATCTTGTTACTCTGTTTCTTTTCCTGTCTGTTTGTTTGGAATACTTTTTTTCCATGCCTTCACTTTCAGTCTGTGTAGGTCTTTTGCTCTGAGGTGGGTCTCCTGTAGGCAGCATATCCATTCGGCTACCCTATGACTTTTGGTTGGAGCACTTAATCCATTTACATTTAAGGTTATTATTGACAGGTACTTATTCATTGCCATTTTACCCTCTTTGTAACTGTGTTCCTCTCTCTTTTTCTGCATCATCTTAAAGTAGTCCCTTTAGCATACCTTGCAATGCTGGTTTGGTGAATTGTATCCTTTTAGCTTCTTTTGTCTGGGAAACTCCTTATTTTGCCTTCCATTTTAATTGAGAACCTTGCTGGGTAGACCAGTCTTGGTTGCAGCTCTTTGCTTTTCATTAGTTGAAATATGAAAGGGAATGTTCTTGACATTCCCTTCTGGCTTGTAGTGTTTCTGTTGAGAAGTCAGCAGCTAGCCTTATCGGGGCTCCCTTGTATGTTACTTCCTGTTTCTCCCTTACTTCCTTGAAAATTCACTCTTTGTCTTTGATATTTGCCATTTTAATTTTGATGTGTCTTGGAGTGGGCCTCATTGGGTTACTCTTGATTGGGACCCTCTGTGCTTCCTGGACTTGTGAGACTTATTCTTTCCTCAAATTAGGGAAGTTTTCTATCGTTACTTTTTCAAACAGGTGTTCTATCCCTTGCTCCTCTTTTTCTAGTATCTCTATTATATGGATATTATACATTGCATGTTGTCCTGCAGTCCCCTGAACCCCTCTTTGTTCTTTTTGAGGTTTTTTTCATTTTCTTGCTCTTTCTCGGAGCTTTTTTCTACCTTGTCCTCCAGCTCACTGATTTAATCCTCTGCTTCATCTAGCCTGCTTTTGATTCCTCCTACTGTGTTCTTCAATTCAGAAATTATATTCTTCATTTCCTCTGCTTTTTCTTGATAGTTTCTATGTCCTTTTTCATGCTGATATAGTTTGCAGTAAGTTCCTCATAGTTTCCCTATAGTTTTTGGTAATTCTCTCTGAGTTCAGTGAGCTCATTGATCTTCCTTATAACCATTGTTTTGAACTCAATATTGATAGTTTACTTACCTCTATTTCATTTAGTCTCTTTCTAGAGATTCCTTCTTTCCTTTCAATAGTGGGATATTTCTTTGTCTTACCATTATTTGTGAGACGCTTTTTTTTTTCTTCTGCTTCTTAAGTTGATCTATCTTGACTTCCTGACTTTGTGGTGTAAACTTCTTCCTGTGAGATTCAGTGGTGCAGTCTCCTTGATCTCCTGAACTTATTGCTCTCTGAATGCCTTTTATGTCATTTGTGTTGACTTTCTGGAAGCAGTTGAATTTTGATTGTTGTTTGGTCATTCTTTGCTGGGTCCTACCTTCCAGCTGGTTGACTGAGGGTCACTCTGCCCACCACGCCTTGTGTGTCATTGTGCAGGTGCTGCCAGAAGAAAACCAGAGAGCCCAGGAAACAAACCCACATCTGCAAAAATAACTGTTCCCTGCAATCGCACTATAAACAGCAAATGGACTAGTATTAATAAGGCTGTAAAGAGATTGAGAATATTATGAGAAAGGAGAACAATAAACTATTAGTATAAAATCTGAAGACCTAATATGCGCAAACTGGATGGACAAAAAATGAATGTTAAAAAGCTATGTAGTAAAGAAAATATCACAAATCATGGAGAAGACCACAGTGGATTTCCCACTGAGATCAGGAACAAGACAAGGATGTCTACTATCACCTCTTTTATTCAACATAGTATTGGAAGTCCTAGCCACAGTGATCAGACACGAAAAAGAAATAAAAGGCATCCAAATTGGAAAGAAGGAAGTAAAACTGTCATTGTTTGCAGATGACATGATAGTGTATATAGAAAGCCCTATGGACTCCACCAAAAAACTACTCAGCCTAATAAGTGAATTTGACAAAACAGCACAATACAAAGTCAATATTAAGAATTTGAAGACATTTTTTACACCAATAATGAAATATTAGAATCAAAAATTAGGGGAAACATCCCATTTGCTATAGCAATAACAAGAAAATAAAATACCTAGGACTAAACCTAACCAAAGAGGTACAATACTTGTACTCAGAAAACTACACAACACTGAAGAAAGAAATTAAGGAAGGCACAAATAAATGGAAGCATATACTGTGTTCAAGGATTGGAAGAATAAACATCATCAAAATGTCCATACTACCAAAGCATTTATAGATTAAATGCAAATCCTTATTAAAATATCAATGACATATTTCACAGATACAGACCAAACATTTCAAAAATTTATGTGGAAACATAAACGACCCCGAATAGCCTCAGCAATTTTGAGAAAGAAGAACAAAGTAGGAGAGATCACAATAGCTGACATCAATCTATGTTAAAAGGCCACTGTAATCAAAACAGTCTGGTACTGGCATAAGAACAGACACATAGATCAATGGAACTGAATAGAAAGCCCAGAAATAAACCTATGTCTCCATGGTCAATTAATATTCAGCAAAGGAATCAGAAGCATAAAATTGAGTTAAAATAGCCCCTTTAACAATGGTTTTGGGAGATCTGGACAGCAACGTGCAAAAAAATGAAACTATACCACCAGCTTACACCATACACAAAACTAAACTCAAGATGGATAAAAGACTTAAATACAGGTCTCAAAACCATAAAAGTCCTAGAGGAGAACATAGGCAGGACACTCTCAGATATTCCATGCACCAATATTTTCACTGATATGTTCCCTAGAGCAAGGGACATAAAGGAAAGAATAAACAAATGGGACTTCATCAAAATAAGAAGCTTCTCCACAGCTAAAGAAAACATCAGCAAAATGAAAAGGGAACCAACAGTATGAGAAAATACATTTGTCAATGATACCTCAGACAAAGGTTTGATCTCCAAAACATATAAAGAACTCACACAACTCCACTCCAGGAAGACAAACAATCCAATTAAAAAATGGGCAAAGGACATGAAAAGACACTCCTCCAGGAGGACATACACAGGACCCAGAGACCTATGAAAGGATGCTCAGCATCACTAGCCATCAGAGAAACGCAAATACCTCTTCACACTGGTCAGAATGACCATCATAAAAGAATCAACAAACAATAGGTGCTGGTGAGGTTGTGGAGAAAAGAGAACCCTAATACACTGTTGGTGGGAATGCAAACTGGGGCAGCCACTGTGGAAAGCAGTTTGGAAGTTCCTCAAAAAGCTGAGAATAAAACCACCATTTGACTCAGTGATTCCACTGATGGGATTATACCCTAAGACTCCTGAAACACCAATTCAAAAGAAGATATGCACCCCAATGTTCATAGCAGAACAATTTACAATAGCCAATTATTGGGAGCAACCTAAGTGCCCATCAATAAATGAGTGGATCAAAAAACTATGGTACTTTTACACAATGGAATACTATGCAGCAAAAAGAAAGAGGGAACTCCTACCCTTCACAATAACATGGATGAAACTGAAGAACATTATGCTAAATGACATAAGCCAGGGGGTGAAAGACAAATACCATATGATCTCACCTATAAGTGGAACCTAATCAATAAAACAAACAAGCAAAAAAGATATATAATCAGCAACACTGAAA
Organism: Pteronotus mesoamericanus; assembly: GCF_021234165.1. Taxonomy (NCBI): domain Eukaryota; kingdom Metazoa; phylum Chordata; class Mammalia; order Chiroptera; family Mormoopidae; genus Pteronotus; species Pteronotus mesoamericanus. The sequence goes on from NW_026555060.1 coordinate 32,266,191, forward strand.
GAAAAAACAAAGTGACAGTAATGAGAGGGAAGGAGGGAGGGGATAACAGAGAAAAGAAGAGGAAGGTCATGTCAAGGAATATGTATAAAGGACCCATGGACAAAACCTAAATGGGGAAAGATTGAGGGTGATAGGTGGGGGTGGGTGAGGCAAGGAAAAATGGTGGCAGGAAAATGGAGACAAATATATTTGAACAATAAAAATATTTAAAAGAAAGAAAAGGAAGCTGCAGAAGAAAATCAACAGGCTCCCAATATGTGAATCAGCATGATTTGTAACCAAAATATAAGCGGAACTCACATGAGTGGGTATCTGTGATACATATTCCAAGCAATAACAGTCCTATTTTAATTGCATAATTCAAATAATTTAATTAGTTATAAGATATTTGGGAAACTATCAAAAGGTAAAAGAATCATATGCTTTTTGGGGGTGTTTTTGCTTAAACATTTTACTGAAGTGAAAAATACCTATAGGAAAGGCAACAAATTATATGAACTGCTTTGCTGAATTGTCACAAAGTGGACTGTCCTGCACGACCATCACCCAGGTCAACTAAGGGAACATGACTATCCCAGTATCCCAATCCCCACGTCCCCAAGGAGAATACACAGTCAGTGCACCTCACAGTCATACCATCAGCCAAAGTCAGTACACACTTCAGCTCTCCCACTGCATCTCTGGAGTCTTTATCCACCTCCCCACTCAGCTTTTGATTCCAGAGATCCATCTGTAGCTGTTTTCTTTATTTTTATAGAGTTAGAGTGCTCCATATTCAGTGAGGCTGCTCAGACAAAAAAACTGGGTTTTCTGTCTTTTCTGGGCATATGATTCCACCACATCACCCTGCCTTCCTTCAAGAGCTATCTCGCCCTGTGACTGACTTCTAACCTTGGTTAGAAGGAGGCAGCATGATTGGTGTACTGAGCCACAGCTTTATAGCAGTCGGCTTGTCTTTCTGTGTTTCTTTATCAATTTCACCAACAACATGTAGATGAAAGATGAGGCAGAGGTACAAGATGGAACAAATAGTCCCTGAATCACACAGGAAGGGTGGTTTCATGACAACCAGGAGTGAGGAAGAAAGGAACTTCATTGTATTCTGCTCTGAAACGTTGGTGTCTGTTTGTTACAGCAGCAGCATTACTCACATACTAGCCAGGAGCTGAGTCAGCAAGGGGGAAATATTCATCTCATGTAGAAGATGTTTTAATTTGAGGAATTTTAATTTTCTTGTCTGAGTGAAGTATAGATTACTCATAGGAGAAGGGTGTGTGGGGGGGCGGGGGTTTGAGAATGCAGACCTTGGGAAGGGAGACATAAACGGAGTTTGTAGAAATGTGGTATTGTATGAGCCTTTTGTCACTGTAAAGTCTTTAGCTTTCTTTTGTGGGCAAGAGTGAAAATTGAATATCACTGAGTAGGAAAAAAACACCATAACATTTTTTATTCAATATGATAACTGTATTTACAACCTCAAGACTAACTACATAATGGAAGCAAGAAGACGAGCTGCTAATCTTTATATACAGGCAGAGAGGAGAGAGCATGACTGAGAGCAGAGAGAAGGGCATGGGGAACAAGAGTGGACACCGAAGGGAATGCCCAGATTTGGTTCTAACTGAAAAGAAAATGAAAGGCAAAACAATAACAAGACACAACAAGATCAGTGGTTGTCCTGGGGGTGGGGTGGGGGCAGAAGGGAAGAGCAGGGGAGCACAGGGGATTTTAAGAGCAGTGACACTACTCTTTATAGTATTGCTATAAAGGTGGATACGTTTTTGAAAACCTATGGAACTACACAAAACAAAGAGTATGGGCTTCAGTTCATAACAATATATCATTCATCATATTGGCTTATCCATTGTAACCAATTCACCACATTTATGTGGTGGATGTTAACAATAAGGGAAACTGAGGCCAAGAAAAAAACAGGGTATATGGTAACTCTTGGTACTTTATACTTAATTTTTCTGTAAACCTAAAATGGCTCTAAAAATGAAATTTATTAATTTAAAAAAATGGACTGTTTACATGTTATTGTTCCCATACATGTCTAAGCTGTGCTTATAAATTTCCAACCTAGTTTACGTCCTCACTGGTATGGATCCTAAGCTCTCACTCTGCTGCTGTCACAGCAATGGAACGAGGTTGTAGACATGGTTGTTTTGTGTTACTTTGTTATGCCATCACTCGTGCTATTTAAACTTGCAACCACAACTTCAACATTCAATCCCTGTGCCTTTAAACAGTGACTATACCTTCAGTTGGGGAAAAAAAAAAATCATTCCCCTTGTTAGTTACTGAAATAAAAGAAAGTCTGAGTGACTTAACCATGGTCTTCCGCCAAGTACAATAAGTAAAGAGGCTGGACATGAAATAATTTCTGACTGGAACATCCCTTGTTGTTGGACCAAGCTAAGGCCTCTTTGCCAAGCAGGATATTTCCCTGCTTATAGTTTGCTTGTGTCCTGACATTGGGAAGGCGCGTGGAATGCCAGCTGCACACACCGAGGCAGACACAGTCAGCAGGCCTTCAGATACAAACTACTGGACGTGTGTCCTTTGGGTTCCTAGAGCCACTGACAGAGGAGAATTTGAGTTTCCTGCAGTACCTTCAATAGTACCAGAGGAGTGAGCCACTCCAGGAGCACACCCCTGATCCGACTGCAGACAAGTATTTCCGCATCGTATCACTGTTCTGATCCTAGAGCTGAGTGAGATGAAACACAAAGATGTGACTGTGACTGGCAGCCAAAAAGACATCTGTGGGGGCCCAGCTTCTCTCAGAGTTTCTTCCCCTCTCACGTGTGGCTCTCCAAGGTACCTAGTGGATTCATCATGTTGGGAACTTCAGACCCAGGAAAGGACATGAATGGGTCACAGAGGACCCACCTGGGGTTTGTAGGTCCTTGTTCCCTGTGTGGATGGAGTCCAGGTTGGGGAGGGTCTTTACTGCAAGGACATGGGCCTGAACCAAGCAAAAGGCATGTGACCAAGATTCTTCTCCTGCTTAGCCAGGATATGAGGAACTAGAAGTGTTGCTCAACCGCCTTTCTATTGATATCTCTGACTCTGATGATGTTTTACCGAGGGGCACTGTCCTGAGCACTGTAGGATGATTAGCAGTATCTTTGGCCCCTACCTACTAAATGCAGTGGAACCCCCATGTGTGACATCAAAAATGCCTCTAGACATGGCCAGTGTGCCCTGTGTATGAGGCAAAATCACCCCATTTGAGAACAACAGGTGTTGGTGATGCCCTTAATGACAGGGGACTATCTTGCAAAGAAAAATATTTCCTACCTTCTTTTTTCACTTTTTAATAAGTTGCTGCCATGCTGAGCCCAAAGAAATGGTCAATTGGATTCTTAATTCTGTGAATTCTCCCTGCATTTGCACAGTAAATGAGGGCTAACTATTCACCTGTTCAATACAGAGCACATGAGGCCGAGTGTTAGCAAGCCTGAAAGATCTCTCCATGTTCCTAAATCCAACAACAGAGGGGCCAGCTCTAACATACTTCACATCTGCCTGGGGAAAACGGCACCAGAATAGTTCAAATAAAAAGGCCAAACTGCATGACTCATTTTGAAAGAGTAGTTCAAAAAGTGAACCCTATTTTAAAAATGCACATTTTTATTTTTATCCAGGACTCTGATAGTTCCACTAGAGATAAATGACTCCTTCTCAGAGGGGAAATAAGAAGCCATTTAATCTTGGCCTTCTAGTGCTTGAAACTATTCCACCACTGTGAACTCATTTATTATTTTAAGCTCCCAAAAGAGGATGGAAGAATTTAGCAAACTTTCATGTGACCACATATTGCTAATAGAACAACTTCCAATTTGAAAAACGTCTACCTCTCCGAGAAGACACTCAGTACCATCTACCACATGATAAATTTCAGTTCAGTTCTGTCCCAATTTTGATCTTGTCCAAAAAGCACTGATTATTTTAAATACTTTTATTGAGCTCACTTTTCTTCCAGACATTATCCTATATTTATATATTTATCTATATTTTATATATATATATATATATATATAAAATATATATATAATACTCTTGAGTTCTCTTTTCTTCCAGGCATTATCCTAAACATGGGAATGATTATTTCAACAAAGGATGATGTAGATCCATGGAAGATTTCCTCAGTTAAGTGGGGACTGGAACCTCATACTACAAGAGCCTCAGAAGGAAGGTAGGGGCTCCTATGTGAAGGGCACTGTCCTAGTTTCACCAGCCAGGCTTCAATGGAAGCAGCATCTAAGCTGAAACACAAGGAAAGGCTGGCCAGATCAATGTAAGAAGTGTCTAAGCAGAGGCATAGGCAAACCTCTGAGGGGCCATCATGAACTTGTTGCTGTTATAATGTCTCAAACATTGCTCTCCGAGTTTAAAGTTCAGGGACCGACATCCTGGTATACTGCCTAGAAATTCTGCTCTTTCCCTGGGAGAAACAGAGGGAGAGACATTTCCTTTGATGATGGTGAAAGATCATCTCCTCACCTGACCTTAGTGTGGATTAGGATCCCCACCCCATATACAGGTAATGATCCCTCAGTTTTGACTCAAGGCCCCTCCTCCCGGAAATTGCACAAGGCCACTCCAGTTTCTATTGATCCCTTCTCCAAATATGCTCTGACATTCTAGAAGATTCTGATTAGGTTTCCACTTAGAATTCTAGAACCCTAGCTGTCAGTACTATTCAAATAGGTAATTAATTATATACTTTATGACTCATGCATTTCCTGTGCACATGATTTTGGCCTTCTCAACAAAAATATAAATTCTCCAAGGACAGGAAATGTTTCTATCATGTTTTTGTCTACACCTCTCAGGGAGCCCAGTTCTATGAGCCTGTTGAGTCTGCAAATAAATCACTTAAGCAAGTGTAAAATGAAAAGCATAGAAGCTTATAGGAATAGGGTAGAGTTCCAGTAAGGAAGTGGCCTCCGCATGTAATGGTGGTTCATACTGGTCAGAGGTTTCTCTCTCTCTCCAGGGCAGTTGAGGTTGGGTAGACAGGGCTTATGTCCAGAATCAGACAAGCCTGGCAGCATGCTATGCTCAATACACACATCTCCCCAATGTGCTCTAATCCTTGCACCACACACCCAGCCAAAAAGAAAGAGGGGTCCTATTAGGTGCAAGTTGAACATATCATGGATGCTCATAGTCTTACTGAGAAGAAGGTAATCACCAACCCAGGGGAATCTGGCAGTCATAGTTAACTAGACAGCTGTGACCAAGAAGAATGAGGAGTCCAGGTCATGAGACAGGAGAATCTCCTCTGTTGAGCACATCTCTTTGCATGCTTCTGTCAACCCATAATAAGCCCCCCATTTTTGTACCTCTACCACAGGTGGAAGTATGGGAAATATTTCAAACAGAATGAAAGAACCTAAAATAATTATTTTGGGTTTCTTCATATTGAATAGAACAAAAGGTGACTCTACCATTCCCTCCACCTCTACTTCTACTGTACATGATAGAAGAGAAACTGTTTAAATTTTTGAGCTAAAATGGAAGAATAAATATAAAAATATGACATTCTTTTCTTCAAAGTACTTTCAAAGATGAGATACATAAGCAATGGTATCTACAACCTGAAAAAGTAATTTTTTGCTGAGCAAAGGCAATGCCCATTAAATTAATTTTTAATTTTAGTACTTTCAAATATCACAGAAGATCATCAACATCAATAACAAAAAATAACCTGACTTTTAAAAAATGGATAAAGGACATGAATACATATTTCTCCAAAAAAGATATGCAAATAGTCAACAAACATATGAAAAGTTGCTTAACATGATTAACTATTAGGGCAATGCAAATAATAAAACACAGTAAAATACCACCTCACTACCATTAAGTTGGGTAATCTAAAAAAACAATAATAATAGACTTGGCTGGTCTGGCTCAGTGGATTGAGTGCCAGCCCATAAACCAAAGGGTTGCTGGTTTGATTCCTAGTCAGGGCAAAATGGCTGGGTTGTGGGCCAGTTCCCCTGTAGGGGGCATACTAGAGACATTGATGTTTCTCTCCTCTTTTTCCTTCCCTTCCCCTCTCTCTAAAAATAAATAAATAAAATCCTTAAAAAGTTAAGATTTAAAATTAAAAAAATTAAATAAATAAAATCTAAAAAAATTCTGTTAAAAAAACAGAAATCTTTTTTTTTCTGTTTTAAAATTTACTGTTTACTTCTGTTAAATTCACATAAAACATGTGTTGACATGGAGGGAAGCACTCCCATTGCATAACCTTTCAGGAAATAATTCAGCATTTTACAAACAAAAATACTACCAGCATGTGGGATTTAGGGACTGTCTTATCATGTAACATTTCCAAAATGCCAAAGTGGTACTTTTCACAAACATTACAGAGTAAAATACACTGCATCACTGGCTTTGATAAATCTAAATAAATTTTCATTGTCATTTTATTAATAGGAAGACATGTTTGCATTTCACATTTAATACACAACTTTTCCTGATTCTTTGTTTCTCTATATTTTATACATTTCATTTTATTTTATATAAATAAATAATGACTGTAGCGCAACTTCTCACCTACCTTTGGCTAAAGACAGATGTTTTTTATCTTGGAAACTTATCCTCTTGGAACATGGATTCTTGGTAAACATATCTCTACATATAGTGATCAAAATTTACAGTTAATGCTCAGATTTGTGATCTGAATTTTTAAAATAAAGTTGTTCCTGAAAATCCCAGGTTTATAGTTACTTTAAATAAAGAGAGCTAAAGATCTAAAACAAAATCTTTAAAAATAATAATAAATGTTGACAAGGATGTGGAGAAATTGGAACTTTTGTGAACTGTTGGTGGGAATAAGAAAAGGAAAAGGTACATCACTGTAGAAAACAGAATGGTATTTCATCAGAAAGTTAAAATATAGAACTACCATATGCTCCAGAAATTTTATTTCTGAGTATGTACTCAAAAGAATTGAAAGAAAGGACATGAAGAGATATTTGTACACACATGCTCATAGCAGCATTATCCACATAGCCAAAATATGGAAGCAACCCTAGTGCCATTGACAGATGAATTGATAAACAAAATGTGGTATGTATACATATAATGAAATATTATTCAGCCTCCAAGAGGAAGGCAATTCTGACATATGCTATTATATGAATAAACTTTGAGAATATTTTGATACCTGAAATAAGCCAGCCACAAAGAGCCATATGAGTCCCCCTATATTCCTATCTCAAGATAAGACCCAACACTCTGTGTTTAACCCAGTTCTTCAGAGGATTGAAGGTATGCTAACATGGAACAGCCACTGAACTAATGGAAGAACAATTCGACTGAGCTGTACTTAATGCCCTGAAACAGCTCAAGGATGACAAGTGACTGAGTTGGACAAGAAGGTGTCCAACTTATAGGGAACTTATGCTTGAGCTCAGATCTGAAGGATGATAAAAGGGACTTTGTGGGGTTTGAGAGTGGAATGTGATGGAGGAATCTGGCATAGAAAAGTCTTTGACAGGATGAAATTGGCTCATTGAAGGAACAACAACAACAACCATGACAACAAACCCATGTATGTAAAGCACAGAAAAGAAGGATATAGCCATATAAGACAAAAATCATATCATAATCAAGTGTTGATTTTTAAGAGAAAAGAAAAAAAGGGATTTTAGAATAAGGGTCATATAATAACAGTTTTCATCATTAAAAAAAACTGGCTACATCATGAAGAAGTTATTAAAGGATGATTAGAATGATACAAACACAACAGTTAATAGCTGTTAGGGTGTTTGGGGCAAGAGATGATGGCAGGTTGGTCCAAGATGATAGAAAACAGAGACTGGAAGTGATTCAAGGTGAAACATCATGAAGAGATTGTATGTGTGCAGGCGGATGTGTGTATTTCTTAGTCTCAGGAGACTATTGGACTATTTTTGTACACTAGAGTCATTGATGTTCACTTGACACTTGAAATCATGTGAATGACTAGGAAAACAGCTTAGTATGAGAACAATGACCTAATCTTACATAACAACAACACAATTGATCTATATCCAGAGATGAGATGAAAATGAGATTGAGAATGTTAGGTCAGAAGAAAATTAGAGTAATCTGTGTACTTGAGATGAAGAAGCAAGAGTTCCACAAAATGAGTAGTGATCAGTGGTGAAACTCACTCTTCAGTAGTCAAGAAAGCAGCTTGAAAGTTGTCATTGGACTTGATGGCATGTGGATCCCCATGGCCTTAGCATAAATCAGTAGAATAATGGGAGAGGAAATCAGGCTGAAGTGAATTAAAAATTGAGAAGATGGTAAAAAAAATTGAAACAAGACATATATTCAGCATTTATGAGAATTTTGCTGAGGGCTAGAGAAACATCAGTCAGTAGGTTAGGAGGGATTCTGTTGTCTTTTGTTTTTTCAAATGACATAATAGAACTATATTTTGAAAATATTGAGTTAATATGTTTTTCTATATATTCTAATAAAGCATGTTCTCTGGCAGCAGTTTAATCATTACAGTCCCAGGAACAGGTAAAAACAGATGCCCCTGAGGAAGGAAGAAGATAAGAAATGGAGGAAGACTTGGGCAGAAAGGAGGAACTGAAGTCAACTGTTTTAGACAAGTGGAAGATAAAGAGATAAAGACACATATGTGTCCTCCAACCCTCCCTATAAGGGGAAGCATGTTGAGGCAATGCTGAAAGAAAAGAGACATTCATTTAGCTTTTTCTTTAGGACTGAGAGAGAAGACTGATTCACAGGATTTCCTCTCACCACTTGTAAATTTCCTGTGAACAAAGTGTCCATGAGCCACCTCGAGTGACCTTCTCTGAGACATCTGGCATCCTCTACAACATGGTAGCAATACAGAAGTTTTCCTTTGCTCAAAGGAGTGGCTGAGAAGGAGGGAGCTCCATGTACAATCACAAGCTTGCCAGGAGGTACTTTGGGAAAAAGACCAAGGTCTATGAGGAGGGCCGATGACCCAGTGAGAGAAAGATCTAGACTTCAGGGTGCACAGAGCGAGCATCAGGACCACAGTGGGACTAACAGTCCAGGCAAACCACCAAGTAATGAGATTCACTGGTTGGAGAACCAGAATCCCATGCTACTGTGGTACCCAGAACCATGAGAACATGGGAGGTTTCTGTGGAGATTCAGGCAGCCAGAAGCCAGCATGAGAAGCTGAGAGCATGGATCCAGAGCTCTCTTCCTCTTACCTAGAATCTCAAAGGAAACCTGAGAGATTGCCTTGCTGAATAAGATTATAATCTCTGAAGTAAATTTAAATGCAGAATCATTCTAACTTTACATATTAGGTATTAGCTTTAAATCTACAGATGAGCTTTAAATCGATACATGAGCTTCTATTCTCTGTATATATGAATATGATGCAGGTAATCTTGGTACCTCACTAAAATGGGGGAGACCCTGAGGACATTTAAATGTTAATAATGAGGATCTTAGTGTGAGAAGCTGATGAATGTAAGAGAGATAAATTTCAATCACATGTTGCAAAGATGCTAGACATCAAAAAGTTTAAATGTTTGATCCCAACCCTTCCCCACACCAAAATATCATTTTTTAATCAATTAGTTTGAGACTATGCTTTTTGCCTTTCCCTGAACAAACATTCTAAGGCCCAGGATAATCTTCCCCTGAAGAAGATATGCTTTGTGTTTCAGTTGCTTGCAAAATTTCTGTCAACTAAAAATCTGTTCCATAAATCTGCATGAAAGTCATTTCTTCTTAGAGAACTTTTTAAAATCCTTTCCTTTAATCGAAATTATGACAGTGGGAAGTGATCCTAGTCCTGCTGTATCGATGTGAAAATCATTAGTAAGCAACTCTGCCTCTTTCACACAATTTGGACAGTTGATCCTAAGCCATTCACAAAGCCAGGTATTCAGCCTCAGAACAAGACCATCACAGGAGAGCCCAGAGTAACCCAAGAATCTTGGCTGGGCTTCTTCCTTCCCAGCTGTTTTCTCCTTCTGCCTCAGGCTATGACCTGAGAGGCTCTAGCTTCATTTTCTTCATCCTCAATTTCATTATTTCAATGCTCTCCTAACCACTGGCCAGGAAAGAACTGACAACCCAGTTCAAACTATGACAGTCCACTGATAGACCGCATTATCTTAGGTTACTAGTCATCACTTGTATGGATGTTCTTGAAATCAGAACAGGAGACAGACAAAAATACTTCAACTATGCATCCAACAGTGAAATCTTATTAATTGCAGAAAGTCAGTAGAGATTCTTATATGTGAAGCCAGATCAAAGCCTGTACATGATATGTGTTGTGCATATATCATTTTACAAATATTATGTTGAAGATGATGATTATATGATGAAAAAAGATTCAAAGAACCTTTATTCAAGAGCAACTGAAATTTAATAACTACATGCTGGTTTTTAAGAATACTTCTAGATGACTTGAAAATAGCCATTCAGCAGTTTTACAGAAGCAATGAGAAAACCTTAGGAGTAGGTCTTCAGACAGTTCATCAACAATCCAGATAGATTCCTCTCCAGATTCCCTATATAACAATACTCAAGGCCAGGGTTGACAATGAGGACATGGTTTCAGTCTGTCCTTACAGGCTTCAGTTTATCTCATCTACCCTACACCATTGTCCCATCCACTCTGTAGACTTGAAACTCCCACTATTGCATGAGGTCCAATACCTAAATACAAACCTGCCAACCTGTCGCCTTCTCTGATTTAAACCTGACTGATGCAGAATTTTGCACTGAGAGTGGTTCCAGAGAGACAGACTCTTTAGGATGAGCTCCTGAGTTGCTCTGGGTCTTCTGGAATTGATTTTCTAATCTGATTATCTTTAAAGGCACTGATGAGCCTATTTCCAGTGGTAGAGGAATATCTAGCACATAGTGGCAAGGGAGTTACTCTAATTATCACCTTTCCATACCTGCAATTAAGTGAGGACAAATTTGGGGTGGCCAAGTATTTACTGATTTTGAAATTTTCAAAACAGGAGTATAAATTAGACTGGCTGGCTACTTGTAACTGTACTAATTTAGGAAAAGAAAATGATGAGTTCAGGGCTTTAAATTCTCATATTAAGGTTAATATAAGGAACCTAAAAGCGTCTAGATTGGCCCTAGAAGAAATCTTCTCTCTGGTAATCAGAGGACCAAGATTTTTGAAAGTTAAACCCAAATTCTGACCCTGTGGATGGATAAATTTCAGCCCAAATTAAATCCCCAAATTCACAAAACCTTTTAAAAAAAATGAAAATTAGGACATTTATAGGAAATAAATGGGATTTGGAAGTTTGGCATGGGTTTGTGTGAGCAAATTCCAATGAAGGGAGAGATTGTGAACCCTTAATTTTGGTGACCTTCTTGGCCCGGTAGAGGCAGCCCTCACTACTGCATGAGGAAGTTTGTCCTCTTTCTCAGGATAAACATCTAATGCCCCCTCCCCAGGAATTTGCCTACTAATCTTTGTTAAGATCCACTCCCATCACTTCTTCTAGTCCTACAAGTAAGCTCATATCCCAAATCTGTGATGGGGTGTGATACACATCAAAGAGTTGCATAACCAGCCCATTGATATCAAAAGCAACCTGGGGAATAAGAAAAGCAATGAATCTTAAGGGTGTGGGATTAAAATTGGATGAACAGAAGGTTAGATCATTCTGAATCTACCAAGAGTGATTGACTGACTTAATGTTTTAGTTGAGGGGCTAGGAGTGGCTCTGGCAATTTGCTTGACAGGTTGGCTAAATCCTGGACCTAAAGGTGGCCAAACTAAATGAAGTGGAAATGGCAGGACCTTCTCAATGTACTGCAGAGAAAGGCATTCAAAGGCATAGAAAGATTGGCATGTGAGAGTGGATGCACTCCAGGAGGCTGCCCACCTCCCAAGGCACTCTGGTTGCCTCTCTGGGCTATAGTGAAGACTGGCTGCCTCCCTGATTCTGAGCCACACAGCTACCAGCCAGCCCAACAGCCCATCGTGACCTAGGTGCTCTCTGACATTCCAAGCCATACTCTTTTGTGACTTTTCTAAGGCCTTTCAAACATGTTGTTACAACTCAGGAAGATAGGCAAGACTGGGTCTATTCTGATATTTCTGAGTTGAGAAAACTGAGGTTCACTTAAAATTATGCATTTTATATTGATAAAATAGTGCATGTATCTGTATAGCTACCACTAGAGGTAGGTAAACACTGAGGATAATAATAGATCAATTGCTAATTTTATTCAATTATAAACAATGCATTTAACCACATCTAACAATAAATATAAGAAAGAACAGCTCAAATTGCAAACTTAAATTACGTTAAGATTATACTAAACCACATTGAGAATATATCTATGGTAAAAATACATCATAGCCTTCATTACAGAGTAACTGAGATGTGTGGGAAATGGCTCACCCTTTTCTTCCATTAAAGGGCAGAGTTGTTTTTTTTTTTAAAAGATGGTTCAGTTTCCTCTCTCCAAACTGCCTTTTTAAAATAACATAACATAACACATATTTTGACACAATTCCACATGACTCAGAGGCCCTTAAAATAAGACCAGAGCACATTCGTGGAGACTGAATCACCTCTAACCTTCCGAATTTGGTGAGGATTACTAATCAGGATGTGTTTTCATTCCTGGGATCCTATGGGAAAGTTTAGATTCTGACAGCTAACCTAACATTTAATCAGTTATATTATCACTGGAGCTAGCTGTAAACAGGCTTTGTTTCTTTTCTTTTCTCATTGTATCAGCAAGAATGAAAGACAACCCATGTAAAACTATGGGTTTTCCATGTAAATAAAGACTACTTATACAGGAAATACATGATTCCTGAGATTATTAGAAAAGCAGCTTATAAAACTATGAGACATTCATCCACATTAGGACCTCCTTGCAGCATTTTAGCTCTGAGATATATATATATATATACACACACACACACACATATATACACACACACACACACACACACACACACATATATATATATTCTGAGTTAATTACTCCTATTTGGGAGAAATTTGAGAAAAATCAAACACAATTTGGCATTTCTTTTCTGATTATCTGATTAAAAAATGAGAAATAATAGTGCATACCACTAGCATGTACATCCTAACCTATATTGCATTGCACATCATGGAACAGTGACTAGTTTACATTTCAATGATTCTGGCAAATTTAGAGACCTGTGTGTTTAAGCAGAATAGCTCTAGTTTAGCAGAAGTACAATAAACCTTGACTAACACCTGGATTTGAACCCTTGTTCCTGCCACACTAGTAGCTCTCAATTTCTTATTAAAAAAATAAGGATGAATGATATTTAGCTCAAATGTGAATAAAGAAAGTTCATGCCTATAGACATGTGTTCTAGGTCTTAAAGGCTGTCCACTTTGTAAATGTGACTGCTGTCCTGACTAACCAGCCTCACCCCTGAGGGGCCTGCATTCTTTCACCCACTTAGTCAGTGTTTCCTTAGTGACAGGGCCCAGAAGATAAGGAATTGTAATCACTTCCTATGAGTGATGTCTTTCCCTCAGTTGTAGAATGAGTAACATTTGTATCATTTATTTTTAAGCAGGAGGTATTTGAGAACTCTGTTTCCCCCTATGCATTTGGCTAAATCAGCCTAGAATACTGATGGCTTCTTAGCTCAGTGACTGCTCCGTATGGCCTTCCTTCCCCTCATCCTCACCCCACCACACTACAGGACAGTTAAACTCTTAACAGCAGATCTTCTCTTTAACACTCTCCCGGACACCCAAATTGATTTAAGTCATGGAATAGAGGAAAGAATTCTTGTCTGAAATAGTCATCTTCCAGATGTGCCCACACTCAGGGCTGGTCCAAAATGTCACATCCTGGTGGGAAGTGACTGTGTGTGTTTTTTTCATATTCAAGGTCCTGTTGACAAAAGTAAATGTCACAGGTGTCCCTCTGAAATGATCACACAGTGACTGTTCTTAGTCAGAAAGAAATAGAAACATTATTGTGTCTCAGCTCTTGTGCACATTTGAAAGTCTACCTTTTCAGGGAGTTCACTACTCTGTTTCAGTGATGTTTTGAAAAATTAATCTGTGGAGGCAAAATTTAATGATAACAACACTGATACCAGTCCTCTTTCTGTAGCTCAACTTCCTGGTCGGATTTCTTGATTTTTTTAATAGTGGGGCACAATGTCTGAAAATTGCAGATGCAATTTATTTCCATCCCTCTTTCTCTTCCACCTGCCTCCCCCGACTCCTGCTGGCCCTCAGTTATGCAATTAAAATAATCAGTGGGCACTGTGGTTCCCTTTTCCTGGAGGCAAACATTTTTTTCACAGTTTTAATCTAATCAAAGGAAGATTTTTAAAAAATGGGTTGAAGCACACGGAGCAAACAAATAAGTAAATGCACAAAGGCCCACTGTGGCTGTGGACAAGGATGTTGGAGAGCCGCCTTATGCAACAAATGTCTGGCTGTTGAAACCAAGATAGCACTAGACCCCTGGGGCCACATCTGGGAGTGTGAGTGTGTGAATGGGGTTCAACTGGCCTCCCACACAACAGGAATTCCACCCAAACCATGCGCTTTGTATGTGAGCACAGAAAAAAATGTGTTTGGAATATCTCTAAGGAAACCCAGATACACTATCTTTGCCAGAGTACAAAAGACAGTTGAGTTAGTGACTGACTCAAAATGACTAAAACAGAGAGCATGCGTTTAATGATGTTGATGAAACAGAGAAGGAGAAGGAAAGGGTGGACACATTTTTTTTATGCCCTAACAGAAACAAGATACCTCCCTTCATAGCACCCGGGAAGATTTCCACTGCTCTTTCTCATGTCTGTCGTGTTTTTCAGGTGAAAAGGAAATAGTAAGGCATTTTGGTCTTTCCACTGAAAGGTTTTGGATGCCATAAACCGATCTTGCGAATATCAAGATTTTTGTTCCTTCTTCCACACCCCTGAAAAGTAGCCTGTTTCAATATGTAGTACACAATTGTTAAGAGTTTGTTCTGACCCCAGAATTAATATTTGACCTCAGGATTTTGAGAGTATGTTTTGCCCTCCAAACTCTTACTCCAATAAGACATGTGTGCACTGGTGTGTGTGTGTGGTGTGTGTACAGAGCCCTAAACTTCATGCAGCAGTTTCGTTCATTTTAATGCCAGTTAATTTTTAACATTGTAATAACATAGCAAATTACTCTTTAAAAATAAATTGAAATATATTTATATTCGTGAAGTTTAAGCAATTAAATAACATCATCTACAGTATACTTTAACATATTACTAACTATATAAAGGTAACAGGAACAATGATTTATTTCATTATAATCTCTTTCCCACTTTTTCTAAGACGTGTGTTATGCAATTGCTACTTCAATGTGGGTCAGCCTGGCATCAGTCTGTTTTGCAAGCTCTAGCCCTCACTCTCCTTCATACTGCCTGTCATGCATTAGTTTCTCTTCTTCTATTGCATTTTGGTCACAAAGTTAGAAATTCAGTCTATTGAAATATGAAGATATTAATTCTCTTTAAAATTGTCAAGGTAGAAGAGTCTATAATCAGTTTAGTAGGAAAATGATTTGGATAACCTAAACAAGGATCCTATATACAGAGGAACAATTTTACTTTTGCTGAATGTGTTAGAAGTGATGGGCGATCTTTCCGTTGTCTCCTAAAACAACGAAAAATTTGGCACTTTTTATCCACACATGTACATGGATGTATCTATAAGATTACACTCATAATTTTTTATGTTTAGTTTTTTTTTTCCTTTTATGGCTGACAGCTTAAAACAGATGTTATAGGAAACCAGTGCATGACCTTACGGGACTCAACACCAAGTGTATAACCCAAACCTCAAAACTCAGCTCAGTAGAAAGAAATATTTGGCTCTTGTAGCCAAAACACCTGGAAGTTAATTGACATGTCAGATATGACAGGGCTGGATAAGAAAGAAACCAGAGGCCCAAAGTTTGTAGGCATAGTCATAAAATTAATTCAAGCCACTTAATGTGAAGACTTAAGAATAAAGTAATAATTTTTAAAGAAAAAAATCAATCAGGCAGGACGATAAGACGAACTTTGCAGATAATGAAAATTGTAAATTAGGGATTCCAAGATGCAAGGTTTTGCTGTTTAAAACCTTTTAATCAAAGAAAGTGTCTCTATTTTTATCAATCCATTGGTTTTAACGCATTTATTAAGCCTTTATGCTGTAACAGCTACAATACTAATTGATATGCAAACATAGTATTGTTTAGTGGTAGGAACTGTGATAGATAATTCTGACGCTCTAGTTAAAAGTCTAGATTCAACTAGCTAATGTCAAATTCCAGAATTTGTTTAAGAACGGTATTTTTTGTTTGTAATCATAACCCATAGATTACAAAGGTGGCAGTTACATTATCTAAAGAGAAATTCCTATCATATAACACTAGATAGACAAGAAGCAAGGTCTCACTTGGAGAAAAACTGAATGTATAACATGGAAAAGCATTTTATAATGGGCTTTCACAGTACTCAATAATCACTTTCTGAATACATTTGGAATAAATTTCAAATAACACACACTGAATTAAAAACCATGCAGAAGAAAACGTTCCATTACCAATACACATCCATTAAACATCATATAATGCGCAATTGAATATTAGTGCAAAAACATCTAAAAATACCACTGATTAAAATAGTACTTTCTATGAAAACACAGGACACAGATACAGGAAGATTCACTCGACATTCTTTAGCCCATACTCTGACAATATGGGTATTTTTTTTTTCTACTAGAACCTAAAGAACTCAGACAGATATGTGTACCAAAATTAATGAATTAATCAATCATTTTTTAAAATTATAACTTGATTCTATTTTTCTACTAAGGCAAAACCAGTTCTCAAGGTAATTGAACACTACATACAATCCCAAGCATCAAATAGGCTTTTCCACCCACACTTCCAGTGCTGGTTTCTGAGGTTTTAAGTGTATCTATTTTTATATCTTGAATCCAATGATTTTTGATGAACATCTATTTGTGTAAAATAACAATAATGATCAGTAACATAATCTACAGCAGTTAATTTGGTATTTATGGTATAAAACTGCCGGCAAAAAGCCCGCTAACCAATACAAATGTATGCACTCTAATTTACATCTGCAATAGTGACATTTTTCTGTTAACCTGCAGTGCAGCTCGTTTCTATCTGAGAATTCATTCTTTAGCCACCTTGCATTAGGATTTAGAGAAAATGCATATCCACTATTTTATAACAGGCAAAGAACATAGATTGCTAATGAGGGTTAATCTTGAGGATGATATGTGGTTCCAGGTACATTTATGTATTGTAAAAATGTGAAACTAATTTTTGCAGAATGGATAAAAAAATAGACACCACTTGTTATTTTCTCCATTGAACTCGGTGACACCCCTCTTACCTATCACACATCATTATAATAATAATGTCCTATTTCCCTCAATCTGAGAACATGTGTATTTGTAATTCTCATTTAATTCCCATTGCATTTAGACTACTCATTAAACAGTTAGACAACATTATTGTAGAGTGATATAAAAACTGTAACATCCACAATGGCAGAGGCAATGAACAATCAGCAGACTGTGGAAAACACCAGAAAGGACCAACAGATGAGAATTGGCTGGAGGTTAGCCCTGCCTGCCATCAGATTATTTGTTCTTAGTCACCTCTCTTTCCACCTGCTTTCTTCAGGAGTAGAGAGCTGGGAACAGCAGGTCATCATGATGATCCAGATGCCTGCACTCAAGACTTACTGCTATTGCTCCCTGCTGTTTATTTCTGGATAAATAGTGAGACTCACTGAGTAGATATCTTCATAGGACTAAACTCATAGTTTATCTTCATAGGACATAACTCATAGTGTGAGAAATAGAGGAATAAATGCTTCATAATTAAGTGAGACTTATGATATGTTTACCTGCATTAAGTACCAGGGAGGTAAAGTCAGCAGTAATGAAACAGAACAAAACCAAAACCATGAAAAGCACCCAGCGTCTGGTTTGGAGCTCTGTATTCATCATTCAGATTCTCCTGCACTCCCCTCCCACAGCCTAGCCACAGACTACATTCAATACAATGAGTCTATTGACAGGGTTGTCTGTGAGAGAGATGAAGGGAAAAAGACACGGAGCTCAGGGCAGCAATGCTTTCGAAGTCACCACTGGTGTCCTCAAAGATAGGAGCTCCTAGATTCCTGAAATGCCCGAATAACCTAGCTCATGGTAGGAACTGGCTGTGAGGATGAAAATATATCTCAGTTTCTATCCAAAGACCCATCAGACAGTTTATGTGTATATGTCTATCATCAGCTTTGTCTAAACTATAACATTAAATAGTAAGGCTTTCAGGGCTCATAATAAGGCTAAGATCTGTTGTATCTGAGTAGTAGAAATATCTCTATGTACTCTGATAATGAAGGGGCTGGTTAATAGGTCTATGAGCAAGGAGAGTGGTAATCACAGTAAAAAAGAAAAAAAGAATGCCTAAATTTTGTCTTGTCTAATTTTTAAAAAATAATTACAATCAATTTTCCAAAATAGCCATCTTTCAATGTTTAACTCCAATAAGCAACAACAACAACCCACGTATGCTCAACAATGTCCAACACAACTCTTGAGAGAGAGGAACTCCTCTCACTGGAAAGTCATCAGTCAACATGATGATAGTGATAATCAGAAATACATGAACAAATATTGGCAAAGGATCTAATGTAGATAGAGGACACAACCTATTTAGGGCAATGAGCTGCACAGAGCAGGAGCAAATATTTTCCTTAAAGAACTTGCAGTAAATATTTTCAGTTTTGTGGGTCATCCTATCTTGATTGCAACCACTGGATTCTACCCCTGTAAATGAGGAAGCAATATAGACAATATGAAAGTGAAAGAACGTGGCTGTGTTCCAATAAAACTTTATTTATTGACTTAACAGAAACAGCGTGGGCAGTATTTGGCCCATGGGCTGCAGTTTGAAGGCCTCTGCTTTAGAGGAATGGGTTCCCCTCATAAAAGGGGTCTGATCACCCAACTCCAATGTGCAACTCTGAAGAAGGACTATGGATCAGAGGTTTCAATAACCCCCACCTTGTGTTAATTTGCTAGAGTTTTCACAAAACTCAGAGAAATGGTTTACTTACTGAATCACCAATTTATTAAAAAAGAATATAGGTCAGGAACAGTCAGATGGAGAGATGCACAGGGCAAAGCATGGGAAAAAGGGGTGATGGATGGGAGTCCTTGAACTCCAGTTACCTCTATGTTTCCATGTCTCCTGCAGAACCTTGTATTCAGTAGGTGCTCAGTACATGTTTACTGAATGAATAAAGAAAACATTAATATGTGAGTTTTTAAGTTGGAAATATTCCAAGACAACAGCTTTGCTGAAAGATTTGGAAAACTGTGTTCATGCATCTAGTATGTATACCAGGCACTGTGTTTCAGAAAATGGGAAGCCTGCGTTTTGGTTTTCTGCCTGTAGTTGGCATGCCCCATGCTCTGCCCAGAGGTGGGGAGGTGCTGGTGCAAATCCACAGAAAAATTGATAGAGTGGTAGGCTCCTGGCGATAGTGATATCGTGAAGCCACCCGCGGGGAGGGATGGCTTAATCTCAGAAGTGAGGCACTGCTACTCATTCATTTTTTCTGGACCCGAGATCACCAAGCTAGTCAGTCCTTTTGCTGAATGAGTTTCTTGTGTGTCAATTTCTCTCCATCATTTCAAATATATATATATTTTAACATTAAAACATGTGAAGTCAGTATGTTTCTTGTAGTCTACAACAACTTAGCTTCATGGAAATGTGGTACCCCATCCTTAAATCATCACTACATAGCCTATTTGTCAATTTGAAGATCTCCTGGAGAGACATAAATATACACCTGCTCACAGAAAGCTAAACTGCCTTGATGGACCCAGGTGACTAGATACATACACGTTTACTCCATAATAGAACACACTGGTTGCCTTGGCAGTGAGATGTGCAGATGGAAGGAAAACAAGGAATCCCATCGACTAAGATGTTAACAGAACCCAGAGTCTACCCGGATTGCACCGTGCTGCTCACTGGGGGATGCAGCCCTAATGTCTCCTGTACTTTTGGCCTATTTTTTTTGTTTTGATTGGATTGGGCATAGTAGTCTGTTAGGTGGGGTGTCCCATGCCACCCAGTGCCAACCTACTTCTGGCAGCGTTTGACTTGCATTTTCAGGCTAACACAATTGCCCAGGCTGTTTTGAAAGAAGTATCAGGCTGCAAGAACCTCTGAGATAATGTTTATCAAACTGTCAACCCAAATCCAAACTGTAAGCCAAGACTCAAATGATACAATCAACTTTTTTTTTTTTTGTAAAAAATTAAATAAAGGGGCAGGACAACTGTAACTACAATAAAAAAATTGCAAAATCATTAAATAAGGCAAAGTAGCAAGTAGTGTGTACTTGAGCAGAGTAAAATTTATTTTAATTAGTGAAATTACAGTTTCAGTTGTTGTACTTTATTGGTACCATAATGCAGTATTGAAGGTGTTTCTTACTGAGGGTTATAGTCCAAAATGCTTTTAAACTGTGGCTCTCTGTTGAGCAGCTCCATGCTGTGTCGGATCTGGCTTTACCTCTCCTGATTCTCAGTGGCAGCCGTGGGTACCCGAGAGTTGCTGCTGATTAAAAGAAAATCCCTTTTCCACACTTTTAAATCTCTTCACTCATTTTTGCCCCAATTTTTACCATAATGGATCTTAAACCTGTCCAGGGTGAGACTCCTTGCAGACTTTAGGGATAAATGCAAAACCCAGAAAATACCACATGAAATTACATATAGTTTGAGACTCTTTGAAGCTGGATCAGCTGTGCACCTTTTGGATCCACAGGAATCCAAGGTTAAGAATTCCAGACTTAAATTAACCCAGCATGGAATGTGTGATATTGTCAGAGGGTAATACATGTAAAAAATAGGGTACCACTTTTCTTGTCTGCTTGCTCTGAACACCAGCATTTGGCCTGTAATTTCCAAGTTGAATTTTTGCCTGATCCAGCACAATACAAAAGTGATTTCTTCAACTTGAGGTATTAAAATGATATTGAAAGAAGAATCATTGAATTTTCCTGAACTCACATTGTAAAATAATTTTACCTCACACAATTTAATCATGCTCTTATATAAATGTAATGATTGCAATGATATATGGCAAGTGTTCGATATTAATTTTGATCCCTTGTTTAAACAGATTTGATGAAGCAAGTATAGGTGAGGTTAATGGGAATGTCTCTATCCTTACCTACTCTAGTTTCTCTTATTCTTTGATTGTTATGATCCTGTGTCATTTAGCAATCCTAATTCATACCCCAAAAGGCATTTTGTACCCCAAAAGGCATTTCATAAAATCGGATATTCTGGTATTAACTGCATAATGTCATGAATGGCATTATCTGCAATAGATCAATATCAGGCAAGTTATAGCATTTTCAGGAGCTTTGAGCATTTCGAATAATTCAGTTCAGGAATATAAGATTGCCTTTTCACAATTATTCTTCTACCTGGGCTTTATCTGTTCTTTTCTTTGCATATTTTGACATCTAGATTATGGGGATGTGATGGTTATTCTTCTGTGTCACCTTGACTGAGCTATGGGGGGAGGGCAAATATTTAGCTCACTAGTACTTTTGGGCGTGTCTGTTTCTGGATGGGATTAACATTTGGATTGGTAGACAGAGTAAAGAAAACCTCCCTCTCCAATGTGGGTGAGCCTCATCTAATCTTTTGGGCATCTGAATAGAACAAAAAGGCTGAAGGAGGATGAATTTGTTCTTTTTGTTTGTCTACTAGAACTGGGATGAAGTTCTTCTCTTGCTCTGGCCCAGGACTTATATCACCAACACCCTGGTCCACAAGCCATGGGGTTTGAACTGGAACTACTCCATCAGCTTCCCCAAGCCTCCAGCTTGTAGACTGGTAAATCAAAAGACTTCTCAGCCTCCAGGATCACATAAGCTAATCCCTCATAATAAACCGCTTTCTATTTATCTATATATGTCTTATTGGTTTTAATTCTCTGATGGACTTTGACTAATTTAACAGCACTTTTGATAATTACTCAAAAATTAGACATCCATGCTAATTTTTTTTGTTGCATAAAATGGATACAGTAAAACATTTTGAAGAAAAATATAAACAAAGAGAAAAAGCTTTCATACTGGTTTACATTCTCTCCCTTAAAAAGTATCTGTAATGTGATGATTAAAATTATAAAAACATCCAGAGAGGTGTCAGTTTATCAGGGATTGTGACAAATATCTAGTACATTATGGGAGAGAAAGTATGTATTAAGGGATGAACCAAAGCAGAAGTTTTGCAGAGGACAGAAACCGGAGAAGAGTGCAGAAGAGAGAACAAGTGGTGGTACCCTCAATCTACATGAGTGAGTACGCAAAGAAAATGACATGCTGGGACTTCCAGCCAAGATGGAGGCATATGTAAATACACTTTGCCTCCTTGCACAACCAAAAGACGGAAAACACAAATTTAAAACCAAAAAATAACCAGAACTGCCAGAAAGTCAAACTGTATGGAAGTCTGACAATCAAGGAGTTAAAGAAACATTCATTTAGACTGATAGGTGGGATGGAGATGGGCAGCCAGGGTGGAGAGGACTCGTGGCAAGGTGGTGGCTGGGAGACCAGGGAAGGCAAGGCAGTGGCTGGTGGACTGGGCAGTCCCACATTTGCATGTGGATAAACTCAGAGTGAGACAGATCAGCAACCCAGGGTTCCAGTGCTGGAAAAGAAAGGCTCAAAACCTCGGGCTGTAAAAATCTGCGGGGTTTGTAGCAGTGGGAGAAACTCTCAGCTTCATGTGAAAATTTGTTGGAGAGACCCACAGGGTCACAGAACATACACAAACCAACCCACCCAGGAATCAGCATCAGAAAGGCCCAATTTGCTTGTGGGTATGGGGGGAAGTGACTGAGGGAAGCTGGCCGAGAGCTGAGCAAGTGACATTGTTCTCTCTGACTTCTCTCCACATATAGCACCACAACACAGCTACATGAGTTGCCCTGCCCTGGAGAATACCTAAGGCTCCATTCCTTACAATATAACAAGTGTGCCAAAACAAAAAAATATGGACCAAATGAAAAAACAGATCAAAGCCCCCAAAATAGAACTAAGCAATGAAGAGATAGACAACCTATCAGATGCAGAGTTCAAAACGCTGGTAATGAGAATGCTATGCAAAGTGAGATAAAGAAAAACATACAGGGAACCAAAAGTGAAAGGAAGGAAACCAGGACTCAAATCAACAATTTGGAGCAGAAGGAAAAGATAAACATTCAATCAGAACAGAATGAAGAAACAAGAATTCAAAAAAATGAGAAGAGGCTTAGGAATCTCTTGGAAACTTTAAACATTTCAACATCTGACTCATAGGGGTGCCAGAAGGAGAGGAGGAAGAGCAAGAAATTGAAAACTTATTTGAAAAAAGTAATAAAAGAGAAATTCCCCAATCTGGAAAAGGAAATAGACTTCTAGGATGCCCAGGAAGCTCAGAGAGCCCCAAAACTGGACCCAAGGAAGCACACACCAAGGCACATCATAATCACATTACCCAAGATTAAAGATAAGGAGAGAATCTTAAAAGGAGCAAGAGAAAAGGAGACAGTTACCTACAAAGGAATTCCCATAAGACTATCAGCTGATTTCTCAAAAGAAACCTTGCAGGCAAGAAGGGGCTGGCAAGAAGTTTTCAAAGTCATGAAAAGCAAGCACCTACATCCAAGATTACTCTCTCCAGCAAAGCTATCATTTACAATGGAAGGGCAGATAAAGTGCTTCCCAGGTAAGGTCAAGCTAAAGGAGTTCATCATCACCAAGCCCTTATTATATGAAACATTAAAAGGACTTATCTAAGCAAAAGAAGATCAAAAACTATGAGCAGTAAAATGACAGCAAACTCACAACTATCAATAACTGAACCTAAAACAAAAACAAAAACAAAAACAAACTACACAAACAACTAGAACAGAAACAGAATCACAGAAATGGAGAGCACATGGAGCATTATCTGCAGGGAGGAGAATGAGGGGAAGAGGGAAAAGGTACAGGGAATAAGAAGCATAAATCATAGGTACAAAATAGACAGCAGAGGTTACGAATAGTATAGGAAATGAAGAAGCCAAAGAACTTATATGTACGACCCATTGACATGAACTAAGGGGGGGTAGGGTCTGCTGATGGGAGGGAGTGTGCAGGGTGTAGGGGAATAAAGGAGAAAAAAAAATGGGACAAGTGTAATAGCATAATCAATAAAATATATTTTTTAAAAAAGGAAAAAAAGGAAAATGACATGCTGGGATGAAGAAGTGCTCCTGGTAAAGGTGTTAGCATCCCAGTGTAAACCCTTTTCACTTCCACAATGTCAGGGTGGGGAGAAGGGAGGGTCCTGCCTACACCCCATGGCCTCCCCTTTGCCAACACCTTTCATATGAAGGCCATTGCCCTACATGCCCTCCACAGATTATGAGGATGGAAATCAGTTCACTTGAGAACATCTGATTTCTATTGGGCCAGATGGAGAGCCCAGAAACCTATATTTTTCACAAGTACTTGAAGTGGTCTAAGATAGGAGCTCCATGGAGCACAGTTTTAGAAACAGTTTTTATGACTAATAATCTACCTAATGACTTGCCCAAATTTATAAGAAAAAGATCTTTCATCATACATATTTAAAATTACTAATACTTAGAAATTTAATGAATGAAAACAAGGCAATGTGATATGTGTTTCCAATGTGATATTAAATGCAACACATTTAGGATCCCCTTCAAAAACCTATTGCTGTATGTATTCTGAGGAAAAGGTGCATACTAATCCTTTCTGGAACTTTACCTCTTTCCTATTAATAGTCTCTAAATTAATTCCATGAACATTTTCTTTTCTTTTCTATTATAGCTTTGTAGATTTGTATTATAAGCATACAGTTATGGAAAGTAATTATTATTTTTAGATTTTGAATCTTCAAGTTTTCCAGTTTTTAAAGTGCCCTTAAATAAAATTCCACATAAAAGATTACATTTAATACCATCAAAATGCAAAACAAATTCCATGTTGCTAAATTCAAAAATTATTTTTAAGTCTCCATTTGCTTCCCTTCTAGGTGGCATTGATATATTTGACCCCCTTTCTTGAGCTCCTGTTACATTTGGCTTCATGGTACCATGACATCCTCTAGCATGATTCCAGAAAATTTGGTGTGCAAGACTCAGCCCTTGACCATCTTTTCTCTTTACATTTTTTTTCTCCATAAGCAATTTATGTTCAGCCATGTCATTACTGTCATCAGTACACTAATAACTTCAAAATTATTTCCCACTTCATATATAAACTAAATCCCACTGCCTTGTATCATCTTCACTTGAAATCCAAAACTTGTCAAATCCAGTTTATCCAAGTTTGAGTGCCTGCTCTCCTTTCACATAGAGATCTCAAAATGCAATCATTTTTTAACCTCCCTGTTTTCCCTGTCTCTTTTAATGACACACCTTTCATCTTGTTGCCCAGGCCTGACAACTTGGAGTCATCCTCAATATTGTTCTCTTTCTTATCCTCATACACAACCTGGTCACTCATCTCTCAACCATCCCTCAGATCTTTTCATTTCTCTTCATCTCCTTTCCACAGTTGTAGTCCCTACCACCATTTCTCTCTGAACTTCCATACGTATATCTAAGTGGTCTCTACATAACTACTTTCAGTAACCTGGCAATCATTTCCATTAGCGTAGTGAGTTATCTTTTAGAAACCAAATTCTAATCAGTTTTTTCCACTCTACTTTTCTTCAGTGCTTTCTCAGTAAGCTTAATGACAATAGCCTTGGCCATAGCCTCAAAGCCTCATGAACTCAACACCTTCTCTCTCTTTGGGTCAACTTCCTCCATCTTCTCCCTTCCCCCACATCATGCATCATGTGGTTCATCCCACTATGGGGCTTATGTTTGGGAAATGCTCATGTTTGCCTGGCTTTGTTTCATCCTTTCATTCTTTTATTTTAATTATTTTATTCCTCAATCTCAGTTTAGATGTCACATATTCAGAGAAGCTAAATGGTATGTTTCTCTAACATGGCATCTTGTCATTTTTCTTTATTTCAGTAATCACATTTCCAATTACATATTTATTTGGTTGTTTGTTTTAGATCAATTCTTTCTTAACTACATTATAACATTTAGCTCACTAAAAGTTTACCTCCATGAGGGTAGGGCTAATACAATTTATTTATCATTAGATACCTGGCAAAGAGCACAGCAAATGCCAATATAGGACCCATATCAGTTTGATACATGAGCTTTATAAATCCTGTTATCGATCCTGAAAGCTCAGTGTTATTCTTATGCTGTAGCTGAAACTCAGGCTGGGGCAGTATTTAGTAGTTTGCAAGATTAATTGATATATATTTACCTTTAAAATAACTCCAAAAACCTTTCGAGGTAGCTTTTTTTTCTAATAAACCTCTAGTTATTCAAAAATTTTATTTTATATTATAATGATAAAAAGTGCACATCTCTGTTGGTACATTTCTTCAAATGTAAAAACCATAGAAGAGGTCTACTCTATTGTTCTACTTAAAGAAACTTCCAAAAACCCACCTTTTCTATCAGAAGTGGCCCTTTCTTCGTACTCATTTCATGAGGCATGGTCTCAGTCACCACTTGACCTTTGTTCTTGGAATTTGCTCCAGGTTAAAGTAGCAGTGGAAGAACACACCACTTACTAGTCCTGTCACCTGGGAACTATCTGTACCATCTCCCAACTTTCATGTCTTCTAGTTACAAGTGGGACTTGCCAGGTGGACTTGAAGTGGGGATGATACATATTAACATACATAAGATTCCTGATACCTAGCAGGCATTTAGTATCCTTGACCTGATACAACCATATCATTTCATCTCCATCACCAGAAGTGTGTCAGAATGTAAAGTAAATAAGTATTTATATGTAGTTATGTATGAGGCATAAATATTAAGAAATTCTACATATTGTTATTTTTACAAAACTTTTATAAATAATAATTTACATCTCCTCAAAATAAGGTAATTTAATGGGGAAAAGAAAGGGAAAGGTCAAGTCAAGTAACATGTATAAAGGACCATGGACAAAAACAATGGGGAAAACAGATGTGGAAGGTGGGGGATGGGTAGGGCAGGGGAGAATAATGGGGGGAAGATGGAGACAACTATAATTGAACAACAAAAAATATTTTTAAAAAGTAAAAATAAAATAGAGTAAACAAACATCAAATGTTGTGTAATATTAAAATTTTAGAGGCAAGTATTGCATTTCTGTACTTTGGACAAATAATTGTTTTTTAATGAAAATCTTTTGGTTTTTTCTTAAAGGACAGATAAAATGCTCTGTAATTAGTATATAAAATGTTTTCTTTAAAAATGCTTTATTTAAACTGAGTGTTTTCTTAAGTAGTATAGAATTTTTCTTTAAATTGTATTTTCTTTGTTACACTAATTTTTACATATACAAAAATATGTAAATATATTTAAATATAAATTTAATATGGCATAGTTTGCTAAGAACATACCAAATACAGGATAATGTTTTTTAACTGCAGTATGCTTTCCTATATAATGCAATTGTAACTTGAATTTAGAATAACTGCTTTTGATTTTACAGAGAAAACATTGATTTAATTTCATTGTTAAATTTTAAATTTGAAACTATGATATAATTATGTGTATTTTCTGGTTTTATTTTTTTGAGGATCTAATGAATATGCCTCTGTATATACATATAGATATAATTTTAGAACCTAAGAAATACTCAACTGATTTAATGTGCATACCAGTTTACTAGTCAAATAGAAATATTTAACTACTGAGAATCAATCCAACCTCTTCTTCCAGGAATGAAATGTCAAAAGTGGTTAAACTCACCGAGAGACTTTTTAAAGCTCATTGATGCCTCATAATCTTCTAGTCACTTATTTTATCTCTAAGAACTTTGATAATATTATCTCTGCATCACTCTTTCCCCCCTCAAGAAGGTAGTCATTTATAACTGTCATTTTTTAAACAAGTCTTATGAAGATAAATGACTTTACTAAAGTTTAAAATTTTATCTTAGACCACATGCTTCACTTGAAGATGGACGCAATTTCTAATTTTTAGTACTGTCACTTAATTATATAACTATCCTCCTGTAGAGTAAAGTTTCTTTGGAACAGTTACTTACTTCCACCTGGATAATGCAGAATGAAAGGTAAAATGCATTATTTTTATTATTATTATTATTATTCAGAGCATTTCTGTACCTGATTGATGATGATTCCTGGTAGTATGTTGACATGACATGCGATCAGGAAAGGGAAAAACAGATGCTCTGGGGGTGTGTTACAGGCTAGCTGAGGCAATTTGGAAGAATAAAGACTGTCAAAATCAATCAAACTAAGACACAGGTATCTATTAACTGTGAGTTAAGACACTAGCAGACTGAAAGTGGAACATTCTGGTGACACTGCTTTTGCAGGTGACAGTAGTGGGTATTCAGCCATCACGCATTAACCTTCTTGATCATGATGTAAATTGGAAGATTTTGGCCAACTAGAAAGATCCTAAGATCCACAGTACAATGAAGTGGCATTCATTCACCCAAAACCCAGAGCCTGGTCAGCTACACAACTGCTAAGAGAATTGTGAAATCTAAGAACACAGAAGGCCAAAAAGGCTTTTCTAAACTATGACTTGCTTTGTAAGTCCCTGTAAACAAAGATCTTATCTTGAACACATTTTTTAGTCACTTTGGGTAGAACAGTGCCACATGGCACAAAAAAATCACTGTGTGGCCTCAATTTGAGCATTTTGCTCTCAGACCAATGTGCAGTGATTGGGAGGGTTAAGAGGGCGGCTGTCTGGAAAACAACCCTGCATTTAAGAACAGACAGCAGCAGGCTGTGGGTTGCAGATTTGTCGGATGCACTTGAATGTGAGAAATGTGGCAGCAATGATGTCTTTTTGTTAGGATCAAGAGAAAATAATTTATCGGTTTCCCTGAACAGCAGTCCTTACCCTGCTTGAATCTGGTTCTTTGTGCTCTCCACTTCTTCACTGAGCCTGATGAACTGGGAAGAGAATCATATATACATGAATTTGTGGATAAACAGAACTGATTTCTAACATGACATTACATGTTTTTAACCATATAACTGCAATAGGAAATAATAATAATGTCACTTTAAAGAGGATTACATTTTAAAATAGTCTTTAAAAAAACTTACTTTGAACAACTAAAATTACATTCCTCATTTACTAATATGATTCCAACACATATGGTAATTTACTTCATCATAAATATAAGCTGTATTTCACCAAGGGTTTTCTATTTGCAATAATTTGTATATTATTTATAATTTACTCTAAATAAAGCTCTTGTGTAAAATGTAAGTGCCTCATTTTTAGCTAAGAAGCATAAATTCTTTTATTGATATTTTACATTTACCCCCTTTCCTGAAAATATATGATACATTTTTTTCTTGTGGTACAATGCATCTCATATGAATAAATGGTTAGGTAGCAACAGGAAATCAGAAAATGGATGAATGAAGTATCTGGGAGAGCAGGAAAGTCCATCTCCTTGTTTCTTGTGCTTGGCTCCTCTGCTCTCACTGCTCTTCATCAAGACCCAGGTTTATCCCATGGACAGGGTTGAGAACGTTCCCTGCCCTTTAAAAGGAGAAACCAGAACACAGCATGGTCAGCATCAGCAGGGCCTGGCTCACCCCTTTCCATTGGAGTTCTGGGTATTCCAGGATAGCCAGACCAACTCCACCTGTGTGAAAGTTTCAAACATTGACAGTGTTGAAGTCCTTTTTTTTGGTTTGGGATACACATTAAAAAAATCTTGGGTTGGGCCGGGAAATTTAAACATACCAACCAGTTACGTTGACAGATATGGGGTTACAGCTTCCGCTCACACATTTTCCATGTGTGAGCAACCAGACAGCATGAGTGTCTCATTTTATATAAGTTTATGCTGACAAGTGGGGTCATATTTTAATGAAACAACACTTTCAACCTGTATTCCAATTTTTTCCTTCTTTTTATGGTAAATTTTTAAAAAATGTTAAAAGCTCTTAGCTTTCTGAATGTCAAATATTTTCTTCTCTAGTTTTCACATCCAATTAACTAAAGTTAAGAAAACTCAATATTTAAAATTAAATAAAATGAAGGAATTCACTGTTTAAAACAAAATCATTCTTTTCATTAGAAATAATACTTTTGCTCAGCAAAATTTTAAATTTTATCCTGAATACATGGGCATTTAGTGAAATGCCTCTTCAAATATATTATAAAAAAACAGACTGAAAGTGACCAGAAGAGATGGGGAAGACAATGGTGGAAAGAAAGAGAAGGGACTAGACAAAGGACATGTATGAATGACCCATGGACATGGACAACAGAGTGGGAGCCGGGGCTGGGGGATGGGTGGAAGAGAGCAAAGGGTGAAAAACTGAGACAACTGTAATAGAATAAACATGATTTAAACAGATACATAAATAAAATTAAAAAAATTAACTATACTGATCAAAGGACTGAAGTTATTGTTTTATACCTTTAACTTTCTCAAAGCACAGTCATAGTCACAAACCCTGTAGGTATAATATTCTTGGGAAAGGTAGCAAAATTGGATTGTAAGGACAAAAAGTAGAAACATTTTGGTGAAAGAAGCAGAAATTACTATGCACAACCTTGTCCCTAATAAATCAGTGCATTATAATCTGAAAGGCTATTGCCTCTTCTTGGGGGTGGTCCATGCCCCAGTCATTACATTGGAACTGTTTTGGAAGGAAGCAATGTTTGTACAGCATGAATGCAATTAAAAGTAAAACTCACCTGCAAATTAAGGGAACTTTAGTTTTTTAAAAAATGATTCAAAATTGATGTCCATTTTATTCTAAAACAGGAGGATATCACTATGATTCAAAGGGAAGCTTTTTAGGGTAATGTAATATGGACAGTTTCTTGAATGCAACAGGACAGCAGGTAATTGTATAATTAGTCTTTGTTCATTATACATGTGTGATATAATCAGATTTAGGGGTAATATGAAGCTATGGAACTTCAGGTCTTGTCACATTAAATTGATGAGAAAAATTATTGCTTAAAGAGACCTTGTGACATATTAATAAATGGGTATAGTCTGAAAGGCATATTAACCAAGCCTGTCTGAACAAGATTATATATCTCCAATGAGTTTTTACATTACTCATGGCTCCAGGACACAGAAACACAAACTACAGGATTGTAGCCATGGAAGAGCTGCAGCTATAAGGCTTGAAAAATAGCAAGATGAAAAGTAATGCTTAATTAAACATGTCTACAGATAAGTTCTAGGTTAGGTTAATTATAATGGTGTCCAAAATGCAAGTGTACCTGTGGACATTCAGAATAGCATTGGCTCAATCTTAACACATAAGAAGACCTGATATACCCTCAAAGGTAAACACATCTCATATTTATTTAATATCAGATACATCTTTTTACTGGAAAAGCAAATTTGCATGTATGATTTATAATTTAGGTTAGAACTATTTTCTCTGACATTAGGTTAGAACTATGTAACTGAATACCAGTTACAGAGGACATAATCAGAGCAAATACTGGATGCTCTACATACTCTTAGATTCATTAGAGCAGTTTGTCCTTACAAATGATGCAACTGAAGTCCATAGAGATCAAGTCCCTTGGACAAAGTCACATATGTGGTAGATATTCCTTGAACCATGGGTTTGAACCCAGGCAGAAAACTTGCTGTAACTCAGTTTTACATATGTAACTATTGCTGACATCCATAGCCTCTCCATACCTAAGAGAGCCAGATTCATTCAACAGTAAGCAATTAGAGTAAACAAGGTTAGCAAGAATATTAGAAAGTCATCTAAGAATGTGAGAGGTAATTTAACTCCTGTTTATTTTAAATCTTTCCCCAGATCATTTTCCTTGTCCTTGTTGACAAATACTGAATCTAGATTCATTTGTATGAATGAGATTTATGAGAAAACCGGATGTTCTTCTCAATTTCTGTTACCTAAAGGTGATGTTAAGGAGACTTTGATTGGTAGGTGTGTAAAAGGGCAAAGTTGACAGCCGTTTAAAGCGTGTTTTCAAGGCCTGGGTGCTGAGTGCAGAGTGGCCAGCAGAGATAGTAGATCCCTGGCCAAAGGGGACACAGAGCTGCCTAGAGACCCTTGAGGAGAGACTGGAGATGGAAGCATTGGGGAAAGAACTGTGGGAGTGGCTGGGAGATTCCTGGTGCTGACTCCTTCCCCATTCTGTGGTGTTCATCTTGCTCATGCAAGCCACGTCCCAAAGAGGCAGCACTGGGAAAGGAAACAATACCCCTGCCCTCAGGACAGCTCGGCCCGGACAGGAGTTGTGTGTGGGCCTTGGGGCTGAGTGCAGAGCTGCCTGCAGAGATAGTAGACCCCTGGCTAAAGGGGACACAGAGCTGCCTAGAGACTCTTGAGGAGAGACTGGAGTCGGAGGCATTGGGGAGAGAACTAAGGGAGTAGCTAGGGGGATCCTGGTGCTGACTACTTTCCCATTCCACAGTCTCCATCTTGCTTAGGCAGACCACTCCTCTGAGTGGCAGTAGTCCATAAGGACACAATAGAACCTCCCTCAGGAGGCACTGGCCTACCTTGCGGTGCCTAAGCCTGACAGCTACAAGCAGAGTGACTAGGTTAAAAATTGCAGGAGACAGACACAGACAGTAGATTCCTGGAAGTCTCAAACAGACTGCCTAAGGTCAGACAGGGTCAACAACTGACATAATCAGAGGCAGACCCAGAATGGAAAAAAAAAAAAGACCCGCCTACTACCATAGATGTTTAATCCACAAAGTCAGGAAATAGAGACTGATCAATGTAAGAAGCAGAAGCAAAAAAAAAAAAAAAAAAAAAACAGAGAGAGAAAGACTGTCACAAATAATGGGAAGGAAAAGAAACACCCCCCAAATTAGGGGAAATGAGGAATCCCCACAGAGAGAACTAAATGAAATTGAGGCAAGTAAACTATCAGACATTGAATTCAAAACAATGGTTCTAAGGAAGCTCAATGAGCTCAGTGAGCTCAAAGAGGACTATGAGAAACTACAAGGAAACTATCAGGAACTTACTGAAAATTATATCAACCTGAAAAAGGACATAGAAACTATCAATAAGACACAAGATAAATGAATAATACCATTTCTGAATTGAAGAACACAGTAGAAGGAATCAAAAGCAAGCTAGATGAAGCTGAGAACCGAATCAGAGAGTTGGAGGTCACGATAGAAAAAAAGCTCCCAGAAAGAGCAAGAAATGGAAAAAAGACTTGAAAAGAATGAAGAGGCATTTAGGGAAATGTAGGACAACCTGAAACATAATAATATCCACATAATAGGAATACTAGAAGGAGAAGAAAAGGAGCAAGGGATAGAGAACCTGTTTGAAAAAGTAATGATGGAAAACTTCCCTAATTTGGGGAGAGAAAAAGTGTTACAAGTCCAGAAAGCACAGAGGGTCCCATTCCAGAGGAATCCAGTGAGGCCCACTCTAAGACACATCATCATTAAAATGGCAAATATCAAAGACAGAGGAAGAATCCCAAAGGCAGAAAGGGAGAAACAGGTAGTTACACACAAGGGAGCACAGATATGGCTAGCAGCTGACTTCTCAACAGAAACTACAAGCCAGAAGGGAATGGCAAGAAATATTCCAAGTCACGAAAAGCAAAGGCCTGAAACCAAGACTGCTCTACCCAGCAAGGCTCTCAGTTAAAATGGAAGGTGAAATAAGAAGTTTCCCAGACAAAAGAAGGCTAAAAGAATACATCTCCACCAAACCAGCAATACAAGATATCCTAAAGGGACTGGTTTAAGAAGATGAAGAAAAAGAGTGAGAAAGAGAAGAAAACAGGTACAAAGGGAAAAAATGAATAAATTCCT
This sequence comes from Pteronotus mesoamericanus, assembly GCF_021234165.1. Lineage (NCBI taxonomy): Eukaryota > Metazoa > Chordata > Mammalia > Chiroptera > Mormoopidae > Pteronotus > Pteronotus mesoamericanus. The sequence continues at coordinate 32,300,199 of NW_026555060.1, forward strand.
ATCAATAATAACTCAAAATTTAAATGGACTAAATGCCCTATCAAAAGACACAGGATAGCTGAATGGATAAGAAAACATGACCCACACATATGCTGCCTACAAGAGACCCACCTCTGAACAAAAGACCTACACAGATTGAAAGTAAAGAAATGAAAAAAAAAATATTCCAAGCAAATGGATAGGAAAAAAAAGCAAGGGTAGCAATATTTATATCAGACAAAATAGATATCAAAACAAAGGTCATAAAAAGAGACCCAGAGGGACACTTTATAATATTCAAAGGAAAAAATCCATCAAGAAGACATAAAAGTGTATGCACCCAACATAGGAACACCGAAAGATATAAGGAAAATCTTGGAGGACTTCAAAAAAGATATAAACAACAACACACTCATAGTAAGGGATTTTAACACCCCACTGTCAACAATGGATAGATCTTCCAAACAAAACATAAACAAAGATATTGTGGAACTGAATGATACATTAGATCAAATGGACTTAACTGACATATATATAACTTTTTATCCCAAAGAAGCAAAATACAAATTCTTTTCAAATGTGCATAGAACTTTTTCAAAGATAGACCACATGCTAGGACACAAAACAAGCCTTAACAAATTGAGGAAAAGTGAAATAATAACAAGCATTTTCTAAGACCACAAGATCTTGAAACTGGAAACCAACCTCAAGGAGAAACCTCAAAAACTTGCAAACTCATGGAGACTGAATAGCACACTATAAAACAATGAATGGGTCAATAATGAGATAAGAAATCAAAAATTTTCTGGAAACAAATGAAAATGAACATACAACAGTCCAAAACCTATGGGACACAGCAAAGGCAGTCCTGAGAGGGAAGTTCATAGCAATACAGGCCTATCTAAAAAAGATAGAAACATTTCAAATAAATGACCTAACCCTACAACTTCAAGAACTGGAGAAACAACAACCAATAAATCCCAGAGCAGGTAGAAGGAAGGAAATAATCAAGATCGGAGCAGAATTGAATGACATAGAGATTAAAAAAAGAATTCAAACGATCAACAAATCCAGGATCTGGTTCTTTGAAAGGATAAATAAAATTGACAAACCTTTAAGCAAACTAATCAAGAAAAAAAAAGGAGAGGACCCAAATACATAATATCAGAAATGAAAGAGGAGAAATAACAACTGATACCACAGAAACATAAAGGATTGCAAGAAATTACTATGAACAATTATATGCCAAGAAATTTGAAAACCTTGATGAAATGGACAAAGTTCTAGAAAAGTATAATCTTCCAACACTGAATGAAGACGAAGCAGAAAGCCTGAACAGACCGATAACAGCTGGGGAATTTGAAGCAGTAATCAAGAAACTCCCGGCACACAAAAGCCCTGGGCCAGATGGTTTCACAGGAGAATTTTACAAAACATTTAAGGAAGAGCTAACCCCTGTCCTTCTCAGACTATTCCAAAAATCCAAGAGGAAGACTCCCAGACTCTTTTTATGAGGCTAGCATCACCCTAATCCCAAAACCAGATAAAAATACTACAAAGAAAAAACTACAGGCCAATATCACTGAGGAACATAGACACTAAAACCCTCAACAAAATATTGGCAAACTGCATCCAGCAATACATTAAAAAGATCATCCATCATGATCAAGTGGGATTCATCCCAAGGATGCAAGGATGGTTCAATATATGCAGATCAATAAATGTAATACATCACATAAACATAAGGAAAGACAAAAACTATATGATCATCTTGATAGATACAGTAAAAGCATTCGATAATGTACAACATCCATTTATGATAAAAAACTCAGCAAAATGGGAATAGAGGGGGCATTCCTCAACATAATAAAGGCCATATGTGAAAAACCTACAGCCAACATCATACTCAATGGGAAAAACCTAAAAGCTTTCCCACTAAGATTGGGAATAAGACAAGGATGTCTGCTTTGATCACTTCTATTCAACATACTATTGGAAGTCCCAGCCATAGAGGTCAGACAAGAAAAAGAAATAAAAGGCATCCAAATAGGAAAGGAGGAAGTAAAACTATTCTTGTTTGCAGATGACATGATAGTGTACATAGAAAACCCTATGGACTCCACCAAAAAACTACTCAACCTAATAAGTGAATTTGGCAAAACAGTAGGATACAAAGTCAATATTCAGAAATTGATGGCATTTTTGTATACCAATAATGAAATAGAAGAAGCAGAAATCAGAAAAAAAATCCCATTTGTTATAGCAACAAGAAAAATAAAGTACCTAGGAATAAATTTAACCAAGGAGGTAAAAGACCTGCATGCAGAAAACTATACAACACTGAAGAAAGAAATTAAGGAAGACACAAATAAATGCAAGCATATACCATTTTCATGGACTGGAAGAATTAACATCATCAAAATGTCGATAGTACCCAAAGCAATTTATAGATTCAACACAATCCCTATTAAAATACCAATGATGTATTTCACAGACATGGAATAGACATTTCAAAAATTTATATGGAACCATAAATGACCCCGAATAGCCACAGCAATTTTGAGAAAGAAAAACAAATGAAGAAGGATCACAATACTGGACATCAAACTATATTACAAGGCCACTGTAATCAAAACAATTTGGTACTGGCACAAGAACAGACAGATAAATGAGTGGAACAGAATAGAAAGTCCAGAGATAAACCCATGTCTTTATGTTCAATTAATATTTGACAAAGGGGGCAGAAGCATAAATTGGAGTAAAAATAGCCTCTTCAACAAATGGTGTTGGGAGACCTGGCCAGCCAAATGCAAAAAATTGAAATTTGATCACTAACTGACACCATACATAAAAATAAACTCAAGATGGATAAAAGACTTAAATATAAGTGATGACCCCATAAAAGTCCTAAAGGAGAATATAGGCAGGAAACTCTCAGATATCCCATGCAGCAATATTTTCGCCACTGTGTCCCCTAAAGAAAGGAACATAAAGAAAAGAATAAACAAGTGGGACATCATCAAGAAGCTTCTGCATGGCTAAAGAAAACATCAGCAAAATGAAAAGTGGCCAACCATATGGGAAAATATATTTGCCAGTGATATATCAGATAGAGGTTTGATCTCCAATATATATTAAGAACTCACATGACTCTACTCCAAGAAGACAAGCAATTCAATGAAAAAATGAACAAAGGACCTGGGCAGACACTTGTCCAAGGAAGAGATACAGAGGGCCCAGAGACGTATGAAAGGATGCTCAGCATCACTAGCCATCAGAGAAATGCAAATTAAAACCATAATAAGATACCACTTCACACCAGTCAGAATGGCCATCATAAACAGATCACCAAACAATAGGTGCTGGCGAGGCTGTGGAGAAAAGGAAGCACTAGTGCCCTGTTGGTGGGAATGCATACTGGTGCAGCCACTGTGGAAAACAGTTTGGGATTTCCTCAAAAAGCTAAAAATGGAACTGCCTTTTGACCCAGTCATTCCACTGCTGGGATTATACCCTAAGAACCTCAAACACCAATTCAAAAGAACCTATGCACCCCAACGTTCATAGCAGCACAATTTACAATAGCCAAGTGCTGGAAGCAACCTAAATGCCCATCAGTAGATGACTGGATCAAAAAACTTTGGTACATTTACACAATGGAATACTACACAGCAGAAAGAAAGAAGAACTACTACCCTTCACGACAGCATGAATGGATCTAGAGAGCATTATGCTAAGTGAAATAAGCCAAGGGATAGACAAATACCATATGATCTCACCCAGAAGTGGAACCTAACCAACAAAACAAACAAGCAAGGAAAATATGACCAGCAACATTGAAAGAAAAAAGAAACCAACAGAGTCAAGAGGGAAGAAGCGGGGAGGCAGGGAAAGGGAAGGGAAGGGTCAAGTCAAGGAACATGTATAAAGGACCCATGGACAAAGGCCAAGTGGGGAAGGATTGAGGGAGGGAGGTAGGGGAGGGGGGCAGGGGAAAGTGGCGATGGAAAGGCGGAGACAAGTATATTTGAACAAAAAATAAAAATTAAAAGAAAAAAATAAAGTGTATTTTCAGAAAGTTCTGTTGATGCTTAGGAATCTACCCTTACTATGGAAGGCAGCACTATTTTACCTTTCATGCTTGTTCTAGTCTTGGTGACAGATCAGGTATTTTAAGTGACCTAGGATGGTGTTTCATACATGTGGTGGGTGAAGAACAATGGCTGTGATGAAGTTCTTATCTTCTAGAACAAAACCTTGAATTCCCCTGGGTGAAATTGGGGCTTGCCTCATCCTCCCCTCATAGAGGACTGAATGCTCATGAAGTTATATCCAGCCCACCATTAATCCAGATTTCACTTCTGACACCTTCTTGGAATCCTCAGGAAAGAGAATTCAAATACATAATTGGCAACTCAAATTTTCCTTTATTTGGATCTGTATAATGCACAGAAAAACATACTAGCGAAACTCCATTGGTTGGTTTGTTCATTCATTTACCTAAAGACAAAATATTTGGAAAATGCTTTGTTCATCTTAGGTTCAACCTTTATAGTCTAGTCAAATTATTAATGATTAAGAAAAACATTGTCCATCATAGAAAATGTTGGATACAAATATTCATTTAGACAGAAAGTTCAAAATCAATTAGCAGATCATGATATTTTTTCACTCATTTATTAATTTAGTCTTTAAAAACATTTATTGAGCAACTACTATATACCAAGTACTCCTTCTAGGCACTGAGAATAGATCACTCAACAGGTCAGGTAAATTTCTTGCTCCTGTGGAATTTTGGATTTTTTTTTTTAGCATTGAATCTACAATAGTTACATATCTTAAGCAAGTAATTACTGTACATTTTTTTCTGAGTACCTTATTTTCCTTAGAGAATAAGAAAGACAATGGAGCAAAGTGACTATTTTTATTCATTTCAAACACAAATTAAATATATTTCCTCAAATGTATATTTGATCAATTCATATTTGATCCATACATGAATGTTTTTAATGCTCTCTGAATGTTGAGTAAGAACTAAGATACATTTGCATTAAAAAGGCAGGCAGTCCCAATGCCTTTCGAATAAATGAGTAATATCTGCTCTACAAAGTCTCATTTGTAAGACCAGAACCAACTTATTTTCTAGAAGGAAAGTCTTTTCGAAGGCCAATTGATAAAATTTCATTCCTTTTGAGTTTTGCAACTTTATCCAATCCCTTTTGAAGTCTATTTTAAACTTTTGATTGCATTTTCAATTACACAGATAATACCTAGCAAATATATTTGCATCAAAGTGCATATTTTTGCTAGCTTTGACAAAAATTCAATATTTGAACTAGGTAAGAATACTTCCCTTTTATTTTAAATTTACGTATGGCATTCTTCACACATGAAACTGTGCATCCACCATCACCAGGGTCCCATTACTCTCTTCATTAGTCATACTAGGTGTCCACTCTCCCTTCTCATCACTTGATTGCAAAGAAGTTACAGACAATTCTGGCAAAAGGGGCCTGTGGTTAAGGAACACATCCTAGCTTGCTACCGAAATAAAATATTAAAAAGCATCGTATTAGCAAGTTTGGTAAGAACATTTTTAACCCCATATCAACCAGAGTCAGTTTTAGCTATGCATTTAAAAAATAAACTGCATTTTATTTTTTAAGGAAGGGGTTTATAATCAAAGATGCCCTGGTCTCTTCCACTGTGTTGAGAGAAGAGACCAGCTTGATTGCAAATGTGCTGCCTATAGCATGTCTCCTTAGAGCCTTCCTTCCTAGTGCTAAGATGGACGTTTTCCCCACTACTCAATGTTTCACAGCTTTTGCCTATAGCTTTTCTCTTGGGAAGGAAACGAAAGCTTGTTGCTTCAATTTCCATCTGAGCAAGACCTGACTATTTACCTGCTTTTCCATATTTTAGTGTCAATTTGTCATTTCTGTAAAAATGTCCTACTCGGATGCCGTACACATTCAAATCCTGCACCACAGCATTTTCTTAACCAAGCTAGAAACACTTTCTACTTCACTTTTCGTTATTACAGTAGTCCACTGAGAAAAGTTACCTCCCCTCCTTGCCCCATCCTGCCCCCCTCCCTCCTTCCCTTCCTTCCTACCTTCCTTCCAATTCTTCTGTTAACCTGCCATAGACTGCATATAATCCTGTATTATTTAATTTGGCCACTGGATTTCTACCTTTCTCCCAAAGACCAGAACATGAACTCCCTAATTTCAGGGATTTATTCCTCTTTTCATTTATGGGAACCAACAGTAAAAGATACAAACTAAGCACTCACTAATTGCTTCTTGAATAAATTAATGAATAGATAAAGAAGAAAATAAACATGCGCAATCACCCAACTTTGTTCATTCTTTATAATATTTATTTCCTTTATTTCTTGCCCTTCTTTGCCACACCTCTCTAAAACAACTCCTGTTTGGATGACTACAAGTAATGGCATAGTTGTGCCTCCTTCTTGCCAAAATAAACACAGAAATCTCATTCTCTATTTTACCTTAGAAGCAATGATGGCTATAAGAGTCTCGATACCCCAAAGCAATAGCAGCTCAAAAGTTGTTGGTTGCATTAAAACTAAAGCTTCTGAACAGACAATATATTACCCATACATTCATTGGTAGTACACTTCAACCAAGACATTCAACAGGACCAAGAAGAGGAAGAAAGGAAACAATTTCACTGATCTTTTCTGATTTAGACATAAAGGAAGGTGTAAGTCCATTTTATTTTAAGAAATTGAGCTAGGAAAGTACACAGCTTCCCTGAACTTTTTTTTTTTCCTTCAAGAAACATAAAACATTTCTCTTTTGAAAAAGATGAAATTAGATTTGACTTTTAATACTTCCAACAAACAAGTGTGAAAGATTATGGCCTACCTACCTTGGGATTACAACAAAACTATATGGGAAAACTGTTTAAGAATCCAGGCTTATATAGCGACGATGGACTTCTGTAAAGTATAAATTGAAAACCTATTAAAAGTAATCATGCATAATTATTGAGGCATGCTTAACACTTAAATGGTTCAATTTATCTTCAAAGATCTTCACAAATATTAACGTATGAATTCTTACATTGGCCCTATGACTACATACCCATTGCCTCTGTATTATGTTTCAGGGAAGAATGGATCAACATAAGGTATAAGAGAAAGAGAGAGAGAGAGAGAGAGTTTTTTTTGAGAAAATTTAAAACTGAAAACCTAAGTAAAGGTAGAACTGAAGGCTTAAAGGTATTTTCATTGTCACTAGTCCCTATAGTTTGTTATCAGGATTTAAACAAACAAAGCTGTTTTCCCTTCATGTCTGATAAAATTCATTTTCAATCTGCATAAGATGAAAAGCAATGAAGACTGTTTCAAGTAGAAAGTGGCCTTGAGCTTCAGGTTGTGCCTGGAAGAGAAGAGCAGTTATTGCTTAGGCATCTCCCTGCCAAAGGGCCACTGAGAACTGTCATTCAGAAGCCAGCTCTTCTGCCTGAGATCCTGGCCAGGGCCGGAGGCTATGACTGCAGGACTTTTCCAACCCTAAATGTATGCTAAAGAAAGAAATGAGAAAGCGAAGCCCAAATACCAACAGACAGTCCTTCTTTATTGGTTTAAATGTTACATTTGGCACCAAAGATCTATGTGTAGACTCAAGAGACTCCCTGCTAACAGAGCACCCACCAGAAAAAAGCATGGGTGAGGCCCCTTTGCATCCAGAGAGTATCACGCACTTTAAGTCCTCATGTCCCTTCTTCAGGTGGGAGGTCCTGATATTGGCCTTGAACTCCACAGTGGCCTCAGGACAAGGCCACCACCAGCTTTGGCTTTGGCTCTGATTTACAAACACATTCAGTATGAACCCAGAGAAACTATCAGCTCAAAGTCTCAACTGCATCAACAAATTATCAGGCTTAAATTGAATTCTTAAAAATACAAAGGTTAACAAGGAAACAATCACTTCTCTCTAGACCCAGAGGATAATATAAAATAAGTCACCTGTTATAGTAACAATGTTCCTATTCATCACTATCACACAGACTCACAGGTCAAGGTTCAAGAAGTAACGACCTAGAAAGCTTGTAATGCTAGTGCACAGTTGAAAGGGACCAGTCTCCTATGGCCAAGGTGCTTCCAGGCCAATAAGATGTGTTTGACCTAGAAAAGCTAATGTCTTGCTGGCAAAATTGAATAGAAAATTTCTTAACTGCCGGCAGGAAAACCTTGGTGTTTTTAATGGGGAACATGTAACCACGAAAATAGCGGTAGTCTGAGTATCAGAAACACCAGCATTTAAGCATTAAATTCTCTGGAAGACATTTTTCAAAAATGTTTGCATAAAGATTCAATCATGGATTTATTTTTAGTTTGCTGCATAATATGAGCAAATTGCCTTCCCCCATGAATATCTCTAGGTAAGAAGCATGAAGGACAACCTGCCGAATTCAGGTACTCTTTGCACTTACAACAGAGGAGCAAAATTCTAAGAAATTATAAGTGAATCTTAACACAACTTCAATTCTAAAATTTGACAATGGTAAGCATTACATTTTATAAAATCATTAATATTGCCTCTGTTTGCAAGGTGATTATTTCGATTGTGACAAATGTACAATGTTCTGTTTAAAATACATAATGATTTTTACCCTAAAATTTGTATGTGCAGTTAAACAAGTATTAGGTTGTTTTAAGATGATTCTTTATTGTAGCCATATTCAAGTAAAGTATTTTTGTGGACTTTCAAATAATTACAGCATAAAGGTTATCTCAATGATATATTTTATACTGCTTTTCTCAGAAAAGTCTGTGATAAAACTTAATGCTTCTGTTTTCTGAATTAAAAATACAATAAAAATAAAAAATAAACTAAAGTACAGAATGGAAACCTGTCTTAGGCCTATTTGCTTCTCCTTTTTGGTGGTGGGGTCACAATACAAAACCACAGACAGATTCATTTAGGGAGAAAGATAAATGGAAACTTTTTTGTCTTTTGCAGACACTGTCTACTTTATTATCAAGAAAGAAAACAAAATGCACATTTAAAGATCAGACAAAACTGTAAAAGTAATTGAGCAGCTCTAACCTTTTTTTCCCCTCCCTTTTTCCTTTCCAGTGTCAACCAGCCACCAAAGAGCGGGGTGGGTGGGGCTTCTCACTTTCATATGTGTGCTGACGGGCTGGAGGAGGAGTCAGGGGTAAAATGGTTCTTTAAATTCTGAGTGTAGAGTGCTCTAGTTCTATAGGATTTTCATGACATATTCCTTGTGGAATTGACCATTCAATTGTGTGTTCTTGACTCTGTCTAGGAGCAAGTCAGATAACCCATGTATTTGCATGTCTAAAATGGAATTCATTAAAAATATATGTTATCCCTGGCTGGCATGGCTCAGTGGACTGAGTGGCGGTCTGTGAACCAAAGGGTCACCAGTTTGATTCCCAGTCAGGGGACATGCTGAGGTTGAGGGCCAGGTCCCCACTTGGCTTTTGGGGGGTTGGGTCAAAAAAATTTATTTGGACCCAATCCCCAAAAAGGACAAGCAAATAGGCCTAAGACAGGTTTTCATTCTGTATTTTAGTTTATTTTTAAATTTTATTGTAGTTTTGAAGAGGCAATCACACATTGATGTTTCTTTCCCTCTCTTTCTCCTTACCTTCCCCTCTCTTTAAATAAATAAGTAAATAAAATATTTTAAAAAATACATTAATGATAAAATCATGAATATGCAATTTTACATTCTAACTGATACTCTTCAGGGGCTGACCAGTAGGCAAAGGACAGACCGCGTTTATATGTTCTTCAAGAAAAGAATATTAGATTATTAAATCTGACCATACAGCTGCTTATGACTTTAGGGTGTAACATCAGAATAACCATGTTTAACACGATTATTACATTAAGATAAGCAAGTAAATCTACTTTGTATCCAGAGAACCAATATTAAATATTTTAACGTTTTTATTACTAAACACACTATTAAGGTAATATATCAAAATAACACTACTTCACACTTACATGTAGTTCTCATTTTGTGAGTCACAGCAATCAGATCAGTAATTGGAATACGATGGCTGTTCCTATCACAAAGAGATTGCACGTTAGGACAAATCAGCTGCCTCTGCGTGCTTCGAGGAAGGATCTGATTTATTTAGGTTCTGGTTCCATTCTGTGCAAGCAGCGAAGACATTCATGAACACAGCAAATCCTGTTGAGTAATTGAATTGTACAGAATCAGATAAGAAATGATGGAGAAAAGAAGACAAGGCAAATAGGAACATGGCCTACCCAGGCGAGCATGCACCATGAACACACTGAGGGGGAAGGATAAAAGCCAAAATTATAACCAACGAGAGGGTGGTGCTGAGGCTGGCCTGTCTTTTCAATTCAGGTTCACTTACGTGAAATCTATAAATAGATGCTCAGAGCAGGGAACCTGGAAAGAGGCTCACGGTCAGGATGGCTTATTTGCTCGAGTCTATCATCTCCGTGTCTGGACCTGAATTTGAGAATTATGAATGAGAGACACAGTTGATGGTGGAAAGATTTCATTTCCCCTCAGAGGCTGAAAAAAATGAAGGTTTTTGAGACTAGTACCGTGAGTGTCACACTGAGATGTGAAATTGGAAGCTTTCTTTTGCCCATGGAGCTCTGAAAGCCTCTCATGCTGACCTCTGGGACCACCTTTTGCATCCCTCACAATAACTCTGTCATTTGTCTCTGGCATCTGGAAGAGACTGAGTGGGTGGCTCTCAGACACAGTCTAAAAATAGAATCTCCCTTTTCAGAGGGAATAAAAAGGAAGGCAAGCAATAGGTATCTTGGTTTATTTAGAAAGCAAAGTTGGTTTGCTACCTGAGACAAAGCTCTGTGTCATTTCAGAGGCAGAGCTCAGACTAGGTAACATGTGCTTAAAATGCAGTAAAAGATAAGGAGGTCAGAGGAAAGGGGGCAAATGGAAATCACTCCCAGGACTGGCAGAAAGTCTGTTTCTTCTTGACCCTGGGGATCAACTGAGATTGCTGAGTGATACTCAAAACAGCAGTCACAACAATAAAAAACCCAGGAATAACCAACCTGCCCTTTCATTTCTTTGGGAATTATTGGCAAGGAAGGAGAATTTTGCTAAGTATTTGTAACATAAATTGCTTGAAAGTCACAAGGAGCTGCAGCTTATTGTGCACAAGTACTTAAAAAAAAAATCTCTAGTGCTTCTCATTGTTTCATTTTGTCTTGTGTTTACCCCAAGTTGGCACAAATGAATTAGTGAAATGCTGCAAATTTGTGCATGTTTTAATTATATGAAATTGGCAAAACTCTTACATTTTATGGTATTCTAGAAAGAAACAAAGAAAGAAAGAGAGGAGGGAGGGAGAGAGAGAGGAGAAGGAGAAGAGAGACAGAGAGGCCATAGCATTATTATTAAGATAATATTCAATTATATAAGAAAGAGCAAGTCATATAAAAACCCAGAATAGGACTCTATATCGAAGTGTAACTACTTTAACATAGTTACTATGGGGTACAATGGGAGAACTTAAAAACTTCATAAAATGAGTCCAAAGTTTCTCATTAAGCTCAAAATCTTTAAACAATCTCAATTTATTTTCTCTAACTTTAATACCAAATGATCAGAAATTTAGCCGGGATTAATTTTTTTTCTTTTGGCCAATTTCCTAAAATCCTAATCACTAAACTATATTAAGAAGTCAGAAGAGGACAGTATTACGTGTATAAATTCAGCCCAGATTAGCTGGATTGTTAGGCTCTGCCACTTCATTAATCTGTTAACTGGAATAAATTGCATAAATTCTCTGTGCCTCAGTTTCCACAAATGTAAATTGGGAACAATTTTAAAACTTACCTTATAAGATTTTTTATAGATTGAATTCTGTCTCCATCTTAGTTCATATGTTGAATCCTTCAGAATGTGACCTTATTTGGGGATAGAATCCTTACACAAATAATCAAGTTAAAATGAGGTCAGTGGGGTGGACCCGGACCCAATATGACTGTGTCCTTATAAAAATGAGAAATTTGGCCACAAACACACACACAGGAAGAGCACCATGTGATAATGAAAGCAAAGATTGAGCTAGTGGGTCTGTAAGTCAAGGAAAGCCAAGAATGGCCAATAACACCAGAAGCAAGAGGAGAGACATGAACAGAGTACCCTCAAAGACTCAGGAAAAACCAACTCTGCCAAAACCTTGACCTCAGACTTCTGGCTCCAGAACTGTGAGAGAATTCATTACATTTCTATCATCCAGCCTGTGGTACTTGTTACCTCATCCCTAAGAAACTAATATAAGGTTACTAAGAAGGTGACTATTTGATAAATGTACAAATATTAGAAACAGGCCAGAAGAAGATAAACATCAATGAAAATGAACTAGGTTTATTGTGATTATTGATGCTATGACTTGGCTCATTTTAAATTTTAATGATATACTTACAAAGTGTAACACAGATACCCGAGTCAACTGGAATCTTGGATGGCCCGTTAGCAATCTGTCTGATTGACCGCTGGACACAGTGACCAGTGGACTCACTGGGGAAATATTCACAGAGCTGTTTGGAGAGACAGTCCTAGTCAGGACAGATGCTGCCTTCTACCCACTGGGCTCCAGGGTCCCTATCACCTGTCACACAGGGACACCACACGGGTGATTCTCTTATACACACATGCAGAGGCTTGCACAAGCATGCACACTGTTCGGATTAAGGCAGTGCACTCTCTTCCTTTTCCAAGAAATAAGAGCAAATGTGGAGACAAAATAGAGCAGAGAAGAAAAGCAGTTTCTGTGCCTGCAGTACACAAGGACTGTGCAACTCCAGGTCTAACATAGATGATCTTGCTGAATGGTTTTCACTCTCAACTGCATAGCATGAGTGGAAATGTCTATTTCTAGACTTTTTCAAGGACAGAGAGCCCTTTGGAAAGGCTGTTCCATGCCTCCTTGTGCTGGAATATTCTGTGGCTTCCTGCCTCTGTTTGGGTTCACGCTTTTTACTAGAGGACACAGACCATTATCTCCGAGCAACTTCAGAATACTCAGCTGTGCATATCTTACATGCCAGATACTTCCCTCAAAATCTAGGGTCAAATTGTTTTGTCTTTGGGATTCTCTTTCCTCACCTCTTGCAGATTTTAAATTGCAGATGAACTCTCCACGGCTCACAGCTGTCTTCCTTAGAAGCACATGGAAGCTAAGTGTCAGCAAAGCCAGGGAGGAATTCTGCACAGCAAGGCCTTCCTAGCCCCCACTCAGACACATGTCAGAACAGGGTCATTTGGGGTGCTTGGAAGAAGGGTTTAACTTCCCCAATTCTAAAATACTTTATTCTTATTTTAAATAAACTAACAAGGACAATGAAAAAGACTTTGCCAAGCAATTTTCTTCTTTAAACAGATCAAGTTGAGTTCTTAGATATGCAAATGTTCTTCAAGTTTTTATGGTCCACAGCAAACATATATGAAGACTCATGATATTCTAGACTTTTAAAGATAAAAAGTAAATCAAATATCCTGTGCCTTTCTGGCTAACATTAAATGTAGAAAATACAGCACCATGTAATGATGATTTAATGAATGATTACCAAATGAATTTAATGTAAGTTATTCAGACACAGGAAATTTGAGGTTTTTCAAGGACGTTTGTATTTAATGTACATAGGCAGTTATGTGGTGGGTTTAGAAAGTAAAAAAAAAAGAAAGAAAAATTACAGTTAGTTGCTTTATACGCAGTTGTCTTCCCAATCACCATATTAGGATGAGATTAATTGACCATAATATCTTGGATGTGAGAATAAAAATAATTTTAACATTTGAGAAGATATTGGCAAATGGTTTCACTGACTGATTAGACATTGTATCACCTTTACCTTATCACAAGTACAGGGCAACAACCTTGGAATTCTAGACAGCTGACAATTGGAAGTGGGGCTCTGGAACCTTCCCCAGCTTCGGTGGTAATTATAGGCCTACTTGCTCTTTGCAGAAGTTAGTCTTGCTCTTCACTCTGGACTCTCACATCACTGTCTGATCATCTGTTGTTCTATTCTTGTTCTTTCTTTCTTCTGTTGGTAGCATCTTTTGATGAGCCTAGTAATTTTTTTATTGAAGAATGGGCATTTTGTATGAAAAAAATCGTAGAGACTCTGGAGGGCATTACTTTTCTCTGGAAGAGAGGCACCCACCTATTTTCTGAAAAAGCCAGAATAAAAGCCCAGCACCTAATTCCAATGATGGGTCTCTCTGACCTGAGTTCAGTTTCAATTTTTATTTGACTGCTACACCCTTTTTATGGTAGCGTCAATGGCGGTCCCACTGAGAGATAGGGCATGTCAAGGCCACTCTGGCTTTATGGGTCTCAGAACCAGTGGCTTGCCCAAGGTCTGTTGAGCTTATAAATGCTTTCTGTGCAGATTCCTGGCCTCTGCCTTGTGAAAAAAATGGCAGATATCTTGAGGAAAAATATTGGTGCAAAACACAATCCTTGAAGTTCTGACCATCTTAGCTCATAAAACCTCAGTTTCATTTTTGTTTGTTTGCTTTCTCCTAAGCCCTGTGAGATGTCAAAAAGCTCTGCATTTGGATTTCTTCTTGGTTTTGCTTGGCCTCTTAGCTTCCAGTCCTGAGTCATTTAAAAGTCAACAAATGCTTTCAGGGAATAGGAGTTCGCAGAATAAATCACTTATTTCCATGAGCTTTCTCCCTCTTTCTGTGTCTCCCCATCCGCTCCTCCTTCTCTCTTTCCAGAATATTGTTCCCTCAAGTCTTGGCTGCTCTCAAAGTTTCTAATGTCTTCAAACAGATTTTATTTATTTGTAAATTAATCTTCGTTATATTTACTCATTTGTTTTTGAGTCTTGTCCATCTTTCCTAGCTTTTTTTGTTGTGAGTGCTGGTCCAGCTACTCCATCATAGGCTAAAGTGGGATCTTCTTTCAATATAATGCAACAGAAGCAAAGAAAACCACCTGCTGAAGCCTGGAGAGAAAAGAATGAAGAGCACCCTCACTTATCTTTCCCTAAGGTCCTTTGGATATTTGTGAACAAAGGCTCAAGATTTTTTTTTAATTGGTTCACATTTCCTGAAAACCTTTCCAGGTTTGTATCATCTCCTAAAGACTCAGTTCCCCGACAAACTAGTAGCCATCTCAGAATATTAAATCCTAAATGATAGGAGGGAAAGATTTTAGAACACTTCTAAAGATCAGTAATTTCAGAATCAGTTCAGCTTCTTTTGGATCCAAATAGTAAATTGGACAAATTTAATTAATTTTGTGCTGCCGTCCTGGGTCACTGCCATTTTCTCTCAATCCAAGTGTGTGGCTATACACACAGGTCTCACAAAGTTAAATCTTTTATGGGATTTTTCATAGGCGAATTCAATCAAAAGACCAGATTTGCTGCTTCTGAACTATAATATTTCAAATGAAGGTGCATTTGAGACTGCTTTCTGATGCTTGCTTGTTTATGGAGGCTTGGCTCATGCTGGTGCAGGTTAGTGTAGTGACGTGACCCCAAGTCATGTGAGTCAGATGCAAGGAGGGCAGGAAGGGTGCTTTGCATGCTGCTCTCATCAGAACAACCTCTATGAAGGCACAGGCTATGTGGAAGATGCATCTTTCTCTCTGTTGATCAAGCTTCTTCATTGTGACTTTGTGCAATGACTTGTCTTTGTTCAGTGGTGTCACCGTTAACACTCCTTTGGTGGTTTGTGTGTGCCATGCAGGGTCACTGCTAAAAGGCCTTTTCCTTTTATAGGCTAATAATATTCAGTCTCTTTCTCTCTCTTCAGAACAACTGAGCTTCCTCTAGGCATAGAAGGATGCCACAGCTGTCCTGTGACAGGGCGGCCTTATTGAACACATTAATGTTTTATGCATTGAACCCCATCTTATAAAATGCAGCCATGCACTGAAGAATAAGGTGTAATCTTGACCAGCAAAAGGAATACATAATTGGTTCTTCCCTTTCCTTGTGGGTAAGCATCCAGCATGTTTAACACTTGAAGGTAGATGAACACAGCTGCATTCAACAATATGCTACCAGAAGCTTTCTACAAGTTTCCTCCAATTATTATACCTTTTATAGCAGACATTTACTTTAAAAAGTTATAAATTAATTTTAATATTTTAAGCACATACCCTTGTTTTATTTCTTTGAGACCAGGTTACCAGTGTTTTCAATTTTGAATTTTGAAGGACTGCACAGGGTAATAATCACTTCGAATCATTTAGTACTCCCTAACCCAGTCCTTTCTTATGGCAGTGCATCCTCATGGTACCTTGGTTTAATAATAAATGAACTTGTTAATCTAATCCTGAGTAATTCAGGAAAGAAAACGTCCTTCTCCTAATGTCTTTTTCTGATAATGATGGAGAGTTATGTTGATAAAATTACTTCCATGGAAGATGAAGGGCTCCTGATGGCTGCTCTCAATCACTGAAGGGCCGGGGAAGTGTGTGAGGTTCCTTCAAGTGATGGAGCAGGCAGGCTGCTGTCCAGGCTACAGGACCAGGCTGTGTTCATGTGGGGGTTTTTCACCGATGGAGGCCAGGCACTTTTTCCCAGAGCTGGGACACAGGGAAATGGGTAGAAGACTTCTTTGGCCCTTTTACTCAACCAGTCAATTGATAGTCACTGAACATCTACTAGGATGGCATGTGTTCTCCTGGGCAGTGGGAGAAAACAACGCAAGGTACCTAGACATCCTTGCCATTCTGGAGTTAATATTTTGGTAGATAAAATCAGAAATGATGTCGCTAGATAGAATGTATAGTATGTTAGGTGAAGGTAAGTGCTATAGGGGGAAAAGCAGGAAGAGGAGGATGGCTGCTGCTTGGTAGAGGGGCTGATTTTAAATAAGGGGCAAGAGAAGGACTCAAAGAGGAAACAGCATCTGAGCAAAGTCTTACGCAAAGTGAATCCAAGGAGAAAGCATTCCAGAGGGACAGAGAGAGGAGCAAGTCCAAAGGGAGAGTGCTGGTGGGAATGTGGCTCTGCAGCTGTTCTGTGGCCCCTGGGAAGGTACAGAATTGCCATAATCTGAACACACTTGTTAGACTTCAGGGACAAACGGCTTAACTAGAGCCCTGCTAGGGTGCAACACAATCATCTTGGCAAGATATAGCATAGCTTGGACCAGATTAGCAACAACAGAGATGTTGGAAAGTGGTCATATGTGAATATAAAGTTAGACAGAATTTGCTTATGGATTAAATGTGGGTTAAGAGGAAGATGTGAGGAAGGACTCCAACCTGTGCTGTCTGAGCAGCTGAAGGGTTGGAGTGGGGACTAAGATCATAAGTTGGAGAGGACACACAGGGCAATTGTAAGATATCTAGACTCAGTCCAACACTCCCAGTGGGTGCTCACTTCTGCAGAAACCCTGCCTTGAGTGACACTATAATGTTTCTCTCCCTTTCACTCCTAGTTGATGCAAAATCAGGAGAAGGAGGTGCAAATTTCCTTTGGGGCGGGGCAGAGCAGAGCAAAAGGCTTCAACCATTGGTGGAGTAGGAAAAAAAATATCTTTTTCCTATTATGCTTCTAAGTCTTTGGATGGGGCTTTATAACAAGAGACACATCAGCAAGTGAAAAGCATACAGAATTATTATATAAGTTTAATGTGACATAGACTTCCTCAGGAAAGGAAGAACAAAGAAGCAGTTAGACCTGAGCATTTAGATACTGGGTTGGACAAAGAGCAATGGATTCGGCATGAGACGAATAGGTTTGGACCAGGGCACTTAACGGTGGAGAAGTAACTAAGAAGATAAGGGTTACTTTCCCAAGGTTGGTTTGTGACTTTCTTCCTCCTAGTTCAGGGAGACACCTTTCACATCAGTTTTATCTCCTGCTTTTAGGAAGAAAGAGGAAGGCAAGGTTTCCCTTCTTGTACCTGGTACCTCTCAAGTGCTTTGAATTTAAAATATGTCAACTTGATATATTTATAACTTATTGGGGTGACATTGGTTAATAAAATTATGTAGGTATCAGATGTACAATTCTATAAAACATCATATGTACATTGCATTGCGTGTTCACCATCCCAAGCCAAGTCTCCTTCTATCATTATTTATTGCCCATTTGCCCTCTTCTATCTCCCTACCCCTTTTCCCTCTGGGAATGACCATACTGTTGTTTGTGTTCATGGGTTTTTTTTTCCTTAATCTCTTCACCAGAAATAAACCCACAGCTTTACAATCAATGTATATTTAATAAAGAAGGCATGAACATACCATGGGGTAAAGATAGTCTACTCAATAAATAGTATTGGAAAAATTGGACAAATATGTGCAAAAAAATGAAACTAGACCACCTTTTAACATTTTTTCTTTATTTTTAATTGTTTTATATCATTATTACAGCTGTTCTCATATTTTTTACTTTTGTCCACCTCTACTTAACATTGCCCCCACCCCTACGCCATTACCACACCAGCCACACTATTATCTGTGTCCAAGTGTCATGCATATATGTCCATGGGTCATGTATATAATCCCTTCACCTTCATTCATCCATTTTCCAAATCCCCTCTACCCCCAACAGCTGTCAGTCAGTGTGTTCTATGTATCTATGCTTCTGTTTCTATTTTGTTTGTTAGTTCATTCTGTTTATTAGATTTCAGTGAGATCATATAGTATTTGTCTTTCACTGACTGGCTTATTTCTTACAGTATACACAAGAATAAACTCAAAATGGAGTAAAGACTTAAATGTTAGACTCAAAACCATAAAAATCCTAGAAGAAAACATAAGAAGTAAAATCTCCGGCTTTTTCTCATAACAATATTTTTTTCTGATATGTCTCCTTTGGCAAAGGAAAGAAATGAACAAATAAACAAAAGGGTCTACAACAAACTAAAAAGTTTTTGTACAGCAAAAGAAATCATCAACAAAATGAAAAGACAACCCAGAGAATGGGAGAACATATGCACCAAAGATACATCTGATACGGGGTTAATATCCAAAATTTATGAAGAACTTATACAACTCAACACCAACAAAACCAAACAATCCAATTAAAAAATAGGCAAACAGCCCTGCCTTGGTGGGCCAGTTGGCTGGAGCACAGTCCAGTACAGCAAAAAGCTGAGGGCTTGATCCCTGGTCAAGACACACACCTAGGTTGCAATTTCGATTCCCAGTCAGGGCAAGTACGGGATGCATCAGATCAATATTTCCCACATTGGTATTTCTCTCTTTTTCCCTTCTTCTCTCTCTAAAAGCAATAAAAAACATGTCCTTGGGTGTAGACTTTAAAAAAAAGTTGACAAAGGACTTGAATAGACACTTCTCTAAAGAGGACATGCAGATAACCAATAGACATATTAAATGATGCTCAATGTCACTAATCATCAGAGAAATGCAAATTAAAAACACAGTGAGATATCACCTCACACCTGTCAAAATGGCTGTCATCAATAAATTAACAAACAACAAGTGCTGGCAAGGATATGGAGAAAAAGGGAACCCTCATGCACTATTGATGAGAATACAGATTGGTGCAGCCACTGTGGAAAGCAGTATGAAGTTAATTCAAAGAATTAAAAATGAACTGCCTTATGACCCAGTGATTCCACTTCTGGGAATACATCCAAAGAAACTTGAAGCACTAATTTGAAAGAATATACGCACCTCTGTGTTCATTATAGCATTAGTTACAATAGTTAAGATTTGGAGGCCCATCAGTAGAGAAATGGATAAAAAAGCTGTGGTATATTACACAATGGATACTACTCAGCTGTAAAAAAGAAGGCACTCTTACTCTTTGTGATAACATGGATGGACCTGGAGAATATGATGCTAAGTGAAGTAAGTCAGTCAGAGGAAGACAAATACCATATGATTTCACTTATGTGTGGAATCTAATGAATGAAATAAACCAACTCAGTGATGTGTTCTGAATCCTTTTCTCTCCATGCTGTTTGCTCAGGCCCCAGCTTGTGGAGAAGCAGGCATTTGCTTACATGTTGCTTAGGAATTGTGAGTCACAGAGATCTGGTTCCATCTGAAGAGAAGGGAAGTGGGGAAAAAGTTGCTATTTACCATGATTATAAGATACAGCTCTTCCCTGTGTGATGTGAGAGGCACCCTGGCTGAAAAGGCACCCACAGAAGCCATGCACTGATACCTGCTGCCACAGGCAGAGCAAGGCACTAAGTGCACCCAGAACGGTGGCTGGCTCTCTGGCAGCCTGCAGCCAGAACGCCTTCCACGGACTCCTGATATGGGAGCAAAGGAAGCTGTGCACAGGCTCAGGAATGGACAGGGACCACTGGTGACCATGGGCTAACCTTGAGAGGAAGCCCTGTGGGAGGTGCCTGGTCACCAAATATGTATTCCTCCTCGCTTCTAGACTGTCTAACTGAGTGAAACTTTAGCATTATAGATTATTCTACTGAAGGTCTGAATGAATTGATTGTTTGGGGGAAACTTCTTAAGAGAATGAAAATTTGAGAAGAGTAACCCCTTAAACGTTTCTCAACTATCCCTTCGATAAGAATTGATTTTCCAGAGTGAGCCTGAGTTAGATTTGGAATTGAGTGAAGGCCATGTGTCTGCAGTAGGACAGGATCTGCCATCAGGGGCTGAGGAAATGGGCAGCTGGTAGGGCAGGCACCGGTGCCCCACAGACCTGCTGGAATGACTTTGCTCGACCACCCCTTCCTGCCCTGGACGTGGAGAAAGACCACGTCCATGGTCAGAACTCTCCCTCCAGCCCTGCCTTGTTTACTTGTCTCTAAGCCGACCTAAGGACACGTCTTGAAAATGGGATTTATCCCCTCCTATATTTCAAATGATATGGAGAAGACTCAAAGCCCTTTGTAGCAGACAGAACTGGAAGGAGCAGCATTAAGAAGATCGGAGGGAGCCGATCAGGCATCACACATCTGCAGCTGTGCTTACAGCAGTTCGACGCTTGAAGCAAAATATTTCTCTTACTGAACATGGAGCTCTCATCATCTGGGCTCCACAATATGCCCCCAGCTACCTATTAACATCTGGGGTCCATTAAAGCAGTTGTTTTTATTCTAAAATCCTTCCGCAAAATTGAGTTTCTGATTATCCTGGAGTTTACCTCTCCCTGGTTCCTCGCCATGATTCCTTGCTTTTCTTTAAGAAATAGTGTTTTTCTCTAAATAGGTCAGAAAAGGACTTTACGTTGCATTTGGTACCAATTTTTTTATCGGTGAATTTTGGATTTTATTTTTGCCTTTTAGGTGCTGTAGCCCAGTAAGTAACGGCACCGTGCACTTCCTGCGGTGTCAGGCCTCCTGGCCGCCCTCCCGGGAGCCCCATCCCACTTTTCTGTTGAGTCGACCTGTGACGGCCGTGGGCCTTTTCATCTCCCAGGGTCACCTGGGACCCCGGGGGATTTTTCTTCTGGAGGCATGCTTCACACATTTAAGCTTTACTTTTTTTTTTTCTTTTTTTAATGGAAGCTCAAAAATCTGAAAGACTAACTGATGGAAGCTAAGCTGATCTCAAATACATTACTTTAATGAACTGCGTACCATCCTAGTGTGGCAATAAGAGCATTGAACTGAAAATCTCCCTTCACAGCTGATTGGCCATGTGGCCCGAAATAATTCAAGTAGCCTTTCTGAACTTCAGTTTCCCCAACTGAAAAGTGTCAGCCTGGGGAGAAGTCAGTAGTTTTCCCAAGAATTTGTGCTGCAGATGCCTTTCATTCCATTTGTGTGTGAAGCCACTCTGTCGCATAGAGCCGAGGCCTGAGGTTCTGTGAGGCATTGTTTGAAAATTTCTGGACTGGGTGGTTTCTGAAATCCATTCATTCCCCAAATCCCAGTTTCCAGAATGCACTGTATCCCCCAATAACAGAGTAGAAAATGTTGGCAGATCATCTTGTTTTCTAGGTCACCAGGAATACCTTCAGCCCCATTCATAGCCTCCATTCCCCCTTCTGTAAGATGGGAATTTGCAGAGTGGTTGGGATTTGATGAGCTACAGTGCATTAACCACTCAGCACATGGACTGGGAGGGACCAGAAGTGAGCCGAGGGCTCACTGACTTTTCAACCTGATCTATCAAGGGACATTATGTTGCATAAAACCTACTTTAAAAAGTCCCTTCAGCCAAGTTGCTTTAGTCACCAGTAGATTGAAACTACAGGGAGTGTTTCTTGATGATTTTGGATTTTTTAGTGCCTTTTTTTTTTCTGCAACAAATGTATTTAAAAAGTTTTACTTTAAAATGTAACTATTTTGGAATTTTTTACTTGAAAGCAGCTTTCCTAACTACATGTCAACGGATTAAAGAAAAAAAAAATGTTAGTCTACAGCAACATACATTGTATTATACTTTCTAGAAGGATTTTTTTTTGTTTGGTTTTGTTTGTTTGTTTGTTTTTTTAGAAAGCAAGAGAAACCTAAGCTAAGGGCAGATTTAAATGTGAAACATTCATTCAGCAGCTGTGTTTAGAAGGAGTGAGGATTAAATTGTGCCCAAATCAAGCATCAGATTTCTAGGAAAAGCAGATGAGACATTAGAAAGTGTGCAGAAGAGAGCAAAAAAGGCTGTTAAAAGGTCGTAACCTTTTAAAATTGACAAGACTTTCTGGTCAGATAACAGACTCAGGAGATTGAGGTCTTAATTCAGGCTGAAGGCAAGTGGAAGAGTAGGGAGACATCCAGGAAAAAGGGTCAGTGCCAAGGGACAACTGTGCCTATTCTAAGTTATTTGAAATCTATTTTAGGTAAAAGATTAGAAGTCAGGAAAAAAAACCAAGTATGTTCCTAAAGCAGTCGGGGAACATCCTGAGAGTTCCTTGATGGCGAGTCCCTCCAGACAATAGCACTCTCAAGGACTCAGGTTTGGGGAACTTTCAGCTTTTCCAGCATCACAGGGCAGCCAGGACCTCAGGTTTGCGTCTCTGCCCTGAGCTTGCACATGGCAGAGACACTCTTCCTGACTAAGGGAGAGAAGAGTAAGGCTCTTCTGAGCCCACTTCTGAACCAGGCTCTGCTTGACCTTGGCCCCATCGTTGCTGGGCCCGCATAGCCCACTCTCAGCAAGAGTCCTGTTAAGTCAGTTTAGCAAGAATCCCCCTACCCTGACATCTGATCACCCTGATAGCTGATCAAATTCTTCCTCTGCACCCTGAGTCCTGATTACCCCGCTTCCCTTGGGCAAGAATCCCTCATCCCTGATGTCTCCTCTTAGCAATGTTTCATCCAAAAGCCCTCAGTCTGCTTGTTGGCTCTAAATCCCCAGCTGTCTTTAGTGGATTCTGAGCTGAGCCCCAGTTCTTGGTGCTTCACTATAGCAGCCTGAGCTGACTAAAACAGCATCGCATAACCCATGGTCAAACTTCAATGAATATGTAGAGTGCCTGAGAATTCAATCTTCGGGCTTTTGGGTCTTGTTGTTGTTGTTGTTATTGTCTATTTGTTTATTGATTTTTACTGTAGCACAACAGATTCAAAGCTTTATCATTAGACTATAAAAGCACAAACTGTGGTCCAGACTATTCCTTCATCAGAAATCATGAGCTCATCTGACTTTACTTATGTTCTACAAACATCTGTGGCTCTCTCAAGACATCGTTACATCATCTTTTAACCAAAAACTCATAAATAATGTGTCTTTTGGGAGTGCTTTTAGACTTTCTCTTTTAGATCTAGTATGACATTCATCACTTAATCAGTCTCCTGCAAGTGTATTTCATGCTTCTCGAAACTGTCTAACATATTATGGTTAATAAAACATATCCAGGTCTTTATTCAATTGAATCACTTTATGATCTTTTTAGGTTCAAATCACTGTTTCTTAAAGCTCTCCAGCTACCAACATAGTCTCTCTAACAGCAGTTCAGCTGCCCAAGAACATGCCACACCCCATCCCTGAAGGGCAGCTTCTGCCCCCTGAAAAGGTCAAGGCTCCTTAACTCTCTCCTTTCATTGTGGTCTGACAATTGGTATAAAGGGGTACAGATTTTTCTACTCCAAAATATGCCACTTTAGCATATTGATCACTTTATACTGAAGGCACTTGAGACTCAACAGATCAGGGAAAGGCTCTCGGACCTCCCTCTTTCTACCTAACAGCAGGCTATTTAGTTTCCCCTGAGAAAGATGTCCTCCCTGGACTAGGAAGATCAGAACATTCCTTCTGCTGCCAGAATGGACCTGTACCCACAGCTACTAAACATAACCCTCATCTCCCATTCATCCCCCATATCGCTCCTAGTCCCTGTCTCACAACTTACTGCCCTTAGCCAGAGTCACAACCCACGAATTACCATTCTTTGTATCAGAAGTGGGTAAGCTTTGGGGGTCTATGGCTTCTTCAAAGTTCATTTTCCTTCTGAAAACTCCCATGTGCACATCACAATATTAGATACATTTGTGGGCTTTTCTCCTGTTAATCTGCCTCATGTTGGTGAAATTCCTAGGCCAGCCGCAGAACCTGAGAGCGTAGAAGGACCTTCTTTCTCCCCATCAAGTGTTAATAACTAACATCATCTGAAACTTTCCCCAGGTCCTAAAATGTTTTCATTCAGGGGAAGAGTGGTCCACTATACCCTTGAAGATGTATACTAATCTTGGCACTTAAAGAAACTGAAGCCAATTAGTGAGAAAGAGAGATTTCGCTCCAAAGGGCTGACATTCATGGCGCCACATGCCAGCCTCTCTGTAAGATGCCCTTGGCCTGGGAACCCTGTTCTCAAGGAAAAAGGGAAAGGAATCTATCTCTCATCTTCTACATAAAGAGATGGCAGGTGGGACCATTGAGTGCATGCCAGTATCTACCAAAGAAAAACTAAACACCACCAAGTTTTTCAATACACTGTAAGTGTACTCCAAGCAGAATTAAAATCCAGCAGAAAGAGAGCACAGTGGGGATCTTCTCCTTGGCTCTGCTGTGGTGGAGACAACATGGGGGTTGGGAGGGTGTAGCTAGCATTTGACAGTGATGTGTGCACTCCTGGACCTGTTCTGAGCATGTCATACTTTCCGTTATTCAATTTTCAAAATACCAACACAATACGGCTATCAAAGCTCTACAGGGGGAAAAACTTGGATTAGCAGAACTTAAATAATTTGCCAAAGATCACAGTTCTATGGAAAATCAAGGATTACAAATCATGTGTTTCATTATCTTGGGCTTTAAAATAAAGAGCTTGGATTAAAGCATCTGTATAGTTTTCCCCAGCTCAAAAGGTATATGATTATATGAGTTATGGTCATAATTTTAAAGCAGTTATTTACCAAAGCTTGTATGAATCACTGTTCCCAAGAGATGTTAATATAATTTGAAAAAACAGAGTTGCTTGGACACATAACAATGACTGTTCCCCTCCCTGTAAAAAAGCCATGATGCACATTAACGTGTGAAGAATTCTGAGAAAACTTGCTCTAAGGAAAATGGTTTAAATTTGTTTTTCTTAGAATTTCTTAAGAAATTAACAATAAAGCTTTTAAAAGTGTATTTATTTTAAGTAGTATGTGTTCAGAAGAATCTTCCATGAAACATATTTTCTAAAATTGGGATCAAACCTTTATTTTGTTTCATAATATGAAACAAGTGATGGAAATACATAAGGTTAAGAGATCCAAAGATACAGGTAAGTATTCATTTAGTCATATTTCCTCTACTTGAGCTGTAGTAATTTAATTCTAATGGAGATATTGTCTATGGGCTTAGGGTGTCCATGCTGAGAGAAATCTTTTAGACTAGACTTGATGGTCTTGGTGGCTGCTGACAGAGATGTAATAATGATCATTTGATGATTATTCACTGCTCCAGGTTCAAATATTCTATCTTTGAACTTGCAAACTTAGCCATCATTTGACTTTCTATTGTTTTGCACTTTCTGCATTGTCTTTTGATATATTTTATGTGTCAGTTTGGCTGTTCAAATGGATTGCAAGGTCAACTCTGCCAGTCACTGGAGGACCCAATGACATTATTTCCTTATCTGTAGTCCTCAGAGAGTATGGGCAAAGTTTTCTGTATCTTTACTACAACTGTAATTTTACTGCCAGCAGATGAAAAAGAATTCTATGGAGCTTTCATCATTCTCCGTACTCTAAATGAAATCTCTCTTTTTTGGTGAGTGGGGAACCATAGAAGTGATCCAAACATGGAACCCCAAAATATTGTGCCTTGTTGTTTGTTAGGTATCTAAACTAAATTTAGGATGAAAATATATACTGCTTTTCTGGCATCATGCTTTGGAGGTCATCTGTAACAGTCTGACACACGTATTGTCGTTCTGTTTCTCAGTAGTGGGTTAAGCCTCTCAAACTTTTAATTTTGTGCTCCCTAAAATTGTACTATTATTTGAACATAGTGGGATCATGTGTGTAAGACCATATAATTGTGGAGTATTTGCTTTACTTTGGTGAAACAGATGGGAAAGAAAAAAAATGTAACATAATAAATATATACAAATCTATCTACTAAATGTATCTATCTTTTATATACCTAATCTATCACATATTTTCTCCTTACTTTTCTTCCTTCCTTTTCCTTTTCTTCCTTTTCCTTCTGAAAAATTTTTTAAAGACCAGAGGGACTTTCCATTTTCTCTGTTTTCAAATGTTAAGGCTTGTATCATTTTGTTTATCTTCTCTTATTTTGGAATTTGGGGAATGACATATGGTGCATATGTAATGACCCCAAAGAAATAGCCATTATGACCAATTATCTGATTAAATTTTTCCACTTTACTTAAACTTAATTATTTACATAGTAACAAAAAAATGGGTTCAGAATTATTTGAATTTAATTTCAATCGCAAGATTATTCTAGATAGCAAATATTACTGGCATTTTATTTCTTATATCAGTAAATATATTCTATATTATTATTAATATAAGAATAAAAGTAATATAATATAAATAATACAATAGTAAATAATATAAATATATAAATATATTTATATAAGTATATATGTATATATTTATTTTTTATAAAATAACATTTATTTTATGATACTCTATTTATTACATATTTATATCACTGAAATTTATTAATTAAATCAACTACAGTGTTTTCAACAAATTTAAGGTAAAACATATTCATTATACAAGATTAAGTATTATTTTTAAAAGTGGGCAGAGGTTTTTTGAACAATGGAAAATTAAGTCTGGAAAGACAGGATTGAAAGAAGCAGACAAAATATTTGTCATAAGGGCATGATATGAGATTTTGATATTGGAGAGCCACAAATTTGACTAGAAATTTCTAGTGAAGGCAAGTAAGAAACATGATGGGTTAAATGATCCAGCGATTACATGAGGGAAAGGAAAATGATGTAATTATCAAAGACACCTCTATCTCTAGTTCCTTGGAACACTCTCCCTGTAGGTTTCCCCATAGAGGGTAGCCAGCAGTGCAGAAGGCCTCATTACATGCACAGAACCATTTATAGGAAAAGCCTGGGAAGGAAGGGCTCAGAAGGGCTGTAGCCATGGGCAGGCTAGAGTGCAGTGTCCCGCAGCCGGTCATCTCTAGGCCTGATCCAGAACGTCCTAGGGCTCAGGATGGATTATATCTTCTCAGGCTCTTCCCCACATACTTCTTTCTGTGAATTTTTCTGAGAGTGAACGTTTTGATAAATAATACACATCCATCAGTTATAAGATAGAGTCCCTGGAAATTCTCTATTCCTGGCTTATTGTGGAAAGGTGTGCTTTATTTAACAGGATTTACAGTCTTTCATGAAAGCAAGGCACCTGACAAGAATACAAAGCTATTTTCACAGCTGAATGCCTTGCACACACAGAGGGGAATGGGAAAGAGGGCTCAAGTTCTCCTGGAGGAGAAATATGGGACTCCCCTTGCTTAGAGATTAATGGGCCTACAAGGATTCAAAGTTCTATTCTGTAGTCAAGTGAAGTGGCAATAATTTTCTTAGGTGGGTATGACTGAGAATCATCCTCAGTTTTATAAGACAAACAAAATGATAGAGACAACAGAAGTGCATCATAGACTCTTTATTTTAAGAACTCCTACCTTCCAGGATCAACTGGCTGCAAAAGGCATGTCAAAATAACTGAATGACTAAGTTCCTATAGAAAACTGCTTGCTCAATTCACTTGGTTAAATGTTGGGGAACATTAGCCAAACTTGATCAAGGTGATTTTAGAGCCAATAGTCTAGGAACTAGTTATGTCAATACAACCACCTGGTCTATATAGGTAGATGTCTTAATGCAAGAGAGCAGGGGAAGCTTTCTTCACCCCAAAGTAATTTCTGGTCACCAGTGTACACACTAATATTAGGAAACATTCATAAAAGGGCAGAGGGTCAAGCACTTGTTTTTAACCCTCTGGAAATTAGTATCACTCTCTCAATAACCAACTGTATGGACTTCAATTCTGGATGGCCGTGGCATTAAGCATCAGGTATATGTAGAAATAGATGACTGTGGGTATGATCTATCTCGTCTCTACCTAATTCCTTAAAAGTGTGATCTGACTGGCCACCATTCTTTATCTATAGCTTCACCTCCAACCTCCTTAACACTTTGTACTCTGAAAACATTAGATTCCTTTTAGTCCCCAGAACTCAGCGCCCCTCTCGTGCCCCTGTGCCCTCGCACAAGCCCTCCCATGTTGTCTGGAGGCCCCACCTCTTCTTGACCACCTAGCAAGCCCACCACCCCTGCTTCAAGTCACATGCAGACACCTCCGACTTTGAAAATGTCTTTCTCATCCTATCTCCACCCTCTGAAGTATTCTGTGTTCTAAGCAAAAATTTGAACAGATCTCTTTAATATTCCTAACTGAATTATCAATAGATTCCTTGGAGCAAGGAGTTCTCCCATTCAGTACAAGAATATCTCTGATTATAATTATACCAGACTGTATTGTTTCAGTTACTGTCAAATCTAAATAAAATTATATTTTCTCAGTACAATAAAAACAATCCTAAATTAGGACCAAAAGCTCATCACTTTATATCAAGATAATGTCGAGTTCTCTAAGTCTAAATGTGGACATTTTAAGTACAAGCAACAATGCAAATTCAAGAAAATCATTCTCATCCTGTCTTTTGGTAACCTATACTTCTTTGTGGCATAATTTTTTTTTATAATCAGACAGCCTGGTAATATTTAACAATTTATAGTATAATTCAGTCTCTTCATGTTTCAATTGTAGTTATCCCAAAGGCTCATTTTCTTGAGTATCCTCCAGTTAGAATTCAGAATTTTAAATGAAAGTTTAACAAGGCAACTCGAGAGGTACTGAAGAAATGTCATTTTTCTTTTAATGAAAAGAGGGCTACCATACAAATTTACAGAATACAGTTACATAGATATTAGTTGTTAATCATAGCTTGGCACTTGGTCTATTGCCTGTCATCTATCACATACTGGCTTTACTGATGGGCTACATGGTGCCTAATATTATGTGCATTGAACACTTTCCTTAAAGGATTAAAGCACTGACATCTGGTGAGTGAAGGCTGCTTTATATTTCACCAAGAATGTCTCCACTGTGATTCATTACAAGGAAAGCATTTTCATAATACTGGAATTAAAGCTTTGTTCCGTTCTGTATTAAATGTTCTATCACATACACCACCTTCACAGTACTTTTTATGCAAGCATATCCTGAACTTTTATTAAAACAAACAATCATTTGAACCAAGATGTATGCAGTGGTCAATAAATATTTAGAAAACATGTCCTTGAGCATTTCTGCAGAGTTAAAAATTAGTCCATCAATGGTGATGTTTCCTTCGGAAATGGCTATAAACTGGCATACTCTGTTCTGGTGAAAGAATGGGTCTGGAAAAAAATGTGTCATGACTAGTATGCACTTAGTTCACACACACACACACACACACACACACACACACACACACACACAAACAACTGAAATATAAAATAGATCCTACTAGGCTTACGTCAATTCGGGGATGACTGATCTATTGTACCAGTGCAGTTAGACAAACACTCCTAATATAGACTATCTAACAGAAGGGAACAACCTCAGAAGCACCAGGTAGTACTCATTTTTAGTTAACCCTCTTTGGATTTTTAGAGGATGGCTGCATTATTTTGGGGGCTCATCCAATGTAAGGTGAATGAGAAAAAGTTGGGAATGTCTCAGAGGAGAACTATAATCATGATTAAAATTTTAAAATAACAAAGTACTAGGCATGTAGGCAAAATTTAATACCCCAAATGTTAAAGCTACAAGTGAAATCAGAAATAACCTTATCCAACATTTTCTTTTTCTATGCCACAGTTGAAGGAATTACAGCCAGGAAAGTCACGTTGCTTATTTATTGCCACACAGCCAGCTAAATTCAGAAATAGAATGGACACATTTTCTTGCATGAGTCCAGCAAGTATCCGTCTGTAAATATTAATAGGTGTGGAAACAATCAGACTGGGGAGAAGAAACAGAAAAATGATACCTGTTTGCCAAATGCCTTTTAAGTGCAAGGAATTGATTAGTGAGTCTAAAGGAAAAGTCAATAATTGTGACTAATATAAGTCATTATGCACAGCTGGTTTGACAAATTTCCAGAGGGAAAAGTTTTAGGAAATTACCATATGGCTTTGGTTTGTGCTCATTTACTTAAGCCAGGTGGACTGAATTTGTTCTATGCAAACACTGGGGATAAACAGAGATGGGCCACTTTAAGATCAGTGTAAGCTCTAGGCACATTTCAAAGGCTAGAGAATCTACTGCTCATAGCATTGGCCATAATAAAAAGGCATCTGCAGACTACATGAGCAGAAAACTGTGGTAAAAATATTGCTCTTGAAAACTGTTTGCTACTGTTTCTCCTTCAATTAGCAGTTGGTTCTGATTTCCAAGAAATGCGAGTATTTAATTGTTCTTTTTTTCTTACTCACTTGCTTCTATTGCACAACACACACACAGCAGTCTCTGACTCCGCTGTTCTGCTGCTGTACTTGGATGCCGTGGTGGAGAGACTCGAGGAGGTAACAGCACAGTCAACAGATCCTTGAGTGACTCAAGATGACTTCCAAACAGGGTCCACAGAGAGCATTGGCTTCCAACTGGACACACATGCTCTGACCAGACAAATGTGCCCAGGCCTGCTTAGGTCCCTGCACAACTTGTGTGCACACAGCACATCACTGCAGACTGCAGTCTGATCTTGGCCCAGCCGTGCACCTGCAGTGCTGAGTGTATGAGAGGCCTTTTGATACGAATGAGGCCTTTACATGAATGGCTGGGGCTGCTCAGCTGCTATAACAAAGTACCATAGACTGCATGGCTTACCAACAGCAGACGTGTATTTCTCACAGTTCTGGAGGCTGGCAGTCTAAGATAAAGGTGCTGGCAGATTCAGTGTCTGGTGAAGGCTTCCGGGTTCTTAGATGGTGCCTTCTCAGGGTGTCCTCACATGGTGAGAGGGCCAAGAGGGCTCTGGGGTCTCTTTTATAAGGGCACTTATCCCATTCATGTGGGTTCCACCCTCACGACTTAAGCATCTGCCAGAGGCTCTCACCTTCTAACATCATCACACTGGGAGTTAGGCATCAACATATGGATTTGGGGGAACGCAAATAGTCATTCTAGAGCAATGTCACTAAGAAGATTCCACAGAGTTTGGTTTAATTTGCCATAAAAATGCCCCTTAGGGACAGTTTTACTCCTGGCCACTCAAATATCTTAGAGTTTCCATCTTCACTCTCAGCGCAGGAGAGAATATCGTTGCCCACATGATGGAAGTGTCAGGCTTCCCTACTATTTCTCCTGTACCGGTCAGCATGGGCTACCTGACAGGTAGCAGGGAACATTTCTCATTCTTGGGTTGTCCTGTCCAGTCAGCAGGATCAGTTCTGTGTTTAGGGAAGTTTGTGCTCAGCCAGGTATTTATAGCCATGGAAGGCATGTTCAGACTCACAGTTGACCAAGCATATCTCTCCATGAAAGTGCCATGATATGGGAAGCTGTTACCATTCCATGTGTGATATCAACATAGGACCTTTTAGCAAGGATTCTCAAGTTAGTGAGATGCCACATTGGAACACAATAGGCAGCCCCCTGGGAACTGGGCAAATAAGGATGGGTTATGAGATGGAAGGTGCTGCAGCCATGGAATTGGAAGTGTAAGTGATGATAGGGCAATTTTCTTAATGCTTCTCTTTTTGGAAATCCCTATGTTTAAATAACATAATCTCTCACCTTTGAACCATGCATCTTTCAAATATGCTTGGCATTAACACGTTCACTTGTACAGACATGCTTAGGGAAATCTTCTCTGACTTGCCTTTTGAGCAAACCCTAGGTAAGGAGAGAAAACCTAGACACGTGAAAATAGGGTGAAATACCAGCTAATGCCAAGAAAAGAATCCCAAGATCCAGAGGAGGGAGTCAGCTTGATGTCCTCAATATTAAAGCACAAGAGAAGGTGGGATCAGAGAGGAGGTAGGAGCCAGGTCCCGCAGGGTGCCTGGATCAAAGAAGGGAATTGGAATTTTATTCTTAGCATATGTTAACCATGAGAGAACTGCACACTGGAGTAGAACCATCTGGTTCAGAATCCTTATGGCTGTGTGAAGAATGTGGCCAAAAGAAGCAAGGAGGTCAGAGAGGAAAGACAATATAGATATTGTATGTACTTTATATGTACTACATAATAATATATGTATGTTGGAGGAATGCATTCAAAATATATTTTGAATGAGGGGCCAACAAGTTTTGATGCCATGAAATGAGGACATGGGGAATGAGAAAGAGAAAAGCTGTGGATTGACAGTAGCTTTGACGCTGAGGAAGAGGGTGATTGTCATTTTCACTCCTAGAACAGACAGGGATGAGCACACTCACAGAAGGCATAAGGGAGGGGCCAGGAGAATTAAGAGTTCTCTTTAAGATATTTAACATCCTAACAGGTCATTAAAACAACTGAAGGAGGTTTTGAGTGGCATAAATAAGTAATGTTTGGAGAACACCAACTTGTTCCAGTGCAGTTGGTATATTAGGGAATATTTGGGTCATAACAGGAATTCCCAGGTTTCATGTCTTTTTATGCATAGAAAACATGGTTTCTTTGTCTACAAAGAACACCAAGTGAACACAGAAAACCATATCCAGCTGAACCCAACAAACCAGGAAGACACACAGCTCAGGCTACAGCATGAGCTCCCCCTCACGTGGTGTCACCACTTCCATCTAATAGGAAACAAACCCTCAGCTACCATTTCACCATAGTTATGTTGGGCTATGGGCTCTAACTATGGACTACAATGTTGGGGGCACCCACTTCCAAAAGCAAATTGCAGGTCTTTTTCAAAATAAGGCTCCAGATTTGTTGCAGCAATTATATATTCTTAACCAGTTATCCCATGTATAAATGCTAATATTTTATTAGTTTTTTAAAATTTTATGTCACTGAGTATTGGGCTTCACTCCATTCCCTCATAAGCCTTGTGGTTTGATGGCCCAATTTCCCACAGTGGAGTGATATTTAGGACACACATGTTGCATGAGAGCATAATTGACTGTGAGAGCAACTGGAGTTAAAGTGAAAGGCGGGGCTAGAGGCAGAGATGCGGGAGTGTTATATACTGGGGCCAGAGGAAGGGACGTGATCTCATAACTTCCTCACATATAAGTCCAGGTTGTTATTTCTCCTATGCCTCTCCCTCCACTGGGAGCATCTCAAGGGCACAAACTCATATTACACCCCAACTTCCAGCAAAGGACTTGGCTTTTCAGAGCTGCTTAACACTGAGTTGGCCAAAAAGTCTGTATGATTTTTCCATAAAATAAAAGATACGTTTTTCATTTTTACCAATAACTTTATTGATTTGGATATTTTGAGTTAAGTCGGCTATTGCCCAATATTGGCTTCTAGTGGGTAGAGGCCAGGGGTGCTACTACAACATCTTCTAATGCACAAGACAGCCCCACAGCAAAGAATTATTTGGCCAAAATGTCAATAGTACCAAGAAATGACCCAAATCACTTTTGACACATTCGATAAGTCATAACACCTTCTCCACACACTTCACAAATCTTTTTTTTTTTGGCATTTCAGTTGTGTTTTTACCTTTCTTGAAATAATAAAGCATGATATATTGAAAATGTTGCATATTTTATTCCATCGTCAATATTAAAATGGCTGCACAAAAATTCACCAATTTTGATAAGTTTTTTTAAATGTTTGCTGATATGACGCAATCTAACAAAATTGTTTTGAATGAAGTTAAAGACAACTAAGCCCTACTAGATAAGACAAAACGAACTTTTTGGCTAACCCAATAATTTCCTAACGCAGCTAATCCCAGAGCAATATATGCCAGTCTTCTAAATCTTAGTCATGTTGAGCAAAATGGTGTTTGCTACAAGTTTGACTGAGAAGCCTCAAATGAGTTGTGTGCAGGCATTAAGCTTACTTTATTCTTAAAACACAGGTACAAATGCTGGCTCTCCTCTCTCTCCCCTTTTCTCCCTCTCTCCTTCCTCCCAATGTGCATTTTTGCCTCATTTTGTAGGATCTATGAATGCCTACCCTGTGAGATTCTCCAGAACCGTCCTACCTCCCCAGTCAACCCAGAGGTGTGGTCAACCTACCTGCTCAAGGGCCTTAGCGATGGTTTACATCCAAGCTATTGCCCATAACATCTACATAAAACTTGTTACGGACTGAAGCTTTGTGTTCCCTGAAAATTCTCATGTTGAATCCTAACACCAAAGGGATGGATTAGGAGTTGGGGCATATGAGAAGTGATGAGGTCATGAGGGTGGAATCTCCATTATGGGATTATTGTCCTTACAAAAGAGACCCCAGAGGCCTGCTCACCCCTCCCACCATGGAGGACACAGTGAGAAGATGCCTTCTAAGAACCAGGAAGTGGGACCTTAGCAGATAGTGAATCTGCTGGCAACTTGATCTTGAAATTCCAGCCTCCGGAGCTATAAGAAATGAATGTCTGTTTTTTTTTTTTTTTTTAATAAGCTGTCCAGTCTGTGATATTCTGTTTTAGCAGCTTGAACAGACTAAGACAAAAATTACTTATCTCCTCCACTTGAGTAGTCAGAATTCTGACCCCATGAGCACGGTGGCTACTTGGTCCCCAAGGCCCAGGAGCAGTAGCCTCTATGGCAGTTGGAGGCTGTGCTGATTTGGAGGGTGGAATGGTTTGGGCAGGAGAAGTGAGGCAGAACAGACTGTGACTGCTGTGAAATTACATTCCCTTGCTAGTCACTTTGGAATAAAAGGAGGGAGGGTGGGGATTCATCAACTGGTTTTATTAGAATTCCATCTTTGAGAAACACATGCAATAAAATGGCTGGTACACCAGTGAGAAATTTCATATCCTAAAAGGTTTGGCTTTAGGGCTTTTGTTCTGGTTGTGGGCCAGAACCAGCAACAGGTACCTTATACCTTCCCATCACAAGCTGGGGAGTATGGCGCATGTGTACGGGGGGGTGTGGGCAGGCCTTTCCTAGTAACCCTAAAAGACCACTCTTACTTCTCTCCTAATAAACTACCTTGTTCCAGTCATGGTCTCTTCTTTGTGGTTTCATAAAATATACTGCTTTCTCTGAGTTATGAAACTGGCAAATGCCAACAAAGAAATGCCACTGTTTTCTGCCTCATAATCCGTTTTTAAGAGTGCATAACATTGCCACCTTCGGTACCTTTAACAGGCTGGCCGACAAGCATTTTATGGCTGGCAGTGAGGGAGACCCAGCTGCCTCTGAAAGCAAATGGGCCTATTTGGCTGCCTTCCTGCTTTGGTACGTAAATTTCCATGTGTATAAATAACCACACTCCCATCCATTCACTTGAGGAAGGTTATTGTATTTCGCATGCCGTTAAAAACCCAGAGTGTCAAAGTCATGCTTTATAGCATCACCCCCAGGCAAATGAATCACTGTCAGAAGGCTTACTCCAATAAAACCTCTTTATGGGTGATAGATTTTATTTGTGAGTTTATGGCAAATATCTGAAACATCAGGTATTCATGTTGTAATCACCTTTTATGGGCCTTGGTTTCTCCCTTGCTCAGAAAGAACGTGCACACCTAAGCCGAGGCCTGAGAAGGGCTGAGGCTTGGAAGACAGCAGCCTGGGTAGCCTCAGTTTCTCTGCATTGCATCTTTCTAAGCCTCCCTTGCACAAGTGTGATGATCATCAGTTGGGCATTAATTCTAATGTGTTTGAAGACATGAAAGTGCTCTGCGTGGCCATAATTTGAGCAGCTTTATAAGTTTGGGTTCTTTTTATTGGCTTTCACTGATTGCTTTATTTTTTATTAAGACATTAAAATTAACCCCTAAATGAGAATGTCTCTCTTGCATTTTCCAGTTGTAAAGGGCAATGTGTCAGATTGGCAGTGAGAACGGATGTGACAGTGTGCCAGCATTTGCATTAGTGGGATTTGCTACACTTTTTTGTTCTCTAATATGGGGTAAGAAATCTGCCCTGTATTGACAGGCTGGAAAAGTATTCCAGGAAAGGAAAGGCAGCCCTAGGAAGTGTTGACTGATCCGTATGTATTGTGGCCATTAGGCTGGAGCAGAGTTGGACTGTTGTGAAACAGGCCCATTTTCATAGGAATGCGGTGACAGACCTTGTGGCTTGCTGAGGACAGGCCGTCCCTGCTTGCGGACTGTCATTCTGGGCTGGGAGGAGGCTGGGGGGCAGGCAGCAAACCGTTCAGTAGGCCACGGCTTTTCCTTCACCTTCCCTCTGGAAATACAGGCCAAGGCCGTGGGCAGCCTGCCTTATAGTCGTAAACGCCAGTGGGTGTCTCCCACGGGGACAGAAGTACAAGACAAAAATATTTCTAGAAAATGTCAAAATAGTTCTGGGATCTACTTCTACCCAATCACCTGCTATATAACCTTTAGTAAATTTTATAAATTTTCACATCACCCACGTCCTCATCAGTTAAATTAAAAAAAAAAATTCTCTTTTGGCTTCAACATGAGAAAAGAATGCACTAGCATTTCAAATTACGTGTTATTAAGTAAAGGCAGGTAGAAAGTTAATTTTGTAAAAGTTGACTCATCTGACATGATAAAGAGTATTTAAAAGGCATGGACATTACCTGAAGGTTAATCATTAAATTAGATTTAGATGTGGCTCAGAATCCGCTATCTCAGGAAAAGAACAGCACACTCTTCATTCACTGTAATGACCTCTTCACTCAGCACATCTACTTCGGCCGCTAACCAGCCTTCTGATTTGCTTCCACCTAGCCCATTATCCTCTCCATTCTGACCCATTCATTTCTGAATTTGATAATTAAGTATCCCAAACATGACAACCAAGACGAGTAATGATGACAAATAGCTGCTCCTCTATCACATACATTCAAAGGTAAACCACATTTGGTTGAACTCATTCCAACAGTAAAACTCAAATGAATTTTCTATGTTTAATCTGGAACCAGCAGCCATTGTAAAACCTGTCATCATTGCTGAAGTTAAAGTGTTCCATATTCAGACATGAGATAATAAATGTATCTGGTGATGGGCTCAGGGTAGAGACAAAATGTGTACAAAAAATGAAAATCCGCCTCAGTTATATAATGCCCCTAATATTTTGGCCATGAATTAGAAACTGAATAACACATTTGAAGACCTAATTAACATGTTCATTATATTTTGCCCCTACCTCTTTCCTCGCTGTTATGGCAATCAGGTGATCATGTTTATTTTGTAAGTTTTTACTCTGTATATGAATTTCAGTCAATGAAATGAACACATTGGCACTATCAACCAATTAATTTCTCAAGACCTTACAAGGAGCTCTGCTTTTAGGGAGTGAAAGTCAGCCGATGATTAATAGTGAGTGGATAATAATATGTATACTGGCAACTGAGGCATACAAATAAAACAAAGCACTGACTGTTCTATCCAGACAACTGTCAAATGGAAATGAATTTAATAAAATCCAAAGTATAATAAGCAAGGATGGAATGAGCTAAAGCAAACCCACCAAAGATGGACAGATAACCACAGGAGCTACAGAGAGATGCTCCAAAGTCTTTAGGAGCCTCAGTAAGAGGCAAGGACTGCTCAGTGAACTAAAGGTACTTCCAGCTCAAATGAACCACTCTTAGGGTGAAGAATTCCACTTCTGGGTAGCTGACTTGGTAGTTTCTTACTGCAAAATTAGAATGTAACCTCTTAGCTTTGAATAACAGTCTCCAATTAGGCACCAGGTTACTTTTCCAGCCACTTGTTCCTCTTACATCCTTTGTCCCATTCACAGGATATTTCAGAGGCATAGGTACAACAGTTGACTTTCTGCAAATGTGCCCTGTATCTTCAGCCATTATGCCTTTGCATAAAGTCTTTCTCCTTAGAACTCTGTTTCCTCACCATATGCAACTGTCCCAGTCTTATATTTCCTTCTAGATATATATGGTTTTCATCTTCCTTCACCCCAAGACTTCCTCCTTAAGCAGCTAGTCAGGATAAATTCTTTCATTCTCCAAGCTTTTAACAAAATTGCTTGCTGTCATGATGCACTTACCATAGTGAACTTGATTTATAATTATTTAAATCTATTAGAATCAAATGATCATCCTCCAGAAAAGTTTGAGTCATTTTATAACTTTGCAGTGCCTATTGGAATGTTTTGTGTAGACTTATTTCTCAAAGTATTTCCCAAATAAGATTGAATAACATTGGCCCGAGATGGCTTGCTCTACGGTGAATTTGAGTTACTCCAGAGACATCTTCATACAATGCTATAAAGGAAAACATTAACTTTGTATGAGCATGACGTAGACTTTTAAAAGTCATCACAAAATACATGTACTTGAAGATACGCACAGTTAAAATTCCAGTGCAGATATACCCCATACTGACTTCTAGTTATCGGCTTCTCCCATAAGCCCTCTCCCAGGCAACATTTTTTATTTCATCAAAATGCCCATGGAAGGAGGGTGTCCTTGCAGTAAAGGAAACTTTTCTCCTGCCCTCTTGAGGAAGTCAGTGGCTATTTACACTCAATTCCTTGGACCAACCAGAGTTAGGCAAGGTTTATTTGATCAAGTAATTCACAGTAATGCTCAACGGTTCAATATAAATAGAGAAAACAGGGCAATCAACAAGGATTCAGTCCCTTAATAGAAATAGATGTCTGTACATACAGGCATATTAATGAATGCCCGATTTCAGGGGCAAAGTAAGACACAGAAGGAAAAAATCCCATTTGAAAGAAAACTTTATAGACCATTAGGATCAATGAAACAGGGAAATAAACCGATTTTCCTGGGTGGTAGTTGAACCAAAACATTGTTTTAAAAAAGACCAGTTTTTAAAATAACTGAACTAACATAGAAGGTGTGGGCTGGAACTGAAGGTTATTACTTATTAAACTCAGTCCTCTCTGGTGCATCCTGGGGGTCTTAAATGTAGAAAATTGAATTTTAAACTGGACATGGAACCTATGGCTTGCAAAACAAATTTACATCTGCTTGGTGACACCTCACCATCTACAAAGCTGGTGGCTGACTGTCCTGCAGCTCCCCCTCTGAAGGGGACTTCTTTCGCCTTCTTTGCTTTGCTTCTGAAATCTATAAGAGTATCTCACAGTCCGCTTTCATCTTGTGTTCCTTTCAGTATCACAGCGGCTCTTGAGGGCATGACCAGATCACATCTGCTGATGGACATTTGGTTAAATGGAACCATAATTTCCTGCAAAGCAAACACTGGAAACATGCCATTGTAACCAGACATTTTTGGTTTCCTCTGACTTAGCAGAGATGAGTTTTCATCTCCAGTCACATGCTGTGTCTCTAAAATGAAGAGACGCACATGGTGCTGGGGGTGGGGGGTGCATTGGAGGCAGGGACAGCATGTGGCCGCCACAGAAAGAGCTTCAAAGCTTATTTGTGCAGCTTTCTACAGTTAGAGTCCTATGGTGCCATCATGAAAGATGAAATTCTATTCTCTCTATTAAAGAAAGTTCTAAGAGAACTAAAATGTACAGTCTATTTTTGAAAGAAACGTTGACAGCAAAGCAGAATGGGCAGGTGAGCACCAGTGTACATTGGAACTGGGAAAGACCCCGGGGTGGGGGAGTTTCCCCAGAGATCTGTCATAAACAAACACCCTTCTGTTTACTGAGACAGTCAGATGTGGGGAGCTGAAACAGTTTCAGATTTTTTTTCTTTGCTTACAGCTCTATCAGAAATTAGGCAAGAATAATTAACAGGAAATTCAATCCTGTTTTTCTCAAGAGTCCCACATTCTAACCATTTGGGCTGAAGCAACACATTTTCCTGAAAGTAGCCCTAATGGCTAGTTGCTGTACACACCTGCACACTTTTTAAACCAAGTAGACAACAAGGGAGAGTCCATCTTCGCTCACTGTGGAGAAAGGAAAGTTGGGATTCAGAGAGGTTTGGTTGTAGAATTATGACTTCTTTCCAGAAGTATTGGATTGAGAAATGAGGAACTCTTAGGAAAGATAAATAAATGAGTCTTCTTGGGGATTACTCCGTGTGGTATTTGGCCTCACCAGCATTTTGGCTTCTTTATAAACAGTGTAACTGTGGTGTAGCTTTTGCCAGATAATGCAGTCCAAATGTAACAAAACACACCTTTTTTGCTAAGCTGGAGGCAAACACTTTATTGTTTTTTTAAGAGGTCAATGTGAGTATCATCTATTGATTGTGGCTTAAGGTAAGAGTTTGAAAGTTCTAGCCCGTTCATGAATTGATTAGACTGCAAAATGAAACAAAGTAAAATGTCTGTGTCCAGCCAACTCCCTAAGAGACTCTGTGCATGCCAAGACATGTTCCTGGGTTTACTTAGGTGCATGAATATGAGTATTTGCAAACAGACCTTCAAGGTAGTGCCCTTAAGAGGCAAAGTGTTACCTCGGAAAGAACCCAGGATTCTGAGACGACTTGCTGAGTTCCAGGGTCACCAACAACGGGAGACACCAAACCCCGATCACTGTGAACGGCCCACCAGCAGCTTCATCGCTTGCGTGCCGTATAATCACACCACTGTCTTCTTCTGTGTAGCAGAGAATAACCATTTCTACAGCCTCACTACTTAAAAATCATGAGAAAGACTTTTTAAGCTAACTAAAGTGGGTAGCTTCAGTCAACAGATATTTACTGCAGTACATACAGTATACACTCAGCGAACATGAGCTAAATGGTTTTAATTGCAAAACACCAAGCTCCAAACTCGGGTTCAGCTCTTGGGTCATGGTCAACAGTGTCAAAGTTTTCACTGGAATTTGATTAGGGAATTTTCACAGTACAACCCTTCTGCGATTCTCTCTCTGACTGTGTGATCAAGAGAAGCCTAATCTGCTGTGATTGGCGGGGAGATGACAGAGCAATGTCTTGGATGCTGTATAATTTTCTCTAATTCTCCAGTTAACTTGAATAGTAATTTCCTCTTCACATATTTATTCATAGAAGGATGGCATGTCATAATTCATTTATTTAGTGAGTAACAAACACCAAGAATGAGAAAGAAGCCAAACAAATCTATTAATATATTACTTTACTAGCTTATTATGTATTTAATATATAATTATTAATTACCTAGCAAAAAAAGATAAATCTGTGTATGCATAGGAATGAAGGCCATCATTATGAAAAATCTCAATATTATAAGTTGTTCCCTCTTAATGCAAAGTGTAAAATAAAATATTTGATTCATTAGAATGTTATTGAAGTGGAATAGGAACAGAATGATAGGTTATAGGAATTAATGAAAATCTCAGAAACAAAATACAAATGACTCAAATTATAAAAATTCTCTAAACAAAATTATATTGTGGAAATGTCCATGGTGATTCTGTAATATTCTTATTAATTAGTAACCTGAAAAAGCTTTTTAGTTTGATGAAAGTTTCTTACATCCCATTTAAGAAATGATTTGTTCAACATGCCCAGAAGGTAACACTGTAACTTTTATAAATTCAGGAAAATTTAAAACAAGAGGTGAAAAATAAATTGGAAGCAACTGAATTTCTTTAGGTGGCATCACTTAAAACAAAATTAATTATGAGTTACAAAAGCAAGGATCTGCCAGTGAGTTTTCTGACATTATTGGAATTAGACAATGCATCCTTGCTGAGCACCCAGACAGTCTCCCCATGGACGTTCCCAGGATCTGGAATTGTTTCCTCAGAATAACAGGAAAAGGGAGGAGAGTTAATCTGAAAATACCATCTGGTTCTAATTCAACATTCCCAATAAACGAGAGAGAGAGAGAGAGAGAGAGAGAGAGAGGGAGGGAAGGAGGGAGGGAAGGAGGGAGGGAGGGAGAGAGAGAGAAAACCAAATTGAAACGTTACTAATTTGAGTGAACGAGTGGAATGACTCTAAGAGCTAAGAACCTGGCCTTCTTGTCTTTGTGGACATCTGGTTGGGATGTGTCTGCCTAAGGTGGCAATCTGGGGGAGACGAGACTTTTTAAATTAAACATTCCAGTTTATTGGACAAATACATAATTCATAAGATCTTGTCAACCTTATATCAAACCTCGAATACAGTGACTCGA
The DNA here is from genome assembly GCF_021234165.1 of Pteronotus mesoamericanus. NCBI lineage: Eukaryota > Metazoa > Chordata > Mammalia > Chiroptera > Mormoopidae > Pteronotus > Pteronotus mesoamericanus. The sequence continues at coordinate 32,342,651 of NW_026555060.1, forward strand.
CATTGGGCACTGCACATGGGGTTCTTGGCATCATTAAAGTGTGTACTAAGCACCTCATGACCCCACTTTTCAGAAGCCCCTCACTGAATGCTGTTTATGATTCTGCCCTCACCGTGGCCATCGCTCTCCAGTCCAGGAGGTCTCCTGAGTATCTCAAACCTGTCTTTATGCTCAGGTTCTGGACTGCCCTTGTACCTGGGTGGTTTCCTAATTTTGCTGGGGTTGGGAGGAAAAGAAGATTAACTCAGAAACTTAACAGAAGATTGAACTAATGTTTTGCTCTTACTCCCTCAGATATTTGTCTTTATGCAGAACTCTGCCATGCACATGATGAAGGGAAAGATGTGTTTCTAATTGACAGTTTGTAAATTTTTAAGCTCAGCCTAATCACTAGTGTGTTTTCAGCAAGTGTGTGGGATTTCAAAAGACATACATCCCAGCATAACATATAGATTATGCCTATGTATCTATGTGTAATACAGGTTTTTATACAAGTATTCTAGTGAATATCTCATTGACTTGTATAGAAACAGAGAAAACAGTCAATATTTAAGGTAAACAAGAAAGCAAGAACATTTAAAAAAAAAACAAGACAAAACTTGAGTTCCACTAGCATAACAGTACTGAATTTCTTTAGGTTGTGTATCTGATTTAGCAAAGTAAGGGATTGAAGTAGTAAATGGACTTGAAGTCCTCTAGTGAATTGAAGAGTAGATTATGCTTTTAGTTATAGTGGGCAGATGAATGTACTTTAAAAGAGCATTAATGTATGTGAAAGGGCCAAAGCAATCATGAACAAAACCTAGTACAGACTGGCCCTCGGGGCGAGGGGGGGTCAGGTTCATTTGATGTCATTTCCCATACAGTGGTATAAGGAAGGCTCAGTTGTAACATGAGTCACCAATGATAAAGGTCCAAGTGCCATTGTCCAGTACATAGGGTCCCAAACAGAGCTACATGCATGAAGATGCTGATACAGCGAGGCACAACTAAAACCAGAGCTAGTCTGACTTCCTCTCCGTGAGCACGCTGAGTTTTACTAATTTAAGATAATATTCTAATACCTTTCTGATATAAGAAAAATAGACTTATTGTAGAAAAATATAGGAAGAAAAAATAGTGTAAAGATAAACATAAAAGTTACCCATAATTTTTTTTTACCATGGGAACTATTATTCATATTCAGATATAGTTCTTCCAATTTTTATACACATGAAGCTATATACATGGACACATTTTTATGAAAATTCTCTCTAAGCTGTGTTACAGTTTGGTTTTCCATGTTATTTTTGTTCTTACTTAATACTACATCATCAATTTTCATGCTATTTTCCTTAAAAAGCCATGACTATATAACATACACTGATTATTGTTTCACTATAAATTCCTTTACAAATCCACTGTTTTAACATATTTACAGTATTTAATTTTTGTCAGTATAAATTATACTATAATGAAAATCCTTTTAAATATAGGTAATGGCATAAAAGTAGGTACAGGTATAGATACATACATACATATGTACTTAGATGATAAGTAGATAGATGATAAATGATATAGATAGAAAGATCTGGGTTTAGATATTGATATAGGTATAAATATATAAGTGATATTCAGTAAATGTCAAAAAGAAAAGTTAGTAAAAATGAGCTAGGAGAAAGAATAACAAATTTAATATAATTTGAATGATGTGAACATTTGCAGTTAGGGTTGATTTTAAATAAAAATAGCGGAAGAACAGTTGAGAATAAAGAAAAACAATTCATCGCCTGATTGTGCTCTGGCCCTACTCCTGAATTACTTAAGTCCCATTTGTTGCCTCGGTGGCCGTGTTACCACAGTTAGCTTTTTGTATGAATGCTTTTTGACAATAAAATGAAATATCAGTGGCTATGCTTTGGAAATTAATACAGGGGTTAGAAGTCATCTACATATGTATAAAAATAAAGAAGAGGCAAAATATTACTACAATGGGTTTTTTTCCCTTCTCACATAACTTATATCAAATAGGTAACACTTTTGAACTTATAAAATATAATTTCAACACACTTTAAATTTCCTCAAGAAAAACTATATTAATTCCCTAATGTTGAAACTATTATGCCTATTGTCAAATGAGAATGTGTCATTGTATGTTGTTTTGTTTGTAGTTTCTTCAGAATGAATTTACATTTTTGCTTTTTTCCTAAATTATTTTTCAGTTTGCACAAAGCACTGAATACTTCTGAATCGAGATTTACTCTATTTCCATTTCAAATTTTATAATGCAGAATGCATTGTGTACATTTAGCATAAAACATGAGAAAACTATAGCATTTCATCTTCTGTGTAACACAAAAATGTTTTTACAACACAAATAATGTCATCTCTAGTAGCATGCCTAGTCTAAGAATACTTACACTGTCAATGTGTGATACAGATTTCTGGCATTTATTTCATATTTGTGTGAAATATTGCTCAATGTCACATTTCATTTTTTTCTTCCTAAAATTTAAATAACACATAATCTTATTTCCAAAACAAACCATACATTTTTTGTCAGTAAAGTAGTACTCATCTAAATATTTGAATTTTAGTTCATTAGAATCATTTATTTTACTGTTTTAAAATTATTTTACCAAATTATTTTACTGTTTTAAAAAATCTATTAAAAAATTGAACCTTAACAAGGCAGTGAGTAAAGATTTTCTAATTTTCTTTTTAAGAAATCAGTCCCATATTTTAAAGCAGTTCATAAAGCCCAGTAGATTCAAGTGCTTTTGCCATCATGTAAGATGTTCCCTGTGGCTCAGACATGGCAGACATGGAGTCCTGGCAGCACACGTCTCCGCCGTCCACATGACGTGGGCGAATAGTCCTCACTTGCGTGAGTCCAGTTTCTACTGCATTACTGCAGAGGACGGTAATAGAATTTCTCCTGTGGGCTTGTGCTTTTTAAAATATTGTATTCACTCTATAACATTAAACGAGTAAGGGACATCAAACAGGATTAAATAAGGGTGGCTTCAGAAAGAGCATCTTCAAAGAAAAGTACAGTGCACTTTTAAAAATCTTTTAAAAAAATTCCTTTCTTTCAAGCTCAGCTCTGCTTAACATCTCAGGACAGCTCTTTTCACAGTAGACCTGGAGATGCTTGGTTTTAAATATCAAAAAGTAGAATAACTTGCCATAGATCTGGGGTAAATTCTCCCTAAAAAGGAAAATAGGGTACCTACAGAGACAAGCAAAACCACAGTTAATATGTGATAATTCTGAAGGTTTTTTGAAAAAGAGATTAATTAATTGTACTTGGCCAACATTGCCAAATACCTGTAACCACTTGGCACTGGGCTTGCTCTCATTCCAACCTGGATTAGGTTCTCTCCTCACAGGAGCTTGTTCCACCTGCCTGCCATGCCCCGACCATGGTGGGGCAACCTGACATTATGTGACTCTGCAGGAGATGATGCCTCACAGCAGCTCAGATGGTTCAACTGATACTCAGGGGTGTGCACACACAAGTCACACACATGTCCACACACATACATGTTCACACACATGCATGTTTACATGCACACAAACTCATGCACATGCACACTCAGGCCCTTTCATTCCACTTATTCTTTGACTTCCAGATCACTATGGACCATTCTTTTCCTTTTTCCTACCCAGTTTGGCTTCTTCATCATAACTTTTTTAACAGAAAATACATGCTGTATCTTTTATTTTTTAAGTTTCTCTTTTCAAAATTTTAGTTCCCTATAGACCTTAATCTGGTGGTTTTTCAGAAACAAACAAAATTAGCCATCTTGCATCTCCTCTGGCTGGCGGCTCTTGGAATCTTTCATCTAAATACCAGAGAACTGGTTGGGCCGGCAATGCGGTCCTCCTCTTAGAGAGGAAACTCTGTGGTCCCTGACGTTTGTGTGGTCCTGCAGCTTTTGAAAACACATGGGAGGCAAATGATGAAATTGCACCAATACTCCTCCTATTCAGTAGAGGTTCTCTGAATGTGAGCGTAACATTCAGTTGGCTGCACGTTGCTTTCATTTCCCTCCTACTTTGAGATTTCTGCTTCGGGATCTTCAAAATGACAATCAGGACTCTGGGTTCTCAGGCCTGGCCATCACCCTCAATGTTACCTTTTCATTTTCTTGTTCAATGGCACCATCAGTCATTCCTGCTCGACAAGAGCCCAAGTGGATGTGTATTTCTGATGCCCAAGCCAGGTCTGCAGCCACAGAGCATTCTGATCAGAGGCCAGCTGAAGCTGCAATCGCTCAGTCCTTTCAAGAGGCCCTTATCCCCGAACCTTCTTTCTGTCGATGAACAAGGTTCTTCCCCTAAATTGGACCCTCTGCCTCTGGATGGCCGGAGAAGCTGCAAGGCAGGAGCTTCAATCCAAACAGTATATTGGAACCACACTGTCCAAGGCCACACTGACAATGAGGACTGAGCAAATAAATGCCCAGAACAAGGACAGAAACATATATCCTACCTCATTTATATCATCTCATATGTGCACTGGTTAGAGTCCCACACACCTGGATTTAAATTCCTGCTCTGCCACTTCTGAGTATTGTCACCTTTGTCACCATGTGATTATTCTCTATGACAGTGGTTTTTCATCCTTGAAAATGGGGTGAATAGCCTCATGGGATCAATAAGAAGCTTGCGAAATATCCAAAATGAGATAAAATCCAAAATGTGAAAAATCCAAAATGAGGGAGAATGGATAAGAGGACATATTTTAAAAGACCAGTGTATGTACAGAGAGTTTTTGTTAAATGTAATCTGACTGTAGGGCAGCATGGACCTCGAAGAGCATTAATAGGAAGACTTAAGTGCAGTTAACTTGAGGCCTGCCATAAAAGTTAAAGGAACAAAGAGACTTTACCATTACTAGGTTTGTGGCAAGATCACTTTGGGAAGGATGTGTGAGGGTGACATGTGACAGAGAAAAAGCAAAGGTGCTCCTGTTAGGATGGGTGAGTTGGGTGTGTATTTTTTAGGTTCAAGTAAGCACAGGGTTTTTATGACTGACAGCTTATGTTAAGAACCTCCAGATGTGACAGTAAACCACTGAGGACTCTTTGCCAATGTGAGACATGCCACGCACTGGATGTTTTTTTGACTGTCAGGGAGTAACTATGACGTTGATCCCCGATAAAACTTTATAGCAGTTTATTAGGGCACATAAAACAATTTATAGGAGTTCGTAAAAAAAAAAAAACCCAAAAAACCCAAAACAGCAGGTTTTGCTAAAAATACATGCCAAGCTGTCATTACGTTTGCATAGCTTTGCCAGAAACACAACAGTAATCTGCTAAGAATATTGTGTTTGGATTTCATTTTGGTGCTTAGCCTCAGAGCCAGGGAGTATGGGCGTGGCCTCTGGTCTCGCTCCATTGTATGGGCTGACCCCCAAAATAGACTCAGGACACAGGGTCTTCTCTCCTCCCGATGCTAAAATCACCACCAAACAATAGCAGGGACTGGTGGAAGGCGGGAAGGAGAGGGTTCTATTACAGTGACATGGATGTCTACAGTTTGAGGCCGATCCTAAGGCTTGGAAGCCACCTTGTGTTAAAACACTCTGATTTGGTGAGTGGGACAGTTGGGTGGAGTTTCTAGAATGGCAATGACCAAGTAATCTCAGTTAAGCCATCTCTAGAGAAAAGTATTTCAAGAAGGAGAGAGTGGCTGCACTTTAGGAAAGTGATAAAAGGAATATGCCCCTCAGACATAGTGATCTGGAAACTACTGGGAAGTTTGTCAAGAGCTAATCCAGGGAAGGCTGCAGAGAGGTGCCACTGTATCGAATGAAGAGACTCCCAGGTAATAGTGGTGAGATGAACATAGACTTCTACTTTTTCTCCCATCTGAAACAATTGATATACTGTAAAAGGATGTTTATTAGACACAAATCCATAATTCAAAGGATAATGTGAAGAGTAAAGAGAGCAGCACACTCTCAGGAGCTTCAGAGTAAATAGGTGGTAGCAATCTTGGTCCCCCCAAAAACAGTCTAAATCTGGCCACAGGTAAGTTCTTTAGCTAATTATTTCTTTTTTTTAAAAATAGATATTTATTTTATTTTTTTACTTTTAGAGAGGGAAAGCAGGGAGAAAGAGAGGGAGAGAAACATCAATGTGTGAGAGATTTGGTTGCCTCTCACATACCCTCAACTGGGGACCTGGCCTAAAACCCAGGCACATGTCCTAACTATGAATTGAACCAGCAGCTTCTTGGTTCTCAGGTCAGCGCTCAATCCACTGAGCCACACCAGCCAGGACTAATTATTTCTTGAATTATGATGAGATGAGAAAAATTATCACACATCTGAGAAAAGTGTCTAACATGGTAATAATAGAGACCCAAACAAAAATGAATTGGGAAAAAAGAAAAATAAAAAAATCAATAACAAGCAAAAGAAAAAAAAAGGAAAGCCATTTGGAAGAAACAGAGATTATGCCAGGAGAAAGAAATTTCCAAACTTGTGAACAAACAGAAACAAATCATTAATATCTTCAGAGATTAAAGAAACTTTGCCGCTATAAAGTAAGAACATGTGATATGTGTATCTATATATTCAGAGACAGAAAAGGAGCACTTAGAAATTAAAAACATGATATAAAATAATTAATCAAGAGAATGTTTGAAAGTTATGTTCAGAAAATCCACTAAAAAGGCCTGAAGAAAGGGGAAAAATGAGTAAAGAGTTCTAAAAAGCTGGAAAAGCAGTTTAGGGTGCCCAACCTAAGCTCACGAGAATACTAGACAAGAAAGAAACTGCAAAGTAGGAAAATATCAAAGAAATACTTTAATAATATTTTTGAGAACAGAAGGATTTCTGGACCAAAAGGACCCAATGAAAGCCTGCAATGAGAGATGAAACAGACGTAAACCAAAGAATTTTGTTGTGAGATTTCAGCAAAGACAGGATGCACCAAACTTCAAGAAAATAAACCTAAAAATAGGCCATATATGGAGAATCAAAGACCAGAATGACTTCGGACTTTTTAACAACAGCTCTGAAAGCTATAAAACAATGGATAAATTCCTTCATAACCCTAAAAACAAAAGAAAGAAACAACAACCAAAACATTTCTAAGATGGATCCTATAGTCAACTATTAATTGTGAATGCTAAAAAGTCTCAAAAAATTGATTTTTTTCCAGGCATTTGTTTTTGGGTAGAGCTTAGAAAATCTACTCTATCCAAAAGATGTGTAAACAAGGAAAGAGGCAGCTATGGAAACGACAAAACATGACCCACCCCAGGAGAACTATGAAGGGAATCACTAAGTGTGATGAGAGATCTCAGGATGGGACTGTGGACCACATACAGAGACAACCAGTCCAGACCAAGTGGACCAAGAAGAGAATCGCGGAAGAGGCAGAGTTGACTGCCTGAAAACACTGAGAGGAGGAATACAGCCTTGGTGAAGGATTTGAAATGGATTGATGATGAGATTTTAGAAAACTAAGCAACACAGAACCACATTAATCACAGAAAAATCATTAACTACCAGGGGTAGGGGGTCGGGGGTGGGGGGAATGAAAGACATTGAGATAAATAGAGAGAACAGGTATAGAGAAAATTATGAAGTTTTTCTGAGAAGGGGAGCAGAGAATGGAAACAAGACTTGGGAGATATAGGTCAAGAGAGAATTTGGGACTGATTGTCTTTCTTTTGTTTGAAAAACACTGAGTGTTGGTGCCTGTGTGTGACTATAGCTTCTGCTGGTGGTTGAGGCTGGCGTTTCAGGAGAGATCAGTCACTGGAGCAATGAGCTCCTTGAGAAGGCTGGAGAGATGAGATCTGGGGCACCAAAGAGGAAGTCACCTTTGCCAGAGTTTAATAGCAGGAAAGCAAGTAAACAGCAGTGAACACGCACTTCAATTTAGAGAAGGAATGAGGGAAAGATGAAGATAGAGTGTTTTCTTTTTCAGTTGAACAATGAGGTGATGCCATCATTATTTTTCTGCTAGTGTCATTAAATTTTACAATACCCTGAGAGATGAGCATTAAAACTGTCACCATTTTCAGAGACCTGGGCTCCTAGAAGTTACATAACTTTCCTAAAATCACAAAACCAGTAAGAGAAAGACCAGGGAAGGCACATCAAAACAGATCTGACTGCAATGGCCTTACTCTTGAGGATTCCACGGTAATGCTTCTCCTGGAAAGAGTTTAGCCTCATGTAGCTCAATGCTCTGGGGGAGATGGGCCCGCGGGAGGCTATGCCAACGACAGAGCATTCCATAGTTTATATGAGGCAGCAACATATACACATGATACGGTCACACTGCACTGTTCTCTCGACGGTCCAAGCCAGGACAAGCATGGAAGGAAACCAGGAGTGCTATTTTTAGTAAAATGAGATTTCTAACAGATGTCCACATGGTTGAAGTCCCTTGATAATCTTGTTTCCTGTCTGTACAATTCATTCTGTCAGAGCTCTGTGGTCAAAAATTGGCAACAGGACTTGATGAAACCCAGGGCAGACATCACAATGTATCTGATGTATCTGTACAATGTACCCAGTGGGGCAATTACCTTTTTGGAAATAATGGCATAAATATTAAGGTGTTTGATTGATTTTACTGATGTGACATATACAGAAAAATTTTTTTAGTGTTTTAACTTCTGAAAAAGGCTTCGGCACTCGGAAAGCTATTTCTAGGGAGGGCAGAGCAGGTTCAGCGCTCCCTGAGATCCACTTAAATGAGGAATATGCAAAATCGACTTTCTGCAGAACTGGAGTGAATAAGTGAATCTGAGATTAAAGCCCAAAGAATCCCAAAAAGTAGACAGGACAGGGTATTATTTTCAAATCTTTGGAGTAGGAGAAGGGAAGGTGTGTCCCTAAAAATCAAGCTTTGTGTTAGTTTGTAAGCATATTCTATATTTCACCAATAATAATAATAATAAAAAGTGAAATAAATAGAAATAAAATTTCACTAGAATCATCTAGAACAAGGTGGAACTGATAGCAAAGGGTCTGGGTACAGCAAAGGGGGAGGAAGGCTTTGCCTCAGTTTCCCTGCTTCCTGCTTACTGATGGGAACACATTTTCACCACTGACTTCAGTGGCTTCTTGAATGTGAGAAATAAATACATTATTTTATATTGTTTTCCAAACATAAACTCACTCCAAGGAAAGGCCTTAACTTCTGTCTCACTTCACGTCCACACCTATTTGACATACACTTTGACTTTGCAAATCACCCACTTAACGAAGTAACTAGTTGGATCACTGTCACACCCTGTCATTCTTCAGGAGACCAAACAAAACAAAACGAACAAAACAAAACAAAACAAAAAGCCTTCATTAAAAACGCTGTCTTTATTTTAGCAACAGGTTCAAACCTCTTTTTTCTTACAAATTAGCAAACTGAATGCTAAGATCAGGTTTCTGAGTTAGGCCCAGGCCTTGCCTTGCCAAGGACGTCTGGCTTAGATGCCCTCCGTTAGGTCCTTTGACAATGGGCTGAGTTCCTGCGTCCCTGCAGACTATTGCTGCCATTCTTCCCGGCCTGTGCACAAAACCTGAAATGCTCTCTGTGAGGGGCCAGACCTCAGGTGCTTCCAGAGGCAGGTGAAGGGAGCAGGACCTCACTGCTATGAGATGAGCAGGTGGTTTAAAGCAGGTCATACAGAAAAATCACAAATTCAGTATTGAATTATAAATCCCTTTGTTTACGAACTCATTCTGCCTTTGCTGCTGAAAGATAACTTAAAACTTTCCTCAGGCAGACTCTGCTAGTGCCCCTGGCAAATTGCAAAAGAAATAATTAAACTATTTTTTGCTTTCACTGTATTTCCCTCTGCACGGGTGTCCAAACTTCTGGCATCTCTGGGTCACACTGGAAGAAGAGTTGTTTTGGCCACACATTAAATACACAAACACTAATGAAAACAAAAAAACAAAAAATCTCACGATGTTTTAACTAAATGTATAATTTCGTGTTGGACCACATTCATAACCATCCTGGGCCTCATGTGGCCCACTGGTTATGGACTGGACACCCCTGCTAGAAGTTCTCAAAGACATGCGCACCTGCAACCATATGGAAAGTTCTATGACTAAAACCCATGTGAACGTCAGCAGCACTTTGAGAAATGTCCATTCAGGAATATCCCCCAGTTATGGTGGATGTCCAGAGGCCATATGGAACCCGTGCCCTGGCCACTAAACTGGAGTCTCACATCAGCCTGTGTCACAGGCACCTTCAGTAGACCCGCTTACTAACCATCATGATCAATGGGACATTTCAGGCACTGCCGTGTCCAATTGTCTATTGCTTTGTCTTTACAACATGTGTAGTAAATACTTTCCTTATCTCTATGTCCATATGAGGCTCTGGAATCCTGCATAGTTTAAATAGACTATCTTAGGTCCAACAGCACGCAGCAAGATGGAGCAACCCAGAAAAGTGGGAGCTGCATCGTTCTTTAGGACAAGGCATCCCTCATTCCTGTGTTCGCTCTGTGGTTAGGGATGTCAACAGGGAAGGGAGGTGGAGAATTCCATTTTAAGGGAGTATGAACAAAGCTCCAGGGTTTATAGATGACTCTTTACAATTCTGTTTCTCCTTGAAATACTTTCCCTGCCTCAGTTTGGTTGGAAGAATGCAAGGGTCATGAGATCCTATGCTAATTCTTGATGGGAGAGATTTTCTGTGCTACCAGACACACCTCAAAGTGTAGAGACTTAACTTAATCAGGACGTATTTCTCACCGACCTCTCCTGGCCAGCGGGAGTCAGAGGAGGACTTTGCACCTCACTGCGACTATCACTCAAGAAGCAGGTTTGATGGAAGCTCTTAGTTCCACCTGCTGGATCATGAGGCCCTTAAATACATTGTGGTTAGTACTCTTCTTTGTTTCAGTCTACAGGAAACCAGTGCTAATTTCATTCGTCACACGTTGGTCAGAAACAGTCACCTGTCCCCACCTAGAAGCAAGAGGTCTGGGCAGTGTCAGGAAGCCCGTGGCTGTTTAAGGCTTACACAGACCTTCGCCAGTTGGCCGGCTACAGCCAGGCCCTCCAAGGGCCTTGAAATATTGGCTTTTTTATTTCTCCTGTTTACCTCTGGGGGTTCTTGTCAAATCTTTAAATGTGTATATGACAAATGGATGAAATTTGTTCCACGTGCCTAGAACAGAGAAAGGCCACAAGAGGCTAGGTCAATCTGAATTGATTACAAAGCCTGGATTATACAACACCACAAGTTTTAAGAAACAGCACAGGAGTGTCCAGAATGTGCTACCAGATGTATGTGAGTGTTCTGGTGATTGGGGCCGAATGCCCCTGCCTGCTACCCACTCCTCGCAGTTGTGACCTCTGGAGTGATGGTGAACTCCTACAGGTACTTCCTAATTATTGTGGATTCTCGCTCATGAGAAAATGAGTGATTATACTGTACTACATAGAAGTGTTTTGCTTTTGCCCTGGCTGCTGTGGCTCACTTGGTTGGAGCATTGTCTCACTTAGTGAAATGTTGTGGGTTTGATTCCTGGTCAGGGCACACTCCTAGGTTGCTGGTTTGGTCCCTTGCCAGGGCACATACAAAAAGCATACAATTGACATTCCTTTCATATCAATGTTTCTCTCCCTCTCTCACTCCCTTCCCCTCTCTCTAAAATGAATAAACATTATCCTCTGGTAAGGATAAAAAAAGTGTTTTGCTTTTAGTTTTCCTAGTCTAATCTATCCTAAAAACTGTTCTCTAATTAGCATTACACAGAGCTCAGTCATAGTGCATCACTGTTTTGCTAGCTGTCTTCAGTTGCAGGCATCAGAAACAAACACTCCGCTTAAAGTGCCAGTTTGTTACAGGACATGGGATGTCTCATGGAGCCAACAAATTATGAATGTAGATAAGCTTGAGGAAGAAACACGCCATCCCTCTGACCCTGTGCCCAGCACACAGTTGTAAAGCACACCATCAAACAAAAGCAATTTGTTCTGTTTCTCTTTCTCTCTCCACTTCACTCTGTCTCTCTGTCTTTGTCTCTCCCCCTCTGTGTTTTTCTTCCTATCTGCCTTGTCCTCTTGACCTGTCTTTCTTCGTCTTCTTCTGTCTCTGTCTCTCCCTCTCAATCTGTTTCTTTCTGTCTCTGTCTCTCTGTCTTCATCTCCCTCTGTTGCCCCAAGCTGTCCCACTCTTTCTCTTGTGATATCCTACTGCTCCACATAATAAGACCTGGTTGCCTCCTGGTTCCCACTTGGTTGCCTGTTACAGTTCTAAGCTTTAGGTGACTCTGACTGAATCCTCATAATTCCAAATGACAAGCCCACGGAGTGGGAATGTGTGATGTGTGCAGTGATGACGATGGGCCAGGCCAGTGGGACCCCCCTGACTCCTGCTGCTGGAATGGGAAGGGCCACTCCCTAAGAAGGGGCTGTGAGTTAGGCAGATCTCTCCTGAGTTATTTACTAAAGTCTCAAAGACGATAAATACTGCAGGGGGAAGGAGGGTGCAGCATGTAGAAGGCTCTTTCGCTGTTATATAGAAACGCATTGTCCAGTCCAGCAGGCACAGTTTTGGAGAGAAAACCTTCTTCTCTTTGCATCTCTGAATCTTTTACATAGGAACTCCAATGATACATCTTCAAAAGCAGAACATCAGAATTATCCAGACATATTGACCCAGCTACCTTTATGTAACAATATAGTTCGTATCTCAGGAAACAGTATGAGAAGTCTTTCCCACAATGGTGCCTTGAATGCCTGGTGTCCGTCCCATAGGTGTTCTGCTCTGGAATCACAATGATTCCTTCACTTACTCATAAAATTCTACTCTTTCTGCCAGACCAGAGTGGGATGGAACTTCCTCCTTGATAATTCCCCCTCTGACTGTCCCCCTCTCCTGCTGTCTCCTTGTTCCACCCACACACCCACTCAAACTGAAGCTTCCAGAATTTGATTAGCACAATGAAACGTAGACACTTGACACACTTAGCAATCAGATGCTACCTTTTTTTCTTTCTTTAGGAATGAAGGTGGCCTTGAAAATCTTAAGGACGAGACTCTCAATTGTGGCTTCTCATTGTTTGATTTTAAGAAAACCAATTAGCATACCTATGCCTGAGATGCTCATCTGTAAATCGTCAAAAAACAACGCTTTTATGTGGTGAAAATTACATGAAAATTACATAAAGTATCACGCAGGTGTATCTTCAGTGCGGTGCGTGTGTGTGACATGGGGGCTCGCAGATGTGAGATTGCCTGCCTCCTACCTGCTGGCCTTCTCCCCTGCCCCTATGCCTTCATAGTTCAGTTTGTAAATCATATTTCAATGTTACAACGATTTAAGTTGCTCAGTTTTCTTTGAGTCAGGACAACAAATGACTGCTATTTGGAGAACCGAGCAGCATCACCAATCTTTAGAAGCAAGTTAAATCCTTTATTTAAAAAAAACCCCACTAATTTTATAATTAAAATGAGTAATCATAACTAATTTTTAATAGGTGTTAATATGGATATTTCTCTCAGCAATTTCCCCCCCAAAACAAAGCCTTTGCAGGCGTCAGTGGCAAGTTCATCTCTGGCCAGACCTCTGGTTCACTGCCTGCCTGCTTCTCCCGGCTCCTGTTTCATCTAAGACAGAGACCCTGGGATGGGCAGCAGTTCCACACTTGGAGCTGAACTTGCTCTTATGTTATTCTTTCTCCAGGACTCTGGGGTCCATATTGTTTCCTTTAACCCCCAACAACTGTGTTGAGAGATGACTTACGGGCCTTTGATTCTGGAATCTTGAAAACTAACGGGGAGTCCTGTTGCCTCACCATATTGTCTGTTCCTTCTGCAGTTGGTCTTTTGTAAGCTCCTCACCCTCTAGTACAACAGAGGCGTCCCATTCCAGTCATTTGGAGTGTGCATTCAGCCCCTGCATCTAGTGCGCGCAGAACCATGGGCAAGGGCTACACTGCTGTCTGATCCACAGCCGAAGCCTGACCTAACTTCACAATCAGAAAAGGAGTTTTCATCTTTGCCATTGAGGAGTGGCTGGCTTCCCCCTCCCCCACCTTCGCCACCCCCACCAGTTATCACTTTTCTCTTATTTTGAGGTCAGAATTCCATACCTTGTAATGCATCATTTCAGCTTTGGTCTTCTTCCCTATCAATGTTGCTCCTTTTCTTGTTTTTAGGTAGCAAACCTTCTTTTGAACACTTAAAAATTATTATTTGAGCATAGACTTCATACTGAATCTAAGAATAGATAGAGAGAGAGATTCAACAAGTTTTCATCCAGAACCTCACAGTTCAACAGAGACAACACAAGCCAATTGGGCAAAACAGCCACAGGAATTCTTCCAGAGAATTTTTAGATAGACTGATTTATAATTCCTAGGAATCAATAGAGTGATGTCATGGAGCTTGGGATCAGTGCATTGATTGCCAGGACTCTCCATTCTAAAGAAACCAACAAAGAAGCTCCTCCTAATGTCTTGGCTGCACCTCCAGGGGACACTAATGGAGAGAAGGAACACAGCGTCTCTGGGTGATGCCTCCTAGCACCATTTGGCCTGATAGGATTCCAGACTCTTAGTCCAGACTATTGAGTTAGATCCTGCCTGCTTGCCAGAGTGTTACATGTTTGCAAATCTACCCTCTTTCCTGTGCGTGTTCATTTGCATTCCTTCCTCCCTTGCTCTGTGCATTCCTCACTAAAGAAGATGAGAGTTCATAAAAATGCATCATAAACCCATTTAAACTATATGATTAACTGTTAATATATGGTATTAACTTGTAGGATTTTATGGAGATTAGCACCTATAATTATATTTGATGGTATATGATAATTACCTGCTTGGTTGCATTTGAAAGTATGATGACTTGAGAACATTCATCAATCCATATATGGCTCAAAAACTGATATAAAATTGCAACCCATTTTAATTTTTTTTAACATAATCAAACTGACACCCTTAAACTCTAACAGAGACTGATTAATTTTATGGAGACCATCTTAATTAATAATACAGTGATTGGAACACTAAGTGAAAATACTTTTTAGAAAATGGGAGGTTCTGATCAATATTTTCCAAATGGGTTAATTAAGTGTGACTTATAATGTTTCTACATTTCAGATTAAACATACAAAAGTTCAACTTGGGTTCTGACTCCTCAAGAAGATTGGGGTAGAGAAATTTCCATGGAAAAGGTTTTGGAGTTCAGTAGCCAGGCTTTATCCAAGCTTGTCTAATAATGGGAACAGAAGGGTAGGAGCCTCACTGGCTCAGGAGGAAAATCCTCATAGCTTTCTTGATACTACTCACCTCCTCTACTATTTCTTGAACTCTCCCTGGCCTTTCAGACACTGCTTCTGCCCACACTCCCCTTTCCCCGCACAGAGTGACTGATTCAATTATAGACATAATGTTCCTGATGTCACATGACAACAAGTTCTATTTTCACTCTGTCTATGCAGAATGTTAGTTGATATTTAAATTGACCTTGGGTCTTTATTTTACATTCCTTAGTCCTGTGTTTTTGCTGCCTCTGCCAAATGACTCACCTCAGTGTGAATCTTAAATGACAATACAGATGACAGACAGCTTAAGCTGAATTGCAAGTCCCCTTCACCTGTGAGGCATATACCTTCAAATGTTGATTCACAGTGACCACGCAAATTGGGCAAGACCAAACCTAAGAATGTTTTACATAGGATCCTATGTCCCAGATAACCCCTAATCCCTATCTATCACTTTACCATTGTTATTCTAATGGAGCGGAATGAACCAGTGGGATCAAGAGACCCCTTGAGGACCCATGCTGAGAAGGGACATGCTGAAGGAAGATGGGGCTCAGCAGGGTGAGCTGTCTGCACTGACTCAGGAGAAATGGCTACGTGGACACTGAGGCAACTGGCTGGACTAGCTGGACCTGGAGGACAGACTCATACCTGTGCACTGAGAAATCTTCTAACAGGAAATACACAGTTCCTGTATCCTTAATCATTCATCTTGAATTCTGGTGGCTTTATACATGTTTTATATCAGTCAACAGAAAAACTGTGACAAGAAATAATTGATGTTTCTGCAATGTTAGCTAGAACTACTTTGAAGTGGGTCAATAAAAAAATGTGATTTCAGTGTTTTCACAAAAAACTTTACATTCTTTTTCATTGTAAGTTGGACCACAAATGAATCATTTTGCATTTACACATACACTGCATTGCAAAAATAAAATTTAATATGATAATATGAAGGCAACTCTGTTGAAACAAATTAGTGCTCACTTTTCTAATTATTAACAAAATTAATCTTTGATGCTATAATTTTAAAATACTAATAAAATTATTAAATTTAAGACTACCTTCAGCTGACTAAAATTCTTATTAATTAGGAAGCTATGTAGATTTTAAGTATATAATTGAATTTTCAACTTGAGGACTAATTTTCCAGTTAACTCTTCTGGGAATTAAGAAACTTGATTATTTTTAGTCATTGAACATTTCATGAACCTAGAATCATGGTGGCAGTCCCCAAAAAGAGGTGATACAAATCAAGGACAGATAGATTATCACTGCTCCATGCAGAGCCCTTAAGAAAATATATGATCTCCTCATGAAATGAAAAAGAACATGTTATTTCGAGTCAAAGGAAGTATTGTTTCACATTAGAAATATGTTGAACAGATAGAGTTAGGGTTAAGAGGACCAGCGAAGCGGCTGAGAAACTACTAATAAATCCAGTTGTGATGGTGGCTCTCAGGCAGGTTGTAATCTGATGGGAAAACTGGATAATGAGTTTAATACTTTGAATCCCTGATATGACTACTCAAGAGGCTTTCAGAGCTGTAGGTTCTATGTGGCTTGAACAGTAGAGAAGGATTGGTGGAATTTGAGGGCTTGATCAGGCCAAAGAATTATGAAGCTTTATACAGTTGTATTGGAGGACCTGACTAATGCTCATACATTGTCTGTAGGATTGAGTGGTATCAAAATCAGAATGACAACATGAGGCAAAGAGCCCCCTGGAGTGACAGATAGAAAGCACTGAAGAAAGCCAGGGGGATCAAGCGTGTTGAAATGAGTGTTCACGTCAAATGTTAATAAGAAGACAAGTTCAGAGAGGGAGGGTGCTGCCCAGTAAATGAGGTTTTTAGACTAGCTGGTAACTTACGTAAGTGAAGACAGATGAGGTCCTTAACTAATCCTGCTTTTAAAGAGAAGTAAAATTAGGAGTAAAATATTAAAAATTTATTTTTAAATTTATAAAAAATAGCAAGTTAGAAAGATCCAAACTGAGGTCATTTTAGAACTAGAAGTAGAGCACATGATTGGCATCATCCCAAGGCCATGCTATGTCTAGTGAACCTGAGGACAGGTTCCCATGGGGCTGGTGACAGTACCTGTTTCTCCTGCACCAAGAGGAGAAGCCTACAAAGGAAACTGTTTACCTAAAGTTAGGGCTCTCACAGTAAGAGCAAACTGTCTGTAAATTTCCCCAGGACCCAGGGTGTCTGAGGAAACTTGGTTCTGAGTGGAGGAAAAAAAGCAATCTGTCCTGAGAAACTAGAACTTTCATCTGATGTGCATGGGTTTTTCAGTCTGACATGTTAATTGGGAACCCCACAAAATGTGCAGCATCTCTCTTAGTAAAAGTGACCCAGGGCTTGAGCGAACCCCAGTATTTGGCACTCAACCTAAGATGTTTACAGATAAAGTTACAAAGGTCTGTTATCACATAAGGATAAGTGTTCTAAAAAATATAAACAGGTGCAGGTAAGAAAAAAAGACTGTAGAAACTGAAGAAACTGATTAACAAAGAATTTTTGTTATGAAAATATTAGACATAGAACAAAAATAAGTATATCTACTATAATTAAATGTGAACATATAATAAGAGACTTTAAAATGGTCAAGTGGATTTAGAAAAACTAAATTGAATTTCTAGATATAAAACATATGCTAATTGAAGTTTAAAACTCAAGCAACAGATTTATCATTAATTGGACAAAACTTGAGATAGAATACTGAACTGAAAGACTAATCTGAAGATATTATCCAGAATATCATACAGAAACTTTTAAGAATTATATCAGATTATTATATGACAGGGTCAGGAAGGAATTTCTTTCAAAATAAAATAAATAATGTGAAAAAGCAAAATTTTGATATATTTGATTACCTTAAAATGAACATCAATGAAGAAATTTAATAGGTAAATAACAAAATGAGAAAACGTATTACTAATGACCAAACCCATAAAAAATAATATCTAGATTATAGTATTTAGGAGGAATTTCTGCAAATAAACAGGAAAGAAACCCTAACAACTTCTGATAGGAAATACATATATATGTGTCTATATCGTCATATATCTTCATATATATGTATATATATGAAGAATATAGAAAAAGAAATTGAAAAACAATGAAGAAACATTCAAAAGCTTTAGTAAACAGAGCTGATGAAGATGACATGACGTCACGTTATGCCCACAGGCTTGCTAAACAGAAAGAGCTTGACAATGACAATGTTGTCAGGATGTGGAAGTATGGGAGCCCATGCACAGTAGGCAGGACTGTGGCCTGGGAAAGCCATTCTGGAGAGCAACATGGCACTTACTAGTCACATTAAATATGGTTCAACCCTAGGACTCAACAATTACCATCCTGAATGCTTATTTGTAGAAATTCTGATGCATGTCCCTGAGGAAACATGTACATGGGTGCTCATGCCAGCGTTACTTGTGGGTGAGGAGAAATATATTGAAGGTGCCCATACATTGCTAAGGGTGTAGCTAGGTAAAATGTAGTGGCACCTGAGAATATTATATATACAAGGACCAACAGATTGTGGATACACAGAGCTACGTGGATGGGTCTTAAGAATATAGTGCTTAGTGGAAAAAAAAAGAGTAAGAAACAGAAAGAGGTGTAAAACAGGATACCATTCACTTAAATTAAAAAAGTATCTTTGCATTAAGCAAAGATACACATTATACAAAAGCTAATACAAGCAAAACTACATATATTCATTACGCAACATTTATTATAGCAACACAGCTAGAGGTAACCCAAATGCCCACCACCAACAAATGATTAAATGTTTTGGTTAAACCATTTAATGGTATATTATTCATCAGTGATAAGAACTGATGTGTAGAGACACACACAATGTAGATGAATCTCACAGAGAATGACTGATTCACACAAATTTCAAAATATGCAGCAGTAAATAATATCTGGTTTGGGATACAAAAGTGAATAGATGAGCCTTCAGGAGAAGGTTGTGTGGGTGAGATGGGACAGGTTAAAGGAGTTTTCAGAGGTACAAAGGTGACCTGTGTGTATGTGTACACGCTATCATGTTCTTGAACCAAAACTTGGGAACATGGGTATTGTTTGTACCACTATTCTTTATTCTTAACTTATTATTTTATAAGTATTGTTTGAAAGCTACTAATTATTTTTAAAGCAATGAATTTTTTTTAAGTTTCTTAGCAAGAAAATACTCTGAGTAGGTTTTTATTGAAGAAAGAACATGGAATATGAGGTCAAGCAAACATGAAAGGCAATGTAGCATGCAATTCCATTTATACGACATATCCAGGACAGGCAAATCCGTGGAGACAAGAGAAGGCTGGAGGTTGCCAAGGGCTGGGAGAGAGGTGAAGTGGGGCATGCCTGCTCACAGGGTACAGGTTTTCTTCTGGTGAGATAAAAATATGTTGTAACTTGATAGAAATAAATGGTGATTGCATAGAATTAGGGGTGTCCTAACAGCCCCGGGTTGTATGCTTTAAAATGGTTAACTTAAATGTGAATTTCACGCAGACCCACAAGTTAATTGGAGTTTTATTGAGATCTCCCAGGTTTGATTTAGTTCTGAGTACGTACGAGACAGCTTTCATGTCAGATAAGCTGAAACCACTGTAACACTCTCTATTAAGAGAGTACAACATAAAAGTTGTCCTGCACTGATTTGCTCCCACTTTCTCTGTGTACACAATGTAGAGAAAGTTGTCTGATTCAAGGACAGAAAAGTGGTCATGGCAGACATCTCTGGGTGAAGGCATGGCTAACCAATACACATTTCCTTTTTTATTATCTTTATTTATTAGAGTTCCTACACGTATGTCTTTTGCAGTTAGAAAATTTCATGCTTAAAAATGTTCGCATTGACACAAAAATAAATTGCACTGATGTTTTGTGGGCATGCTGCGTGCAGAATAAAATAATGCAAACAATCCAGCAGTTAGCAAAATATGTTCCCTTCTCCCCACTTTGCTTTCATATGCTGAGCTTGCAGTCTTAGTCCTGGTGGGGCCTTTCAGAGGCCTTGTCTCATTCTCTGACCTGCTGTTAATAGTAGAGCTTTTCGTCTTCCAAACACGATTTTGTTCTTGCCAGGGGTGAATTCATGTAAGGTTTATCTCCGCTATTTCATTTCTGTCCTACCACATCAAAGTGTGCTGATGATCTGTGTAAGTGCTTTAAATTTCTTCACCCTCTGTCATTCCTGGCTCCTCATAAGCTCATGGCTTCCCCAGCAGAACATTTTTACCAATGTTTCAGATTTTCTCCATAAAATGCCTCCTCTGCCATATTTTATGAAAAAATTGAACCCCTTATTCTCTGATAACAACTGTGTAACCTGCCCTTCTTAGATATTTGTTTCTTAGGGAAAGTACTAGCAGTAGTGAGCCTGCACTTGCAAAACCCTGAAATAATCCCAGCCTGGCTGCTCCCACTTAATTCATCCTGTCTGCTGTTTGGGGGAGGACAGAAATGTCAGCAAATTACAATCAAATGAAGTCTTGACGTATCAGTGTATTCAGAAAATATGCTATTACCATTGAAAGAAAATTCCAGATAATAAAACAAACTAAAACAAACTTAAATAAGCTTTTAAAAATTCTCCTTTTGCTACAGAGAAATTCTCCTAAAATGCTTTTATTCTCTCACCTCTTTGCCATGGAAGTGACTCTCTTACCAGCCTGAGGCCTCCCACATAACACACTTCTGAGTGACCCTTCAATGCCCTATGAGGAGCAGGGGTGCCTGTGAAGGCTTTGGGAGAGGAAGAGGAGCTGTTGGACAGCCAGGGAATTCCACCCAGGTGGGGAGTACCAGCTAGCTGTGCATCCCATCATGCATCTGGAATCCACACTGTCACTCTCCTTCCAGATGGACTGGGAATGTGCTCAGCATGACCCTCAGGGACTCTGCATGCATACACTCTTAATGAGTTTTTCTTCCTTTAATTTATTTAGTTCACTGAGCTCCCTTTCAACACTTTGGCAACTATAATTCTCTATTTTAAGACTAGTTCCCACAGGGGAACGGGAAAGGGGCTCTGCTGTGTCCATGTTGACACATGGATTTCTCTGCAACCAGGACAGGTATTGGAATATAGTCAACAGTAAGCAATATGAATTTTTCTCAAATAAAGTTAATTTTTATGAAATTATAGCTATTAAAGCATTTAATATATTCTACTGAAATGGAATCATTTTAAAGAGAATACCTTGGTACACTATTTTTTTTTTAATTATTTAATTACATCTTAAAACTGAGCAGCATGAAATGACAACACAGACAAAAGCAATATGTGAGGGAAAGTAGGAGAGCAGTTTTCAGTTCTCCTAGTGTTGTCAGCTTGCCCCTTAAGTGAGGCATATCACTTCTTTCGTTCTGTTTATGAATCTGTTAGACAAAGGCCTAGAGAAGAAGTATGAAATATTAAAAAAGAAGACATTCAAAGAATATGTAGGACTTGGTTGTCACCTTGTAAAACTGAAACTGAGAAGAGTGGTAGATGGACAGACTGTGACTTACATGGCGATTATTTGCCCACGATGGCGGTATGTCATGTTGCCTCTACCGGGGGAAATCGGATCAATAAGTCTACAAGTGATACATTTATAATTCTAAAACACAAAACAGAAAATTTTAAAGGAGAAAACCAAAATGCAAATATAGACACTTACATATGTTCAGTTGAAGTATAACATTTACAGAAAAAGAAAAGGTAACACAAGCAACATTACCTAACATGCTTGGGAAACAGGGGAACCAGATTATAAAAATACTTCATACTAAAATTGGTACATGGATTGGATTCTGTACGTGTGTTTTCAATAATGAGGAAAAAATTTTTTACTCAAAAGAGCCAAGATGATGAAAAAATATTAAAGACCACAGCTTTACACAGGTTGATCTAGTGCCAACTGCATTAGCACAGCCAACACCCAGCTCCAGCAGCCAGCGAGAAACCTCAGGGACAGCTGCTCCTCTGGGGAAAGGGACTTCTCCGCTAGAGTCCAGTGCCCTGACACCACCTACATGCTGAACTGACTCACCCACCCTGTGTTCTCAGCGCTTATGAAGTAAGTGGGTTCTGATCAACTACCTCACAGAGGCCCTGCTCTCTTCTAGTATCTTGCTCCATGAAGCTGCTGCTCACCTCACACAAGCTCATTGCCTTAGGACCACGCAGAAATAATCTTAGAAAATAGTGGATGCTCAGTTGCATTTGTTTATCCACATGACTATGACAAATGGTTCTCTGAATTGGAGCTTTGCCTTGTCATGCATGGGAATGGTCTGCATTGATAGTGTGTCAACAGTGCATCATCATGTGGTAACAGCAAGTCCACAAGTGATAGGAACCCCAACGGAACAGTGACTAGTATTGGCTAGAAATTTGTCCACAAGAGGAATTCACTTTAGAAGCCTCTTTTTTTTGTTTTGTTTTATCTAAACAGTTTCATCTAATAATTTTTATTACATATGTAGAGAACCAAAATATAAAATGGATGGTGATTTTTAAATACTGATAAGTTTGAAGATTAATTTAAACTAATGTTTTAAGTATATGAAGATAATGAAAAACCATTTCCACAGAGGACAGAAGAGTTATTTCTTAAAGGTTTTATTTACTTATTTTTAGAGAGAGGGAGAAAGAGACTGTGAGAAACACTGATTGGTTGCCTCTTGTATGCTCCCCAACTGGGGGCTGAACCTGCAAACCAGGCATATGCCCTGACCTGAAATCAAACTGGCATCCTTTTGCTTTGCAGGATGGTGCCCAACCAACTGAGCCACATCAGTCAGTGCTAGAGTAAATTTTTAAAAGAACCCACAAGGTGTTCACAGGAGGCAATCAGAGAAGATGCTGATGGGAGGATTCCAGGAAGATACCATTGAAACATTTCTCCCTTCCCTTCCATTACCTGTGTGACCACTGGGCTGCTCTACTGAGTAGAATGGCAGCAGCAGCCTGTCCCCTCTGAATGAGGTCTAGCGAGGCCTTAGGCTCTGGGGAAATCTTGCAGAGAAATTGGCATGTGTTCTCTCCTCTGTAGGCTGGACAATAATCTGGATGTCATCAACACTGAGGTCTCAGTAATCAAGAACATAAAGCAGTGAGTCCTGTGATTGATATGGTGACCCCAGGTGAGGAGGTCTGCGAGGGCTCTGCCTGAGCATGCCTAGTCACCCTGGCCTCCTGAGGGTGAGGATAGAGCTGTTCCCCAATGTCAGAGACATGAGGACAGGTGAGTAGGAAGGAGGCCTCTTCCAGGTTTGCCAGGGGGTGGCTTCCAGTCTGCCTGCTCCTGTACTAGAGGCCCATGGAAAGGTGGGTCACTTTGCTTTCCTCTAGTTTGAGCACTGC
The DNA here is from genome assembly GCF_021234165.1 of Pteronotus mesoamericanus. Lineage (NCBI taxonomy): Eukaryota > Metazoa > Chordata > Mammalia > Chiroptera > Mormoopidae > Pteronotus > Pteronotus mesoamericanus. The sequence goes on from NW_026555060.1 coordinate 32,366,275, forward strand.
CAACATTTACTGGGTGTTCCAACAAGCAGAACTGAGTTTCAGCGAATAAGCAAAGTAAAATGCCACATGTTTAAGAAGTTCCCTACAATCTGAGAAAGGAAGAACAGACACAACAAAGAGCATGCCCTCTTGGTGAAACAGAGCCACAGATGGTAGATGGCTCCAATAGAAAAGATCCAAGAGCTACACAAAAAAGATTCCCTAGAGCTAAATCTAAAATATTTCCTAAGTGAGTTGAAATAGATGGTTATTGATGAATATCAAATAAGGAATATGGAAAACCAATGCTAAAAAAATATATACAAGCAGAGAGACCATTTAGAGTTGGAGATCATGGACAGAAGATGAGACCAGAAAAGTAAGGACACGTGAAGACTATGAGAACAACAAGAATTCCAGAAGGAAAACAAAGAAATCAATGGATTTCTGAAAAATTTCTGAGATACAAGTATGTACCAGATAAAGAAAAAATAATATTACAAGTTTTGGGAAATAAAAAAGCAAGTGGAGAAATAAATATGAGAAGACACGTAAGCATTCTAAGTCCACAGATCAAAGGGACTTCTTTAGAAGTTACTGGAATCACATCTTGAGATAATATACCAGAGATGCCAGTCATCCCTCAAAATAAAAGAGGATGATATGAATATGCAGTCATTTGGAAAATATATTAGCCATACTTTCCATCTGAAAGAATTCTGGGGGAAGAACTGACACCAAATAGCAAATATATCATAGTAGAGAGCTCAGGGTGGACAACAAATAAATATACTACACATGCAAACAAAAATGAAAGCTAGAAGAGCAATCTAGGAGAATGTCAACTTTAAAATGAATAGCACAAAACAATAAAGCATAAGACATTCTGTTATTCATACATACCAAACATACAGACTTAAGTAAAGAAAGCAAAAACTAAAATGTTGTTATTAATTCAATGGGATATTTTAATCTGCTGCTGTGATTTAGACAGATTTAAAAGACAGAGAAAAATATTCCATAAAAGGAGTACATAATAAAATAAATAAATATAATTTAAAGTTAAATAATAAAATCTATAAATATAATTTAAATGGTATATACTGAATCTTATGGTCCTTGAATAGTGAATTATTTTTTATTCACATGCTCATGGAAAAATAACAAAATCAATCATTTTCTTGGCCAAAAGAAATGCCTGATTTCATTTTTTTTTAAATAAAATGTCCACTGAATTCATTCTGTGAATGCAAATTGATAGAATCAGAAGTAATTAATAATATAAAGGGGCCAAAAATCAGAGTCCTTGGGAACTAAGGAGTACATTTCTGGACAGATAACTCTTGGATCAAAGAGAAAATCAAAAGGAAAATTATAGCTATGTACAAAGTAATAAAGTAGAACATTCTTCAAACTTTTAGAAGTTTGAAGACAAAGTGAAAACAGACTCCAGAAGAGGAAAAAAAATTGATATGAAATAGCATCATTATTTTCAAAGAAAGTAAAAGAATAGAGTGTTGTGCTCATTCTAAGCATATAGAAAATATTTTAAACAAAAAGCAAGTAGGAAATAGAAATTCATAACAAAAGCTAAAATTAATGGAAAATAAAAAAGCAGAATTTAAAATTCAAATCTAATTTAAGTGAATTGAACTATATTAATGCCTCATGAACTTGTTAAAGGAAAAAAGAGAGAAAGCAGAAATACACCAATTTAGGGAAGAGGAACAAGGACTAACCATAGATATATAAGTGATTAATGTGTGTGTGTGTGTGTGTGTGTGTATAACTTTCTGACAAGACATTTGAAAATTTAGCGGAAATGGATGATTTCCCAGCAAAATATGTATTGCCAAAATTCACTTGAGAAGCTAGGAAGGGGAAACCTAAATACATCAGTTACCATAAGAGAGTTTAGAAAAAGACACTTAAAGATCTGCCATTGAAAAAGGCACCGAGAACAGATGGAATCCCAGCTGAGGTTTATGTAACATGAATTTTATATAACCTTAAAGAAAGAGGGCTTTTCAAAGTTAAATTATTCCAGGCCTTAGAAGAAAGATGAAAGGCATCCCCAATTCGCTTTACAAAGGCAATATAACTCTTTTAAAGATCCGATAAAGATAGAACAATAAAGGAAAAATTAGATGAGTCTGATTTATAAATACAGATAAAAATTATTAAAATATTAGGAATTCTACTCCAAAATTGTTTTTCATATTTATTGAACATTTTTTTGTTGAGCACCTACCATGTTCCATAACAACAAATAAAATAAATAGATAATACATACCTAATATGTGAGATGGTAATAAGTGAAATGGAGAAAAAAATTAGAGAGAATGTAAGCTGAGAGGCTTGTTGGGAGGAATTGGCTGTTAAGGGTCCTCTATCTGGATCTGTCAGAGAAGGCATCTCTCAGGTTATTAGTAATACTAGAAGCAGATGAGAGAGCATCATTTCTACGGGGCTGAGGAGACACCATTCCAGGGAAAGTCAGTGCTAAATCCCAAGGAACAACACGAAAAGATGTACCCAGATAACAACCCACCCAGAGGAGAGTATTAAAGGTGTGGTCAGGAGGTAAGGGGACTCAGGTCCTGTAGGACATCACAGGCAATAATGAGTATGTTTTTTAAGTCACTGGCGGACTTTCAACCCAAAACCGGAGTCTTCTGACCTTTCTTTTAGCAACATCACTGTCTGCTGTGCTGAGATTGAATTGAAGGGGAACAAGGCTTGAAGTCAGGAGATCAAGTCGGAAGATTTTGTGATAATCCTGGCAAGAGGTGACGTAGACCAAGGTAGTAACAGTACACATGATGAGAAATCATGTGACCCTGGATATATTTTCACATAAAATCAAAAAGCTGTTTTGATAGATTGAATTTTTGATGTGAGGGAAAAAAGAAAGGATACAATGGCCACAAGTATTGTGGCGTGAGAAGCCTAGGTAAAGAAATCACCATACAGTGAGCTTAAAAATCTGTGGGATCAACAGCCTGGGTGATGGTGGGGAGAGGTCACAAGCTATGTTCAAAGATGTCAGATTTTAGATGCCTGTTAGATAGACATCCAAAGGCATCAAATGGAAGGTTGGATACATGAGACTTGAGTTGGCAGGGAGTATATGGTTGGAAATAAAAGTGGGAGTTTTGAACTGTGCTTGTTACTTAGGTCTGTGACTTTGGGTGAGGTTTCCAAGACAGTTTAAATAGATAAGGGGGAACTGCAAGGAGGCATTTCAAAAGTCAGAGTTGTTTCAGTGGAGCACTGGAGGTCAGAAACCTATCTGGAGGGAGAGATGATGTGGAGAAGTGGAATACAGAAAACTCCAAGGAATTTTACTGTAAGGAAGGGAGAAAATGAGGCTGTAATGGGACAGGAAAATAGGATAAGGAGAGGTTTTAAAAGAAATTATCAGAAAAATAAGAGCATATTTACATATTGATAGGGGAGATTAATTATGAGAAGAAAGGAGGAGCATTCCTGGAGCTATGTCCCTGAACAGGTTGGAGCAGAGGGATCTAACACACAAGTCAGAGTGGGGACAGCTTGGCTAAGAGTGACAGGAGAGACTGTGGAGAGGCTAGTAGGTTATGTGGGGTATAGATGTGTATGTGTGTGTTGGGGGAGTCTGTAGACACCCTCTCCACATAGCTTTCATTTCTTCAGAAAGAAAGTGGTGCCCTCAACCAGGTGTGAGAATGGAGGTGGAGGAGCTTGTGGGAAGAGGAGAGAGTGTATTTACCTCAGGTGTGTTTATTTTCCTTCACCTACATTCGGCTGGGTAGATGTGGATGTAGAGTAGGCAAAAAGTGAATCACTGCCTGATCATGGAAGGTATATTATGCAAACTTTAAAAAATTAATATAAAATATTAAAAAGATGTTTAATAAAAGTTTCTTCAGCTATTTTTCTTTAAAACTTTAAGTTAAAAAAAGAGTGGATGTGAACTGCTTAAATAAAATAACTATTTCTACAAAACAATTGGAATTATTATTCTAAATGGTAAAATGTAAAACCTATTTTAATTAAAATTAGAACCATCTTCAAGGATCTAGTAATTGTAATTAGATAAAGAGTTAAATAAGTGGTGTGAAGTTTTTGAAAGATAAAAATATCTCCTTTTTTATGATATGATTTTATAACTACAAAACCCAAAAAACTCTTTCTAAATAATTGAAATTAAGAGAATAATTTGGTAAGGTGAATAGATAGAAGATAAATATATAAAAGTCATTAGGTTTTCTTTTCTAGTTTAATGATTAGAACTTAAAAATGAAAAAAATTCTCATAATAATGAGAAAAGCATAGGGTGTTAAGTATAAATTAATAAGAAGATAACAGAGTCTATATTAGGAAAAATATAATATCTTATTGAGTATTTAACCTATTATATGAACAAATAGAGAGATATACAATATTCTGAAATTAGATGTCTTTGACACACAAAATGTTGAATTTTAGAATGTAATGTATAATCTCAATTATTATATCAAATTCTATTTGAATTGTGTGACTATAAAGTTTATGAGAAAATAAATGTCAAACAAAATAGCCAAGAATAATTTTGAATATGAAGACTAGGAAGAGAGTGATTTGACTTACTAGATATCAGAGAAAAACATAAAGCCCTTAAAATAAAATTAATATATCACTAGCATAGAGATATTCACATAGAGAAATAAAAAGTATGAGAGGCTAATATATAATATAGATAGTATATCTATTTAGTATAAAAGGGCTTATTCTTTAATAAGCAGAGCTGGCAAAAAATAGCTACATATGTAGAAAAGAATAAAAGGGGAATGTGATTTTGCTTCATATAAAAATAAATTCCAAGTGATGAGTAGTTGAATTAAAGCAATGCAATAACATGGTTTTGGAAGAAAACCTAAGTGAGAAGAGACAAGTCCAATTAAGCTCCCCACTTTCATTAGTTTATTAGGACTAACTAGGGGCTGGGCTCCCTTGACTCCTATGGCAACAAGGATTCATTACTAACCATCTCTGTATAGATGTGGAGTGACCTGGGAGTCCATATACACTCTCCCCAACCACAACCCTGCAGGATGACACCTATAAGTTATAGATGGCGAAGTAAGCTATGAATATTTTTTCTTACGTTATGCTGTGTCATTGGAGCTGTCTGCATCTCTGTGTACTTTGCATAATTCTAGGTGACCACAGGTATAATCTAAGGATTGGACAAGCTCATTAAACAAAGATTGAAATCTCAGAGTCTATAAGAAAAGATATAGAGATGCTATTTCATAAAAATAAAATATTTGAATGATAAAGTATATTTTGAACAAAGTAAATAAAAATAGCTGTATTGAGTCAACTGACAAGTCTATGTGCATTCTTCATTTATGTTATAATAAATTATTTATTTATTTATTTGGCATTCTATTCAATATTTAACTTTTATCATTTCCATCTCCCTTCTGAAATTTTCCATCTCTTCATGTGTGCTGTGCACCTTTTCCACTAGAGCCCTTACATATTAATCACTGTTACTTAAAAATATCTGTCTGATTGTTACAGTATTCCAGTAGTGGCCTCAGACAACTTAGGCTTGTGTTTTATTAACTATAATAAGAAAATTATAATTAATGCCTTTATAAGAAAAAGTATGTAAAGAACTTGAAACAATGCTCAGAGCCAAATAGGCACCTAATAAAAGGAAATTCTTAATTGCTCTGGCTATGAAGTTATTTTTATCATGCACTTATATTCTCAAACAACTAAGCCTGCTAAACATCACAAATTATATGCAAGTTATAAAATCTCTTTCCCGGGATAGCAAGATAAATACCCATATGTCTGAAATGCGCCAGGTGAACCGTCCCTGCAGCGAGGAGACAGACCATCCCTTTGGTCCTTGGATTTTCTAACTAGGCGTATATGACCTTTTAAAAGCCTCCTCTATTCATGCCTGTAAGAGTGTTGCTAAGAGAAGATGGGGACATCCCAATATATTTGTATAAGTAAATCAGGCTTATATTTACAGCTAAAATTTGGGACAGTATACACTGACCTACTTAATCATAGGAATGATAATGTCTTATTGAGCTTCTGTGATGACAGAATAAATAAAATACTTTAATAACCTAATAATAAAAAATTAACCAGCTAAATTTGAATCTAATTCATGTAAAATTAGAGTTCTGATCTGATTCTTTCTTGTTCTCTATGCTCACTGTATATTAACTATATAATTTTAGAGTTAAAAGTGATTTTGAGCAAATGACAATGTGTTAAGGGTTGGACATATCTGAACCAGTCATGTAAATATGAGGTAATAATTAATTTCAATGGCAGAATAGCAAATTAATCACTTGTGCAAACTTAAACTTGCATGTAATTTGTCACTGTTTATGTCAGGAAAGCTCTAGAGTAGCTTTAATCCACACACCTGCATTAAAATTATTTAATGACATTTCAAATGATATTAATCAAGTATGATTAATAGGGAATAGAATAGAATTTTGGCTCACATAGCACTTTTCATAGTTGAGATAGCTCCAAGTGCTTGGCAAATTAATGACTAGGGTGTGTGGTGACTAGTAAATATTATAAGGTCAAGGACCCATTGTAACTCACAGCCAGCCCTAGATATTAGAACTTCACTATTTCAATAGTCTTTTAATGTCATCATTTATAACAGCCATGGAAGAAGTAAAAGGAACACCTCATTAAGAAATGAAGCTATGACAATGAAGAAATATTCAGATATCTAATCACACTCCCTCCCTCCCTAGTGGTAGAGAATGTGTGTGATGCTCTTGTTCACATGCAGAAGTCTCTAAGTTCCTAATATTAACTTGATTGCTCATGGTATTGTCATTACTTTATTTAGAAAATAAATCTAGAATTCTAATTACTATTAAACATAGACACATACATTTAGGGAATTTTATTATAGTATAGCTCACATACTGAAAAATGCACAAATCATAAGAGTGTGCACAATTGAAGTGTTCATACTGAAGGATTTGTGCAGAAGCAAACACACCACCAAGATCAGGAAATAAAATATCACTATCTCTCCAGATCCTCCCATGTCTCCCTAGTCACTGCCCTCATCAAAAGCATCCATTACCCTGATTTTAACACATGAGATGAGTCTTTTCATTTTAAAATAGTTAGGAAGCTATCTCATTTTTTTTAGCATGTACAATTCATTTAGTCCTTCTTTACATGTGTTGCTTGTTTGGCCTTTGGAGTTGTCATGAAGATTGTCACTGTAGACTTCCTTGTATATACCTTTTAGTGAACATTTGTCCACATTTTGCTTGGATATATTCCTAGGAGTAGAGTTGCTGGGTGTTGCTGCATATGTATGCTCATTTTACAATGGAACCATGAACATTACACATGTGTGTATTTCCACAGCTTTGGCAGAGAGTTCAAGCTGCTCCTTGTCCTACATACTTCCTGCCATTGCTGGCCAATCTGCATTGTAGCAATTTTGGTTAATAATGCATTTGATTTTAGGTTGCATTTCTCTGTGACTAATGAAATGAGCACTTTTTCTTATGTTTAGTGGTTGTTTGTATAGCCTCTGAAGTGGCTGTTCAATTCTCTAGGCTGTATTTTAATGGTATTATCTATGTTTTTTTATTGATTTGTCAAACATCTTTATATATTATGGACACAGTCTTTGGTACCACATGAATTGCAAATCATTTCTCCTCATCTGTGGTTTTGGTCTTTCACTCGGTTAAGGTATGTTTTGATGAAAGTTCTTAATTATAATAAAGGTCACTTTATTAATTTTTCCTGTATACTCAAATGCTTTTGGGTTTTATATTAACTATACTCACACCAAGGTCATAAAGATATCCTCGTATTTCCTTTTAAAGTTTTTACTGTTTTCCTTTCACATTTAGATCTGTAATCCACCTGGAATTATTTTTTATGAACTACATGAGTTATAGTCAAAATGCATTTTATTTCAGGGAAACAATAGTGAATAAACCACAGTGCCTGATCTCAAAGACCTTGCTTTCTAATGGGGGAAGTGGATGATTAAACAATTAATTACAACATGATAGATACTCTTAAGTGATACTGTAATGAGAAAGGGAAATAGTTATTTTAAAAACTGCCTTGAGTTTGCATTCAAATACATTAATTGGTCTGTCTGGTAAGGGAAGGGAAGTTTTCCAAGTGTAGGTCATTTAGGGCTATGGTCATTCAGAGAAACAAGAGCTGTATTGCTCTGCATAATAATAATAATGCTATCCAGGCTTCCCATGAAGGGGTAAATATAGGGGCTGAGACATCCTGAAATAGTAGAATGAGGCTGTTTTGGCCAAAAATGTTCCTGAGCAAGATGGCAGCCATGACTGGAGAAGGAGGCTACCGCTGAGAAACTGTCTGCAGTGAGATAGACCTGAGAATTTGGGAACTGTGATGCTGAATATTCTCCTTTCAGTGTTTACTGCTACGGGTAGTGATGTAACCTCCTCCAGTTATTCCTAAGGCATTAAGTGCACGCTTTTATATGTGAAAGCCCAGAATGTGCATTTGTTCATCTGTGTTCTTCTAAGTTCATAATTTCTTTCTTCCATGCTGGTTTTTGTGTTTGCTTTGACCACCTTCTCACTAAGAGGATTTACATATCTAGAGATCTCTGCCTGTCTAAAACCTCCGAAACTGTCCTCTGCCTACATTTTGAGACACTCAGGAAGGTTACAACAATGTGAAATACAACTCCACCTATGTCTGTGACACCAAAAAACAAAAACAAAAACAAAGAAACACAACCACATTGAGTAGTGTCACTTTTGACCATCATAAACACAATGCAGCCCAGAGGCTGCCTGGCCATCACTATAATGTTATGATAATACATTGTGTTTCCCTCATCTAGCTTCCTCCCACACACCTTGACTTCCAGTTTTCACCTTCCCCTTCCACTCAAATCTTCACTGACCCTCAGGTCTCAATTCTCATTCTCAGCTGATGCCTGTGTTTTCTGCTTGACTGAGATAATTGAAATATTCAGTAGCAGATTTCCATAACTTCATAACTATCCATTTAGCCACACCTGTAGCCACACATTCTAGTTCCTATCGATTATCATGGACAAATGATCCATGCTCCTGCCCTAGGTCATTCAGTCTACTTGATCTCATCTCCTGTTGCCTATCCAAGGGTATAGCGGCAGGAATTCTCCCCTTTCCCTTCAACATCATTGTGTTTTCTGTATCAACCCAATCATTCCCACCAGCATGCAGTCATGCTCTAATTTATTCCTTCTTGAAAAGCACGGTCCTCTCATTCTTTTCCCTACTTTTCCCACCACCCTTGAACAGGACTCTCCTTTGCAGGAGAATTCCTTAAAAGAGGTGCCCTTGTGTTTTGTGTCCAATTCCTCTCACTTTCTTCTTTATTGAACCTACTCCAATCTGGCTTTCATCTTGCTCCACCCCACATCCCACCAAACTACTCTTGTTCAGATCACTGTCATTCCCTTGCTATGGAATACAAAGTCTGTCCAGAAAAAAATTCAGCCATTGTTAATATAATGAGAATGGTTTTGTTTGCTAAACATTGATGTAACCTGGCAACCACGGTGAGTGGACTGGAATGTGCATGCGTGAACAAAGACAACTCCACTGTACTACTAGTCAGTGGGGGTGGGAGATGCCATTGAGTGAGCGTGTGTACTGTGTGGCCGTCACATTCAAAATGACTGAGCAAACAGCAATGACACCTGCATCAACTTTTGTGTTAAGCTTGAACATTCCTCTGAGGAAATTATTTGGATGATTCAGAAGGCCACAACTATGGGAAACTGGTGACTGGTATCTTCATCACAACAACGCAGCCACTCATGCATCATGTCTGGTGCAGTTTTTGGCAAAACATTAAATCACTCAGGTGACTCAGCCCCTACCACCCAGATTTGGCACCCCGCAACTTCTGGTTTTTCCCAAAACTAAAATAACCTTTGAAGAGGTTTCACATCATAGATGAGATTCAGAAAAATATGACAGGGCAGCTAATAGCAATTAGAACAGTGTTAGGTCCCAAGGTTCCTACTTTGAAGGGGACTGAGGCATCATTGTCCTATGTACAATGTTTCTTATATCTTATATCTTCTTCAATAAATGTCTCCATTTTTCATAGTACATGAATGGATACCTTCTGGACAGACCTTGTACAGTGGGCATTTCTCGGTCTCAGCCTTCACTTAAAAGAGTGACTCACCCCTTCTTACCTAAAACTCTTCTCTTACTGAGCTTGTAGAGTACCCAGTCCTGGCATTTCTCCCAATCTCATTGATCTTGTCTTCTCAGCCTTCTTTGCTTGTTCTTGCTCCTCTTTCCAGTCTCTCCCTTTTTTTAAATTTTTTATTTATATTTTTTCATTAATATTTAGACCCATCATACCCTCTCCTCCCTCCACAGTCACCACATTGTTGTCCATGCCCCTGAGTCCTTTTTCCTTTTTGCTCAATCCCTCTACCCTGTACACCCCCCTTTGCTGTCATCCTGCTCCTTAACTGTGAGTTTTTCTCTATTTTGCTTGTTAGTTCAGTTTGTTCATTAGATTCCACATATGAGTGAAATCACATGGTATTCGTTTTTCTCAGACTGGCTTATTTAACTTAGCATAATGTTCCAGTCTCTTAGGTGCTCGTGCCTCAAGGCATTACCTTCTTCCTTTGCTCTTTCTATGTATACTCTCTCCCTTCAAGATCTCATCTAGTCTTGTGCTCTGAAGAACATCCATACAGCAGTGACTCTCATATTTTATCTCTCACTCATACTGCTTTCCTGAAGCTGGGCTTGTATATCCACACTCTGATTGTCCTTCTATCTGGATTCTAACAGACACTCCACTCAACATATCCACAACTGAACTTCTAATCTCTCTCTTCTACTCACTCCTTCTGTTGCCTTCACTATTCACTCTCAGTTGATGAAAACTCTGTTCTGGTCTTTCCACTGTAAGGTTAAAAACCTTGGTGTCATTCTTGTTTCCTTTCTCCCACTTTCACATAATTCAAACTGTTGGGAAACTCTCTTTTCCTTCAAAGTGTGTTCAGGCCCACACCACTTTCCATATTCTAAATGTCTTTACTATTTTCTAAGATTCCATTATCTTCCATGTGAATCATGTTATGTAGCCTCCCAACTTTACCCTTGCCCCAACACTCTATCTCAGTACAGCAAAGAGATGGACCTCTAAAAAGGAAGTCAAATCATGGGATTCCCAACCTTCAGTTGGCTTGTACCTCATTCTAGGGAAAAGCAGCCACTAACAGTGGCCCACAAGGAGCTAACTGATTGGACTCTCTTCACTTCTCTGGCTTTATCTCATTCTGGCCCCTCTTTTGTTCACTCTGCTCCACCCCACACTGTTCCTTAAGCTTCTTCATGCTGTTTCAGGCATGCTGCTATATTAAAGACTACACCTGTTCCCACTACCCAAAATGTTCCTTCTCCACATGCAAAGCTCACCAATTCACCTCTTTTTAGATTTTTGCAAAATATGTCTTCAACTATGAGGTCTACTATGAATAGTTTATTTAAAATTGTAACCCGGTCTCTCAATACCCAACATTCCAGATGTCTTTTACCATGGTACATTTTTTCTTAGCTCTTATCACCATCTAGTGAACCATAAAATTTACTCCTCAGTTATGTTTATAACTAATTGTATACAATATGGGCTCTATGAGGGAAGAAATTTTTGTCTATTTTCTCACTAATTTTTTCAGACATTTTTGTAATAAAGACCAGACCAGTCGATACTCAGTAATATTTACTGAATGAATGTATATTCCAGGGCAGGTGACCTGAGGCACAGAAAAGAGGTTCAAATTGTATCACAGTAGAGACTATTCTGTTGTCCACACAATTTAAGAAGTTCCAGTAGTTTTATTGAAAAGTTAATGGCAGAATCCAATATATATTTTACTATAGTATACTATATATTAAATATATGTATAATGTATATAGTATACATATTAAACTATATGTGCCATACATACACAAATACCCCCCCTACACAAACATGGGTAATTTTTATTCAGTTTAAAAATTCCCAAGTTTAAAAATGTCTGCAAAGATTAACTATAGTAATAGAGAACTTAGATTGATCCTAGGTGATGGCTAAATAAAGATTTTAGCTTTTAGAGTATGCATGACCCTTAAAGAATTGTATTTTAATTGGGATATGCTCTGCTTGCAAGTGTTACATACTTCAGTTGACAAAAATAAGGATCATTATATTTTTCCATTAAATCTTTTTGATGGAAATCACATACATACAATATTTTGAAACTTTTCTCAATAGTGTTCATACTCCAAATATAAAACTTTATTTAAAAAAGAATTATATGCCTTTTCTGTCTAATTAATTATTAAGGCTCCTCCAAGGAGGGATACAGACCATTATCTTTGTATTCTTCCTTTCCTTGAGGCTCTTATAGATGCTAAAGAAATGCATGTGTCCTTATTGGTTAGTTGAAAATATCAAACTCACTTCTACCCACCTGGCTCTGAAATTTATTACACTGTTAGAACTAATACTTAGCTAATATTGGTCCAAATTAATTTCCAAAGTCATTCTCTGGAAAAACTCCTTGGAAATGGCCTTAAAAGAGTTGGTTTTATCTCATAACCTAGGCCATCATCCATTTGCTCCATCCAAGAGCCAACAAGATGACACACCAAAAGTTCAGGCAACAGAAGCAAGATCCAACTGTGGTTATATATACCTAAACATGACAGGGACCTTCTCTAGGAGAAGAAAAGATGGTAGAGAAAGCAATGTAATTAAGCCTCAAGTGAAAAGATGCTGGAAGTCACGAAAATGCAGAGAAACTCATAGATGGAGAGCAGGGTGAAAGCTGGGTGGGGGAGATTAGGGGGTGGAGGGATTGAGCAAAAAAAAAAAAAACTCAGATGTGGACAACAGCCCAGTGATTGCTGGGGGTAGGAAGTATAAGGAGACTAAATGATAATGGAAAAAAGGCAGTAAAGATTAAAAAAAGATGCTGGAATTTTAAAAGTAGTGAATTAGAAGATATTATTTCCTTCCACTTTTGAACATAAAATGAGCTATTGTTCTGAAGAAAGTACTAGATTATTAGTGTTACCATAAAATAGAGAGGAACAGCATTTGTCATTACAGAATTAGCTTGTATGTGTCTGTGTGTTTCTGTGTCTTTGTATCTGTATGTCTATGTTGCTCTGTATGTCTGTGTGGTTGTATGTGTGTGCCTGTGCATATCTACATGTGTGCCTGGGTGTGTATCTATATGTGTGTGTCCTTAGTTCAGTGCAGGCCATTTTATTTTGTTAAAATGCAGATACTTCTTCACTTTTCCTTTCATAGTATCTGCACATTTTAACTGAGCTCTAATTTATTGTTGAAAATGAAACTGTTACACTAATACCTGATGCTTGATATAAGTCATTCTCATTCTTAGAATTATTTTTAATTCTACTGAAAGTACTAACTTAAACAGAGATTTTTTTTAAATTGAGGAACCCAAACTGGCAGAACTGAGATCTGAAATCTGCTGGTTTGTGCAGATTGTACCCTAAGATAGGAAGTTAGGGTTTGGGTTGATTTAATGGAGAGTAAATGACTCACCAATGCTGGTAGGTAATAACTGTCCTAAATTTAGCTTTCCCTTTAGCGTAAAACCTAATATTGATATAGTTACATGAAACTCCAGTGTTCTCATTTCTTTGTCTTATCTGCCAATCAATGATCACATCTTTCATTAAATACCTGCTAATACATATTTAGTCCATAAAGTCTTGTAAAAACTGAGTTGAATTCATAGGACATGCTGATTTGCGACTTGCTGCACAAGCAATGAAGTTAGAATGAAGGGTCTTGAGTCCATCAGATTTGGGAGGATATTACCAATAAACATATATGCTTTGACCTTTTTGGAAAATGTATATCTATTTACAAGAAAAGATGTTTCATAAGTAGACTTGTTTTTATATTCTGTATCTCTTTACTAAGTGTTATGTATTAGAAAATAAGACAGACTTAATACTGAATAAATCTAAACCTCAACATATAAACCATAACTGACTATTCTTACTGAAAAATGAGAAAAAAAAGTGGAAGATTTCTGATATTTATAATGAGGTCCCTTTACACAAGTGCACCTGAGAAACAAAGAATAGGAAATAACAGTTCATGTATATCAAGCAGTTTTGTAGGGTACTTTAGATGACCCAAGATAACCACAGGAAAGCAGACCAGGAACTCTGTGGGAGGATGCTTCACATGCAAAGTGGGCCCTGGCTTTTAGGCACCCTTGTGGTGTTGCTTTAATAAGTAACAAATAAAAGAAACAAAATTTTAATAAAAATATGCTCTTAGGAATTTTATTATTTGATTTGAGACATACCTATATTCATTTATTATTTCTCTTAGTTTATTATTTCTCCAGAAATTTTGAACTCGTAATTTAGATTTATTTGGAGATTAATACACTCAATCTATTATCCCTTGATAAGTTTCTTTTTTAAACATTTTTAATACATGGTTCTATTTTTGCTATTAGTATTCTTCAAGTAGTAATCCAGAGAAAATGGAATTTTCTTTAGTGTTGGTCCTTTATATTAACATTAGCATTAATGTGAATAAGCCAAAGATTTTTTGTATATGTGGCTAGACTTTCTCAGGAAAGTTTGAGGAGGTTGGGCTTCCAATCCCAGATAGCAATGTCAAAGGGTTCTTTCCACACAATGAATAGGTTTTTGTCTGAGATGACTTATTAAAAAGATGAAAGATATTGTCCTTTAAGTCTATTTTTAGCAGTCTTTGTCTGAAATGACCTTAAGCATAGGACTCATGACAAAATGTAATCCTTTACAAATACTGCCTGTGCTCACTTCATGCATTTTAAACACAGGGGCTTCAAGACCTGACCTCTCTCTGCAACTAGTTCTTCTAAAAAGTTCCTACACTAATGCAAATATTTAGTTCCTTTTTCATTCGTAGCCATTAAGCTTATGGGAAATCAAGTTCAGCAGGAACATTAAATGTAAATGGAAAGAAAGAAATGGGAGGGAGGAGTATTAAAGGAGAAAAGGAGCAAACTGAAACATTAGCAGTGATCAATGATCGCCACCGGAAACTAGGTGATGCAAATTAAAGCAGAATTCTGGAGACTAATCTGATGCCATCTTTAAAATAAGTTTAATCCTTTTGCTTCTGTAATTCTGCCAGAATAGATGGAAATATCTATATAGTACTTATTTCACTTCCTACAGATTTACTTTTCAATCATTTTATTCTTATTTCAACACAGGGAGAAATCATTCTTTGGGATAATTGATAAACTAGGAGGATACTTACTAGAATTTCTGAAATTGAGTGCAATAGAACACACAGAATTTGATCACTAGCTTCAATATACCTTCCCATTTTTTATACCGTGTGTTTAAAATACCATATTTAAAATATCTTCTCTTGAAAACCTCCCAAAACACAAGTCAGCTTCCTCTCCTCATCTTGCTGAAGATCGGGAGTGGGTTTTATTGAAATTATACTCCAAAACATTATTTTTTAGTATTAAAAAAGAATTATATGATTTGAGGAAGGACCAGTTGGATAGTTCTTGTAGGGGGGCGCCGTTTAGTCAAGTCAGCACCAAAGACCTTCCTGGAATCAGCCCACCAGGCAAACCCCATCTCACCATAATAAAACTGAATGAGTCATTGTCTTGTGGACTGTCAGAGGCACCCAAATTAGGATAGTGGGCACATTTTTATATTTCTAAGATGCTTCTTGACTACCACATGATACAACAGGTGTGGCTGTTGTAAATATGATAATTAATATTAGCCAATCACTTTAAAGTCTAGAAGAATCTCTTCTATTTTTAATCATAAGGTCACTTTAAATGTGAAATTATGTAACCACAGAATAGAAAGTTAGAAAGATAAGAAAACACTGCATAATTCCACAATGCTATGAAGGCAAATTAAATACTAATCTAAAAAAACTTCATCTGCATTCATTAGGTAAAATATAAATGCGTATCAACTGAGATAACA
Organism: Pteronotus mesoamericanus; assembly: GCF_021234165.1. NCBI lineage: Eukaryota > Metazoa > Chordata > Mammalia > Chiroptera > Mormoopidae > Pteronotus > Pteronotus mesoamericanus. Next base: position 32,382,312 of record NW_026555060.1, read on the forward strand.
CAAATATTATTAGGGGCCTCCTGCTCTTTGTAATTTCTCTCAGTACTGCCAATTCTGTGCACCCAAGGCCTAGGGTCTTCATGAGCTTTTCTGCTTCCAAATCCTGCCCCAATGCATAATGCCTCTAATTTTATCCTGTGTCAACCCAGATAAAGACTCAACTTCCTACCGTCTATTTTCTTTTTCTCCTGCTCGTCCCCCCAGTACCACCAAGTATGAACACACCCACTCTCAGACATTGAGTACTCTAGGACTACTCAATTTTGTACAGTACTGTGTCTATGACACTTTCAGGAGAATACTGAAACCACAAAATATAAAGTCTTTAAGTTCCATAATACCATGTCATATCTTACTTTGATATTTGGATATAACTGTTCTGTGTGGATTTCATTGTACCTGGAATTTCTAGTACATTAATATTTTTTTCTTTCTTTACTTCCTTCCCTGTTTCCTCCCTTCCTTCCTCCCTCCCTTTCTCTCTTCCCTTCTTCCTCCTCTCCCTCCTTGCCTTCCTTCACCTTTAACAAAAGTAATATGTATACACCTTTATTTAGTAATATGTATATTACTAAATATGTATACACCTTCCTTCATCTTTAACAAAAATAATATGTATATACCTGCCTACATTATTAATTTAAGGAGTTCCACTTCAAAATATTTCTTGGGAGCTTTCTGATTTTCTGTTATAACATAACCCAATTGCTTTCTAAGTTTACTATAAAATTGAATCCTAAGTTGTTTTTTCCTTCATTCTTAGATTAGACCCATGATTTCCTGAATCTCATTTTCTCTTTATTTTCAGATATTCTGGCTTGTTTGCAGGTGATTATTTCATGGTTCGTTTATGGGTGGTAGAAACCAGGATTCAGTTACTGGTGGCTGGCAGGCATCTGGTTGGTTTGATTTGTTTTCATGGTGTCTTCTCAATCTTATCTATGTTTAGGTGAGGCCTGTATATTCTCCAGTCTCTTCCAGGTCCCAACCATTCTTACTGTCTTATTCCAGATCAAGGTTGATGTCTTAATACTGTTGCTGTAGGTCTTTCCATTTACAATCCCAGGTGAAATTCATTGTTTCTTACCCTTTCAACTGGTTGTCATTGTAATGACAGGATTCTGGATTCAAAATGATTACCCCCAGAGCTTTGATACAAGTTTCCACTGACTTCTAATGAGAAGCCAGAAAATCAAGCCAGTCTCTTTCTTTTCCAAATAGTGCATTTTCACCCTCTAACTATTCTGGAAGCTTTAAGATACGTCCTTTATCCTAGGTGTATCAAAATTCAAGAAGCTCTGTCTATGTATCACTGCTTTTTCATTGTCTGGTCAGTACATTTAATCTAAAACACATGCTTTCTTCAGTTCTATCAAATTGTACTCTACTTTTGTTAGCATTTCCCCTCCACTTCCAAGCTTCTTTTCTTTTTGAACTAGATTAGTATTGACTCATTGATCTTCTGGCTTTTTGGCTGATATTTCCTATTTCTTTATTTCTTCATTTATTTCTTCAATCACCTCAATTCAATTTTATTATTATTTTTTTATTTCTGAAATATATTCTATTAAGAGTTCCAAAAATTTGAACAGAAATGCTTCCTGGACTAGCATGTAAGCAGCTTAGACATTATTCTCAACCATACAACAAGGATACAAGCTAAACAAACAGAAAATCATTTTTCTTAAACCATCACAGAACTGAAGTCACAGAGTAAACCCATGACCTAACAAATGAAGAGGCAGGTGGATATAGAGAATCACAGCTCACGGGGTCAGAAATCCACTAGCAGGAACTTCCTTGGGAGCCATGCCAACTATCACTGTTAAATTCTTAAAAATTCAAAAATTATTTTGTACTTTTAAAATCCTTTTTATTTGCAATCTGTTCTTATTTCACAGAAGTACTATCATCTTGAATATTTCTTATGATACTACTAATTGGACATTATTTTAAATCTCTTCCCTAAATTTTTTGATATTATTTCTACTATCTGTAATAGTATTTATTTATCCCTGTAATTTTTTTTTTGTGGGAGGGACACTACTGTGTTTTTCTAGTGTCTGAGTGCCCTTGATTGTCTGCTTGTGGTTATGAATGAAGGACTAGAATAATTATAAAAGGTTGGTCAGAATTTCTTCCATACCATGATAATCTATTTCTATACCAGCCTTTGCCTTGAAATGGTAGGCTGAATGTAATCTCTGTTCACCTTCTGTGAGTGTTGGTGGCTGAAGTTTCAACCTAGGAGGCACATGTGGGAAGCAGGCAGAAAAGCTGGGTCCCCTCATCTCCATCATTATTAGAATGAAGAAAGCCTCACTCTGGCATCAACATCTAGGGCAACTCCAACTTTTCCATTCAGTGGATATGTATCAGTTGTAACCTTGAGATAAGTGCTGCTCCAGAAAGGTGTGTGTATATGTGTTTATGTCTGTTTGTAATGAATTGCACAGCTCTTCCATTGACAGTTCTTCAGTTAATGACATTGATCTTTGCCTCACTTCCCACTCTCACTTCCCATACCTTTGTGCAATCTGATTAGGGTTTCTGGAAGATACTTCAGAATAGTGGGACTTGTCCTTTCTCTAATGCTATGTCTTATGCACATTCCAGATTAGGGTTAGCTCTGATTTATTTATAAGCTATTCTAAATGTTTTCCATGTCCTAGATACTTATCAATATTTCTGACTATTGGCTCTTCCTTCTTTTTCTCATACCTTTTATGAATATACTTCCTTGTTCTTTACTGTTATTTAGTGAGGTTTCAGGAAGGAGAGGAAACAATCACATGTGTTCCATCTGCTAACTTGATCTTAAAGAAAACATGACTTTTGCATGAGCATTTGTATTAAAGATCTTCCACTGCTTTTTATGAAAGCAAAACATTCCATTCAGTACTTACTACATCGTATCTTTACCTATTTTCTAACTTTGTATACTATCTTCTTAGTTTTTATGCTTAGAAATATGATACAATGAATGTTATTGTAACAGGGTGTTGTATTGTAACAATACGACAATTAAGACATCTTACATAGCAATAGCAAGTTAATAGTTGTGCTTCCACCACAGGCAAAAAATGTACATGACTTTAAGGGCATATCTTGACTTACCGGCATTGCTGGGGGAAGTGGATGCCCACCCCAGATGTCCTTGTGTAGCCGGGAACTCTTGCCCTGACTAAGGATGGTGGCCTAAAGAAGTAAAAGATATAGGGGAACTGGAAAAAGTAGCACAATATAGGAGGGGCTGGATATGAGGTCACATAGGAAGTTCCTGGCCGAGCATTTAAATGGGGGCAGGTTGGAAGAGAAAGGAATTCTGACATGAAGGCTTAAAAGGAAGAGGAAGAAGCCATGCAGGAAGAAAGGGTGTAAGGAGAGAGCTGATGGAGCTGTGCAGGGGCCTGCCTAACCAAACATAGATTCGTGAGAGGTGCTTGGAGGTGAACTATGACTGGGAATGAAGATTTCTACTCTGCTGAAGGACGTCCAGAGAAGTCACTCTCTTGGGATGTATGCCTCCCTGGACTCCACTATGATCCAGTGTAACACAGCACATGTTTCCCTGAACAACTGCATGGAGGCTGAGGACAACATACCCAGATCCTGAAGGAGAGAGCTGACGCGAGAGGATGGCAACTCTGAAACCCACAAGTGCACATCCCAAAAGGGATGGAGACCTGTTTGCATAGCCGGCTAAGAACAGATAAGGATAAGGGGCACTTCTGGACATGGTTTTGGCTTATAACTTGGTGGGGAGCAAAGGAAGTACTGGGTCCCTTGGGAGAACAGGACTCTGAGCAGGAGTGCTCTCAATCAACTCCCCCTCCCCAGGATTGGAATCCTGTAAATAAAAACCTGTTTCTTTCAACACTCATTGTTGGGTCATGCATCAAGACACCATGCGGACAAGCTGCAGTTTGCTCAGTCACATTACCTCTTCATGCATTTTTTGCCATCATTTAAATTTTCTTTGGTTCAATTCCCAGAAATACGATCAGTGAGTAAAGGAGATATTTATTTGTATGACGCACTATTACATGTAAATGAGGAGGAGCATAGCAGTCAGTAGGTTCCCACAGCTGTGGCACCCTCTTCAGTATGCCATTTGTCCTTTTCTTAGGAACAAAAACAGGCATACTTCCCATCAGACTTCTTTTCTAGAAAACTTCCTTTCTAATGTTGTTGGAGAAAAACAAATAATTGGTTAAAAAAGGTCTTCATTTGGGTGTGAGGTGCCAATATTATATGTGATTTCCAAGACAATCTGATAAGGCAGGTACTATTAATATCTTATTTTTCAGAGGAAGAAAATGAGATCCAAAAAGTTTAAGTGATTTTTTAAAGGTTATACACCTTATAAATGAGAGTGTATTTCAATCATGTCTAAATTTAAAAGACAATGTCCTTAACTATTAAGCTATATTGTTACCCTAATATGTTTGAAAGTGTCCACATTAACCAGTCAAGTTAACTCTTGTTACCAACTCAATAATTGATACAAATAAATAAGTAAAAATCAGTCAAAAATAAATATCCTCTAAATTTTCCAAGGACAAAAGAGATTTTATGCTACAAGAGATTTTGACATACTTAGCCTGATTTTTGGCATGCTAACAGGAGGTGGTTGTCTCTTTCACCAAACACAGGTATTGTACATTTAAGAAATACATGAAAATCTACAATTATTCTTCTGGCATGACATGTCCTCTGCCCCAGACAGAACAGTAAACCCTGAAGAAAATGAAATGTTAAAGGGAAGTAAAGTTTTGCTGATTCTGCCAGGATTCTTTGTTGTCCAGCGTTCAGATGCTCCTTAGTGACACAGTTTCTCAACCCCAGAGATATACTGAATGATGAGAGCAGTTGTGGATCGGCTGGTTCCCAATTGTACAGTAGATGAGTGAAACTGTCATCACACAGACGCTGCAAACTGAAATCTCATAAAACTATCAACATGGATCATGAGTCAGCCACATTATGGAATGATGTCCATGTTCATATATTTCAAAATTTTAACAACTTTTTCCTCAACTAGAAAAGCAAAGTTCTAAGGGATCATTCAATGTTATCTTTTGAAATTTATGAAAATGAATGTACATTTCCTTGTTTACTTTCTCACCAGTAACATATTGAATCACCCAGGATCTGAAAATCATGCAGATGAAAGGTTCTGAAAGAAAATAAGCCAACAACATTCTTTTGATAATTAAATAAATAAAATGTTTATTCAGATGTTGGTGAGTCAACCCTTTAGGAGAAATTATATGACGTAAGTATTACTAATTTATTACTAAATTCTCCACTCTCCTTTCAATCTATCTAAAGTAAATCCCATCTTCTGTGTATAACTCGGGTTCCACTTTTGCGTGAAGCTTTTGTTGTGGCAAAACATTCATGACCTCCTTTTCTCAGAAATCCACATGTGCTTCATAGCACTAACTATGTCTTGGATCCCATTCCCATGTTTTCACATCAACTTTAAGCTTTATTTAAAATATAACATTGCATTATCGTTGTATCTATTATAGCAAGAATGGTACACAATAAATGCATATTAACTGATAGAATTCATGCACATATTTTAGTGAAAGAACTAATTGCTGGCTAGTACAACATCTGTGATTTATATTTGGGGGAGTGTGGGTTGTATTGCTGTATTGGTTCATACTAAAAGGAGCGAAGATATCTGAAATATAGGCTTAGTCAGACCTATATATGGATATTCTAAAAATTGGACTGTCAATCCACAAAATCAATTTTTTAATTTACTTTAACACTTGTTCCATTATTGCATTCTCTTTCTGGATTCTTTGGAGAGATGAGAATAAGGGAAAACATCTCCAAATATATATTGATACATTAAATTTGGGTTAAGAAAGAGCCTTATCTTCTTGACAATGGTTTATAATTTTATACCCTTTTGACTCCTGCTCCAACTCCAGCCTCTCTGGGAAACCCCTATGCCAGTCAGGAGGGGCCTGAGGTGTCCCTGTGCATTATGTAAGACAGGCTAGGTCCAATTTGGAACATGTGTCATGTTCACTATTTTCTTAGGGTTAATATATTTTGGTTTCATCTGCTTTCTTTGAATAAATATTTTGAAGAATATTAACTTATATTTGTTCTCCTAACTAAAAAATAGTGTATTTCATAAGACTTGCAAAGTCAGGTAATTGATTGCAAAGGGAATTCGGAGGTTAGAATTGCAATTTCCTCTAAAGGAAACACCATGTTTGGAATCTTTAGTAGCTGTCTCTATGTTATTAACAGCCCTACTTATATTTGACAGACAAGTAATAATGTGGTCATCCATCTCCAAGACAGCAGATATGAATATATTTCTAACTTTATAAATGAACTTTAAAAGCCCTACAGACAAATTTCATTAAGTAAAGAATGGAAATTGAGTAAAAGGAGTCTTTGGATTTTATTGATGGCTAAATCTTTACTTTTCTACAACTGCTAATAAGGATCTTGAATGTTAACTAAATAAAATAAACATTTCCCATGTATTAGATGTGGTGCTCTTTGAGCAAGGTCATAGAGAATGCTTTTGGGATGCCTGCTCTTATACTTTCTTAAAGCTGAACAAAGGCGCTCCATCACACCCTGTAGGAAAAGCACCAGCTATGACAGACTTCTGACCTTCCATAGATGGAACACTTTTTCTTCATGTTCTAGCATGGGTCCTTCTTGCTACATAAGTATGTCAAAGGTCAACTGAATACCATATTTCCAAACTTCCTCTCAAGTAAATGTTATAATTCAACATTGAACCTCTATGTTTTAGTCAGTTAGGATAAACAAACTAGTTGATTATTAAAAACAACTCTTTCTTGATATAATGCAGAAATAGCCCTTTTTTTGGAAGAAGTTTACTTTCTCTTTAAAAAAAAACAGTCTGGGGCTATATTTTTACTCTAAGTCAAGACCTTACAGGCATCCTTGAACATTTGCACATGGACAGTTACAAATTTGTCATCAGCTCATCTCCCAGGATGGCTTCATTTTTAAGAGAAACTTTAAAATATTAAAGAGGTTGTTTAGCTTACTGCTGTATTTAAAAGTTCCTGTTTTGTTGCATTTATCAGTTACCTGGTGAGATTTATCAAACCCCCCTGGTGTGTGGATTGAGGAGACAAAAAAATAGATAGAAATTGACTTTAGTTTCAAATAATTTTTCTAGTATTGAAACCAACTTAGAAAAGACTACCTTTCTGTGGAAGTGAGTATATGGCTTACTCACTTCCACACACATTGAGAAGTAGAACAGGTCCATAAACTACTCAATGAACGTGCGCTTGCAGGCTCTCAGCAGCCAGAATCTTACTGGAAACTACTTTTGAAGACATTATGCCCATCTAAGAGCAAGAAAATTCCTGACAAAACATTTGTTGATAGATATTTTTAGATCAGAAAAAATATTATTCATCAAAAGTGTGAAGTTACCTTCAATTTTTATAAAATCATTCCTTCACTCATCATTTATGGCACACTCTGTGCTAAACCCCTGAGACTTTGGGATCTTGAGACACAATAATGAAAAAGGCCCATGATCTTTCCTTATGAAGCTAGACTTACAAAGCATGCAACACTGAAAAGCTCAGCAATTTTCTTTCTCTCTTCAACATCTTTATGATCAACAGGAGTAGAATTTTTTTGAAATTGATCAGTACCCCACTCTTTTCTATCAATAAACATTGAACATTTACTAGGCATTAAGCCAGTGTCAGTGCTTAAGCAATAAAAGATATGATGTTGATCACTAAGAAATTATCACCTAGTTGGGAGAAAAGGCAAACACAAAGGAAAACGCAATGAATAATGGTAAAGTGATTCTGTTGTGAAGCAATAAGACCAACAAGGAAGCTGATTCTTGGTAAATAATTTGAGCAATAAGTCCTGGCTGGGTGGCTCAGCTGGTTGGAGCATAGTTCTGTGCACCAGAAGGTCATGGATTCGATCCTTGGTCAGGGCACATACCTAGGTTGTGGCTTTGAGCCCTGGTTGGAGTTGCATTCAAGATGCAACTTATCAATGTTTCTCTTGCATCTATGTTTCTCTCTCTCTCTCTCTCTCTCTCTCTCTGTCTCTCTTCCTTTTTCTCTAAAATCAATAGAAGAAAAGCAATCCTTGGGTGAGGATTTAAAAATAAAATAATATAAAGAATTTGAGCTAAGAATAAAACTGTGCAAAATGTTAGCACAAGTCACCTGGAGGCAATGAGGCCACGTGATAAATCTGAATTATAGTTAAGGATGGAAGTAAAAAATCATATCCCAGCCAATATTTGAATCAACAGGTATTTTGAGCACCAAATACAACTGGAAATATACTACTAAGTGCACTATAGGATTAAGCAAAAAGAGAGTGGGTCTTGGCCGCAAATGGTTGTTCTGTGTGGTAACTACTATGAATGCCATTTGAAAGATTAAGAAAATGATCATGAGATAGGGTAAGTAGTTTGTTCAAAATTCCTCAGAAAACATATGGCTGATCTGAGATTTAAACCCTGGCCTGTTTCTGAGACATTCTGATGCCTTATGGTTTCTCCCTTACTATGCTGACTTAAGGTCAGATTCATGAGAAATAAGTTAAACATGAAGTAATTCACCAGGTCAAAAAAAAAAAAAAAAAACTAAGAAAATGTCAATAAACAGACCATAGAACAGGTTGGAGAAGTTGATCCCATGTTACGTCAGGAAGTCAGTTATATCTGAGCATGCGACACCTGCTACTAGGTGGGGTTAGCTGTGTGGTGCCAGGGGAGTCACAATGACTCAGAGACTTAGAGGCCAACTGACATGGTCCCCAGGGCTAGGAATTTACTAAGTAGACAGGGACCAGTAAAAGTGACTGTTGTCAGGAAAGTTTTCTTCGGAGTAACATTTTTTTTTCTCGACTGTAAAAGGTGTGAAGGCTTTGGGTGTGAAATAAGGAGAGAGGTCACAAATAATTCAAGGATTATAATGAATATGACATGACTGAACAATGGGGGAAAAAGGAAAGAACTGTTGGGCAATTCCAAGGAAACATCTGCTAATTTTGTACCATCAGAAGATGTCAGAAGGGACAGTGTATATACTTTGTTTTTTCAATCAGTTAGAAAACTCTTGATAATGTTCTGCATCTTTGATTTGTTCAGTCCTTGTAATGTCTTAGAATAATATTTAAAAATTACTTCAAATAGAAGCCTCCTACTATTTATTTAAAATCCATTTAAAAAATTCTCTTAAAAGTAATTGCAGGAAATTATCGGCCTTTGTATCTTGCTGGCTGACACGTCATATAAATCATCCAATGTGTCACTTCTGATAAAGCCCATGTAATCATATTATATGACAGGAACTGATGGTCATAAATAGACACAATAACCTAATTTGGAAAACTCAGACAAATGCAATTTCTTTTAAACCTCAGTTAAAAAATGTGGGTGAAACTCTGCAGAGGATTGGCACATTAATGTGACTTTGAAGAATATAACATGTTCGTCTTTGAAACCTGAAATCTATTTCTGTTTCTTACATTAGATATAAGCTCATAAAAACGTGTAATGTGAAATATTTATAGCAAATGTAGAAAAGAAAGAATGATATGATTATTTGATTTAGTCTATTTTTACTTGAGTCACTTGGGAATTAGTTTTTTAAGGTGTAAACAGAGGTCTCTTCCATTGGCATAGAGCAAGAGCTTGCCAATGACCCTATTTTGAAAAAAACAGAGACATTTAATAGAAAGAAGGAAGATGTACTCAAAGTCGTGTCTACCTGGTAGTGGTTGCCAAACTTTGAAGTTCATAGTCAATATCAACCCCACAAAAACAGGAAACTGTATCTCTTGGATCACATAGAATATTGACAGGAGAACTTGACATTGCAAAGGAGGAAGGGGCTGGGAGTTCTCAGTTCTTAATGCAGGAGGCTGGTAACTGCAAGGCACATTCTAGAAGTTGAAAATGTAATGAAGATGGGGACCCTTAGGTAAGGCTTGGGCCAGCCCAGCTCTACTTTGGACAGATACCTCCAGTCTGCTCTTTGCCTCCCAGAGCTCCCAAATGACGGAAGGCGTGGATGTGTGTGTACATGTTCTGACATTGATTATAAATCATACCTGATTTCTGAGACAGCAAAATGTGAAAAAACCATGCATTTACAAATTATAGAAATAGGGATGAGAATGTTCAGGAAGATGGACAGTTACAAAATAAATACAGAAAAATCAATGTTTCCTTTATGTCAGTAATAAAAAAAAATTTTCCTTTGTGACAGTTGGGAAATATATTTGAAAAGATTACACTATTATAATCTTTATGTTTTTATAACAGCAGCTTCGTGATCAGAAAAATGCAGTGAAGTAAACTTATGAAGCAACTTTCTGCCCTGCTTAGAAGGGTTTGCTCCAGAGTCCTTGCCTTTTGCCAGGAACCTGTTTAAACCCTCCAAATACATCGTCTTATTTCATCCCCACAAGAATCCATGTAGGAGATATACCACTTATGAGAAAATTGTGAAAACTGGGACTTAGAAACAAGTTAATAAGTTGTGAAAGATCATTTTAAGAATCAAACCTGAGATATTTTGAAAGTGGCTATACTGAGTCTTGAACCTCAAATCTATGTCTAATTCTGAGGTTCCAGTAAATTCTCCATGACTACATTGTCTCAAGATAAATATTTTATCTCAGAGAGTGCAGCCAGAAGTTTTTTCAAAAGTTAACAAATAATTTTCTTACATGCTGGAATTTTTTTTTTATTTGGTTAAATTTTTTTACAATTATAAGGGAAAAATGAAAGTATATAGAATTTGATTATAATATTTTTCAAATACTTCTGTGAATCATATTCAGATTATTAGAAACTTCTGAGATGATAAAGCAGAATAAAAAAATCTATGAGTGACTTTTACATTTTTCCATTGTCAATTTCAGAAGGATTCCAGTTATAGCTGTAAAAGTAATCCTAATTGGTTTATCCTTCTCCAATCCCCATGGCTAATGCAACCAGGCACCAAAACAATACCTTAAGGTACAGTCAATAAAAAGGAAGATTTTAAGTCAAGATAAAACACAAATATCAAAACATGAGAAACTGATAAGCTGATAACAAAAAAGTTCTCTTAATTAAATTAGAGAAGCTCTAAAGATTGCCTGGTCTCCCCCCACCCCCCATTTGACTGAGAAATGCTGTTAAAACCTTGATGTTGGCACTATTAGTTTTCTACATTTAATTCCTTAAGTTGAGCCCATTCTCAAAATGTGGATGGTTGAATCACATTTACTGAACTGGATTTGAAAGCAAAGCTATAAAACAAAAACACTACTGAATCAGTCATGTAATAAGCAATGGATATGGTAACTTGAGGGGTTCGTGGGAAAGACAAATATTTCTACCGTTTTATCCATGTACTAGTCAGTCACTGCAAACCTGATCCATATTAAATTGTTGACACAATTGCCTCTTTCCAATCCTGATTAGTTGCCACAATTGGGAATTAGTACAGTGATTACGTATGTAATTTCATGTAGAACTTTGGCATCACTACAATGAGAATATCCATATTACCTTTAAAAATACATTAAAGTAAGGGGTCATTTTTGCCACACCACTAATTCTAACCATGACACCATGAAAGGCCTCCTAGAGCTGGAATTTCCTGCTCACATCCTCCTCTTTGTTCTTCTCAGTGTCCACTGGGGCTTCTTTTCTTAAAGACCACCCTATGAGCAATGGACCTGAGAAATCAGTTGAAGGCACCAGGCTCACCTGGGATCACTGAATAAGAGATATGTTGAGAAAAAGAACACTGACATATGCACACTTGAAATACCCACCCAGCAAAGGTAATGCCAAGGATGAGACTGGCAGTTCCAGCTGTCATGGCTGATGTCACAGAGGGTTTTTCTGACCATGTGATATGCTTGGAGCAGCAGGTTGCTCACCATTGAATGCATGAATGCACCTCCAGGGACTTCCTGTGCATCCCATTTCCCATGAACTGGTGGGTTGTAATCCTATCTGTAGGTGACAAAGTCCATCACATAAAAATGCCATTCCAATAGTCATTGGTGGAACCCTCTAAGAGAAATAACCAACGCTGCTGCTGTTTAATGCTGACACCATCTGCAGACAATCATTTAATGCAACTAATTGATTTTATTTCTTACACATGACTTTATATGCCTTCTAGAATAAAATCAGGAATGAATTATTTATTCAATGCATATTTATGAAGCACCTACTATATGCCACGGAGTGCTTAGACACTTGGGATATATCATGAACAGGGTAGAAAAGATCCTTAATATTGTCAACTTTACCTCTTGGTAAGAGAGACAGATAATAATGAAAAATATAATAAGCGAGCAAATTATACTGTGTGTTAGAAGGTGATAAATACTCAGATGAAAAGGAAAAAAATAGAGCAAAGATTAGGAAGTATCAGCACTTGGGGAAGCAGGGAGGTTTAAGCAGAGCTCATGTTTGTAAAACAATAAATGAAATTTAAAAAACACAGTCTATGACAAACCATAGGTTTTAAATACTATGAGATGCAAATTGGTGCTTAGGCCCTCTGCTCTCCACCCCCGTGCGCAGCCTCTGCACCCCACCCCAGGGGAGTCTGATCTCATTACCGTTGCATCCACAGCAAAGAAGGTGGGATTCTATTCCCTCCCAACAGGCATCTGCTCTGTGGTTTTAATATCGTTTTTATGAGGCAACTTTAGGGTTATGTCATTTGACTAAAGTAAGAATTCAGACAATACACAAAGGAACAACCACAGAGATAATAACTGCCCTTTGAGGAAAAATTAGGTGACAGCAGGAGGGATTCCACATGAAAGTCAGACATGGATGGGGTTTTTATGTTTCTAATAAGGCTGAATTTTCAGACTGTGCCTCCAAGTAAAGGGATGCTCTTTGTATTTAAAAAAAAATAAAATAAAATTCATCTGTTTCCTTCATAGTGAAGACTCTTGCACAAATTCATAAAATATATATTTAAATGTGCAGCAACTAAAATTGCATGAAAGAAAAAGAGAAAGTTCAGTAAATTCATGTGGAGTGGGTAGCAAGAGTATAATTATAGGTATCTTAGTGTGTTCAGGCTACTATAAAAATATGCCACAGCCTGGGTGGCTTATGAAAAACAGACATTTATTTCTCACAGTTTGGAGGCTGGAAGTCCAAGATCAAGGTGCTTGCAGATTCAGTGTCTGCTGAGAGCCCATTTTCTGGTTCATCGACAGAAGGAGGGGTAAGAGAGCCCTTTGGGGTCTCTTTTATAAGGACTCCAATCTCACTTATGACCTCACTACTTCTCAAAGCCACCACCTCCTTACACCACCGCATTAGAGGTTAGGTTTCGACATGTGAATTTGGAGGACACAAACATTCAGTCTACAGTAATAGAATACACGTTTTATACTTGAAATAAATAAATATCAGCCTCAGGAGTAAAAGATCCTGTAGCAGAGATGGCTTTTGGGTGTACTTGACCAAGAATCAAAGGATTTAGTCAGTGACAGGGCAGGGACGCTACCATGGGTGTCAGAATTGCTTATGTCAAAAGGGAAGAACTAGTCCCCTAATTTACATTTGACAAAATTGAGTCCCTCAGTGGTTGCTCAAGGCTGGCCTGTGGAAAGTCACAGATTGAGTAACTGTGGGAGCCATTAAGCAGTCAAATACAATAGGTCCCTGGGGGGCAGTGGCTGGGCTGCCTCTGCAAGCACCCATCCAGTCGGCCAGGGAAGGGCATGAGTTGGCATGGATTGCCCACTCATGTCGATTAATTAGGACACAGAATACAGCCAGGACCCTCACGCTCACACTATTTTTTTCTGACTTCAGTTCCCCTGAGAGGGATACAAGGTGTGTCTGGATGGATGCCACCATCACAGGTAGCAGAGTCACTGTTGAAGAACCCTGAGTTTAGAAATGCCCTATTATTATACAGGGGCTGATGGCAAACCTGCCTTTCTCCCCTCCGGAAAGAAACATTTAGTAGCTGGGAATCAAAGCAAATATTTTCTGGGAAAAGGAGGAGGAGGTTTCTATTTTGCTATACAAAATGTGAATAAATCTAAGTAAATTGCTATCAATGTGAAGACATGTTCGAGATTAATCCATAAGTGTCTCCCAAGGAACCCACCTGCATCCCACCCTACTAGACTCCTGGCAGATGTTCCTATTCTCTCAGCCACTCTGATCAAAATGACCCATGAGAGTGGGGCCGAATGCATTTGGTTCATCTCGTGCAGTATTTAGTACAATCAACAAAGTTACAAAAATTGTAGAAATTCACGTGAATACATATACATTGCATGGAATATAAAAAGTGCTCAAAAGTGTTTGTTAAACCAAACTGGTATGTTACTTTGTGAGAGGGAGGTATGCATATTTTAAAATTTATTTTACCTATTTAAACACAAAGTTTTCATGGAATTTAACTCTGTTCATATTTCACAATTTCATATGAATTATTTTAACCTACTTATATTTTAACCTACTTGACATCAATGATTACTGATATCAAACTTATAGGCTGACTTTGAGGAAGGCAAGATCTAAAAATCCAGTCTCAAACTCATTCCATAAATACTTATGAAGAGCTTACAATGCACTAAGTACATTATAAGTTACATGAAGTCATCAAAAGCCTTCCTTGTTAGTGTCCATATACAGACATAAAGGCAGCCAGGGAAGTAAAACAACAGATTGTAACACAAGCCAATGATGGCTCCAAAGTCTCATAGAAATCTGCTTTTTTCTGTTGTTGTTCACCTTAAACGTTTTTTTTGCCCAGGAAATGTTATTTTACCCATTATTTTTATTTAATGCTTAGAAATCTCTCCTGTCTAGCCATCATTTTAAGAATAAAGTTAAAACTTTTTCAAGTGACATAACAAGTCATGCCACTCAGCTTCCCTCCATCCCGGACTTACTGAGTTTCTTCTCTTCCCCTGTTTCCATTCACTTCTCCAGTTTGGGAAATGGAGTGTGATATCTCTTTCCTTTGGGCTTTGCAAATAATTTCATCTGTCCAGAGTATTTTTGTTTTCTCCTTAAAAGACTGGTGAGTTTTTTTCTCTCACTCTTCAAGACACTTAGATGTCATTATTCTTGACTCTTCCCAAAACCCCTTTGAAATTATGTTCCTTGTGCTCATCATACCTTAAACTTGCTTCAAGATTGCACATCTATGAATTACAACTATTCTTAAAGGTTCATTTCTTTTCCTAGATTGTGAGCTTGTTGATAGAAGGACCCATATTTTTACCTGTATTTATATTTCAGCATCAAACACAATACCTGGTACATAATAGATAATCCATAAATGTCTATAAAGAATGAATAAATAAAGGCAAGAGAGTAGAGGCCTACTTGACTCTACTGTAGCAGATGGCTTCCCGGGGGCAGGAGTTGCCTCAAAGCCTGTCTTCCTCTTTCCCATAATAATGGGATATACTGAGACAAAGGACTTCCTATATAGAGACTAAATGTGCCAACCTCCCTTGAATGAAACTGTGTATGTGGAAATGTCTGGGCCAGTGGAACGTAGGTGGATGAGAACTGTAAATATTGAGGACATCTCCAACTTGAATACAAGCCACTTGTCTGAATTCTGCTTCGTTTCCTTAATGCACCCTGGAACCCCAACATCTCAGTAACTCAAATTTAACAGGATGCATTGAAACAACAAAATCAAAAGAACAGGCCATGGATCCATGGAGCAGAAACTCACACTGAGATCACCACCCACCCCCATGTGGTTATGAATTGAGAAAGGAGCTTCTTTTATAATAGACTGTGTCTAAGGTTTCTCGTGGTTGTAGGGGTCTACTCACTGAATACAGGAGTCATCTATATGACACTATAGACAAGTTTTTATTAAACACTTACAGTGATGTTCTCCACCTCATATGGAAGTCCCTTCCATTCTTAGAAATCTGCACATCAGAAAGTGCTTATTTGTAGTTGAATTAGCCTTCCTTATAATTTCTACCAGCTGGTTCAGTTTAGAGTCTAGGACTGCAGAGATTACATAGCAAAGCCACACTTTTATTATATAAAGAATGCTATCATTCTGATAGCCTACACTTTTCTAGACTGTACAATCATGGTACTCTGAGCCACTTCTTCTATGGCTAGTTTCTGAGGTCATTTTTACATTGCCATTTGTTAATATCTATCATTAAAGGCAACTTCATGGAACCAATACAAATATAGCCTGAATTGAGCACAGGAACTGATAGCACTATGCACATAAATGACATTTTGCATTTTTCATCCATTCAAGAAGAATTTATGGAGTGCCTATTAAATGTTTAGCATTTCTTCTGGTGCTGGAGATTAATTAGACAATTCCTGTCTTCCAAAAAGAGGACCACACTGAGTGATTTTCCTTCAAAACCTTTAGATCTGATAACCCTGTCTCTGGTCTGGCAGGACACTGCTCAAGTGGGAACCTTTCTCTGCCCACAAACATCAACAAAACTCAGCATTTAACGCCTAAATTTTTCCCAAACAGTCTTTGACTGTAATAAGATTGTTTTTTTTAAAGACAAAAAGATAACAGGCTGGTTGTATTTTTTTAAAAATTATCTTTACAACTATATGGCCATTATGTCTTCTTTGTAACTATATAGTATAGAAGAATTTCAGGACAAAGACTTCTGAAAGTGGCTAAACACCCATCAGGGTAGTGCATTTTTGACATAAGCCATTATGGTAACAGTATATGAAACAAACTGGAACATTACAAGTCATGCAATTCCAACCTTGATAGTTGTCTTTTAAAATTATTCCTGTTTTATAGTCAGCATAAATTCTGAGTATGGAAGAATAACAGGATCTAATGTTCTGTTCTCTAATCATACTATATGTGTACATGTGCTGGGAGTATCCTATCATATACTATCTAGTCATTCCCCAGTTCAGTTTTGTGAGAAACTTAACCTTTCTTTACAAGTGACTGTGTTAGACCTTCTGATTGATTACCTTGAATGAGTGCTGTAGCTGAAAATGTTTAGTGTAGGTCACTCCAGTAAAACGATCTATTCAGTGAACAGTTCTATGATTAATGTAGAGCACATAGTCCCCACTTAGCCCTGGTTTATGTTCCAATAGTTCATCTTTAATTAGTTTTTTAAAGAATTCTGTTTGAGGAAAAAATGCTACACTAAAAGGTTATTTAAACCCACAGTTACCTGGACTGCAGAACAAAATTTTGGTGACATCTATACTATGCTTTCTATGGAAAATAAGCCAGGATCAAAGTGATTGACAGTGACACCAGGGGAGACCTAGTGGCAGTGGAGAAAGAGGGGGACCCTCCAAGAGCCTAGTGGCCCACAGGAGCTTAACTTCTTAGGCCTACATAGGAATAGGTCCCTACAAGCTCTATGTTTTGTTTTCTGGGTTGTTTTTTTTTTTTTGGATCTTATCCTAAAAGGCACTTAACCCCATGGAGATGAAAAGACACCTCTAAATTCAGACTCTCTTGCTGTCCCTGCCCAAGAATGATGATGTGTTATCATCTCACAAGTTCATGAGGGAAACTACTGAGCAAAAGAAGGTTATCTTGATACAGGATCTTCTTGTCCCTTTGATTTTCACTGGAAAAGTGTAAAGAGAAGTTTCACATCTTTAACAATTCTGGTACAACAAACACAACCATGAGTTAATGATAAGACCCTAGTTAAGGCAGCATCTAGCAGGTTCTTGTTTAGGTCATTTATTGTCATGAATTTTCATAACATTTAACCTGAAAGGTGCATCCTTTAAATTACAAAACATTATATTCACTAGTAAATTTGTGTCATGGACAAGACTGATAAAACTTAGGTGCTGGATTACCTATTTGAGACTGTTTTCCCCTTCTGAACTTAAGTTTACCTATGAAATTCTGGTCAACCTATAGCTGAGGTCTTCTACACAGTAATATATAAAGATCTCTTTTGCTCTTGGTAGTGGAAGAAACTGGATTAGTTCCTAAGACAATCTGAAACCAGCATTCTCTTCAAGGGTGTTAGGTAATTAAGACATTTTAATTAACATAGTTTCATCTTTAAGCCAATAGAATTTTTTTCTGTCCCCTTTCTTCATGACATGGTGCTAATAGAATAATAAAAATATATATATAACAGACAAGAATGATTGGTTTTGAAAAATATAAGCTACACATTCATTAAATTGTCCAAATCTCTACTTATTTCATTAAATATTCAACAAATGAGGTAAGTGGTTGGCTAATTATTTAAGGAAAGTAAATCAACAAATATAGAAGCTAAAGAAATTCAAGAGTACATTTTTGTTGTTTTGTTTAATAAAAAGAGTTTTCAAGCAACTAAATATTTGCTGATGCTAAAGTACAAAACTGTCACATTGTAAGCAATTGGTAAGAAATTTAGTAGCCCCAGGAGAATTTTCTTTTGTTACCATGAAGTCTTGTAATTGCCAACAGGCATAGCAGAATGTCAGCCTGGCCCATACTTACGAAAGCTCCTGAAATGATCACTGTATCCAAGGAAGGGCAGAGAGAGAGTGAATGATGATGGCTGCACACCTGCATGCTTGCTGAAGTACATGTATGAGGAAAGCTTAATCTAAGCTAGTTTGCTCCTACTCGACTAACGGTGCCGCAATACACCAAAAGTTGCAGAGAGCTGACTGTGCACAAAGCAAGGCAGTTACCTTGGATCCCTGGACCTGAACTGAATTTACCTCATTCAGCATCTATAAACAATCCAAGACACAGTCGTCCTGCACACGCTCAGCTCTTAGAATCCCCATTGGTGGGGTGAGGAGGGCCCCCTTCAGTTTGCCAGGAAAATGCTCTTCAAAAATAGCACCCTACCCATTTCTACTCAAAGCCTTGGTGCTTATCTCTTGGCCCACTGCCTAGAGAACGTTGTGAAGTCCTGTGAAGATATATTAACACCAGATATCAGAATTTGCTGCTCCAAAGGCATCTGCTATTTGTCAGCTATCATTCCATGCTAGTTTCTCATCTGGATGTCAACGGCAAATGACATTGGCAGCTTCTAAAACCAAGATTCCAGGGACAGTGACAAAATCTGGACTGCTGGCCAGCATCACATGTCTGCGTTTTGCTCAACACCTCCTGGGAATAGCACTCCTTTAAAGTTTCTTCTACTTTAAATCATATACTTGCATTGGGTTCACACATTGATTTTCGAGGCCTATCACAACTGTTGAAATTCTGCTTGCATTTTCCTAAAGAGTTGTAATAATAACAACACACATACAAGTATTATTATTGCTACTTAACATTGTTTGCCCTGTCTGTAGTTGCTTTGATTTCCTTCTCACTAACGCTGTCAAATATGTTAAGAAAACCACAGGAGCCTCAGGGAAAGTCACAGGGGAAGAGGTGTTTTTAACATGCTTGTCTAGGCTGTAAAATGTCATCCATATCATCCTTCCTTTTTCTTCTCAGTCAAGTGTTTGATCCACTCATGTGAAAGTTGATTCTAAAAGATCCACTTTTATTCCCCTCCATATAAAGTAATGGTAAATAATCAAGGATGTTTAAAAGTATGTGAGATGGCATGTTAATGTTAGCCTTATTATTATTCTTAGCCATAACCCATGTGACTGAGGATCTGCAATGGGAAAACCATTAGAGTGAGGGACTTAGAAAGAACAATATAAGCCAAATTACAAAGCAAAATAACCAGACTTTATCTCTTAATATAAATTATCTACATTATAATGGGCCTGGTATTTCTCTCTGTGTATTGAGTCGTGTAGATTTTGCTTTGTTCTGTATATTTTTCTGTATCCTCCAAATTTTTTATAATAAAAAAACACTTGGAATTCTTGTTTTGAAAAAATTTTTTTACATTAAAGAAATTTAAAGACATTCCACCTGAACTGAAATGAGTGGAACCATGAAATCTGGAATGAAAATTAGAGTCACTGATTTACTTTGATGTATTTTCCAAAAAAATGTAAGACATCGATTAACTTGAAGAATGAAACTTGTAGTTCATAAACAAATGTTTAAAAGTAGCTAAATAGCCTTACCAGTGTGGCTCAGTTGGTTGGGCATCATCCCACAAAGAGAAAAGTGGCTGGTTTGACTCCTGAGGTGTGTGTACAAGAAGCAACCAATCAATGTTTCTTTCCCTCTCTTTCTCCCTCCCTTACTCTCTCTCTACAAATAAATAAATGAAATCTTTTAAAATAAGTAGGTACATGTTATTCTTATGATATGATTTTTCTAGTCTTAATTTTGTTGTATTTTTAACTTTAACGCAAGGTTTCTGATTTTTTTTACTTTTTACTACTTAAATAGGATTAAAGAGTTAATAAAAATTAAAACATGTTAAATCTTAAAGATAGATATTGCATCATACAATTTTCTCAATGTAAAAAATTAGAATGCAGAGGACCAGAGAGGTGTATGATTTAGCAAGAACAGGACCATCGCTTCCTTTATGTTTCTTGATATAAGTCATGCTCCTCTTCTGGCTCCAAATCTCAAGTCTTCTTTCTATGCAGTAGTCACCAATTAAGGTCCTAAAGCCTTGGAGACAAGACAGGATTAGAGCTGGTCATTCATGATATACCCATTAAAACACCATGAATAATGGGCACATGGGCCCTCACATACACAAGTACATACCCACAATACATACAAACACTCTCACCAAACACACTTCAAGAATTCATTACTAAGACTACACATATATTTGGAAATGGAAGTAGGTATAAACAAACTTTCCAGAGATATAATTTACTAAAGGGAAATCCGACAATTTGAAGTTGTAGAAAGCATGGAGTTGTCTCTTTAAATATGGGTTCTCACTAAAAAAGTTTGAATGGAGTCCACTGGACCAGTCCTGAGATTTAACTTCTGCCTCTCTTCTGCCCAGTTAGATGTTAAGTATACACTAATCTCCTGGTGGTCTGTCTGATATGGTAGAGAAAGGAAGGATTTAGAAACTGGACAAAGATGATATCCAAGCCTGTCCTGGAACACATCACCTCTTTGAACTTGTTTCTGTCAAATGTAACTTAGGGCTTTATTGTAAAAACTATACATAAGATTTAAATATAGTGTCCCCCCAAAATTCATATGTTGAAGCCCTAAATCCAAGTAACTCAAAATGTAAGCACATTTGGAGATTAAAATGAGGTCATTATGGTGGGTCCAAGTACATCAGGGCTGTGCCTTTATAAGGAGAGGAGATTAGGACACAGATACGCGCAAAGGAACAACCACATGAAGACACAGGAGAAGACGGCTGGCTGAAAACCAAAGAGAGAGTCCTTAGGAGAAACTGACCCTGCCTACACCTTGATTTCAAACTTCTGCTCACTAGAACTCTTTTTTAAAAGGGTTCTACCTGTTTTTAAAGCCACTCAGTTTGTGGTACTTTGTTATGGCAGCCCTAGTACCCTAGCAACCTAATACATAACCTTAAACACAGTAAGTGTTCAACAAACCACAGATATTATCTTAATAATTATTACTAACTCTCCTTTAGTATAGAAGAGCGTTAGCTCTGAATTATATGTTTAATGAGCAGAGATGAAAGATCTATGCAACTCAAATCATAACATTTTATTCGCTTCCTGTGTATTTCATCTTTGCTAAGTTAAAAATTTCCTGTTTTTGCAGAAATTTTATTACTATTAACTACAGAGGTATTTTTCTTCAACTTTATTTTTCTCTTTTAGAGAAGAAGGAAATAAAAATGAACGAGAAAGACAAATATCATTCACAAATTATGTAAGAATCTGAGCCAAAAGATAAACAAATCAACTATATCATAAAAGCATAAACTCTGCATATGAGCAACTGTGATATTACTTGGAGCAATCACAAACTTTTCCAAGACCTTAGTAAATTATTCCCCATGGTGGACTTTGGCTGCCTCATCTCTAAATTATGGAGTTAGGTTTAATCTCTAACATCCCTTCAATCTCTGCTTTTATGATTCAGTATTTAAGACTTTACTTAAATTAGCAAACTAAAAATATTAACCAATATTTCTGATGCTCTGGTGGTGACATTGCCTGGAGAAGAAATTCAAAGACCAGATAAGTAGTAAAACATGGGAAGGTAGGAGATGGACAAATGAGAAACACCTTTCTGTCTTAAAAAATTGTGTTGATGAATAAACAATTTCTGAAATTAAAATTATATAATATTATAGTTTGCATAGCTGTCCTCAGATCTTTTTTTATGACTTCACTCACCATGACTTTTTTATACAGAAAATAGCTTTTCATTCAGAAAATTTTATTCCCAACCAATGAACTTTTCTTAGTTAAATAATGTAATATACATAGAAAAAATATACATTTATACATATGTGTATAAATGCAACCATATATACATATAACATATGTATAGTTCTATTTATACATATATAATATATTGAGATTAATATTATCATAGCCATCATAGTTATCATGATGCTGAGATAAATTATATATATATATATTAATATATACATCACTCACATTTTAGAGTTGAATAAATCTGGATTAAAATCCAGCCTTCCTACTTAATATGTCCATTTTATTAATTACACAATTAATATGTACTTTTCCTCATATGAAGAAGATACTACTACTTAAATGCTTTTGTAAAAAAAATTCTATCTCTATAACTATAGTAATGTTTTTCTTAATTTGCCTGTAAGATCTATTGAATACTAGACTGTAAAAGTTCTTTCCCCTACAATCCTTATTCCATAAATTTGGTTCGGAGCCAATTATCTCAGAAACATTTTTTCTTTCTTTTTTTAGCTCTTTCTCTTTCTCTTTCTCCAATATTCTCATCACCCCCTCCTCTACTTCCCTGTTGGTGATAGAGTGATTTTACATACCTTCACTATCTATTACTATAACCACTAGCCACATGTGGTTATTTAAATTTATTAAAACTAAATAAAATTTAAAAATTCACTTCTTCAGTAACATTAGACTCATTTCCAGTGTTCTATAGACACATGTTCTTAGTGGCTACCATAATGGAAAAAGCAGATATGGAAAATTACTGCTCATGCAGAAAGTTCTATCAATCAGCGGTATCCAGCGGTTCTGGCTTTCACTGTCCACACACAGTTGAACTATTCCCTGAACTCTGAGGCTTGCTTCTTAGATTCTAGCTAAAGTGTTATAACTACAGATCTTTGTACTGGGTTATACTACAATCATTTCAAATTTGTACTAAGTCAACTTTTGGATGTGTATACCAGAATACTCACTACAAGCCAGAGCCATAGTTATGGACATATAGAAGCGAGAATAAAGGAGGTGATATTGCTGCTCCACTGTCGCCACTCAGCCACCAGTGAAGTATTACTCCTGCTTCTGAACAACACAGTCTAATCAGAACCCTGACTCTGAAACCTGCCCAGAGAAAAACGGAACAAGTAAGGGGTAAGAAACTGTGTTACAAAGAATGGCTAAAGGAGTCTAACTATTTGATCCAGGAAACAGAAGTTTTAGAGGGACATCTTACATGTCCACAGATAACAGACATAGCCATGACAATAATGTGTCAGACTTGTCTAAAGGGGTCACAAAAAAGAGCTGGGAGTCATGGCCCAAGCTGTACAAAAACAGATTTTCTGGCTACTATGAAGAAGGACTTTGTACAATGACTAGAATTATCTGAAAATTAAATTAAACTCTTCAGGAAAGCTGCAGATTCTTCTTAAGAACACTTCAGGAGAGATGTACCATCAGTTGTTAAGAATATTGTAAAAGAGATTTGAGGCTCAGCCTTGTCTGTATCAAGATTAAGAATACTGATACCACTTCCAGATCTGAGGACCAGTGGGTCTATATCTTCTGGAAAAACACTCACTATGTCTAAGTATTGAACTCATTCACATTTCTGAAATGTTACCTGTTTTCTTTAATGCGGCTCAAATCCTAAAAGCATAAATAACTATTATTTTAACAGATAAAATTGCCAAGGTGCTAGCCTGGTCCCAGAAACTCAGTGAGAGCTCAGGAAATAACTGTTGGTCATCTTCCTAAGTCATCTTAAATAAAGAAGGGGGAAAGGGAAGGGAGGAAGGGAGAGGGGAGAGAAGAGTAGAGCTAAACAAATAAAACACCTTTATTATACAACCAGAGAAAGTAGAAGGAAAATAAACGGAAAAAGTAACACTACAATTAGAGAGCTTTTTATTGTATGATGAAAAATTCAATCAAGTCATTTGCTTGCTTGAAACACCTTGGTTACTTCCCATTTCCCACAGAATGAAGTTCCAAAGTCCTAACATCCCTTCTGCTGCTTGGCCCTCCATGACCTGCCCGGTTTCCTTTCTCCAGCTACATCTCTTCCCAGGCCTCTTCCAAAGCTCCAGCTTACTGACTGTTTCAGCTTCTCCAACATGCCTGGACCTGTCTGGCTGCAGGACTTAGAAGTTGGTGCCTCTGCCAGAAACATGCTTTCCCCACCCACTGTGTACCCAAAACATGCCTACTCTTTTGGTTGTAGCTTAAATTTTTCTACCAAAAAAGATCCTTCATAATCGCCTCCACCCACCCATAGTCTGGACTAGGTGTCTCTCTGGTGAAAAGTGACAGTCTTGAATGTTCTCCAGGTAAGAGGAGATGTGAGCTTGGGCACAATCACTCCAAACTGAAACAACCCCATGTCCATCAACTCATTACTTAGTAGTGAAGCAGTCCATGCTACAACCACACACTGATATATGACTCAGCATGAAAAAGGAACTACGTACACATACAACCACCTTGATGCATCTCAAGTTTATAATTTTAATGAAAGGAGCCAGCAAAAATGTGCTCAATATTCTGTAATTCTGTTTCTATGAAATGCAAAAGCAGGTGAAACTAAGGTGATAAAATCTGTGTTTCAAGGGGGTTGGTAGTGGTTGGACGAAAGGGCACATGAAGGAAATTCCTGGGAGAAATGATTGTCTTTTATCTTATTTGGTCTTCAGTTACTTGAATGAAGGTAGTGATGAAAACTCATCTATTTGGACAAGGAAGAGAAAAAAAGATATAATATTTATTTGTACTATACTTGTATTTCACTATGCATACCCGCCCCCCCGCCCCCAGCCTCATGATGCATTTGCTCTCATTGGAAGCTTCACTCTAACTGACAAGCAGCATTTCTTGACAATGAGTATTACTAAATTGCCCCCATGGTAGTGACTTCTGGTGGCAGCTCCTGGATTGACAACATCCAAAGATGATCTGCATTGCTATGAATTGAATGTTTGTGTCCCCCAAATTCATGTTGAAGCCTAATTCACGGTAATGATATTAGGAGGTGATGATGGCCTTGGAGGATGATGAGGTCATGAGGGTGAAACCCAAATGAGTGAAATTAGTGTCCTTATTACAGAGATCCCAGAAAGGCCCTCATGCCTTCCACCATGCGAGGACACAGCAGGAAGGCACAATCTACATACCAGGAAGCAGGTTCTCACCAGACACACTGAATCTGCTGGCACCGCGACCTTCGACTTCCAGCCTGCAAACTTTGAGAAATGAATGTGGTTGTCTGAGGCACCCGAGTTTATTGTACTTGTTATAGCAGCCCAAGTCAACCAAGACATGTACTATCTCAAGTAGCATTAGAATTAACTGCTGGTTAACTCATTTTTATCTTCACCATACCTTTGGGAGTGAATTGCAGTGCCATTTAAGAAAATGATTCCACTTCCCATTAAATTGCATTTGGAAAATAACTTGGAGTGCAAAAGGAGGTAGTTAATTTTTCTTTAGAATAGTTCATACAAGTTAGCTAATATTTTGCAGGACTTACTATTTGCCATTAATACTCTAAACACTTTACTTATATTAATTCATTTAAGCTTTACAAAAATTCTATAAGGCAGGTACTCTAATTATCTCCCTTTTGCACCTGAAGAAAACTAAGCCCAGAAAGGTAAAGTAACTTGCCCATGTTATAGAGCCAGCAGGAGTAGAACTGGAATTCAAAGTCAGGCAATCTGGCTTGAGTCCAAGCTCCTGGATCACTTATGCTGCCTTGAGTCCAACTATTTCATTTATTTCAAATTATTTTTATCTTTAAAGAAATCATGGCTACATCAAAATTGCTTCTGGTGCTCTATAAATTATAACTCCTTTGTAGTACCTAATTTCCTTGTAAGGTATTTGTATTTCTGTGTGTCACTGATGAAGTTCTACTGATTATAAAACTATCCATGGTTCTGAACATAAGGAGCTGAAGCTGACCTTCCATGGGACAAGAAGAATCTGTCTAATGACATTTTTTCATGGTCTTTGTGATGGTAACAAAACCTGTCTGGGGACTACAGATACAATTATTACTGAAGAGGTCATCTGGAAGAAGATAGAGACAAAACAAAAGGGTTTGGGTAAAGCAAATTAAATTGTCTGTCAGTGATGGAATAGGATGAAATTGCCCATTGTCATTCGCTGAGTCAAGCCCATGCTTCTAGAATAAAAGTTAGAGGAATGATCACACTGCGAGATATGAGTCATTGTGAATTGAATGTGTGAGACGGATGGACGCACCAACAGCCCAAGACACTGGCAGGATGCCGAGAGAAGCCAGGGGTGGATCAAATCCACCTTCCAAAGTGAAGGTTTCATGGTGGAGGACCACTGCTCTCTGAATTATTATTAATATTCTTCAAGCAATGATAAAAATGTTCTTCCTAAAGCCTTTCAACCCTCTCTCTCATTCCCAGGGACGTCTGCTGTGTGACCACATTGCACTGTGGCAGCAGAGCAGCCACGTGCAACAGGCTTTGGCAGGGCTGTAGATGTGGGGCGACTGGCAAGCAGTTTAAGCAACAGGGGGAAAAAAATCCATAAGTGTATTTGATCATTTATACTTATTCTTTTCTAGAAAACATTCATATTACGCAATAGCATAAACAATTCAAAGGAGGATGGACTTATAATACATACATATGCATGCACATACACATGTATCCATACACATGTATCCATATACAGATACATGGAATATTTGCATGTGTATGTGTAACAAATGCACGTGTGTGCTACTGAGGTGCCCATGCTTCAGAACCCCCATTTACCAGAGACCTGCTAGGGGACAACGATCCCTCTTGTTACTTTTTGAGATTTACCTTCAGGGTAGTCCAATATGTGATCAATGCTACAAAAAGGAAGCCCCAAGTGAGAACTCTGAAGGGTGTCCCAGTCTGTTCCCAGGGTCCAGCAAGTGCTTTGTCATGATGGTGCTCCCTCAGCAGGAATCCCATTTCCTTTTTACTCCTGACTTGTTGAACCCCCACAAGCTTTGCTCTGGAAGCCACTGTGGGGCGGGAACTCCATCTCTAAGATCTGTTCCCTAGGAAACCTAATGTAAGATCAAATATTAATATTTATATTTCTCCTCTGCTGGGGTGAGGATAGGAAACCCTTTCCAGCTGTGGCAGGAGATCAGCGCATTCACCCTCTTCTCACTTGGACGCTTATAGATAAAGCCACTCTGATTGATACTGGAGAGGTAATAAAGCTCAGAATTCTAAACACTCATCTATCCCTGATAAAAAATAGACAATTGGAACCACAGTTACTTGTTAGAATTCAGAAAACTAGTGGGGAAACTATTGCTAAGTACTCATAAAAACATATAAGAATTACTTTAATAATTTTGAGTGAAAATTAAATGATTTCTGCTATTTGTATTATTTTGTGCCTTAAGATATCTTCCCAAAGACATGCTCTCTACCATTATCTGATTTTTTTAGGTTGAAATTATGAAATTAATGATATAACTTATTATTTCATGATTTCTTAAACCAGAAGAGCCTTCTAAATTTTGTAATGGATAAAAATGACAGTAAGTTGATAAGTAGCCTGTCAGAAAAACAAGACACAAAATAACACACGTTAGGCTCATGTATTAGGAGGAGAGGAGAAAACAAGGGAAGTGAGAGAAGATGATCCTGAATAACTTTGGTGACTCTTTCTGTTGAGGAAGGATATGGGGGTTTGTGCACTGCATGTATGGGGTGCATTCTTATGATTTCAAGGAAGTGGAACAGTTTGTTGTGTTATTTCCTTTCTTATTGTGTGAGATCTATTCTGGCTGATTTGTATGCCTGGGACCCAACTGTTTTTGACTGTTAGTCATACTGAAGGGTGGGATTTTGGGGTAAAAAAAAAACTGCTTCAAATATGATGAACAATTGTGAACATGGATGACAGTTTCAAAACACAAAATATAAAAATTAAGAACTTTAAACATGGTGTCTTCACAGCCAGACTTCTATTTCTGATTCTACAAAAAACTAAGGATTTGTATTGTAGAGTTTTAAATATCATAAAAACACTGCCACAAGCTATGTGGCATGTTCCATCGAAGGGATGACAAAGACCATATACAGCTTTTAGGAATCCAGACATCATAACAACAAAACCTTCTCATGAGTGGAAAGTTTCCCCATTTTTTCACTCTACTGTTCTTTGAAGAGTAGGGAGGACATAGTCTAAATGAATGGCTGACATTCCATTGCACCACTCTGCCAGGGCACAGAAAATAGAGTAATTCAAAAAGCTTGACGTTCCCTTGCCCTGTATTAAATGTGCTTATGTACCCACATGAGCACATACATGCACACATGCACAGACACGGTAAACGTGAAGAGAATCTCTAAAGTGAAATGTGGGAAAAGACATTTATGCCTCTGGAGATTCTCAACAGGATGATTTTAGTGTATGTGCCGCCAAAGTGAACACAGCAGGGTGCTTTTGTGTTAAGTTTCTGCTAAGACCATAGGAATTCCCCATGCTGACAACTAGAATGCTTTCATGTTCTGCTTTATGTACAGAAAAACATCAAAAATGCATATGTGGTTGTTTTATGTAACTTTCAATCTTCTGTAGTCTTTGGGCAGATCACTTAATTTTCCATTGGTCAGTAAAGCATAGAGAGAGATGGGAATATTGTGAGGGAATCAGGTCACTCCTACCATCCACCCTGGGGCTGCAGGTGGGGTGGTTAGTCCCCCGCC
This sequence comes from Pteronotus mesoamericanus, assembly GCF_021234165.1. Classification (NCBI taxonomy): domain Eukaryota; kingdom Metazoa; phylum Chordata; class Mammalia; order Chiroptera; family Mormoopidae; genus Pteronotus; species Pteronotus mesoamericanus. The sequence continues at coordinate 32,411,328 of NW_026555060.1, forward strand.
CACGACAGTTTCAGGGTTCCCTCAGATGGATTACATCTCACTGTCTTGCTCACAGTTGTGCTAAAAGCTTGCACGCAGTCTTGCTGACTCTGATTAAAGATCTTGCTAATGCTAAAGAGTTTCATTCACTTAGCCTTTGAAATCTGTTAAGGCTCATCAGAATCCACGTGAGGCCCCTGTGGTCCCTGATCCAGAGAACACAGAAGCGTTTCACGGGAGCAGCACCCCTGGGGCCACTCTGCATGGCCGCTGGGCGAGTATGGCTGTTTGTCTACCACGTAAACTACCTATGCCCAAGTCCACTCTACATCAAGAATGGGTAAACTGGGAGAGAAAAACATTTTAAAATCAACTCAAATAAGTGGAACACAGAATGCATTCTTCAGGGAGAATTTTCCTACTGGGTAGGTTTTCCTACTCTGACTTGTCAGAGCACCTGCAGAGGACTTAGTGTGTCCACTTAGCAGGTTTTGGTTTGTCAGTATTATGATGTCAAGTTTCTTGCTCTTTAAATACGTACAAGTTTTTATTCACAAATCCTTTGCTTTAATAAAAACATTAAAATAGGTCTGCATAGAATAAATGAGAAATTTTTAGCTATTAGAGAAAAAAACTCAATGGATGTTTTCCCACATTCATTACTCAGGACCTTGGGTAAGGTCCAGGTTTGAAATCTTGCACATTAAAAGGGAGAATTCTTTATGGAATTTTAGTTTGGAAAATGTATATACTCTCAAATTTTACATTCTGGCCATGTGCTTACTTTGTCCAATGATTGGCACAGTTCAGATTCCTTATTCAAGTATTTCCACTTAAAATTGTTACCCCCACCTTTAAAAAAGGAATAGATGGCCAAGAATTAAAACAAGAACTGAGAAATGATTTTAAAAAAAAACCCATTATAGTGGTCAAGGAATGTGATAGCATGATGCATAAGAAGAAACAAGACGTACATGAAGACATGAGCCTGGAGGAGATCTGGACAAGGGTTCTGGGCAGAGGGAGTAGTGCCAACAAAGGCCCTGGAAAGGCAGGTTCTAGACCCCTGGGGGATGTAGAGAGGCAAGTGGCTATGGGCCCCAGGGCAGGAGAAGGCAGGGGATGAGATGAAGGTCTGAACTAGGCCTGGTTTTCCCTTAAATGAGAAAGGAAGTGATTAAGGAGGTTTAAGCCTAGAAATTAAGCCATTCTGTTACCGTTCAAAGGCCTCATTCTGGGTTCCTTTTTGTGAAAGGAAGCCATGTGGGGAGGGAATGAAGGAGGAAGGAAGCAAGAGGCCCACTGCAGCAATTCCAGTGCTGGATGATGCTTCAATCCTCCATGGCAGCTAGGGAAGTGGGGAGTTGGGAGTGGATTCTGGATATATTTTAATCATTAGAGCCCATGGGAGGGAGAGAATGAAAGGAATCATGAATAATCCCCTGCTTTTAAGGAAAAGGAAGGAGGGAAATGTCATTTCCTGAGATTGACAAGACTGTGAAAGAAAAAGGTTTGGGGACAATCGGGAATGTTATCTTTGAACATGGTATGTTTGAGATGCTGATTCTATAGTCAATGCTAATGCCAACCAAGCAATGAGGTATGACAGTATGGAGTTAGAGGAGAGGTCTGGCCTGGAGATATAAACACAGTGTTTTGATGAGAGGGAAGCACCTCTTAACATCATAGGGGTGGATTGATAAGGTCACCAAGAGTCAGGAGCTGGGAAGGAAGGAGAGACATGAAGAAGGAGCACAGGTATGAGGAAGAAACTGCTGAAGTGCCATGAAAGGAATGGGTCTGGGGAAGGAAGAAATAACCATCTGTGCCCAGGGCCAGGTAAGGTGGAGATGGGGAATCTATGACTGGATTAGCAGCACCAGTGTTAAAGGTGACCACAGTAAGAGCTGTCATGGAAGCCTATTTTTGGAGGGTTCAGGAGGAGAAAAATTGTAGTAGGCAAGGATAGCAGATGGAACCACGAACTAAATCTGACAAGTGGCGAGTAAAAAAAAAAATAAGAAAGAAAATAAAGAAAGAAAAAAATATTTTGGAAAACTGAGGAAAATTAATTGTCATAAGAACCAGAAGACTGTGGTCTCAGAATAAAGGGGGGAGTGTGAAGAAGGAAACATCATCTATGTCACCCTGTGTTGTGGCATAAGTCAAAAAAATCCAAGTGACCTTGGATTTGGTGATTACAACAGGTGTCATGATTTTTAAGAGAGGTTTTATTGATGAGGAAGCCAAACTGTAATGGTATAAGCAATATCTGAGATGTTGGAAGGAGGAAATTGACAGCTAAGCCTATTTCAATAAATTTAATATCTAAGGGAAAGGAAGATTAGGAAATGTCTTGGCATTGATCTCACAAATACCATTACTTTTTATACTATAAGATGCATATTTTTCCATATTTTACCAGCTCTGACAGCAGAATGCATCTTACAGGGGATGACATTTCTCAATGATAATTGGCAGCATTTTCTTATTCAATGTGATACGTAGAGGAATAGTTCATTTTATGATCACTATTGCTCAGATTTCATAAAATGTGGGCATATCATGAGTGAGTAAGCCAAGGGAAGGAAACGAGATAAGTGGATGTAAGGATGCAAGAGAAGGAAGTGGAACGCTTTGAACAACATTGCCATTCAGTAAATATTTGTTGAGTGAGTGAGGTAAGAACACTGACAAGAGTAGTCAAAGTAAATTTTTACTTATAATCTTGTGTTCAGGATTATAAGTGGGGAGAGGGGTGTGGACTAGAAGAACTAGGGGTGATGAAAGGGCTGGGCAGTGCCATGCAGTGGACTGACCTGCTCAGGGAGGGTAGGGAAGATGGAAGGGGAGCATAGGAGTGTCACAGGAGAGGAGCATTTGTGACAGAGCAGTTCCTGGTAATTCCCAGATCCAGGGCGTGTCACTTGAGTGGAATTTAGAAGTGAGCAAAGGTTAAGGTTGTGGGAGTGGAGGAAATCATAAACCTTGAATGTAGGGTGTCGAGAGGGCAATCTACCTTCACTGTGACAGTTAGTGGCTGGTAACATTGGAGAAAAGCCAAGTAAGGTCTCAAAGGTCTCAAGGACACAGCAGAGTGACCCCATATGTAGTGATAGGAATGGAAAGAAGGTGGTGAGCTTAAGAAGAGAAAGAAAAGAATTTTAAGAGAAAGGTAGCTAAAGAAGAAAAGAATTCTAAGCTATTAAGTACCTACTGCACCCCAATTTGAAATGGTCACCAGCAGATGGTGTTGCTTATTCCTCATGGAAACCTATCACAAGGGTCCCCATCTCCCGTTTTCTGGTGAGAAACAGAAGCTCAGAGAAGCTGTGTAACAACTCAGCACTGGATGCTTCTCTCTCCTAAGAAGTCACTGTGTCCTGAAATCTTTACCACTAAGCCAATTCTGTAGTGCCTAGTCCAGCGGAGCTAGGAACCCAGTTCAGAAATGAGAGTCACTCTTCAGATGCCACGGCACTTTCTTGAAGGGACCCTGTATCTGGACCCAGTGCTCAGGCCACAACCTTCCGGGACCTACTGCCACAAGCCTAGCTACTGTTCAGGGCAGGTGGCCCCCTTTTCTTTAAGGGCTCTGACTTTGTTTTCTATGAGTTGTGTGAGTGGTCCTAGAATAAAGATGTCCTTGCCCTTTCACCCCTGTTCAGGCCCCCTTCCTGCCAAATCCTTGTTAATGGGACCTTCCTTTGCAAGGCAGACACCTGCATGTGTATCTCTCAGAGCCCCAGGGAGAGGACATGGAGGACTCATGGGGCAACTGCCCAGAAGCAGAAAGCTGATCATCATGGCTGGAAATGTGAATATTCAGGGGTCCATGTTCTACTTAAATCTCTGAGTAGTGTTAATACTGAAGACAAGAAAATGTTCAAGATGTCCCTTTGTATAAGTCTCTTCTGAGTTGTGGTCATTTTGTCATAATCATAAAAAGATGGTACAAACCATTGTTGATCTATTACCTCAGAAGAAGTGTGTTTGTTTTGCTCATAATCTTAAAGTTCTGTTTTCTCTAACATGTAACGTTTCACAAGTCAGTATTTGATTATAATATTTTCCTCATGGCTCTGTATTTTCATTTCCATCATCTCAGTCAACCTCACAGCCAGCTGAGAACTGGGTCTTTTGATTAGTCCTGGTTTCAGGCGCCATGAAAGAAAAAACGATCCATTGAACTTCATGTAGCTAGTTAATGGCAGAATTAGAACTTGGCTGGCTCTTACCCAATCCAAAATCCATGGACTTTTGACCAGACAGCATTGCCTGTCTTAATTATGGGCCGGTATCTTTAAGCCATGCTCCATTACTCAATCTGGCCATATGAATATAAGCAGTCAGACCACCAAAGGATTTGGGGGACGGGGGTTGTGTTGAGTTCCTGCAAGTTAGAAATATAAGATATAATCATTGAGGCTTCCAAAGATCAAATTAGTGGAGATATTAAAGAATATAATGCCTTATGCTTAATAAAAGTAATCATCCTGTGCTATGTTAGCTGAGAACTGTTCTTATTTATTGGTCACTAAACCAGCCTAACTCAGACCAATATCTAATGAGTCACAGTCAAATGTAGAAGTTTCCATTAAGAATCTACAAATTCAGGCTGGGCATGCTCCTTTTCCATTATAATATTCTCTTTCATCTACCTAAGGAGTATTTATAAGTAGATGTAACTAAGAGTTTATGTAGCAGCTCCATTCTGATGTTTATAGTACATATAGGAGTGTGTCCTAGGACCCTGGTGTTTTCTCAGACACCAGCCTGGCCAGGGGCTGCATTTTAGACTCTCCCCTGACTTTGCTAGATATGCTTGGAAGGCAGAGAGCAAGCTTCTCTCTGGGGTTCATCCTCAAAACCCTGAGGAATTGGGCCCCCAGGGGATGGTTAGAGAGTGAGGAGGGAGATACGGAATACTGATGAGACCTCACCTGAACAGAAAATGCTACTTAAGTCACAGGATATAAGGAGAGAAAGCAGCAGACATAGAGGAGAGGAATAGTTGCTGAGAATGAGAGAAGGAGAATTATTTGATCAAGATATAACATGTGTCTACATGGGACATATTTATCACCACTTAATAGAAGACACAAGGAATGTAAGTTGCTCAAATCTCTCAGTGTCTATGCCAGGAAGGAATGTAGGGCATGAATCCTCAGGCTTTTATAACCACATATGTGTGTAGTCCTTCTCAAGTGCAAATAAAGGGATTCCCAACAGAATACAGGTCATTACTGAAGACAGCCTCTTATTTATCCTCCACTGAGTTGCATTTCCAAGAGAGGTGTTTTCTGGGCACAAACAAGTTTTCATTCTGGTTTCTTCTCCTCGACTCTAATAACAATATCAGTGGCCTTGGAAAAGAATCTCTGTAGGATGGAATCTGTTTGACCAAGGGAGACAGATATAAACATGTAAGAAAAATTATCTTTTTGTCTTGTTCAGACTGTTGTTCCAGTAAAAGGAATATCTCACACTCATGCATTTGTCTTTTGTCTTTTCAAATAGTCTCTCAAATTTCTGTCCGTATGTGTGTGTGTGTGTATTTAAAAATTTTAAGTAAAAGGACACTCTATTTTCTAACCCAGAGGTAAAGATTGCCCAGGAGATGATAACATGATAAAAAAAATTTCACAGTCTATAGTCTGCCTTCCAAATTCAACCAATTGCCCCAGAGGACACAGAATATGGACAAAAAGAGCTGATGGGTGAGTGGAGGCAGGGCATCCCCCCCCCCGCCCCCGTGCCTGATGTGCTATCATATGACGGCAGCCAGCACAGACTCTGGAACAGAAACAGACTTTATTCCGACAATCTTAGGCAGCGTTGTTTCATGATCAGATGATAGGTCTTTCAAGTAAAATGTCTCTATTTAAAACTTCTTTATTCTTCCTTAGGCTTTTTATTTTTTAAGTCAAATGTGCATACTCACAAGTATGTGCAAAAATATCAAAGGACCATTGAACTATTGAAAGCATTAGGTTTATTATCAGGAATAAGCCCTTCCAACCCTTAAAAACTGTCAGTGCCTTCTGGTAGTTGCTACATCACAAGTCCACGTGACCCAGGCAGAAAGGGCTGATGGAGACGCCAACAGGCACAGAGGCAGACCACCCTCAGAATCCTCATGCCCTTGAGTTGCCTTCTGACTGAGCAAAGAGGGGCCATCTCAGAGCTTCCCCTTCTGGAATTACCCCTCACTCTGAAATAACTTCCCGATTGCTCCCTTTTCCTTCACAAATCACAGTTTTCTTTACTAAATCAGTTGTTCTTCAATTAAATTCTTCCCATGCATGTACTCCTATATCCCTCCGTGGCTCCTCTAGAGCTTTCTCCATCAGGGTGTGGGGCCACCTTCCCCCATCCTATGCACCTCCCACTGTGGGAATCCCCCTGCTGTGAGATTGAGCACTCAGGTGCATGCCTGTTTTAAATGTAGATTTTATCATCTGAGGATGGCGAGGTCACCAGATCAGGAGATGCTTACCATTGAAAAGATAGTTTGTTACTCAGATCCAAGAGGAGAGGACGACCGTGCCACACCATGGGGGCCACATGGGGAAGCCCCAGGGTGGCTCAGGAGACAGAGGTAGAGGAGGAACATGGTGAGAGCTTTTATGTGGTCTCTGCATGAGGCAGGATGAGCAGGTTTAAGATTGTCTAGTTTAAATAATTCCAGAGAGCTCTGAGGCACAGGGGCTGCCCCCAGTTGTCTGATACCTTCCCTGGGGTGATTAGGGCTGGGGACAATGACCCTGAATGTAAAAGTCCCACAGAGGGTGAGGGCTCCTGACTGGTTGATTTGCATATGAAAGGGGCTCCCTTAAAAGGGATCCTTTTGCCCCATTGAGAAATTGGCCAACTCCAGAAAGGCAGCCTCTTCCAGGTCAACAAGCACCAGATGTCAAAGCACCAGAAAATAGAACCATGATTAATTCCAGGCCTGGGCTTCTTTGAGCAGTCCACCTCACCCAACCATGACCTTGGTCAAGGAGAACAGTCTGCTCAGTACCAGGGATTCAGAGAGAAAAAAAGATCCCTTAATATCATTAAGCCAAGGGCGTCCACTTTTACTGAACATATAAATCACTAAGAAATCGTGTTAAAATGGTTCTGAGTTAGTAGGAGGGATGGGGCCTGAGAGTCTGCATTTCTAATAAGCCCCAGGTAATGCCAGGGCTGCTGGTTCAGTGACCACAAAAGTGGGAGGACATTCAACTTGAATTTTGGGTCCCACTTTTTTCAGACTTATAATTATTTGCCTTTTAATTAAAGGCTGGGAATATTACTTAATATCTGCAAATGAGTCTTAGGCTAAGACTTGCTGGCACTAAGGCGGTTACAATGAAGGCTTTTTTCCATGTAAGTCAATTTCCATCTTTGAAGGAGAGGTGATCTCACCGTAGAGTTCATCCCATGCGAACTGGCCCAGGGACCTGATTAAGTCTCAAGTGAAAAGTGAGCCAGCTGCCCACTGGGACAGGAAAGAAGCAGGTTTGCAAGGCAGACAGATCTGAAGGAAGTTTAGCAACTATGCTTGTTCTGTAGTAAAACCAGGACTCTAAATCAACCATGGGATCAAACCAGCAAAAGTAGAAACCAAAATCATTCCTACTTATCACTCGAAACTTGGCTTAGATATCAGTTCCTTAATAAGTGTACTCACAACACTCACATCAAAGTTGGACTTTTGGTCCAAAACTCTCTCACTGGGCCCACCTATTTTCCTTCAAACTTTAACACACTTTATAATCATATATCCTTTGGAATTTTTCTTGTGTAATGCCCATAAGCCACTAGTCTATGAATTCCCTGAGGACAGAACCATATCTGTTTTTTATTGTCATATGTCTAACAGATGCCACAGTGCTTAACGCCCAGAAGTCAGCTAACAAATTTGGATGAATACATGAGTGAGTGAGTGGGTCAAGATGATCCCAAGTAACCTAGAAAACACTGTTGTGATCATCACATCATTACTTTTATCATCGCTATGCTAACCATGGGTTTATTTTTTTTATTAATATCTTATAAGTGATGTTCTTTAAATCAAACATCAAATAGCACTATGTCTTATATATTAGTAATAATGAAGTTAACTCCAACCTAATTTCTAAGCCATACATGACATTTTTCTAGATAGATGCACAAACAGTTTATATTCTGTTATGTTTTAGCTCAGAACATTTTCAGTGTCTAATCAGTTTGGTTTTCCCAGTACACTGCCTGCTAGGAACCATGTTTAACATTAGGCTCAGAGTAAATCATAACTATGTAGTAGGTTCCAACCATGTGCCTGGGCAGGGTGAATGCTTTGTGCTGCCCTTCCAAGCCTCCGGCTGCTCACCAACATCAGGGCTTCTTTACCCCTCCGAACCCACCCCTGTCCCTCTCCTCCACCTCCTGTCAACTCCCCTCACTCTCTCTCTCTCTCTCTCTCTCTCTCTCTCTCACACACACACACACACACACACACACACACACACACACACACACGGGTCTGTCCCTTCTGCTGCTCAGCCTTACCTAACAACAAACAATGCAAAACTGTGGAGACCGGAAGGAATATACAATGGGTGCCCCTGGAGAAAACAAACAGAGATAATAGTTCAAAACAACATGAACTAAGTGAACTTCACTGACCAGCACCTGGAGACTAACACAAAATCTTAAGGGTATGTCAGCATTTAGATATTGAGGAAGACAAAACCCAAAAATGTTCCTTTCTCCTATTCTTCTCACATCATTTCCAAACAACCATTCCTCTGCTCCTTTTAGGTGAACTTGGTTGGGTCAGAAGGACTGTGGAAGCCAGGCCAGGTGGTCAGAGGTTGAAGTCAGAGCTACAGAACTAATGCTGGGCATTAACAGTCAGGAAGAGGTCTTCTTCTGAGAGACACCCCATTTCCTGATTTGATGACTTTGTACCTTTCCTTCTCAACCAAGTGGACTCATTGAGGTTGGTCTTGCTCTGCAAACTTTGCTTTTCAACCATGACTGCCTGTTGGAATAACCTGGGAGCTTTGGAAACTCTCAGAACAAAACTCCAAGAGGCACCCCACACCAAATAAATCCGAGCCCCATGGGCCACCGAAATGAGGAGATGTTCAAGCTTGGCAGATTCCAGTGTGTAATCATGGCTGAGCTCCATGGAAAAGGGTTGCATCTGATGCAGATGGAGGAGGCGATGCTCTCTTTAAAATAAGTATCACCTATAATGCTATTTCAAAAAAGTTTTACCTAGAGAAAATGAAGTAAACTTTCAATTCCACTCTTATTCTCTTGAATAAATTTTGTTTAATTAGAGTGAATACAAACAACATCAAGGGACTCTATGCAGAAATTTTCTGTTTTCCTGCTCAATTTTCCAGCACCTTTGTCCATGCAACTATTATTTTTCATGATGCCTGGCTGGCATTTGCAGAGCAAAACATTATATGTAGTTTCTAGTGCCAAAAAGTATAGGAAGTTTTATAAAACTATGGAAGGGCAGAGAGCAATAGCTTTATTTTAAGATCATAAAATTTTTATTTGATATTTTTCCCTGCTTTACACCAGTTGCTGTTACTTTAAAAGTCTTCTGGCATTTAACTGGCAATAAACAGGGTGAAACAAACTGTTCCTTCCTTTAGATTGTGCAATTTTTATTGTTCTGTTTTAGAGCAACCAAATACGCCTTTTAGAAAAATGCCTGTTCAATCACCTTCTGTCTGTAAAACAGTAGGATGATTAGCCAACACACCTCAAGGGCGAAGTGGTGGTTTTCTGTGTACCTTAAAGACACTTAGAAACCTTCTGGCATTAAGAGACATTAGTAACACTAGTTCCTAAGCCAAATCATTTCATGTAGGTGAATGAAAGGGTGAGCACATTTTGAACCCATTGCTCACACGGATATACATCTCAAGCAAATGCAAAGTCAGCAAGACCACAGTGACAGTGCTGCGGATGTAACTGGAGGGATCAGCTCTGAATTACCTGTTTACATAATAATTTGGAAGCCAGTGACCAGAGCAGATATTTACACGCTAACTCAGTTGACACATTTTTGATCCCACAGGCAATGCTGTCTAATGAAACAGTGAGTTTTATTTTTGCTGACTTTATGCTGTGCTTTTGGTTTTCACATCTTTTCTATACTTCATCACCCAGCTATAAAAATCGTCAGGGTGATGTATCAGTGCCAAGGAGGGAGATGCATTCAACACATTATTCAGGCAGGTCAAATTTTTTTTTGTATTTCATGACAGTACATATTTAAGCATTTAAAGACAACACTTGAATTTGGAGGATTCCTATTCTTTTGAGGACATATGCATTTTTTTATACTATGTTTTACCTCCAAGGCAAATAGAGCCATAAACGCCACCATCAAATAGCTTTTTGTTTGCTTTTTACATTTCTTCGTGGCCTTTATTTTTGTGTAATCATAGCAGCAACATGAAATGAAAAGGTTATTATTTCCCATTTGGGATGACTCAAAATAGCTTCCAGATGCCCCCACCCCAGTTTCCCTTCCTCCAGAGTTTCCTGTCTCCTGTGTAGTATTATACAATGCAATTATAGTTGTTTTTCTCTAAGGTTACCCTATCATGTTGCCACCTTATTCAAGAAAATAATAACATTTAATTTTATGTCATATTTTCTGTACACTACATGCTTTGCTAAGTTTGTTATACATGCCATTTGTTTAACACAACATTAGGAAGTATTTATTATTTTATTATACCACTTAAAGTCAGACAGTTTAAGTAACAGCCAATTATCACATCGTCAGAAAGTAGAACCCAGCCTATTCTATTAAAAAATCTCATAACATGGTGTTGAAATCCATCAGTTTCTTCCTGAAGCTTTGACAATGTTTACTTTCACTATTTTACCATTAAGTGAACCTAAGCTTAGTTATATCTTCCATGGGAAATTAAAACATTTATGTTATATAATGAACCTCTTTACTTTTAATAACAATATCTGCCTTTAAGTCTCTTTTCCCTGATAAAATAGTAATTACACAAGCTTCCTTTTAAGTGTGTATGTACAGATATTTAAAGTACAGCTGATTCTTGGACAACATGGATTTGAACTGTGCAGGGTCTATTTAAGTGAGAATTTTTTCAGTAAATATATTGAAAATTTTTTGGAGATTTGAAACAACTTGAATAAACTTGCAGATGAACCTTATCATTTTCTTAATAACATTTTCTTTTCTCTAACTTACTTTATTGTAAGAATACAATATATAACACATACAGAAAATATACATTAATCAAATGCTTATGTTATCAGTAAGGCTTCCAGTCAACAGTAGGCTATTAGAAGTTAAGTTTTTGGAGAGTCTAAAGTTTATGCAAAGTTCCCATTGCATAGGAGCCAGCACCCCTACTCCTGTGTTGTTTATTTTTTTGGTTTTTTTAATGTTTGGGAAAATACTTTTATTTAGGGTTAGTTTAATGATAGAGTATATGATTGAGAATTGATAGAAAGTTAAAATCCAGATTGCTCTACACATGAGAAGGTTAGTAGACAAAGATAGAGACAGTGTTAATTTTCAGTGTAAGCTGTCAATGACAACTAAAATTTACTTCTGTGTTATACTTTGTGTATTCTTATTTCTCTTTTTTTTAAAGATTTTTTTATTGCTGTTCATCTATAGTTGTTCCACCTTTTTCCTCATTGCTCCTTTATAAATAGCAATTAGTTAGATGTTTTGAAATCCAGTTTTGAGCCAGATGATTATTCAGTATTACTAATCTACTTCCAGATAACGGAATCAAAGCTCATATTTTCACCATTCTGTATATTTGTTCTTGGCTCTGTCTATATTAAACTCAAATCTTGAAATTTAGTGTGAAGGAAATACAAACCTGGGACACTTTTCTATATAACACACTGAGTGTTTCAAATGACCTATCTCTAGGCAAGTCTCATACAAGATGAAGAAGGGGCACCTGGTGAGATCTGCCAGATGATCTCTTCCCTCAGGGGTCTTTTCATCTCTTCTGGTTGTTCTGCAGGGATGTGATTATATGTATGTTACCCACCAGTTTCTAGACAAGTCACATTTCACTTCTCTGAGCTCATCCAATTCATGTTGCCCACACATTAACTCTGTCATCAGGTCATCCTGTCCATTTTATGTGACAGGGGTTTGCCCTGGTAAGTTACCAGGAGGTAGGCCTAGCTTTAAGTCCCAGCTCCATTATCAACTAACAATGTGAGCCAGAACAAGTCATCTACCTGTACTTGTAGTCTGACTGTAAATGGGGATGGTGTTATGAACCTTCTGATTCCCTGGGGAAGGGTGAGAGAATATTTCTTTTTGTGTGTGTGTACATGCCTATGTACACATGTGTAATATTTCTTCCAGATGTGCTGGATAGCTCATGAATGACAGAAAACTGATATTTTCCCCCCTGCACCTGCCACTGCTTCCTGTGTCCTTGGAAATGTGCTAAATATCTGGTTTTCAGAGTAAAAGTTCTGATGTAGAAATGCCATGCAGCTAATCCATACTATCCATCTATGCATGGGTTATGCATGGGCCATGCATGGGCCATATGACCTGGGAGCCACTGAGCCTTCATCATAGTCAAGGTGCTCTGCACACCTGGTGAACTCTGCATTAGTCCTGTTCAGTGCATTCTGTCATAAGGGTGGTAGGCCTCCCTTTTAATACATTTGCAAGTAGATTTGGAAAGAATGGTTTCTGTGAGCATGTGTTCAACAGAGGAGAAAAATATAGAAATCAGAAGATTATTCCTTGTCAAGAAAGACTTTTCCATTTACATTTGAAGCCATTTTTAAAAATCAGAAAACTAACTATGAAATATACTTGACTGTGAATAAGAGGGAAAAACATAAAGCAAAAACCACAGCGATCCTGGTTTCATTTTGTATTCTTTGGTTTTCAACATTTTATGAATAAAAGGTTGAATATTGTCCAATATTCATTAATATTTGAGAGTTTATCTTTTAAAATATTTATATGTTTGCACAGATATACACACATGTTAAAATTTGTTTTTTTTGACTATGAAGAAAATTGATGGTTAAGTAAGGTGGCCAGATCCAACACTGGCTGCACCAGTCACTAGTTTTGTAAACCTGGAAAATCACTCCAGTTTAGTTGGTTTCATTTATATAATGGGGGCCTGAGAAACACCTCCCTCAGGTTTCAAGAAAATTCAGCTGAAAATGTGTGTAAAACTTTCTGTGCATCTTGCTATTTAGGAACTGCAACCACACAAATGATAATTAAAAAACAAAGTAATTGTCTTTGGCAAAAATATAAAATTAATAAAGAAATAGATAAACAAGTGAAACCACCAATAATTTTACAATTGGAAGTAATTTCTAACTGCACACTGTGTTTCTTGCCTCCTTGTACACATCTCTTTTTCTGGCATTCATGTTTGCATGTACAGTTTTGCACGTAAAAATGGAATATACCACATAAGATTTGTTACCTCCTTTCATCAAGCTACAACTGTGCTATTGTTATTATAGGTCAATAAATATGGATCTAGACTTGGTGATTGTTTTTATTGGTGCATAAGAGTGCACATACATAACAGGATTTATCTGATCAATCTCCTACTAATAGGTCTTAATGGCTTTCATTTCCCTTTTTGCCATTTCTGTAATGATCATCCTTGCTTTTCAATTTTCATAGACTTAACTTGTTATTTCTGTAGGATTAATTCCAAGAATTGAACGATCAGGTGGTCCACCTTGCTAAGATTTTGTTTCTGAGTTGCCAAAAGTATTGTGACAATTGACACGCTCATAAACAATGCACAAACACATTTACTTCACCACAGTCTTTCAATCTTTGCTGATTTGATGGCAAAAAAAAAAAAAGATGTCTTTGCTGTGATAATTCATGTAGTCCGATTGCCAGTATAAAAGGGTACCATGGAGCAGCATCTATAAAAGTATGCCAGGAGGTTCTGGGTAGAGTGGGAGGCAGAAGATCACTGTGATAGACATTGAATGGGACTCATGCTACATGAACACATGAGGACACAGAGCCCTGCAGCTGGTTTACAGAAGCTTGCATGAGGAAGGCAAACCCTTCTGAAAGAGAAAGTACTAAGAGCGCTCCTCCAACCCAGTAGTCAAAAAGAAGAAAACTTACTTGAGTTGGAACAGACTATGTGAGGTAAATGGATTAAGATGAGGGTTTGCTGATGGGAAAGAATGCCAAAGTGTCAATGAGAAAGTCACCAGCTCAAACAAGAGTCTGAGGGAAACTCAACACAGAGCCAGATGCACAGGGAGGGCTGGTGCCATCAGAGCAACCACCACAGAGTCCCCCCTTAGCAGCTGTGTCTGAGCATGACTGTGAACTAGAAGGGTTACAGACCCTAGGACTCCGATAGGAAAGGATCCCTGATCCCATGAATATACCAGTCAACAGAGTGTTAAGGTGATTACAACAGTGTTATAGTGACTCATTGCTACTCACTGTTCTTCCTCCCTTGGCCTGAATTTGGAAGCAGGATTGGTGCTCTAGATCACGTGAGCCTCTGAACTCTGGATAATTAGGAGGAGGTTTCAAAAGAAAAGAGATTCTGTGCCATAGTTTCTGGGGCATGAGGGCATGTCGAAGTTTGAGCAATTTGCTAGGAAATAAAGAAAAACTAAGTTGGTGAAACATAACAGTTACACTAGTGTTGTTGAAAGAAAACATCACATGTTTTCTGGCACTTTGGAATTTTTATTTTGAGAATATCCTATTTATTTCCTCTAACCACTTTTTCTTGGGCATTCCTGTGTTTCTCAGTGACAGCAAGCTGTTCATGCATTACTGCTGTTGACTGATGTTATGTGTGCTAGAAATACTAGTGAAGAAAAGAGCTAGAGGAGAGACCTTGAAATGTAAAGGGAGGTAACTTCTGGTTTTTAAGTTTCTTATTTACTCCCATTCTTACAGTAGTAGGAACCATAGGCCAGGCGTAGAGGTTTCCAGCATGTACAGCCCCAGGTGCCTAGAAATAGGGAAAACTACAAGCCCTTGCATGACCACTCCCTTAAGCATTAACCCCTGGAAGATGACATCTAGGCTTCAGCTGTATTTCAGGTCCAGACCCAGAGAAGCAGCAAAATCAGATGGATTGATGCCACGGTTGACACATCAGGATTAGCTGCATTGACTAAAGACCCCTGGCGCCAACCAATCAATCAATGGAGACCACGAGGGGGCACAACTGGAAAGCTGAAGAATGTTCTACTGGGACTCTCCCCTAAGGCATCCAGATAAGAACCCTTGGTACGGGGACCCCTCATGTGCTCTCTCTCTTTTGTCAGGAGCACACTCGTGCCTCTCCTCCCTCTAATGTCTCTTAAGGCACATATCTCTCTCCATCTTTTTCCTAAGTTCCTGGGGCCCTTCTTCTATCTCTGTAACTTTCTAAATAAGCTTTCTGTTATAGTTTGAGTTCCTGGGCTCTGAATTCTTTCAAGCCCAACTTAAGTACAGAGATTGCTCAACCAAATTCTGGTCTCACTCTTCATTAATGCCTGTTGCCATTTTTCCACCACTAACATTACCAATAAATTTTTAAACTGATAAAACCGTAAGAGCATTATAAAATTTTTAGAAACCTCTTAGAGGATGAATAGATCCTTAAAATAAATTAATAACTCCCAAGTTCTTTCAGGCTCAGAAGCTTCAGAACATGAGCTGGACTTCAGGGAGCCAGTGAGGGCAACAAATAAAGAAAAGTGGGGTATCAACAAAGCCACATGTGACACAGAAAAAGGAGAAAATAGAGTGTGCGGTTGATTATTCTTGAACATTCCAGCCCTGTGATACATACTCATAGTTGAAATGTAGATAACAAGAAATAAGTTGACCTATTTTATATAAAAAGCAAACCTTGAAACCACTATTTCAAAAGAAGTAAAATCAAAAGGTTGATTTCAAATTGCAGCATGAATGCTTTCTAGTCAAGAACTATGAGCGACCTTGATATCCTTGCACAATTCAGTAAATGTATTGATTGCCAGGTTTGTGCCAGGATGTTGAGAGGGCACCAGAATTTTTAAAAATGTGAGTGAAACAAATGATCTTCTTCATGAAGCTCAAATTTTGTAAAGAAATGGCAGATGTGTGAACAAACAAGTATAATTGCATTAGGTACAGAACTCTGATGGCAAAGTTTAGCAGAGCAGCTAAGATCAGAGGCTTTGAAGAATAACTGGGTTCCAGTTATTACTGTGTGGCCTTGAGCAAGTGGCCTAAATTCTTTGTGCCTTGCCTTCTCAACTATAAATGGAGGTAAACATGGAACCTGCCTCACACTGGCCTAATCTGAGGATAAAAATTAATTGATACATATGAGTGAGTACACCAAAGCCTGAAACGTAGTAAATCCTCCGTAAGTGTGAGCTATTACTATGTTCATAAACAGCTCTGATCTCAGTGTCCTTACCTGTAGCAGGGGGGTGCCTCAAAGGATGAGGATGATGCTTAGTGGGAATAGACTTGCACCATGATAAAGTCTGTTCAGTGGTAAACTGTTACTTTAATAAGAAAATTCCCCAGAGTGTCTTCCCCACAGAAAAATGATATGTTAGTTTCCATATTACACAGCAAGTGCTACTTCCCTTAACTGTGACAATGACTCACTCACTGTAGTTTTACAAATATTCATTGATGCTGAGTGAAAAATTGCTATTTGTAGTTGACTGTTCATGCTTTCCATGCCACTAAATCCAGCACATATATAATTCTGGACAAAATCCTTTCAGCTTTTCACACATGTCCAGCGTAGAAGGATTAGGACCATAATAATAGATTTCTGGTCACAAATCAGGGCAAACACAGAGTGCTCCCACCCAAACACAGGATTAGTATGAATGGAGCAGTGGAGCTAAATCTGCTGACCCTTAGCCACTGTGTTCATCATTTGCTCCATTCGTTGGCCAGCTCAGCTGATTCTGTGCAGAGAAGTCCAATCTGGTGCATAAAATCTAACCAAACTGACAAATGACCTGCTAAGGAGACCAGATCCAATTAAAGGACAAGGCCCATCTTTCCTCATTCCCCAGCTTCCTCTTCCAGGCTTCTCATTCATCTTTTCTGCTCTGAACCACTAGGAAAACCCACTTAGCATGCACATATTAAAATTTTTCAAGCTTGAATGCTTGAAAGGTTCATCTCTAAAGCCACACCCATGTTTTTCAGTGCAACTTTATAAAATAGTAGATAATAAATGAAGGCATAATGAACATACAGTTCTTCCTAAGCCCCCTCAAAGATGCCTGGAACAGGATGCAGCTCCTGTCCTGTGCAAACAAGATATCAGATAATTGTACTCTGTTAATACCACTTTTAAACATTACCCATCACTAGAAAATAAAATAAGACCACTCTGATTTCTGCAGAGTCCAATGCCATACTTCTAATAATTAGATCCTGGCATGTAAAAATAAAAGAAAAAAACATTTTCTCTCTTTGCTACAAATGATAAGTCATGGCTGTACTTATGACTTACTGACAGCTATTGATAGATATGAGGGAATAAAACTTGTCATCAGTCTAACTGGTGGATCATCTCTAGCCCCCAAATCCATTCTATTATGATGTAATGTCCTATTATTTACATATCCACAAAAAATCCTAAACGAGGCTGTAAAAAATAATGTGGTTTTCTTTTCTTTTTTTTTAGGGTCTCCTAATTGAATCTGGAATATTTCAGGTCCTGTGGATATTAAACAAAGATTGATTAAGTATCATTTCTAAGTGTCAAACCAAGTACTTAAGGAAAACCTCTTTTGAGGGCAGGGCAAGGCAGGTTGGTTGTTTTTTTCATTTCTCTTATCACTGAAGCAGGACTATAGGATCAACACTAGTGGAATCATGGGAGATGTAGAGAGATGATCCCAGGCTGCATGATGGTGGGTTTCAGGATTAAAAACTTGATAAAGAAAATTTCTGAGAGCTGGTGTGATTAGGAAGAGTTTCTTGGGTAGTTACTTACACTGAACAGACCCACCTGGATGAGAGGAGGAGATGGGAAAGAGCACTGCCAGTGCAAACTGCCTGGGCCACCTTCACACAAGCCTGGGAATGAAGGAGGCTGCCTGTGGGCTGGTGACCTAGACAAGGTGCTTGTTCTGTAGGGCACCAACCGAATGTGGTGTTTGGAATACTGTAATGCAGGAAGGTATTTAACATGTTATATTAAACATGTTTGATTGAGCAAGGAGACTCATGAGAGTAACTTGGAAGGACAATTAATCTGGCTGTTGTGCATACAATGGGAAATGGGGTTATCTAGTTCATCTGGGAGACTGATACAATAATTTTGGGGTGGCAGTTGCAAATTCTTCTATAAAGACACACCTAAAAAAATTGAGGGAAAATAATAGTATGTAGCAACCTGCATAATAGTAAAGTTTTTTTTTGTTTTTGTTTTTGTTCTTTTGTTTTTTGCTTAGAATATGTGGTTTTCAATGATTTCCATAGAATCAGCTTGGGCTGCTACACTTAAAGAGAGAAGGAAGCAGGGGTTATGTAGGAGGCTGGCCACAGACTTCCTAAGGAATGACTAGTTCCTTGAAGAACACCTAATGATCCATCTTCCTGCCATTTGATTTTAAACAAAACACACTTGCATATTGTGAATTAGCTTAACAAAAAGGCCACAAACATCCTACAAGTAATTTCCTATCTTCCCTGGATCGTCTCCCCAAACCCGCCAACCCTTGTACCACCCCCAATGCTGGAATGACTGGCCCACTGGACCCGAACAGAGCACTGACCTCTTTATGATGGTCCTGCAACCACTTTCATTCACAGATCCTACTATGTACCAGCCCATCTCTCAGGGGTTGCTTACAACTATTGATACAACAGACCAGTCTTTACCTTCAAGGAGCACAGAATCTACACCATCTCTTTACAGGACACACAATTAAAGATTTCCTTTTAAAATCATCTCCCTACTATTGAAAAAAGTCTTTTTTACTACTTTTGAAATTATAGTATAAGAAGTACTTATCATAACCTTGTCCACTCCTATATCTAAAATGTCATTCTAATGAAAATAATAATAAATCAATTGTTTTTGTGGCTGGATGCCTTTTAGATCTGGTACAGTTTGGGGTTATCATGTATTCAACTGGCTGAGCCTATTCTTAGGACTCAAGCTAAGGTAGTGTTTCTAGAAGGGCCACACTCACTATGGCCTCCATTGGCTGAATCCTGGACTATGCAGGTAACTCTCATAAACCAAACACTAGAACACTTTTTTTTCAAGCTTTGCAAGGAGCAAAGAGATGATTACTAGAGTACCTACACTGAATATAAATTCCCCAGAGCTATACCTGCCTTAATTAAAGTGGAGAAATGAAAATGGAGGTAGAGACTAGCAGAAGAAACAACAACAACACACACAAAAAGAAAGCAGTTCTGCTTGTAATTCTGGTTTCCTAGCCATTATCATTTTGTAAATTAAAATACTGGAGGCTTCTAAGATGACAGAGTTCCCTATAAATCCTCAGTTTGGTGAACACTTACATAAGTGTGTGCAGGAACAAGTCCAAGTGCCAAAGGAGACTCTGCACATCAATTTATCTCTTAGAAAACAGAAAGTAAGAACACTCTAAAATGTACTATAAAACCTGCAGAAACAATATTTACATTGAACCTTCATCTTTTTTTGAGCCACTTTTTTTGGATATTATAGAATGGCCCATTAAATTGAAAGATTTTTATATCAGTGAAAGAAATAGTTCTTTCTAAGTTGGAATGTCTATAAATTATTTTGAAAAATATGTCAGGTGAGTTCAAGTTTAGATAAACTACTGCTTTCTAAAAGATTGTGCTTTAGAAAAACAAAGAGTATCGGTCACGTGTAGTAACAACGATGTTACTTACAATTTAAACTCCAATTTGAAATCTTAAAAACCCTACAATGTTCTTCTGAGACTTTTCTGAACTGACTGTGTGTGGCTGCCTGACACCCAGGCAGCATCAGACACCAGCCTGCCCCTGTCTAGTCTCTCTTCTCTGGGTCCTCCACGGTCCTTCCCATATCGACCCGTGGTTATAGCTTCAGTAAGGCACAGCTCGTCTTGGCAAACCCAAGCCTAGCAGTTCCTTCCTTCCAGTGGTGGGATCCGCTGGGGGGGTGGGCAGGGCGGATCGAAGCAGTGTAGCTTAAATAGAAACCCCTGCTGAGGCAGAAGGAGGAAATATGGAATTACAGGGGCAGATTTCTCTATTTGTTCAGCGAGGTCTGGAAATCATTCCTGTGCTTGGAGGGCCCCCTCCCTCACCCAATCAGAGTCGATTCTAGCCAGTGGTAAATGAATCACCTCGCATTCCCATGGCTAGATCTTATCTCATAACTGGTATACCATGAACATAAAAATTACATGTGTCTATTTCAGTCCTGCTAGTTAATACATTGAAAGTAGACATACATTTCAAAATGCTTCCTACTTGTTAGAACACCACATTTTGACATTTTTTTACAAAGAAAAGGAAGAGAAGCAAGATTTAGACAAAATGGAGATTCAACTAGCTCATCTGACATTTAGAACATGCTATCATAGACAATCAGGTCCTATGACTAGGTTTGCACAAGTTCAGAGATATTGCAATATGTAAAATTTTATCAGAGCTAGCATCTCTTCTCTCACTTGGATGTCCCAATATCCAGACTACTTATCACACCAAATAATTTGCAAGGGGAGGCGGGGAGGAGATAAGAATGTGTTCCATCCACTGGAGTAGATCTTTTTTTCAAAATACAAAATTAAGGTCAAGTCATTAGGGCTCTTTATTTTAAAGGGAACTTTATATCACTGACTAAGTTAAAAAAAAACATTCAAAATTTGAGGATCTTAACATCTGGGAGAAAGGAACCTGATGGGACAATATTGTCCATGTCTTGAAGGTGAGAAAAAATAGAAAATAAATAATTTATCCACAGTGATATGAGTTTCAGCTTCCTTGAGGGTGTAATGTTTTCCCATAACCTCTCCAGACTTTTGAACTCCTTCATGAGTGAAGAAAATTGTTTGCAGCATGCCGGGTCACCGCTGATCCACTTTGGATGTGTAATAACATGCTTCCTGAAATGCAATGCCCTGTTAAGAGTAGTAGGAAGTCCAGGCCTTTTTCAAAAAACCCTAGTTTAAGGATGTAAGATCCCTTGTCTTATGGGCTGACTCTAAATGTTGAAGTCATACCCCAGTACCTGAGAATGTGACTGGATTTGGAATATGGTCTTTAAAGATGTAATTAAGTCAGAATGAGGTCATTGATGTGGGCTGGGCCCTAATCCAATCTGGTTGGTGTTCTCATAAAGAAGAGGAGATCAGGACACAGACACCTATGAGAGGAACAATGCCATGTGAAAACAAAGATGGCTGTCTACTTGCCAAGGAGAGAGGCTTCTGGAGAAACCAACAGCACCTTGATCTTGGGCTTTTAGCATCCAGAGTAAGGGTCTGTTGTTTAAGGTGTCCAGGCTGTGGTGTTTGTTACCACAGCCCGAGCTAAATAACATTCCTAGTGTGCGTGTGTGCCCACCCAGATCGCACTTATCCTGCCAACGTAGCAGTTTTCATTATCCCAAGTTTGACAAGTGTCAATAGCATTATATAAATCTGGCAGAGGTGTAGACACCGGAATTTGCCAAGTCACTGAAGTTCAACTTTTTCTACCTTCCAGCTAGAATGTGCAGGGGCCAGAGAGGCCCTGAGATACAAACAAGCAGAGGAGGCTGAGTGGGAGACAGGGAAGGAGAGACTCAACAAACGCTCCTCCCACAAGCACATATCCTGCCTTAGGGAGAGGTGTTTCTTGAAGCCCGGTGCCTGATTGTAAATATTGCAATGTGGGAAAATTAGGATCAAACTGATGGATCAGAATTCACACACTGAAAGGAAAAATTGAACTTGATTTATAAAATCACATAGAAACTTCTGTTGTTTTTTTTTTAAGACAAAGACCTTGGGAACTTATATGCTATTGTTTTTATCTTTGTAAATAGAATTTAAGTGTCCTATCTAACACTGGAGTGGGTTTCATGTCTGAAATCAGATATACCCTTATTTACAACTAGTCTTCCGTAGTGATAATCAAAAGATGAAAAGTTTAGTTTCTGCCTTTTTTTCCTGCTCTTCTGAGAAATTTGTTGCTATATCTTTTGTGTTTTTTTAAGCTCTACATATATTTTCATTTTCTTTAAAACCAAAGGCTCACAGTTTTAAATTAAGATGAGAAAGAAACATACTGTTTATGGTTAAAAAAAATCTAGATATTTCTCAATCACTGACAAACTCTCAGTGTATTTCTATCAGTTTAAATAGTTCAAGTATTTATTTACAAAATAGAAATCAACACGACCTCACCAGCTGACACCAGTTGGTTGTGGATATCCAGAAAACGCTGACGAGGTGCTGCAGCTTTTTGTTTCCTACTGATGAATGAAGGGAGACAGAAATAGAATTTCTTGGCAATTGGTGGCCTGTCTCAACATATTCAATCACTTCCTTCTATTGCAGAAAAGGAAGTGCCAATACGAGTTGCTCCAGAAAGATAAGATGTACAGAGGGCTTTGTAGGGGAAGGAGGTGGAGACAAGGGCCAGGAATAGTGGTAAATAGAATCAACATGGGTGGGAAGCTGGAGTGATCAACACTTATGTCCTGGGTAAGAGGTATCAACAGGTTGATATCCATCAATAATCAACCACTTAGACCAGAGATGCAGCTTCTGTTCTCATACAGTGTCATTTATTATCTAATGTGTATTTTTCTTTCCTTTATTGATTGTGTTAATAACTCTTTACTCAGAATCTACCAGAGGTCAGGCTCTGTTCCAGACTTAAGAATTGCAACAGTGACTAAACACAGAAGCATCTCTGTCCGTAAAATCTACTCTTAGCATATCAAACTATGCAGCCTACGAAATGAGACCTTATAATCAGGTTTCCTGTATTTTAAAGGTTAAAAATTAATATCTGAGTTATGTCTTGACCTCATAAGAACTCCTAAATAACAATAGAATAAACGATGTGCGTATTTCCTCCTTAAGGCTGGTATGTGCAACCTGACCAGAGATGACTACACATTATCCTATCTCATGGACAAGGTTGTTTTTTTTCCCCTAGTCTCATCAGGAACCTCCAAGAGAGACATTTTGTCTCTTCCCCTGTGATAGAATGGGATAAGACAATTGTATGAATTTTGTAAGCATTTCATCACCGTGAAGAAAAACATGATAAAAAGCAGCCATGGGGTTGGATAAATCCAAGAGAATCACAAAAGATTGGAACTGGATCTCTATTTCAACTACACTTGAATCTTGCCCTACCTACAGACTTATTTGTCATGTGGGCTCATAAATTGCAGAAATTGCTTAAGTACTATGCAGTGCTTTTAAAATACACAAATTCTTTGACACTTTCCCTGCAAAATTGATGTCTAATTTTCCCTTTCCTTGAAAGTGCACCAGACTCAGTGACTTGTTCCTAATGACTAGAATGTGGCAGAAATGATGGTGTGTGACTTCTGTAGTGAGGCTATAACAACATTGCTACTTCCATGTTGTTTTCTCTTGGATGGCTAACTCTGGAGAAAGCCAGCCGCTATGTCATACAGATGCTCAAGCAACCTGTGAACACATGAAAAGGAACTGAGGTCTCTTGCTAACAACCAGCAAAAATTTGTCCTCTGTTTGAACAGGCAACTGTGGAGACCAATCATCCATTTCCAGTTGAGCCTTCAGGCAACACAGCTCCTGCTGGCATTTTGATGGCACCCTCCTGAGACATGCCAACTCAGTGGTTCTCAGAAACTCAGGGGAAAATAAATATCTACTTTAACTTTAAACCATTAAATTTTAAGGCAATTTTTATGCAATGGTAGATAACTATTGCAGATTTTGGTAGTAGAAATGGGGTGACACCAGAAAATGGGAAGAAGCTAGGAAGATATCCAGGAGAGTGTGAGTGAAAACCAGAAGAACCTCAAAAACCTTGTCAGTAGATGTCTACTGGCTTGGGAAGACACAGCAGGGAAAAGCTTATCATAAAATGAAGAAAATGTTGTTGAAACAGGAGGAAAGGGATCATTGCTATGCCGTGGCCAAAAGTTAGCGATACTGTCAATTGTAGTGATATAAAAAACAGAAAATATACCTCATGTACTTGGTAATAAGCTAAGAAGATTAGCGGGAAGAGGTTTAGAAATGCCACCATTCTGCTTCTTGCTACAAATAGGAAAATGTGAGATGAGAGAGATCAGCCAAAGGAAGGATGGATAAACAAAAAGGATCAAGAATGGGCAATGATTGAAAATTCCCAGCCTTTCATGAAGATAAACAATGCTGCAACAAATAAATAAAATAATAATAAAGAAATAAAGAAATGACTCTAAGCATTGCCTGGGGCAGTTCCATTGGTTGGAGCATCATTGCGTAACTGAAAGGTTTTGGGTTTGATTCCCAGTCTGGTCTTGTACAATCCCCAGTCTGGACTCTTACAATCCCCAGTCTCGGTATATACAAGAGACAACCAATTGATGCTTTTCTCTCACATCAATATTTCTCTCTCTCCCTTCCTCTCTATCAAAAGCAATGAGAAAATATCTTCATGTGAGAATTTAAAAAAAATGACAGGAGAAAAATAAAATCAGAGCATTGTCAAGGACACATGATATAAAGTTGAAGACAAAGTATAATTTCAAAGTCTTTTATTAAGATTCAGAAAGATCTAAAATAAGGTCTCAAAAAAAAAAGGCCCACTTGGTCCAAAGATACAGCTTTTAGAAACTTAAGGGTATGGTTCAGCAGAAATCCCAGCATGAGCTCAAGGTAAATTTGGGCTTGGGTTTATCTTTAAATTTTTGGGTATGGCCTTGGTTGAACAAAATATGTCTCAATAAGAGTCATGGGAGGCCCGCACTATTTTCAGAGAATTATAGGAGCAGAAAAATCACCACCTTAGACTGAAAAGGTCAGAGGTTGTTCAAAAGCAAACAAGGCCTTTGGACCCCATACTTCTATAGGCAAGAAGCAGCTGAGAAGACTCCTAAGCTTGGTGAGCAGGCCACATTCCTGGGGAGCAGGGAAGATGACTGAGGGCAAAAGCAAGAGCCAAGAGGACAGAGTCAAATCCATGGAGAATTATTCATATACTTTGAGTTCTAATTAAGAAAGTTCCAACATGTGCTCTGGGGGACTTCAAAATTATGCAGCAATGGCTCCTGTGTGTCTTTACTATGAATGTAAATACCTAATGGTGGTTATCTTGTGCATGCCACACCTTTATATACTGAAATTGTGTGCTTTGTTTAGCTCACAGGTCAAGAGGGACTCAATTCAAAAAGCTGAACTCCACTAACAGCACCAATTAGATAGGAAGGAAGTTAGTTGAGTGTATTTTCCATGTGGGATGGTAGATTATGTTTTCTAACCAATGTAAGAAATTCATCTAGATTTTAATCAAATTTCATGAAATAGTACATCTTTAATTTGGCTTTCAGAGTGTTTTATTAAATGGCATGCATGCTATACATGGTGCTACAGACTGAATTGCGTTTTTCTAGAATTCATATGTTGAAATTCTGTGCCCCAATATGACCATTTGAAATAAGGAAGTAATTAAGGTTAAATGAGGAGATAAAGGTAGGGTCATAATCCCATAGGATTAATGTCTTCATAAAAGACACAAGAGAGGCTGTTTGCTTGATTTCTGCTATAGGAGAAACAGTGAAAAAGTGGCTATCTGCAGGATAGCAAGAGAGCTCTCACCAGAAACTGAACTGGCCAAATTTCTGCTTAAGTGAGCAGTGTATGGTATTTTGTTATGGTAGCCCCAGCAGACAGACTATATACATGGTATCATTAATCTGAAATACTAAGGTCTTTGGGGATAAGAGCATTAGTGATCTTGGCCTGATCACGCCTATTTTATTAATTTTGAGTCCATTGTTCCTCAACTGAATGGTTTGGGCAGCCTCCAAGTTTTAACTTGAGATATGATGAAATGAAGGTAGATTTACTGTAAAGCCATAAAGCTTAAGGAATTCAGTGCAATCTGAAAGGATGCTTCAGAAATTTCAGTGAAACTAGGAATTATAAGCTCCTTATTTATACACACATGATGGGTATGTTTCAATCATTTTCAAAGGTATTTATTATATAGAACACACATGAAATACAGGCAAGAAAATAATGGAATATGAAGCAAAACAAAAGATGTGTATTGAAGATAAAACACTTGCTCTGACATTGAGAAGGAAATATAATAAACATTTTTTTCAGAACAGTAGTTTCATTTTTTCAAAAGGAGTAATTCATCAAGGGGAAGAAATAAATTTTAAACAGAAGCCATGAAAAAGCTTCTGAATTTTGTTATAACACAAATAATAAAGAGGTATGCATCATCTGAACTCATTTTAGAAAATTTTAAAATTCTGGCTGATTTGACACAAAATTCTGGTATTGACTAAGTTGTCATTAAACACATACCATGCAACTAGGAATGGGACATTTTTGAAACACTGGTTAATGAGTCTTATCACTCAATTCAATTAGTCATAAGCAGAATAAAACTAAAGAAAAGCCTTGAAATGCTCTGGAATCTTATAGTTTACAAAGGGAAAAACCAATACAGATCACCAATTTTACAACACCCACACATAGATTTACATGCCATCACCATTACAAACTGTAAAGATGAAAGATATTTTTAAACTGTTAATATACTAATATTCTATTAACCATGCTAGGGAAAAACTAAATTTTTTAATTCACTCTATTAAAATAATATGACAAATTTTTGCACATGAAGAGCCCTTGGTTGAGTACACAACCAAATTTTAAGTGTTTCAGAGACATGTTAGGCAAAATAATTATTGCAAGTTACATTAATTTTTTGAATTTTGTAATATTTGAATGCTTTTATGGAAATTGCAATTTCTGTAATTCCTCTTCTTATAATTAAAAATTCACTTTATAATTAATTTTCTAGTTTTTAAAAAAATTTTTAAAGAGGGTCCCCTAAGATATATGTTTCAGGCCCCACAATGTGGGATCCATCATGCCTGGTTAACAAATTGTGAGTGGTTATTATTACATCAATTTCAAGATTATTTAAAGAGTAAAAGAAAAAGAAGAATGAAGAGAAATAGAGTTATTTTTAACCTGTTATTTTTTACTTTGTTACGGCTTTACGGATGTAATTATAGTTCTCCATATAGATAACATTATGTTAATTTTATTTAAAAAACAAATAAAGGCAAAATTATTAAGGTAATGTCCCTTTAAATAAGATGAGAAAGTGATGGTTTATTTATGTCAGAGTTAATGTGCTTTTCAAAAATGAAGAGCTGCCAAAATGAGAGAAAGAGTATTTCCTTACTGGTGGGGTATGGATGGCAGCTCACTGAAGAAAAGCAGGAGTGATAGGGAAGCTTTCTATCAGGGTGAGGCGTCATCTTTCAAGCCATGCTAACCTGGAGAGCATTGGACTGCCATTCCCTGCCCAAACCCACAGGGACACAATAGAACACACCAGGACATTAACAGAAGGCATTGGCATGTTCATGTGTGGGCCAGTTATAAGTCTCTCATTCATGTATTTAGATAAAATGCTTTTTATGGATTTTCCAGTGAAGTTTAGCTAAATGGTTGATTCCCCATGGCAGGATTTCTAACAGCGATTAAGGCCTTCTATATGTGAGTGTGATAAATATCTCTGCTTTGATCCAGGCCAACAGATGTATTTTCACATTAAATAAAAGAATACAATATTTTAAAGGTGAATATACCACAGATAACATTATGGTTGAAACTCATCAAGAAACTAATGCATATTTTTCTAGAAAGAATTTTTTCTGGTAAAGTGTAAGTAATTCTCTTTCATGATTTGTTCACCTATCATGTGCTTCAGACAACTGACACTTTATCAAATGTCTTAATAGTGGAAACACTTTAGGAAAATATTAAGTGGAACTAAAACACAAGAAGAGGAAAAAGGGGATGTGGAGGTGAAGAAGAGTAGAACACTGGAGGAGAGGTGGATGACTTCATCACATTATAGGAAATCAAGACAAATTTAAGTTCCATAAAGTCACAAATGCAAATGGCATACCAAGAACCAATAAGAGAGACACACAAAATGTACCAGTGAGTGGATAACATACCCTCTTTCTAAGTCATGTGGCTTCTGATCATGTGTTTTCAAAGAGAATGTAATTGATTTGTCAACTGATGGATATTTTTTGTAAGAAGTCACTGATATTATTCATATAATGTAGAAAAAGTTTAAGTATTTCAGTGAAATTCTATGGCATTCCAAGTTTTCTCAGGGTCTATATCAATTTAAAAAAATAAGAATATGTAAACAAAAAGTTTCAAGTTTATCTTTGGAGTATTTATAACTTCTGATTTTTGAAATGACTAGACTAAGAACTAGGATGCATATTCTTTTGGTTTGTTTGCCTAAAAACTAATCCACAATCTGATTATCTCTTGGGAGAGAGAGGTACCTTGCAAACTTTCATATTAAGAATGTGCTGAGGCTGCTTTACTGTGCAATAGTCTCAGATCTAAAATTTCCTCTACATAAAGTGGCATCTGTAAGTTTTGCTTTATTGGAACATGTAGAATGTTACATAAAATGTTTCCATTCTATTAGGTTGCAAATCATGTACCAGTTTCTGATTTGACTTCTCCTGAAATTATAGGATTTGTTGTCCCAAAGGTGATAAACTTGAAAATACTGGAATCTGAGTTTTACTTGAAATTCTGCAGAATACCCAGATGGAGTAAAAAAAAAAAAAAAAAAAAAAAAAGGCGGGGGAGATGGCTTGTGCAATGATTAAAAGATTAAGTGCTGTTAAGTCTCAAGAATAAATAATTTCAACTCAAAAATGAACTTCTACTTGACTATATATTATGAAATAGTGAATCTTGAGATTTTCATAATTGGAATGTAAACTTTCAGGGAGGTGGACTCCAGGGATGGTACCATTTGTTTTTTTTTTTTGTAAACCCTAGATATAGCAGCTCTTTAATGTACTTTGAAAAACAAATATATTACTAAGGAAAACAAAGTTATTTATAACTGCTTTGTCATAATTGTTAAGGTGTTCTAGAGACATTTGCATAAAGTTTAAGGTAATATCAGTCCATTCTATTGTTTACACAGTTACCCAAAGATTACTGCAAAGGTTAAAGGAAAATAAGTGTATTGCACAAAGAAAAAAATATCTGTGAATAGATTTAATACTATACTTTTCTTATTCTATCAGTTCAACAATAATAGCCATGGATATGTAAACTAATAAAAAAATAGTTCCATCTATTTCATTAGGTTACACATTTCTAATTAATTTTTTATTTATTGGATGTAAACTTGTGTAATATATTTGTTATTTTTATCAATCTTGTACAAATATTAATTATAATGACAATTCAGTGTAGAAAATATAATATTTACAGCTATGTGGGGAAATTAAAATATTTTATTTATATTTTCTTCACTGAAGGAATTATGAAACAATCAATAAATATGTTCAAGAAAAAATTAAAATTAATATAAAATACTATGGAAGAATAATACTGGAATACAAGTTCAAAAAGAAAAAGGAACTCTGTCCAATTTCTTTCAGTTGAATTGCTTGTTTGTGTATTTTCTTTTAATAAATAGGTGATGCCAGTATCAAGTCGCTTTATTATTAAAAGTTCACTGGCCACACTTAGAGAAGCAATTTCATGGCTTTATTTTTATTTGTCCACGTAATAGTATACTGAAATTTGTATTACTTACAACTACTCAAATTTATAAGGAAAAATTTTATGTCAGTTTAATAATGATTGAGAGGTTGCAGTTTGCAAAATAACAGGGTAAAACAGTGAAAAAAAATTTGAAGATCATTGTTCTAAAGCTTCATCCTTTCTGAAACAAAATTATCTGAAAATAAACTTTTTTCTTGTGTTCATTTGAATAACTTTATTTTTCTCAAAATACAGATAAATGCTAAATACATTTTATGTCTCCATGAACGAGTGTTCAAGCAGGGACCCCAAAAAAGAGAAATTTATGTATAAAAAATTTGTATATTCTTACATGTTTAAGCTTCAGTCACCTTCAAAATACTCTCCATTTGGTGTAATACACCTATTGAGACTTTTTTCCACAGCTCAAAACAGTTTTTGAACTAATGGATTTTGGTGCCTTTGAGTGCTTCTGCCATTTTTTCTTTCACCTCTTTCACATTGACAGTGTTTCCCTTTGGGGACTTTTTATATCTGGGGAAACAAAAAAAAGTCATTCAGGGCAAGATCAGGTGACTAGGGAGGTTGGCATGTAGGGGTCATGCTGTTTTTTGGTCAAAAACTGCTGAACACTCAGTATGGTATGGGCAGGTTAGCTCATAAATCACCATCATGAAATGGACAAATGCATTGAAAGAGGGAGTCTTTAGGAAAAAAATCACTGAGCTGAACACAGCCTCTCACAACAACACCAGCTGGTACACTGACACAGAGGGGTTCCTAGAACAGTCACGTAGTGGGGGAAGCCTGTACTACAAGGGACCCTCTCTCCAGAAGATAATTCCAGGATTTTTGGGGTCCCCCCCGTATATTATTTTGTTGAATTAACTAATAATTTCATCATACTTTCAAATGATTTCCTTTCTTGAAGCTATATTTCTAATAAAGTTTATTTTGTTTTGATTTTAAAAATCCACTCAGTAAATGTTCAACATTGTCTCTAATGTGTTTTAACAAACATGCAACATTTTAATAGAAACATGCATACACACATTTAAAGAACCTTAATTTTTAGAACCTTAGAAATGTATTAGTTCTTATTGTCTTAAATAATTAGTATTTTTAAATATACAAAAGAAAATAAATTAAATCACCACAGATAGTTGAAATGTATAGTATATAGTACATAGATGTAACCATCTGGGCGCATATGGAGAGAAACAAAATATAGCTTTAACTGATATGTTCTGGTCTCAACAGATGTTTCCAAACCCACATGGAGGATCTGAATCTCTGAAAATAACACACCATTTGTAGGGGCAGCATTACAATTACCATCAACAAACTGTTATTCATTAAAACCAATAAAGGTGTAAAGACAAATGTCAGAAATGTTCTTTTAAGAAGAGTGGGTCATAATACACTCTTTAGAACACTGTCTTATGGTGTTAAATACCAAGTAAATATTGCTACATTCACAATTATGTTAGAAAAAAAAATCCCAAGTCCAGAAAGAGAGGAAAAAGATGAATTTGTGTGTGTTTGTTTGTGTGTGTTAGCAGTTACGCAACAAAGACATGTAACCCATGCTAAAATCCTTCCCATTTCACCATTCCTCCTTTCAGCTGAAACCTACAAATAGCACTTCCTCTTTCAGGCACATTCCGTTCTGGTCTTGCCCATGAATTTCTAACCGGTTCTGATCCTGCCATTTAGATGTCATCATCGCACCCTTTAACCTGCAGTGACTAACTCTCTCCTGTTTCATTGTGATTACTACCCAGCATCTGATCTGTAAGAACTGCTCCAAATTACTTAAAAGCATAAATTGGAGAGGAATCAATAAGACTGGGAGAAATGAAGGACAGAGGAGAAAAAAATAATCACAAAGATTTGCATTTGTTTTACATGAAACAGTGTCTATTTGCTCTGTGTGTATGTTGAAGGTTTTCCCCTGCCACAGGCATGATGTAAAGGGAAGAGCCAATTCCTCTCTTAAGCTGGGGGACCGCAGTTGGACACTTGAGGGGGTCACAGTGTTGGGTGATGTAAGGGGACAAGAAGTAGTGCTGGTAGGACAGGGCTGGAGCTGGTCTTGAGGCCCAGATGTGCTGACGGCTCAGGGGTGTGGGATGGCACCTTTGAATGAACATTTTAAGAAAAAAAAAGGAATCTAAAGAAAAGAAAATACATTTCAACATTTTTGAGTTAATGGGGTTTTAGAGCCTAATAATATAATTGAGTTCACTCATACAGAGGATCAGAAATTTTAAATTATTTACTCACAGTTTGGCCAGACTGTTGCTTCTCTGTTGGACACACATTTTCCTGCTCTTTCAGACATCCTTGTGAGTGTCTGTGTGAGTAGGGGACGGGGAGTTAAGGTTGGGAAGAAGAAGTTGAAACTCTACATTCTGAAGGACTGTGCTTGAAAAAGACATTGCCAAATAGTTTTAAAGTTGCTATTCTTGCAAAACCTGTGACAAATCATTGAAGACACACTTTGAGTAAAACGATGATCCATGTGGAAAAGTGGGGAGCAATACTGATAACAATAACATTGGAGACCCAATCAACGGGTGTTGTCTTTCCAATAAACAAAGTGCTAGCGAAGGTGCCCAGCCTTAAGATAGGGGACAGAGGCTTAGGGAAGGAAGGCTGGAGATCTTGAAACTCTTTTATAGGACCAACAAAGGGGATTCCCCAAGCATGCTTAGCTCAGGTTCCTGAACATTTAGGAATATGATTCCCTAATACTGAGCATCAGATTCAAAAGAAGAACCAACAAGCAGAAAGCTTCCCCTTGGATCCTTATTTAATTAAAATCACCAGTTTCCTCGTAGGAAGTCACATGGAACACAATTTCAGCAATTTACCTGAAGCCTCCAAGGGACAAAAGGTGTCAGTGTTTTGACCTAAAGTAGGTAGTAATTCCCAACACACTGATATTCTCTAGCTTGAATCTCTGGCATCCTGAAAGTCCTCTTTTAGATACACTGTGATTTTACCCTGAATATATAAGGAAATGACAAAAATTAGATATTTCCTTTCATGTAGAAGCTAGAGGAAACCAAGGAAGTTATACATTAACTTCTGACATATTCTAATCTGGCATTATAATTTGGGTGCTTTAAATAATGACACATAAAGAATAAAAGACAAAAAATCAAGTATCAAGGTAAGGATCAATCTTGGAAATATATCCCTATACATCTCTTAAAAATTTTTCTGAAGAGGTAAACAATTGACATAAGAAAGTCTGTCTTTCCATTATCACAAAACTGTCAATTGGTATAAATGTTGTCCTTTTAAAAAAACCAAGAACAATTTACTTCCAGTGATTTTAATATTCTTGTTTCTTCTATAATTTCTCACAGAATGCTGTCCCCAGGTGCCTACTAGGATTAAATCAGAGACTTTCCCTCAAATGATAAAAGTAGATGTTATTCATTTCCAATAGATTCATAAAATCAAGTGGTTAAGTTGAAAAGTTTATTGTTTACTTATTTATTTATTTTTGCTAATTCCCCTTATCCACTGGCCATGATTATAACTTAGGCAGAGAAGCACATAGTAAAAAGGTAAATAACTTTAATAACCATACAGCTCATTCCTTGGGATTAAAGTTTGACATGCAGTCTTTTTGTATCTGATATCATTTGCTTGGAAATGAAGATGGGAATGTATTGTAACTGGAATATATAACAAATAACTTTATGGCTTTGAATAACACATTGCTTCTTACCAGAGTGAAGTCAACTTAATTTAGAGTTGTGAAAAAAATTAATTCAAGGTTTTTTACTTTCCTTTTAAGAAGGAATCTGTCTCTTGTACCACTGTCTTTACAGAATGAAGAAATAAACTAACATAAATAAGGTTTGCATGGTACTGAGGCACAACTTAAGCATGGTACTTCATTGTCTGGACAAATATTTGTGGTGCAGAACAGAGTACAGACTTGGAGATACAACTTTACATAAACAACTGGTTATCTAAAACTCCTAGGCCTGCAAATTTAAGTTTGGACTTTCCCACAAACAGACAGCAGGCTTTCCTACCAGCATCTGGATGGAGGTCTGTTCTGGGGCTGTAAATCCCAAGAGCCTGATGCACTGGGAGGCAGATTTCACCAACTACATTCCTGCCTTTCTCACTAACACCAGACACTCTGCTCTTGACCGTCAGAGACCAGCAAATACAGCTCATGTTCAAGCTGGAGGCCTCTCGCTGGTGTTCATCAACCTCAGCAAGTTATGCAAGACATTCTCAGCTCGGACAGCTCGGCTGCCTTGACAGTCAGTACTGATGGATGAGTTTCTAAAGCTGGCAGGGGTTCAGGACCTGCCATCCCCAAATATGCAGAACTGGCATATTGATTATTTTGAGCAGAAAGCACTTGAGACTCAGCAGGTCAGGAAAGGACTCTCTGACTTCCTTCTTTCTACCTAACAGCAGGCTATCCAGTGAAACTGTCTTCCCTAGACAAGGAAGATCAGAACATTCCTACCCCTGCCAGAATAGACCTGCACCCACAGCTACTAACATAACCCTAATCTTCCATTAGTCCCCCACATAGCTCCTAGTCCCTGTCTCACAATTTTCTGCGTTCAGCCCAAGCCACTTTCTCTTGCCATATCCCCACAATTTGTCATTCTTTGTGTAAAAGGTATATGCACTTTTGGGCCTCTGGCTTCTTTGGGTTTTATTTTTCTTCTGTGGACTCTTGCATGCACGTTAAAATATTACATACATTTATATGCTTTTCTCCTGTTAATCTGCTCATGTCAGTGTAATTCCTTGGCCAGCCACAGAATCTGAGAGAGTAGAAGGAAGTTTTTCATCCCCTACAAGCTCATCTTTCAAACACACGGTACTGAGTAAAGATCCTTCAGAAGACTATTCACCCTTGCACATTCCTGAGACACAACTATTTCTAATAGGACGTGACTTCAAGGTTCGGTGGAAGGGGAGTTGAAGGAGGGGACAGGGATGTTTCTGGGGAAGTCCACTCTTTGACACCTAAATTACGACCTGACTTTTGATACATAGAGATATTGTACAATATGAATTATTCAATCTCTAAGTGTCTAGTTCAATAGTGTCTAGCTTCAAAGAGCAGTTTGTCCAAGGTTATCCAACAAAGGAGCTGCAAAACACTGAAACGGCCACCACTGTCCATATCCACTGTGACAGTGATCGAAGAGATTTATAGTTTATTAGGAGTCAAGGATGAAATTCCTATTGGGTTGTGAGACCTTCATGTGCAGTGATAATGAGGACTAAAAGAGTCCATTCTTTGTCACGCAGTCATCGGTGATGAAGTGCTAGACCCCTATCACAATCACCATTCCTTCGTGTGCAGCGCACTTTGGTAAAACAACCTTACACTCTTATAATACACATTATGTATACATCACTTCACAAGAGCCCATGGGTGCCTGGTAACCCCCAGGAAGCCATTGGTCTCTTATCCTTCCACTGGGAGCCCATCTTCTCCTTGCAAGGGGTATTGGTGGTTCCTCCTGCTGTTTCCATCCCTCTCTGCACCCACAGACGCACTGCCACACCCTGTTCCATCCAGTTGATGGGCTCCCTGTGTCTCATTTGCCTCACGACCTCACAGAGCTCATTGGATTGTCCCAGAGCAAGTTTTATATAGAGCTGAGAATTGTGTTGAAATTGTTAAAATCATCCATGGTTGGATCTCTTTTCAATGAAGTCCTCACATCTCTGCTTTTCCTACCTCTGTACCCATAGACAGCTTTCAGCCAGTCAAACCAGAAAGACTATCAAGCTGGCTTCCTGCTTGATAGGTCGAGTCCTAATTACTTAGAAAAGCTCAGCATTTGAAAAACTAATATGTATTCAGTAATCAAGATCTAAACTGTACCAAATTGTGTTTGCCTAGTGGCTAAGATGGGTGTTTACATCTGAATAAAATGAATGAGGTATAAAGTAGAAGGTTGATATGATAAGGCTAAAAACTGACTCAGTGGGAAGATCCAAAGATGTACATACCCTGACCATCTGCTGTTTACTGTGCAACCTATTTCCTTCTGACAACAAACTCCAGGGCAATACTGTTCCTCCCCAACCTCAGTATTTTGCTTCAGTAAGCATTTTACCTATAATAAAACATTTGAGTGAGTCTTTTCTCTGCCAAAAGAGAGAATCTTACCTAAAGCATCTAAGCTTATAATTCAACTTATTTTTCTTGTGGATGTGTCCAGAAAAACTTAGTTTTGATAGCTTATTTGAGCAATAGGATCAACCGTGTTAAAAGGTGCTTCTCTCAACCTCTGTACTCAGGATGGAGCTGGCTGAGGAGAGGGGTTCAGGGGAGCTCTGGGCAAGCCAGCAGAGTCTCAGAGGAAGACAACAGCAACAATAACAACTAGAGTTTCCTTCTTTATTTGACCTCCAAAAAGACTGTTAAAATTCCATCCAAGTGACTGAAATATTTGCAAAAATTATTCTATTTCTCAGGTTCATGGGAGGCCCTGACTGAGGGAAAACAGAATGTGGACTCCCTTGGAAATGAAGCCTCAGACCAGTAATACAGTGTCCCTGCTAGGGAGTGCAATTTCCTGTCTGCAGTACCATCTCAGGAGCCCCAGGGCCAGCCCAGGGCAGGAGCTGCAGGCCACCAGGACCAGGGTGGGCTCCTAGCTTGTAATATAATTGTTGTGTTTCTCTCCTTGAGTCTGAGACATTTGGCTTCTTCCCCTGATTCCTGAATTCTGTCTTTTCTTTATCAGGTTTGTCTTGATGTCTTCACATAGCCGTTCTTGAAGGGTGGTACAGTGCAATTCCTGCCCCCCTGCCCTGTCCCAGGGGAACAGTGTTCTGATAACTTCATACACCTTTATCACGTAGGAAAAAGGAGAAACACAGCTCCCTGGCAACTGTGTTTCTCTCGGCTTTGCAACCCGTAAACTTTGATAGAACAGGAGGGGCCAAGACAGCACACTGATGCGAGCAAAACAACCTCAGGAATGGCTGATGTCACTGCCTGGGAATAGGGACTGTGACCTAGAAGTGATATTGTTCACAAGCCTGAAAATTCAGACTGTATCTCATATGTGTGCCTGTGAAGGGACTCTGCTTACAGAATATCAGTACGGACTATGGATAAGTGACCAGCCAAGTAGATGGGTGTAATTTAAGGAAAGAAGACAGAGAAGTAGTACATGAATGAACCCTGGGCATAACTAGTTTTAGGAACATGGTTCATTCAATACCTATTTCCTGAGTGCTCATTAGTGTTAAAGCAGTGTGCAAGGACTTCAGAGAAGAAAGGGAGAAATAGGTGCTGTTTTATATGAGCCTAAAATAAATAGTGGTGGGGCAGGGGTTAGAACACAGTAAGTGTACAAACAACAGGGTGAGGAAGTATTGAAATGTGCCCAAAAACACAGCATGCCAGAGAAATAAAAAAGAAGCTAGCATTCTTTCTCAACATGTAGGCATATATGGCTAATTCTATACTTAAGATATTGGTACTTGATTAAGACT
The DNA here is from genome assembly GCF_021234165.1 of Pteronotus mesoamericanus. Lineage (NCBI taxonomy): Eukaryota > Metazoa > Chordata > Mammalia > Chiroptera > Mormoopidae > Pteronotus > Pteronotus mesoamericanus. The sequence goes on from NW_026555060.1 coordinate 32,448,582, forward strand.
ATTAATTATTCCATAATGTGATTAATTTATATGGTGTTAATAGCTGTCTGTGTTATCTTATTTTGTGCAGGTTACTGAAATTCTGTAGTTTCTCTTGTTTCCTCTGAATAAGGATGTTAAAAATGATGAGCTCTAAGTTACATGATAACATTATGGTTCTAAGACTCTAAGGTATTCTGTACAATAAAAGAAGTCAAATTGAGTATCCCTGGTGTGATTATGATGTAATTGGGAAACAGATGATGTAGGGTGATCAAGGGCTCCTGTAGGACTCACTCTCTGAAATGGATTTTGAGTTTGGATTAGCACAGTGAATGCCACACATTGTCATTCCTGACCCCACTGTCTGTAAGTGGAATTCAATTAACTGCATGAAACATTGGCTCACTGGTTACCAACGTCCTCATTCAGATGAAAAATGTCCATTCAAATCAGATCTACTAATCTACTAAAATTTTTAATAAAATGAGTGTTCCGAGGCTTTCCTTTTAGAATGAAACATATGGAGAATTAAGAGCCCATTTTGCTTACTTCAGTAATATAAGGATTTTTTTTTGCTTGTTGGTGATAGTATATATATATTCATTTGGCATCTGTATAGTTTCATGCTTTGACTTAATTTTGATCATTTTGGAGTATCAAGATGTAACAGGATTCTCTCTGAAAAATGTAACTCTGGGGAAGAAAGACATATCCTTTCCCCTTCTGAGAATTGAACTCACTTGAGGCTTTAGGAATATTTAATTTTTAATAATAAAAAGTATAATTATTATTTTTAATAATAAAAATAGACTAGGATGCAAGTTTGCCAGAAATGTTAGGATAAAATAAAAGACTGCCAGAAATTATCTCTCGTGACAGACAGCCCAAACCACCTCATAGCCTCCCCAGAATTTCTGCCAGTAGGAATCCCCTACTTTTGTCAGTAGAGCTATTTTGATAGAAAGGCCCAATAGGTCCTGCCTGATTGGCTCATGAAAAGAGAAGTTTATTCATAACTGTCAGAACTGGGATCAATCAAGATGCTCCCCAATAGGTAAATGAATACATAAACTGTGGTCCATCCAAACACTGAAATATTATTCAGCACTAAAAAGAAATGAGCTATCAAACCATGATAAGCCATGGAGGAAACTTACATGGATATTACTAAGTGAAATAGCCCAGTCTGAAAAGGCTACTTACTGTATGATTCCAAATATAAGACATCCTGGAAAAGGCAAAACTATGGAGCCAGTAAACAATCAATGGTTGCTCAGGATTGGAGGGAGAGATGAAGAGAAGGAGCGTAGAGAATTTTTAGGGCAGTGAAACTACTCTGTATGATACTATAATAGCAGATACATGTCATTATAAATTTATTCAAACCCATAGAATGTGTAACACCAAGAATGAACTCTAAGGTAAACTACAGACTTTGGGTGATGGTGGTTAATGTAGGTTCATGGATTATAGCAAATGTCACACTCTGTTGGGGAATGTTGATAACAGAGGAGGCTGTGCATACCTAGGAGTGGGGTATAGGAAAATCTCTGTACCTTCCCCTCATTTTTGCTATGAACTTAAAACTATTCTAAAATATAAAGTCCTAACTTAAAAACAAACAAAAAAACAGTAGTGTAATATGTTATGGAAACAAAAGCCTTGCAGCCCCAGGTCATGGTTCTCCCATGCCTTCTATGGGCAAGAGTCTTTTCTAGTCCTGGCATTTGCTAAGGAAAAAGGAGGAGTAGTGTGTTCCCCCAAGCTTTCAGCATATATTATTCCCTAGCTCTTTGTTGGATTGAGCATCTCCAGCTATGGATTTTGAGGCATCAGTGATGCAGAAACATTACAAGGTAGAGTCAAATATTTCCAGGATCCCAATCTCATCAATAAAACCTCCTTGGCAACCATGCTGTCTTCCCGAAGGCCAAAAATGTCATCAAAGCAGGTAGTCCTCCTGCTACAGCAGTGAAGGTGGTCCAGACACGTCCATATTCTAACCTTCATGGAAATTCCTCTGCCACCTGTACAAAGGAACCCAACTTAGGGAGAAAAATCATTTCACTTAAAAAAAACACTGTTTAATCTTCTTAAGCAAAGACCATCCTATTTCAGGGGGGAGGGGCTTTTACATGATTACACGATTAGTAACTATGAGCTTTTAGCTAGAATTTAAATACCAAAAAATGTAAATGAATGACTGCTTAAATAAATGACCATCCAGTTTGAGTTCATGTCTATGTCTTATCTCTGATGGTCTATGATTTGGAAAACCACATTTTCCTTCCTTCCCCTGCCCCTTCTTCACCCATAGGATATCAAAGAATGGAAGTTAGCATAATTCAGTGTCCAAGAAGTTCTGGCAGGTGGATAATGTAGCTCAGTGCTCAGACTTGGGCCTCAGTAGCCCTGCCCAAAACTGTACCCGGTTCTGGTCTTCGCAGTTCATCTCTCCCCAAAGCTACTCTACTTCTAATACTGACCCCATGGTCTTTGATTTTGGCTTCACTCTGATTGTCGCTTCTACCAATCTTCTCCTCTATTTGGCGGTTCTGTGGATGAGCTGAGCTGTGGTTTAACTGGCCCCTGAGACTTCCCCTCTGCGTTTCTGCCCTCGGCCACCTCTCCTGGCTTAGGTGCGGGTGTTAAGAAGGTGTTCAGAAGACAACCATAGTGTCTGAGAGATGGCATACAAGCCCCCATGTAAAATCATGTGATTTTACTAGTGAAAATTTTGTATTGTGTTAGAATGTAATACTAATTTTATCTTTAAAATGTGTGTATGGTTTGGGGGGTGGATTTTGTGGTATGAAACTCTTAAAAACACATTTTATTTGCTCACAAAAGGAGATGGACTGGCCATTTTATTTATAACTGTCAAATTTCCTCACCACGCTATTTTTCAATCACCAGCTCATTCTGAAATCACGCTGTTTTCTTTGGAATCCATGAATGGATAGCAGTCAGAAGGAGACCAGCCGGAAGCAGCTCATACCCTGCGCTGGACTGAAAGGCATCTGACTGAAATTAAAGGAATCAGAAGTCAAACACAGCAATTAAGGCAAGGTTTTGTTTTTAAATTGTTCCTATGAAACCAGAAGTCAAACACACTAGTAAAGGCAGGGTATTACATTTTTTTTTTTTGCTAGAAATAAATATGTTTTTTGGAAACTGTTGCTGAAAAATGAAAAGGATGTTCAGAAGTCTTCCAGCAAAGTTCATTTTAAAAACAGCTCTGGGTGGGGAAAAGACTATCTAAAATAGTTTAACTCTGGTTAGATTATTAGTCTTCTAATTCCATATTAAACCCTTTCCTTGAGCTTTCTTTATTCCCTGTTATCTTAATATTTGTTCAACAACCACACCTGGGTTTAGACAGTGACTTCTACATGTGTATTTTTTTCAGTATGATGCTCCTTATCTCCCTCATTTTAAAAGTGAAACACCTGAGACTCTGGGGTGAGATTTCCCAAACAGCCAGCAGGTTAGGAACCAGAAGGGGAATCAGGTGCTTGGTTTAGTCCCTTCTCTACTTTTTTTGGACTCTTTTCTGAGTTTTCCTTAAACTAAAAATAGAAACTCTTGTATTTCTTCATTCCTGCTTTTTTGAAACATTAGGATGTTTTGGTTATGCAGAAAATATTTAGCACTTGCTTGTGGCTCCAGACAATTGAATCGAGCTATCAAGGCTCACCCCCCCAACACACACATATTTATCAATGTATATGTGATGTATATACATTGATATATATGTGTGTATATATCATATATTTATATATAAACAATTATATCTGTGTATATGCAGATATACACATCTATATACACATGTAATGTCATACACTGACACATACATCTTAGGGTTTTCCAGACTCTACACTCTGACATCATTTGGGGCCACTTGATGCTTTGCTGAGGGGACTGTTCTATACATTGTTGGATGTTTAGCTGCACTCTTGGCCTCTACCTAAAGTTCTGACAACCAAAAATGTCACTAGGTATTGCCACATATCTCCTGAAGAGCATAATCTCCTCTGCTTTTTTGAGAACTACTCATATATACATACTTTTTTTTCAGGACATATACATAAAATGTAAAAGTACTTTGTATTGCTAAAAATGAATGAAAATTTGATTTGATTTCTGTCACTGAATTAGCTATTGGAAAAAAACAAAGTAATAGAATATTTAAAAAGTACTTTGTCATCCCATTTTTTACACCCCAAATTACACTATAGTTACCATAGTCAAACCACCTGGCATTTTGACTATATCTCCACAATTCTGAGATCACTGTTTGATCCATATTTCAATAAAATGAATACCTTCCAATGTAAAAAGGAAAATACCGTTTGACATTTTCTCTTCAAATTTCCTTCCAACTATTCTTGGACCTTAACCAAGTAAACATGACTGCCTTGTGACTGTGGTATTAGTGTACCACTTCATTTGTGTCTTGAGATTGCAACAGAAAACATCATTTCAATCAAGAGACTTGTGACTAATCTTTAAAATATTATCATGTGGCTTCCATTCTCTGCAGTTAGCAGATGTAGAGTGTGAAGAGCTGAAGAAGCCCCCGGGTGGTGGGGGGAACGCTCACATGTCCCTCTAAGTGGGCAGCCTCTTCCACGGGGGAGGTTCACAAAGACAGAAGCCCACCCTCCTCCCATGGCTCCTCTGGATACCAATGGCCATTATTGGCCTTCCCTGCACTCAGTTGCGGCTTGCACAGGGTCTCCCCATGAGGATAGGCTTATTCCATCAAGTAGTCTTATGAACAATTTCTGCTCCCTGTGTCTCCTCAGTCAAGGTTCAGCCCCATCACAAAGAATCTCAGTCAGCGGGGTTTGAGCTTCTACACAATCAAATTTCTCCCAAGTCAATGTTTTGTCCCAATTTTATAACTAAGAACTATTCAAGAGGCTGTGACTTTCAAGACTGTCAAGCAAGACTGATATACTAGAGTTTTTAAAATGAGGAAAACTACCAAACACAACATCCTATGTTATTTATCAATAATGCCATGGAGCTCTAAAGCTCTGAAAAGGAACCCTTGCCAAGAATAGGTAGAAACAAAACCACCACGTTTATTTTGAAAACAGGCAGGGTGTGGATAACAAAATAAAGTTCAAGCAGATAAACAGTCTATGCCCAAGGAGGGGAGGAAGGTCATGCTTCCTGCCACGTGGTATCACTGGTGCCAATTGCCTGAAGGTAGATCACCTTGGGAGGGTCTGAAGAGCACACAGAGACTGGACACTTGTGTGCTTACAACCAAGTGAGCCCAAGGTGAAAGCCAGGAGGCAGCAGATGGGAACATTGGTAGCATTATAATAGATTTGGCTTTTTATCTGAGAGACAGCTATATACTTATCACAAACTCAAGTGTTCTCAGTCCTGCCAAACAATGTAAGTCAGTATGAGAAAAATCAAATGTCTGTCAGTCTATATTTCAATTTACCAGTTTGGATGGACATTCAGGAAAGTAGTTTCATAATAACAAAATGAACATAGCAGTTTGATGGATGACAGTAACTCATGTGGAACTTTAGTGTAGGTGTCCATGGTGGGATTTGGAGAAGCTAGGCCTGTGCACAGGACAGCCATCACTCAGCTGCAGGGTCTGGTGGCCCTGGGAAAAGGTAAGTTCAATGTCAGGCTGAGTTTATGAGAAATAAAGTAGTCTCTCAGGTAAAAGTCCAGCCTATTACAATGCTCCCCAAGTTCCCATCTGCTGTCTCCTCAAAACAGAACAAATTGGGATTTCTCCATTTTTAAACGTTAACTCAAAATTCTTTACCATTATCCAAGGAAAACATATATCAAGGTGAATCTGTCCATCAGAGTGAGACCTGTGGGGTCCTCTGCCCCAGGTATTCCCTGAGAAAGGCCAGGTAAGCAGGGCTGTGCACCACCGCAGCTGCCTACTGGAAAGTTACCATCCCAGACCTGTTCCATTTGATTCCAACTCTAGGAACTCTTCCTTTTCTATCCCCAGATGGTGAATCAAGATTCATCTTAACCGTCACTCAGTCTAACTAATCACATCCTAAAAAAGTGACAAAACCTTATTCATTGAGTATCTTTTTCTTTCATTTTCTGTAAAGCTATATAAATTCTATGATTTCTTTAAAATATGCATTGCATTCCACTTCTAAAAGAAGCTTATCCTGAATGATTTTACTTACTTAGAATTTTGAAAATTCATGTCATTGAAGTCCAACTATTCTGTCCATCTTATTTCATTTTTACTCTCTAGATTTATGGACACACACACACACACACACACACACACACACACATACCTCTTGCTTCCTCATTAGAGGCTACATTCATGGAGACTACATTCTGCTTGAAATGGAATAAGGCTTTGCATATGTGTGCATGTGTTAGTGTATGTGCACACTGTGCTTATAATGCCCACAAGACAGTTCAGAGTACAAAAATCTACATACCAACACTGAGTTGATGCAAACACGGTGTATGGACATAGAGAAAATGGCACCAGGATCAAATCATGCCCCATTAAAAGAGTAAACAAGGTCTTTTTTTTTTTCAGGAAAGTTAATATTGTAAAACTATCATATGCCATAAAAAAAAATGTAGATTTTACTCTAACTGCAATACCGACAGGAAATACATTGCTTTCCTTAATCTAAGACCAAAATTTTCAATGTTTGAAGCTGAAATAAGTCATGATTCCTGACACAGGCTGATAAAATGAAATGTACTTGTCAGTCCAAGTAGCTTACGATGGCAACATCCAAGTAAAATTTTAATGTTCTCCAGCCTATGAATGACAGATCCATCTCATAAGTTTTAGAAAATACAAGATCAGTTTGTGTACTAAAATCTGATTATAATCAGGAAATCACTAAGCCTTTTTCTGCCTTTCTTGGCTAATGGGCATAATTACACCTGACCTCTACAGGGTGGGCAAGAGTAGATTTACAGTTGTTCATATGAAAAAGGACATGAAGGTTATGATTATAATAATATAAGAATAAACTCTATGTTTTGCATACTTACAGCTCTAAACCTACTTTTGCCTACCTCTCTATATCTCGCATAGTTGTTGTTGGAAGAATATATCAATGGTATGTCAATGGTAGTAGAAAGAGCTAAAAAGAATTGTCTTAATTAAATCCTATTTTGAGAACAAAATACTTGAAGACTTATTAGAGGTGTTAAACATTACAGAAACAATATTTTTACAAATTAAGAAACAAAGTCCCAAAGGAAGAAAGATATGTCTATGAAAGCCAGTGACTGAGGTAAGCAATTTGCTTGGGGGTACAAATTATAAATTATAACATTTCATTCACAATTATCTATATGCTCACTTTGGTCCAGGCACAGAGCAACACAAAACTACCAACATATATTTATTTATGCATGAAAGATAGATCCATAAAGCACAGCTGTTAATTGATTATATATATTTCATCACTTTAAAGAAGTCATTGATTTTAATGTATCACATTATTTTATATGCTATATTATCTTTAAGTTGTCAGAATGGAATGTCTTTTTTGAAATTTCTAACAAGTTTGAGTGAATTTTTTCTAAATGGTATAAACACTATTTCTGTGACCGCTGTTTCTGACAGTGTTACTGGTGTTAACAAGTGTCTGCTCTATAGGAGTTTCATGTATTTGAAACCACTACAAATAAAATGAATGAGCCAGCCCTGTGCAGTGTCACGTGGTCTCTCCCCGACCTCTCCTCCTGAGACTGACTCAGAAACCTATTCTAGTTCTGCTCAAAGCCTGACCTATTTCCTCATTCAGTTCTTTCCAGTCACTTTCCTATTTCACTTCCCACCCTATAAGTAAGGTTTTGTCAAATACCCAGTGTTTTCTAAATCCACAGATCATTATAAATTCAACTATGGTAGCAGAAAAAAAACAAAACTACAAGATGAACTGACAGAATCAGAGGAGAGAACTAGCCTGAGAGTACCCCAATGGGAAACACCAACAGTTTCCGTCTGGTGATACCCCAAGTGGCTCCTTGCACCCACTGGGGATGGGAGTTATGACTCGCTCCTAATTTCCCAGTGGCACATATACGTAAAAAGTGCTCTTTACCAAGTAACTCCTGACCTTGCACCTCAAGGCAGGACTAGTTTAGCTGTGGGGAAACAAAGGGGAAGTCCCACCAGTTTTTGCTGCCAGAGTATTGTGCCTATGGCCACATCAGACATGTGCCTTCCTACTTCAGTGTGTCACTTCCAGCAGTGAAGCACAGTGCACCAGAGTGCAAAACCTGAAACCACTTGGTTCAGGAGAGTCTGCTTCTGGGGACTGTTTTTCAATATTGTTTCCTGAAAACAAAGATTAATTCTCTAGTGCATCCAAAGATTTGGAGCAATGAGCACAGGCATAATTTTGACATTCCCAAAACATAACCCAGTATACCCTTGAATGTCAACCCAACATTCCCTCACACCTCCTGCAAACACAGAAGAAAGAAGGGATGAGAAAGGGAAAAAAGAAAAAAGAAAAAGAAAATAGATTGTATCATATGAACAGAAAATATAAAAGTGACTGTAAGGAAGGATTGAAGTATAAAAGACATTGCACTTTCTTATTCTAACATGTATAAATAGTTTTGATTTCTGAAAGCCTATATGCATAATTTTGGATCACTACAAATTTCTTCTTAAATTTAGGTCAAGATAACTGTTTAAATCTTTTTTTCTATTTCCTGCCAATCTGTGCAAAAATAGTCCATGAAGCTACCATGTGTTTATCTTTCAGTAGCTGGAGATTCTAGAGACTCAGATCAGAGAGGCAGAAATACAGAGAAGAAACTTGAAGAACATTTGGCCCACTCATGTTAAGAATGTTTTCTCACTGGATAGAAAAGTGGATTATATGATAGCAGTTCTGTGTTGGACCAGCAGCAAGAATATTGGAAGTTAAGTGCTTTGTGACATGACATGGACTTATGATAAATGTTAAGCGAATAATTATGATATTTGTGTTTAAAATTTTAAAAATAGATGATCCAATATAGTAGCCACCAGCTTTATGTGCCTGTATAAATTTTAAAAATTAAATAAAAGTTAAGGGAACCCCCCACCACACACACACACACACACACACACACACACACACACACACACAAACTGCTGGTAAGAGTGAAAACTGGTGTAGCCACCATGGAAAACACTATGGAAGTTCCTTAAAAAATTATGAATAAAGCTGCCATATGACTCAGCAATCCCTCTTCTGGGTATCTGCTGGAGAAATTTAAAAACACTTATTTGTAAAACTATATGCACCCCTATATTCATTGCAGCATTATTTACAATAGCCAACACATGAAAACAACTTAAGTGTCCTTCAATGGATAAATGGATAAAGAAGATGTGGTACATATATACAATGGAATACTACTCAGCCATAAAAAATAATGAAATATTGCCTTTTAGTACAACATGGTTGGATCTTGAGAGTATACTGCTAAGTGAAATAAGGCAGATGGAAAAGAACAATAACCATATTATTTCACTCATATGTGGGCTATAAAACAAAAAGCAAAAATGAACAAACAAAACAAAAACTCACAGACACAGATGACAGCATGGTGGTTACCAGAGGGGAAGAGGGTTGGGGGGGTATGGTGAAGAGGGTAAAGAGGGTCAAATATATGGTGACAGAAGGAGACTTTCCTAAAACAAGTGGTTTCAGTTTCCTGCACTCTGGTGCGCTATGTGTCACTGTTGGAAGTGACACACTGAAGTAGGAAGGCACATGTCTGGTGGGTGGTGAGCACATAACGGATGTTGTATTATGAAGTAGTACACTTAAAATTTATATAATGCTATTAACCAATGGCTCTTGGCTTCCATATTGGGGAGAGCAGAAGGACACTTTCACCTTTGCAAAGGTTCCATCAGACAGCACCAGTCTGTATCCTGACTATCTAGGTCCCTCATGGCCCACAAGACACCACAGCTGCTATCTGACATCGTACACCCTATTCTTACAGATAGTTTTATTTTTTGTAATTTGTCTCACTTTAAAATCTTGCTGTTTTAGGACAAGAAAAAAATACAGCCCTGTTAGATATCGAGATGTAACCAGAGATTTCCTCCCTTCTGAACAGAGTAGAACTTCTGGGTTGATTGCTATTCCAGTAGGTCCTGACTCTTCCCACCAAACATTCCTCCCCCTAAGACCTCTTGTTTGTTATTGGATTATTGATCTGCTGATGTTTTAGCCTGCTTGCCTTCTTGCTTTTTATAGGTACTATTTTCTGAAAGCCTGAGGGTAAGTTCCAAATTGCAGAAGTGGTATTGCAGATTCCAGAATCTATGAGATTGGGTTGAATCAGCTGTGACTTCTGCCTTTTATTATGATCTGTATAATTCCTTTAGATAAGCATTCATGATATGCAATATTTTACATGATTGTCACTCTTGTGAAGTAAGAGGCTCCTTCTTACCTTTCGTTAGTCCCAGTAGAGAATGTATTTTAAGTACTACCTTCTGCTGCCTGCATCACAGTTATTTTTAACTTTCAGAGCAGTGCCACATACATTATTCAAAGCCTTTTCCTGACAATCTGGGACACATTCTGCTCTGGTTATTGCCTTTGAAAGCTGTGAATTGCCAAGTGCTAAGCAACTCTCTTTTCTGGTTTGCTGGTGTTTTTATCTATCCCTTCCATTCACTGAATAAGTATGAGAAATTATTATTGCAAAGAACTATCAGTGTGACTAGACAGAGAAATTGATGCTGATCATTAATTCATAACATCTTATTTATTCTTTTAATTGTCTCAATTTATAGCCCGTCTAGTGCTACTGGGTTTGATAGATTTGGTTTCCAACTTTCTTTGTATTAACATTAATTGAGGAATGTGTGTGTAAGAGTGTGTGAGCATATATGAGTGTGTGTAAGTGTGTACTTGAGCTTTCATTCATGATTTTTGTCTGCAAGATAAAATGAACTTAACTGCTCTCCAGGTCTTTCCCCACTCATAAAAAAGATGATTAAACAATGCATTTCTGCTCCCTTTCATCCCTAAAATATCTATCATGTTATTAAAATAGCAACACATTAATCCGATGCAAAAAGTGTAGTATTTGACTTATAGAGGTGTGGTCAGGGCATCTTTTCCCTTGTCACTCTGTGGTTGGTATAAGCAGTGTGTACCCATTGATCTGTGAGCACTAGGCAGACGAGGGCCATTTTGTTTAGGTTCACCAATTCCCAGCAAACAGCTTAAGTCTCCCACCCAGAGCAATAAATATATTCTTGCTTTTGAATATCTAAAGCAAGAAAATAGCTTCTTCAACTGGTATTTTAGTTCTTACTTCTATCACAATGACAATTGTGAAGCTGATTCTAAAAATACTATCTAGTATTTTCCAAAGATCTAGTGTGGGAATGCATGACTTTCAATATAGGAAGAACTAATTTTTTAATGAGAGCTTTAGGAAATAGTTTAAAAAAACCCTTAAAAATAGTGCTATAGATAGGGTTTATGCAGATTTACCCAATAAATAAAACACCCTACACACACATATACACACACTCACATATACGATCATGAATGAACAAGGCTCTTTTCCCATTAGAGACTGTAAATTCTGTATTGAGCCATGGGTTTCCCGTGAGTCTCGCTTCCTCATAGATCTGTTCTGACCTATTTTATGTGTACTATCTCTTTACGGGCCCTCACTGGTAGCAGCTATTGTTAAAAGCTTCCTCAAATCCTCTGTGTGTTGGCTCATTACCTGAATAATAGCTTTCCTCCATTCTACAGAAGTCATTATCACAGATAAGTTACTTAACCTTCACGAATATCGGTTTGCCTATTTGTGAAATGAGGATAAAGTGAAACTTAGTATATAGGGTTGTCACAGGGACCAAATATGATGATGCAGTTTCCCAGAACATAGAATTTAGAAAGTGGAAAAGTGTTATTATTATTATTCACAAGTTTTCTAGTCCTGAAGAGAAAGAAAATTCTTTGACTGTAGAGTAGTTGCACTATTTTTTCTTGATCCAACTAATGTCTGTGCTGTTCTATTTTGCTGTTTTCTATAAGGGGGTTGAAAGCAAAGTTCCGCATCCAGATTTTTTAAGTTCAAATTATAGCTCCAAAGCCTATTTACTAGTGGCTGGAATGACAAACTCCAAAATCCCAGCAGATCCGCACAGGGGAAATCTATATCTTGTTCACATTATGTCCAAGCAAGAGGTCCTTGTTGACACACTACTTTACTGCAGGCAGTGATTCAGGGACCTAGGCTCCTTTCACTTTTGTTTCCATAATATTCAACTTGTGGCCACCAACTCACCAACTCAGCTATAGTACCTGAAAAGAGCAGGAAATACAGGTAGCATCTCTCCTGCGAGTTCATATGATCCAGACTTGTAAATAGTATCTGTTAATTCTGCCTACCTCCCTATCCTTACTGCATATCAAACTGTATAAGATTCTGGGACAACAGCCATGTACCCAGAGAGAAAGAGAAAGGCTTGGTAATCGCCTAACACACTGTTCAGAAGAATTTTCAGGGATGATGGAAATGGTCCAGATCAGTTAATTTACCCCTAGCTTCATGTGGTCATTGAGCACTTAAAAAGTGTCCACTACAAGTGAGAAACTGAGGTTTTACTTATTTAATATTAATTAATGTTAAATAAACTTTAATATCTACATGTAACAAGTGTTTCCATATTGGGCAGTGCACTAGGCTCTCCCCCAATGACTTTGATCCACAAATTTACTAAATTTCCTTATCTACAGGGAATAACAAGAGTATGCATTTCAAAAAGTCAGTTGACTTAAAGGACCAACCCTAAATTTTTATAACTATACTGCATGGCAAGCCTACTTTCAAGAGTATTCTCTTTCTTTCTTGAATAACTTCCATGCTCAAACCTCTCTCATCTGCTATTCTGTGAAATATGGTGGTCAAAAGCACCAAATTCAGAGTTAGATTTGTTTGCCTCCTGGCATATATATATACATGATTTGTAATTAGAGACATCCAAGATGGCAGAGGAGTAAGTAGAAACTACACAAATCTTCTCCCAGGACAAATCTGGAATTACAACTAAATTGCAGAAAAATCATCAGGAATAAACGACTGAACAATAGTGGGAGAGAAGCCTTATAACCACAAACAAATAGAAGAAACAGCTTCATCACAACGTGACTGGTGTGGAGTGCAGAGAAGATGTGAGGGAGCTGGCTGGGCTCCCATGGTCGCAGCTGAAGTGCCAGAAGAATATTTCAGCAGCCAGGGGGTTCCCTCTGATAAATGTGAGGTCTAAACCCCAAGACTGGCTCTCCAAACTACAAGACCAGAGCCAGAAAAGAACCCAGAAAACATCAAGCTACAAAAAGCACCAGGGTGTCTCTTTTCCAGGAACAGACAACTGAAGTTACAAAGAGTTTTTTAAAGGGCCAATGCATAAAATTTCATTTGCAGGCTCTTCTCCTGGGCTCCAGCAAAGGGGTGGGAGAGCAGAGTGGATTTGAGATGCTTGAGAGGAGACTAGGAATGGTGGCTTTAGGGAGAGAACTGAGAGAGCAGCCACCAGGATCCTGGTGCTGAGTCATCCCCCATACTACAGAAGCCATCTTGTTTAGGAAGACCACTCCCCTCCAAGTGGCATCAGCCTGAGGGGAAGCAATAGCACTTCCTTCAGGAATTACTCTGCTTCACCCTGTGGTGTTTACACCTGACTGTTGATTACAGACTAACTAGATTAACAACCAAAGGAGTCAACCACAGAATGTGGATCCTTGGTAGTCCTGAAACAGGTTGTATAAAGCTGGACTGGGACACCATCTGAAATCACCAGAGGTAGATCCAGAAAGAAAAAACAGTGGTAAATACTAGATGCCACCCAGACGAGTTCCAACACAGTCTTCTTCATGATTTGCAATATTTTCTCTCCTGTATAGCTTTTTAATATTCATTCATTGTCCTTCAAGTTTGTGCATATTGTCACTAGATTTTATATTATAGTTTACTTCAAATCTCATATTTTGCACCTCCTTTCTTGTACCCCATTTTACCTTCTTATTTCTTCTTCTTATTTTCATTTTAAAGTGTTTTCACTCTTGCTATGTCTTGTTTCCATTCAATGCTTTTACTATTTCTCCCCACTCCATCCTCTCAAAACCATTCTTCTTGTCATTGGTCATCTCATGTATTTTTTTCTGCTCTTAAAATACTTTTGTTCTCTCTCTAACTTGATCAGTCTTTGTTCATTGGTTGTGATTATCATAGCTGTTGTTACATTTCTTCAATTTTATCTCTAGCTCTTCACTATTTTGATATTTCAAATCACAAATTTTATCATTCATTTATCCTTCTCCATTCTGCCTTCCTCCTGCCTTTTCATTTTCTTTGTCTCAAATTTTAATATTTCCCTGTCTTAGCCTGGTTTTTGTTCCTCACTCTTAGTGTTCCTTATCCCTCTATCATCTCAACATCACTTCATTTTCCTCTAGACTTCTCTTAAGCTTTTCTTTCTTTCTTTGTTCCCTCTTATTCTAATCCCACCTATATTAATCTTAGCTCATTTGTTTTAGATAGTGCTGTGGTGGATCTTTTACTTCCAATTTGGTTTCTATTTTTTTAATTTATTTACTTATTTTTTCCTTTTTCTTTCTCTCACTGTATTTTTTAAAATTCTGTTTAGAGCTAATACTATATGCTTCCTTTGCTCCATTCAACATTCTTCATTCTTTTTTTTAAATTTACAATGTAAATTTTATTTTCTTTCTCTCTTCACCTTGCTGTGATTCCCAACTCATTACTGCTCTTCCCTCTCCCCTTTCAAAATCATTTTTCTTTCAGTTAGTCATCTAATATTCATTTCTCCTTCCTTATAATAGTCTTAATCTCTTTATACCCTTATTTATACTGGCTCATTTGCTATTGATAGTATTATTGCGGGTGGGGATTGTGTTTGCAGGTATGGGTTTGTTTCCTGGGCTGTGTGGTTTTGTTCTGGCAGCACCTGCACAACAGCATACGATATATCGTGGGCAGAGTGACTCTCAGTCAGCCAGTCAACCAGAGGGAAGGACTCACCAAAGAACAACCCAACAACAATCAAAACCCAATTACAAACAAAGAGCTAACATAAATGGCATAAAGGGCATCCCAAGGACATCAGGTTCAGGAGATCAAGGAGGCTGCACTACTGAATTCCACAGGTCTCCTACCATAGAAGGTCACATCACAAAGACAGGGAGTCAAAGAAGGTTGATCTAAGAAGCAGAAGCAAACAAGAAGAGTACCTAAAATAGGGGGACAAAGAAACAACCTCCAATTGAAAGGAAAGGAAGAATCCCCAGAAAGAGTGCTGAATGAAATAGAGGCAAGTGAACTATCAGACACTGAGTTCAAAATAATGGTTATAAGGAAGCTCAGTGAGAACTACAAAGAACTACAGGGAAGGTACAAGGGACTTGCAAACTACATCAGCATGAAAAAGGGCATAGAAACAATCAATGAGAGCCAGGAAGAAGTAAAGAACACAATTTCTGAATTAAAAGCATGCTAGATGAAACAAAAGATCAAATCAGCAAGCTGGAAGACAAGGTAGAAAAAAATTCCCAGACAGAGCAACAAAATGAAAAAAGACTCAAAAAGTATGGAGTGTTTAAGGGAGCTGCTGGACAACATGAAATATAATATCCGTATCATAGAAATACCAGAAGGAGAAGAAGAGGAACAAGGGGTAGAAAACCTGTTTGAAAAGTAATGAAAAAAAACTTCCCTAACTTGATGAGAGAAAAAGTTGCACAAGTCCAGGAAGGGTCCTAATCAAGATTATTCTAAATATGCCCACTACAAGACACATCACAATAAAAATGGCAAAATTTAAACACAAAGAGAGAATATTAAAGGCAGTAAGAGAGAAATCATTAGCAACATACAAAGGAACCCTGGTAAAGCTATCAGCTAATTACTCAACAGAAACACTACAAGCCAGAAGAGAATGGCAAGAAATATTACAAGTAATGAAAAGCAAAAGCTTGAAACTAAGACTGCTCTACTGAGCAAGACTCTCATTTAAAATGGAAGGTGAAATAAGGAGCTCCCCAAACAACAACAACAAAAAAGGCTAAAAGAACACATCTCCTCCAACCTAGCACTGCAATAGGTGCTAAAGGGACTGCTTTAAAAAGACAAAGAAAGAGAGAGGGAGAGAAGAACACCAGAACAAAGGGAAAAAATGACAATGAATAATTATCTATCAATAATAACCTTAAATGTAAATGGATTAAATGCTCTAATAAAAAAATATAGGGTAGCTGAATGGATAAGAAAACATGACCCAAATGTATGCTGTCTGCAAGAAGCCCACCTTGGAACAAAAGATCTACACAGACTGAAAGTTAAGGGATGGAAAAAATTTTCCAAGCAAATGGATCTGAAAAAAAAAAAGCTGGGGTAGGAATACTTATATCAGATGAAATAGATTTCAAAACAAAGGCCATAAAAAGAGACAATGGAAGACACTATGTAATACTTAAAGGAACAACCCATCAAGAAGATATAACCCTTGTAAACATATATGCACCCAACATAGGAGCACCAAAATATATAAGGAAAATCTTGGAGGACTTTGAGAAAAATACTGACAGCAACACACTGACACTAGGGTATTTTAACACCCCTTTGTCAACAATGGATAGATCTTCCAAGCAAAGAATTAACAAGGATATTGTGGCATTGAACAACACTCTCAACAAATGGATTGAATTGATATATACAGAAACTTTCACCCCAAAGAAGCAAAATATACATTCTTTTCAAATGCACATGGAACATTTTTAAAAATAGACCACATGGTAAGTCACAAAAAAAGCATCAACAAACTCAAGAAAACTGAAATTACATCAAGCGTCTTCTCAGGTCACAATGGCTAGAAACTAGAAACCAACCCCAAGGAAAAAACTAAAAAACATTCAAATTCATGGAGATTGAATAACATATTGTTAAATAATGAATGGGTTAACAATGAGATCAAGGAAGAAATCAAACAGTGTCTAGAAACAAATGAAAATGAACACACAACAGCCCAAAGCCTATGGGGCATAGTAAGGCAGTCCTGAGAGGGAAGTTCACAGAAATACAGGCTTACCTAAAAAACAAAAAAAAATTAAATAAATACCCTAACTCTCTATCTACAAGAACTAGAGGAACAACAACATACAAAGCCCAGAGCAATTAGAAGGAAGGAAATAATCAAGATCAGAGTAGAATTAAATGGCATACAGACTGAGACCAATTCAAAAGATCAATAAATCCAGGAGCTGGTTCTTTGAAAAGATAAATAAAATCAACAAGCCTCTAATATGACTCATCAAGGAAAAAAGAGGGAGGACCCAAATAAATAAAATCAGAACAGAAAGAGGAGAAACTACAACCAATACCACAGAAATACAAAGAATTGTCAGAAATTACTGTGAACAACTATATGCCAAGAAATTTGACAACCTGGGCAAAATGGACAAATCTTCCAAGACTGAATCAAGAAGAAGCAGAATGCTTGAATAAACCGATAATAATTAGTGAAAATGAAACAGTATTAAAAAAACTCCCAGCACACAAAAGCCCTTACCAGATGACTTCACAGGTGAATTTTGCTAATAATTCAGGGAAGAGCTAATTCCTATCCTTCTCACACTATTCCAAAAAATTCAAGAAAAGAGAAGACTCCCAAACTCTTTTTATGAGGTCAGTATTACCCTAATTCCAAAACAGGTAAAGACACAACAAAGAATGAAAACTACAGGCCAATATCGCTGATGAACATAGATGCTAAACCCTCAACAAAACACTGGAAAACCAGATCCAGCAATACATTAAAAAGATCATCATCATGATCAAGTGGGATTCATCCCAGGGATGCAAGGATGGTAAAATATTCACAAATCAATAAACATAATGCACCACATAAACAAAATGAAAGACAAAAATCACATGATCATAACAATAGATGCTGCAAAAGCATTTGATAAAGAACACCACCAATTTATGGTAAAAATTCTCAACACAATGGGAATAGAGAGAGCATACCTCAACATAATAAAGGCCATATATGAGAAACCTATAGCCAACATCATACTCATTGGGCAAAAACTAAAATCTTTCCCTCTAAGATCAGGAACAAAACAAGGATGTCTGCTTTCACCACTCCTGTTCAACATTGTATTGAAAGTTCTACACAGGGATCAGACAAGAAAAAGAGATAAAAGGCATCCAAATTGGAAAAGGAGGAATTAAATTTGTCATTATTTGCAGATAACATGATATTGTACATAAGAAACTCTATAGGCTCCACCAAAAAACTACTCAACCTAATAAGTGAATTTGGCAAAATAGTGGGATACAAAGTCAACATTCACAAGTTACGGCATTTTTGTAAACCAACAATGAAATATCAGAAACAGAAACTAGGAAAAAAAATCCCACTTACTATAGCAACAAGAAAAATAAAGTACCTAGGAATAAACTTAACCAAGGAGGTAAAAGACCTGTACTCAGAAAACTACAGAACACTGAAGAAAGAAATTAAAGATAAAAAACAAATGGAAGCATGGATTGGAAAAATCAACATCATTAAAATGACCATACTCTAAAGCAATCTATAAGATTCAATACAATCCCGATTAAAATACCAATGACATATTTCACAGACTTAGAAAAAATATTTCAAAAACTTGTATTTAACTGAAAATGACCCCAAATAGTCTCAGCCATCTTGAGAAAGAAGAACAAAGTAAGAGAGATTGCAATACTTGATATTAAACTATACTACAATGTCACTATAATCAGGTACTGGCATAAGAACAGATACATAGATCAATGAAACAGAAAAAAGAGTCCAGAAAAAAAACCCATGTCTGTATGGCCAATTAATATTTGACAAAGGGGGCAGAAACATAAAATGGAGTTAAAATAGCCTCTTCAAAAAATGCTGCTGGGAGATCTGGAATGGTACATGCAAAAAAAGAGAAACTAAATGACCAATTTATACCACGCACCAGAATAAACTCAAAATGGATAAAAGATTTAAGCATAAGCCACAACACCATAAAAGTCCTAGAGGAAAACATAGGCAGTAAAATTTCAGATATTCTATGCAGCAGTATTTTCACCAATATATCCTCTTGGTCAGGGAAAATAAAGGATAGAATAAACAAATAGGAATATGTCAAATTACAAGTATTTACACACCTAAAGAACATATCATAATGTAGCCACTGTGGAAAACAGTATGGAATTTCCTCAAAAAACTGAAAATGGAACTGTCTTTTGACCCAGAGATTCCTCTGCTAGGATTATACCCTAATAATCCTGAATCACCAATTCAAAAGAACCTATGCACCCCAATGTTCATAGCAGCATTATTTACAATAGCCAAATGCTGGAAACAGCTTAAGTGCCCATGGGTAAATGAGTGGATCAAAAAACTGGTACATTTACACAATGGAATGCTACACAGCGGAAGGAAAGAAGGAAGCCCTACCTTTTTTGATGGCATGGATGGAACTGGAAAGTAGTATGCTGAATGAAACAAACTAGGTGGCAAAATATAAACACCATATGATCTCACCTATAAGAGAAACTTAATGAACAAAACAAACAAATGAGCAAAATAGAACCAGAGGCATGGAAACAAGGAACAAACTGACAGGGACCGGGGGCAGGAGGGAGGGGGATAATGGAGGCAAGATGGCGAAGGGCCTAGTTAACAAGTATAAATGACCCATGGACATGGATAGCAGGGTAGGGATTGACTGTGGAGGCAGGGGTGGAGGGATGTTGGGCAGGACAGGGGAGAGCCAGGGGGAAATTGGGCCAACTGTAATAGAACAACAATAAAAAAAATAGGTAATTTTTTTTACAAATTTTAATTATGTATATGTAATTTAGCAGAGAGCTTAGCTGTTAGTCCTCCCCTCACATAGGATACCTTAATTGACCCAAATCCCAAAGCCAGTTGAATAAATTAATTCTCCACTCTAACTGCTTCTACAATTTGCAAATAAAAGGCAGTATTGGCCCTTGTGATCTGAATCACTCCATACTGTTCTCTGGGCATATTGACCATGACCACATTTTTAACTTCTGGGAGACCAGATATTTTTAGCAGGACCTTATGTTTCATTTTATTTTTCCAGAATTGTCCCTCAATTTCCAGGCCCCTAATCCATAAGTCACTCACTGAGATACACAGAATATTTCTTTGTTGTTTCTTTCCACCACACGGGCCTTGTAATCCCAGCCTGGTTATGTGTGCAGTTCCCCTGCCTTCCTTTCCCATAGACGACAGCCTGATTCCCTGCATGCCAGTGTTCTCAGAAGGTGGAGTAGGAGGCTTCCTCATGAAAGGCTGAGTAGGGAAATGAGCAAAATTATCGATGATGTGTTTGTAGGAATGAGAATGAGTCTAGAACAATATATGTACCCAAAGTATAATCTGGAGAAAAAAGGCCATATTTTCATCCTCAGGCTCCAAGCTAAATGGCTTTCAGGAAATATTCAGCTGGTCTTTCAAGAGGCATTTTGTGTGAAAAATCAGCAAACAGATTTTCTGCAGTGGAGTCCCCACTTGTCAAACGCACACCAACTTCATTAAGTGGGCAATATGAGGAGGCACTCTTAAATGTCCAGCTCTATGCTTTCATCATAGGGCTCTCATTCCCAAGAAGGCAGAAGTTACACTTGTTAATGAGCAGTCTGTGATGGCAGGTACTGAGTCTTTGTGACCAGGTGAAGACAAGCAGTTCATTCATTCAGGAAGTTTCAGAAGAATTTTTGTGATTCTGATGCAAATAATAGTTGGTATCCATGATCACTACACATAATTATGTATCATAACTGCATTGGTTAAGTGATAATTATAGGATTACATGCCTTTGAGATAAGTGTGTTCTACAATACAATTACACTAATAAGGTGTCCAGGTAGTTGTGCTTTAAAGTTTCACTTTTGGGGCTTTCGTTTCATAACCAATTGACTATTCCAATTGCAAAGTTGGTTACAAAATGTATTATATTCATCTTTCTTTAAAAGTGCATTCTCTGTCACAATTAATAAGTAGCTTTTTAAATACACTCTATTTAATGAATTCAGACTGAAGTTTGCCACAAGAGCAAGACAAACTTACTACACCTCCTTTGGTTCCAAAACACGTGCCCTCATTTGCTTTAAAAGCATCAAAGATCTGGGTGGGCACTTGCCTGGTGAGAAGGGAATGAGACAAGTTTGAGAAGACAAGAAAAAAATAGTAAATAAAAAATGGGATCATAAGCAAGATCTTCCATGGCCACTTCTGGAAGTAAAATTAACATTTCCAAATTGAAGAGAAAAAGCAGACATCTTTAGTGAAAACTTGAAAGCTATAGAATAAACCAGGAGTGCGGTGCATGACTTTGCACTAAATAAAGCAATAGATGTCATTTGCAGGTGACTCCATGCCATTATGATGTCGAGGCATTTGCAAATAACATGAGCAATTGATTGCAAATGTTCTGCAGACCTATACATGCGAGTCCTGCTACAAGACAAGAGAAAAGTAATTATAACAAATGAAATTAAAAGATGCACAATTTGTCTGTGGATGAGACCTTAAAATCTTATGCCACTTTTTGGAGGGGATACAAGGGGATGGTGGGAGGCAGGTGAGTTAATGGTTTCATGAGCAGCCAGTCAGCTTCTACCTTCTCTCTTCTTATTTGATTCACCAACTTACCTCTGCCTATAGGCTTCAGTTTAGACCAAACTGGTGAGCATTTCCACTCTCCTCCAGAAACCTAGGGATCTGTTCAGACATTTACACCTTCTAATATGGAAATTCATGAAGACTTCCATATAGTAGTATCTTAGTCCATTGGGGCTGTTGTAACAAATTGCCATAGACTGGGTCGCTTATAATCAACAGCTATTTATTTCTCTCTCAATTTCTAGAGGTTAGAAGTCCAAGGTCAGTGTCTGGTGAGAGCTGGTTCCTGGTTCATAGATGTGTGCCTGTTTGTTGTGACCTTACATGGTGGAAGGGGCGAGGAAGCTCTCTGAGGTCTTTTTACCAGGGTGACATCCTGTTCATGGGGCACCACCCTCACAATCTGATCACCTCACAAAAGCTCCTCCTCCTAATACCATCATACTGAGGGGTTAGGACTCAACATAAATTGCTGGAGACACATTCAGTTCATAACAATGGGCATAATTAACCATTTAAATACCAATCCTCTTAAGTTATGGCCAAACTTGAATATCATTTCCTTTACCTGCGCAGATTCTTTATTCTAAAATAAAATCTTATTTTGAACCATGTGCTCATAGTTACCAAGACATATTGTTGAGAAGGTGAAGTAAGACCCTGTGTTAAAGTCCTCATGCACTGTGGCTGACGTACGTCTGGCTGCCTCAAGTATCAGGTTTGCCTGGACAAGGAGGATGAACTGCTGACCCCTACATGTCAGGTTTATTAAATGTCTAAAGGTTTTACAATAAGTAAAATTGGCCTCTTCCTTTGAGGGGTTCACTTTCTAGAAGAAAAGCTAACTCACAAGATTATAATAGCCAAGACCATTGAAAGCTGCTGAGCCAGAATGTGAACCCAGGTGAGGGTGTCCCCAAAACCCATGTTCTTTCTTCCCAAATTGCTGGCACCTTGACCAGAGGTCTTACTGACAGCCCTCACATACTCAAGGGAGCCTAAAGCAAAAAGCCTTTGATTTCTATTCTCTTAAAGCAGTTTGAAAAAAGGGAGTCAAAATATAGACCCAGCACCTTTGATCCTATGAAGCAGGTTAAGAAAGAGGAAATTTCATTAAGTCATATTTCATATAACCAGCTTTCAAAGAACAAGCCATGCAAAAATATATGAAAAGTAGATTTCTTTCACCTAAAATTTGGAACTCACAGAGAGGAAGTACCAAAGACTGTAACCAGGTTTTTTTTTTAACCTGTTAAAAAAGGTTTGAGTGATGCACTGTACATCACTCAAAAGAAAAGGAAGGAGATCAGGGAACGTTGATATCAGTCCTTAGACTTTATTAGCAAATGAGAGGGCGGTGAGAGTAGAGCCCCTCACAGCTGCCCAGCTTCTCCATCCATCACTGTCTACTTGTGTAGGTCAGAGCACAGAGGGAGTTAAAATATAGAAAGGGTTATCTTGGAGGATATTTGTAAGGGTTCAACAACTAGTTTAAGGAGAACATCATAGTTTTCCATCATGAGCACTCTAATCTTTCTACAAAGAAATCAAACCCCATTTTTTGAAATTAAGAAAAAAGACACTTTTTATCTGGGATTTTTGTGCCTATTCTTCCTCTGTCCTCCACACCCCAGCCACTCTTCAGCTTTTTCATTTATCAATCTTTCACTTTCAGGAGAACCAGGTTCTGGGAAGGAACCCAGCTCCTGTCCATGGGGAGCCCGTAGCCAAGCCTGCACTCACTCCATGCTTGCCTTGCTCACTCTTGGTTCTCCCCTTCTGGATCATACTTTTCCTAAAGGCAATTCCATGTGAAACTGTGTTTACCCATAGATTTTTAAAACATTGGTTTGTATACATGTGTTCTTTCTTTCACTCACTTTGTGTCTATTCCAAAAGAGTTTGAGGACATCTAAATGTATTTATTTGTGTCCTATTTAATTAAGTTAGCTTATCAGCTTTTTATTAATGATCTTAACAAAAATAACCAGGAGGGCAGGAATGACTATTTTTCTCAGTGCTTATTCTGTGTGAATGAGTATGATTTTTTTAACCCTACTATAACTTCATAAGATAAGTAAAACTATTCCCACTTTATAGAAAAAAGGAAGAATAACAACATGAAATCTATGCTTTTAACAAATTTTACAGTGCACAATACAGTATGTCAACTATAGGCTCTGTGTTGTACAGCATATTTCTAGAACTTACTCATACTGCATAGCTGAAACTTCATACCCATTGAACAACACTTCTCCATTTTCTCCACTCCCACCTTCCCCAGCCCCTGGCAACCACTGTTCTACTCTGTGCTTCTGTGTGTTTGACAATTTTAGGTCCACATATAGGTGGGATTTTGCTGTGTTTTTTTTTTCTCTTTTAAAGAATATAACAGTGTTCTACACAAAATGGTTTAGGGAAACACTAAATTGACCTTATATTCCAAATTTAATCTTTTGAATAAGTGTTTGATATTGAACTTCATAAAAACATCAATAAATTTAATGACTTTTAAGATCATTTTGTTCCATTTTTGTTTTGTAAGAGCTCTTTCAGAGCAAATGGTCTAAAATAATTGAAAAATACACTATAGGTAATATTGGCTATATAGGAGATAATCTTGATACTGAGAGTAAATTCAAGTGGATATTTAGAGTGAATAAATCAAATAATGAAACTGGAAAAAATGTTAAATTGCATTTCTAAGACCATGGACTTTCTTCTTTGTCTCTGATTCTGATAAAAGCAAAGGCAGAAACTCCACTTAATTCATCTTTATATCCCCAGGGATGACATACTGTTTTTGTTTGAAATGGTTTTTAATATAAGGACTATCAAGCCAAGGCAAACTGGTGGTAGGTAGCTATTGTAGCATAAGAATGTTTCCTTGAATCTCAAGTCATAGAGAACAGTGAGCATTTCTTCTAACTTAGCTATAATTATTTTTTTCAAATTAGTTTTTTCCTCATCCTGAAAATAAACCCATCCTTTCCGATAGGCAAGACTTTGTTCAAGGTATAGTGGTAACTCACAAGTGATTCCTAGGGTCTGATGTAAGTGAAGGCCGCAACCTTCCCTTCCAGCAGGAGCTCGACAGACCACGTGGCTAACATGCAGGATGATGGACAGAGCCGGTTTGGCTCCATTATAAAGATGGTTGTAAGAGAC
Organism: Pteronotus mesoamericanus; assembly: GCF_021234165.1. Taxonomy (NCBI): domain Eukaryota; kingdom Metazoa; phylum Chordata; class Mammalia; order Chiroptera; family Mormoopidae; genus Pteronotus; species Pteronotus mesoamericanus. The sequence continues at coordinate 32,473,462 of NW_026555060.1, forward strand.
AAAACACCAGCCCAATGCAAAAAATTAACCTCTTTACACTCCAGCCAAGTAGTTCCATGTGTGTATAGAGGCCAGATATTGAGAAACCAGAAAGCCATAGTTTTATGTGAAATCTCATGATTTTTTAAACATTGGTATCCAGCCTAGATTTAAAACTCTGTTTGGGCCAACAATGTGAAAAACACTGTTTGAGCCAAAAATATGAGGCCAAAAAACACTGCTGAGCTTGGCCTTTGGGTCACCAGCTTGTGACTTGGATATGGGGACTCTGGAGGGGCCTCTCACTGATACCTTATGTCTATAACACATTGTTCCCTGGGATCACTCTCTTGGAAGTAGGCCAGCACCCTGGGAGCTGCATCAGCATTTATGACTGGTAACCTCTCTGAGTTATTGGAAGGGAGCACATGGCCCAGGCCTGGGTTAATGGCTTCCACAGAGACTCAGCCACTTCCCTTCTGAGCAGCTAATTCATAGCTTGCATCCCTGGGCATTATTTCTTTCAGAACTCATTGGTGAGAGACAAGGCCATGACTACACTTTTGCAGATCTTTTTACATTCTCCAATGATAAAACAAAAGAGATCAAAAATTTTAAATGTTGTAATTGTTAAAACACATTACTTACTCACACCTAACTACGTCCACAGTGACCAGATGATGACTCTCCATGTTTTCTCAGAAAGTCAAAGATGAACATAGGAAAAGTTAAATGAAAATGCCTTCTCAATCACAGCAACACTTTCGTACACAAGTAATTAGTCAATAACACATTGCTTTTGCTTTAATAATAATAGGGTTGTAAGGCAGTTACATTTTTAATGTTTTGAGGAAACTCCATGCTGTTTTCCACAGTGGCTGCATCAATCTGCAGTCCCATCAAAGTGCACAAGGGTTCCCTTTTCTCCACATCCTCTCCAGCACTTTGTTGTTTGTTGATTTATTAATGATAGTCATTCTAACAGGTATAAGGTGATATCTTACTGTGCTTTTAATTTGCATTTCTCTGATTAGGGACATTGAGCATCTTATCATATGTCTATTGACCAGCTGTCTGTCCTCTTTGGAGGAGTGTCTATTCAGGTCTTTTGCCCATTTTTTTAATGGGATTGCTTGCTTTTTTTGGTGTTGAGTTGTATAAGGTCTTTATAAATTTTGGATATTAACCCCTTAACAGATATATTTTTGGTGAATATATTCTCTCATTCCGTAGGTTGTCTTTTCATTTTTCATTTTGTTCATGGTTTCCTTTGTTGTGCAAAACCTTTTTACTTTGATGTAATCTCATTAGTTTATTTTTTTCTTTTGTTTTCTTTGCCAGAGGAGACATAATAGAAAAAATATTGTTATGAGATATGTTCAAGATCTTACTGCTTATGTTTCTTCTAGAATTTTTATGGTTTCAAGTCTTACATTTAACTCCTTTATCCATTTTCAGTTTGTTTACCAAGCAATTCCACTTCTGAGAATATATCAGAAGAAACACAAAACACTGATTTGAAAGAATATATGCATCCCTGTGTTCACTGCAGTGTTAGTTACAACAGCCAAGATTTGCAAGTGGCCCAAGCGCCTAGCAATAGATGAGTAGATAAAAATTTGTGATACATTTACACAATAGAATACTACTCACCCATAAAAAAAAACACCCAGAAATCTAATCTTTTATGATAGTATGGATGGACCTGAAGATTATTACCCTAAGGGAAATAAGCCAGTCAGAGAAAGACAAACACCATGTTATTTCACTTGTATGTGGAATCTAACAAGAAAAATAATCAAATAAACAAGATAGAAACAGACTCATAGATACAGAAAACAGACTGACAGCTATTAGAGGGGAGGAGACTTGGGGCGCTGGGTGAAAAAAGTGAAGGAATTAAACAAACAAATTAAAAAACAATCCTCATAGACACAGACAACAGTATGGTGATTGCCAGAGGGAAAGGAGAGTCAGAGAGGTAGAAAAGGGGTAAGGGATGATCAACGGTGAAGGAAGAAGACTTGGCTTGGGGTGGTGAACGCACAATACAATATATGTAACCAAACTCAGGTCCTGCTGCATGCCACTTCAAAAGCCAATGCTCAAGAGCCAGGTGCTGATGAAAAGGAAAGTAGTTTTATTCAGATGCCAGCCATCTGGAAAATGGGGCAAAGCCCATCTCCTGAAAGATGGGAGACTCTTGTCTCAAAGACCATCTCCGCATCTCAATGGAAGCAGAAATTTTTATAAGGCGGGAGAGGGGAAATTGTTCTCTGTGTACAGATGAGCACAGTCCATTCCAATAAGGATGGTGATGGTCCAGGTGCATCATCCTGGTTAAGTCATCCTGGCTTCTTGTCATCCTGGCTCCAAGGTTGAAGGTCAGCAAATCTCCTGAAGCTGTGGTGCCTGAAGGTTGGAGTCAGTATCTTCTGAAGTTAGTTCCTAGGATTCTTATACAAACATGCTGTTAATCTACAAGCCACATATTAGTCGGAATCAATGTTTACAGAAACTATGTCAAAAGAATGGTGGAGTGGATTAGAATTCCCCACTGTTACATTTTTCCTATGGTCACAGTTTCCCACTGTTATATACACAGATGATATATGACAGAATTGTACAACTGAAACTTATATAATTTTTTTGACCATTGTTACCCCAATGAATTCAATAAAAATTAAAATAATAGGGTTTTTAAATTTTTGTCATAAAGTTCAAAATGTTAAATACAATGGCAAGTTCCCAACTTTTGTTAATATCCTAACTGATCAGAAGACATTTGCATCACTTAAAATTTAGAGAGAAAATAAAAAATAAAATTGGACACAATGCAAGAATTTTGCTATCTTTTAATAGGAGACTCCAATTACAAAGGCGGAATGACTAAAGTAATCATGGGATGGTCATTCCCACTTAACTTAGCAAATATTATTTGAGTTTCTGCCATACGTTCACTGTGATGAACACTGCAGTGATAAGAAGGAATTAAGAATCTATACCTTAACTAAAATTGCTTATAGCATAGAAGTGGAGATTTCTTTTTCAAAACTGCTAAAAAAAGAACACAGACTGCAGTCCCAATATTATAAAGGTTCCAAGGCCAGAGACTAATTCCATTCAGGTTGAAGGCTCAAGGGAATATTAGACCCTGAAGCTGTCTGATGTAACAACTGACTATGGAAGACACATTCAAAGATAAATAAAAGCAGTAAGCCTATACCCTGGGGACTTGTGACACCAGCATTAGAACCAGAGAGTCAGTGGCATGAGGAATAGATCTTAGAGGAAAAGTTTGGTTGGGTCCAAATGAATCTTACAGTACCTACACACTGTAACAGATGCCAAAAGACCACTAGAAACTGCAGCCTGAACTCAAGAGAACCCAAAGTGGAAATTCGGACTAGAGATTTATCTATGGAGAGGATATAATGGAAGTCTTCTACCTGTGTGCTATCTCAAGGTCAAGAGAGAAACTTGAATGAAAGAGGGCAAAAGTCAACTGAAGCAGAATTTTACAAAGGCTTATACTAAGGGTATAGAGAAATAAAGCCTTAGAGAGCAATAAAAATGAAGGATAAACAGACAAAAATGTATTTTCATAGAAGCCTTAGAAAGGAAGGTTATCCAGAAGGATGTAAAAATAAAGTTATATCTAATAATGTCAAATACTGCAGAAGATCAAAGACAAGGGGGCTGACCTGCTTTGGGGAAGAGAAGGTATGATTCGATAAGTGGTTTTAGTAGCACCACAGGAAAAACATCAGATATCAAGGGACAAGTTGTGGATAGGAAAAATGTCACAGTGAGAAAAGAATACCCAGTCCTATTGGGAAGTTTGACATTGAAGAAAGTTTGTTCTATTGAATGGCTAATAAGGCCAAGAGAAGGTTTAGTTTTCTCTTTTATAGAAGAAGGAGATACAATGTAGAAAAAATGTAAAATGTATGAAAGGAAATAATTGATGGGTAGATTCTGAGGATTACGTAAAGTTGATAGAGGTGGAAGAGGGAAGGAATATTTCATCTAAGACAGGAGACAAGGAAATGAGAGGGTGAGAATACAGAAAAATGGAAATCTGAAACAGAGGAGCAAAGTCAGAAACATTCAGGATAAGCTTGACTCTGTGTATAGAAGGAATTGAGTTAATATCTTAGAGAGGTTGAGGTGATTAGACAAAGGAGAACAGGGCAGAGGAAGCAAGCAGCCTTCAGGAAATGAAAAGGTTGGCAAGTACTGCTATCAGAAGTGTGATAGGGTTTTAGCAAAGAGTATCTTTTTTTCTCTCTAGTACATCATTATATATGTTGTTATAGTTTCATGTTTATCTCTTTTTTCTCCTAAAACATAAACCCTTTAAGAGTAGGATGCAAGAGTGTTTTCTACAGTGTACCTAGCATCTGTCTAATTTTATAAAAAGTATTAATTCATTTTATGTGTTAAAACCATATATAATAACACTAGATATATATAATAATTTCCTGCTATGATCAAGACACCTATGGAAAGACACCTGGTTGCTTTCAAGTTTGGTAATTATAAATAAAGCTGCCATAAATATCGACGTGAAGGTTTTTGTGTGGACATGTTTTTAACTCCTCTGGGTAAGCACCAAGGCGCTCAAATGTTACACCCTGTGGTAGAAATATGTTTACTTTAGTCATAATCCACCAAACTGTCTGTGTTCAAATTTCTAGTTTGAGGCTAATTTTATCTACTTTTCATAACCACTGTGCATCCTCACCAGCCATGAGTGGGAACTCCTGCTCCTGCACATCCTCATCCGCGCGGAGTTGTCAGAGTCCTGGATTTTGGCCATTCTAACAAATACATCATATCTCACTGTGGTTTTAAGGTCTATTAATGTTTTAAAGCATATGTAATGTGATGCACATCCCTTTTAAATACTTCTTAATCTCAAATAAAGAAAATGGAAGTTTTTGTTGTTGTTATACCTTAATAGAGAAACAAATCTTCAAAAGGGAAAAACAAAAGATTTTCTGATTCATTATCTTATAACATTGTCAAGGTGTCAGGTTTCATTGTTATTGTTGTTGTTTGTTTTGTTTTAATAATAAACACAAAACTATATGAAGTTATACCTACATTTTTCATGTACATAAGCCTAACCTACTCCAAGAGAACCATAAACCACTTGAAAGCAAAGCAAATGTTATTTACTGTTATCACCACTCCAAAACAATTAAAACTAAAATAAATATCTATGTAATATGTTCATAAATGCAGACTTTAATTTAAAAATATTTGGTCACTTCTCATTTAGAAAAGGTGACTTGCCTTAAATCAGGGTAACTAGGCTCACATTTTCTCTTCTTGGTGGAGTAGGAGCAAATGTTATGTTTGACTGGGTCAACTCCTCCTTCAAATGAATAATGAACTGCATGTTTCTATTCCACATACTATGCCTGTGTAATAACTTTTCATAAAATATGACCACAAAAAGTCCTTGTGGGTAATGTTGAGGAGAGAGAGAAAAGAAAGAGAAAAGTAGATTAGGTGCCTTCTTTATTGACCTCTAATTTTAGAGAAAAAAATTTGTCTGACTTTCCAGTTTTGAATCAATAAATTTGCACAACGTTAGGCAGCCAGTCATTCAGATCTGCAGTGTGCCCATCCACGCTCCAATTTCAGACTTTCTCCCAATACTAATATGACTCCATATTATTTCTATTGTGATACATGATGTCTACAGAGATCTATTGGCACAATAATATTGTATAAAAATGACCCCAGAACTCACTTAGACTTACAGATATGAGTTTTGGCGGGGGTGGCTCTGTTTTATAGAATTAATTTCTATATGTATCTCTCAGCCTTTGGCAAAATAATACAGTGTAGCAAATGACTTCAAGCTCAATGAGTTAAAACTACAATCACTTAGCCTCGCAGATCTGAGTGTTGTGGGGGTGGCTCTCCTTCAGTCTGTGCGTATGTGATTTGAGGCTTCATTACAATTATCGCACGGTTTTTGGACCCAGAAGATGGTTAGAGCATGTTATTCTCATGGTGATGATAGATGTTCAAGAGAGCAAGGTCCACCCTGTAACCACATTTCAAGTTCTGCTGAGACCTGTCCAGGAAGAGTCCATTTTACAATGCAAATTACATAGTCAAGGTCCAGGTAACAAAGGCAGAGGGTATGTACTCCAGCTTTTGTTGTGAGAACTGCAGAGTTCCATGTAATAGGACAGAGATACAAAGTGAAAAACTGAACCAACAATTCAATATAATAAGGACAACTTCTGATTTTGGAATTCTCACATAATTATTTACATGTTTTCAAATCTTTTGTCCCCTTTTGTTTTTTCTGCTCAGTTTACATTCTTAACTGGAATATCAAGTAAGTGAGAAACTGATGGAGGGAAAATTTCCAGAGGAAGAAATTGTAATATTTTCTTTTTAGAAGTAGATGATGCTGAGTATAATAAACCATCTTTATTTTTTATTTAATCTATTCAACTTACAGTCTATCTTGCTACTATATTAAATTTCTAGTTTGAGGCTAATTTTATCTACTTTTCATAACCTATGATAATTTACCAATTTGTTCTCATATATTAATTGATATTTTATTTACCAGGATAATGAAATCAATAATGTCTAACTCATTTCAGATTACAATATTAAATAAGGCATAAAGTTAGAATTTGGGAAAATGTATTTCTAAAAATATTTGTAAAACAAATCATCTGAAGTAACAGAAATGGAATGGATTTATGGAAATAAATGAAATGGAATAGAATAATGAATATAATAGATTTAAGTGGATGTAAGTGAAACAATATATTAGTGAAATTTATTTAAGTGGGACACTTTATATTGGCAAACTGATAAGCAATCATTTTTTTTGCATACTGTGAATTACCCACATTTCTCCTCTGTTTCATGTTCAAGGAAAGTGCTGACAAATTACTTCTGATGAGGAAAACAACCATGAAACAAAATAACTCTCCACCTCAGGTAATATATGTGGTCAAAACTGGAACACTAAAAACATTACCAATCTGTCAATTAATTCTTTGTTTTTTTCATGACCTATATTGTTGGTTGATTGTAAATTAGTCACCAAAACAATTCTTTGCATACAGAATTTAGATTTAAAGAACAGTCCATGCAAAAGCAGAGAAATACAGGAATCACTGTTAATTTGGCCAAACTTGTATGGTGCACATTGGTCTCTAAAAGGTTACTCAAGAAATGTGTAAATGTTGCCAGAGTGACTGAGACAAACTTCATGACAGCCATCACCAGGAGGATGGTTAAATATACTAGGCTTTTCCCTGGCTGGGTAGCTCTGTAGGTTGGAGCTTCATCCTGTGTACCAAAGGGGTATGGGTTCAATTCTTGGTCAGGGCATATATCTAGGTTGCGGGTTCTGTCCCAGGTCAGGGTGTGTACAGGAGGCAACCAATCTATGTTTCTCTCAGATTCGTTTCTTTCTCTTTCTTTTTCTCTAAAACCAATTTTAAAAAGCATGTTCTTGTGTGAATTTAAAAAATAGTAATAAATAAACTAGGCTTAGATTTTCAAGATGGCAGATGAGTAAATGGAAGTCACACTGATCTCCTCCCAGGACCAACCTGGAATTACACCTAAATTGTGGAGAAATCACCTGGAACAAACAACTGAACAATAGCGAGAGAGAAGCCTTATAACCTCAGACATACAGAAGAATGGGCTTTAGCACAATCTAACTGGTAAGGCGTATGGTACAGACTTGAGAAGGTGGGTGGGGCGCCCACGGGTGGCAGCACCAGAAGGATATTGAAACGGCCAGTTGGATCCCCCTGAGAAGAGTGAGGTCTGAACCAAAAGCGGGGATCTCTAGCCCACAGCACCAGAGCCCAAAAAGTACACAGAAAACAGCCAGCTGCAAAAGGCGGTAGGGTTGCTCTCTGCCAGAGATCAGCAGCTGGAGACACAAAGAACTGTTTAAAGGACCAACGCATAAATTTTTATGTGCAGCCACTTACTGTGGTCGCTGGCAAAGGCGGAGGCAGAGTGGGCTAGAGACACCTGAGGAGAGACTAGGAAAGGAGGCTTTGGGGAGAGAACTGAGAGAGTAGCTGGTGGGATCTCAGTGCTGACTCATCCTCCATGCGGCAGCAGCCATCTTGCTCAGGCACAGACCACTGCCCCTGAGTGGCACCAGCATCAAAGGACCCAATAGCCCTACCCCAGGTGGGATTCCACCCCACCCTGTGCTGTCTAATCCGCCTGCTGAATGCAGAGTTGAAGCTACAGACAGTAGATCCCTGGCTAAAGGGGGCACAGAGAGGTCTGGAGACACTTGAGGGGAGACTGAGGATTGAGGCTTTAGGGAGAGAATGGAGAGAGTAGCTAGCGGGATCCCAGTGCAGATTCATCCCCCATACGGCAGCAGCTAGAGAGGACCTAATAATCCCGCCCCCAGGAGGGACTCCGCCCTGCCCTGAGCTGTCTAAGGCAGCCTGCTGAGTGCAGAGTGACTAGATTAATAGCTGAAGGAGACAGCTACAAATAGTAGATTACTGGATGTCTAACTATATCAGCATGAAAAAGAACATAGAACGTATCAATAAGAGGCAAGACAAAATGAAGAATACAATTTCTGAATTGAAGAACACAGATGAAGGAATCAAAAGCAGGCTAGATGAAGCTGAGGACCAAATCAGTGAGCTGGAGGACATGGTAGGAAGAAGCTCCCAGAAAGAACAAGAAAATGAACAAAGACTCAAAAAGAATGAAGAGGCATTTAGGGAAATGCAGGACAACCTGAAACGTAATAATATCCGTATAATAGGGATACCAGAAGGAGAAGAGGATGTGGAAGGAATACAGAACCTGGTTGAAAAAGTAATGATGGAAAACTTCCCTAATTGGAGGAAAGAAAAAGTCACACAAGTCCAGGAAGCACAGATGGTCCCATTCAAGAGGAACCCAATGAGGCTCATTCCAAGACATATCATAATTAAAATGACAAATATCAAAGACAGAGAATCCTAAAGCAAGCAAGGAAGAAAGAGGTAGTAACATACAATGGAGCCCCGATATGGCTAGCAGCTGATTTCTCAGTAGAAACACTACAAGCCAGAAGGGAATGTCAAGAAATATTCCAAATCATGAAAAGCAAATGCCTGAAACCAAGACTGCTCTACCTAGCAAGTCTCTCAATTAAAATGAAAGGTGAAATAAGAAGTTTCCCAGACAAAGGCAGGCTAAAAGAATACGTCTCCACCAAACCAGCACTGGAGGATATGCTAAAGGGACTGCTTTAAGATGAAAAAAAAGTTTCTATGAATACCCAGTTCCTTTCAGAGTTGCCAATACTTGATATTACCAATATTTTTAATACTCATTAATCAGATTGTGGCAATTATATTATTTAATTGTCCCTTTACTATTTGTTGAAACCAAACCTGTTTTTGTATCTTTTTGCCTATTTCTATTATTATTAAAAAAAGCTTTAAATGAATTTTTGGTATTCTTTATCCATTTATTAATTAAAGGTTTGTAGAATTTTTTTCTCTAAAAACAAACAAACAAACAAAAAACCATATTAATCATGTTTTAGATGTGTTGCAAATACTTTCCTATTCTATTCCTTGTCTTTTAACTTTTTTTATATGTATATTCTATATAGTCTTAACTGTTTAATATAGTCAGATTGTCTATATTTACTTTATAGCTTCTGGGGTTGAATATTTTACTTCAGGTCATGAAAAATATTAGTTCTATTTTTTTTTTTAGAACTCCTTAGATTCTACATATTGATTTTTAACTCACCTGAATACTTCTTGTATAATGTGTGAAATAGGACTCTATATTTGTTTTATTTCAAGTAATAGTGGTTCATGCACCTTATTTGTTGAATAAGCCTTATGTTCCCCATTGATTTGAAATATCAACTTAATCATATATTATATTGTTAGACAGATATATATGTTTGTCCCTAGAATACTCATTATATTTCATTGATCTGCTTGATTATTTCTGTGCTGGGGTCATGTTGGTTTTGCTGAGACTTTATAATGGTTTTAAATTTTTAAAAATATTTTATAATTAACTTTGACATTTAAAAAAATAAATAAAATCAATCTGCATTTAAGAAAGAACGAACGAACGAAAGAGAAAGATGGAACTCCTACCTTTTGTGACAACATGGGTGGAACTGGAGAATATTATGCTAAGTGAAATAAGCCAGTTGATGAAAGACAAATACCATATGATCTCCCCTATAAGTGGACTCTGTTCAACAAAATAAGCTAATGAACAAAATAAACCATAAGCACGGAAACATGGCGCAGACTGAAAGTGACCAGAGAGGATGGGGGACGAGGACAATTGTGGAAAGGAGAGGAAGGGACTAGACAAAGAAGTTGTATAAATGACCCATGGACATGGACAACAGAGTGGGAATTGACTGTGGAAGCAGGGGGTGGGAGTGGGATGGGTGGAGGGAGGTAAAAGGGTAAAAATTGAGATAACAATAATAGAATAAACATGATTTATTGATTTTTAAAAAATAATTTTAAAAATGTAAACAAAAAACAAATAAATAAATAAATAAACTAGGCTTTATCCAAGCCATGAGTATGATATCAAAATTAATATGTATGTATTTCACTTTTACATACATGTTCACAAGCATGTAAAACAATAATAAATAACATGTGGGGAAAAATTCCAAGAATATTACCAATGATAACGTACTTGTGTGCATCAACAAGAAGACAAATACAGCAGTTATTTAACACAGAAAAATAATATAAATAATTGTTGACTAGGCATCAGGTTATTAACTAAGTGACTGGAAAGTAAAGGACACCCATGGAATCAGGAGGTAACAATTAGAGTGGCAGGCTCCACTACTTGGGCTTCAGGGAGAAAAAGGAAATTATTAATATCTCAGATGCTTGATGAATGGCCCTGAAGAGTTGAAACTCAGACTTGTAGGGCATAGGGTCGGTCCACTGCTTAAATTTGGCCACTGTCCCTAAGCTTCAAGGAAGGATCCCAGCAGGGTTAAACCCCTGGATCTGAAGAGAGATCCAGGGCAGCTGGTGTTGGTGTTTCTGAGAACAACTGAGGAGCTAATCCTGAAAGTGTTGGAAAGACTGTGGACTGAAGTCAGCAGTTCCTGCAAAAAGGAGCTGCCACCAGCCTGGCCAAGAAGCAGTGCTGTGGCCCTGTCAGAGGAAAGCAAAGGATGCCAACAGGCAGCAGAGAAAGGAGCAAGCCCTCATCCCATCCAAACTCTGTCTCCTCTCACACTCCCTGCAGGAGCAGTCAGTCTGCCAGGGCCAGCTGGCCATGCAGGAATGGGGTTTTCAAAGGTGCAGCCCAGCATCACCGAGTACTGAACAGAGGCCACCTTGGAGCTGAGAGACAATTAGCTCAATTCTTGATGTGGTAGACAGTCACCTCTCACTTCCATACCCAGAGTCCTAGTTCTGGACACTCAGCTCTTCCTCTTTCTTAGATGTGTCTTGAGCCTGCCATCCCCTACCCTGCGTCATCCCATCCCACCCCACCCCTAGACCTTCTAGGTGCCATCCATTCAGCTTCTTCAATGAGGCAAAGAACTCTCAGAAGTTGCCTCCCTGACTCCATGGTCTCTCCCTGAATGAGAAACCCTTTTTATGCTGCAAAGCAAACCGCCCATACTTTGCATCAACTATCAGCACCGCAGAATGGAAGCCACCTGAGCTGTGTTTCTCCCCCACTGGACTGCAATCTCCCTGAGGATGGGGGCCATGCCTCCGATTTCTGCCCCTGAGCCCACAGCACAAAGACAACATGCAGACCTCAGGGTGTAGCTCTGTGGGACAAAGCTGAGTGAGTACCATGTGCCAGGCACAGCATTTGTAGTCAGGACCCTTTGTTCTCCACCTTGAGTAGGATAATTATGCTGCTATGGGCTGAATGTTTGTGTCCCCTAAAACTCATATATTGAAGCCCTAATCCCAGCACAAGGGTGTTAAAAGGCAGGACTTTAGGGAGGTGATGAAGTCTTGAGGAAGAAGCCTCCATGATGGGATTAGTGTCCTTATATATGAGAGCCCAGAGAGCTCCCTTTATCTGTAACCTAAAAACTTCATTCTACATTTTCAACCTGATTTCATTTGTTCTGTCTCCAAAGTAGCCCTACAAGCATGTTGCTGATTTATGACCCTGAGAAGAATGATCCAGAACACCTCATGGGCTATGTGAAAGTTAGTGTGAATTAGTTAACTGGTTTTCTTTAACAGAACAAAAGCAGATTTCAGAATGAGAATAAAGGGCACGTCATGGAGTTAGGAAGATGAGCTGGAAAACAAAACAAAACAAAAAACAATACAAAATAGAAAATATGTGGAAATGGAGTCATACTGTAGGATGACAAAACACACTGTCTTCAAATTATTCCTAGAAATAATTTGAATCCAAATTAAACTCAGTTTCACTAGACTCCACCCATGTCATGATTCCACTAGTACACAGTAATTGGGTTGTATTTAATATTGCTGAAAAGATTATACTATTTGAAACCCAGAAATTAGTTTTGCAGATAAGTTTTTTCTTCATAACTTGGGCTTGCTTTTTTTTCCCTTTCTCTGTCACCAGCAATGTATAGATTCACATTAAAATAATGTGGTAAATTCAGGTATATTTGTTGTTAATTGGAACATCAACAAAAAATAATTAGAACAGGTTTTCACAATAATATGACAATTAAAAAATTGTGAGTAGAGTTGAGTGTGATGGGTAAATACAGAAACTGTGTATCTCTGAAAATAACATGCTTGAAAATTTGAATTAATTATTAAGTGCTTAGATGTCAACAGTAGGTACACAACAGAGCTGAGAATCAAGAAACAGACATTAAACAGGATTATAGAAAATAAGAGGTAAAGGTAAAAGATAACAATGACACAGAGACATAATAATGAAGAAATGACTGTGAACCTGAAAGAAAATAAACCTGGAGGAGAAGAAATATTTAAGGTAGTATTAAAGTACATATCTGAAAGTACAGCAATTAAATTTAAAGGGGACAGTCATATCCTGTGCCCAAGAGTATCATGAGAGAGGGCACCATTATATTAAATAACATCGCTCTGGAGAAGAGGTACAAGCAAATGGACTAAGTTATTTAAAATTGTACTGAGAAGCAATTTTTAAAAATTCCACTGGGAGCTATAATTCATTGGCAACAATATCAACTCGACAAAATGTTTCCAGTTCTAATTTTATAGGACCAGATGAGGATCTCATTTTTGTTCTCTGTAATATACATATTTAACTACCATTTTCTGAACTTTAAAGAGAGATAAAGATTGGAAAAGAAGTGGCAGATATCCTCCAGAAAATATGCATGATTTAAAAAATTTTAGGACTAATATCACTAACGAAATGTTAAAGACCAATAAGGTTAACAAAAAATGCCTGTCTTCATTCATAAAATATGTGTGAAGTGGGAACCTTGTTTTCATGATCTGTTCATGTCCCAGGGAGTGTTTACAGCGAGCTCACAATGAGATGAGCAGCATGGACCAGGGGAGACAATGCTGGGTTCTTTCCCCAAGGAGCTGCTTGGACGCCCTCTTTCTGTTTGCCCTCTTCTTGCCTCCTTTCCATATGTACATTTTTATCTGAGCGTCAGGAACAAAAATACCTGCTCTGCTAACTTCACACAGGTTTAGTAAGGATAGAATAAAAGATTGGGTCCTGAGAGCTGTCCAAAAGTATGAAATAAATCTCCCAGGGCATGGGCCAATGTTTTGTGAAGGCCGAAGGAAAAAAACTAAAACACTTAGGTGACAGACAAAATCTAATATATAAGTAAGTGCTCAAAAGAGCAGTATACACAGAAAGTGCCACAGGGTTGCAGAAAGCAAGGTGTCGATATAGACTAAACTAGATGTGATTATACAAGCCTCCAGTGACTCACTTCATGCCTTAAAACACGGTCTTATCTCTAACCCAGATTCTTTATGTGACAACTTCAAACTGTTTTCATTTACTCTGCCCCCATAGAAACCCTCCAAGCACTTCGCTGTTACTAAGTCATTCTTCAACCTTCCTGCCTTTTAAACTTAGGGTCCAGCACTGAGAGGAGGAAATGGGTTTTGGGCGAACATGCTCCCAAGTCTGTTATCTTGGGAGACTTATTGCTCTTTCCCACTTCAAAAATCCTATGGTTCTCTGATTTCTAGGACTCTTAAAAACGCTCTGCATACTCCGTGAAGCAATTCTGTCCCATCCTTTAATGACCGCCACTTCTTCCCCTCGGCAAAACTTGCCAGACCCTAAGCCAAGTCTTCGTGGTCTCAAACCCCTTTCCCTCTCCACCCTGACACCTTCACTTTCAGCGCATGCTCTCAGCATATCACAACCACAGTACTTCTAAGATTGAGAATTCTCCCAAGTTTTCCTGTGCACCACTAACGAGAAACATGGCTTTCCAAATACTTTTACTCTTTCTCAGTGGAATATCATTGATTACTATGTTTAAGGCACAATGACCTTTGTCAAAACCTAAGCAAATTTACCATCTGTGATCCAGGAGTGCCCTCCAACCTCTTCTTATGCTATTTAAATACCTGAAGTTTCCTTGTGCTTCTAAATAAGGACAATTGGCCATGGCCACAACTTAATTTGTAGCTGTAAAAGTATACCAGATGATGTAAGAGACAGGCAATTTGAAATAAATTCTACACTCTCAAGATTGTCCTATAATCCCCAAACCAGTTGATGTGGGATGGGTGGTGTCCTTGAGGGACCTTGAGGGAAATGAGAGTGAAACAGGTAGAAGATTCTGGATGTATCCCCTGGGCTCAGGTGTGGTTAAAAAGTGGACTGACCTCAGAGTACCTGAATGTTACCTCCCTTTCATAGGCAATTTAAGTCCTACCTTCTCCCAAAGCTCTTTTCCAGGGTCTCATTCCTCCCACCCACTGACTCACTCTCCTCTGAACCATCATGGCAGCACTTTCTGTCTCTGCTCCTGCTTTCCTCATTAAGACCTTAACATAGACTGCAGCAGGTAATTATAAACGTTTTTAAATACGTGTACACATTCACCCTTACCAAATAGTTGTAAGCCATAAAAGACAGGGAATACATTTCTTACCTTTCTCCACAGAGTCTAAGACTTAACTTTGTGTCCACAGATGTCCTGTAAGTATGGAGTGGGGACTGGGCGGTGGGTAAAATGGTCAGACACACAGCCAAATGCAAGATTGCTTATCCATAAGCAGAGCTGTGCATTTACAAGACAATTCCTTCATTCTCCATTAGGACATGTCCTAGAATTGTTCCGAGTGGTAAAGGAGTCAATACATGTAGATTGCTGGATCCAGTACCTGGCACAGGGTGTGTACCCAGCTGATACTAGTGTTTGCTCTGATGGCTGTGACTGCTTGAAGGTCAAGGACATGGCTTTCATTTTGTTCATACACAGACACCATGAGCAACATTCCATCAAAAGTGGAAGCTCAGGCAATAATTCTGAAGGAATAAAATTGAATTGGTGGTAAAGAGGTACAAACACCCCATATGTTTGATTTTAGAATAAATGATCTAATTTTACTGAAGCAAATGGCAGGAGACATTCTGGTTTAGTTGTAATAAAATGTCATTGCAAAGCTCTTGTAGTAATCACAGTGAAACACTACAGGGTCTGAAGACCAAAAAGAACAAATAATTGGAAATAAAGCTAACAATAAAGGTGTTCTAAATGTAGTTCAGGAATAGGAAAATTTTCATTTTGAAGATGTGGCATACACATCTAAATTTTAACTATTGAAACTGAGTCATCTCTTGCCCACAAACCAGTGATGTAAGTGAAAGAGGTGAAAAATGTGTAACGGGTTAGTGTATTCTTATCAATAGGGCGATGTCACAACCTAAGTCACATGTAGCAGAGTTATTATTTATAAAGCCAGACTACTTGTAATGTCAGACACTGTGATAGCAATGTTATATATAGTATATCTTCTAATCCTCACGATAGCCTGAAAATCAGCTACTATCTTATCGACACATTTATGCCAACAGACACAGAAAATTTAAGTCATCCAATAAATAGATAAACTAAAATTTGAAGCAACATTTAATAATTTAAGATGGAAATTGAAAATTTCATAGTTATTCAAATTAGATACTTAGAAACGAGAGCATATTCAAGAAACTTAGGCACAGCTCATATGAACAAACAAACCACAATGTAACTCCTCAGAGTTGTCATGAGAACGACTCGTTTTTGTGAGAAGTACAGTGATGAATAGAATGTAGGTAACACAGTTAGTAATGAGGGTGAAGACAATGTTCATGTGAACCTTACATTTTAATAATTCCATCACTTTTTATGCAGATATCAGAAGGTAAATATGGTCAAGCAGGAATTTAAATGTTGATGAAATATTAAAGCAATCTATCTATTAAACTAATATTCTCAAGCCAGGGAGAGAAGATGTTGGAGAAGACCCAACAAGGCAGACACAGAGAATATTCTAAGTCTGGGCATCTAATTCAAATTAACTTCAGTAACGGGAGAACAGCATCAATTATACACTAAATGTATTTAACATTATTAGTGCAGATCACGGAGAAGTCAGTCATGACTTACTTCAGTGGACTTAGGTGACCTTCACACCGGAGCCTGTCAGCTCCCTGCCAGCAAGGCTGCCATTGCTGCACAAAGCCCTGCTCAGTGCCCACAGGCAATCGGGCCGTTCATGTATTTGCTATGTCCCACATGCACAAATCATTGAAAACAATAGCATTACCATCTTGATGTCAATTCCAGTGTGTTCGTGTGCACATGTTTTCCCCACACCAGCAAGCAATTCTCTGACATCAGCTGGGTGTCTTCTACAATTCCATCAATTCTGGCACTATCTACATGGAGAAAACACATGATGCCACAGGTTAAGGGTTCGGTCCTACATGACTGCCCCACCCAGTTCAGGCATCACTCACAAGTCCAAGTGTCACCTGTACTTTTGACAGATGGCTATGGATCATAGGTTCCAGCACCCCATCCTTGGGTTCCATTAATTTGCTAGAGCACTCCAGAATTCAGAGAAATACTTTGTTTATTGGATTACCAGTTTATATAAAATGATATAACTCAAACACACCCAGACAGAAGAGATGTAAAGGGCAAGGTACATGGGATGGGGTGGGGAGCTTCCATGCCCTCTCCCATCTGGAGGGTTTTTATAGAGGTTTCATTATATAACCCTCCAGTCACAATCACAAGGTTGACTGTATTGCAGTTTCCCAGAAGTCACTTCATAAACATAACAAACATCTTGATCTCTCTCATCACTTAAGAAATTCCAGGTTTTTAGGAGCTGTAAGAGAGATAAGGGGGGAGAAGACCAAATATACATACATCTTATTATAAATCACAAAATCACAGCAGGATTAACCAAAGGCTTTGAGCTGTGGTGAGTTCCTGCCCATCACACCCCCATACCAGTGAGTATGTGAGAGCACAGGTACCAAGATGCAGACCTGAAATAAATGTCTGCTCTGCCACCTAGGGCTGGTGGCACAGCAAATGCCTCTCCCACCCTCCATTCCCCTCTATGTGAAGGACTCTTCTGGGGAGGAAAGGAGACAATACATGATGTGTTTCACACAGTTGTGGAAACAGAGTAACTCTTCATTAAATACTAACTACCATGTCACCAAAGTGGCTGCCATTTCATGGCGATTTCCTTCCTCACTTTATGTTATTCTGTCTCATTTTGCTGTCTTACTTTTCAGGCTGTAAATCTGATATCTAACCAAAGATAACAACTTCCATCAGAGACTGTATTTTATAGTTTGGCCTTTTATTTTAACATTGTCTAAAACACCCTGCAGAATACAGAAATGATTACTAAATCCTTGGTGAGTTAAAGGGATTTGTGTGTGAATAGCACTAGCATGTGTTATGTATTTTCTTTGTGCTCAGCGTTTTACATGCCCCAACTCAGTTTATCTTCACTAACAGCCCTGAAACATAAATACTCCATGAATGAAATAGTTTTTTTTTTTTGATGAGTTGCAAAGATTTCACTTTAGTTTCCATAGCAACCAGGGTCTGGACCTACAGATCTGATTTTAGAAGGCATAATTATTGTTTTGCTTTCTTTTTTTTGGTCTCAATTTTAATGTGCCATTAAAGATATTCATATTAAGATAGCTATGTTGGTGACCCAAGACCTGCCACTGCTCTGTCATTAATGTTATTCCTCCCTAGATCAAAAGTGGATGTTCTAGAATTTAGATCCTAAAATACTGTAGGACATTACTCTATGAACTGAGACACATAGACCTTAGATGTTCCTGAAACATACCCAGGACCTATGAAACCAAAGAAAGAAAGCTGATGTGTTTTGAGGGAGTTTGGCTTCACCTCAGTGGTTAAATGATTAAAAACATTGGTTTATAGCATAATCGACACTATGTATTATGGAGAATTCAATGTTTGCATGAGTGCTTAATATAAATTTTGAGCTTGCAGCACAGGGCTGTTGGTGGACCCCCCAGACTTCCATGGTTTGTGCTCAGGCTCTTTGGCAGCTCAGATGGGACACATTGAAATTCCGTACCCACTAAACACACATGCACTGCTTTTCTGCTGTAATAATTATTACACCAGACCCTCCACATGAAGATTCTCAAAGCATCCATATATATATTTCAGTCTGTGATACTATGAGATATTCATGTCAGGAGATGTATTCTGAGGTGTTTAACACATTCATTGTGCAAATGTGTATCATGTAAAACTTATCAGAATAAGGAAGTGACTGATACTTTGTTAATAAGGGAATGTGCTGAGGTTTATTATATTTAAATAAGAAAGTAGATACCAAGCCTGAAATTAGAATAAATATTGCATGACTAGGGACAAAAACAAAGACAGAATAGATATTGTATCTTCAAGAACCCAGAAAAGGAAGTGGGTAGAGGTGCTTAAGGTAAGAGCAACCAACAGGAAAATAGTGCAGGGCAGTAGTCCATGTGTTTATCTTGGACTCAAAATAAGTGATGTGGAGTTACTGTTCTTACTACTGTTATTATTTTGTGTTCTGCTCTCTCACTTGCCTCCACACTCTGATTTTATAACTTCGTGGATAACGCTTTAAGTGGGAAAAAGATGGAGACACCCAAACAATGGGTCTGCGTTATGGTCGCATGAGGGATGCCACCAGGTGAGGCCCAGCATTAATCCTGCACTTACCAAGGGCAGTTGTATGAAGAACCATGTCTAAGAAAGTTATAGAAATAAATTTAATATATATTTTGAAGAAGAATCACTTTAATTCCAGAATTAAATTTTCTGATTTTTTTCTCTCCCAAGTGAATGGACTTTTCGATGTCAGAACACTTTCCATTCACTATAGACTCATTGTTCTATTGTCTCCTGAGGACAGCTATGAGAGTTAGAAAGAAGAGACTTGCATTACTAAATATTGCTGTTTTAACAAGATTATATCCAGGAGAATATTAAAGTTCAGCTAATTACCAAAAAGTTAATTTAGTGTATATAACAAATTTTTAGCTTGCAATATCTTTTATTACATTCTTCATTTGGGCAAGTAAACATTTTGACTAATGAATGTTAATTACCCTATGTTCCTAATATAAGCTTTATATTCTGACTTATACATATGGGCAAAAGACCAACATGTGGGTTAATTATACAAGGCAAAAATTTACTGAGTTATTTCATCTTTGGTGTACAAAGCCCCTTGCATAGTACCTCATTTACTTAAAAAAAAAAAGTCCAAAAATAGTTGCCAAATGAATTAAGTAGAGAATAGGAGTTTGAATCTGGTTAAAGTAAATTCTGTTAAGGAAATTTTTTTACCCCATCCATGTAGCATACTCTGAATTTAAAACATGATTGATGCTATTGATATTGTTGAAGTAGTAAAACAAAAAGTTAGAAGTTGAACTGAGCTGTCAAATTAAGTTCTTTGTTTTCAGTAAAAACATATGAAAGATAAATAGATGGTATGTATAGATTTACTATCACCAAATAACTGCTTGCTAATATTTTGGGGAGTTTTTAAAGTTTTTTTATACATATTTTATATCGTGTGCCTTTTCATCTAACATGACCAATGTCACATTGTTTATGCTGTAATTACTCATTTTTCATTATTGAAAATTTAGATTATTTCCTCTGTTTTTATTATTATTATAAATACAGCATGATAAAAATTTTAGTATACATCTAATTTTTCCATGTTTATTGAGAGATTATTATCTTAGCTTCCCCAAAGCAAGAACACTGAATCAAGGTTATGAACATTTAGGATTCTTACCAATTTGCTTTCTCAAGTAACTTAATAATTTTATCAAGTAAATAAGGCTTGTACTTATTTATACGTGCACCAGCAATGTATCTGAGCATCATTTTTTAACTGTAAAATATAAAGTTTTAAAAAATTCATTGCTTTTTAATATGAGTTTTCAGCAACTGTGTTGGTTAATTTAATGTCTCACATTGACTGGGCTACAAGTGCCCAGATATTTGATAACACATCATTCCTTGTGTTTCTGTGAGGATGTTTTTGGATAACTTTAATATTTAAATCGTAGACTTAAGTAAAACAAATTCCTCTCCCTAAGGTGGGTGGGCCTCACCAATCAGTCAAAGCCTGAATAGAACAAAAGCCTAACCCTCCCCTGAGTAAGAAGGTATTTCTCCTGCCTGACAGCCTTCGAATGGGACATAGACCTTTCCCTACATTTAGACTTGAACTGAAACATAAACTGTTCTTGGATCTTGAGCCCGATGGCCTTTTAACTAGAACTGCACCACCACCTCTCCTGAGTCTCCAGTCTATAGATTTACCTGTGGATCTTGGGGCTTGTCAGCCTCCATAATCATGTAAGCTGATTCATTATAATAAATCTGTGTTCCCTTCATATGTACACACCCACACATCCATACAAATCCACATTCTTTGGTCCTGTTTTCTCTGGAGAACCCTCACATTCTCCAGAGAAAAGGATCAGTCATTTTCTTCGAGCAGAGTTCTGCATATTTGCTGATTAGTTGTATTTCTTTACTTTTGAGTGGATCTGTGCATGTTCTGTGGCTGTGTATGTATTAGGGTATTCTTATTGATTGCTATGAATTAAATTGTACACATTGCTATAGTGTTTCTAAGTTACATGTTAACTGCCCTTGCTAACACATCTCCCTAAATTCCCAAGAAAGTCTATCAAAAACATTGAATTTTAAATAAGACTTAAAAAAGTTCTGATTCAGAAAAAGAGAAAAGAACGAATTACTCATAGAATATCACTCTTTTCCTCTGAATCAAAAAAGGGAAAAGAAAAAAAAAGAAAAGAAAATCATGTGTTGAGTCCGCCATGAATCAGTGACCCATTTCTCTGTTTCTAGTTCCCTAGCAGTGCATCTGACTCCTGCCTTCACAGAGCAATTTGATAAAAACACAGAGTGAGTTTTTATTTGTATGGAAGAGATTCTGTCTGTCCATAAAGTAATTAACTCTGAAAGCCATTGTCAAGGACCCAGGACAGCTAGCATGGATCATTAGTTAGGTTAAACAGATAAAGAAAAGGAACAGTCATTTCCTTTTCTCAATCACTTGAAAGTGACCTGCCTGAGGCCTTGGCAGAGTAGCTGGTTTCAGGGCAGAAGGTCCACCCGAAGCGCGTCCAGGTGGGTCTGCTGCCCTGAACCATCCACCTCTGATGGTGTTAATTCCTCTAAGCTCCAAGCTTGAGGAAACATGTCCAGTAAATGTCCCAGATTTTTCTTCAGTCCACTGCTGGTCCCTATCTGGCACCTTCCTAGTTATCACAATCTTTTGTCCTTACACCAGGTGACAGGATGTTCCTGACAGCTGTTAGCTCTTTTGAACCCTAGGAGCTGAAAGAGAAGTAATCCTCTCTGTTACCCAGCAGAACAGTTTCTATCCCATCCTGTGGTTCTTAAGGATTTATTTAGCTGCTTTCTGGTTTTCTAGGCAGAATTTCCTTGAAACACTAAAAAAACCCTCCTCTTTTATGTAAATCAGACCAAAAAAGGGTCTCTGGCTCCCTTCCTACTGTTCTGTGTGGCTGCACACAGGTTTGACTGTCACAGACGCAGGCAGTCCAGGGGCTGAGCACCTTCTCCTGGAGTCCCCAGGGTCTCTGCCTTGATTAAGAGAGGACATTTCTCAAGCTCGTGTCCCCAATGTAAACAAAGCAGGACTGTATATAGAGGCTTGAAGTCCACCATTCAAATGAAATACCTTAGTACGCGTTGATACCAACATTCACTTACAGAAAAATAGAAACTGGAATTAGGAAAGCCAGAAGGAAATAGAATTTTAGCTCTAAAACCCAACTGGTCAATTACTAGCCACAGCAGGTGTGATCACTCATTGTTTTCTTTTTTTTCCCCCTGAGATTAAAATTGAAACTATTATTATCTCCCTCATTTAATGGTTTAAGTTTAACCAAAGGATGTAAATATTTTAGCTGGAAAAAAGGGCTTTCTTTTTTTTTAAATAGAAGCTCATTCAAAACATAGGATAGTAATTAAAGAAAACCACTGGTGTTTATAGTCTTTACTTCTCCTATTAAAATGACCTATGTATGAAAAATTAGGTATTATAAATGGTGATGAGGGTCAGGGGAGAGAATTATCTATTTTAAGCTAAATATAAATAACTTTTATGTTTCTCATAATGGTATATGCTATCTTGTATGTTTGATATAATTCATAACCCAGAGAAACTGATAGTATTTGGTAAAAAAGACAACTATAAAAATATTTCTAGTTTCCATTTTCTACCACAAAAATGCTGATAGTGATTTAGAGTGAGAGGTTTTTTGTTTTTTTTAATTATTCTAACAAAACCACTTCCTTTAAAGATGCATGATAAAGTGCAGCCCACTGCTCCCTGCAAAACACATCTGTGAAAATTGCTAAAGAATGTTCCCTAATGTTTCATTTTTTTTAAGTGCATATCTTATACTATAATAGTCACTGGAAAGTGCTTCCAAATTTGCAGGAGAAATTTTTATGAAACATTACTGTAGGTAGAACATTGGTTTGAGGGAGAATGAAGGCCTTCTCAAGCCTAAATAGCATTAATTTATTTATTTACTTATATATTTATATGTCAACAAATACTTAACACTTATTCAGTTTGGGGCACTATGTTAAGTGTTGGCAAAGATTTTATAGGATTGTGGGAATTTATCCATCCATCCATCCATCCATCTGTCCATCTATTTATTCATTCATCCATCTGTACATCCATTTATCCATCCATTCATCAATATATACATGCATCAATCTATCTATCTACCTATCCATCCATTAAAGTATTCATCCATCTATTCTCCCATCCATCTATCTATTCATCTGTTCATCAATCTTCCTGCCTATCTATCAATGCCTCAAGAAAGAGCACTGGCATAGAGAGACATCATTGTCTAACCTGACTATTAGAGACAATCATGTCTAGCCTACTATTAGGCAAATGCTGTTTGAAGTAACTGCTGCACAGTTCATGAGGGAAAGCCAAGTGCTCAGGGGTAGGAAGAGAGTGTAGTAGGAAAAGGAACCAGAGAGTAAACATAAGCTTTCATCAGACAACTAATTCAAGACCAGGCTGATGAATTACGAGAACACATTTCTGTGATTATTTAAGATAACTGAAGTCTACCTGCAGGATGCAGGAAGTAAAAGTGTCCCCAATTTTGACTTGTTACTGCAAAAAGTCATCATATGCCTGCAGGCTGCAGCCTTCAGCACTTACACCAAGTGAACCCAATGAGCCTGTGCACTTGCTCTGTGAGTAAGCCTGGGGGGTGGGGAGAGCTTCTGAGCTGTCCAGCAGCACAACAGACCCTCAGGAAGGCTGACCTTTCTTTTTTCTGATACACTGTACCCTATTCTTCTCCTAACAGATGATAAAGACATGAGAGCAAAAGTGCCAGGAGCCTCCTATGGTTTTCCTTTAAGAAAAGATACAAAGTTTAGAAGAAGAACCAAAGCTAAGGAAAATGGGACATAAAAAGTGTGTGTCGGGGCGGGGGGATTATATCTTTTTAAACATGCTTGAAGTAATTTTAAATTGTCCATGAATAATTGTTAGTCTTCATGAAGTTCCATTTTAGAGTGAATTCGAAAAGAATAACTAAATGTATTCTGTCATGAACAATGCTCTAGCCTTTTTGCCCATTGGAAAACTTCCCATGGGTTCTAGAACCCAGACTCCAAGTCATTCCTGGTAAGACCTCCGAGGATCAAAGATGATGCCAAGAGGGAAACAAGCAGCCAGCTGCTCAGTTTGCAGAGAAGACCCTTAGTCATAGCCACCTAAGGCTAGTCCTTCTCCCCTCTGCTGACCCACAGCATCCCTTCTAACACTTTCTCTGAGAGGTCCTCTCTCTGAGCTTTCCCTCTAGGGTACCTGGTACAATCTTTTTCTCTCATTTAGGGCTTAAGAACCCGAAGTCTATGCAATTAATGCTTTTACTTTGTCCCTCTTCTCCCTCCTATTCTTATCCTTCAATTCAGGCAATGGACAGAGGCGGCCACAGTCTTGTGTGAAGATGAATGAGAAAACAAAGAAAAAAATTACTAGTGGTAGCTCAAAAAATATTATTCTACCACATAACAAATCCCAGGTCCCTTCAGCTAAAATGACCATTGTCTTGTCTTCACATTGTGACCAGCTTTGTGGGCTTTAGTTTCCTGACCTTCTTGTGTCACTTATCCTCAGTCACTCCATCATTTCCTATCACTCCAACCTAATCTCATTCTCCTTCACCATGACTCACTAAAAAAAAAGAAAAAAATGGTGGTTCTTAGACACTTCTCTGGAAAAAAAATTAGAAAAAGAACAATAGAAAGATTTTCTTCCCCAAAAAGATGTATTAAGTAAACATAAACAGCTGAAAAGTCACTCGAAAATATAGGTCAGTTAGCAAGTCACAATTAAAATATAATTCAATGACAGTTCACATTCAGAAATATAATTTGTTTAAAGGGATACCGAGAAGTCATTTTTCCAAATCAGGCTTACTTTTTAAAAATAACTTAGATTATATAAGTGAGGATATGCTCATTAACAAAACCTAAATCAAGGCTGATGTAATTACATGGATAACAGTTCTGTCTAAACACACAGGTACTGCCTTAAGAAGCATCTCTGTTAACTGAAAATGTCAGAGCTTACAGTGAAAGGACTTTTGGCTGCAGAAATCTGTGACTTTTATAACTAGATAAGAAAGATAAAATTTAATTAATTTTACCATAAAATGTAAGAATAGTGTTCTTATTTCCATAGATACTAAGGCAGCCATTTTCAAAGAAAACTGGCTAGTATTACTACATCCAAATCATTCACATTAGTTTTCTAAGATGTTCTGTTCAACACATAACATTACTGTCCATCTTTTTAGCTAGCTAAATGGCCCTCAATAATGTCTTAAATATGTTTTGATTAAAAAAATTAACTGACATGACCACAAATAAATATATTTATGGGTCCAAAATTTTGACCTAAGTTTTTTTAAAAAATAATAATGACCAAATTGTAGAATCTCAGAATTAAATGGTAAATGAGATTAAAAGTTTTCATCATGTTTGAAAGATATTTTTTCAATGTAACTTAGATCTTTACTAAAATAATACAGAATATATATATATATATATAGTCAGTGTCATTTGATTTCTTAGAATTATGGCAACTGGAAATTTTTTTAGCAGAACAGGATTTCCTTGTTTTTGAGAAAGCCACAGACATCAAATACATATTGCTCACCCCAGGCTATAATCTGCTGGGTAGTGGTGCAATTATGCAGATTATTAGTATTTGTTTTCATGGGTTGGTTTTTTTTCCCTTCATTTACTGAAGGAATGATTGGGACACTTAAAGTTTGCCCAGGACACCAAAGACAGTTCTCTCCATGAGGTTTTTTATTTGTTTGTTTGTTTCTTTTGGTCCATTGGTTTTCATTTTGAGAGAAAAAAATTGTTTCTCTTGATCCTTTGGAAACGTTCTGTTCATTTTACCTTAAGCAGTAAGTCACCCAAAGTGAAAACTGTAGGAATGCCTGCAGCCCTCGGGGCTGGAGTTCGGGGCTCCTGTGGCGACCGTGGCTGGACTAGAGCGAGCTGGGGGCCTGCTTCATGTCTGCATTGTGTCTCCGGAGGAAGTGGGTTCCTGTATCTCCGAGTTGTTTTGTGCCATTTTCTTAGTATAATCTGAGCTCCAAGCAAACTGTGTTGCAGTATCACACATAGTCAGAAATAGGTCTAAAATAAAAATCTCATTTGAAAGAGACATTTTATCATTTGAAACAATTGATTGACTTTAGCATTTCTATTTTAATTCCAATACCTTGCCCTCCAATATCATAGCATGCTGTGATTAATAACCTTGCAAAACTACACCTGAAAGTCGTGACACATGACAAATATCAAACATGTCTAGTATTTCTGAAAAGAAAAAAAGCCAAATTAGATTTTTTTTTTTTTAAATCTTGACTTTTTCATTGTACTTTTCCATAGCCCTGTATTTTCTAAGTGGAGTTAAGATGAAAAGGCACCGAGCATACAGACCCTTTTAATTTACTTCATCAATTATTTCAGACTCCTTAAATTTAGTTTACTTTCATTAATTTTTTTATGACAAGCTAGAGCTGGATGCCTACCATATGATCTAATTTGACCCAATCCCAAATGTCCCCATCTGAAAGCATGTGTGGGCGCTGAGTCACAGACTTCAACCCCTGACACAGGAAGCCCTTTTTCTTCAGAAAGGCTCCCTCACTGACTTTTTATTTTATTTCCAGGTGACAAATATTCTTATGAGGAAGTGGAAGGTGGGAACTTTCGTGTTCCTTGATCTGCAGTTTGTATTAGGTTCCATCTAGAGCAAAGCAAATTTATTAAAATAAGGCCTTACATGAAATCCAAGTTCCCTACACAGAGACCAGTGGGTTTTGTGTAACCAGAACTCAGTTTCTGTCCCCGACTCTGTGGAGAGCACTGTGGGGACTGGTGAGCATGGGTAACCGGGGCTGTAGCTCATCCCCAAGGCTGCTCACAGAAGAGACAGGAACACAGCACACTCACTGCTAAGGAAAGCAGCAATTAGGTGGCAGGAGAAAGGTGAAGTTCTTTATGCAGCCTGGGGACACCTGTAAAACAATGACATTCTAAATCTTGCCCCTAGAGTATGCTAGAAGCCAGAGAGTACAAAGACTATGTTTAAATGTGTTACTAACAAAAAATAAATATTGATAATGTGCTTTTGCTATGGCACAAGCAAAAAGTGCTAAAACTAAGAACAACCATATTTTTCCCACATAAACTTGAGTTTTTCAAAGTCAGCCACAATCAATTGTTGAATATTTATTGACCCAATGTTTAAAAAAAATCTTCAATTTACCATTTATATTCTTCCACAGACAGGCAGAACCACTGAAGGAATGAAATCCTAGATGGATGACAGTAAAACCATTCTTAGGATTAGAAGTTACATTAAGTCAGTCCAGAGGTGAGTCACTCCATGCATAAATATGTCACATTTTGTTGGTCATTAGAAAAGCCCAAAAAATATTATTTCTTCACCCTAATGAAATTATGGGAAGACATAAAATTTACTTGAACCTTTTAACCCCAGCCAAGATCTAACACAAAATGCAAAGTTAAGGGCAAGCTGATGTTTTTGTCTAGCTTATAAAACTGCCAACGGGCATCACAAGGTTTGGTAGCTAATTTCATGCTTATACTTTTAAGACTAAATGTCTTGACCCCAAAGGCAGACCAAGATCATAGACAGTGGAGGGAATCAGGTGGCGTGGGTACAGGCAGTAAATGATAGTTTTCTATGGAAAATTAAAAACAGTAAGAAAGTCAGCTAAAATCAGCCTACTTTCCCCTTTCCTATGAGCTGGCAACTGCACACAACATCAGTGCTCAACTCTCCTTCGGGGAAAGGACCAGTGCCATCCAATTCACCACCCACCCCAAGCCGCCTACTAGGTCTATTTCCTGTGTCAATTCCATCACACACCGGATGGAAATTCAAACATTTTTTGAGACATTCACCCACATTATTACTTGCTGACACTCATCAGTAGCTTAAATAAGCATAGAAAAATCTCACTTAAAACAAACAAATGCTGAATAATCCTGGATCACAATTATTTAACATGGTTCAGGCTTGAATAATACATTGTCTAAAAAACTAAAGTAGAAATTTACATGGGCAGTTCCAGAATTAAAAGGAAACCTACCACTTTTTAATTGTATACATTCAGTTTTAGAATGAACACGTTTTTGAATACAATATTCAAAATATTGCCACAACTTCCTTCTTTGTTTTATTAGTAAAAATAGTTTCTGATGGGCTTCAACCACCATGATTAAGAGACATACTACATTACATGATAATATTGTTGAAATCCATTTACTTAAGGCAAACCATGAACGCTTGTGAAGTGCTATGTTTTATAGTTAAGGTATTCATTGTAATGTGTGCAAACACACACCCTTGCAGTTTCAACCTGAAAAATGTAAGAAAGATGCAACATTTTAGGCATGCCACCATGAGCCAAGTGAGAGGTAAATGGAAGGAACACAGCAAAAGGAAAAGATAGTGCCAGTCAGCCCCTGCAAAGAGCATGGGTCGGCATGTATACATGTATACAATTGTTGCTTAATGTGTACACATGTATACAGTTGATGTTTTATATACATGTATAACAGTTGGTGCTTACTACATATACATGTACACAGCAGGTGCTTTATATATACATGTATGTAGTTGGTAGTTACTACATAAACATGTATGATGTAATCTCTTTGTCAAATTACTACATAACTTTCTGAAAGTTACATCTCTGTGTTTCTGTGCTTGGCATGTCACAGATCAATAATAAAGAGTGCTCAGAAGACCACTGGTCCATGCATTATACATGAAGTATCCCTACTATAGGCATTCTATTGAGATTTTGGCAAAGATGTAGGCAGAGTTATACTTCATAAATGTAGGTGAAAACTAGTTGGCTCTATAAAACAGAGGATTGATTTGTGGGTCAATGATAAGTCTAAAACAACACAGTAGAAGCCTAATTTTAATTGCTGGCAACAAAGTGGCAAAGTACTGGCACATGATAAGTACTTAAGAAATATATGCTGAATGAGTAAATGAATGAATGAATGAATGAATGAATGAGAGTCTGTGTTGAGAAGAACATGGAGATGGAAAAAGGGTCCTCAGAGAAGAACACCAGGAGAGATCAGATGGCTTGACACATACTTGGAAGTGGAGACTCGGTGCCATCAGATACTAAAATGAAGATGCAAAACTTGTGAGCAAACAAAGTATAACTAAAAAACATAGATTCACTCCTTCTAGAAAAAAGTGAACTGCACAGTGACCAAACCATGAAAAGAAGACAGAAGATTTATGGCCATGATTGAGGGCAAGCTGAACAGGGAGATGAAGCTGCCAGGCTAAATGTCATCAGGACAAGCACAGGGCCCAGAACAAGCAAACCAGTCACCCTAAAACACTCAGTTTGGGTTGAACCATTTTACAAGAGGTTTTGATAGATGAGAGCACATGTCAGCAAGCGTGAGAACAGCGACAGATTTGAAAATGCAGTGATGTGGACTATGACACTTAATCTAGCAGAGATCATTCTGGCTGGTGGAGGAGAACTCCTGAATAATATTTCAGGTCTTGATTCATGGACAGGATAGTAGCCCTATTTTCTTGATGGCGGAGGGAGAAGGGAAAGTTGGACATAACTAAGTTGCAGTGAGGTGTTAATACCAATAGAAGGAAACACTTTTTAAATGTTAAACTGGTATATAATGGAAGTGAAACATCATCTTTTAAGGTAGTGGGATTTTCCTCATTATTAAGGTATTCAAGATAAACAGAATCTTGTAGAGAAGAATCCTCAATTGGATGGAAACTGCAGAACCTATCGATGGAAATCCTTCATGTTAGATTCCAACTTTTCATTAAAGAAAGAATGAAACAACTGCTGCTAAACAACTGCTTTGCTCTGATGTGGTCCTGGGCAGTGGGGTCACAGTGGGGAAAAGTAAACTGCTGAGAGCTCATTTTCTGCTGGGCATCTAATGAACACTCACCTAAACAAGGGTTGATTTTTTGCTTCTCAAATCAGTGTTTCTGTCCACATCAGCAAGACTATTCTTAAATCCAGGATTTGTGGAAAGCAGGATTTCCAAATGACAAAGCCATTCTTGCACATGTTGAGGAACAGGTCTGCAGCTCAAATCATAGAGTTATCCTCAGGGTTGAGTCCCTCCACACAGGGAAAAGGAGGAGGAAAGCTTTTCATCTTAGTGTATCTGGGAAGTTCAAAGGAGACCACGGATTCATCAGATGCCAAATTCTTGAATGATCCTCCTTTGGTGGCAAGTGAAAGTGACTTCAGATGTGTCCAGGGAAGTTTGGGGACATCTGAAGACACAGGCTATTGACAGGTGTACCCAGGGAAACCTGATGGACAGGTCATAGTAGAATTGACCTTGTTGCTTCCTGTGGACAAGTCGGCCAGACTTTACCTGAGGCCATGTTCTTGCGCAGTGCATCTGCACACCACGATCCAGAAAGAGGAAATAGTGTATTTGTTTGGGACGAGGGGTGAGAACTGAAAAATGTGAATGATGGCATGTTTAACTGGAGGTACCGAATCATCTGAACTGAACTTATGAACACAAAATCAGGTATGAAAGAGAATATTTAGAATAAAAGTATTATGACAAATGTTTTTAGTTGATCAATAAAAAAACCCCCAAACTCCAGAAAAATAATATAATACTTATATTTATAAACTACCTGACACACGTTTCCAGTTCTGCTTTTTATACCTTTTTAGCTTTGATCAATTCTTCATGTATTGATGAAGTGATCAGTACATGATCACTTAAAGAAAATGGATAATTTATTTTCTCTAAAGAAAATAGTTTATTCCAAATATATGGTGATGGAAGATTTGACTTTGGTTGACAGGCACATGACACTTGAAACTTATATGATTTTATTAACTAATATTGCCCCAATAAATTTAATGAAAAAGAAAAAGTAGATAATTTAGTCTTTCCTCTTGCATAGTTAATCAAAATTTGTTTATTATTGATACCATGAAAGTTTCTTTCTCCTCAAAACTTGCTATTGGAGATGCCTTGTAAATTCTTAGAATAGTTATCAAATTTGGAAAAGGCGAAGTTTCATTCATATATGATCTGTTTGGTTTTGAAGAATTTTCCACAGACTAGCTTTTCTGGCTCTGTGGATGCCAAATTAGTTCCTATTTCTTCTCACACAGTGCTGATGATGAGCACCACAGGACATCTATCTATGACAGTATGACCTCTGGCCTTATCACTATGTGCTCAATATCAGTGATCAGAGAGAGATTCCTGGAACCCATTCTGACCCAGGAGTTCACACAAGTGGCTGGCCCCACATAATATTAAATATATCCCCAACTCGACTTCTCAGCCAGATCCTCAAAATGCCTGTGGTCACTTCGATACCAGTAAACACAACAGACGTGTGGTGGAGGGGAAAACAGAGTGACCTTAGGATGTGGTAAAAATATACTAGCTTTATTAATTTTATATAGGGACTATGCAAATGTGTCCTGTCCTTTCTAGTCACTCTGTTTATTTGCTTTTCTTCTTATGGTGTTGGTTAAGGATAAAATAACTAGAAATAGTTTTTATAACTATCTTTGTTCTTTTAATGTAAATCTAGTGTTTCACCCTTAAAATTTGGGTATTAGTTTTTTTTTAAGTTTTTAATCAGATGTGGCTGCTAAATTTTACAAAAATGTGTTTGGTCATGTAATCCTGTTATTGTAGAATAATAAATGCCTTCTCATGGCCCTTCTTAATATGTTTATGGAATCCAGGTTAGGAGACACTCCTCTAGAAGGGTGTAGGTCTGAGCATGCAGTTACTTTGACACTTCCTCACACAATTCTTATATTTCCCATGGCACCCAGGCTTTTACCATCTTGTTCCTACCCTTCAGGAATATGAAATGGTACTGAATTCTTTTCTGTCCGGTCCTAAATACAGAATTAAGGATGTAGACTCAATCATAAGTTGCCTCATGTGTCTTCAGAGCCATGAAAATCCTTGCAAAAAAGCACATTCTTCCTGTTGCATGAGGCTCTCGGGTCAGAGATGCCCTGACGTAGCTGACTCCATCCTGAATCTCTCTGTCTATGATGATGACATTCTTACAGACCAAGACATCAGCCATGCAGCTTTCCAGAATCTGAACATTGTTGTGAAGAGCAGAGAGAGATCATGAAAGAAAAAAATCAGTAAACAGTGAGCCAGAAGATTGGATATTCTTTTTTATTTGATCTCTGAAAATGGTAACAAAAAAAACAATTCAGAGAGGAAAAATAAGCAAATTGCATGATTTGAATAGCTCAGCTTAAGACCATAGTACCTAAGAGGCACATCTACTCACTTGGGACCCATGGGACTCAATTAAAGCAACAGGAAAAAAAATCCAATCCTTCCAATATGTCAAGACCAAAGTGTTTTAAAGTGGTTAAATGACATTTCTAATACACATGAAACAGAGTTCTTGAAGTCAACTGAAAAGAATCTGTGGCTAAAAAACCACTTGATCACTGGCTGCCATCAGTAACCTGGTGAACTGAGATGGACCAGCTGGTCCAGGCAGGAGGGGCTTTAGCCATTCTGAGAACTCTCTGTATTTGTGTAAGTGCAGCGGAAATACAGGCCACGTGCCAACAGCAGCCAGAGCTGAGCTGCAATCTGTTTCAAATGCCTGCACCCTTACCAGAGTCTCTGGTGAGGGTTGCTGAGCTTATCTGATTTCTGTATGTTTTATGAAATGACTTCCTTAGTAGGCTGCCAAATGCAGAAAGTTTAGAGCCTCATTATTTATGTGCATATCTGACTCCACTGTTTTCCTAACATCAATGTTCTAAGCTGTTGATGGAAGGGCAGTATCTTCTAAGACAAACTAAACTCAGAGAGGCTTGATGTCATTGTCAAGCAGTTCAAAATGTATGGGCTACCATCAGCGCTATTCGTCCATCATCCTTCAGAGCCGTGAAAAGTCTGGATGGCTCTAGCTGATTCATACCAAATACATCAGAAAAAAAGCACTTTTTCTGAGTTTTCACAAAAGAAGACAGTCTTTCAGTGGGGCTGCAGGGACTTGGTCAGCACCAGCTATGTCTGTTTATCTTAGACCTCTGGTCTATCTTCTTAGTCCTGACATTGTTTAGACAACATATTTTAGTTTCATATCCTTCCTCTGTGAACAACTTGAATGATGATTATGAACTACAAGGTCCTAGATATATACATGCTTAAAGCATTACTATTAATGATAGGCACTCTGCATGATTTAACCCTTTGTACAGCCCTTTTTATAGTCTCATAAGCATTTTTTCTTTGATTATCTCATTCATTTTTATCTCCTCAATGTTGATCAGATTTCGGTTCAAAAGAGGTATGTGTGTGAAGTCTTTCTGTATTTCAGTGTCTTAATGAAAATACTTAATTTGTGAGTTTTTGTGCAAATATTAACTGTTTCCAAACATGAAAAGTCAAATATAATTTCCAAAATTGTTTCCAAATCCATAGTGAAGTTTGTGATATTCAGGAAATAAGTGCCAGTTTAACCCAGTAGACTGTTACAACCCATATTATCATTTCAGATAAGCAACTGAAAATGTTTTCTAAGTTTGTTCAGAATTTCAATTTCTTCCTAATTTTCAATGATGACAATGCTGAATTAGGTCAAATCCTTGCTATTTTTATAAAAAAAAAATTATTTATGTTTAGAGGGGGTAGGGAGGAAGGAAGAGAGGGAGAGACACATTGGTCCGTTGATGGGGGACTGATCAGAAATCAAACCAGCGACGCTTAGCTCTGGCAGGGCCAGCCCAACCAATTAAGCCACACTTGTCAAGGCCAATCCTTGCTCTAAAATGAGATGACTCTGTTTCTTGTGCTGCAGTGAATCACGGATGACTCTGGTGGGCAGCATGCGTGATGGCTATTGTTTTTATGTAATAATGATGATGGTAATGAATACTAATACTAATTCTCATCTGGGCAATATCTGTGGGAATGGGTGACATGTGTTGTGCTGGTCTGGCACCCCTTCCTGGAGCAAACACTCATTCCCCATTCTCAGGAGAGTGGGCTGCTGCTGATCAACAGATGAGTCCCTCCCCAGGAACTGCTCAAACCCCGAAGAAGTCATCTTACCCAAGATTCTGGTCTCTCTCTGGGGACAACTGAAGTCTATGTTTCTTCCAAAGAGGTGACAAAGGCCCAGGCACCTTGCCTTCCTTTATAGTAATATGTGGGGTCCCCACTCAACTGCTCATGGGATTATTAGCAGAAGCCTCTGCCGCATGAGCTCAGCACCTCCCTCAGCCCATTTCTGCCTCATCATTCCCTCATGTACATTATTCTTGACAGCCTACCCCTAAAATTTCTACCTGAGAGCTTCCTAGAGGCCTAAATGTGATGCCTACTCTGCACTAGAACCCTGCTGACTACTTCCTACATATTGTCTCTGGAGGCAGCTATATCTCATATATAAATGTCATTATATCCATGTGAGAGACAAGGAAAATAAGACTCAAATATCATAGAAAGCTGATGTCAGGGCAAGGTTTCAAAAGGAGACAATGTGAATCCACAGTTGGCACTCTTTCTACCACATCTGTTCCCTTCAGCCTCCAGAAGCCCCTTCAGAACCATTCTGAAATTCACCCATCATAAAAATCAATTATAATTCTCAGAGAATATTCATATTAAAGAAAATTTAACAGTGCATTTAAGAAAGAAATCAATTATACTTATCAGCAGCGATGGAGTGATGGGTCTTGGTGAAAGATTATCTCTCATCCTGCCACCTTCCAGATTTAATTGATGTTCTATAAAATGTTTGCAAAAGTCATCAGATTTCTCTGTATGACCTGAGCCCCTCAAAAATGTAGGTTTTGGAGTTGTATATTGTGGGGAGTTACCATGTCAGCACCCATTGCTAGAAGCAGAAAGTTTCTGTCAAGAGGTGATGGATCTTGGATTGATGGGGAACAGGCTATACTTCCTAAGTGTGTGGCCTCTTTGCCAAGCCTCTTAAATTCCACATGTCTCAATTTTCCATCTGAAACAATAAGAACATCTATTCCTTGGTGTTGTTGTAGGAATAAAACGTGGATTGATCTTTTATTAAAGTGTTGCATACATATCCTTTTAAATCATTGATTCAAGTTCATAAAAAATAAGATCCAGGGTCAATCATAACCATTTCTGTGGTGGAGATGTTTAGAAATGTCCTCAGAAGTTCACTCAACTCAGTTGGAAAGCCAACAGAAAGCAGAAGTCCCTCACACTGGTCCCATTAGCTTCTGGTGAAGTCCCCAGGGAGAACTAGAGTCAGGATGCCCTTGTCATGAGGCGGGCTCATACGACTGAAGACTAGAAATCAGGCCTGGCTGTGCGACATGCAGCAAGTACCTTCTGCTTCAGAGGAAACAAAATAATAGCCACGGCTTAATAACCATGGATTTTTAAATATTATTTCTGAATAACCTCCAATAATATTCCATAAGCTCATGGATGTATATATGTAAAGGGATGCCAAGGTCTGCGAAGAAATCAGAGGCAGTGCATGGGTTATTCGTCCCTCTTTCATGACTCCTCAGGAGCAGATGGAATTCTTAGATCCTTCTTTTGAGGAGAAAGGAAAAGACTGCAAAATCTCCTCCCAGAAATAATTTTAGAGAAACACAACTATTTTTATCTTAAAGTTCAGGAGCTAACGTTTGATTTAAAGACAAAAAATAAAAACAGTTTTAAAAAAGAAGCATCAGTTGTACGTTTTGATTTTTTTTTTTTTTTTACTTCTCTCTCCTCCCACTCCTGGGATAATACCCTAAGAATCCTGAATTACCAATTCAAACAAACCTATGCACCCCAATGTTCATAACAGCACAATTTACAATAGTCAAGTGCTGGAAAGGGCCTAATTGCCCATCAGTAAAGTAGTGGATTAAAAAACTGTGGTTCATTTACACAATGGAATACTACACAGCAGAGAGAAAGAAGGAGCTCCTGCCCTTTGCAACAGTGTGGACGGAACTCAAGGGCATTATGCTAAGTAAAATAAGCCAGGGGGTGAAAGACAAATACCGTATGATCTCACCTATAAGTGGAACCTAATGAACAAAACAAACAAATGAACAAAATAGAACCAGGGACATGGAAATAAGGAACAAACTGACAGTGACCAGAGAGGAAGAGGAGGGGGATGACAGGGGAAAGATCAAGTCAAGGAACATGTATAAAGGACCCATAGACATGGACAACAGGGTGAGTATTGACCGAGGGAGCGGGAGGTGAGTGGGGCAGGGGAGAGCAATGGGGGAAAAATTTGAGCAACTGTAACTGAACAACAATTAAAAAAATTCTTTCTCCAGAGATAAGATTTGCTTAGTCACAGAAACCAAAGATGTTCTTTTAAAAGGAGTTTAAATATGCAGCAGCACATAATTAAGGAAAGCTTAACTCTGATATCATATGGAAATAAAACCAACGATGATAAAATTAAAGTTTGCTTTTAATAAATGGAAACTTGATACAATCTAACCAAGTACCATCTGTAAAGTCCTTGTGACATTAAAGGATGCAGTGCATGTTACAGCCCTAGGGTGGAAATATTCTGCAGAATTCCAGGTGGCCTCAGGTTCACATGGGAGAAGATGATAGCCACATGAGTCTGCCACAAGGGATGGGGTCAGGACAGGAGCCTGGTGCCCCAAGGAGGAGGCCAACACCTCAGGCTTCTACCCCAGGTCTGCACTACATTACAAAAACGCAAGTCACCTCTCTAGGGAGAATTAGAGACAGACACAGCCCCATGTTTCCTTCAGTGGGTCATGCAAATTCATATGCATACACACACCAATTATACAAGCCTGGTTCTGTCTGTCTGCAGTCAGAACACTATGCTGAGACCTTCCCTTCTTAAGCAGGGTCCACATGCAGTGAAACACAACATTTTAATGTGGCTTCTCCCTCTTCTCTCTTTCTATCTCCTTTCCTGGGGGCACCTGTCCTCCAGACTTCTGTTAGTTGTCGTGTGTATTTGAAGGTGAGAAGGAGAAGAAGGAAAGGGAGATTACAGAGTGGGAAAGTTGGTTTACAAATAGCGGTCTTAGATTTTTGTTAGGACCCCAGATACCTAATTGCATAAGCATTCCTCTTTCTAAAAGTGGAATGAATGAAATTCTTGATGAATGAGGTCCCTGAGAATCTAAATATCTAGTATCTTCACTAAAAAGATTAGTGCTGCAAAGATAATGATGACCTTGCTGATTTGTTTATGTTCATAAATTTGGGCTGTAATTTTTAAATATGTTTTTTAAAAAAAAAAAAAAACAAAGATCGGCAGTATTACTCATCAGATTTAGAAGCTGGTAAGATTTTAGTTCTGGCATTCTTGGCTTAGAGTATCACAGATAAACTCTGTTTTCAATGTATTTATTTTTTTATTCATTTTATGTTTCTGTTTCTTATGGGTAAAATATCAACAACTTCCTGCCAATTACACAAAAAAAGTTAAAAAAGAATATCATTTCAAAATTAAACTGTATTTAAGAAATACAAATGTTATCTTGCTGTTTTGGTTTCTTCCCTATAACTTAATTATATACTACTAGTCTTTTGGATAAGTAGTCTACAAACAAAATACATAGAGCTCAACCCTCCACAAAAATATGCCTCAGTATCTGTTTCTTTAAACTGTCTCCCTAGAGAGTACATATTATAATAAAATGTTGTGACCCTTGAATTTGGGAAAAACAACCTCATGTCAATGAAGCAGCATATTTATTTCTTAGAAAGATGAACATATATTTGCATGAGGGAGGTTCTGCCAGGATGAGGTTTTATTCCTCATTTCTGCCCCCCTCCATTCAGTTCTCTGTGAAACCGTACGGTTCTCCCCATTGTGTCTGCTCTGCAACTTGGTCCTTGGTGCAGATTTGGCTTCTGGAGCACAAAATAGCCTTACGGTGGACTGCCCTTCCTCTTATGATGTTTGTTTAGGTGGTGGTGCTTCCAGAGGCTTCCCTGGAAGGTAAACCCAGTAAACTATAAGTTGGGAGTTCACTTCTTAAAGGGACAGCCATGGCATGTGTGACTTAAATTGTGTCAGAGAGAAAAGGTCAGGTAATGTAATCTGTCCCCCAGTGACAGTGGCTCAATCTGTACTTTTCATTTCTCATGTGTTTTGTTATTTATTTATTAAATACAATTTTTGTATATGTGAGGTGTACAACATGATGACTTAATATACATATTAAATGATTACTGTAGTTAAGCTAATTAACTCATCATCTTACATGGTTAACATTTTGTGAGTGTGTGTGTGATGAGAAGACCTAAAATCTAGTCTCAGCAAATTTGAAGTATTCAATATAGCATTAATAGTTATAGCAATCATGCTATCCATTATATCTCTGGACTTATTCATCCTATATAACCGAAATTTTGTGCACTTTGACCAATGCTTCTCAATTTTCCCCACCTCCACAGCCCCATATCATCCAGAAATCCTACTTAAAATATATACCCAAAGGAAATGAAATAAGGACCTCAAAGCAATATATGCATCCCCATGTTCACTGCAAATTTGTTTACAATAACCAAGACATAGAAACAACCTAAGTGTCCATCACACGATGGAATATTACTCAGCCATAAAAAAGAAGGAAACCCTGCCATTTTCCATAACATGCATAGACCTAGAAGATATTACACTAAGTGGAAAAGGCTGGACAAAGAGAGAAAAAAAAACTACTTGATCTAGCCTCTATGTGAAATCTATGGAAGCAGAGTAGAACAATATTTACCATGTGTTTGAGGTTCCCAAGATAATGATCTCATGGTCCCATTTACTGGTTTATAAATCACTTTGCAAATCTAGCATTGTCTGTAAATAAAAGGCACATTCAGAAAATTTTGACTGGGGAATCTATTCCTTTTTCTTGGTATAACTTTTTCTTACCTAGAATATACTCATTCTACTATCCCAATGATTATTTGGTCCAGAACAAAGTATAGCTATGGGAATTTTAAATGGGATTCCTTTGTAAGGGCCTTAGGAAAGGAAGTTACAACTCATACTTTATAAGCTTTAACTAAATCCATCCCTTTTGAAGTTAAAAACCTCCTTCCCCACCCATCTAATCCAGAAGCAGAGAGTGGGCTGAGGAAATGTCTGAACTAAAGACCAAGCTATCATCCACACGTCAAGGAGACCCTACAATTATTCTTCAGTGACCAGCATATTTCACACACAACACCTCCATATTGTCACAAACAACAGGATTTACTAAGGCTGAATACTATCCCATAGTATAATGTACATATATATCACAACATCAAGTTGTACACCCTAAATATAAACAATTTCTGTCAACTATTCCCAAATAAAGCTGGAATAAGGGGAAAAAATTAAAAGGCCAAATTCAAAGTCATTGGTCTTACCAAGTGCCCCAGTGACAAGGATCCCTCAGAGGACAAGGAAACATGATTTGTTTGGATTCCACTTTTTGAGGCAGGTCAGTCTTGTAGTGCACCATTTTACTATGTAAGAAAAAGTTCAGAAACTTATTGAGATGTTACGTTGAGAAGTTCACTGAATTTGCATGAAAGTGCTGAATGGTTATTGGTAAATTTTAAGCAAAGCAGAGGAAATACATGAAGATTATCCATGTCCCAAGAGACACTTTTGACACACATTCAGATGACATTTTTAAAGTAACTGATAAGTGCATCATCACAACTGGTAAAGTACTCCAGCAGAGAAGTGTTGTGTGAGATAGAAATAAAAATAACATGTATGTGTCTGATTGCTCAGGCCTCTGTCCCCAGACCCCTCCCTCAGAGGGTAGGGATGGGTCCTCGGCTCATCCCACCCCTCTGCTCCCTCTTTTTGTCCCTGAAGATGGTAGAATCATGAAGACTCCACCTGAAATCCCTTTCTAACATCTGTTCACCTTCTTTCACTCCAAGAGCCCAGCTCATATTTATTTTGGCCTCTACTTGCAGCAGCACAGGGCATCAGATTTTCACTAAATGAGACAGAACTAATATCCTGAACAGAAGCCTCCCAGCTTGGAGGACCGTTTAACAAGAGGATGGGACACTGGTACCAGGACCACTGACCACCATGCAGAAGTTCCTTTATTTCTGATTTTAGAACTCCAACGCCAGAATAAACCAGAGAATTCCTAAGGCTTCTCATGCTTGTAAATTGTGTGACTTGTAAGCAGGAATGGTGTACACAAAAGTGAAATTTGGTTTAGTAAAAAAATATTAATCCATACTTCTGATTACTTTGTTTAAAGAGAAATTTATGATTCCCTCCACTTTCTCGTAGCAGGAAACTGAAAGGGAAGATACACTCTTTTTAGAGTGATTGGATGTTATTCTTCATCGGGGCTCTGTCCAACTCCTGAAATCAGACTGAAGAACTCTGGAGCTTTCTCATTCATGAACTGCTGCTGCTATTAACAGTAGTTCCCAGCTCAGAGAGCTGTTATGTGGATAAAATAAGACACCAAGTTTGTTAGGCTTGATAACTGTTAGGATGTTGTTCACTACTCATGATTTCAAAGGGTCACGATAGACCCCCTTATGGAGTCTGTAAGCTAAGAGCACCCACATTTTTTGTCATGCATGGCTTTTGATAGTAAGTGTGCTGAAAAGAAGGCCTGGCTATAATGCCTTCAATAAGTTATTAAAATTCCATGAAAACACTTGCCTC
The DNA here is from genome assembly GCF_021234165.1 of Pteronotus mesoamericanus. Lineage (NCBI taxonomy): Eukaryota > Metazoa > Chordata > Mammalia > Chiroptera > Mormoopidae > Pteronotus > Pteronotus mesoamericanus. The sequence goes on from NW_026555060.1 coordinate 32,514,315, forward strand.
CTACAAACCAAATTTTCATATTTGTAGGGTATGACTACTTTTTAAAGTACAACTCACAGCTTTTGTATAATTCTCAAATACTCTCTTAAAGCATGTTTAATGAAAAGTATATATCCAATAATCCTAACTTAAATATTAGTACTTTACGTTAAAGAAGAACCAATGTCATTTTGTTGTAAAATAACAAGTATAGTAAGTTTTGAACCTCAAACGGAGAAAATATAATTTTTAAAAAGGCATTTCAATTAAATCAAAGTGATTTCTGAGAAAAAAAAACTCTTAACCATATAGTTAAAACATAGATAGGTAAAGAAATGCTGAAAATGTAAATGGAATACTAAAGTAAGATATATTTGAGCAATTTTAAACTTCATTGCAACACTGCTAACCAATTGTGCACAGTGGTCTTTATTCTATGAAGTAAACAATAGTGTAATTGAATTTCCTAACTAGTAAATGTTTATCCCTGAATAAGATAAAGAGCATTTTGGCCCACTTTTGTTAGATAAAAACTATATATATGGAAGGGTTTGTGTGCATTTATTATTCCAATGATTTACACAGTACACACAAACCCAGAAGATTATACAACTCTGGGAGAAGAGGCATATTTCTATCAAATTTTTAATAACACAGAATTGTGTTTTCCAGGCTAAATTCTATCACAAAAAAACTAGATACTTCTTTACCATAAAAATAAATTGCATGCCCCTTGATATTTACTCAAAAAGAGTTGAAAGGTACGTTTACACTGAAACCTGCACACAGATATTTATAGCAACTTTATTCACAATTGCCAAATTTTGGGAGTAATCAAGGTGCTCTTCAGCAGGTAAATGGATAAATAAATTATGGTCCATACAGATGACGGAATATTTTTCAGTGATATAAAGGAATGAGCGATCAAGCCATGAAAAGACATGGAGGAACCTTAAGTGCATATTACTAAGTGAAAGAAGCCAGTCTGAAAAGGCAAAATACTGTGTGATTCTAACTCTATGGCATTCTAGATGGGGCAAAACTGTTGAGATGGTAAAAGATCAGCAGTTGCCAAGGATTAAGGAGAGGGAGAGATGAATGGGTGGAAGGAAAACAGAGGATTTTTAGGACAGCAAAACTACTCTGTCTGATAACATAATGGTAAGTGTGTGTCAATATGCATTTTTCCAAAGCCATAGGGTGTGTACCACAAGGAGTGAACCTTAATGTCAACTCTGGACTTTTTGTTTGATGATGTGTCAGTGTAGGTTCATCCTTAGCAAAAAAATGTTCTATTCTGATGAGTGACATGGATAACATGGGAGGTTCTGTGTGGAGGGCTGGAGAGTATGTGGGTATCTGTATCTTCCTCTCAATTTTGCTGTAAACATAAAAAATAAAGCCTTTAAAAATAAAAGCATAAAAAATGATAAATATCAACAAAGGAGTCATACTGAGTTCCTAAGGACAGATAATGCTGTACAATGTATTTTATAAAAGGGAAATCATTAGACCTGTGCAATAGATCTCATAATTTCTAAAGTAAGAAGAAGCTACTCAGTTTGGACATCAACATTCAAGAAAGTAGTATTCATTGATTGTCTGGAATACCCTTAACTTGGAGAAAAAGATGACCCTAAATCTTTGAAAAAATACATTTTCCATATTATGAGGTTATTATTCAGTTTATACTAATTCAGGCACCAATAACTGGTACTCTCTAAAAGCAAAGCATATGCTAAGTGTCTGTACTTGGCAATCAGGCGAGAGCACTCAGGCAGAGAAGGGCTTTCCTTTCTGTGTCCATGGACAGTTGACGGAGGCTTCTGTATCTCCATTTCTGCATTCATAAAGTCAGAAAATAAAACATGCTGCAAAAATCACTTAAAGACCCCCGTAGAAAGGTGAAGGATTCCATTGGCATCTGTATGTAGCGCTGCATCAGAAGGTTGAAGGTTATGCAAAAAAAAAAAAAAGAGCATTGCATGAGAATAAATGGTTTCAAACACAAGAACAAGTTAAATGTAAATTTAAAACTAAATCTAATCTCCCTGTTTTAAAATGTAGCAACTTACTCATTGGTTAAGTGATGGGACATAAAACCTTTGGAAGAATATGGGTTAGTTGTAGTCACCATGTCAAGAGGTCACATTGTAAGATCTACTCTATTTTCACCTTAAAATTAAAGAAACAGGGTCATGGAGTTGGCACATGACTGGGGTAAAATCTTTAAATCTGCATGTCTTTAAGTGGATCATTGTCACAGAATAGAAACAAAAGGGTGAGTTGATTCAATGTTCAAGTTTTTTACATATACTCTTTACTTTGTAAGGAATAATACAATATGATTTTAAATGACTTTTATTTATAAAATGTTTAGCAATTTTCCTATTCTTGAGCATAGCATGCTCTCGAATTTAATAGAGTTTCTTAAAATTTTTGCATTTTTAAAAGATGACGTTGGCTTTAAAACATAGGTTAGAATTCCTAACAAAACTCCCATCAAGAATTAGGGTGTATGTCTACTCCCTGAGAATCTGGGCTCTGTAGCTGCCTGACCAATAGAATATAGTGGAGGGGGCACAGCCAGGTTCTAAGTTCAGGTAACCCCAGGAGAGGTCCACAAGGAAAGGAATCACAGTGCTCAGCCCTTAGCCACAGGTAAGCTCCCCGCACCAGCTTACAGGTCATGTTGGTGCACTATCTTAGAAGTGGGTCTTCTCAAGTCACCCCAGATCACATCCTATGGAGCATACAAGCCTGTCCAGCTACGCCAGGCTCTTGCAAACTGCTGATTGGGAACAAAATGCATTTTAGTCTTGTTTTAAGCCATTAAGTTTTGAAGTGATTTGTAATGCAGGCATAGTCTCCCTCTCTCTCCCCCCTTTCCCCTCTTTCAAAAAAATAAAAATAAATAATAACAAAAGTGGTACTTGAACTCCTTGGACCAAAGGCTTTATTGCTGCCAACTGGTCTAGTTGACCCCTATGGCACAGTCAGTAGGGGATCCAGTCTAGTGACAAACTTTCAAGTTACCATGTGAAGGATTCACAGTCCATCATCCAAATTACTAGTTAGTTTCAGAGTCTTCTGTACATGCAACTTGATTCAAGTATTATTTTTATACTAGAGTGATAACAGGGTAATTCATCAACACCAGCAATGATAATAAGAACAACCACAATATATCAACAGAGCTAACCTTTACTGAGTTCTTATTGGAGAACAGGCACTAACCTAAGCTCTTCTCATGGAATAACTGATTTAACTCTCAGAACAACCTGAGTTATTTTTTTATCATCTACATTTTTCAGAGAAGTAAACTAATGCATAGAGTTTAAGTAGCTTGACTAAGTTTATAAAGCCAGTATATGATTGAGCTAGAATGCCAAACTAAACACCCTCAAAGCTAAGAATATTCAATTTAAGAATACAAGGTGTTTGGGCAGGCAGAAAAGTAATTCTACCTGGTATCATTAGCCTAAGCTAATAATAACATTAGCCTTGTGCTTTATAAACCCTTGTTATATGAAAAACAAAGAAACATCTAAGTCCATGTTTATAACCATATCATTCTATAAATATTTTTTAACAACATGTGCCTCATGTTGTTATAAATCCTTGTTTGCATGTGTTTCTGTCTCATTGAAATATCAGATGTATCAAGATTGAATTTACTCAGAATTAGCATCATGGGTGTGTAGCATAGTGCCTGTGATACTTAAAGTATTTTAATTAATTTAAAGTGAAAAAAGAAATGAGGTAGGAAAAGAACCCAGAAGTTGGGCATGAGGGTAGGCCACCCCAGAACCAAATCTTCCAGCTCTTTATTGTGGTGAAAGGAGTTCTCACCACCTCCAACTCCGCCCCTCACCATCCTTCTGCGGAGGGTGGGGGCGCCGCAGCACCACTTCCTCTCTTGAGGCTTGGCACATACTTAAGCCAGGCTAACTTTTTTATTTAAAAAGGTTTATGTTGGGGGCATATTTTCAATAAAGCTTGGAACTGATAGGATAAGGAAAAAACATTTTAAGGAAAATAAATTACAGGAGCTAGGATACCAGTGCCACCTTGTAAAATGGCGTCTTCCTTCTTTCAACTCAATCTCCCCAGCAAAGCTACGCTCCCTGACCCCAGCTACAAGGGGCGGAGACATCTACCGGGAGGGAGAGATAAGATCAGGCGAAGGAGACTCTAGGGGCTGAAGAGAAAAGGAACTGCCAAAGAAAAAAAAGGTTGGGCAGGCAGCCGGGAAGGGCGGCTGGTCTCCGAGCAGGAGCAGAGGTGTGGTGAAGGGTTGGGAGCCCCTTCTGGCCCCATGCCTCGCAGATGCTGCGAGGACAGGCAGACATCTATGGCAGGGAGGGCATCTGCACTTGCTGTAGGTGCTCTAGTGCACTGTGTTAGCTACATTCTAGTGAAGTGCGTCCCTCCCTGTTCTGCAGACTGTTACACGAGGTTACACTCTGGCGGATAATGGGGAGTTCAACTCCTGGCTGTCCTAGTAAAGCTGCATTTCCATCCCTTCCCTCTGTAAAAGTCTATACTTGCCCTTTTGTTCCATACTCTCCAAATATAAACACACAGAGTTACTTTCAAAGTCTATCAGAGTAGTGTGAGCCTTTCTCCTTTCCTATCTCATTCATCTTTTCTTGCTACCTGAATTTCTTGGGCTCGGTCCAGACCCCATCACCAGCCCCTCTGGGATTTGTGAAAGCTTCACCTTACACTTCCATAAGAGTTCAAAAGCAAAGGCAGAAAGGCTCGTGTGGGGCCACACTCAAGGTTAAGTGCAGAAAGCAGTGTGCCCAGCTAATGAGCTCTCCCAGCCCCATGGGGTTCAGTGTCACCAGGCAGGGCCACATGATGAGGAGCTGGCTTTAGGAAGAGCTGCGGAGGTAGCCAAATGCTTCCCAGGGGGAACTGCTAGGGGGATGAAAGAATCCTGTCTGCCCTGGCCTGGATTTCAGATGTCTTTGTGCAAACCAGATGCTATGCCCTGGCAGGCAGCTAGCCCTTTTTCTATTGTAAGAAATAGAAATGTATACAGGAAAAGGGGGAATCCGGAAATAGGAGCTAGTCATCTAATCAGAAGGAAATCCCACCAGCCTGGCGCAGTCCATATATCTACAGTTTGCTTATATGTTAAGAAAAGAAAAGGAAAAAAGCTTCTTTTATTTTGTGTTTGGTTCACTCTTTCTGAAGACCCGTCCCTAAAGACTTAAAAAGAGATAGCCTTTTGTGGGTCTGAAGTCTTTTTAAAATCACCCGTATTATTTGAGAGACAAATCTGGAATTTTTTTCTGTGAAAAGGTGTTTAATTTTATACTCCAGGCAGCAGTGCCAGCAATTCCAAAAGTGACCACCACTAGATTAGAAAAAAAAAAAAATTATAAACCAACTTGTTTTACCGAGATTCGAAATACAGATTACATTCATTGAACCATTCCATAACTGCCAAAGTGTCTTTCAGCATTTTGGGAATTTTTCTAATGTGTATTTCTTACTCAAAATATAATTTCCTGAAATCTTTATGGCAAAGTTCACTACATGTTTATGTCCCCAGTATATTTCTTTTTTATAACAGTGAGGAATTGTAGTGTGTGCACATGGTGAGCACTCAGTGTTGAAGGTATGAGCTGCCAGTCTCTCAGGTCATAACAAGAGCTCATGCTCAGATGGTGCTGGCCATGGACCAAAGACCCTCCAAGCACTTGACTACCTGACTTATGTTTCACAGCAGACCGAGAGCAGGGTGCCATAGTGAGCATCCCCACTTTCTAGATGGGGCACCTCAGGCACTGGATATTCAGTCCCTCCCCTCAGAGCCTGAGCATGGCAGGATGAGGGTGCACACTCAGGGGTCTGCCGCCGGGGGCACACTCACAGCCCATATGCACCACCGCCCACCCTATTTCCTCCTTCATGATCATCAAGGTCTTTCCTCACACTTATGTCCAAACCCTCTGCCTCTCTCCACTCTACGTTTCATAATGAAGCCAAAATCTCTTTCAATAATCATGATGTCTGTCCTATGTCTGGCATCTTCTGCTCAACACAGTGTCTTTGAAATTCATCAGGCTGCAGAGACGACTAATTGGTTCTAAACACAAATGCATCTATGGCGGCAGAATTCAGAAGGGTGTTTAGCTGCGAGGGGTGAAGCGGCACTGACTGGGAAGGGACGGGCAGTCCCTGGGTGATGGAAGTTTCTATTCTGATTTGGGTGGTTAAGTTACAGTTACACAGATAAAAACTTACTGATTTGTGCATATCATGGCAAAATCTTGCCTCAATAAACAAAATACAATGGGGAAAAATGTTTAAAGAAGCCGATGTTGTTATATCATTTCCCTGCTTTAAAAACCTTAAATAACTTCTCATCTTAATAAAAATAAAAACCCTTTTCAAGCATCTACAGTCTAACCTGGTGGTGCCTCCTGCCTTGACTTATGTCTCACCTGCTCCGCTTTGTGGCCCGACCACACTGGGCACTTAATCACCCGCACACACTCCGCACTCCGCTTGCTCCCTGCTCTGTCTGGACATTGATTTGTTTGCCTGGTCAATACCAGTTCTTTACTTAGATCATAGCTTCCACACGAAAAAAAAAAAAAAAAAAAATCACCAAAAAAATACCATCTCATGGCATTAGGTTCTTCTCCACGTTATTTTCATGATTATAGTTCTACATTGGTTTCTCTTGTTTGTTTTTTTAAGATTAATTTTTAGACCAGTTTCAGGTTCACAGCAAAATTGAGCAGAAAGAGCAGAGATTTCCCTGATACTTCTGGCCCCCACGCACACAGCCGCCCTCACTACCAACATGGAGCGTCAGTACATGTGCCTTTATAATTCTTAGATTAGTTTTTTTGTTTTTGTTTTCCATTCTAGATGGTAAACTCTATCAGGGCAGAAATATCACCTACTGTTGTCCTAATTGATTTCTCCCCTTGCTGGCACACAGTTGCTTAATAAGTACATTTGTTAATAAGTGGATTGGTAAGGAGTTCTCTTCACATTCCAAATCTAATCCTTAATCTAGATCACTTTGCAAATCAGTAAATTTGATTTAAACACTATTGTTAGTTATGTGAAAGAATTTTAGTTTATTTTTCGAAGAGAGAATATAGCTGCAAATGATTTTTTTAAAAAAGCTTAGACCTCTTTAAAGGTGGTAGAACCAAAGGCTGAGAAATTGGAAAATTTTAAAGTTTATAAATATATCCTTCCTAATTTTGGAGTAAAAAAATTACTGAACACTATATTTCTCTAGCGCTAAAATATTACTACATAACTTTTTTTAATTGGAAGATATATATAATTTAACATGTAATATGTATCTTCCTGTTCTGTCTATATCTCATATCTGAAGTCTGGTCCATACTAGAGGGTTTTAATCCTTTTTTGACTGTGATACGCAATAAGAGTAGGGAAAAAATAAGAGGAGAATAAATGAAAGGAAGGGAGGGAAGAGGGGAGGGAAGAAGAGAAGGAAGGACAATCTCTAAGTGAGTATATATAACAGAATATATCATTGTTCCTTTCATCCCCCCACCCTGCTCTTCAACTACTAAGATGAGCAACTGCCCACATAGTATTAAAAAACCTTTCTTGCCCTTATTAAAGTCATATTCCTTGATATTTTCCATTTTATTTCATCTTATTCAGTTACATCATATCCTGTGATATTTCAATGTATTATATTCTACTCTAAATTTAAAACTCTGTTTTGCAACCCACTAAATTAATTTATCAACATGGTATGCCTTTTAAAAAGTCTGCAAGATGCTGACATTGGCATTTTTGAAGTAAAACCAGCTCAGATAAAACGAAACAAAACATCCAGTGTGCTTGGTCTGCAACCACTGTGGAAATCAAGCCGCCTGATTTTAACTGGCTGCATTTCGAGTCTATAGTGACTTGTTTTATGTGCCTTTTCATCCCCAGAGACAGGAGCTACAATGACTGTAAAGGCTTAGCATACATCTTGCAAGTAAATACAAAAGAAACCGTTTCTCAGGTTTTCCTGAAGTTTGGTATTATTCAAGAATGCAGAGCAGTGCACATGGTCACAGACATCTGTTCAGTGAGGAGAAGCCCTTCTGCAGTCAAGAGCTGTTCAGAAACTATATCCTAAGTTATGCACCATTTAAAACTTGGCTGTAAAAAAAGAAGGAAACCTTACCCTTTGCAACAGCATGGATTGACCTGGAGAGCATTATGCTAAGTGAAATAAGCCAGTCAGAATAAGACAAGTACCATATGATTTCACTTATATGTAGAATCTAATGAACAAAATAAGCTAACAAACAAAGTAGAAACAGACCCATAGATAGAAAACAGACTGACAGCTGTCGTAAGGGAAGGGGGCTGTGGGGCTGGGTGAAACAGGTAAAGGGATTAAGAGAAGAAAAAAAACAACAAAGAAACGAGAAAACCTCATAGACACAGACAACAGTTTGGTGGTTACCAGAGTGATGGGGAAGGTAGAAGAGGGTAAAAGGGGGATAAATGGTAATAGAAAGAGACTTGATTTGGGGTGTAAACACACCATACAATTTACAGATGATGTATTACAGAATTGTACACCTGAAATCTATATAATTTTATTAACCAATATCACCCAAAAAAATTCAATAAAATTTTTTAAAAGTCCTGCAATGAATTAAACACTACACAGATCAATTGTCAGATGGAAACCACATTCCCATCATTCATTTCTGTTACTCAGATACTTACAGAAACCTCCAGTCAATTCCGTACTATGAAGAGATGGGGACATCTGGGTGACTCCGTTAACTTAACAAAAGTGATGCTTCATACATACAAGTCTAGACACATTTATTTACTATTTTCTTTGGAGAATTTAGAGAAACAACCAAATGTTTCACTCTAAATCTGTCGTTATGGCAATGACTTAACCAGCAGCTTTGACTACTGGCTAGAGAGCAGGTTGAAATCACATGGGTCTGTTAACAAGCCAAGGCAACGGGTTTCCTATTAGCTCCTATTTCTAGGGACTGACAGAGTATTTACCACTTAGTAGATGTCTGCCATGGAGATGATTGAATGAGTGATCCAAGTTTCTTCAGAGTTTTTAGCTGGATGTCAAGAAAGATGAATCCACAACTTTTACAACTCTGAGAACCCATAGCAAATATTGAGAGAAGGTTCCTCCTACATTCACTTATCCTTGGATCATTTCTTTTGGATGCCTGGGCCTCTAAACCTCTACATTCACTTTTTCTTGGATCATTTCTTTTGGCTGTCTGGGCCTCTGAACCTCTAATAAATTCCATTACGCAGCTCAAAATGCAGCTTTCAAAAGGTCAACCTTGTAGGTCCTAGGCCTGCTCACAGTGCTCTGTTCTGTCTGGAATCTTGTACATTAACTCAAACAATTTTTTTCCATTTTTTTTCAATATTTGGGTTCATAAGCCTAGCACTTTCTCCATATTAACTGTTCTCTTCCCTATAGAGACTGTCAATTGTCCTTAAATATCCTTTCTCCTAATCATCTGCAGACACAGAACTCCTGAACTATATCTTGACAAATGATTGCCCAGGGTAGGTATTCCAAAGGTGTCATGTGGCAGCTTCCAAGAGTGTTTCTTAAAATGTGTCTTTTCCACTTTCTTTTTGTGGCTCCCCTTATCCTGCTGATTGGAACACAGACGTGATTACTGGTGTTTTAGAAGCCTTTTTGGATGATGAGGACATGGGCTGCACCCTTGGGATGTCAGAACCTGGATGTCTAGGACTTTATGGAACTGAGCTGCCCTAGGTCTGGGTTACCTACCTCCAGATTTTTATGCCAGACAACACGTCCAGCTGCCTGCATTTTGTGGCTACAAGAGGAAGGTTTCATGGTAGTTCAAAGTGCCCTGCTGTGGCAGAGTGCCACTGGGCTCTCCAGGCTGCAGGCGAGGCATGGAGAGGGGGCGTGCCAAGAACAGCTCTAGAAACCAAGGAGTCAAAGATGGTTTTCAGTTGCGTACAAACAGTCCACCCCATGGACATGTCAAAGACAGTGAATTTTACAGAATGTTGGAATTTGGGCCTTGAATTTATTATTTTTCTCTTTTATGTTCTTTTTTCTTTGATTGGCATTTAAAATTCATCAGCTCTCACTGTTTATACAAACACGCTTGTTCCATACAGCCCCCTTGTCAATGCATTGTTAGTTCTGTCTTTAGGGTCTAAAGCTTTCAAGTCAGCCCTTGGCCTTTTTATTGCTGTGAACTCTTTTCAAAGTCAATATAAAAAGAAATCAGTTAACCAAATTGTCTCTTTTTTTTAGTGGAACTTGCATTTGATGTATGGGATCTTTCCAGATGAATGGCAACATTTTGTTTTATTAGTGATTAGCTTCCATTACTGTTTTTGGAGAACTATCCTGCTTCTTTCCTCAAGAGCGTGCTTTTAAATTGGCCCTGGAGACTTCAAACTCTGAGACTTTTAGCAAAGGGCATGTGAAACAGCGTCTGTGTCGCTGCCGCCAGAATAATGGCTCCTTTTGATGTCATCTTGTTACTGGAGGAGCACATCAAAGATCTCCCAGTGTCTGCCCTCCCAGGACCAATGGAGCAGAATCATCCTCAGAGTAACAGAGAAATTACTCCTGGTTAAAGCATGGACAGCAAAATCTTTGTAGAGTAATAGTGTCGGTTAGCTCTACTTCTGAAGACTTATTCTATCTTCACATTCATTCTTCTTGTCAGCACCACCTAACTTCCACTGTGGCTGCAAGACTTTTGTTTTTATAATGTCAGCAAGAAAAGCAAGAGAGAATAAGTGTGAAACTTGGCTGTACAAAAAGAAGGAAATTTTATCCTTTGGTGTTAGTGTGCTCTAATATTTCTAATGGTTTCATATTTTAAACATGGAATCGCTTTTGTGTTTTGGTTGAAAGGTTGGAGGACAGTAGTGGAGACATTGAATTTTGTATAGAAATTTCCATGAGTGGAGGTTTGACAAAACATTGTTTTGTGCGCATCAATACCTGTGCCGGGGATCAGCGTTTGGGTGCCTGCAGAATGCTTTCCAAATTAAGATACTTTCCTGTCCTGGCTGGTGAGGCTCAGTGGATTGAGTGCCGGCCTGTGAACCAAAGGGTCACCAGTTCGATTCCCAGTCAGGGCACATGCCTGGGTTGCGGGCCAGGTCCCCAGTTGGGGGTGTGCTAGAGGCAACCACACATTGATGTTTCTCTCCCTCTCTTTCTCCCTCCCTTCCTCTCTCTCTAAAAATAAACAAATAAAATCTTAGGAGAAAAAAAAAAGATACTTCCCTGATTGACTTCCTGGAAGTATAGAGCCAAAGTAATGTAAAGTCACCTTACATATTCCCTCACCACTGGGACAGGAGTCTGGGCACCAGGCCATCCTGGAATGAAAGGCTAGTCTGGGTCTGGGTGGCCTTTGACCTGTTCATGTGACCACTGTGCCCAGTACTCAATGCCCAACTCAGGTCCCAGACAGTGTCTTCCAGAATCTGTCACCATAATACACAAACCCCAAACCTTCAAACACTTCATAAGGGACACAAATCCAGCAGCGGTTAAAGGGGGTTTGTCCCCTCTCAGGCTCCTCAGGGAGTCAGCTCTGATTTTAATAGCAGTTAGAGTCAAACCAGGGCAAATTATATTTAATCAATCCATCATTCACTGTTTTGTTTTATTTTATTTTAATTTATTTTATTTTATTTTAATCAGCAATGGAGACCTCTCCCACTACAGATGCACCAAGGGTCCAATTTCTGCAGCACATCTCCCAGAGGTGGTGGGCAGGGCTCTGCTTCCCACTAGGAGGGTTGCTGCAGCAGAACAGGACTAGCGTTTCACAGGAGAGAATGTCCTCTCGTCAAAGTGATGACTGAATGAATCACTCAGGCCAAAAACCAAAGAGCAAACCTGCCTTCTCAAGGAAAAGAGGCAAATTGTGAAGATGTTTTTTTCTCCTTGATTTGTTGAGGGCGACATACCTGGAGGCTCGGGGAGATGCAGTAAGTGGTGACACACATGGGGTGGCTGGGACACTGGCCGCTCTCCAGGAGTGGGTAAAACAGGGCATGGCCTTGATGGGGCTGGCAGCAGGAGAGGTGCCTAAGTCGCTGTCCAGATGCTGGAAGGGGCAGCAAGGCCAGGGGTGCTGCAGGAGCAGCCAGATGCAGGACCCAGACTCAGGAGGCACCAGCGAGGATGGTGCAGGGAGCTCTTGGTCCAGCTCAGAGGAGCCCACACAGAGACCCAGCAGGAAGGAATGAGGCTGCTGTCCTCAGAACTGAAGCTTATGGGAGCGGGAACTGTTTTTATAAGTGTATTTTACAGGTGACATATTATGTTTTTCCCTTTGATCAAATACTGTTGAAAAATGGAGACGAGTAGCCAAAGCCCTGAGTCTGGCTGCAGAGGTTTACATCCTGCCTCTGCTGCTGGAGCATCGTGCCCCGGGGGGACCTCGCTCCCTGAAGCCTCAGGTCCCTCACCTGTGAAGTTGGGTTAACAACAGAGCCACCTCCCAGGATGATGGTCCATTAAATGGAGTAACACAGGGAGTGTTAGGGACACAGCAAGTGTTCAATAAATAATTGTAACACACATGTCAAGAGGTTACAGACAGATGTGTGTGCCTGAGTGTGATGAAAAGAAAGGAATTGACTGGAAGGCACAACTCATCGAGGATATTCACTGACTGACTGTCAATAGTAATAATAATCCCAAATAAAAGTTGAAATTTTGAGGGAGGGGGTTCGGTTGTGTGGTTGTTTGTTTTGCTCTTTTCAAAGCCAGAAAACAGGACAGACACATGCTCTGGACGTCCCAGTCATCGCCACTGCATTTGCAGCTGTGAAAGGCGGTGTCAGGTGACTTGGAGCTACTCTTGGAGAAGGTGGGGACTGGGGCAAGAGCAGGACCAGTGACAAGCGATCAGTTATAGAAAAGGTCTGTTCCAGAGCAGGTGTGTATGAAGAACAAGTGAGCAGTGGTCAAGATGAAGAACAGGTAAGTAATGACTTCGCGGGGGGGAGCGGGGAATTGGACTCGGGTGTGCTCTGAGGATATGTGTTTATAGTTATGATTCTATTCGTTGATTATTGATCTGCACTCATCTCATATAAACCTCTGTCATTCACCAACCCGTAGCCTTAACTGAAATTGCTTTGGTTCTTTCATTGTTTGGAGGCTTCTATACCCTTGGGTATATAGAAGGGCTCTAATTTAAACAGGACTTATCCATGGAAACCACACATGAGGCAATGGACTTCATCCTACTCATAAGGAGAAATGATTTTTAAAAGTTTTCTTCCTGGCAATTACGATGCCTTAAAGCAAATGACTTTTTCCAAGTTTTCCAGAAGCCTGAACAGTCCTGGACCCCTTCTCAAAGGTAAGAGCTACCTCAATGCAACACTGCACTGCGCCAGTGCCTAGTTCTCACCTTGGCCACACCATGAAGTCTGCCTGGGATCACAGGTTTTAACATGTGTCATAATCATGACAACACTTGCCACAAACACCACAAACATGGACTGGGGTTTCCTCATCCTCTGTCCTCTGCTGGATACCCCACTCATATCTCACTGCCTGCAGAGATGTCCCCTAGAAGTCCGCTCCTCAGAGCTCTGGGCCATGGGCTTTCTGGGAACAGCCTGAACGTGCTGATCTTCTGTGACCAGATTTCCTAGGAGGCCATCTGCCAAGCTCATCTGTGAGCCGACGCTGTATCTTCTTCATTGCTGCACCCCCAACACTGGGCATTTTGCCTGTAAACAGGAGATGTTGGTTTAATAAACATTTACCTCATTCAACAAATATGTGTCTGGTCCCAGGAATGTAACTCAGAAACAATAGAAACTGTCTAGGCTCTTACAAAATCTGCATTCTAGTCAAATTTACTCTCTGATCAGTTAATAACTAAGCAAACAAGTAATCTCAGAAACATTATAAAGGAAAAAAATGTAAGAAATGGAGATGGGGGTATAGGTGGGAGCTGAATCAGATTCAGTTTGGGGAGACTGTTTGGTCTGAGACTGGAGCAGCAAGAAGGCACCAACCACATAGGGCTCCTCTCCCAGCAGAGAGGACAACCAAAAGTACTGAGGCAGGAATCAGCTCACGATGCTCCAGGAACAAGGAGGTGTTTGTCTCATGAGCTTGAGAACTTGAATGAAGATCTCCTAATCTGTCTAAGCTGCTATAATAAAGTACCAAAGACGAGGTGGCTTATATACAACAGACATTTATTTCTTAGAGCTCTGGAGCCTGGAAACCCAAGTTCACGGTGCTAGCAGATTTAGTGTATGGTATGGATATATTTTCTGCTTCATAGAGGGTGCCTTCTTGCTGTGTCCTGACATGGAAGGGGTCAGAGGACTCTCTGGGGTCTCTTGTATAAAGACGCTGATCTCATGCATGTAGGCTCCACCCTCATGCCCTCATCCCCTCCCAGAGGCGACACCTTACGACACCATCACTTTGGAAGTTGTGTCAACATATAAATTTGGAAGACACGGCAATTGTTCTATAACAGGGAATTGCAGAAGGTAATGAGTTTATACACAGAAGAAGCAGTGCCTGCTGGATCTTGAGGGTTCCAGTAGAAGTGTGAGTGTCACTCCAGGGAAATGAGAAACTATGGGATGGTTGTAAACAGGGGGAGATATGACCTCTTCTAGGTTTTACAAAGAACACATCGAAAGCAGCAAGTAAGAAAAGAGTGTTGCCCTGTCTGTGTGGGTCAGTTGGTTGGAGCATTGTCCTGTACACCAAAAGGTTATGGGTTCAATTACCAGTCAGGGCACATACCTTAATTTCAGGTTCAATCCCCAGTTGCAGAACATATGGGTAGCAACCGATCGATGTTTCTCTCTCACATCGATGTCTCTTTCTCTCTCTTCCACACTGATATCTCTGCCTTGTTCCCTCTCTCTGTCTCTCTCCCTTTCTCATTCTAAAATCAATAAATGTATCCTCAAGTGAAGATTTTTTTAAAAATTGAAAAGAGGGTGTTAACTTGAATAGATATTGATGAACTGATTTTAAAATAAAATGTTTGATTCTTTCCTATGCATCTTGGTGAATGCATGGTGAACACAGTCACTTGTATCCTGAAATTTCTAGCCCTCCCTCCCCCACTGAGTTGGAGGGAAAGAGGGGGTTGAGAACGGTGGAAGAGCCACCATATAACAATAAGCAGTCACTTCAAAAAGCATGGAGCTACTCGGCAGTGATGGCAGAGGAAATACATAAAAAGCCTAAATGGGCCTAATGGGATTTTAGTAATCAAATATCATCATTTGTATATTTTCCACATTATGGTGGGAACACTTCAGAGCCAGCCTCTTCCCCTCTTGTTCCTGTTGGAATTTCATTCTAGAGTAAATTTACATCGGTCCCACTTGCGCCCTGATCCAGGTCGTGTCCACACTTTCATTATAAACCATGTTTACCAAAGGTTTACAACTTGGCTGCAAAAACCAGCTGGCACTGAAACTGGAAACTTGGAGTGAACGGTTTGGCATAAACATTGCCCGGAAGCAGTTTTTCTATCTGAATCTGAGAAAAACAGGCTAGGTCATTTTCCAGTTATTTGTGTTATTCATGCATAAATAAAATGAAGCCTGACAGCTTTGCACAGTTGTTTGCTTTTGCACTCCTCAAAAATAGATTCCATCCAAGAAAAGTAACATTTGGTAAACAAATACTCCATGACGGACTGTAAAGACTGAAGAAAAAAAAGTGGGCTGGAGTACATTAAATAGAAAGGGAAAAAGGAAGTGTTCAAAAGTCACGTTGTATCAGAAAGGAGGAACTGCGAGAGGTGTTACCAGGCAGTTATGCAGGTTCTGCAGGCATATTTAGAGGTTCCCGTGAACTCTAAATTAAATGTGTAAACAAGCCAAACACAGACTTTCAAAAAAATAAATTATTCTATTCTATTAAAATCTGAGGCACAGCTCATCTTTGCACACAAGAGAGTTAAATTTATGATGTTCAACCAAAAAAGAAACAAAATGATTTTTAAATGAGTTCTCTAAAAGCAGTGAGCTGTTAAAAAAAAGGGGCGGTGATAAAGAAAGGAAGATATGAATGGTACATTAAATGTGTTGATTAACAATAACAACAAAAACAAAAATGAGTGTCAATATCTGAGGTCCCCTTGCACATCTCTGTGGTGTATTAAAAGTTTAGAAATGCATTCTGTGGGCTTTGAATTCCAGCAGCAAGCACCAGCTCTCTAAAACGGGAATGTGATGGTCTAGACCTCTCTCCAAAGAAAGCCTTTCTGGCAAATTTAAAAGTCAACCTTGACGTCAAGCAACTCTTGACAATACTGCGCTTTGAGTTCTGTGGAGTGTGGGCAGAATGGACTTTCACTCTTGCAACCCCATCAGTGGGTGAGTAGAGTGTTTAGGGCAAAATAAAGCCAAGCCAATTCAAACAGAAAGTAAAAATAAGTCAGAGACGGAGAAATACAGAATGGAGAGGACAACGGCAAGCCATGTCCCTGTCTGTCACAACAGGGCTCCATCCGTAACAAGCTTTCTTTCCAGTGTTCCTTTGTAGAAGGAATTGTTTTCACAGGTTTGTTTTTAGCATATGTGCCTTTCAAATGGGTTTTTAGCTGCTGTTACTGCCCGGATCAGATGCAGGAAAATTCAATATGGTTGTTCTTGGTAAAAAAATAAATAAATAAATAAATGTATTGCTTTTAGGCAGACTGTAAGCAAAACAACAGAATTCTATTTTTGGTAGTGAAAGTGTTTGCCACCTGGTATTTTACCTGAAGGACACCTTTGACCATTACCTGACCCTTACAGTTGGTGTAGTTCAATCCCACATGGTAATTCAAACTAAAATCCCTCATGGGACACATCTCAAAGCCATTTTGCTCCCTAGAACCATCAAATTAACCAGACTCCCCAAGTTCCTTCTCACTTGGTTCTAGGGTAGACACTCTAGGGTAGAAACTCATCACATGATTTGTAAACAAGTTTTTACACCTTCATCACCTTCATCGTTCCCCTTCAATCATTGAGGACTATGAATAAACACACAGAATCACCCAGTTGAGGACTTTCAATATGAAGACGTAAGACCTGCAGCCCCAAAGGCCAAAGACAAACAAAAACCCAGCAGTTTGATAGACCTCACAGAAACTACATGGTGAATCCCTAAGTATTTTCTCAGGATTTGCAATTATTTCTGTGTTCTTTAAAGGTACACATTTAGCACAGTCTGACTAGTTCTCTAAGCTAATTCTTTAAGAGCTGCAATGTATTTTATTTCTGTATTCTCAGTCCCTAGCATAGTTCCTGATACCAGAGCATCAGTAAACATCATTGAGTGAATGGATAATTGGCATGGGATGGATGCTATGATATTGGTGAGTATCTATGTCTGTAGACAAATAAAGAGGTCCTTTGTTTCTGTCTTTGATTTAAAGCTAAGGAAATGATGGGAGGCTAAAAAAAAATTGTACTAATAAGTGTAAATGCATGAGTTGTCTTTTTAAATTTATTTTTTAAATTACAGTTAACAAACAATGTTATATTAGTTTCAGGTGTACAACATAGTGATTAGTCATTTATATAATTTACAAAGTAATCACTCCAATAAGTCTAGTACCCATCTCGCACCATACATAGTTATTACAATACAATGGACTATAATCACTATGCTGTACTTTACATACTCATGGCTGGTTTCATTACAGGTCATTTGTACTTCTTAATCGCTTTCATATTTTCTTTTCCATTCTTCCAACCCTCCCCACATCTGGTGACCACCAATTTATTCTTTGTATCTATGAATTTTTCCTATTTTGTTTGTTTGTTTTTTAGAGTCCACATATAAGTGAAATCAGATGGTGTTTGTCTTTCTCTGAGTTATTTCACTTAGCATAATATTTTCTAGGTTCATCTATGTTTTCACAAGTGGCAAGATTTCATTCTTTTTTTATGGCTGAATAATATTCCATTGTCTATATGTACAACTTCTTTATCCATTCATCTAATAATGAACACTTAGGTTGCTTCTATATTTTGGCTATTGTAAATAATGCTCAGGGAACACAGGGGTACATATATCTTTTCAAGGTAGTATTTTGGATTTCTTCAAATAAACACCCAGAAGTGGAATTGCTGGGTCCTATTTTTAATTTTTGGAGGAAACCCAGTACTGTTTTTCATAGTGGCTGCACCAATTTACATTCCCACCAACAATGCACAAGGGTTCCCTTTTCTCCACATCCTCGCCATCACTTGTTGCTTGTTGATGGGGGTTAATATTCAAAATATGTATGGAATGCATGAGTTGTTTTGAAATGTGCATGTCCTGTATCTAAATGAGGCTTTTGCCAAATGAAGAGGGACTGTTTGCAGACCACATACAGAAAGAACTGATGATTTCTAGAACAATATGCTCGTCCGCTAATAATCTAAACTTTTGGATACCAGCAACTAGAGAAGTATCTGTCTACAGACCTTGGATTTTGGGAGGGTAACAGGCAGTTAAATGATTAGTGATGGAAACTCCAGGGAAGTAATTGTAAGGGTGGGAGTATAGCTTGTAAAAAGAATCCATATTTTACTACACAATTTACAACTGGGGAAAAAGCACAATACTTTCTATCCAACCTAGAAAAAGTCATGAAGTAAAGTTTAACAAAATCTTAAAGCCAAATGGGATTTCTGTCCTCTCATCTACAAAGCAGACTGATTAGGACTGGAGGTCAACATCTATGAAAATAGCCCATGGGGCTTCAGGTGGTCACTTTCCACATCAAGTGTCAGCACACAGTAGTTTCCACTTTGCTGTTATATAAATGTACATTCTCTGTATTGAAATTGAAGTATAAAAAACACTCACTTTGACAGTGAATCAACCCAGCTCAGTATCCACGTCCCCAAGGGATGTTGAAGTTCTTTTCTTAATGTTTCTTCAACATCGTATCGTTCATCTTGGGAAATGAAAGAGAAAGCTAAATACCACTCTCAAGTCTTGAAAACAAAATGACAATGAAGAGAAGCGGCCTAGAAGAGTTTAAGTTTCACATTCAGAAACAACTAGATTCCATTTCTACCATTGTGTTTGCAAGACTTGTGGCATTTGGCAAGTTACTTAACCCATCTGAGCCTTGAGCACCTTGGCCATAAAATGAAACCATTCATATCTACTTCCAGTCCATTCAAAAGAGATGATATGCAGGAAGTTATCCACATGATGCCAGTGCCTGGAGGTAATTGGGCATGATTCCCTGGCTACTCCATCCATCAGATTCAGGTGATCCATCTCCAACTTTATCCTGATTCTGGCCTTCACTGTTCCCTTCTTCTTCAGAGCCACAGTCAGGCCTCTCAGGAACTCTCATTGAGCTCCCTGCTTCTCTCTCACCTCCCATAACTCATTCCCCACAGAATGGGTTCCTACCTCATCATCCTTATCTCTTTTCTTCCCTGAACACCTTCCATTGCCTGGTTCTTCTTGAGTTCCAATTGACATGTATGATGTCTTTAGATAAATCTTGATTTTTCAAACTAAAGGAGCGTCCCCATCCTTCCAAACTCTCTATTCACTTCCTCTGCAGCACCCACCTGAATTCTGCTGTTCACACATGTGCTCATTTCTATCTGTCTCAGTCAACTTGGGACTACTATAACAAATACCACAAACTGGGAGATTTATCAACAACAGCCATGTGTTTCTCACAGTTCTGGAAGTCCATGATCAAGACGCTGACAGGAAGGGGGTCTGCTGAGGCCCCTTTCCTAGTTTATAGGCTATGCCTTCATGCTGTGCCCTCACATTTTGGGAAGGGTGAGGAAGCTCTCTGGAGTTTCTTTTATAAGGATACTGGTACCACTCATGACCTCATCACCTCCCAAAGGCCTGTACCTTCTAATACCATCACCAACACATGAATTGGGGGCGGGGGGGGGGGACACTAACATCCTGTCTATAGCAGTATGCTTATGTCAGTCCCCCAGAATGTAAACGCTGAGGAGTACAGGAGCATAGTACAACTCCAGAGGGTGCTGCATCCTAGAAGCCTAGAAGAACGGTGCCTCCTGAAGATGTGCACAGCCCAGCCAGGACAGAACACATCAAGCCTGCAGGGCCATAAATCCTTACTTCCTGGTGCAGTATGGGGACATCAAAGCCATTGAATATATTTGAAGATTGAATTTATTGTAAAATAATTACATTCTTACACTATAAAATTAAAATAATATGCTGGCTGAGAGAGAATACAGAGCTTTATGAGAAGTTAAATAGTGGGTTATCCAGTTTGGCAGTGGTTCTAATGTCTGGCTGGGGCAGCCTCAATTCATGTACACACAGAAACAAGTGACGGATTTATGGGTGGTTTCGGCAAACACACTGGCTGGATCATATTTTAATGGCTTTATAAATTACTTTATTCTTTTTTTATAAAAGCATTAATGACGTGAAGAGGTCAGTTACATTTTCACTTATGCTTTATTGCATTTCAAGGGAAAATTATATGTTACAGTTGAATTTGCGAAGTTGGGTATTTTCAAAGGTCATGGAATGTGTGACTCACACATGTGAAGGCAACACTAGGAAATAGATGCTTTATTCGCATCTGTCTTGAGAATAACTTTTGGTTTATCATGCACATTTGATTTATTCTGAGACTTCACAGTGCGTCGGCCTTACTTTCTCTGACTGCACATGCACCCTGTGGACAGAAGTAGCAGAGGTGAATATTCAAGTCATGTCATCTTAGCCGCAAGGCACTCTTGGACCTCACAGCAAGCCAATAGTGAGAGCGATAAGCAGGAAGGGTCAGGCAAGGCTACAGGAGTGACCCAAAGGTGATGACTCCCATCTTCACATCATGAATATATGGGAAGGAAGAGGCATGAGCTGGGATGGTCCCATTTCCAAAGGGCTATTCTAGTGGATTTAGAATGCCTTGGGTCTCATTTCTTGGCAAAATGGTCAAATCTAATTTTTATAGACTATCTACCATGTAACTGTCACAAGTGCACTTGTCAGACACTTCATATATGCACATGAATCCTCCCAATAGTCTACAAGGGCATTGTTTCTCTTTAAAAGATCAGAAATCTCCAAATCATAGCAAGAAGTAACCCACCAGTGACTAGAGGGGAAGTGAGATTTGGAATGATAAGCAAGGTAAAGTGTATGGTGAAAGAAGGAGACTAGGCTTTGGGTGCTGATACATTATAGAATTGTACACCTGAAACTTACTTAATGTTATTAACCAATGTCAATCAAATAAGTAACCGACCAAGCACAGCTGGTACAAGACTCACACCCAAACTTGTAATCATCGGTAAATTGATGATGGTGAGGATGATAATGAACATTTATTGATCACTTGCTGTATACATATGACACAAAATTGGAAAAACAACAGCCCTAAGAGGTAGCACTATTATTATACCAGTTGTTCAGGTGAAAAGCTGGAGCTCAGGAGGCCCAGAATCATAGTGTTAGAAAGCTCTTGGTGTCTGATTGAAGTCCTTTCCCCATGCAATTTCTGGGAGCAGAACTACAATGTTGCCCCACAATCACCACCAGGGCCCAGACCATCTGCAGGCTTGGAAGCACCAGAGTTCCTGGGGGAATGCAGCTCGGGCCCTCTCTAACTCCATGTCAGGTTTTCTGTGCACCCAATGCTTGTGCACAAGGAAAGTCCAGGGACAGCCCCCTCTCCAAGCTAGAGTAGGGGTGCTGTGGGTAGATGGCTGCCCATCCTCCTTCTTACTGAGAGCCAACAGAAGATGGAACAGAGAGGAATGAATAAGCTTGGTGGTATAACCAAATTTTCTCAGTGAGCACTGAAGGGCATCCTGAGCTGAACCTAGCCTCCTTACCTGCTTCATCACCCAGCACACCATGCCTCATGCAGTAACCAGAGGTACTTATCCACAGCTCTCATTGGTAGCACCCTTTGAGTTTTAACATCTTTTCTTGACTGTTATAGCTGCCTTTTCCTTCTCCCAGATTGTAGATCCATGAGCACTCATCCATGGGGAAAGCTTTTTCTCTCCAGGACCAAGCATATACGTCTTCCTTGCCCCAAGGGGGAAGTATGTTTGTAAAACTCTTTTGACATGAATTAATTAAATTATAATCAGAGTGAATATAATTCTTCCTACATAGATCAATCACATCAGACCCTCACTTTTGAATCTATCAAGTGCAGTTGTCACCAGGATTCTGATATCTAAGGACAACCTCCCACAAGGGAAAAGTTTTTAAAAATACACCTTCTACTTGCTCACTGACTCCCTTTCTCCTCCTCACAGCTTCCTTCATCTGAGCAGCTTTATATACTATCTGCAGTCCTGTCTTATAAAGTGATTTTGAAGGAAGCAGGGTTTTTAAATTTATTTAGAAACTTACAGCCTACAAAAAGCCCTTTATTTTGATGGCTAGCTAGACATTTGTCATATTTATAATGTATGGTTGCTATTTTTCTGCTGGTACTCTTTCTCTAATTCTAATATCCTTGAGAACTCAGATGTCTTATCTTTGCATAATCCTAAGTAGAGTGACTATAAGTCAATAAATGGATAAATTGCATTCATAGATTTTAAATGTCTCTGTGATAGATATTTTCAATATGTAAACAATATATATGCTGTGTACAGAATCCAGTTACAGTCAAGTTTACAGTTTATCATGGAAATAACAAGTATTAAAAGATATAAATATGTATTTAGCAATCCTTTCTTTAGTTGTTGTTTACTTTAGTCTTCTCTTAGACATGTTTTCGTACATAATTAACGGCTTTAGTCTCAGCTTGATAACGAGTTTTGTATGTTTATCTGTAGATTTCTATTTTTATTGTGAGCCTGACTGTATATTCATTAAATACCACAGAGGAATCAGAGATAAAGTTAAAATTCTGTTCAAGTGCAAGTGTATGGATAATAGGAACCTAAGACCACAGCGAGGCTTTGAGGTGTTGGGCCCGTAATTAATGATCCTTGGGCAAGACATAGAAAGGTCAGTGGTGAGCAAGCTGTCCTCAGATGGGCAGTTATAATCAGGCATCGCTGATTTAAAATACATTGAGTGTGTCAGTGAGTATGTGCAAGTGTTTATGCACATACACTGATATGTACATTTATTTTTCTGGAAAAATAATTAGCGTAAAGAGCAAATAGTCCCTGACTGGTATGGATTAGTTCGTTGGTTGCACTGACCCACAAAGCAAAACGTTATCAGTTCAATTCCTGGTCAGGGCACATGCCTGGGTTGTGGACCAGTTAACCCTGTTGGGGAGCATGTGAAAGTCAACCAACCGATGGATGTTTCTCTCTCACATGGATGTTCCCTTTCTTTCTTCCTCCCTTAACCTCTCTCTAAATAAATATAAATAAATAAATATCTTTTTAAAAAGCAAATAGTTATTACTTCTTTTGGGTGGAGAAAAGTGAATAAAGAGAAAAGTTTATTTTATAGTTGTTCAGTCTGCTTTAATGTCCCCTGTGAAGGTCATTTATTTCTCCTTGTTAAAAATGCCAACGAAAGTTATCTTGGTGACATGCTTTTCATTATATGTCTCTATATTAAAAAATAAAAGCACGTTATTTTAAAACAACTAAGTTGCGATATGTTTTTAGACTTTGGTCAATAGATGAATATATCATTGCAGAGTTTACTTTGATCTAGCACAGCGATTATCCGCCGGTGTGCCACAAGAGGCACACTGGTATGCGGCAGGAATTTTAAAACATGCAGTACCTGGCTGCTTAGTCAGGGGCACTGACCTTTTTTCCCTTGGAATATCAAATGAAAAATGACAACAGCCAACACAACAGTAGCCGTCTGGTGTGAATGAATCAAAATTATACCTACTTTTTTTGGCAGATTAGCAAAAATGTAATATATTTTTTGGTGTGCCATGGAATTTTAGTGATTAGTTTATATGTGCCATGAGATGAAAAAGGCTGAAAATTGCTGATCTAGCATATTTTCTATATATCTAAAAGTTTAAACCAGTATTTTAATACCTTGTTTACACTTTCTAGGTTGGCATCACTGTTTATCCCATGAACCTGAAGGCATTTTTTCCTGTGAACACACATCCTGTGTCATGTTCCGAGGCGGAGGCGGATGGCTTGCTAACCGGCTGGCCATGATCACACTGCGGGGTTCCGTGGCACGGTCTGAGCGACTGGTTGGGTCCCAATGATTACAGGAAATCTTCCAGAGGGAAAATCACTTTAATAGGTTTCTGGTACCTTTATTACTCAGTAATTTTACAGTTTGTGTGCTAAATGCACTGAAGCTTATAATCACCTCTGCTGTCACTCCTCACGCAACTGCTTTATAGACATGGGAAGGAAAATGGGGGCCAAGTGCACTGGCAGCACAGGGGCCTCTGCCAACCACCCTCAGCAGCATGGGCAGCCTTCCCGGCTAAGCCTTCCTCTCCCGCAATCATTTTAACAAGGGACGACTGCGAGATACTCAAAGAGGGGAAAAAGAGGTTTTTGACATAATTTCAAGTTTCTAATGAGGAATTAATTTTGTTGAGAAACAGCTGCCTTCTGGGCCCTTATCAACGCTCCCAGCACTGAACACTGTTTTATTCTGTTTCCAATCTCCAAAATGCATCATATCACATGTCTTTTCTCTAGATGAAGGTCCATGCGTGGGAATAACTTAGGACAGAGCAATGGAAGAAGGGAGAGATAGTGGGGAGTTTAGCTGTTTTGATAACATGTTATTTCTTTGAAAAAATAATAGGTGATGTGAAGCAGTTTTGGCAAGGTCTTGATATTTTTAATCTCAGAAGTTTTAATCAATCTAGGTTTGCTGACAATGCATCTCCTTTTTTTTGTGAATCCTCAAGCATGTAGCTCACTTTGAATACTTCTTGCCAGTCCTTTCTAGTCTGCAAAGCTTCTTTTGCGAAATCAGCTGACAGTCTTAAGGGAACTCCTTTGCAGATAACTCTCTTCTCTTGCTCTTTTTAGATTTTCTCTTTGTCATTAACATTTGGAATTTTAATCATGATGTATCTTGATGTGGTCCTGTTTGTGTCCATCTTGTTTGGGACTCTCTCTATTTCCTGGACTTGTATATCTGTTTCCTTCACCAAGTTAAAGAATTTTTCTTTTGTTATTTGTTCAAATAAATTTTCAATTCCTTGCTCTTTATCTTCTCCTCCTAGCACCCTTATGATGCGAATGTTAGAAAAGTTGTCCCAGAGGGGACTTATACTATCCTCATTTGTCTGGATTCTTTTTCCTTCTTGCCATTTTGATTAATGTTTTTTTCTTCCTTATATTCCAAATCATTGATTTGATTCTCAGCTTCATCCACTTCACTGTTTTTTCTTTATGGATTTTTATTTTACTTTAAGTTTCATTTCTTCCTGGGTCTTTTTTATGCTATCTAGGTACCCAATGAGTTCCTTGAGCATCCTAATAACTAGTGCTTGGAACTCTGCATCTGATAGTTGTTTATCTCGATTTTGTTCAATTCTTTTTCTGGAGTTTTGTTCTGTTCTTTCATTTGGGCCATATTTCTTTGTCTCTTCATTTTGGCAGCCTCCTTGTATTTGTTTTTATGAGTTAGGCAGAGATGGTTTGACTCCCCATCTTAGTATCATGGCCTATTGTAGAAAAGCTCACTGGTAAATTGAATGGGGTAGAGCCTTAGGTAATTGCCAAGGCTGGGCAACCCATGTGAACAATGTTGATAGCATCTCAGATCTGGTGTCACCACTCTGTGGCTCTGTCTGAGGGAGAGCTCAGAAAGGGGATAATGCTGCTGCTTGGCCTCTGGAGTTTTGTCAAAAAAGAAGCTGTTCCCCAGCACTTGCCCTCAGCCAGACACTTCAGTTTCTCTCTGTAGGTCACTGGTGCCCTTTCAGCTGCTGCACTGGTGCTGGAACCTAGAGGGAGTGAATCAATGTAAGTCTTAAGTCCATTGTGGGCACTTTAAGAGGAAATTTCTGAGAATCCTACAGTTTCTTCTATTGCTCCAACCCCCACTGGTTTACATAGCCAGAATTTACAGGGACTTACCTTCCTTGCACTGGAATCTTGGACTGGGTGGTCTGGTGTGGGACTGGAATTCCTTGTTTTTGAGGTATCTCTCCTGTGTTTTACCCACCATATGTGGGTGTAGTACTGCCCATTCTATGTCTCTGCATGTCTCTACCCCTCCTATTCATCTGGGTGAATGTGACTTCTTTAATTTCTTGGTTGATTTTCTGATGATTCTAGGTGATAGGTTTTTTTTTTAGTTTAGTTGTAATTTTTGCTATGGTTGTGTGAGGAGGCAAGTCATGTTTACCTATAACTTCATCTTAAGACATGGCTTTTACAAACAGCCAACACAGCTCGCTCAGGTTTGAGAAACACGTGCTTTCTGCCATCACCACTCTTCATCTTATTCCCTTCATTCTTTGTTGTGCCTGAGGCAGGGTCTGGTAGTGGCCCCATCCAAACTCCAGACAGAACTCAATCCTCTCTCTCTGTGTGTTTCTGCTCATGAGGAGGAGAAACAATCACACTGGAAGATTAAGAAAGGGATGTAATTGTTAGAGATTGAATGATAGTAGAGATTGAACCTATAGCCAGAGGACACTAATATGTCTCTACTTGGCAAATGTCCTCCTTTTCTCTTCTTGTAGTAACCTTTCAACGTTAGGTCATTGTACCCACAGACTAAAAATAGAATATGGGTCTAGGGAGAGGTGCCAAGGAGACTTTGCACATTTACCCAAGTTCCAACACAGCTCATCAAGACAGTACACTGGGCCTGAGTGCAAAGGTCTAAGTAGAAATAAAAAGAAAACATTTCTGAAAGATCCTCAAAAGCCTATAGCAGCCACAGCCAGGTAGCTCAGCTGGTTAGAACATCATCCTGATACACCAGGGTTTTGGATTCAATCCACAGTCGGGCACATACAGGAATCAACCAATGAGTACATAGATGCCGAGAACAAAAAACTCAAAGTCAATGTCTGTCTTTCTCTCTCCCTGTCTCTCCTGTCCCGTCCTTTGTCTAAGACAAATAAATAAAAATTGTTAAAAAGAAAAGAAAAGAAAGGAACCTGCAGAAGATGATCAAGAAGTCAGCCATTCTTTCTGGCCAATTTTCTCAGTTTCTTTCTTTCTACTTTAGATAAGACTAAAACATCCTACCTAACATGGCAGCTCTCACTGTAAAACCCTTAAAAAACATGCAGAACGCTGTAATGTTGAGGCCAGGGTCTATATCCACTGAGTCTACATGGACACGTTTTAGAACACCAATTCCAAAACTCTCTCATAAACAAGCAGCAGAACTAGGATTAACACTAAGGTGACCTCCAAAGTGCCAAAGAGTGTGGTTCAGCACCAAGTACCATGTCCCACCACTGATCACATCTGCTCTTTGTCTTACGTTCTCTCATCTTTAAAAGCAGTGATCAGCATGGGTGATGTGGCTTCTCCCCTATTTATGACAATTGAAGCAAGGACAGCTTCTCTCAACCATAAGAAGAAGCCTGTGATCCAGGGTGGCTATTCAAGACACATGCCTATGTCCCCAAGTCAGCGAGGAACCTTCACCAAGCCCACATAAACCCTAAGACAAACGGGGTTGGTAAGAAATCAGGAACTTACTCTCTCTCTGAGATCCTGGAATCCTAAGGAGATTGTTCCTTCCACCAGATGTAGAAAACATATCTATAACAAATCCAGCATTATGTGAAGGAAAATTGCAAGATAAAAACAGGGAAACAGAGTTCCAGTTATATTATTGACCTCCTGGATTCAGCTGTACCTAAGGATAAGTCACCTTGGAGCTCCCAAGTCATGTGCGCCCATGTTTCCCTTCTGTTTCAACCAGTCTGAGCTACATTTCTCTTGCTTGTAACTCCAAGATTCCTTACTGGTGCCCTATGATTATTTTTAAGCAATATGTTGTAGAAATCACATAAAAACAAAAACTGCAGGGTATTTTCACAAAGGGTCAATATCAATCATGCAAACTGCCTTCTCTCTATTTAGCATGTGTTAAATTCACAAGGCAGAAAATTAATACCTATTTTTGGAACAATTCTGAGTTCTTGTAGGGGTCTTCTAATTAAATCATCATGCAGTTTAATTGAAACACCAGAAGCACATTGATTTGTCAAGAAGTCAGTGGGCATTACTATGGCATTGATCTTTTAATCTGACTGATAATCTGGGCAGTCTGATTTTTTAAAAGCTAAAATAGCAGGTGAGGTCCCTGCATTTCTAGGATGAAGCAAATATGTTTACCTTTAATCATAACTGGCATGTATCCACTTAGCTTCAACTTCTGAAATTTGAGGGACCTAGTTCAAATGGTGCTCAATCCCCACACGGCGATGAGCAATTTTTTTACCACAGAGCACAGGGAATTTTTTACTTAGCCTCAGTGTTTCCCTTTGTTGAGTAGTACAGAGATGACATCAGTTTGGAGGCTGCCAGGAAACATAGTTTTGGTGGGAGGGGTTTGTAGACAAAGACAGAAGAGCTCTCACAAGGCAGCTGAAGAAACGGGAATGTGTGGGCTCTAAAGCAGAGTATTATGTTAGTAGAGAAAAGAAAGATACTATCTAGATAAGAGGGGAAGACAGAAGGAAGAAACATTTGATAGTGTTAGTTAAAAATAGAACTAAAAAGGATTAGAGGTTGATTTTTCTCTATGAACTCACTTGAACATTTTGTCTTTCTACGCACAATCACCCCAACAGATAATTTCATACATGGTACTACAGCTATGACACGGCTGCCAAGGGGGGAAAGGTAGATTAACGGGGAGAATGTGTTTATGTGTAAAATATAGCTGATGCATACAGTAGACCATTCAATACAAAGGGGAAAAAATGGAAGAGAATATATAATGATCTCATTAATTTTGTTGTATCCATAGTCTCAGATGACATTTTTGAAAATAGTTTAGTGATTTTGTTGTTAAGATAAAGAAAAACACTGCTATATGCAGTCCTGTGTCAGTGGGAATAAGCTTTGCTTTAGAATTACAGTTCATTATCCCAAGTCCAGCACTCGACCTTCTTTGAGATGAGAAGCCATTCATGAAAGTTGCTTATAACTAAATGGGAGCTGTCAACCAGCTTCCCATCTTCTGGTCATGTCAGCTCGTCTATGACAACATAACATTTCTTTTAAGCTAAATACAAAATGGATTCACTCATACAGACGAAGGTGTTAAAATTTTGAGGGCTGCATGATTTATGCACAGCATATCAAAAGAGAAAATTTAACAGCACTTTTAATTAATAAATATTTTGCTTTTTCTTAACACATTAATAGTAGAGGGACTGAGTTATGGGTCATTCCCAAAATGTTTTTCCCATCTATTTATACAGACGTAGGGGATCACATCTATTTAGAAATTCCGTCTTTTGCATTTATGCGGAGCAGATAGAACAGACTACAAATGTCATTTGCATAGGCTGTGTGTAGCTCCATTCTGGCAGCCTAATAATAGCAGAGTTTCAGAAGCTTAGGTATATTCCTGGAGTGACCCCATTCACTCAATCATTCCCCAGATACAAAGCAAGGCTATTGACGGGTCTGGGACTTTGGCAGATTTGAAGCCTTTGTCCTTATTTCAGGATGTCTTTGTTCCCACAACAATAGGTGACATCCCACATAATACAATGCCATTTGTACAACTGCCTGCTGAAACTTCCTGTTTCCAATGCCTAAGAGATTTCTGAAAAGCCTGGATAGCTTAATAAGAAAAGAGCCAAACAAGGCCAGATTTCCAGGATTTTCTCTTGATGAAGATGAAACCTAATGTGTGGGGGTTGAGGGAAATGATGATATTCCAGAGGAGCAAACAGATGCTAATGACTGAGGTTACACATTTGTAAACTCCCCAAAACTGCTAAAAACAGGTTATGCACTCCAACACAAGCAAACCTCAGTGACCCATATAGCTTCCAGAGCAACCCCTTGCTTTTTTGCTGGAGACTTGCAGCTAGGCACAGAATAGGTCCTTTCCCAAAGACGGTTATTTATGAAAATAGAAGAGAGGGTTCCCTCAAATTCTTCAAAGTATCTTTTTGCAGTTTAAGTTATTTTGGGTATTTAAAACCTGTCAACTAACAAAATAAGATAATATATCTTAACAAAGTGTCACTAAAGAATAATGCAACTTTATGGGATTTGCTAATGAGACTTAGAGAGAGAAATAACATTCATACACATTCATCCTTCTCATCACCTACAAAATTTAGCCAACAGGGAGCACTGCATCAGGAGTCTGGGCTCCAGCACCCACTGAAAGTAGCATCCAGTCCCAGCTCTTTCATTGTTATGTAGTCGAGATCTTCAGCAAACCCTTTCACTTCACTGAGTCTCTCCTTCCTCAGTGGAGGTATTGATAATTATAGTGATTTGCATTTGAGTTGTGGAAAGGATCAAATCTGCCAAGCATGTCAGGGTCCTAGGATGAAAATGGATAGACGAAACACTTTTCTACAATCAAAGCTGATTCTCTCAAGAACAGCAATTTTCTTTTCTTTTTTCTTTTTTCGAAGATTTTATTTATTTATTTTTAGACAGAGGGGAAGGGAGGGAGAAAGAAAGAGAGAGAAACATCAATATGTGGTTGTCGCTCACACACCCCCTACTGGGGATCTGGCCAGCAACCCAGGCATGTGTCCTGACTGGGAGTCGAACTGGTGACCCTTTTGTTTGCAGGCTGGTGCTCAATCCGCTGAGCCACACCAGCCAGGGCTCAAGACTAGCAATTTTCAACTAGTGTGTCATTGCACACTGGTGTGCTGCAAGAATTTTTAAAACATGCAATACCTGACTGTTTAGTCAGGGACACTGACCTCTTTTCCTTTGGACTGTCAAATTGAAAAATAACAACACTTGACACAATAGCTATCTGATGTGAATGAATCAAAATTATACCTATTTTTTGTCAGATCAGCAAAATACACATTTTTTGGTGTGATGTAGAATTTTAATAATTAGTAATTAGTTTAGAAAAAGTTGAAAATTGCTGCTCTAGACTCTTGAACCGGGTTTAATGACAATCTCATAGCATCTGGGTATATCCAACAGAGCTTTCAAACAGACCCAAATCTTTTTGAATAGTGACATTGGTCTCTGGGCTTTAGAGGGAAAGTGAATAAGCCTTATTTTTGATTTGTCGATACAATACAAAGAGGTAACATTTTTTATTTGGCAACTTTTTTTAAGGAAACAATACAGTTAAGATCAGAGCGCAAGAGCATGCTAAAGGTGCAAAATATGTTTCTTTATTTGCTATTGATAAGAGCTTGCATTTATTGAGCAATTAATATGGGACAGACTCTGCTACTCACTTTATATGCAATATCATTGATCATTCCTTGGAGGGAGAAGACCTTATTATCTTCATTTTCAAACAAGAAAACTGAGGCTCCCAAGAAGCTGAGGAGCTTACCCAAAGTCACTCAGCTGGCAGGTCGAAAATCAGTATTTAAACCCAAACAGCACTTTCATACCTACCAGCTGTTGTCTTTCAAGATTCAACATGGAGAAGACAATATTCATATTCCCTAGAGCAGAGAAGGGAGAGAAGAGAAGGTTAATGGAGGGAGGGGGCACTGAAGTGGGGAAACCTTCCCTGTAAGTTCAGTTCTTCTAGAAACTCATCAAGCTTGTTATGAGGGGATGAGGAGTACTTGTTAGGCAGTGGAACTATGGCTCTTGATAGACTTACCATGAAACAGGGAGAGCTCATGCAGCTATAGCACCCAGAGACAGAGGTGACTGAGAGAAAGCAAGCCCTTGGGATTGACTGAACCCTGGTACATAATTTGGAATTTCCTAGAGCATGGAACAGGAACATGGAAAAGTCCAGGCTTCCAGGGGGACCCACGCTTCATTCCTACCCAGCCATGCAGATATGCATGTTAGCTGCCATCTGAATCTTACTATCTCAACTAGGAAATGAGAGTCATAATGTAAAATAATAATGACAAAATATTAAAAATTAGAATAATAATATATCACCCCTAGAGTTCTTGTGAACACTGGGAGACAACCACATAAAGTACTTAACACAGAGTCTGACAGATAAAAAATGTCTTACACTGGTTTTTATTCTTGGAGAGCCTATGTCGTTGATATCGCTAAGTCCCTCCAGCTTGTTGGTCTTGGACAAGCTCCCTTCATCACTTTACCTAAATCTGCTAGCTTAATAACCTCAACTACAGAGAAATTATCTGGCTTTTCAGTGTTACTCCTTTGATGTATCTCTCTGGAAATTCCCAAATGAGTGGTAGGGACACTTCCCATATATGCCTCGCACAGCCTCACATATCCATAGACCAGTGTCACATGGCAGTCCATGTGGATTCCAAGTAAAATGAGCCATTGTGCTTTCTTCCTGCTATCTTTGCTGACCACCTCTTAGTTCTTAACATCCATCTCAGTCTGAGGGGCTTTTTGTCTGAGGAGCTGTTTATAGCTCATGCCTTTATATCCATCTCTGCCAGAATCCACACCACTGGTTTATTGACACCTGAAGTATTCTTGCACTAGAGCTTCATGAGAGCACGGATGTGGTAATGCAGATTCACTCTTCACTTCTGTCTCTAACCTCTCTCCAGCTATTGAAAAAATGTTGTTGCCTTCTAGAGACCTGCTAGTGGAGGACAGGCTTATGGGTCATTCCCCACAGCTCTATGTTTAGACCCTATGTTTAGAGAAATCCTAATTTGCAGGCACAGATGCCCCAGAATCCTGTCTAGTGAGTACCCCACTTTTCTTTTCCTTTGGACATTGATTTTGCTAAAAATACCATGTTGTTGGACCCCAGTGCAAAACTTCTTTTCCCATAAAGATTTTTTTTCATTATGATGTATAAAGTCTCTAGCGGGCTGGTTAAAATGGAATTTACTCACATCTTACATTGTTTCTGGGGCTACTGTTATCTTCCACTCAGCTCATGGTTCATGAGAACCTGCTTGGACCAGCTTATAAGAACTGATTGTTAGATTTTTGGGAAATGTGCAAGCTAGTTGTTATGCTATTGATAGCTTGAAATTGGCCATTATGAGAACATTCATACCCCAGAAACTAGCTAACACTACAAATTGGAGAATTTTTTTTTTTTGAGAGTTGGTTGGCCAATACACCATTTCCTCTACTTATTTTAACCATGAACACTTCCACCGGTTTATTCAGTCATTTATGTATAAATTCATCAAATATTTATTTAGGTAATACCATTCTTGGATTGGGAACTGAGCAGTAAACAAGACAGGGAGGCTTCTGCCTCCACAGAACTTACATTTCAGTGGAAGATGACACATCATAAACCTGTAAATTGATGAATATGACAATTTCAACTTGCATTAAAACATAAGAAGGAAATAAAGAAACAGCGAGGGTAACTTCAGGATCAAAGGTAATTTTGTGAGGTGGGTTGATGAGGGAGATCTCCTTTGAGGAGCTTACACCTAGATGAGTAGAGAAAGATGAGGGGCAGCCAGGTGAAGGGAGCGCTGTGCACAAAGACTTAGAGGGAGGGAGGAAGGAAGGAAGGAATCTCCAGCCTCGACCTGCAGCCCATGTGCTAAGGCAAGTGACATGGAATAGCTGCATGATAAGGCTGATGAGACTTAAACCAGAGCCAAATCTGGTGCATCTGGACACTTGCTGTGACCTTCTAGAACCCCATTCTTTCCTTATCTTATTCTTATGAATTCCAGGACCAATGCAGGCATCTCCCCTGGCCAAGATTGTACATGCTACTAAATAATCTAAAAACAGAATCAAATGAGCTAGTAGATACTTGATGTTCGGCAAGAGAGAAGTTTCAATCTGCTACCAGGGAGAACTATAATGAAATATTTTGATGATGAAGTTACATAATATTTATTTCACTAATTTGACCAGTATAGTATGAGTCACTTTGAGTGAACACATTTAGTAGCTACACTTAGGTGGACAGGTTGATGCAAACCCGGTTCTATTAAATGATTTGTGGCAAGTTTTTATTGCCTCTTTACTCGAGTTGTCCCTACACCTGTTCTGTAGAATACCTACAGCAATTCACTGGAGTGTGACCTCAGGCAAAATATTTTACTTTGCCATTCATCTGTA
The DNA here is from genome assembly GCF_021234165.1 of Pteronotus mesoamericanus. Taxonomy (NCBI): domain Eukaryota; kingdom Metazoa; phylum Chordata; class Mammalia; order Chiroptera; family Mormoopidae; genus Pteronotus; species Pteronotus mesoamericanus. The sequence continues at coordinate 32,548,410 of NW_026555060.1, forward strand.
AAATGGGGTAATAATAATAGTCTGCACAAGAATGGGATTAACTGAGTTGATTCTTTTAAAGCCCTGAGACCAGTGCCAAGCACATAATAAGCACTCAGTAAATGTCTGCCTACATGTTGATTATTATTTATCACTCTTTTCTCATGTAAAGTAAACAATTACAGAATTGAAGAGTTGGAGTAAATGGCAAATTATTTTTCAGTCCATACTCTGCCCTTCAGGAATTGGTTGGCTATTCTCTCCAGTGCAGACCTTATCAGCTTCTTCCAGAAGCTCTCTAAGAAATCTTTCCTTATACTCCTCTCCTGTTTTATATTCTTCTTATTTCCTCCCATGCAGCTCTCTATAGAGAGAGGAAACAGATGATCAAAACAAAGGTGGCACATGTCCTCCAGCCATACGGCCCTCCTCCTGGGCTGTTATTGCTCAGCCTGTATTTTTGCCACTTTCTCTGGAAAAACTGGGGTGTCTCTTATCCTCTCTTCCAGTATTTACACCTAATAAATTCTTTCTCTTCTTGGATTCTGGCTGCCTGAATGTCATCCAGAGTACATGTGTATTTGTTCCACCAATAAAAATCGTATTTTGCCATGTACCCATTTTTTTTTCCAAAAGAATATGTATCCTCTAAATACTCAATGGAAGGCAGTGTGGTGGGGCTGAAGACACAAAAATAACACAAAACTCTTCAGTTTGCAGTTTTCCCTGTTTTAGACAGTTGAAATGAAGTAAGTCCTGTGAGTACAAAGGAAAGTCTAGGAAGCACAGAGTGGGAGACTTGGCAACCCTCCACCCCCACCCCTTATTGATGTGGAGGAGCGGGGCATGGTATGCTGCTGCAGGTGTAAGGAGCGAGTAGTTCGTCTGCTGCTTCCTTTTCTCCCAGCCTCCAAAGAACTCTGTGCCTGTGGCCATGAGTTTGACCTTGAAAAGACTGGGAGAGAATGAATCCATCTCTTCCCCCTATTAAAAAGAGGCTCAAAATATTGTTTTCCAGGGGGCAGGAGATGGAAGGAGTCAGAGTTTGCACCTCTGCAGACGGGAGCACCTTGAGAAACCCCCAGCAGCAGTTTTGCAGGTGTGGCTCCCTCAGTCATCATAAAGAATTTAGGAACCAAGACTGAATACCCCAGCCAAAAGAAACCCACCTAGCAGGTCCTCTGTCCCGCCCTCCACAAGTCACACCCACAATCTCTGGGCACATCTGTGAATGGAGCAATTGCACCACTGAAAGTCCTGCTCAGATTGCCATCTTCAGCTAACTAATCAGAAGGCATGCAAGTCAAGGGGAAAACAGAAGGTAATAAAGGTCCCACCTATGTTTGTCCTCTCACTCAAAGAGAAGAGGACGTGCATTGTCAGAGACAAGGATGTGTAAGGACTTGCTATATCTTATCTCCTAAAATTTCAAATAGTTCCCATAGTTGGCTGAGAGAGAAACCAACAACCCATAACATCATCTAACAAACCTGCTCCCTCCACTCCCACTGCTGTTCCTCTTTGACTAACCCCCCAAGGATAAACAGAGGTGAAGACAGGAGTGAGCTATGCGGTGTTTAGAATGAGGCAGCAACTGGGGGACTAGGGTTCCCCAAAAGACAATGAATTAGACCTTCGTAGTCAAGAGTTCATTTTGAATATGTCTGCAAGTTTAAGCCCATACACCACAAGAAAAATTTAATGCCTGATTTAAAAACTGAGCCAGAAGAGTAAACATTCAGGTAGATGGGCTTAGTGGTCATCCATAGTTTTCTGAGGTAGTCAAGAGGAACCTCAATTGCCTAAGCTTTAAAACAACTTGTTTTGGATCCCAAATGACCACAGGCTCATGGTGGCTAGAGCGTACCTCTCCGTCCCTCCCCAGCTAAACCTTGTTGAAAATCCATGCAAGATTTCATCAGCAGGAGAAGGGCATGTGATAAAAGGCCATGTTCACAAGGGAAAAATTATCTTTTCCTGGCAATCTGAGAGCTCTGCTGAAAAACTGCTCTGCTGTGATCAAATTATTAATGCATTCACATCAAACAAAAATTTCTTGTCTAAACCCTGAGTGAATATTGGATGTCATTATTTTTTTCTGGTGGGAATTTTGATATAACTACGCAATAATAACCAAATAATTCCATGTTTACATACAGCAGGTGACAAGCTGCATATGTGGAATTATGGCATTCCATAGGGGATATTAGAGGTGTCTAATGCATAATGAAAATTGTATATTGAAGCATAATTTTCCTTCTACAGCTTTATATGTATCTGACAAAAAAAACAACACAAAAGCCAGACAGGAGGAATTCTTCCTGTAGTGGAAGCCCCCCTGAGTCCAATTCTCCCATAACAACTCTCTTACTATGAATAAGGTCAGAGATGAAAGAAGGAATCGCTAGAGAATTATCTAAAGAAAACATAATTACAAAATTATTGCATTAATGCTGTGGAAATAATTTCTGTGAGTGTAAAAAATCATGTTAACACTTCTATATGAAGATATATCGAAGTATAATTGATTGTAAGTCAAGCTGATCTTTCAGAGACAAACTAATTATAATTTTGAACAAAAAGATAGAATCTGCCACATGACATAAGATGAGTTTAACATTCGTCTAAGGAGGCAAAATGGGCTTGAACAATTAGTTAATTGAATCTACTCAATATAGTACATTTAGGCCTAAGAGAACTATTTTCTAAAGAGTGAGTTCTCTGCCATAAAATTATCTTGATAGTTGCCTGAGATCTCCAAGTTGTTTTACTATTAACCTACACCTAAATAAATATCTAAGTAAACAAAACACATGCAGATTTTGTTGATTAACATTCTCTTCTTCAACATGTTTAATTTAATAGAAGTATTTATTGAGTACCTGTGTTGCGCCAGTCACTAAAGAAAGCTCTTAGATAATGAGCCTTTCCTGATAAAAATCTAAGATTTTTGAAGAGGTGTGCCAAGCCTTCTTCAGCTGGGGCCCACAGTTCCAGTTATCGCCTTTGCCCAGTTAAACCCCAGCACAGCCCAGCTCTCTAACCTTCTAGCTCATATTGAGCTTGTTACACCTCAGACTGCTATTTCTGCTTTATACAAAGCAAAATGTGCTAAAATCCTTCAAGGCTCAAATGAAATGCCAACTCTTTACAGGGACTTCCCTGATACAATTCATCTATGCTTAGTCTGTCTGAGCAATTGAAAAGAATGTGTTTAATTCACATGAGCTAACGTGGAAAACTGACCAAGATACATTAGATTTAGAAAAAACTGAAGAAACACGTGCAGGTTCTTATTTACACAATGCTGCCCAGATCCATCTTCTGAGCTTTCTGCCATTAGCAGCACTGGAAGGTGCTGGCTGATTCAGTTTGGCCATGGGAAGTCGTAAGAGATGGCTGAGAGGAAGAAGAGAGATGGGGGTGTTCCTTCTCTGCTTTGACACATGCCTGTGGCAAGGGCTGGGTTTCTACAGAGTTAGTTGATTCCAGTGACCTTTCTTCCACAGTCCCACTTCTCACTGGCTCCTTCAATAAACCAATCATTCCTTGTTCCTTCTGTGGGGGTGATATGGCTCAAGGCCACCTCAGGTCCTTGGAGGGTGGAGGGGATAGTCTCATGTGCCCCATTCCCTTCACTACCAGGAGTCCTTGGACCCAGTTTTTGTTTTGGAGGTTTTCAAAAAATCTAAATGATATTTCATGATTTTTATCCTTCCTTGGAGGTCTTCCAAAAACCAAAGATAAAATATACTTATTTTTGAAAATAGAATAAAACTTAATTAATCTTTTAACTACCATATGGGTACATTAGATTCTGGTATAAATTCAGGATTCATTATGGGATCTTAGTGATCTTATTTTTCTTCTGTCTTAAAATGTTTGGCTAGTTCATAGTCCTAGAGATTACACCATCATCATTCATCTTTATTCATCAATTTTTCCCAACAATGCTAAAAAAAATGAAAACAATGAAAAGTGGGGGAATGATGGAGGCCTTAGAAGATGAGGCAATTGTAAGACACGTCATCATCCTTCAGCTTTCTTACTGCTGTGCCCAAAGGATTACACAGTCCTCCAAGATGATGTGGGAGACTGGAGATGCACTTTTGGGCCCTGCCTAGCAACCATTGATCATGGTTAAGAATTAGGAATTTTCACTTTCTTTCCCTAATGGCATAGAAGAAAACTGCCACAGGAGAACTGTTCGCACTTATTAACCAGGAGACAGATGAAAGAGACAGAGGTTAGCACTCTAAACTACAGTCATGATAAGTGAAATCTCAGGGTTATTAACCTTCAGATGATATTCTAGATGAATTTTCTTAAACTCATGAATCACTGAGTGATGGTTTCCAGGGGCTGGGGAAAGGGGCAGGAGGAAAGTTTTGGGGAGTGATATAAGTGTACTGTAAGTTGACTGTGCATATGTTTATACTATATGCACCTTTAAAATATTATACACTTAATATTGATGAGTTTATATATGAAGTATGCCCCAATAAAACTGACACTATTAGTCATCTATTGTTACATAACAAATATCCCAAAACCTACTGGCTTAAAACAGCATACATTTCTAAGCTCACAGTTTCTTTGGGTCAGGTAGTTCAATGGGACCTTCTACCATGGATTCTCTTCACCATCGCAACCCAGAAAACTCAGCCAGGGAAGTGGCCACCTCCAAGTTAGCATAATTCAGTTCCTTGCAAGCTGTGGCAGGAGGCATCCCCCAGCTCCTTGCCAGGTGGGCATCTCCATCATGGCAGCTGGCTTCTTCCAAGCATCAGCAATCAGGCAAGAAAGCATGTTAGCAAGACTTGTGACTTAATCACATAGATGAGATCCCAAGACCTTTTCTGCGTTCTGTGGGTGACAACCCCATCACTAAGGTCAGCCCACCCTGTAGGGGAGGAGATTACACAGGTGCATGAATACTGGTCGGGGGAGGTAGTTATTTATGGCTGTCTAGAAATCTGCCTACCACAAACACCTTCCCCTTCCTGCTTTATTGAGGTATTATATACATGTAACAGATGTAAGTTTAAGATGTAAATGTGATGACTTAATACCTGTATATATTGCGGAGTGATTATTACAAGAAAGTTAATACCTTCATCCCCCTACATAACTAACTTCCCCCTCCTTTTCTGTGGTAACAACAATCAAGATCTACTCTCTTGACAATTTTCAAGGACAAACGGGGAGGATGGTATTCTTGTATGAGAATTCTCTCATTTTGGTAAAAAGGTGTGGGGCAGAATTCCTTAATCATTAATAATGTTTGTGCCCTGGAATTTCCTTCAAAACACAGAGATTTTCTTTGTTAAAATTCATTTTGTGATTTATGATATTTACTTTTCACTATACTTTTATTCCTACTCTTATAAATTGCTTCTAAAAAATTTAAAATATTTAAAATAAATAAATATGAATAACCTATTGACCCCAGATAGCCAGTGGTGATGACCACTTTTCCAGGTGTGTTTTTCCAGTTGTTTCTTAATAAGATTTCCTCATTTGAATCATTGAGCCTGAGTTTTATTTCCTTCAAAGACACTGATTGATATAAACAATATGTAGAATTTGAATACATTTGTGCATGTGTGTTTTTAAAAGCCTCGGAGTTTTTATACAGATCTCTGTATAAAAAATACAGAAAAGAATGAGACTTGCAGTGAGACTATGTCCCACCACAAGAGCCACATAAGATTCTTGGAGAAGACAGATGTGCAGGAAACAGCATCTCTGTATCTTTACTATACAGATGCCCTAAGAAAATCTCTTAGGACACTTACAAGATTTTCACCCATAATGGTGCTTCTGTTTCTATTCATTCATTTCCGAAAGAAAATCATGAAAAGTGAACACATATTTTGGTGATCAAAATTTGTGAAGAAACATAGAATCCACACTCTCTCTGGAAATGGATCTCTTTCAAAACAATGGCTGGTTGGTTTGTCGTCTCATGTTCACTCCTTCAGCTATCTATGGAATATATTCTTGCATGAAAGCCAGGCTTGAGAAAATAAAGATAGAGGAGTGAATGGAAGTTACACTGACCTCCTCCCAGGACCAATCTAGAATTACAACTAAATTGTGGATAAATCACCTGAACAAACAACTGAACAATAGCAAAAGAGGAGGCTTATTACCTTGGACAGACAGAAGAATCAGCTTTTGCACAACGAAACTGGTAAGGAGTGCAGTAGAGACTCGAGAAGGTGGGTGGTGTGCCCATGAGTGGCAGCACTGAAAGGACACTGAAAAGGCCAGTTGGATCCCCCTGAGATGAGTGGGGTCTACACCATAAACAGGGATCTCAAGCCCACAGCACCAGAGCCCCAAAAGTACACAGAGAACAGCCAGCTGGGAAAAGCAGCAGGCTCACCCTCTGCCAGAGACAGGCGGCTGGGGACACAAAAAGATATTTAAAGGGCCAATGCATAACTTTTTATTTGCAGCCACTTTCCCTGGGCTCCATTAAAGGCAAGGGCAGAATGAGCAAGCGACTCCTGAAGAGAGACTAGGGAAGGAGGCTCTGGGGAGAGAACTGAGAGAGCAGCCAGCGGGATCCTGGTGCTGACTCATTCCCCATATGACAGCAGCTGTATTGCTCAGGCAGAGCAGACCACTCCCCTGAGTGGCAGCAGCATGAGAGGACTCAATGGCTCCACCCCCAGGAGGGACTCGGCCCCACCCTGTGGTGTCTCTAAGCCAGCCTGCTGAGTGAAGAGTGGCAGCCACAGAGAGTAGATCCCTGGCTAAAGGGGGCGCAGAGTGGTCTAGAGACACTTGAAGAGAGACTGGAGACAGAGGCTTAGGGGAGAGAACTGAGAGAGTAGCTGGCAGGATCCCAGTGCTGACTCCTCCCCCATAGGGCAGCAGCATGAGAGGATCCAATAACTCTGCCCCCAGGAAGGACTCTGCCCCACCCTGTGGTGTCTAAGCTGGCTTTCTGAGTGCAGAGTGACCAGATTAACAGCTGAAGGAGAGAGCTACAGACAGTAGATTCCTGGAAGTCTCCGACAGACTGCTTAAGGTGAGACAGGGTCAACATCTAACATCATCAGAGATAGATCCAGAAAGAAAACACAGCGGTCTCCTACCATAGAAGTTCACATCACAAAGTCAAGAAATCAAGACAGAAGAGGCAGAAGCAAAAAAGAAGAGTCTCACAAATAATGAGAAGACAGAGAAATACCCCCCAGTCAAAGGGAAAGGAGGAATCCCCACAAAGAGAACTAAATGAAATAAAGACAAGTAAAGTATTAGATATTGAGTTCCAAACAGTGGTTCTAAGGAAGCTCAATGAGCTCAGTCAGCTCAGAAAGAATTACCAAAAACTACAGGGAAATTATGAGGAACTTACTGAAAACTATATCAGCATGAAAAAGAACATAGAAAGTATCAATAACAGACAAGAGGAAATGAAGAATACAATTTCTGAATTGAAGAACACAGTCAAAGGAATCAAAATCAGGCTAGATGAAGCTGAGGACTGAATCAGTGAACTGGAGGACGAGGTAGGAAAAAGCTCCCAGAAAGAGCAAGAAAATGAAAAAAGACTCAAAAAGAATGAAGAGGCATTTAGGCAAATGCAGGATAATCTGAAATGTAATAATATTCATATAATAGGGATACCAGATGGAGAAGAGGAAGATCAAGGGACAGAGAACTTATTTGGAAAAGTAATGATGGAAAACTTCCCTAATTTTAGGAGAGAAAAAGTCATACAAGTCCAGGAAGCGCAGAGGGTCCCATTCAAGAGGAATCCAATGAGGCCCACTCCAAGACACATCATCATTAAAATGGCAAGTATCAAAGATAGAGAATCCTAAAGGCAGCAAGAGAGAAACAGATAGTAACATATAAGGGAGCCCTGGTATGGCTGGCAGCTGACTTCTCAACAGAAACACTACAAACCAGAAGGGAATGGCAAGAAATATTCCAAGTCATGAAAAGCAAAGGCCTTAAACCAAGACTGCTCTACCTAGCAAGGCTCTCAATTAAAATAGAAGGTGAACTAAGGAGTTTTCCATACAAAAGAAGACTAAAAGAATACACCTCCACCAAATCAGCACTGCAAAATATGCTAAATGGACTGCTTTAAGATGAAGAAAAAGAGTCTATGAATACACACTTCCTTTCACAGTCACCAATACTTGATATTACCAATATTTTTAATACTTATTAATCAGTGAGAACGATGTTTTATTTTAATTGTTCCTTTATTATTTGTTGAAACTTCACCTGTTTTTGAATATTTCTTGCCTATTTCTATTATTTTTAAAAAGATTTAAATGACTTTTTGGTATTCTTTATCCATTTTTTGATTAAAGGATAAAAGATAAAGGATTTGTAGACATTTTTCCCTAAAAAAATAAAAAGCTATTAACCCTTTTTTAGGTGTGCTGGAAATACTTTCCTATTCTATTACTTGTCCTTTAACTTTTTTATATGTACACTACTCTATAGTTTTAAATGCTTAATATAGTCATATTGTCTATATTTTACTTTATATCTTCTGGGTTTGAATATTTTACTTCAGGATAAGAAAAATATTAGTTTGTATTTTCTCCTAAAACTCCTTAGATTTGCATATTGGCTTTTAATTCACCTGAATATTTCTTGTATAATGTGTGAAATAAGGCTCTATATTTGTTTTATTTCAAGCAATAGTGGTCCATGCACCTTATTTGTCAAATAAGCCTAATTTTACCCATTAATCTGAAATATCAATTTAATCATATATTACATTGTTAGACAGATATGTACATTTGTTTCTAGAATGCTCATTATATTTCATTGATCTACTTGATTATTTCTGTGCTGGTGTCAAGTTTTAAATGCTGAGAGTTTATAATGGATTTAAATTTTTTAATATTTTATAATGGATTTTGACATTTAAAAATATAAATAAAATCAACCTGAAGAAAGAAAAAAAGAAAGAAAGAAAGAAAGAAAGAAAGAAAGAAAGAAAGAAAGAAAGAAAGAAAGAAAGAAAGAGAAAGAAAGAAAGAACTCTTACCTTTTGCGACAACATGGATGGAACTGGAGAATATTAAGCTAAGTGAAATAAGCCAGTTGATGAAAAACAAATACCATATGATCTCACCTATAAGTGGACTCTATTCAACAAAATAAACTAACAAACAAAATAAACCACAGGCATGGAAACGTGGAGCAGACTGAAAGTGACCAGAGGAGATGGGGAAAGAGGACAATGGTGGAAAGAAGGAGAAGGGACTAGACAAAGAACATGTATGAATGACCATGGACATGGACAACAGAGTGGAAGTTGACAGTGGGATCGGGTCGCGGGGGGGAATGGGAGAAGGGGGGCAAAGGGGGAAAATTTGAGACAATTGTATTAGAATAAACATGATTTAAAAATTAAATAAATAAATAACATAAACAAATAAAATTTTAAAAAAAGAAAAGAAAACCAGGCTTGACCTGGGAAGTAGTCTTCTGGTCTCTGAAATTCCATTTGCTGTCCATAGGGCCAGACCCTTTCTTTCTTTCTCTTAGACTTGGATACAGCACTGTCATTTGTTATGATTCATACATTCCTGAGAAGATAGTTTTCCATAATGACACCGATGTTGAGACAGGTAGAAAGAGAGGCAGCCTAGACATGTAAGAATGTTACCTTCAGCTCTGTGTTCATGAATCATTGTGGAAGTCTCAGTGTGAAATCCTGTTAGATCTCTGAATGTTAAGGTAAGTAATATCATTCTCAAATATGAGAGAGGTTCTTAAATAAAGACTGCATTCCACAAGATGATCCAAGGGAAACAATTAAGTCAACAGTAAGCCTACCTTGGTCCTAGGATATCTATGCAAAGATGACTTTTTAACTGTTATCTGAGATGGTTTCAGCCCTCCTCCTCTGTCACTAATGAGCTGTGTGCTTGGACACATTTCTGAGCTTTGAGTATCAGTTTCTCTTTCTAAACTTCTGCAGTATTTACTTTGAAAATTTATAAATAATAAACTAGAAAAGAAGTTGCCATGGCCTGTTGCCTGCTCTTGTTTTTCTCCCTTTTTTTCTCTACTCTTGCCTAAGAGAATTACATTCATTAAAGAATATTTAAAAGGAAATTATTCTATTGTGGCCATTTTGGTTAAAGCAGAAAGACTATAATGCTATAAAGTGCTCTTAAGAATTTCTGTTTTCAAGGTAAGTGGTTGTGGAATCATGTCAATCTTTAGAAGAAGATCACCACTTTGCTAATTTTACAGATCAATAAACTAAAGAGAGAAAAGGATAGCTTTCAGTACAAAATTGAATATATTTATGTCTAAAAGTAACTGTACATCCAATCTTTAAGCTTAAAGAAGGAGGAAAAGAAAAGGAGAGAAAGGAAAGATAAGTGAAAAGATATAAGTAAGTGTCATGCATAATAAAATTCCGTCAACAAACTTGGAAAAAGAAAAGAAAATTATGTTCCCCTTTCTTAAGGTTCTCAGTGGAATGGTTCATTTCAGAGAATCTCTGACCTAAACTATGTTATGATATTATCATATTTTTCTTTATCTAATGATAGGGACCCATCACAGGAGAAACAAATAATAACAACTTCAATTTATTTTCACCTGAATCCCTGAAATATCCTTGATTCAACCCACCTACCTAGAGGACTGGAGTTTTCTCTCCCCACCAGATTCTCTCCCCATTCCCCATCCCGCACCCATGTACGGCAGGTCTACTGTTTTCTGCCTTTCTTCCATCTGGGCCATCAAAAACTCTGTAAAGATATAGAATCTCTCAATGTTGAAGGATGCTATTTACTAAAAACTATCCTGTAGAAAAATTAAGCCATCATTTCCAATGTATTATACACAGAGGCTCATCTTTTCAGTTTTCTGAAACAATGTGATCATGGGACTCCCTTAATCATAAAGCTTTTTTAGGTTCTTCATTACATGCAGAAAAATCCAGTCCTCATGTAACATCAAAGATCTCAGAGATTTGTCCCATGTCCCTGTCGTATCTTCTCCACCACTGCCAATCTTCGTCATTCTGTATTTTTACTAGTCTAGCCACCCTTCAGGAAGTAGGTCCCCAAGGTGTGCTGTTACCAAAGCAATTTGTTTGTTTGAAAAAGCCTTACCCTTTAAAACACCTGTAAAAACTCAATCCAGTCCTGAAGGCTTGTCCAAACCCTCAGGAGGCCTTTTCCAATCATGAAACTTCTCTCTTCCCTACACTAATATAACTTGACTTACTGTTATAAAAGGATCATAATATCAGAGTTGTATCAGACTTGTTTTCATATGTACCTCTCCCCAGCTGGTTTGCTCGCACTGCCTAATTGACTCCCATGGTACCTAGAACAATGTATTGGATATGGCAGAAAGCTAATAAACACATCTTAACCATACTTAAATCTTATGACTCTGAATATATTACACTTAACTTCAGTTTTTCATCTGAGTTCTGGTCCATTCACCATGTGTGTTTAATTTTCACCCAGTGCTCACCATGCTTTATTTACTTTTATCCAAATGTCTACATGTCATCTTTGCTCAAATATCGGAGTTAAAATATCACATGCCGATAACTGAATTCTTGATATCTACAAAAATCCTATTTCTTCAGTCTTCCTTATCTCAGCAAATAGCACAGCTTTGCCCAATTGCTCTGGGCAGACAATAAGTCACTTTTGACCATTCATTAGAAGAACTGTCAACTATCTTCAAATAAATCCTGAATCTGACCACTTCTTGCTACCCTTCTGCCACCATGGGGACAAGCTTCTATCATCTCTTACCTAGTCCACTGCAACAGCAACCTCTACCTGGATTTCCTGCTTTTGTTCAAGCGCCTACAATTCCTTCATTGCTCAGCAGCCACTGAGCCCCTTAAAATATAAACGGAGCATCTCACCCCCTGAGAGAGGCCTTCCTGCCCTTCCTATCTAAGCATGCTCACTCTGCCTTACTCTGTATCCTATTTAGTTTAACTGTTTTGTGTGTTTTCAGCAACTCTTATTGCTTCCAATATTGTATATGACGGCAGGGAAGTTATCTGACTTGCTCACCACTGCACTCCCAGTAGCTGCCACAGTCATCACTTAAAAATATTTATTGAATTAATAAATGGATATGTAATTCCCTCTGAACTGGGTTCATTTTGCTGATCCACCAATCTCAGCCACTCCCAGCAGCAACACCAACCCTGGCACACCTACCATCAGGCCATCCATGAGTGCTGGCAGCTCGTCTTGTCGACGTGGTTCGCACACATGTGTATTTTCACCTGATGGGTTTTCCTCTTCTCTCTAGAAATCCAGTTTCTTTGCCATCCATCCAGACATACCTCCAATTCTACTCTATAGGAAAATCCTTCCCTAATAACACCTGTCACAGTGATTGCCATCTATCCAGACATACCTCCAATTCTACTCTATAGGAAAACCCTTCCCTAATAACACCTGTCACAGTGATTTCTTCCTCTGACATCTACTCCCTTAATTAAAATTTTGTTATTTCTGCCCATGAATCATTTGCTGTTTAATTTCAATGTTCTTTAAAGATTATTTTCTACTAAGCTTGAATTGTCAATAAAAGCTGAATCAGAGGCTAGGGCCCATTCATCTATTGCTAAAAAACCCAGGAGAAAAATATTTACTGTGAAGGGTTATTAATCATTGTAAACTAACAGGAAGCCATGACCTACCTTTTAAATACTCAGAAGTTAACTGGTGACACATTGTTGTCATTTAAATATTTCTTTCTACTTCTGTTTTCCTATGAAAAATAAAAGACAGAGAAGAATCAAGGGAAACAAGCAGAGAAGGGACTTTCCATAAGGAGAGTTTTTAGGAAAGGCTCGGGGTGGTCATCCTTCCTAGCCTGATGACTCCTAGTAGCCCCTGACATTCACCAAAACCGGCTGAAAAGAATGTGGAAACCCCACTGAGAGCACTTGTGGTTTATTGAATAGACTTGAGCTTATAATGATCTTATAATATACATATTCCTAAACCCAGAGAAAAGGTTCCACTAATCTCAACATATCCTGGAAATATCTTAATACATTCCCAAATTAAAAACAAAGAAACAACACAATAATGAAAATAAGGCCAGCATGTATTGGTATAAATTCCAAAACACTATAAATTTCAAATGATCATTTTATTCAAGATTTAGATGCCCACCAGTTCAAAAGTAGCCAATAAGGCAAAACGTCCAAATCAAGATGCCACTTGGAAGCGGCATACCTGAATTCAGTGTAGCCAGTAGCAAAATAAACTACAACTCTAGTGGTTGGCCCGAGAATTCAAGAGCCCATATGAGAGCTGACAGTCCCATTTTAGAAATCTAGGGTGACTGTAACAGACATGCATTAAAAGTTGACTGGATTAATATATCAAGAGAAAAATATATACTTCCTCATATGATTTTTTTAATTGTTTAAATTATTTTGAATGTATAGTTAATGATCGCTTTTGCAGGGGAGGAAACTATGATGTCTGTTTCTTTGGTTCTCAGCACAACAACTAACATGTAAAGAGACCTCAAAATGCATTTGTTGGTTAACTAATGATCCTCATCTATTGGTGTTCATGTCTTTGTACAATACTCTCCTTGAATGTGGCCGGGACTCACTCTTAACAAGCAGAAGACTTGGAAGGTCAATCCTGAAAGTAGGTTACACAAAACCTATGGCTTCCATGTTGGGCTCTCTCATTCTCTTGCTCATTTGCTCTGAGGGAAAACAGCTGCCATAGAACTGGAGATGACCTCTGGTCAAAGTCAGCAAAAAACAGGCCCTCCGCCCACCAATCTTGGGTCACCTAAATTCTGCCAGCAGCCATGTGAGTCACCTTGGCAGCAAACTGTCCCAGTTGAGCAATGAAATGAGAGTATAGGCTGGTGGATGCCAAACTATGAACTCAGGAAAGACCCTGCACCACAGACATCAGGTAATACAAACTTAGACTGCTGTCCTGCAGAAACTATGGCACAATAAATTTTGGTGGTGGTTTGGGGCAACTTTTTTACACAGCAATATATAACTAACACAGGACATAACAGATAGAGATGAAAGGGCAGGAGACTATTGCAATAAGGCAGGCAATGGTACGCACAGCTTAAACCAGGGTGGTAGCAAAGACAGTGATGAAATTTGGGATATGTTTTTAATATAAAGTCAACAGGGTTTACTCATGAAGTGGCTATTGGATGGAAAGAAAGTTACAGAACACAAATGAATCCAAGCTGCTTACTTAAAGTTCTGGAATAATGGATGCAAGTAACTCCGGGGGAACATCTTTGAGGAAAAGCAGTTGGGTGAGGTGAAACCAGGAGTTTGTTTTGATACATGAAGTTTAAGTTGAGTAGGTAGCTGGATATGCAACTCGAGTCCAGAGGAGACTTGCATAGTGACAAAAATTGAGGGATTATTAATGTTATAGGGTATTTGGCACAATGAGGAGTATAGGCAGAGTGAAAAGATTATCCTGGAAGACAAGTGAAGATAGTAATTGAAGAGAAGGAAAAGATGGCCTTTGTCACTGTCATAGTGGCCAAGAAAATTTGAGGGTGAGGGGGAAAAAATTGTGCCATAATCTAGCTCCACTTGTCCTTTAACTATGTATAGGGAATACAGTGTCTATATTCCCTAATGATGACTAAGCCTTTTTTCCCCCCACAATATACTTGAGCAAATAAATGGTCAAAAGCAATTCAACAGTTTCAGGACAAACTAGTTTCATTGTGAGAACACTGTTGATCACACAGAGACCTACTGGTCAGTTTCCCAAATGAGAACTAAGTAGACACAGCTATAGCCACAATCTTATCCATGAATTTGTACCCTAACCCTACCCAGAGATGGCTGCCTACAAAATCACTTCAAATCTTAATTTTTTTTTTTTCTGCCTAACTTTAAATTCCTTGCTGAGGAAATTTGCTCATTACAAAAAAACTAGTTTTTTGAACTCTGGGCTCATGGCTTTAAGGTCACCAAACTGATGGCTGCTGAGTAGGCAGAGAGGTGGAGTAAATGCATATCCCATGACCTGAATTCTTCATTAGTGCTACTGGCTGTACAGCTGAGTTAATTTTCAAGTTCCCATAATAGATGCATATTTTAAATACATGTCAAACCAATTTCCATGTGTTACATTTGCTTCTTTCTTCCTTCATCACCAACTAAAAAAAATTTAGTCAACATTAATAAAAATGGAAATCTCCCTTGGAAGAGAGATGAAAGACTTTCTACACAGGTTCCAATTAAAATTAATAATCAATTAACCAGAGATTCTGTAATGATGTGAAGTCTCTCAGGTTTGTGGATATTTGACAATGCACTGGGAATACAGATATCAGAGATCTGAAGTAGGGCGTACAAGCAAAATAATTTCATGAGGGACAAATCTAGAATTTCTGGGGCCTGATGCGTATACAGTTTACAGGTCCCATTTTATGAACAAGAATACAAAATTCAAATATAAAAATCAAGATGCATTGGGAAGGAGAAATCAAAATAAATGACAAATGTTATAAATCTAGAAAACACTACTAACATCACAAATTCCAAAAAAAACCCTATCATATTTGATTGATTAGCCACTTTCACACATTTTTTTACTTACCCATTCTTTGATTGCTTCTTTATGGCAATGATTTTGTGTCATAGTTTTCTAGACAGTAGAAAGATAATTCAGTCTTCCTTCTGGCGCAACAAAACTTTTTTTTTTTTTATTAGTCATAGCTTAGAAGAGTTCCTTTCAGATTCACAATTCCTTGCTAATAATATTAGTAAATTTCTTAGAATTCCTATCTAATTTGATAAAACTCTATCAACTTCTTTCATCTTTAAACTGTAAAAATTTTAGGGTATTTTATATTTTCTTGTAGAGTAACTAATTGTAAAGTACCATTCAATACTTCTATTAGAAATGGACATCTTCCTTTTAGTAAATTACTGTTTCAACATGATATAAAACATTTTTATATAATTAACTTATGTGAGAATAATTACTCTTGATGTCTCTGCTTATATTTATTGTTTTTGTTTCACATTCTACTCATTTTTACCTGAATTTTCCTTCCCAGTTCTATTGTAAATAAGTTTAAAGGTGACTAGAAAAGGTACCTTTTAAATTCACAAAATCAGAAGTCTGGAACTTTTTACTTCATTTAAACATTCAAAAATGGCTTTCCACGTTGCTATTAAAATGGCATATTCCCAAGTTAACTTTCCCTGGAACGTCCCACCACCAGCTGACGCCACAGAACTGACACACATCTTAATCAGTGTGGTTATGCCCTTTTTGAAAAATATTCCCGACCCATGACCACATGGGCTCATTGAGAGCCTCAAAGTTTCTCTAGCTTCATGGAAAATCTACCCCTACATAGGTTGCCTTTCACAAAAAAGGAAAATTTAAATCATAATTATTGAATTCTGCTGCCTAGCAATGAAGAAGACTAGAAAAATGCCACAAAACTTTCCAATAAAATTCCAGACTCTTACAGCTTTCCTAAACCTATGGCAAATCAAGCAAACCTGCCACATTATTCATCAGAAAGGGATCATTTACATGACACATAACCAGTTTTAGAAGCATCTTGCCTCCAACTCTTTCCAAATTTGCATTATTTGTGGTTTAAAGCAAATGCATAATTCACTTGTTAACTGATTCACACATTTTTTTTTTTTCCATTCTGTATTATGCACTAGATTCTCGCAGATGGAAACAAATACAGGACATGCTCTTTTTCCTGAGGGTCATACTCTAGCCAGGGTGACAGGAGAGCCAACATGGGACAACAGTATGTCAGAATAGGCTCTCAGAGAAGTGAGTGCAGCACAAGTCACAGAGAAGTAGGGCATCTGGGGAAAGGTCCCGCCCCTAAGACAGCCATTCAACAATCAGGTGTCTAAGCCCTGTGCTAGAAGATAAATAAGGCTGAGATAGTCAAAGAACAGTGTGCAAGGGCAGGAGAGGGGCAGTAATAGCTGTAAACCTTATACGAGAAGCAGCAGCATTTATTAAATACCAGATTTATTGGATAATTTGCCCATTGTCATGTGATAGTAAACCACACAACCAGGATAAAAACCAGACAGGCTGGAGAGTCATTTTACTGCCTCTAAAAAATACAGTAACAATAATGATAGTAGGAGTAAAAATAAAACACTGTAGGTAAACAAAAATCAATGTGAATAGGGTGTTAACATAGAATGCTTCTTCCCATATAACATACATCCCAAATTTATTTTCATTCAGTTTTCTTCTGGAGTTATGTGCCTAAATACCTCTATTCCTCTCCTTTCTTCTGTAGAAATTTAAAAACACTGTCGTATCATCCAATAATCTTTACTTTTCTCAGAGGTACCTTATCTCATTTGAAGTAAATTATGATAATCTGATAAGTAAATATAGCAATGAAGTTTTTATCTTATAAATAAGAAGTGCTTAAAATGCTTATGAAAAAGAAATAAAGTGAAAATAAAATTTCAGAAATATGTAAAAGCAAGGAAAAAAGAAAAAAATTAAATTCTTATAAATAGGAAATAAAACACTCTGTCTCATCGGGGGCAACTGTAGGGAATGCTGCAGATCTCAGAAAAGTGAAGAGCTTAGATAGTCTCTAAAAAGACAGCAGATCCTCAACTCTAGCCAATTGTGGCATTAGGAAAATTTGGATCTTGTTTTGACAGATTGACAATATTTTCAAAAGAGAATGTGAATCTAGATGTACATATGAAATCATTCCTTTTTAGATGTTGTCTCCTAACTTTCCTCTTTAAACACCACATAGAACAAAATCAGGGCCCAGGAAATATGCGTTCCATTGGGTCTATTTGCTGGTTTGCGCACTCTAAAGTGAGAAGACAAGAAACAGTAAGCGGAGGGGTTTGAAGTTGAGTAAATATCTTGCTGATGTCAAGAATCACTACAATGGTTGATTAGCCAATGCGGAATGTGGATGCCTATCAAAGAAAGCAGTCATAAGAAAAGTGAAAGCTGAAGTCAGCCAGGTCATTTGTGGGAAGTGACTGCTGAGATTATTGGCCTCATGTGAAACTGACCTTTTCCCTTTTTTTTCTCTTGAGCCAGACATTCCTGAGGCCAATACCCATGGAGATGAAACCAAGCCATCCCCCACTGGCCAAAGACCCCTTGATAACAAAAGGAGTGGCCTGACTATGGCCCAAGGGCAAGATGGGTTGGTGGTGGGAGCTTATCCCAGCTGGATTAGCTGAGCCCAAGAAATTGCACTCCCTTTCAGAACAGACTTCTAGAGAAATTTGAAATGAAAATAGTGTAACTTAGTCCTGTAGTTGTCACAGCAATATTTTTATGATATCTTAGATAACAAAGAGAACCATGTGTACAAAAATAATCAACACCGGCCTTTAAACAAAAAGCAACTTCCTGGAAACAAAAATTGGCTTTGCTATGAGAAAGAAATTCTCATTAGTTTATTTATTTGATGAAAATCTAATTCCTTAAGCCAGTAGCTCCCAAACAACTGAGGAACTAAGGTGTGTAGAGGTGAATAAAATGGCAGAAAGTTGAATTTATTAACCTGTTTTTATTTAAAATTGAACACAGGACTAGGGGGTGTGTGTGTGTGTATGTTGGAGATGGGGCTAACAATCAGTTAGGAGCTGTTATTCCCAATTTTTTAACTGTAGAATTGTTGGAATTTTTTTGGTTTTTCAATAAAAAATATACATTTTGATTGGTTTAAAATAATTTAATTGAGACCACTACTAAGGTAATGATTTTCTTCTTACATAGCTTTTGTGAGATCAGCTGGAGATGTAGCAGTAAAAAGGAAATTTGAATATTTACTATGAATGTCAAAAGAAACCCCATACTCCATGTTACTGACATACATTTACAATTAAAAAAATAACATAAAGGTATAATTGTAAGGTACGTATGTTGTTTTCCACCCATATGGATTTGGACATTTTCATAGATTTCATCCCTTTGTCCATCCACAACCACTGTGCTGCTTGATTTATGGATGTCATAGTGCACAGGAAGCATATCTTAGATACCTTTGGTATCCTATCAGGGGACCTATGCCAGGAGATACATGTCCTGGAAAATAGCTCCTTATCTTGTTGCTCCAATTCCTTCACTGATTTAAGGCACGTATTCACAGAGGTCAATGCGTCAGGGGTGATGATAAGCACGGAGTCTGCAAGGCAGGGCATCTGTGACCTTGCCTGCAGGGATCTGTCCCCCAACCTGGCCACCTGACTGTCTGTCAGAAGGTACTTATTTTGTTAGTTCCTTGAGATTGACCCTGAAGTCAAGGATGGTGATTTTTATGACTGTTTCCTTAGTGACTAGCAGATACCTTTGCTCACCATGCATTTTTGATGAATAAATGAGCTAGTATAGCACCATGAACTAGTGGAGGGGAGCTGGAAACACGTTGCAGAGTTTGGGGAGACACATGAAGAGTTTGAGGAAACAAGCGAAGAGTTTGCGGGGACACATTTGTGTTTGGGGCAACCTTAAGTCTTGGAGGTTCATCCAACTTAACCCTGGAACTGCTATGGTAATAACTGACCCCAGACATGAACTTGCCAGGCTTCGTTTTGCCAGGACAGTGTCTTTTATGAGAAGGATGGATTTGTTTTACTACTTTCTCCATCTGCCTTGAATTCACAGGAGTGTGAGGAAATGTCTGGAAATTTGAGACAATAGATAAAATAAAATGGGAAACACAGCAGACCTCTTTGAGAATGTGATCATCAGCTGGTACCAATGGCTATCAGCAAGCATGTAAAATGTTTTATATCTGTCTGGCTTACCCAGGTAGGTTTCAGTGTGAGAGCACACCATAATGAGGTCCGGCATCCCAGACTGTTCTGATAAGCAGAGGACAGTGAGTCCTCACCTCCCCATACAAGTATTGACAGTAACTAATCAAAAACGGTCATTTCATTCCCTAAGTCTGTGGCTCTAAGAGCAACTTCCATGATCTATTGGTAAATTCCTCATCTGTTGCTGGAACCTGTCATTAAAACGAATTAACTTTACTTACATTTTCAATCACATGGTTCTCTCCCTTGCATTTTAAACTCTGCCCAGTTTATCTGTGGCTTGGAGTTCCCTGTGACGTCAGTAATAACTGACCTATTTATCTATGCCCTCAGCTGCTGATCTGAAAGTGGAGGTTTCAAAGGAAGGACATCAGAAATCATTACCTTAGTGCATACATAATTACTAACAGGAAAAACCCAGAGGGAGAGAGAGATGGGGAAACTCCTTTGTGAACCCTGAGTGTAAGGAGAACTCCCTAGGAAAGTTAAAAAATTCCTTCTTTAAAACCAGAGCAGTATCTCTGCTTGTAATCTCTGAGCTGACAGGAACCTGCCTTTACAAATCTCCCCAGCAAGTCACCTAAGAACATCAGGTTCCTTTCCACCGACCAGTTAACCAAGACATTACCTCATCTACAAAGAACTCCCATCAACCATGTCCACTCGGAGGTCCAATCCTTCTTGGTCTATGGAAGTTTCTCAGTTTCACAGCAATTACTGATGTGATCACTCTCCCTCCCCCACCCCACCCCCCCAGGGCAGGCAGTTCAAAGCATCACTGTCCTGATCAGTAAGAGAAAGGAATCCCAGGAATTCACTGAAATTTCTGAAAAGTGAGTGGAACTATGATTTTAGAAAAATACAAGTTCTACATTATATGGACACAAGTGGGGACAGGGGGAATCAGTAAGTATTTCAGAAAAAAAAAGAGAGTCTTAGAAGGCTTTCCCTCAGATTATATTTAAAAGGATGAAAACAATTGAGCTTCCATTTCCAGTACAAGGTGGGACCAGGTCCTCTGTGGGTTGGGCAGGGTTCCCAGGTAATCTGGAAGCACAGTCCCTCCCTTTCCACTGTGACAATAAATTCACTATCTCTTCCTTCTCTCCCCACAGTAAAAGCAGATCTCATTCTTCCTCCACAACAAAGAAAAATGAATGCTAAATGAGTGAGGCTTCAAGTCAGCCAACGGAAGGAGGGTGTTGCTGGTTCAGGCTCTGTCCTCAGGGGGCGTGATAATCTTGAGCAGTCCCGCAGTTAATTGCTGGGGGAAGAGGGGTAGGCGGGGAGTGGGGAGGCGGGAAACAGCCCAGGTAGGTAACACCGAAAAGAACTGTTTACCTTGACAAGGGGAAATGTGGGCATGATGGGCTCCAGCTGTAGGAGGAAGGAGAGTAACAACCAGGCTGTATACAGTCACTGTATCATCTTGTTTCACATACTGTGAGGACAGGATAAATGCAGGTAAAGACAGGAACAGTTAGGAGTTAGGGTTGGCTCTGAAAAGAGAGAACGAATGGAGTCATCAAAACAAAGAAAGAAAGCAACACACAAAACAGAGCTAGTATAATCTCTCCACTGTCGATCATCACAGAGAATCACACAAGCAAAATGTGGCTTAATAGCAAATCAGAAAGAATTCAAATAAAATTATAGGTATTTGACATTAAAAGTTATCTGACAGAAGAGCAGACACAAGTCACTGACTGTCTATCCAGAGGTTTCATCTGTCATAATGTAGGACCCCAAACTAGGAGAGACTCTCCCTGGGGAGATGAAATGACAGAGAGTGGGACTTGAGGAGGGACATTGGGACGGAGATGCTATTAGTGTTATTCTGGATTTACAGGGTACCTATGAAAGAAACAAACTTAAGGGCTTGTACAATGGACTGAATGTTAAAACCCAGCCCCCAATTTGATGGTATTTGGAGATAGGGTCTTTAAGGAAGTAATTATATATCTAAATCATGTGAAGCCCTGAACCAAAAAGGTTAGTATACTTATAAGAAGAGGAAAATAGATGAGCTAACTCATTCTCTCCCTCTGAGTATATACAGAAAAAAGGCCATATGAGGACATAGGTAGAGGACAGCCATTTACAAGCCAGGAAACAGGAGCTTCATCAGACATTGACTCTGCCAGCACCTTAATCTTGCACTTCCAGCCCCCAGAATTGTGAGAAAGTAAATCTATTGTTCAAGCCACTGGATCCATTGTATTTTGTTATAGCGGCCAGTGCTAACTAAAATAATTGGTTAAATGGTTACTATGGAAATTCTGCTGACAGGGTTAAACCCAGAGATTAAGAATTATTTAATATCTAACCAGGGGTGTCTGACCTTTTGGCATTTCTGGACCACAGTGGAAGAAGAAGGTTGTCTTCTGCTACACATTAAATAATTGTGACACATAATCACAAAAAAATCTCATAATGTTTTAAGTAAATTTACAATTTTGTGTTGGGCCACATTCATAGCCATCCTGGGCTGCATGCAGCTGGTGGGCTGCAGATTGGACACCCCTGATCCAAACCATCTGAGCTTTATCATAAAATTCCTCATCTTCAGAGCCCTTTCTGAATTTATGGTACCTGACCGATTACTAAACTCTCCCTGGAATCTGCGATCTTCACAAGTTAGAAGATTGAAGGTGGCCAAACATTTGTAAGATTACAGAATCAGCTGTAACAAATTTATTATCAGCTTTGGCAAAAAGGGGAGCAAATCATAAAACTGTAATATATGACCAATGATCTTATGGCAGTTACAGGAAACATTAGTCATTTTCTGGTAATCTCTAACCCGTATATTCATTATTATATATAAAGCACTGCTCTAATCACTTTGTGTACATTACATGCTTACTTATTCTTACAATAGCCTTTTGACATTAATTAGGTGCTATTACATTCCTATTACAAAGATGAGTAAATAATCTGAAGCACAGAGAAGTTAGGGAAACTCCTCAAAGTTTGCAAAGTGTTGAGCCTGGATTTGAACCTGGGTGTCTGACAGTTGAGCCAGTGTCCTCAATCACTTCCTGGGATACCTCTGGCTGCTGCCCTACAACAAGCCACTGTAGGTTATTCCTCTGCTGCTATTGTGTATTTCTAGGAAAACTGATATCTATCGTAAAGTACTTTTATACAAGGAAAATACTACGAGCTTTCCCTTGTATGAATAAACTGTGCGAAAGCCCCCAAAAATAATGGGAATTTCCTTGTGCATCCCCCTCATGTTTGCACAAAACAAAACTAAGAGAGTGGTTTCATCATCTCAACAAGGGAAACTGCCCATCGACTGATGGCTTGGCTTGGTAGGTTAGAACTGTAGAATGACTCCACTAAACCTACTCTTTGCTCAGGTTCCTCTTTTCTTTGTTCTGTGAAAACACTACTTCAGTGTTAGAGCTATATAGCACAACCCATGATGTGACTGGATAAAATTAATTTTTAACCAATACAACAACTAGGAGAAAAATATGCATGCATTTCTCATAGAAATATATACACTCATTTGTATGTGCATTGTAGGCACATTTTTCCCCATTGAGGCACTCTGCTCTTTTATTTCAAGAACTGTTTCTTTATAAATAAGAGTCCTGTATATGACATTTTATGAATGGAGAATGGTAATCTGCTTGAATTGGACATTCAAATTATAGTAATTGCTAACTCTCCGGTTATATATGCATTATTTCCTTCTACTGAGTCAGATTTTTCTGCATCTGAGACCATCATTTATGAAAGGGTCTATTAAAAAAATACACACACACACACACACACACACACATATATATACACACACACACACACATATAATAGTAACACATGCATAGAGCTGGGAGAAGTTATGCTACTGCGGTCATGCTTGTTACAAACACAGAAATAGATTTTATACAATGAGGTGGGAATCAGGAATAATAGCAATATAGAATATTTACTGAACATTTGGTATGTTTCAGCTACTATTCTAAGTGTTTAATTTTCATGAGTGCTTGTGCTTTTCACTGTGTGAGGATGATCCTATTTTTATCCATAGTTTTATGTTTATTTATGTGCATTTTTCATTGAAAATTGGGGTATTTTCCATGGCAAACAAGCCACTACTAGGAAACTGTCTGCCTCCTTTTCCAAAGGAAATTGATTTTGTTAAGATTTCATCATTACTTTTGAGAATGGCAAATAGACTCATCATGATTCATTATGAAGTCAATGCCAGATGAATATATTTAGCACATGAATAAAAATGAAAATAATTATGTATTTGCATATATTTATTAGAAACCACAACCTTTTGATTCTTAGACGCTTATACAATCCTGGACCATGATTTCATAAACAAGGAAAACCCAGTTGGCAAAATCCCCTAGAAAGCCCTGGATTTTTTTTTTAAGACCTTTCAAATATAATTTCTTTCTAAAATTTTTCACTCTTTTAGAAAAAGAGTAAGTTACTATGAAAAGGTTTCCATGAAAGAACATTGCTATTAAGATACAACAATTAAAATGCCAACAGGTACAAAAAACAAAACACAATTATCACCTAAGAAAACTTAACAGTATTTGTTATACTTTCAACATAACAGAGAGAGAGAACACATTTTCTTAGAGCATCCTAAAACATTCATTATATTGCAACTTTTGATGATTAACAATTCAACCAGTTTCTAAACTCGCTTATAGATAAGTCACTTAGTTTCTGATTGGGGTATTAAACTATTTCTGATAATCAGTTCCATTCTCGTTATTCATTTTTCCTAAAACAACTGAATCATGTTGATCCTAAACCTCATAAGAGATTCAAATCTGCTAAACAGAATTTGATTAATGATGATTTAAATGGGTGCAAAGTTCCATCTTCCTGGAGTTGTTCTATGTCTAAAAGAAGGAAGTATGCCACATTTATTGTTGAAAAGGACCCAGGTGATTCCAGCAGGTACAAGCTCTCCATCTTACAACAAAGCCAAGTTCAAAGAAACTGGATGGTTCGGATATTGTTTTAGAACAAAAACTCCAAATGGGCCCTTGTAAAAGAAGTTTGGGGACTCAATATTATGGGAACTGGCCCCTAATTAGAGTCTTAACAAATTTGAGAAAAATCTCTGATTTGAAGACTTTAGATCCTTCCCATTCAAGGTGAGGTCTCTGGACCAGCAACTTTGGTGTCACTTGAGAGCTAGTCAGCCAGGTAGAAACTCAGTCCCCACCCAGACCTGTTGAACCCAAATCTGCATTTCAACAGGTTCCCAAATGATTGTCTACTGTGCACAGGAAAGACTGAGAAACTCTGGTGACATTTGGGAAAGGGATGGAGATCAGGAAAGGATCTCTTCTCTGGGGCTTCCCATACTACCGGTCTGCTGCCCATTGAAGGCACCCACACAGGTGAGGTGGCTCTATGAAGGCTGAGTATTCATTTACCTCCTCTGAACTGAAAAAGTAAATTTGACTGTGCAAGGAGCTGGAAGGCAGGAGGGTGAAGGGGAGGAAGCTGAGAAATTCCATGGCTATCAATCTCTGTGCATATACAGATCCCTATGGGACTGCAGAGGAATCAATCAGGCCCTTTCTGACACCCAAAAAAATTATATAAAAAAAGAAGAAAAATTCAGTAGCCATGCCAGTGGCTGCCACTCAGCAAATATCACTATGCCGATTATTTATATTTCAAATCTCCCAACAACAATGCAGAGTAGGTGGTATTTTCCCAGTTTTCCAGATGAGGAAACTGAACCTCACAGGATTCCTGTAATACAGGTGGAAACTCCTGTGGTGAAATCAGTTCCCCAATTCTCTCAGTCACCCAGCCACCCCCAAGCTTCAGATCTAGGGCGTGGAGAGTCCAAAGTCTGACGTTAACTTTTGTTCATTATTTACTCCTTTCTCCAAAACAGAACAAACTATTTTACCTTTACAAATTATTATATTAGACTTCCGTATAATCTTTTTGTGCTAAAATTGGGAGGGGAAACATTTAAATGTGTTCTTAAAGGAAGACATTGAGAAAAAAAATGGGAAAGCTGGCTTCTGAAATGTATTGGTAAATGGGACAGAGGGCAAATTGACACAGCTGAGCAGACGTCTGACAAGAACAGCAGCTCTACCAGGAGACTGCCAGGGTTCCTCCCACTTCTGTTAAATAAGGGTAATTAATATTCACTTCCTCTGCCCAGCACAACAGTGACGTTCTCCCCCTACCTACCCTAAGGCTCTCCAGTAGGAGTCAAATGTAATCAAAGACATAAACTGTGTGCTGGGAGCTGAAGGATGAGGCATAGGTCCACTTCTTAAAAGGTCCACAAGATGTGTTCTTAACAGAAGAAATTCAGGGTAATGATAAGCAAATTTAAAGACAAAAATTATTTTTTATTTTTGAGAAAATAGATGTTGTAAAGTTCCCTTGAAGTCTGCTTCATAGCTGTTCCCGCGGGGGCTATAAAATAAGGCAAAACGGGCAGAAATTATTTAAAATGCAAAAACGGCAAAAGGAAATACTGCTGTGGGTAGATTATAAATGACTTCAGAGATTTGGGGAAGCTAAATCATCCAGGCCAACTGAAAAACAGTCATTTTAATCTGAAGACAGTAAACCTCTCCCTGTATATTGCTATGTACTGGAACACTCTTATTAAATTATAGTGTTTTATAACTAGCGAATAAAATTGGTATCATGTTTACTATGCAAACTCCCACTATTTTTCAAATGGATATGTATTTTAATATGAAATTGAAATTTAATATCACAAGCACCAAGCAATAAAACCAACCCACCTAGTTTCAAACCCTGCTTAAATTATTCTTTGAATTTTGTATCTAATAACATAGTACAATAACACTGAAACAAGATTAACACTCTGATATTATTTGTTTAGGAAACCAAGAGTGTTGCTATGGAAACAAAAATACTGCATAACTATGGAAACAGTGACAGTGTTGTAAATAATGATACTGAAAGGAGGAACCATGCAAACTTGACATATGAATTCTAAGAAAAAGAATAAAGAATAAGGAGGCGGGGAGAGGGCGATTATATTTTTTATAAAAGGAGCATAATGATATATATTTTTGTCTCCTGATAAAACTTTTAAGCTGTTTTCAAAATCTTGATTACGTATTTTATAATCCTCGGTTAGTGTCTCTCTTCTCATTAACTCTTCAAATTGTAATCTATTTTATTTTTTGTAACCTGCTTAATGAGAAAATTCATGGAAAGCTGTTTTTCACTCAACTTTACCTTAATTGCCTTTTATAGGAAAAATTACTTTTCCTAAAAATGCTAAAATAAAAAAAATGCGGAAAGCATGTTTCACTACATTTTGAGGTTTTAAAAATATACTTTTTAAAGCCCTGTATATACAGTATTTACCAAGCACC
The DNA here is from genome assembly GCF_021234165.1 of Pteronotus mesoamericanus. Lineage (NCBI taxonomy): Eukaryota > Metazoa > Chordata > Mammalia > Chiroptera > Mormoopidae > Pteronotus > Pteronotus mesoamericanus. The sequence goes on from NW_026555060.1 coordinate 32,575,581, forward strand.
ATTTTAAGTTGGACTGTTAAAAGAAAATTAATTTCATTTATTTAATGTTGTGATCATTGCAAACCATAACTGAAATACACATTATTTTTTGTGGATTTGTAACTCTGATACCCTGGCTAAGTCTTGTTGGCCTGAAAGGTAGTCGTCATGTCTTATTTACCTCTGAAATTCCCTTGATATCAACTTGACTGTTACATGCCCAGGAAATAATCACACACTGTGGAACAAATGGACACATAAAGTCACACCAGCAAGGGACTACAGTAAAATAATATGATACACTAAACACAACAGAATTGGCAATGATTACGTGAGTTTGCTCTGTTGTCAATATGAGAACACTGACCTCATTCTCATTTTAAAAGGCAAGTGAGGATGAGAACACAAACACTGTGAAAGGCGTAAAGCAATGTCTAGAAAGGGAAGGAAGCTGGAGTGTGGCCATGGAAAGCAGGTAAAAGGTTCCGGGCCTATTTCTGGGCCTGCCTGAGATTTCATTATCTTATGTTTCTCCCAATTATGAAAGGGCAGAGAGGGATGGAAGCAGTTGCCCTTTGGAGCCAAGAGCCCTGTTTGCTCCTTACTTGCTGGTTCCTGACTGTTAAGGTGACCTTGGCAAGTGAGTATTTCATGTGAAAACACTACTATGTATCCTGGCATTTTATTTAAATTCTGGGCTAATGCTTTTTTAAAAAATATGTAATTCTGCTTTTTTTAAAGACCCCTTAAGCAGGTAACCCATAAATAAACATTTTAAATGAAGAGTTTGTAACAGAACATTGGGTTTCAAATAACGTTTTAGGGGAGTGGAGGAGGAGGGGTTGCCTGCCCCACCCCTATCCCCATCCCCCTCAGAGAAGCTCTAGCTCCGTCACCTAAGGAACCACCTCCTTCACAAGTCTTTTCTGGAAAAATTGGCTTCACTGCTTACAAAAAAATAAAAACATCCTTGAACACCACCAGGCAAGAAATGCCTTCCAGCTTCATGTTTCTGTGATTCTCTGGTTACTTTTCAATGAATACGGAATCATGAAATCATTGCTACGGAAGTATTCTTAATCAGAAGACCTTTGGAACTTCTTTGACATAGAGCTAAGAGTCAGTTACATATCACAACACACTGAGTGACATGAAGCCTCTATTGAAAATCTATCACGTGCCAAATGCGCTTTTTGGCGGGGACACGCAACAGTGAGCAAGGACACGTGATCACGCCGTGAGCACCTCAGATGTGTGGGGAGGCAGGCCGGCAACGTGGGCGAGGGGCCCCTGCGATTTCAGCAGGCTTAGGAGGGCCCATGCTTGCTGCTCTGCAGTCCTGAATTCTTAATTACTTTATTTTTGAACTTGTGTTTTTAAGTCTGATGGGCTAATGGAGCACAAGCACCAGCATAGCAGCTGCAGGACGGGAGACAGATGCAGAGGAAGCTTTATACACAAAAATACTCTATTACCTTGGGCTGCTATAACAAAAAAAAAAACCACTTACTGGGGACTTAAATGGTGACCTATTTGTTCTCCTCATTCTGGAGGCTAAAATATATGATATGTGATATATGATATATAAAATAAACAGAATACAATATGTGATATATACAATAATATATAATATACAGTATATAGACTCACACACATCCCATTTGTTTTTTCAAGAACCCTAATAGAGCCACCTTTACCATAACTTTTCCTTTCAAAAAAGAGAACACTTTGTGTTGAAGATAACTCTCCATGGGTGAGTAACGGCACTGACTGACTTGTTCTGGACTCTCCAGAGAGACTTCAAAAGTGAGCCGCCCTGGATAACAGGGCCGCCGGTGGGTGTGCCTTGGAGCGAAGGAACTCACTCACCATTATAAAAGCCTAACTCCTGCTTCCTGAGTTCAGGTGCATCTCCTGAAATGCAATGCAGAGCATGTGGGAATGCACCTGATCCTCTCCGAGCCACATCTTTGGGAGTGGGGCAGCTGAAATTGCTGACACTCTGGCTACTGATATTGCTTGAGTCATAGAGCCCTTGTTCTCTGTCCTGAAGTACGCCTGCGTTTCTCAGCATCCATGAGGCTGTGACCAGCCAACTTGGCAGCTTATAAACAGGGGAAAGTATCAAACCCTTGCCAGTTCGAATGTGGTTTATATAAAACATTTCAAAGGTTCACTCAGGTTGGTGTGACTCAGTGGTCCAGTAAACCAAAAGGAGGCAACTGATCGATGCTTCTCTCTCACATCGATATTTCTATCCCTCTCTCTCTCCCTCCCTTCCCCTCTCTCTAAAATCAATAAACATGTCCTCAGGTGAGGATAAAAAGAAAATGCCAAAGATTCTACAGTCAGAATCCTCTCACATACATTGTATGGTGGTCTGAAAATATGCCTACAAACTCTTTGACAAACTTTCTCTCAAAATGAGAAGTCTGTCCCCCTTGAATGTAGGCTGAACTTGGTGACTTGCTTCTAACAAATATAATGAGACTATTGATTCCTAGTTGTCTGGGTAATTTTGATGATTACATGAGAAACATCGTAATAGTATTTCCTATATACCAAACATTAGGTAAAGGCTTTAGAGCCATAATCTATATTTAACTCAAGTAGAATTGTGCTCAGCCCATGATAGATCATCAATAAACCTTAGTTTCTATCTATCCCAGCATAGCAGATTTATGCACAGGGCTGGGTCCATGATCTTGGTTATGTGCCCTAAGATAAAATCCATTATGTCCCCTCTCTATTAAGATGGCAAACATCTTCTTGTAGCTGTGCTCTGCCTGGAAGAGAAGAATTCATTCTTTGTGATCACAAAGCAATGTATATCAAAATGAACCGTATTAATAAATATTCAAAAATTACCATTACCTAGCATGACTTTACTCAGGGGATGGAGGAAACATCCTCATTTAACAGGGGTCATAAATAGGAAAGGGCCACTTCATTCTCTCCCGAAGCACTTTACTGAAGCCCTCGGGTCTCATATTAACTTGGAATCTCAAGAGTGCCGTGTGCACATCACAAAGTCTGCATGGAATGATATACTAAAACACAAACAATAGCTGTTAGAAATTCTACTTCCATGTTTTCTAATCTGATTTATGTTATGCTCTATGTATCTTTTATAACGTTCAAAATGGCAGAATACATCCATATCTGTTATAGAAAAACACTCCCTCCCTGCCCCTGGGGGTCTTGTTACTTTATAGTTCTTTTTGTCCACTGCTGGTAGGAATTGTGGCTCTTAATGCCAGAGTTTGGTAAAAAGGGAAGGAACTATTTAATTAAAAGTTATACAGGTTTAGAATAGTGGTAGAATTCTGCTGTTAAATCTTACTCCCTTTAGAAACAAGGAGATACACACAAACACACAATCCTGCCTCCCCCTGACAAACCAGGCAGGTCAGGGGCACCATATCTCAGGAAAAGAAAATAGAAGCCCGTAGCTCGACCAGGCTCACATTCTTAATACAAAACCATGTGGCACTTCCTCATGGCAGGCCGGGGAATTCTTCTGCATCCTTTCAAACCGCATGGCCAAGAGAGAGCTCTGCATGGCTGCTACATCCCGCCTTCCTGCTTTCTAAGCCTCATAGTCAAGAGAGCCACCTCTCTGCTCCCAAAATATGTGGTAAGCCCCAGCATGGCTGCCACACCTGGGTTTAAATACCAGTATGGATCTTCCTCCATAACCCCATTTCCGACTCCTCCCACACTGGGTTACACCTGCCAGTAACCTGATTTCTTCTGCCTTTCTTGGCTGCCACTGCTAGTCTGGGCAAGCAGGGCCCCATGACGCAGAAGCTGCCTCCAAGCCTCCAAGCCTCCAAGCTGTTGCTGCAGGCACGGGAATCCCCTCCAACTATATTGCATCATGGTTCAGGGTCATGCCCATCTCCCTGACTCTGCGCACAGGCACAGCTTTTAACATTTTATTAAAACACTGGCCAAGTCCTTCAGATATGCAAAGTAGCTCTCAATGGCCCTGCTCCACTTCCCACATCCCCCAAATGATAGCTGTGGGGGTTTCTCCATTTTGGGGAACCCTTCATCCCAGCACCCTGTTACATATCTATGATTTACACATTAATAAATATTAATGTCTTTGGCTATATATAATTGAAAACATTTTGCTGATGGGGTGCATCTTCCCAAAATGCTTAGAAATCTCTGCTTAGATTGTCATCAAAATTAGTGTTGTAACTGACACTTAGCATTTATATGAACTGAGACTAATTGGGTCACCCAATTCCCAACAAACATATTTAACAAAAATACAAATAAGAAAATGTCTAGACTTATGACTACTTCAGAATTATACATAAGGCCACCGCTGCTTCCTTTCAAATAAAATGTTCCTGTGTAAATGATTATGAGATGTGAAGGGCAGGAGCAATAACCAAGGGATAACTGCTCCTGGACCAAAGACAAATACACAAAACATTATTTGCATTATGGTTTAAAATGTTTCCTATCTTTGCCATTCATTGAGAAGAGATCTCTGAGTTCCCCAACAGAGCTCTGGGATATGATGGGTCACAATCCTTAGTCTTTAAAACATGTTATGATATGACACCAAAAGCACAGGCAACAAAAGCAAAAATAAGTAAGAGGGACTACAGTAAACTAAGAAGCTTCTGCACAGCAAAGAAAACTATCAACAGAATGAGAAGGCAGAGTACGGAATGGGAGAGAATATTTGCAAATTATATACTTCATAAGGTGTTAATGTCCAAGCTATATAAGTGGGCAAAAGAATCTGAATAGACATTTTTGTTCCTAAAGAAGATGTAAATGGCCAACGGGTACATGAAAAAGTGCTCAACATCACTAATGATCAGGAAAATGCGAATCGAACTCACAATGAAATTAAACTTCATACCTGTTAGAATGGCTAGTATTGAAAAGACAAGAAATAAGAAGCGCTGACAAAGATGTAGAGAAAAGAGAACACTCTGTTAAATGGGAATACAAACCAGCACAACCATTATGGAAAACAGTATGGAAGTTCCTCAAAAACTTTAGAACAGAACTACCATGCGACCCCCAGTCCCACTTCTGGTTATCTAAAAGGAGCTAAGATCATTTTCTTGAAGATATAGTTATATTCCCATGTTCATTGTGGCATTATTCACAATAGTCAAGACATGGAAACAACCTACGTATTCACTGACAGATGAGTGGATAAATAAAATGTGTTGTATACATAGAATGGAATATAACTCAACCATAAAAAAAAAGAAGGAAATCCTGAATAGATGACAACATAGATGGACCCTGAGGGCAGGGTGCTCAGTGAAATAAGCCAGACACAGAAAGACAGATACTCTTGCTTACATGTCTAAAATAGTCAAACTCATAGAAGGAGACAGTAGAGTGGTGGTTCTGGTGATCTATGTATAGCATGGTGACTATAATAATTAATACTGCACCGTATACTTGAAATTTGCTAAGAAGGTAGATCTTAAGTGTTCTAAAAACGTAAAATGAAAATTATGTGAGGTGATGGATGTAGTAATTAGCTTGATGTAGTAATCATTTCACAATGTATACATATATCAAATCATCACATTGTACATCTTAACTATATACAATTTTTATTTCTCAGTTATATTTCAATAAAGCTAAAAATACAATAAAATATGTCACATATTTCTGAGACAAATGGTAAGCAGTTGTTTAGTATGCACCATTTAAAACCACATCCCTTTTTAAGTTGTATCAAGATACACGTTTTTACTAAACTGAAGGCAAGTATTGATAGATTTGGGTATATATTAATAGAAATGATGAACTACATATTGGAGGAAAAAACAAGATACTTTGTTGTTGGTCCTCTAAACAGCACAAGATGTCTCATACAGACAGTTACGTTGGTTTTATTAATTTGAAGATCTATAAACAAACTAAGTAGATTGCTATTTTATCAGCTCTCTATTAAATTACTCCAATGCCCATTTTTAAATGTGACATCAGCCTTTCTATCTATACTTTACTAACTGCAATGTCATATAGAATTACTTGCTTTTAATTTTTATTTCAGTTAGTGAAAGTATAAAACAGATATCCTTAATACGCACTCATAGCCTAGATAATAGCCCCTTTATTCTTATTCATGCAATGAGATTTGTAAGATATTATTGCAAGTACTGTTATTACTGAATACCAGCCAGAGACCGCCATCTCAGTGATCAATTGGTCATAGCATGCTAAGGGGTTTAGAGACTAGCGGGTTATTGGCAGTATATTTCACAATTACAGAATATTCAAGAAAAAATCTTGCCAAGCATTAGAGATGACTCATTATTTGAGTATAGCACATCGCGACTTTTAGTTTTGGAGTGAGTCAAGTTTCCATTGTGGTTTTACACTATTGCCTCATCTCACTATCTTTGATATTTTAACTTACGTCTTGAAGATTTCCTCATAGGAACTTAAAATTAGGATGGTATTGTATTCTGCATAGTAAAAGTGGACCTGAATGAGCTATTGAAAGACGGTATAGGCTGTAATATGTCATAGCAAATATGAGCAAGTGGTTATGCCCACTAATAGAACATGAATAGAAAAAACTCTCAAAAACAAGTCAAATCTATATTTAAAGAAACTCTAAGTTGATTATTAAATGAAAAATTTTTCACATTACTTATGATTGAATATTAAAAATGAGTGAGTTTAGATAAACTTCATAAAGTCATTCCTGTGCAATGACATTCCCATGGGTATTTTGCACACGTTGCTTTTACATTTATGCACTAATTATACAGTTGTACAGAAATAAAATAAAATTTTGCAGTTTTGTGTTTTTATTGCTGTTGAAATTAGGATATAACATAGAGTAAATGCACATCCTCCTGGAAACTTTGAGCATGATAAATGACCTTTTCTTTCTCCACAATAGAGAAGCACTTGACCTTCCCCAGGGATATATTTCTGCCCAGCTTACGTCTCTTTCCATTGCCAGTGAGGACACCGGATATGTTTTGCAAATGCAGACTGGGGGTGGGGGAGAACTCAGCTTTAGTCTCAACTTCATCTCCAAAAACCATGAACTTAGCTTTCTTCTTCTTGATTCACACCTTTCTTCAGGTTCTTCAGAGAGTGTGACTCTTTGGAGTTCTAATGGTCTTAATTGTTGGAATTCCTCTTGTGGCCTTCAGTGCATGACTTGCCTTCCATATTATTGTTACAGGAAATGGCGCATTCCATTCACTGTAAGCTGTTGATGTGACTGGGTGACATCTGACATGGTTATACTTAGTATGTTAGTTTTCTGGGGCTGCGAAAATGAAAAGCCACAAACTGGGTATCATGAACAACAGAAATTTATCATCTCATGTTTCTGGAGGCTGGAGGGCTGAGGTGAGGGTGTCAGCAGGGTTGATTCCTTCTGAAGGTCCTGATGGAGAATCACTTCCAGCCCTATCTTCTGCTTTTGGTGGTGTCCTGGCAATCTTTGGCATTTCTTGCCTTGTAGTTGCCTCAGGCCAATCTCTGGCCACTGTTTCCACATAATCTCGTCCTCTGTGTGTGTCCTTATCCTAATCTCCCCTTCCTATAAGATCAGCAGTCATATTGTTTTACGGTTCCCTCTGATGACCTCATTTGAACTTAGTCTTCACTGTAAAGAAAAGACCCTATCTCCAAAAAAGGTCACATTCTCAGATAGTAGGACTAGGACTACCACAAATGAACTTGATACAATCCAACCCATTATATCTAGTAAAGTCTGTGTGGGCCTCAGAGTTGTCCCCAAATTCTGCATATGACTGAATTCGCACTCACAGAGCCCTCACTGACCAGTGTGCTAACAGTTTAGACAGCAAAGGCGAAGAGGAAGCAGGTAACAAGGCTCAGGTTGTGTGAAAATCCTAGCCTGTTGCATGCTTTCTGTGTAAAACATAGAGACTAACAACCCTCTTTCTTGTTTCTCCACATTCCACCTCCCTCAGGTGACTAAAGCAGAAATCATGGCCTTTGCCTCACATTCGTCTCCTGGACTCATTGGTGGTGGGGTGTTGCCTTCTCAGCTTCCATTTTTCCAACTCACAGTTCAGCCTATTTTGACAGGTCCGTCTTGACACCGGCCTCAAACTCAAGAGAATATACTTCTAGTTCTAGTTCTTCCTCAAAGTCATCACTTTAGACAACATAAAATTGAGTGTTTTTTTTTTTAATTCCAATGTCTTTTATCTAAGAGTTAATGAGTTCACCTGGATTTAAGGAGTTTTGTAATGGATTTTCAAAATCTTTACTATTATTATTTATTATTATAGTGTTGGATTGCTACTTCCAAGCTAAAAATGTCATTCAACATGCAAAACTAAGTGATAAGTACCATTTGGCTTTTAAGAAGTTCATTTTATAAGCAGTTCATTATGAAAATAATCTCAGGTTATAGCCAGCTCTCAAGAGACCTGGGAAATAAGGTTTTAAAATCGAGGTACTTGCAGGCCATTAGAATCACTAAATTGGTAAAACATACTGAAACATACTTATTATGCCAGCATAATAAGTTCTCCTTGGAAAATAGTGACAAATTGTATTAATATTGGGTTTCCAAAAGAGGGGGGAAAAATTCAGCTGAGGTTGAACTGACAACCATCCAATGACATTAATGCAGCATGTGCGCTGTTACTAGGAATTGTCAGGCTGGAGGGGCAGGGGTGGGGGCTTGGTCCTTAGCGTGAGGGGCACCTGATGGCCATTTGCTGACATTTTTAACAAGTGGCAAAGTGCTGAGTCATCACCTAGGGCTGTCCTCACACCCCAGGACAATGACAGCAGGCACTCTCCTTTTTACAAAGAAGACAGCAGACTCCAATTATCAGCAGTGGTCACTGAGAAATCAGGAAAGGGCAGGAAGAAACCAGAAACCTTCACAGGAAACCTATAGGAATAACGGAAGCAGAAGGCAGCGATGCCACTGGAGAGAGCTGAGGGGACACGTGTGCTCAGTGAAGGCTGTGACAGTACTGACTCCCGGGGACAGGCAGCGATTGCGCTCGGACAGGATGTTGACAGCTGAGCATGAGAAGCTTTGGCAAAAGGAAGAAATCTCTGGACTTACTGTAAGTCCTGTGACACTATCATTTACCTCAATTAGCTCCAATGACGAGAACACAGATGAAGGAATAGAAAGTGATCTCTGGCCCACACTATTCCCCAAAGTGCTCTTTCCTTATGCTGGTGTGGGCAATTCTCCGTTTAGTGAATGTTAATGTCTGCCAGCAGGTATGGGAGTCTGCTGGGCTTATGAGACTGCGTTGACAGGAAGGTGACAAGAGCGTTATAGAAGCAACGTAAATTAAAATAACAAAACAAAAATTAAGAAACAGGACTGCATTCAAAAGTGTGTTTTCTCCTGCAATAATATGAAGAAAGTTATGTGTGTATGTGTGATTTTATATATATAATACAAAAATATTCTCATTTCATTTTTAACTTAATTTTTTTCATTGAATTAAGTAATAGTCACACAGTATAAAATTCAAAAGATCTACTGAAGAGGAATTAGGAAGTTCCTTTTTGGAGCATATTCTCAGATTAAATTCATTGCACAAGATGGTCAAGCTTGTGACTTTAGAATCACACTTCATTTTTTTTGTTTGTTTGTTTATACCAGAATCAACATCCCCCAGGTTAATCACCAGCCACCACTGAGAACTATTCATAACACTGTGCCTCAAACAAAAGTCATTAAATCACACACCTGAAGGCTGGAAGAACTTTGAAGGACTTTCTCGAGGAGAAATTGTTTTGAACAAGAAGCATATCCCTGACCCAGGATTCATATTTTCTGGAATTTCCTCAACCAGCTTGAAGATTCAGGCAAAAGCTGCTATAAGACTTCTAAATTCAGCCTGTGGCAAAATCAATCATGGTATTAATTAAATTACCTGTAATTGGTATAGTATTATCCACTGAATTACTGACTTTTTGATGACTGTTTTGATGGCTTAGATAACAGTAAAAACACACTGGCTTTCGTATGCTCAAGAGAAACAAAGTGCCAGGACAGTTACTCAAACAGATCATATCAAAATAGGATTTTAATTTTAATTGTTTACTATTGCTTACAACAGTGGGAAATTATGGCAAATGTCTACTTGAATTAATTTATGAAACTTTGCTCTTATCTGTGTGTAATGTGACAAATATCTACTGGTTCCTTTAGTTATATACTCAGTTTGTCTTTCTTCTTCCCTATGTTCAGTAAAATCCCAATAAGGGAAAAAGAATTGTTCCTAAGGACCATTTGGAAATGTGTTTTAACCTAAGAACAAGGAAATAAATATCTATATATTTTAAACATAAAATCAGCTATTCATCTTCAGTGGTTTCTAGACATGCTAAATACAAATGAATGAGTTTTTTATTTTTTTTTAAAAAGATTTTATTTATTTTTAGAGAGAGGAGAAGGGAAGGAGAAAGAAAGGAAGACAAATATCAATGTGAGAGAAAAACATCGATCAGTTGCCTCTTTTAAGTGCCCTGACGGAGAACTGAACCCACACTGACGCGTGTGCCCTGACTGGGAATCGAACCAGTGACGTGTCACTTTGCAGGATGATGCCCAACCAACTGAGTAAACCACACCAGTCAGGGCCAAATGTATGAGTTTTTAATACCTTAAAAAAGATGCTGTTATATACATGCAAATATTAGTACTTTTCAATAAATTCAATTTTATTTCTGCTATAAATTCTTGGCAAAACTAAGGAGAATTTTGAGGAGAAAATTTGTTCCTGCTCTCTGAGCTCCATTATATTTTGAAAATTTTCAAATAGAAGACTGTGTGTAACTTTAAAGGCTACCTGTTCTTGACAATTTGACTCTCTAAGTACTTTAACAATAGACAGAACTCAGTTCAAATCCAGGCTTTGCTGCTTTGAGAATGACATTAGAAAGATTTCTGAACCTCTGAGCCTTATTTTCATCAGTAAAATGAGACTAATAGTACCTACTTTAGTGGATTAAATTAGGTAATAGGATTACATGGGATAATGGGATTAAATGAAACTGACAACAACCCCTGCTTGAGATGACTGTGAAGTTCTTAACCCATTGTCTAGTTTTCATAGCTGCTGAAAAAGAAACAAATCACAAAAGGTTACCAAAGGGAACTCTTGATGAATCCTGACTTAGTGGAATTAGAAGTTGTATGTCTTCTGACTGGCTGCTTATATCAGCCAGGGTGAGCTAGTTTAATGCTACAGTAACAAGGAACTCCCAGATCTCAGGGTCACACACAACAGTTTTATATTTCACTCTCTCCATGCCCAACACTGGGCATTTCAGTCACAGGCACCACAATGAAGGAAAGACAAAAAGAAGGTCACGAGTCGCATACTGGCTCTTAAAACTTCTGCTACAAGTGACATATATCATATTTCATTGGTAAAGCAAGTGACACAGCCACTCCTGACCTGCAGGAAGGGAAGCAGTATGGCCCTACTCATGCATGAAAGAAAGAACTGGAAATATTTGGTGAATGGCACCAAGGCATTCTACGTCACTTCAGTCCCTCTGGTCTCATGGACTCACTGAGCACCTCTTCTCACCTCTACGTCTGGCTGCTTAGGGCTCTTCAGTAATAACCTGTAGATCAGAGTCCTGATTCTCCATCTCTTACTCCCATTATTTCTCATTGCCTTCCATACTCTAACAGAAATGTTATGCCCATCCAAACAATCACTGTGGTGTGAGAATGGATAAAAGACCTCAAGGTTTGAGCATCTTTGCCTCTTGTGCACCCTTTCAGGAAACCCTAAGGGACTGTGGGAGTCGTGGCAGTGCAGCCCCAGGTCTCCTGTGTTAGTGAGCATCACTGACAACAGCCCAACAGCCCTGCTCTGCACCAGGAGTGCTCTTTCAACAAGCTGCTTCTAGCCTATGAAAGCGTGGGGCGGGCTACTGAGGCAGGCCTGGTCCAGCAGAAATGAAACTCCTTTGAATGTGGACCACAGTTCAAGAATATTCAATGGCCTTTTCAAAGTTTGCTGAGAATGAGAAATGCACTGTAGTCTGACATGATTTCATCCAACTTTTCTCCTTCCCCCTCCGTCCCTCCCTCCCTCCCTCTCCCCATCTTTCCTTCCTTCTTTTCTTCCTTTCTTTTCCCCACCCTTCCTCCCTTCCTTCTCTCCTTCACTCAAGATCACACCTGTCTTCCACCTGATGGCTTTCCCATCCCTACCCAGTGCCATCCTATTTTCTTTTGCAGGTATTTATTTCCCTTAATTAATTTCTTAGAACCAGACTAACATAGGTATGCTCCACCAACATGAGCTAATTAACTAAGATTGAAATCCCCCAAACAGACATGAAACACAGAAGCAAGGTAAAGGAAATCTCCATAATGACGGTGAAAGAAAATTCGAGAAACATCTTTTGCAGGAGGTCTGGGAAGCACCCAGTACAGAAGGGAGTATTGAGAAGGCTCTGTCTGAAGAAGATGTCTCAGAAGAATGGACAATGATAGAATGATTAATGTGTTCACATTTCAAAAGAAGACATCAATTAGAGGATAGTTTGGGGGTTAATTAGTGATAAATACATTAAAAAGTTAAGTAGAATAAATATATAATTATTAACTACAGAGAACACAAGAAGCCAAGATCTGGGTAGATAGTGGAAGAGTAGCAATTCCTCATCTTTTACAGTGGAATTTCAATAGACAATTCCTAGAAATGGAAAATCAAGAAATAACCATATCAGCATGGTTCCAGAGCTATGTTAGAAATAATTACCAGGGAATCAGTTACAAGATTTGAAATCTTTTCCTCTGGGAAGGAAGAAATGTTAGAGAGAGGTTGGGAATAGCTGTTTTTTCATAATAGGCTTGGTACAACAATTTCTTTCTTTAAACTATCTATCTGCACATGGAAGAATTCTTATTAAATATAACTCATATTGAAAGACAAAAATGCATTTTTTATATAGACTTGCACACCTGAAATGTATATAATTTTATTAACCAATGTCACCCCAATGAATTTAATGTAAAAAAAATAGTTAACAAATTAAAAGAAAAACAAAACAAAACAGAACAAAGAGTGAGTCTTACATTGGATTGTAATGCCTTGCTTCAAATCCCAGCTTCCCCACAAACTAGGTCCACATGCATTAACTCTCTTGATCTCAGTGTTCCTGACTTTCCTAGGGAAGATGGTAACACCGACCTCATAGAATTGTGTAAGGATTTAGTTGGATGCTGCTTTGCATGATGCATGATGAACCATGCAGAAAGGATGATTTGTTGCTCTGTGTACTCTCATCCGCCTCCTGGCTCCATTGATGCTGCAGTCCTTGTTGGGAGGAACTCACACACAGCGTCCTGAGCAACCCTGGGGCTCAGTGGGTAGGCCCATAGTCTCTGGAGCCTGAGAGCCTGGGTTTCAGTCCCTGACCCACCATTTCTCAGCTCTATGACCCTGAAGATTGATTTAACTTCTCTGTGCCTGGTTATTCTATGTTCGAATTAGGGAAATAAGAGAACCTTCCCCCACATGGTTTGGGAAGGGATAAAATAATACCAAGTGCATAAAGCACTAGAACCAGTGCCTGGCACACAGTGACCATTGCACATGCGCTGGCTATTTTTACTTTTCTTTGCTTTAGAAGAATAGGGACATCTTTTAATCATTAAAAGACTTATCTGCTAATACATTTACTTAGAACCTTTTAGAATACAGGTCAGGAAAACCTTGTGACAGAGGTAACCATTAACTCTTTCCTCAACTTCAGAATGATTTTTCTTAGAGGACACATACATTTAATTTATCCACCAGTCTCTGTGCAAAGAAAAAGACTGCTGGCTCTGGAATCAGGCCACCCTGGTGTCAAGTCCCAGCTCTACTGTTGACCAGAGGGACAGCGCTGGACAGAGCAGGAAATTTCTTAATTTCTTTTTCATTCTGTTTCCTCATCTATAAAAAGAAGCTAGGATAAAACTGCCTTCTCATAGGACTATGATAAGGATCAAATCTGAAATTGCTTGTATAGCACTTATTGCCATAACCTGGAATACAGTTAAGTTTCTGACAAATGTCAAATAATATTATTAGCATTCTCATTAGTGAAATATTTCCCTCCAATCAAAACCTTGATCAAGACATACCTGTATTGGTTTCTGATTCTTCAAATGTTCACTTACTTGATGTTTCATAGAGTTGGGTCCCTTATTATTTATTTATAGCCTGTGGTAATAAATGCATTGTTACCTTATCCTAACGGTATAAGCTGGGATGTAATCATCTTAAGAAAAATGCCATAGTATAAAGACCTTAAACAGACTGTAGGTGCCAGGAAATTATCCGTGGAAATTTTATTTTTCCTGATTGACAAGCCTTTTTCATGGATCTGTATTGTACATAGAAAGTAACAACAAAAACAGTAATAATAACAAGCATGTTTGAGTGCTTGCCCTGTGCCCGGGATCTCGCAATCCTTTCGATTCACTGTGGTGGCAACACCGAAAAGTTGGTGTGTGCATCAGTTATCTTTTACTGCCTGAAAACTTAGTGGCTTAAATCAACAATACTTGAGTTTTTAAAATATATCTGTGGGTTTGTTGTTTAGACCATCTTCAGGGGCAGCCTGGGCTTATACCCGCAGCTGCATTTAGCTTTCAGGTAGGTGAAGGGATGGTCTCAGCTGGAAGAGCTAGGAGCTGTTTCCCTCTTTCTAAAAGGTCTTCCCTGCCAAGCTTCTTTGCAGAATGCAGGCTGCAATGCACCACCCTTGCCCCCTTGGACAAGCTTACATCCTGCTTGTTGTGCTCTCTTTGCCTGTTTCATGTGTTTTGATGTCCCATTGGCCAAGGAAAATCTGGGCAAAGCCTAGATTCAACGTGGGAGAGGGATTCACACAAGAGGAGTGATATATCAGGACTACTCCTGTAGAAACCTACCAAGTGCAAGATCTCTTTTTTACAAATAAGGAAACTGTGGCATATAGGCATTATCTTGTCTGGGTCATAGAGCTAGTGTGTAATAGCAGAATTTGATCCCAACATGGCTCATTTCATTCTCTTCTTAGTTCTAGTAAGCTGGTAAAATCAATTAGGATTTTTTTTCTGCAATAATCTCCCCTTCTCCTAGGAAGATACATTCCAAGCCCCAGGGGATGCCTGAAACAGCAGATAGTACTGAAGGCTATATATGCTATGTTTTTCCTATACCTGCATATATATGATAAAGTTTAACTTGTAAACTAGGCACAGTGAGAGATTAACAACAGTAACTAATAATAAAATAGAACAATTATAATAATATACTGTAATTAAAAGTTATGTGAATGGCTTTGGGGGTATTATTAAGTAAAGTAAGAGTTGCTTTAGCACGAACACTGAGGCACTGAGACAGTTGATCTGGTCACCCAGATGGTGACTAATTGACTAACAGGTGGGGAGCATCTATGGCAGGGAGACACTGAGCTAAGGAATGATTCGTGCCCCAGGTGGAATGGAGTAAGATTTCATCACCCTACTCAGAATGGTGCACAATTAAAATGTATGAATCATTTATTTCTGGAATTTGTATTTAATATTTTCAAACCACAGCTGAACAGGGGTAACTGAAACTGGAGAAAGCAAAACTGCAGGTGGGAGGTGGAGAGTTACTGTTTTAGAATTTTGGTTGGGTGAAGTCAACAAAATAATAAGATAAACCCACAACTTGACTCTATGTTATGCCTCTCACATCGTATACATGTAAGGCAGTGTGGCAGAGGTGGTGGGTTTGCTACTCAAAGCCATTCAAGTCGTTGTCCTTTGTTCCCCCCACTATAGAGACCGGAGAGGTAACTGTAAGCCACCTTTACAGCTGGGCATTGTCATGCAGCAAAGTTCTGAATTGTGAGAGGTAGGCAGATTTTCCATACTTTCCAAATATGTAAGGACAGAAAAAAGAAAGAGAGAGAAAGAGACATTCTTCAGGACAATGGTATACAAAGAACTGCATATATTTAATGTGTACAATTTGGTGAGTTTGGACATGCACAAACATCCCTAAAACCATCACTAATATTAAGAAAATGAACATACCACCTCCAAAAATTTTCCCATGCCCCCTTGGTTTCTTCCTCCCTTCCGTTCTTTCTGTGTGGTTATAATACTTAACAGGAGACCTACCCTCTTAACAGATTTTTAAGTGCACAATACAGTATTGTTAACTGTGGGCACAATGTTGTTCAGCAGACCTCCAGAACTCGTTCATCTGGCATAATTAAAACTTTATACCCATTGAACAAAAATCTTTCCCTTTTTCTAAACCCAAACCTATATAGAGCTGCCTGGAAAGACAGCAAGCATACTCAAACCACAATGGAATGTATAAAGCAGGGATGATGGCTCAGAAATCAGAGAAGGAAACGGGATCCTTGAAGATGTTCCTAAGAAGCTGCATTAGTCCCCAATCCTCCTCAGTATCTATTTTTATGTGCGCTAAATATAAGCTCAATCACGTATACCGCTATTAATTGCCTTCTCTGTATCTCACAGCTGAATGTAACCCCAACTGCATTAAGCGTCATTTCAAAAGAACGAAGTTGACATTGCAGAAGCTTTTCAAGCAATCGACTAAGTAAACAACCCAACGGGTCTGAGCAAAACTTTTTTAGTATCAACTCTCTTGTTCATTTTGGCAATGCTGATTCTGTCTTGTGGAGGAAGGAGACAGTGGCCAGAACGACTGAGATCACGAAGTCACTGCTGTCCTCCCCTGTGGTTCAGAGACGGAGCCAACAGCATCCGTCAGGTGAGGCTCAGGCGCGACACATGCTCAAGCCAGCTTCAGAGGGGCTTTTCCACTCGGATGTTATAACATAGTGCAATGGTGGCAGAACACTTTCAAATACATATGTGCAAGGTTCGTATAGAAACAGATAATGCGATGGATAATAAATTTCTAATCATTACTGTTGAATAATCAAACTATCTCAAATATAGCATGTAAGCTGAAGATGATTTTTACAATTTAGTAGAAAGGTAACTCATGATTCAATGACCAACATCAAGTATGTTAGATTAAGCATGGGGTCATTGTAGGCTAGAAATAAAAATAAAAATCATTTTGGATTATTTTACAACATACACACTCTTTCTACAAGAACAATTTTAAAAGTGTGATATCAGGTAGCTTCAGTTCAAATGCCTTTATTTTATGATCAGCTGTGGTGCATTGTCACTAATTGACAATCTTTCCATCACATTAAATCATGTGGCCTCGAGTGGAGAATTCAACTCCTTTTTAAAAAAATCATTTCACCCAGAGTGAAAAGAAGGAAAAACAGTGTTAGAGTAGGAAAGAACCTTTCTGGCCAGATGGTTATTTTCCTCTTTTTCAATAGGAAGAGATTAAGTAGTTATGAAGAAAGAGAACAAGTAAAGAAAGAGAAGCATTCTAGTCAAGTATCAGAGAATTTAATAATATTTTAATTTTATTGATAAAACATCTTTCGATCAAAGAAAACTGAAGTGAGACTTTTGTAGACTGTGGAGTCCAGGGTCCCTTTTTATATTTATATGCAAGCTGGAGGGCAGAACTATTTGGATCATTCCAGGAGAAAAAAACAACACCCTCATATCTCCGAGTAGCCAGAGTGCACAGTATTATCTCAGTATTGCTTTGCCAATCCTGAAACCAAAATAAAACCAAACTATTCAGCATACCAGGGTTATCTTGGTTAATCATCTCTCAGGATAGTTAATTAATCAACAAGCACTACTTTTCATGGTGTGAGAAATGTATTTGGCTAGTACAAATTGCTATTATACCATCTTTGCTGGAGTCCTAACGACGAAACTTCCAGTCAAGGCAGACAGCTGGAATCTTACGGGCTGTGAGAAAACCCAGGGCACCGCCAAGCAGAAGGCAAGTGGTAGCAGCATTGCAGGAATTGCGTAGCTCGCTGCTGGTTATTCACCGTCCCATCCTCAGAGGCCAGCACTGTGCCTGGCCCCTAGCTCACTTCAGCACAAATTAACTAAAATACCTGAATCTGGCTGAGATATGTAGAGCGTAGCCATCAATAGGGCATCAAAGTAGAAAATGACTCCATACAGTTGGAAATACGAGTCCAGAATTTGAGACAAATCTTGCCCAAGTATATTTATTCGGGAATTATTCCTATAAAGTGGGGTTCTGTTGGTTTTGTTTTTAAAAGAATACTTCCGAAGCAGAGTGTTAAGTCCTTATCAGCATTATCTCCTTTAAATTCAAATGAACTAGAGAGAGTTCCAGCAACGTGCTAAGGCCTCGGAGCACTTGGAGGGACAGGAAGAAGGGATGAGGGTAATGAGAGGGCTGGCAGGCAATGTTGTGGACTCCACTGGCTGTAATGGGCAACAGGACAATGCTCTTGATCACAACCCATCCTGTGTGGCCTTATGGAGAGACCCTGAGAACCCAGAGGAAAAACCACCTGGACACCAGCTCATGAGTAACAACTACCTGGGCCCCTCCGGGACTTCTCTCTCTGAGAGGACAGGTAAGGGTGCGCCAGCTTCTTTCTTCTGTGTTCTGGTTTGAAATTCCCTTCTCAACAGCTTTTAAATTTGTTCATCTTTCTCTTTCATTATAATAAACCCTTATGTGAAAGCTGATCAAAGTAGATTCGTCAAATTTATCAAATAGATAAATGAGGAGTGGGGAAGTGGGAGGGACAGTGTCCCATCTGCTGTTTTGTCATCGTCCATGGGGACCCAGGAGATGCTTCTGCAAGGTCTCAGATTCCAGACACAGGACGGCTACATTGTGACTTGTTAGCAAGGAAGGAGAGAAATACCTCATGACCAATCTATTCTGGGCCTTGAAGTATTTGAAATTACCTCACTACTACCAGTACCACCCTGCAACATTGGCTTTCAAGTGAAGTTCACTGGGAGAATTAATTGCAAAACATAGAAGACACCTTCTAAAAAAACAAAACCCAAAAAACTAGAGTCCCATAGATTTGCAGAGACTAAGAATTTCAATGGCCTTTCATCAGAAAAGTGGGAGGAGGAAAAAAAACACTTATAAAAACTCTTGTTATTGACATCGAGCAACAAGATCTCTGTCCCACGGCAGACATTGAGAGTTGCTTTTCCAAAAGTGGTGGCGGGCTTTGCTATGACCCAAGGGGGCACTTTTGCAAAGTGGTTGGCTGATGTTCTGGAATGTAGTCTGCGGCTGTTCAATGAATTCTTCCCTCTGAGCAAACAAACTGGCTCTAGAGGTGATAGCACATGGCCACTTACCCCATTAGCAACCCCAGCCAAGCAGGCAGCCCTGCCCAAACAGCAAAAAAGGCTGAGTTATTTTTAAATGCGCTCAGTTTAACATCTGTCACAATTTGTGATTTCCTAACAATAAAAAGAATTGTACAACTGTTAAAAGTACACAAGAATTCAGAAGAAAGCCTACCAAAAAGGGAAAGAGGCAACAGAGGGCAACACATACATTACAAATGAATGCAAACAATGAAACCCTATTAAGAGGAGTCCATTTCCAATTTTGTACATTCCTAGTAAAATCTAGTGTGAGAAGAAAAGAACGACGACTTTTGGTGGTGTTCAGAGGAATGCATTGATGTAATGTTTTTCTCCCAACTGGCTTCTAGTGTTTTTAAAAACAAGTATGCTCCAAACTAGGTTTGAGGAATGTGTTTATAAGGCAGCCTGATTGTAGAGCCCAGGAGATTAGAGCAAGTCAGGGAGGCGGAGGTTTCTCAGTTTCCCATGTTGGTAGTTCCTGCTGAGTCAGTTTAAGTCAACATGACACGGCTAGAAATCCCACAGCCCTGCACAACTGGGACATCCGTAGATACGGAGGGGTATCCGGCTCCCCGCTGCGATGTCCTACACAGACGGAGCGGTAAGAAGAGCTGCAGCCTTACCAGTAAAATTTAACACTGATTCCACATTTCAATTAATTGGAAATTTTCCATCCTCTTTACACTTGATTATGCCACACAAGCTTCTTTTTTTCTGAATGCCATCTGAAATCAGCAATTCTCACATAGTTTTGGGGAAAAATGGGTCTGGCTTTTAACATCTGACTTTATTTCATAATAAAATTTGCTTTTTTAATAGATCTAGAATGACCAGCCAGTGTTAACGTCAGGCCTTGTTTTAAAAAGCCTCACCATGTATGGCCTGCAGGAAACATTATTTACCTGAGAGGGAGTCATTTCTTGGACAATGCCTTTCATCTGTAAATGAGGAAATGAGTCAGCTTTACTAATTATTACCTCACCATTGGTGTTTTGTTATTCAGCAGGAATGGGAACACATTTTGTTACTCACAGAAGCCTGGATTACCAAGCATACAGGTCACTGTTAATACCTCCTCTTCAAACAGCTACAGGTTCTGTTGTCAAAGATCTTAACAGTCCCTCTGATTGGAAAAGTGCCCGGCTAGTCACAAGATTGCATGACTCATTGCAACCACTCACCTTTAGCTAAACACAGGCTAAAAGAACAAAATCAGCCCAACGACGTCATCCCTTCTCCGTGTATCTTTAACATAGTTTAGATACGGAGGTTGTTGAGTAAGAAAGACATAAGCTTTCCAATGAGAAGAATGTGTCTGAAATACTTAGGAAAGAAAACATTTCAGGGTTATGTTTGAATGCAAACACCAGACATGCCCCAGGAATTCAGGGTGTGTGGTCTTTGCTGTTACAAAGTATCCCACATGGTTTTAAGACCTATAAACTAGTCACCAGGGTTGGTCAAAGTTTAACTCAACTGAAATATTTTGGGCTTAAGTAACTATTAAGAATGTCGAGTTTCAGAACAGATCCAGCAGGGTTCTCATCCACAGTCTTTTTGAAACCTATGAAAATAATGTGCAAAGAGATCCTGGATGTTTTTCAAAATCAAGGGAAGTATTTATAGTGTTTGTACATGGGGGATTGGAATTATCAGCCACTTATCTTCTTTCCCTTCTTTTGCATTTATTAAATGTGTGGGCATTGTCTTTATAGTGAGAAAATTAAGTATAAAGTAGTTTCAAGTTTCCTCAGTGTTCGCTGCATATGATGAAAAACACAAAAACCAAAGAGCTGAGTAAGTACATTGACGGCTACTTCAAATCTGTGTTGATACCTTTCATTATGTCAGTAAAACTGCATGACCCAAAATGAGATCACTGCTTACCCAACTACTCTATCAGTCCAAAAAGAGCCAGTGTGAAAAGGGGTTCCCATACTCATCAGTTGTTGTAATGCTTGTAGCAGTCTCTTCTAAGAAACTGAATCATGCATTTAGGCAAAACCCAGCTAAGATGAAGAAAACATTTTTTAATTAAGCTGACAGTAGCACTTCCCCAGGATGGCTTGAGTTGGAAAATTGGAAAATGGAGCAGAGTAGGGAAGATGGCATTTGGAAAAGGTCTGTTATGGGGAAAGTTACATTTCTTTCAGTTTTAGCAAGTCATTGTTTAACTTCTCTTCCCCAGCATTGCCTATTGGCTCCTGGGGGGTTCTAAGAAAACACAGAAGTTTTGTCAGACCCTAAAGAGGAAATTCAGAATATGTCATGACGTGGCATATCCCGCTCCTTCACCCTCAACACATATAGCTTGTTTTTGAAGAAACTTGTTTCCATATCCATTGTCCAACTTATTCCATAAAAGTTGTAAAGTGAAAAATCATGTATCTCTGTCACTGAGCTGTTCTTTAATTGAAATATCCCCTACATGAAAACCCTTCAACATTCTTTTTTCCCAGTCAGATGGAGCTCTGAGTCATCTTTGACACCCTGTGACTTAAGGGTTGGTCTCCAGAACTTTTGATGTTTGCGATCACATCTGTTGTGCTCCTTGAGATGTGTGCCTCCTTGCTTCATGTACAGAGCAGATATGATATCTATTTTTAAATATCATCTGTCACCCCTCTCCCCTCTTCCAGAGTAATTTTGATCATTTTAACTTTCAGCGATTACTAGAAGATACATCTTCACATCCAAAGACTGGCCTCAATAGAGGCCAGCACCATTTTACAGACAGCGTTAAAACCCTGTTGCTGCTCAGTGGGTTGGGTGTCATTCTGTAGAGCTAAAGGTCACCACCAGTTCAGTTCTGAGCCAGGGCACATGCCTGGGTTGCGAGCCAGGTCCCTGGTCAGGGGTGTGTGAGAGGCAGCTGATCAATGTTTCTCTTCCTCTCTTTCTTCCTCCCCTCCCCTCTTTCTAAAAATAAATAAATAACATCTTTTAAAAAACAATATATAAACTCAAAATAGTAACTATTTAAATTACCATTTGTTTCCATATAGTTCTAGAGAGGTTCCAATAGTTAGCAGCAGCCAGATAAATGTTTTACAATAAAGACATAATTCAGATCACTCTGAAAAGCTAAAAAAGTGGTGCCATGGCACTTCTATATAAACTGATCTTAGACGGAAAAACTTAGTTTTAAGGGGTGAAAGTGACAAATATAGTGTAGCTTCATTGTTTTCTTGAATCTTGTTTAAAACTTATCTTTTCGTCAAGGCTCACATATTAAGATTTCCCCCAGAAGCTAGTGGTTCGGTATGTTTTATACAGGCTGCAAAAGGCTTCTATGGGGTGACAGGCGCCCCTCCCTCCAGGGGCCCAGTTAGTGTTGGAGATCCCACCCACCCTCTCCAACCCACCCGTCTGTCTCTCTGGGCTGCCGCCTTCTGTCATGGAGGTGCCGTCTTCCATCCTCCCTGCTGCAAAGTCAGCTGTGTACACAGGGTATCATTATCCACAGGGAAATAGGTGAAGAACTCATTCAAACTAAAGCATACCTGCCGGTACTTCTCCCAAGGGCATTAACGTTTTAAACAGGGGATGCAAACAACAAATAAGAGATCATTCTAAATAAGGCAGGAAGGTCCTTCCTCAGCCCAGAAGCTTGAATCGAGTTATCCAGCTTCTTCTGCTGCTTGGACAATCACATATATATTTTCTACGTCTAAATATAATGAATAATCTGACAACTGATTTTTTCAGATTAATTTTATATATATATGAAATATCTTTCACAGTTATAACATTTAAATTACACGAATATATAATTTTCTTCCACTAAATGGAGTAAATTCATGGAAAATTAGTTATCTCATGGAAAACAAAAAATTCCGAGTGGCCTTGCTGACCAGTAAACCTGGTTGGCCAAGGAGAGGGACCATGATCCTCACCACCAGCAAGAGCATTTTTGGGGCTTTATTTCTCCTCATAAATGGTACTTTAAATAATCCTAACTGGCACATTGTCCCTGGTGTTACCATAAATTTCACTCTCTTCCATGACCACTCCCACCAGTCTTTTGTTTGATAGGGCTAATATTTTCTTTGATAAATGCTAATTTTTTAGTTGTTAAATAAAATATATATGATATTGAATATCTTATTCAAATTTATTGAATAAATAAAGGCAAGATTGAAAATTTATATATATATGTATAGGTATGCTTTTAGTTGACATTTTGGGTTACATTCTCAAAGAGTTTGGCATATTAATTATATGAATTAGTGAAATCTCAAAAAGAAAGGTAAAGGCAAGAAGAAAGAAGAAAGAGATTCACGCTCCCCCAAATAAGTAAAAAGAGAGGTTAGCCACCACAGGGAATGTCAAATTTTCCACAAATTAAATTATTAATATATTTCATTAAAGCTACTGATGCGGTTTAGTTCATTTCCACTCATTAAGAAGTTGTTTGAACCGATAAGTCAGAGGACAATGGGAAGGAGGGCTGCAGAGATGCTAAATGCCCCATGCATAAGCAAATTTTAACTCACCGAGTTTAAGAGAAATGTCCTAAAATGACTTATAACTCCCAGTATGTAAGTATACTTAATATTAAGTACTCTGATTAAAAGATTAATTGAAGAACCTGCTTTGATATAATCAGACCATGCATTCAGATTCCATGGAAAATTAAATATCACACAGCAGATATTAACTCTCCTCTGTACAAACTTAGACAATGAAATACCCAGTTCTTTCCAGTTTGGGCCATATTTGTTAGATGTGAATGAAGTGAAACTCTTTATAAGATATAAAAAGTTAGATGAGTAGATAAAGAAATCTATCTCATAAACATTATGTTATGAGAAAATGAACTGAAAAGAATAAGTACTGGCATCACTGTTTACTATATTCAAAAGCCATACTGACTAATGCAGGCTTGTAGCATCCAACAAGAAACTATAGCCTGAGAAGAAGAAGAAATTTTGATAATGAGGAAAATATTATTTTAAAATGTTTACATTACTACTGTTTATAAGGATACCCTGAATCTCTATTGAAATGCTTATAAGGATGGCAGGGAGAAAAACATGCTTAATGAACATTTATACAATGTTTGAGATTTTATCTCAAATATATTTATATTTCAGGACTTACAAGCTCCAATAAAAAATTATATCTGATAATTCGACATTTTGTAAGGCAACCATCTCAGTAATTGATTATTTGGTTTATCTAAAATAATCCCCCAAAATATTTTTAAGATGTACAGGGAGATTTTTTGTTAGTATTTTTATGCCTTTAGTATATCATGTATATATGTTTATGTATAAATTTACATATATGTGATGTATTATATTAAACAAGAAAACCAAAGCAGCTGCATGAAATCTCTATCACGCGGAGTGTGGGAGCGCACTGGGGACATCACTTTTGAGGGGCCTGTTGGAGACGTACCTAACAGGTCTATGAACCAGAAAAAGTTAGTGATTTAACTGAGCAAGGGATTTGTTTTAAACTTTTGATCCTTTGGAATGAAGGTTAGCTCTTCTTTGTTCTAATCAAAAGGAAGTTCAGAAGCCATTTTGTGGGCCATCACCATAAACTGAACAGGACCGTATTCTGTGCATGTGTGACCCTGACCTTACTCTTAGCTGAACCTTCCTTAGCTATTCTAATGTATTTGACCCCACCAGATAATCACTCTTCTGGAAACGATCTCAGCATCTCTTCCCCACTCCACTGCCCCCCCTTGCCTCCCCATGCCCCTCCCCCGCCTCCCTCGCCTCAAGTGTGAATTATATCAGGTTCACAGAAGTTCTGGTGTTGTCAGACACTGGCAGGGGAAGCTGCAAACAGAGTCTGCCACCTGCTGTAAGGGTGGCCTCATCCGAGCTGATTCAGATGGGATAAGCAATAAGCTTCCAATGTTTCTAACACTCGCTAAACTGCTTTTTGTGGGTGGCATTTTTATTTTTCCCGTATTTTTCTAAAATGTCAATCTGTTTATGCCTCTCTCTGTTTATAATCTTCCAGAGCCACCCCCCCCCCACACACACACACACCCCAATTACATCCAAGATATAGCCAGGCCTTTCTTAGTGGATTGAACACATGCTACCCTTCCGGTCCCATTACGGGAGTCTTCGTTCCTCCTGGCCTGGGGTTGAGCGCCATCAATAGAGCACACAGATCCCATCACTCCCGCCTCGACAGCTCCACACACTGCGCTCCCCTCCTCAGGGGCCATAGGGTCTCCCTAGAAAGTGCCACCCCAAAGTCCCCCCACCCATCAGAGGCAGTTACTCTCAGCTCTGCAGTGCCCCAGCGCCAGCCAAGTACCTCTACCCCAGACCCTGTGCATCGTGTTAATATCTGCACTTTATATGTCACCCCTCCTGGACTAATCGTATTTTGTATTTCAAATGGTCAGACACACACTCACGTCAACGAAGGAATACGTTAAAGGGTATATATTTGCATCATTTGAATTCTCTCAGCCCATTAGGGCTCATGCTGACAAAATTGTAATAATGGAAGTTAAGCATTTTGAATATACTACATGCTTGCTATATCCTTGTTAGACTAATGTCACCATCCCATTTGGTCCAATGGATACTATGTGACCTCTCATTTTTCTGAGTGACCTAATAATGAATGAGGGAGATTTATGTTGCAATGGATTTATAAGGAATGGCTCTGATCCAAGAGGACAAAGGAATCATTCTAGAAGAAAATGCTACCCCAGAACTGGGCCCTGAATTCCATTTGTCCAAGAGAATGGATGACTTTGGGGGATTCTAAAATGACCTGTGCGGTCCTGTCGTCTGTGAGCTGGAGGGCCACAGAAAATTCCCAGACAACTGCTGAGGTAGCAGAAACATCAAGAAACCACTGCAGGGCACAGTTGAACTAATAAGCGTGATTGAAATTACTCACAAGTGTTAGAACGATACCAATCAGTCACAAAATCTTTTGCCATTAAAAAGGAAGCAGATGTGTCACATGAAATTTGTTCAAGAGATACAATTTAAATTTAATTTTTAAACCATCCTGGATAATTTTGACATAAGTTTATCATCATCAACATCACCATGACCATCATCATCATCATCAATATTATTTGGGGGATGAACAGCCAACACAATACATGTAGGAATTAACTGTTATGACAGGCACTGTTCTGTTTTTTTGTTTGTTTGTTTTAAATATACTGACTCACTTTATCTTGCACAAACCCTATCAGGTAGGTACCATATGTTGGATAAGTAAACTGAGGCACAGAGAGAGGAAGCAGGAATCAAAAACAAACTTCTTGGCTTGAGAGTCCTTTCCTTCTCCAACAGTGAAAGGTGGCTCTCAACAAACAATAGAAATAGTTGGGATTTGCAGCTGATTCATTTAACTCCATTTGCCTAAAGCAGAATTCACTTGTCATATGGTGAATCTGGTCAAAGAAAACCTGTCAAAATATTAAGTGCCACATTAGACTTGTGCATATGTGTCTGTATGTGCATTATTTTGTTGGGAGAGGCAAACAATACCAAATTATTGAGGTTGACCATTAAAAAACACAAACAATAACTATAGCCTTTTGACATTGGTAGACTTGAACAGACATCCCTGTGGGCTCAGGGGAGATGGCCTTAGCTATTTAGGGCCAGATTTTGTTCCAGAGATAAATTGACCTCTCTATGTATATATGTCAAATGGGAGTTATCTAATTTCCATGTTATATAAGTATTATGGAACTGATACATCATGAAGGTCTGATTGGTTCCAGTGAGACTGAGGCGATCCATGAGAGTGGCATTCTGTAATTTATAAACTTTCTCCAATTATAAGAGCATAGAAAAGCTAGACAGGTTGTGTGGCTCCAATTTTCAATGTCATACAGTTGAATCAAATCCAGAAAATGTAGAAATGCTAGTTTCCAAGAAGCTGAGTTTGAAGACATTCCTAATTATACACAATTAAAATACAATTAAAAATAGAATAATTTTAATTTTAATCTATCCCTAGACAGGAACGTTTTCACTAAAATGTGGATATAGATATAAATAGATATCAACATACATGCCTTAAGAAATAGATGAGTTTTCTAGAAGGTATTTGGATATAACAGAAATACAGGAATAAAAATGAATGCCATGCTAAAGTCTACATAAATTGATAAGAAAAAGTTAGTACCATATTACAGTCTCTGCAAATTGAAAAACTTGAGTTGGTACGTTGAAAGTCAGTGATGTAGATATCAAAGTCTGTAAGTCACATTCCTTTAAAGACTTAGTGAGATCTGCCATATACACTGAACCCATTAGGATGCTTAAAAGAGAATCTCTAACTCCTATCGGTTACATTTCCCCAGTGGCTGCCCTGGCACTGTTCTGTTTTAACCAACTTCATCAACTCTTTAAAGCACACAAAGGTACAAAGCAGTAACTCAGTAAAACTGAACCAGACTGGAGTAGTTTCCAGCCAGATAGTCCTTTGAAGAAAACAGAGTTGAGCCTTCCTGTGTCTCAGGGGTTAGCAGAGTAGCTTATCTCTGCCCTACGGTCTTCAGTCAATAGCTTGTATACTTGCCCTCTGATTGCAGTTGCCTATAAAAATCAGTTCTTGCTGCAAACGATCAACATAGCTTATGCCTCTCTTGACAATTAGCTAAATAATTGACTATGGTCATCCCTCCTTACCAGCGGGGATATATTCCAAACCCCCCAGTGGATGACTGAAGCCTCAAATAGTACTAACCCTTATGTATACTGTGTTTTTTCCTATACATACAGAACTATGGTAAAGTTTAATTTACAAAGTAGGTACAGTAAAACATTAATAAGGATAACTAATAATAAGATAGATCAGCTATAACAATATACTGTAATAAAGGCTATGTGATCTCTCTCAAAATATTTTATTTTACTGCTCTTAAAAGCATAGAGACCCCAGGCAAAGGGTTGACTCACGATCTGGATGGGAGTGGGACAGCGACAGATTTCATCACACTATTCAGAAGAGTACACAGTTTGAATTCATACCTCTGGAATTTTCCATTTAATATGTTTGGACGGCATTTGACTGCAGGTAAGTGAAACCACAGAAAGTGAAACTATGACTAAGGGGGGGGGGTTCTGGTAGTTTCATATCAATTAAAAATTGCAATTTAATAACCAAACAATATTTTTTAAAATTACTTAAAAAATCAGAAATCAGTTTCCTTAAAAAAATAATTCTATTTTATGTGCTGAAGAAATGAGGAGGGTATTAGTTCTTAAATTTGATTCCCAGAACTTAAACAGTCACAGTTGCATTAATGTAATTTTCAAATCCCTCATAGAGAAAGAGCTTGACAAATGGTTTAACATTACTCAACCGGTCACTGTATTTAGAGAGCTATTAATATTTATTAACAGAGTTAATAAATTAGTGCATTTATTAAGATATTTAATAAATAATTGGAAACTTTATTAATTTGAACACACTTCTAATTTTACTTTTACAGTTGTAAAACTCAGAATAACTAACATATGGTTGCACAAATTTCGTACAATAAAATTTTATTAATAGATAAAAGAGCCACAAGAGGAAAAGACGTAAGAAGTGCTATACTCATATCATAGACAATCTTCAGCTAAATATAAGTATTTAAGACAGATTTAGTGCCTTAAAATTTCATTCATTTGAATTTTTTAAAAAATAGTGCATTTAGTGCTTAATGGTGTGATTAATTCAACCAACTCCATACCGAATTAAAGCAATTTTCACAGTTTTGTTCACATACTGCTGAAAACTTTTGACTAAATATACCACTTGTTTTGTCATTCTGCACTTCAGCTGTACCAGGCCCTCTTAAATTTTTGGTCTTCTTCATTCTCATCTTTTCAGTAGATTAAATTTAATCTGAAAGCAGTAAAGGTTTTTGAGGGCCCACACTATCAAGAGACGATAGGACCTGACTTTAGAAATTGTCTTTCTATCTAATGAAAACTTGTCCAACATTATTAAATGAATATCTAAGAGCCTTCAGCTGAACCAGATGCGGTCCTTGGCATCCAGCCATTCTCACACCCTCACTTCACTGTGCGTCACCAGGATGTGGTGGTCCCTGCCAACCCGAAGTGTTCCTGGTTCGCTTCAAGGGCTATGTGGAAAAGATCTTGTCTCCGACACTGAGGGATACATCCAGCCCAGGTCCTCTCCCACCACATTTAGCTGAAGTGTGCCTTCGGATTAGACATCTATTTTCTTTGGATTGAGGAGGTTGTAACACTTATCTCATTTGATTAAAGTGGTGATTCACTAGTACAACAGCATAATTGCAGAAACAGCTAACAGTGAGCACTTATTAATCCTAGTCATGTGTATTTACATGGATTGTCTCCTTCTGTCCTCACCATAACCCTATGAGGTAGGTAGTTGTATCATGCTCATTTTGAGTTGGAAACTGGAGTTAGATGAATTACATCATGTGTCCTAGATTACACAACTACTAAGAGACAGAAATACAAGCTCTGCCAGGGCAACCCATTTCCAGACCTCGGGGTCTTCATGTTACTCTCAGTTAGTTGGCTAAAACCCTTTAAGTATGCTTGGCACATAACAGTCACTCAGAGTAGTCTTTATGAGCCCTTTTTGAACTAGGATTACTCAGTCACTCAGTTCAATTGCGAGACCCCCTAAACTGGTGCTGAGTCTGAGCCAGGGCAGGGGTATTTGAGAGAACCACCTCCACTCTACCTTGACCCACCTCCCCAACAGACTGTGCTCAATCTCAGAGGGAAGGCCTCTGCCTTGACCAGGACCAGAGAAGACTAAGTAAGGGTTTAGCCTCCTTTTGCAAGCTTTCTGATCATCCAGCTCCTGTCAGGATGTTGCTGGAATATCTTCCCAACTGTCCAGTTGTCTGCAAATTTTTATTTCTCTGCCTGTATAAAGATTTGCCTCTCTAAGCAGGAGGCCCATAAAGTATCTTCTCACTTGCTTAGGACTAGCCAGCCACTGAAAAAAATATCACTTGAAAATACATTTTAAGTGATTCTTTATAGTTTGATAAGCAGCTTAAAGAACAAACAAACAACAACAACAACAAAAAGACAGAAACAAGACTCTAAGCTTTACAATATTTACCAGTATTTCAAGAGGAGAGATACCAGGAGGAAGTGTTTTATATTTCAGTGATGATCAGAAATTTATGACGTCTCATCTTCTAGGCAACTGGTAAATAGTTTTCATCTCTTTCATTTCATGAGATGTTAATATTTAATCAGCTGAAAGGCTGAACAAGAAGACATGATTGGTGGGTGCTTGTCTTCATCCTGAGGACTTTGTCTAAACATAGGATCTCTAAAGTCTAAGAGTTTCCATCTCTTCATTCATGAAATGGCAGTTACAGTACATTTACATCTTCACAGAGTGTATGGAAATGACTAGTTTGTATAAAAGTTACGAAAATGTAAACACTGCCACCAAATAATGTTTAAATAAATAAATAAACTAAATATAAATAAAGTTTCTCTTTCCTTTAGTTTCTGAGGTAATAGACTATATTGTAATTTTAATGTAATTAAAGATTCATTACCATGTTTCCATTGCCTTAGGCATTTACTAAGTGGGCATTCAGCACAAGAAATCTAAGGTTATCCTAACCAAAATTTCTCTTAAAGCATATTTTTAATCCAGGTTAAATTGGATATAAGAGCAAATATAAGATGTAGTTTTTCATACTCAGAATTCTTTCTGCAGTTCCATAAATCCATGGTCGTATCATTAGGTCATCAATGAGAAGTATGCAAATGGCACGTTCTGAAATGGAAGGGTGCAGCTCTCAGTCACAACGATAGAATTGCTGGCACTCCTATGACTTCATGAATCCAAAGAAATGGCTCTTTTTTGGTTAAGGTAATTTATCCATGTAAAAACGGTATGTTAAAGGTATTTCATTGATGTAGTGCCTAATGCTATTCAGAAAACACTGATGTGGCTGTTTTATTAGAATATGGGCTCCTTTTGTCATCAAAGTCTGTTGTTATATTCTAAACCATGTTGGTGTACATATAACATAAGTAAAATTGATTTAACTTTCTTTCTTTTTAATATGTTTTATTGACTATGCTATTACAGTTGTCCCAAATTCCTCCCTTTGTCCCCCTCTACCTGGTACTTCTCATTTTCCAACAGTTCCCCCCTTCGTCCATGTCCTTAGGTCATGAATATAAGTTCTTTAATACTCCATTTCCTATACTGTTCTTAACATCCCTCTGTCAGTTCTGTAACTACCAATTTGTACTTCTAATCCCCACACCTTTTCCCCCCTTCTCTCCCTTCCCTCTCCCAGCTGATAACCCTCCAAAAGATATCCATATCTGTGAATCTGTTCTTGCTCTGCTTGTTTCCTTAGTTTGCTTTTTTAGATTCAATTGTGTTGATATTTGTGAATTTATTGCCATTTTAAAGTTCATAGTTTTGATCTGCTTTTTCTTAAATAAGTCCCTTTAATATTTCATATGATAATGGCTTGAGGATGATGAACTACTTTAGTTTTACCTTGTCTGGGAAGCACTTTATCTGCCCTTCCATTCTAAATGATAGCTATGTTGGATAGAGTAATCTAAGCTGTAGATCCTTGCTTTTCACTTTGAATACTTCTTGCCAGACCCTTCTGGCCTACAAAGCTTCCTTTGAGAAATCAGCTGACAGTCTTCTAGGAACTCCTTTGTAGGTAACTCTCTTCTTTTCTCTTGCTGCTTTTAAGATTCTCTCTTTATCTTTAACCTTCAGCATTTTAATTATGATGTGTCTTGGTGTGGTCTGCTTTGTGTCCATCTTGCTTATGACTCTCTGCTTCCTAGACTTGTATGTCTGTTTCCTTTGCCAGACTAGAGAAGTTTTCCTCCATTATTTTTTCAAATAAGTTTTCAATTCTTGCTCCTCCTCTTCTCCTTCCAGCACCCGTATGATTTGAATGTTGGTACTTTTGATGTTTGAAGTTGTCCCAGAGGTTCCTTAGCCTATCCTTGCTTTTTGGATTCTTTTTCCTTCTTGCTGTTCTGATTAAATGTTTTTTTTCTTCCTTATGTTTCAAATCATTGATTTGATTCTCAGCTTTATCCTTTTCACTGTTGGTCCCCTCTAAATTTTTTCTTTATTTCACTTAGTGTAACCATCATTTCTGCCTTTTTATGCTATTGAAGTATCCAATGAGTTCTTTGAGCATCCTAATAACCAGTGTTTTGAACTCTGCATCTGAGAGTTGCTTACCTCCATTTTGTTTAGTTCTTTTTCTGGAGTTTTGTTCTATTCTTTCATTTGGGCCATATTTCTTTGTCTCCTCATTTTGGCAACCTCCCTGTGTTTGCTTTTATGTATTAGGTAGAGCTGCTTTCACTCTCTGTCTTAGTAGGATGGCCTATTGTAGAAAAACATACTGGTAAATTGGATGAAGCAGTGCTTTTGGTAATCACCATGGCTGGGCAACCCACGTCAACCAGGTTGACAGAATCTCAGATGCAGTATCACCACTCTGTAGCTCTGTGTTGGGGAGGGCTTGGAAAGGACACAATGCTGCTGCCTGGCCTCTGGAGTTTTGTCTGGGAGAAAGCTGTCCCCCAGCACTCACCCTGATGCCAGGCATTTCAGTTTCTCCCTGGTGTCCTTCCAGCTACTGCCCTGATGCTAGAGCCCAGAGGCGGTGAGCCTGTGTTATGTCCCAAGCCCATTGCAGACCCTTTCAGAGGAGATGCCTGAGAACCCTGCAGTTTCTTCTGCTGCCCCAACCCCCACTGGTATTTACCACCAGGGGTTATGGGGACTTATCTTCTTGACACTGGAATGCTAGGCCAGCCTGGTGTGGGGCTGGGCTTGCTTGCTCCTGGGGTATCCCTCCCAATTTTTATCTACCTCATGTGGGTGTGGGACTTGCCCATTCCACTTCTCCATGCGACTCTGCATCTCCACCCCTCTTTCCCGTCTGGATGAATGTGACTTCTTTAATTCCTTAACGTTAGGACTTTCATACAGCAAGATTTTCTGACAATGCTGGGTGATAGTTGTTTTGTAGTTTAGTTGTAAATATTGCTGCGGTTGTGCGAAAGGAAAGCCATGTTTACTTATGCCTCCATCATAACCAGATGTCCCCTGATTTACCTTTCCAAAAAAATAAAAAGCTAATCTCAAGCAGAATAAACTTTTACAGTATAGATCTGATCTTTCCAAATAAATGGGAAAAATTAAGCTGTATATTTTTCCCTAATTGTTGTTTATTTTCCCATTCATCTCCTCTTACGAAAGCCCAGTAGTGGTGCTAAAATCAGCTGGAGTTCCACATGCAGAACACTATAAATAGCCCATTTTCAAATCCTTATTTAAAATGCAAATAATTTCTCTACAGATATGATTTTAAATAGGAATTGCTTATAAATTTTGTTTGCATTTTACAGAATAAAAATCTTCCCTTTTCTGGGAGGGAGTTATCTGTATTGTACAAGTTCAAACATTCTCCAGCCGTTTTGGAAACAGATTAAAATCTAATCTTCGTAAAGGAAGAATTGGTGACCTGATTCACACATTCTAGCTTCTTTGTTTGTCTCACAGGCTGTTGTCAGTTTTTCTTTTTTTGAATTCTGCCGCCAGAATCATCTGAGCTGCAGCCAAAGTATAAAATTTCCAATGAATGTGTTGTTTACTTTTGGAGTGTGTTGGAACCTGTTTTCTGGAACCCTCTGTTGATTGGCTCAGATGCTTATTTGACTCAATAATAGAAAACCAAACAATTGGCACATTAGTATTTTTCAAAATAGCTGATATTAGAATCCTGATCTAGACAAAGAGATTTAGAGGTGCTGTTTGTGGAGCCAATCTGAATGCTTTAATGTAATTGGTTAAAAGAAAGAACTGTTTGTCTTCTTTATCACATAAGATTTAGCATTTTCTGCAGCCCCATCCTGTGCTGCTACTCCTTATATTGAATGGACTCTGTGTTTAGGCATTGTACTACAATTTTCCTTGCGTTGTTTCTAGCTTTGGATTTGATCGCATTTTATTCTAAGAAATAGGGCTGGGAAAGTCACGTGGCATGCCCAAGGGCACCCAGCCTGTGAGGGCTGCAGGCCCTGGGCTTAAACCATGTCTCAATTCAGAGCCTTCAGAGATGACCGTATGTCACCACTTCCTGATTTCCATGGGAGCTGATTCCAAGGGATGTTAAGAGATGCTATTATTTTTTAAGTATCGTTGGTCAAATAAATCTGGGAAACACTAAGTAAAACAATGTTTAGCATACTTTTCAATGTAGGAACTCTAAGAACCCCAAAACATGCTAACGCCACTCTGAATTTCCAAGAGAGGTACACAGTATAGTTTCCCAATCTATTTCCTCCATAGAGGGGGCCAACTCTGAGAAGCCCTCAGGCGAACATTCTTTGTAGAAGCACAATGGCTTGGAAAGCCACGCCCTAAGGAGCCCTGAGGGATTTTCATCTCTTCACAGAAACCCCACAGCCAAACTCCAGTGACTGGATTAATTTGACCACTTGAGGGTGATTGTTGAATCAGGTTTTAGGCACCGGGAACCAGAGCTAGAAAATGAGGCTGTCAGCCTGACCTGGCAAATGTGATATCAGAGGGAAGCTGGAGTTCTGTGAAAGCAGCAAGGAAAGTTAGGGCTCCCATCAGGGAGGATGTAGGCAGAGAAGGCCCCTGTTCCCAAAGCCCCAGTAGAGGAGAATCTGTGTGCCAGAAGCACAGGGAACAAAGCATCCAAAGCTCTAACTAAAATCCCATTTTTGGTGGAGCTCTCAGTCAGGAGGGCACTCAGGCCAGGAGACCAGGCTCTGCTGGCAAGTGCTGGGAGGAGAGAGCAGAGACTAGTGAGCACAATGGAAGACCTTCTAGAAACTTCCATGTGGACATCGCCTGCTCACACAAAAGGACACATGGGAAGCTGCCTCATTTTTTTGTTTTGTTCTGTTTCTTGAGGAGAGACTACTGTTTTGTGTGCTCAGCCAAATGAAGTAGAATTAGACTACTTTCTCAATGTGATGTGTTAAGAGCTATACTATGTGAAGGTCTGTGTCTGCTTCATACCAAAGCCACTGTGGCATTCTTTCAAAACATGTTCGCCTCCCTCCCTTTTTAAAACCTATATGAGTTAATTGGGGATTTTATAAATAGAAACTAAAATGATGTTTGATGCCAGGCTTTGCAAATATGTTTTTCTTATTGATACCTCTTTGTGTCTTGACAAAGCTAATACTGAAGTTCTTTCATTTTTCCTCATTTCCATTTCAATTCTGATTGCGATTTGAAGGGAGAGGAAAACTGGTACATGAAAAGCACGTGTCATTAAATCAGAGGCCAAAGGACTCAATATGGGCACGTGGGAGGTGTTCTGACATGGGGAATCCCTTAAGAAATGCTCTTTTCAGTTAGTTGCAGCATAAATAACACCATTTACAGCTTGGCCTATGAATTGCTTTATAGCATATTTCAAAATAGGTTTTTATGAATGTTTATGAATTCATTCACTAGCAAAATTAGTACATCAAGAAAAGATCTATATCTTCACGTGCTGAATGGGTCTGGCTTCCTGTGTATCTACTGAAATGTAAGCAGTTTATTCCAAAGGCTCGGAGAACCCGATGGTGGGTGTGTTTGTTTTTAGGGAACACACCAATGTTCAGTTAGCATATTGTATAGCCTCACTTCCTGCTTCCATCTCCTCCACCACCACACATGTGCATGCACACATATACTCATATGCACACATTCACTAACATGTACACACACAGGTACATGTGCACACATAGACACACAGGCACATGCACACATGTGCACTCATGCATATACATAGACACATACACACAGATACACCTCCACACATGCACACATGTAGAGGGGGGTTTTTTTCCTGATGGTAGGAAAGGAAACCACCGCACCTTCCTCCGGCCAGCACTCATTTGGGTTCCTGCTCAGGGGGATCACCACCAGCTGTCAGACCCCATTATGTGAACAAGGTCCCTGTCGCTGACGTGTTGAAACAGAAGAGAGGCCTGGCCAGGAATGAGGAGCAGGGGTCAGACAGCAGATAAAGGGTGTTAGGAGCCCAGGTAAACCCTGCCTCTCCTCTCACCCAGTCTCATAGGATTCTTAACACATGGTAACCTGCTCCAGGTTTTATGAGAAGCTATGTCTTGAGAAGCTGAAAGCAAATGTGTGTTAACAAGGCAACTTCCTTTAAT
Organism: Pteronotus mesoamericanus; assembly: GCF_021234165.1. NCBI lineage: Eukaryota > Metazoa > Chordata > Mammalia > Chiroptera > Mormoopidae > Pteronotus > Pteronotus mesoamericanus. The sequence continues at coordinate 32,612,004 of NW_026555060.1, forward strand.
CTGTAAAGCATGACTAAGGTCATTCAGGCTCAAGCATGAGTTCTCTTTCCGCCTAGAAGGCCGTACATCTCCTGGAAGGTGACTGAGCTCTTCTAGTCCATCTAAATTCTCACCCATAAAAGGGGGTAATAATAGCTCCTGCCCAGCAATCCCCCTACATCCCACCGGAAATGCCAGTGAGCCCAGGCCCTTGTTACTCCCAGTGCCCCTGGCCTGTCCACCATACAGCCTGTCCTTTCCTTCTGCTGCCTCTGTTGTTATTGCCATAAGAATAACAGCAGCCAGTTCCAAGTATTCTTTGATTTACTTTTCAGGGTCCTGTTAGAGCAGGAGTTGTCACTGGTTATATGGTTTTTGTCTTTTTTTTTTTTTAATAGGTTTTATGATACCCAAGCTTCTGGAGAAGTGCTATCTGGAGCCACAGCTGGCCAGGTTCAGGGTTAAGGCACATTCTTTCAGCCAAATACTGGAGTCAATCCTGAGAAATGCTTTGAAAATGAATCTGTTATACATAACTTGGGCCCAAGACCTTGAAAGGGTTAGCGGCCCTCCAAAATAGTCTAGTTTTACAAGTGATCTTTTAAATCTCACTGATACAAAGATTTCAAAATCTGAGATGCATGAGAGATACCTAAATAACTCCCTCTTACCACCAAACTCCTAGGTTACCATCTTAAATAATCCATACTGCACCCAGCCCCGTCTCAGTTTACCCTTCAACTTGAAAAACTGGAGGCCACTGAAATGGACAAGTAAGCTCAGTGGGACTCACTAGAAAGAATAGAAGGAAATTCATAGCCAGTTTATTCACAACTAGAGATAAGAACCTGAACCAGTCCCACCAGTCAACAGTCAACATAGGTGCCCAGCTAATGCTACAGTGTACTAATGACCACCAGGTAACGAAGGGAAGCAAAGATGAGAGTCAAAAGCAAGCCCCAGGGCCTTTCCATGCAAGCAGAGGTGTGTCCGCACAGGTGACGTGGTAAGCAAACCAGATGTGAGGCCTGCTGTGTGTAAATCACATATTTTTTTAAAAAATCAAGTTAACCCAGAACACAGTAGTCCTGTATTTCAGCAACACATTCTACACAGCATGGTGACACACCTGTAAGGACTTCAACCTCATGACCAACGTTGCCATGAGCATCAGGCCGACATTAGGTGACATTTTGGGAACTTCATTCTCTCTAAAAATGTGTATTAATTTCAAGACCATTCACACACCTACATACTTCAGATGTAGTTGACTCAGTATAATTTTCCTATCATTAAAGTATGCTATGCTTTTAAATTTTTTAAGGGTATCCCACTTTCAATAAACTCTTTTCTTTGGAAGAATAGTAAAATGATGATCAGTGTCTTCCTTCCCCACCAGAAGGCTACTCCAGTTTTCAGGTTTTCTCGAACATTCACTCTGCATTATTCAAACACTTTATTTTAGGTAAATTGAACTGTCCTAATGGAGCCTGAATATAGATGTCTGCTGAAGTCAAACTGTTTGGTCTAAAGTCCAAGGTTTCTCATAATCCTGTGACTTACATTCTGCCACCTTGTATCTCCCCCAAGTAAAAGACACCTTATTTTCAGAGCAGAGGCTCCCCGATTGCCTCCTGGCTGGTGCATTCTGCTCCTTGGGGACCACTGGCCCTTTCACGTCAAGCCTAAATCAAGGCGTATTCACTCATACTTCCTTCCTCAAGTTAATTTTTGTTGTTTGGGGATCAAAGACCAACATGATAATAACATGCAGCCTTAATGACACCAATAATAATATAGTATATTTAAATTATTTTATGGTTTATTCATATATCTATGTGGCATGCATAGGCCATTCACCTAATATTTTTTCTTAACTTAAGCTTATTTCTTTAAAGAAGACTCAGCTTCCCTATCTAGTAGACTGTTGTCATGCAGGCTAAATATTCCGTGTGTACCTACACAAAACCATAAAAAGTCATATACAAAAACAATTGAGTTTTTAGTCAAAATGTTTTTAGAAAAATTGGAGTAATCTAGCGAAAAAAGGCTTATGGGTAAGGGCATGCAAATTGCCAAGCTGTTTTTCAGACTCTTTCTGGAAATATTTTCACCTTTTCTGAACAATTACGTATTTTATTGTAATAGTGTGCATGATTGTTATAAAATTGACCCAAAAAATCTAAATATACTAGATGACAACTTTGGATATTGTTGTTATATAGATTATTTAAAAATACAAAATCATGATCCCATGACTACTAGATGGATTTATAAAGTCATTGGGAACCACAGTATGAAATAATGATATTAAGCATACATTCAAAAAGTTTATTCCTTAGGACACTAAAGTAAAAATGAATATGCCTTTTCTTTGGATAATGCATATGCATAGTGACAAGTAATAAGTTTTAAAAATATTTGTACTCTGTGCCACTCAGAGAAATTTAGCACACAAAACAGCTCTAACTCCAAATACTAAACTTCACTAGCCAAGTGGCTCCAAGAAAGTCACTATTTTTCATCAAATTATGTATACTCTTTTGTCTTATAGAGACATTAATATCTCCTAAACATTCACACTGTTCTTAGGATATGTCATTGAGGTAAAGAGTTTGAAAGCACCTTGATAATAATTGTATTCTGACGTTTCACACTCATTCTTAAAGACTACACATGATACCTAGAAAAAGGAAATCTATATTAAAAAGAGGAACCAGAGTTAGTTCCGGTAAGATATGAAGACTCTTCTAACATAAGTTAGTATCAATGGAAATCAAATGGGTTACAGACAAAAGCAAGTTCTTAGCATGTGTTAGAACTCTCTGTTGTAACCTAATTTCTCCCTCAATTATATGGCAGTGCTTTATCACTAGGGTCTCTTCTTTTTCCTCTGGACTTTCTTTTTCTTTGAAGATCAGAAGGAGTGGCTCTCCTTGATATAGTGTATGTTCAACCAACTATCTAATCAGTGCAGCTGACAGTGCTTACATCATCACTTTGATAAACAGGGGGGAAGAATGGCTGAAATTCACAGAAACCAAATCTGATTGAAATAAAAGTCCTTAGCATTCCTCTTCTTCAAACAGAAGCTCACACAAAAGAAACATGTTATTAGGAAGAGAAGTAATATCCATCATGTTCAGCTGCCAGGAAAAAGAATCAAATGCTATATGTGTCTCCTACAACATGATCTTATTCTTGGTTGAAATGTGATTTTTGCTGTGTCTTATCAATGCCACAATTAAGGGTCTTGTAGTTTTTAGTTCACACCAAACAGTTGTGTTTATTCTATTTGGCCAAATGTAGATCAAGGAGAAGTGTTGTTACTTGAGAGATAGATGACAAGAAATTCAGATAAGGCCACACCAGAAGCACAGTGCATGCAGATAACTTCACATCATAGGCAAAGGAGACCAGATGTGTTTAGAGAAAGGCAATACATTTTTTTTGGCGGGGGGGGGGAGCATGGAGAGCCTTATATTTTCAATTAATTTTAACAGTTTATATCTCTACTGTCTCTGACTGCAAGTCCTAGAAACAGTCAGGCTCCCTCCTGAAGCTGGCAGGTAGATGACACATGTAAATTCTTCAGGAAGAGACATAATCGTTAGATACTCTTAACAGAATTCGTGAAATAAATGCATTTTTTTTTTTGTAAAATACAAAAAATGCTGAGGATACCATGAAATCACAGAATTGGTTCTCTTCCTAAATATTATAAGGTATATCATGCTTTAGAATAAAAAGCCCTGCAGTGATTTATCTGCATGTGAGTGTTAACTCATTTGTCCTATGACTAATGCACCTCTGAGTGTATGCTTCCGGACTCCATGAATTCATACAAATTTCACTGGGAGCCTTCAAAAAGGAAGTTGATTTATAAAACCATCATGTCAGCATCCGTACTTTACAGTATTTGAATGCATTGTTGGGAATGTTCAAAGATTAGTCATAAGATAAACAGCTTCATTTTATTTATTCAATGTATACTATAAAGTTTTTGTTTAACAAATTCACCACAGTGGCATTTAAGATAAGACTCCAAAAAGAATAGTCACACCAGTTCATGGAGAATGGATTCTGGTGTCAACCCAGGATCTCAAATCAGTGTCCACTACACTCCATCAGTGGGGAGGTCAGAGTGAATAATCCATGCCTTAGGCAGGATTCCAGTTCCTTCTGATGAATCAGTTTCTTCCGGTGATCCTTCTTTTAAAAAGAAAACTTGTCTGCCATGAGATGAGTTTGTATGTACGGCTTAAGAATCAATGGTTATTATATGTGGGAATACTAAGTGCCAACATCTATGAGTAATTTTAATGTAAATGGCATATATAAGGGGATATTATTCAGCCATAAAAAAAGACATTTTCAAAAACATGGATGGACCTGGAGGAGAGTATGCTAAGTGAAATAACCCAGACACAGAAAGACAAATACTGCATGATCCCTCTTATATGTGGAATCTAAAAAACTCAAACTCGTAGAAGCAGAGAGTAGAATGGTGGTTACCAAGAACTGGAGTAGGGGAGGCGGTGGGGTGTGGATGGGAAGATGTTGTTCAAAGTGTACAAACTTCCAGTTATAAGATGAATAAATTTTGGGTACCTAATATACAGCATTGTGACTATATTGTGTCCTTCAAAGTTGCTATGAGATTACTTCATAAGTGCTTTTCTCTACATGCACACCAAAAAAAACGGTAATTATGTGAGGTGATAAATGTGTTAATTAGCTTGATTGTGGTCTTCTCACAATGTATATCAAATATCACATTTATACTTTAAATATATACAATTTATGTCAATTACACCTCAGTAAAGCTAGAAAGAAATTGAAGTAGCCTATTCTGAAAGTCTACTTTTCCAGAGATAAAAAGTAATTAGAATCTATTTGCTTAGCACTCAGGGAGGAAAGGTACCTTTGTCATTGTGCTGAGAGATAAACTAGAAAGTTTAAAGTAGGTGACGTTTGTACTTAGTCATTCATTAAATTAGCCAGTGTTCCATAATCAACTGGATACACCCTGCCCCGGGGATTCAGAAATAGCAGTGGGGGCTTGGGGCATCCTACCTTCCCTGCCCTGAATTTCCACAACACCGCCAGCCCCGCGGGAACCAGGTGAGTCTTGTGGAACTGGATTTTACGATGTGGATTTGAACCATCTGATCCTCAGAAGTGAATGTGAGACTGGGTTATGGGAGGAAGGGACTTTGAACCTGCGTGTTCCAACACCCCTGGATAGGGAATTCCTTACTGCAGCTGCCCCGGCCTCCCCCCTGGCCCCCCGCCCTGCAGCAGCAGGAGGAGCATCACAGCCTTTCCCCTCTGCCTCCCTCCACAGCAAACGTTCCTGAGAACAGTTGTGTGGACAAGCAAAACCAACGATAATGATGAAAACATTAGCTGAATGCTTAGCATGTCCTGCCATGAGCACTGTGCATACTTCACTTTGTTTAATCACCACAGTTAATGTGAGATGCTGGTTCTGTATTGAAGTATAACTTGCATACACTAAAGCGCACCATTTTAAGGGCCTAGTCTGATGAATTTGGACAACTGCACCTGCCTGTGTAATCATACCCAAATCAATATAGGACATTTCTGCTAACACACAGCTTCGTCACGCCCCTCTGTGGACTAGAGATTCCTTTTGTCTATTTTGGGACTTCATAAATGGAAATGTACAGTAGGTCTCTTTCCTGTGTGGTTTCTTTTGTCAGTACCTGATAGGTTTCATTCCATTTATATCACATGTTTTGGGTCATTTCCCCACCAGATATGTCTGATTCATCAGATACTGAAAACTCAGATTAATAAACTTCAAATTCCATTCATGATTTAATAAAACAAAATGATTTAATATAGTAGACACCTGGAGGGGGTGGAACTTCTGATTTGACTTGATAAAAACTGTCGGTGAGTCTTCTTCCAGAAACTACTCTGTGAACGTGCGTACTCTCTGGCAGCAATCACCAAGTACATGGTAACCATATCATATTTGCTGAAAAACATAAGTTTTAGATCATTTACAACTTGGTACCCTTTTTATTGCATTCAAAGAAAAGCTAAAATGAAAACATACCCTTTTTTAGAAATCTGCATGTATGGAAAGAAATGGTATCACACTCAGAGGAAGGAAGTGACGATCACAGGTTTGCATGAGGGACCCCGAGGGAGAACACCACCCTTGAGCCTTTCCCAAATTCTTGGCCAACACAGTCACATCCAAAAAAAATGAAACTGTTGTCTGAAGTTGCTAACTGTGGGAGTAACTTGCTACACAGCAATAATGAATGCAGGTCGACTGTCATAAACACAGAAGACGACTCAGGTATGCAGCAAATGCACTCCCTCAGCTGAGGTGATTCCAGAGCCAGTGGGGGGAAAGGCATCCAATTCCCTGGATCTCTCTTAAAGAAACTTGGGAATCTGAAGGGAAAGAGTGTAAAGGTAACATATTAGGTTATTCCTAGAAAGTGCCACTAAAACTCTGGTTTTGATTCTACAACGAGGTGCCAGGCAGGTATCACCAGTGTCAAAGTGATCTGCTGCAGAGTCAGACTCTTCTTTTTATCCCAACGGTCACAGTTTGGGGCCTAGTCCCCTTGAAGGTGTAATAACACAAAGTCATTTCAATTATCTGAGCACATTGCCTGGCAGATGGTCACGAAACTTACACAGATGTGCTTTTGTCACTATATGACTCACACTGCACGCAAGTGAAAGAGTGTGTATTAAAAACCAGATTCATAGGTCTTTAAAAATGTTTTTTTCTCCTCCCTATATTTGTATAGCCACAAAGGAAATTCTTCTATTCATTTTGTTACAAATGTGCCTACCTTGCAGTGAAGAGAAGATATATTCATAGGGACTTGTCACAGTGCATCCAAGCACACCTAAGATGCCAGACTGAAAATATCAAGGACTAGTGTTTGCATTCAGAAGCCTCTACTGCTCCACTTATTAAAATGAACATAGTAATAGCATTTTAAGTGCTCACATGAATTTGTGCCAGGACCAAATTAAGCAGTTGGAGCTCGCACTACCATGAAGAGCAGGGGGCCCAGGTTCAGACTCCAAGAGCCACAGGGAGTTCTGGTGTGTCTTGGGGTTGGGATGATTTCAGAGACAGAAACTATGGCAGGACTTGACTGGGGCCGAAGAAGCCACCACAAAGTTGATTTGTTACATGGCTCTTGGTAGGAAGCGTCAGTTCCTCATGGCCTGGGCCTCTCCGTGAGGCGGCTCGAGCATCCTCAGAACATGGCAGCTGGCTTCCCCAGGGTAAATGATGCAAGGGAAAGGGATCTCAAGGAAGAAACCACTGTGCCTTCAAAAATCTGGTCTCAGCATCACATATAGTCACCTTTGCCACATCATCTCCATCAGAGGTGAGTCACTGAGTCCAGCACACATTCAAGGAAAGGGGAAATTAGGTCCACTCTTGAAGGAAAGAATTATCAAAGAATATGGACATATTCTAAAGCACCATTGAACTTTGCCAAAAACAATAACAGTGACCTCTTATTTCTGATTTAGAATCATAACAAAACATATTTTTCTCTGATTTAACTCAATAGAGTACAGATTTTTCCCAGGCGCCTAAACAATTTAAGCATTTCAACTTTAAATGTCTGAACCTCAGATATTTTTAGCAAGGCAAGTAAATTTTAGTTGGTTTCTAGAAAACAAAATACCAATAAAGTTAGAACATAGAGCCAAGCCTTGGATTCGATTGAGTCTATTATTCCTGTGGTGGATTATTGAGGACGACCTGTGAGGCCATCCTGAACATTTCTGTACCAAAAAAGAAGCCAGTGGAAGGCTGCTGATGCCAGCTTAGAAAGATGGGATACGTTAAGAAGCTATGAGGGGATGGGGTGGCTATGTTCAAAGCGACATATAACTGATTTTATTAGTACTAGTCTCCTTCTCTCTGTCATTGTTTCAGAGAGTAGCGAGAATATAAAAATAGGTTGATGGCTGCTAAAGGAGGCCTGTGGAGTCCAGCTGTAGCACAAGGCCCCTGAAAGAGAAGTCAGAACCACAAACCTGAAAGTCAACTTCCCACGGGTGCACAAAAGACTCTGCAACACTGCCCTTCTCTGTAGTCATCTGCACATAGATACAGCGTTGCTTCCAGTGCCATCACCTGTGACCCAAAACAGGTGTCAGATGAGACAGATGTCTTTGGGGGCATTAATTTGATGTGTATTCATTGTAATCCAAGAAGAATGGTGCTGAGAAGGACAAATACCCAGCATGTTAGATTTCAAATGCTTTTGGAATCACAACCATTGTCATCCAAACAAGGAACATGTTGACTTTCTCTAGTGCATGTCAAAACTTCTCTGGTGAGTGCAGGGAGGCCCATCTCTGATTTATGTATCACCCTTGGGCTGCCTCTGTCAATGAACAGCTCAAATCTCTACTTTTTTAAAATGAAAAGAAATGTTAGTTCTTATACCTGCAAGGCTTAGATTTATGGTGAAAGTTTTTTTTTAATAATGCCCAGAAAATTATTTATCATAAAGTGCTATGGGGCATTGTGATTGAGGCATATGCATGTCAGAGTAGCATCAGCCGTGACAGAATTTCAGGAGGAGGTTGCCGGTGTCTCCACCACTGTGACTTCTGTCCAGCCCTCCTGAAGTGCCACACCGCCTTGGAGGAGAGTTTTTACAGACGTGAGAAGTGCTGCTATGGCGACATGAGGCACATGAGAATAAAATGGACACAAACCACTGATCCAGGCAAAGACTGTATTCGAAATCTCTTGATAACCATTTACAAAATGGCCAAGTAACCAACACAAGAGAATTGGAACATTCACCAGCAGAACCAGCTGTGTCAACTGTCCTCTGGGATCTTTTGGGGTCTACAAGTCTTACTTTATCAAAATGACCATAAGAAATTTGTTAAGTCAATGTGATGGTTTTTATTCTCTCTCCAGGTAGGAAAAATTGGTAAGCTTATAGTGTCTTTGACTAATTAACCTGATCACAAACAAGGAAGGCCGGCTTTTGAAAGTATCTAATGCATATCTGCTAAGAAGGTCTAAACTAATCACCTTTATTATGCAAATTTCAAAATAATTATTTTTACATTAAGCAGAAGAGATCCTTAATGTATTACTCAGATAATGTACAGCATGATGACTATAATTAATAATACTGTATTGCATATTTGAAAGTTGCTAAGGGTAGATCTTAAAAGTTCTCATCACATTTTAAAAAATTGTGTGTGTGGCAAGGGATGTTAACTAGACTTACAGTTGGTGATCATTTTACAACATATACATATATTGAATCATTATATTGTACTTCTGAAATCAATATATGATATAATGTTATATGTCAGTTAAACCTCAATTTTAAAAAGAAAAAAAGAGAGAAAAAAATCAAATTCTCAAGAATATTTTTTGAAGTTCATAAAAGTCCAAAAATGCAAAGGAATTTTTTTTTTTTTACAAGGAAGTTTGTGTTCTGCAAGTTGTACACTTTTAACAAGGACTTAGATTCCACCAGCCAATTGTTATGCCACCATCTTTGATAGTCTAAACAGAAGACATGAGCTACAGCAGGAAATGTGTAAAGGCTTCAGGAGGGAACAAGGTCGTTAGAGGTAGTGCTAACCTGGCAGTCACATTCACCGCAATGGGGGAAATGTCAGCAGAAAGAAGATGAGTCAAGAAGAACAGCTGGGTAGTGGAGGCAGCTGTAGGGAAGATGACCTAAGGCACTTCCACTGACCAAAGCTAGGAGAGTGGATGTGGGCACTGGTTGAAAATTAAAGTTCCCAAGATTTCCATGGGCCTCCTGATGCTCCCAGCACTGTAGGCAAGTGGGTGGATTTTCTAAGGGAGAGTGTTGAGCTAAGTTAGAAAACGTGCTCCTAACTACCCGAAGTCCATCCCTCTGTCTTCTGCATGGATTTCTCCAACTGGATGATTTTTGACATTTTGACAAAATTGATAGCAAAGAGACAACAGCTGGGTGCTGGTGAGGTGCACCTAAAATTTTATAATTGATCTGTCCCTGAAATATGTGTCCATCACATTCTCAGGTTGACATCATAACTCACAGTTGACTCCACGCCTTCCACAACTAGAGTTCCCCACCCAAGACCCTGTGTACTTGATGGCCACAGAGAGGCTGAGCCTGAACACATTAGCACTTTAGAGAAATTGTGTTTATTTCTTAATAACAGCTCTCTCATGTAGCCATTCATTGCACAGTTTTGAATTCTGAGTTTACTCAGATTGGGGCGTGCCTCTGTAGCTGTCACTAGTATTTTGTTTGTTTTTTTTTTAACTAGACCTTCATTTTCTCATAAAGAGGGCATTGCCTGAGGTTGCGTCTCTGGGCAGCTCTCCTACAGAGGAATGCTCTTTTGAAATTGATAAGACTTTCGAGGTGATCATTAAGTATTAAGAACCTCTGCAATCTCCTTTAAAACACCAAATTTGGACCCCCTTCTGGACTCTAACCAGCTCCTCACCTGGCCACCAAGAGTGTCCACTGACCAGAATTTAGATAATGAAATCAACTTACAGCATGCCAGGAAACTCCGTATTTTAAAACTTCATTTCAGTGTCCACCCCCAGGTTCTGTGAGAAAGGCAGTCTGTGGTCCCATAGAAGTATAAAGAAAGAAAGACCCTTAATAACTAACATTGATGAGTCCCCGTTGCAATGAGGTCATTTTCTATGCATTTTTTCACATGTTTGTGTTTACACCAAAAAATCAGAAACGTGTTATCTTAGTAAAGAATTTAATTTTACTCTTGGAGCAAAGTAAATTATGTCACTAGCTAACAGCAATGCAAAAGCAATTTACAAATGTGAAATTGCTTTAAGAAGTAAATGTAAAATGATGCTATTAAGATTATCATCAAAATGCAATTAAATGTTCACTAGTATTTAGTTACAAAAAGGAGAACACATACAGAAGTGAGAAGTTAGCCAACTGTTAAATAACAGTGGGAGCCATGTTTCCTGGTTTGGCTCTGAAAGTAGTGAAGTATTTCAAATAAATTTTATAAAAGCAAGTTTATAAGCTACCTGGAGTTTCATTCAACAAGGCTTGGGAATTTGAGCTCTTTCACAGATGAAAGTTTAAGCATTTTATGTCAAGTACAAAAAAAGTTTTCCTTTCTTTTTTTTTTTTTCTTTGCTTCCTGTTGCAATTGTTACTTTCACCCATATATGGTTCCAAACACATAAACTGTCTCAGAGTGGCTGTCGAAATTTTTCACTTTTGGCCTCAAGCTAATTTTGGAGCTTTACTCCTAACAATATCTTCTGGGAAAGTTGTAAGTGAAAGTAAGATTGTAACATTCATGTAAAGGCTATGCCGCATTCTTTAGCAGCAACTACATAAATGTTCTTGCTTATTTTGTGTTTTTGTTTTTATTGGAGAACTTTGAACACACTTGCTGATTTCAAAGCAAGGCAATATCTTTTTGATGACATCAACTTCCACTCCCTGTACCGGGAACGCAGCGTTCTCTGAACTGAAAGCTGGGAGCTGGGTGCCAAAGGTTGTTCCACCTGTGAGTGCATTTCCTGTAAGTCCGGTTGACCATGTCTGGGGAGCTGACAGGTTTGATAGTGATACAAACGTCTTTGGCTCTGAGCTGCACCAGTGCCAAGACTAATTCTCCAATCATCTCCAGACTCCGGCTAAGTTAACCAAGAATGGCCACAGTCACCGGCCTGTCACTGTCCTCACCTGGATGGCCATTCCCCTGACAGTCAGAGTAACAGTGAATGAGCAAGGCAAAATACTCTGATCCTTGTCTACAGGAAGTGTACCATGTGATGTGTAATAGGTGCTGTCAAGTATATATTAAATACCCACAGCAGACGCTCTCTATGCCAGTCCCTCAATATTTATACAATCAAATGCTAATGTTCTTAGGGACCCACAGTACTGACAGACTAATGGATATAAAAAGAGATCTCTCCTTGGTTTCTAAGATCCATCCCATTGAGAAAACAGATGAATAGATAAGGAATTTCACACACACACGCCCCCCCCCACTGCAGAATGTTCTTCACAATTCTTCTCTTCCAGCAAAACTATCACTGAATAAATCTGATTTCCTTAAAATTTACAGAAAAAAACAAATTTTAAAATGCTCTAAGATATCTCTTTTATTTAAAAACATATTTTAAAAACAATTCTGAATGGAAAATAATTTTCCTTAAGTTCTGTCGTCCTCCATTTCTTTTATGGGTGGCATCCCACTGTGTAAACCTGGACAAAGAGGCCTGACAACGCTCGGGCCATGACACAGCCAACCCTTCAGAGCAAAGCAATGCCAAAACAGATGGTGAAAGGAAACGAAACCCAGATTGAACAATCCTGGCCCTAAAATAGCAGCAGGGTTTATAACCACAGCAACAGGGACGGCTGCTCATCATGTATTTATTCTGGCTTGTCACTCTTGAGGGGCACAGGGAACTTGAGGACCCACACCTATGTCCACAACACATTACCTGATTGTGCGCCCATCTCCTGAGGGCAATACATTTTCGAACAGCTATAGCACACCCCCACACGCCTCCCTGCCCCCCGCCTAGGACCTCAGGTTTGAGCAGGAAAAAAAATAAAACGAGTATTAACATATGCTGCAGTTACATAGCAGTGTCATCTCATATGGTATTTATGTGACTGAGTCCCAGGTGGAAGGTCATTAGCAATAAGGAGTGTGGGCACTAATCACAGACATGCAGGCCCATACATGACATGAGGCAGTGGGCTGATGGGTCCAGTTGCACCCGACTCAGCTGTACACGCATACAACTCACAGTGAAAGCCGCCCTGGGCTATCAGCAACAGGAAAGCAGGATCCGATCCTGCCCATTTAATTCATTCTTTATACCTGAGAGCAAATATTTACTTAGCAATTACAAATACCTATCACCAGGTGAAACAATTGCATATGATTCTGCTGAATGCAAATAAGGTGTTAATTATTATAGCTCCATGGTACCTTTACAAGAAAGACAGGATATGTTTTTACAACATATTCATAATGTAATTCTTTCTTTTTTTTAAAGATTTTATTTTTAGAGAGAGAGGCATGGAGGGAAAAAGGGGGAGAGAAACATCATTGTGAGATAGAAATATCAGTGGGTTGCCTCTCATATGCACCCAGACCAGGGACTGAACTCACAACCTAGGCATGCGCCCCGACTGGGAATTGAACCAGTGACCCTTTGCTTTGTGGGAGGACACCCAACCAACTGAGCCACATTGGTCAGGGCTCATGCTATAAACTTGGTGGGGCTTTTGAAAGAAAAATGGTTAGTGCTCAAATACTTCCACAAAGGTAGCAGATTTTAAAATCTGGCAAAACCATGACTCGGTGTCGTCTAAGCTTCCCTTACAGCACAGAAAAGCCCTTCTCTCCTCCTATAAGATGATGTCTCATTTTGACTCCAAAGAGAATGTCACACCAATGAGTCACTCAGGTGCCTTCCTGCAGGCAAAACCTCGAAATGTGTCTCAGTGCACTGAGAGTCTGACCCCAATGACATTAACTTGGGAGAAGATTCCAGAAACAGTCAGGGGGGAGGCCTAAATTCTTTTCTTCCCTACCCCCAGCTACGTCTCCAGCCTTCTGGACGATGTCCTCAAGCTGAGCTGACCAGGAGCACTGTCTGGAATCCTTCAGCTCCTGGGTTTAAGCGATTTGCAAAAATGATAGCACCCAGGCAATAACTGTCTTGCCTGGAAGGCAGTGTGGCAATAAATCACCCAGATGAGTCATTCAGAATTTGCCCTGGGAGATCTCAGTGGGGGAAGGGGAGTTCTAAATGCAGGGGGCACCAGGCTCTTACCCTGCAAAGAGTGCCAGCTCAGTTTCACGATTCTAGGACAAGAGCCAAAGCGTTTGTCACTGTAAGAAAGGTCAGAGATCGTGCTGTTCAACACCAGCATTTTACAGATGTGGAAACAGAATTCCAAGATCAAATGGCCACTTAGTAGCCAAGCCAGGCAAACATTCAGGCCTTTTGATTTGTCACACCGCTGGAGCACAACTCTCAATCTTTGGGAAACCACTGAGCATTTGCGTTAGAGCTTTGGTGGCAGGAGTAAATTATGACTCCCCTGGGCAAACTTACAGCCCCACTTTCTGCAGCCGGGCAAGCGTTCTCCCTTCCACTAGGAAAGCTTCAGTTATGGCATCAATAATAAACAAGACAACAGCCCCAGCCAAAACCACTCACCGAAAGTTTCTTTTTTGGTATGAAAATGATGAGTGTATTTTCCCTAAGAACGTTCTGGCAACATGTACAAATAAAGCCACACACACAGTGACAAACTATGCTGGTTAGAGTTTAGCTGATGACATTCTTGTTATTGAAACAGGAAGTGACTCAGCCACGACAGATCATATATTTTATTCTGTTGTGTTGGCTCATTTGAAAAAAAATAGTCTATCGCAAGGCAACAGTGTTTGTTTTCTAAATAACACATTTTCTTTGGAGAAAAATGTAACCTAGAGATGAAAGCTTTGAAATTTTAGTTAATGTTTTCTAGGAAATTAAGGGAGACTTCCTCAATTGATATATCACAATTAAAATATTGCAAAATAGGTTTCACAAGTATATGAGAGAATCAGATAAGTGTTTTTAATGAAAGAAAATACACTTTAACATTTTTAAGGGCTTGGGTTCTAGTATTTGGTGTATAGTTGTAAAACCTGGTTAAGGGAAATTTTTAAGACATTTGAACCCTTTGACTTTTTAGAGTTTATTAATTTCAGAATTTGTGTTCATTATGACCAGGGCTGGGATGAAGTTTATCTTTGTCCATTAAACCTTTGCATCTACACAGTGAATATTGTTAATATAATAAAAATGTATTTCAGGACTATTGCTTACAATATTTAAACACATTTGCATATACACCACTGAAGCCATTTGTCTGTGAAACACAATATGTTTACAGTTCAGGGGCTATCCAAGAACAATGCCTCCACTACTGAAATGTGCTTAAAATAAATTTTAAAAGAGTTCTTGCCCTGGCTCAGTTGTTTGGAACATTGTCCTGGATACCAAAAGGTCGTAGAGGTTCGATTCCTGGTCAGGGCACATACCTAGGTTGAAGGTTCGATCCCTGGTTGGGTGTGTATGGAAGGCAACCAATCAATGTTTCTCTCTCACATCCATGTTTCTCTCTCTCTCTCTCTCTGAAATCAATAAGCATGTTTTCAGGTGAAGATTGTAAATAAAAAGGATTCTTTAAACTCTCTCATTAAATGTTCAGGTGTTCCCCTACCAGCCCTTCAATGATTCAATAAGAAAGCTTCATTGGGCATGGAGTTAGACATGTGACATCTGTTGTCAATTGCTAGCTTTCCCAGTGAGAAAAATGTCCACCTGATGCACCGTTTACTGTATAAGGAACATCTCTCACTATTGGACACTACAGACAGATTCCATAGAAGGCAGGGCCCTGAGGCCATGTGTGTCAGGACTGGCTCTGGGCCTCTCCACACCTAGGTGACAGAGGCCGACTGGAGGCATGCTTGGGGCACAGCCAGAACCAGAACCACAGCACGCGGTTCCTGTCTGTCCCTTTTTTCTTAAAGACTTGCCAGCTCCCTTTGTGGAAGAATCAGGGCTGCACTGTGTTCTCAGAAGTTAAAAGGCCATTTTTTTTTTTCTGCTTTTCCCTCCTTAAATCTCAGAATGAATAGTTTTCATCTGTAATTGTTGGTTTTATATTTTTAAATAGTGAACCAAAAAACTTAACATTTCATTATCTCTGAAGTCATTCACATATTTGCTGCATGCAACTATGTTGATAACAGCCCAATACCATCCATCATTTCATTTTGTCTGGAGGGAGGGAGAAGCTTACAGAGAGTTCCTTTTTTTATTTTCTTTACTAGTCTGTAGTGCTAGTTATCTGTTTTTTCCATACTGCATAGATTTCATTTAGGTATTAATAAAAAAGATACCCCAGACATTATCCTAAACTGACAGTTTCAAAAACGCAGTTTCAAGCCTTCACTGCAGATCTGAAAAAAAAAATGATTTCTGTAAATGTGTGAAAAATTGACTTTTCTAAAAAATGGCTTGTGGTGCATATGAGCTAAAAACCTATTCAAGAAACCCACAGCACCTGACATTTCTTCTCCATTATTTTCCTCAAGACACGAAAAGTCCTTCATGATTTTAGTTCCCCCAAATGACAGATTCTGTCAATTTGTTTTTTAGAGTAAAGTGTTTTCTTGCTTTCTGTCATGTAATATTTTACCTTAAAGCATAAAGAAAACTTCACACTGCTCTGCCATCTGTAAGGGCTTCTGGCCTCGGGAGAGCACCACGATTTCTCACCACAGAAGTTCAAGTCATTGTGGTCGTCTGCTCACTCGGTACAGAGACAGTCCCACCGTGACATTTTCACGCTACCCTGACAACATGTTATTTTCAAGTACCATTTTTTTTTTGCCAGGAAGTCCCAGGATTTAACTCCTAATGAGATGTTGCATTTCCACAAGACAGCTTTTTAAAATTGTGTTATAAATAGCTCATCACCCAAAGGGTTTCTTTCAATTGCATGGCACTGAAGATAGGTAATTCTAATTAAATATGTGCTACCTACTCAGTCCCTAAAATTAATCATTTAAACTCTCCTGAAATCTGGCATGTTTTTATGAATCTGTTTATCACAACAATACTATACTTTATTCTAAAGTAAGGAAAGATACTCATCCAGGCTGTAATGTGCCTGAAATCAGCTACAAACTTCAACAGCCCATTAATTGGCCACAATATAGCAAGAGACCCTCATGTGTGTCTGTCTATCTCCATGTGTGAATGTGAGTCTGTGCGTGCATCTTTGCGTGAGTGTAGCTATATTTGCATCTATCTGTATGTGTGCTCACTCCCCACCAAGACTTTTCCTAGGGGAAACAAAAACCAAGCAAACGAAGAATCAAAGAAGACGGTGTATTTGGAGCAGGGTCACAAAAACGAGCTGCATGGAGCTGCCACTAGCACAACTCTGCTACATGCCAGCCACCAAGGATCAAGAAGATTCCAGGACAGTGGGGACACAGGGACACTCCTAGGGTTTGAAGCTGTTTAAAGAGCAGTGTGTGACCAGAGGTCTCCAAAACCAAGAAGAGAAGGAAATGTAGAAAGGAAAAAAAATCCATCTTCATCCAAGAATTCTCCGGCTGTCCACGCTACTGCAGCTGCCCCGGAGCATGAAAAGGAGAGGGGTGAGCCTCTGCAGTTGCTGGGTGGTGTTGCCCCACTTTCTATGTCTATGGCTTCTTGCTGGGAGTAAGGCTGGATTTGTCACTGCTGTGCCTTCACAAAAGTTGCATTTATAATTAGAGCTCTTACGCGCTAAGCTAAGCATATATTATCTCACCTAATCCCTGACAATTCCTGTAAAGGAAGCATGTTTTCGACTACCTTCAGAAGAGTTGAGCAATGTGTCAGCAGTTAAACAGCTGGTTTGATGTTGGAGATAGGGTTGAGCCCAGGACCCTCTTACATGGCTCTGAGGGAGCTTGACTCGTGACACAAGCTGTGTCCTATGCTTAAACTCCCTGGAGAGATGGACACCATATTATTGCTATCAATCCCAGATCACCAAGGCTGGGTTCCAAGTTCTAAAATAGTAAACAGGGCACGGTGCTAATCACTAAGCCCTTGGCTATTAAAATTCCATTTCTAAGGGCTGACGTCAAAACCTCTCAGCTCAGGTGACCCTTCCCAGAGCCCTTCCCCGAGCACTCCTGGAAGTGTGCAGTGGGCAAGCGTCTCCCAATCAAGCTCATTCTTGGAGCCCAGATGTCACCTGTGGATTGGGAAAGACTGTGTGGACCCCCATGTGAGATGTAGGGCCAGAGTGAGAAGGTTTCTTTTTTCATGTCAGCAACTCTGAGACAAGGAAACTCTCACAAAAACAGAAAAGAAGGTCCTCCAGGTATACAGTCATGCGAACAGTCCAATTCTGCCAATGGCCTGAGCAAACTCTTTACTCAGAAGTCAGCTCACGTGTCAGTGTCCTATACCATTTAGTGTGTATCATCACCTGGGAGATGACCTGTTTGTCCCCCTCAGCTCTCGGGAGCCTTGACCCCCACAAGAAATTGATTTTGGAGAACTTTCAGGAAGGAGGCACAGCACTCAGGATTCTGGTTCTTCCAGAAGAGACTCGTGGGCATGGGGTGTTCTAGGTTCTTTATGAGGTCAAGACAATGCAAAACGGATCAGAATAATTTAATATGGGAGAGCTGAGGAACCTGAAGTGCTTCGGCCTCTCTGAGCAGCAGCTGACCAGGTTTCTGACACAGAAGCCTAATGTTCTTGCAACGTGTGCAAAAGGGAGACTCTTTCCCCATACACACTGTAAGTTTTAAAGTGTAGTGGTGCCTCGGTACTCATCGTTAATTTGTTCCATAACTCGTGACGAGTGCCAAAACTGATGACTACCAAACAATGAAACATTTTCTCTTGTGGGACAGAGTTGTGACTCATACAGGTTTTAGTCCTGACCAAGCGCTGAGTGTTGATACATTTATTTGTTTCTCATCAAAATGCAACGAGCATAGGGTTTGGTGAGTTCTGAAGCCTAGAAACACTGAGGTAGGACTGTATTTATTTCCTTCAAGCAGTTATGCCATCATGACCTCCTAAAAGTTTATACTTGAGATCATGTAAAAACAGATGTTGTCTAATACAAAAAAAATGCAATTTATACATAAGGAATTCCCTAAAGGGATATGAAACCCTAAATATCTTTTAAAGTTATGGTGGAAGTGGCACTAATTGTCACTCGACATTTATTGTCTGCATGCACTTCCTGCCTGATATCATCATGTCTTCACTTTATCCTCACCTTATCCTCTCTCTGCACAAAGGTGCTTCATCCAGGGGCCTTCCAGAACCACCCTGTCTAAGGTAGCACCCCCTCTGCCCATTACTTTCCATCTCCTTACCCTGCATGGCATCTGTCATCACCTGGGATATTATCTGATGGCTGCTGGTCCTCAAACTAGAACATGAGCTGTGTAGGACAGTTAGTCTTAATCACTGCTATTTCCTGAAGGGACAGGATGATGCCTAGCAAAGAGTAAGCACTCAGAAACAAAACAGGCTTTTCTTAGAACACTTGGGGCATTTTTGCATAAGTGGAATGGAATTCCCATATAGGTGACACAGATTTCTGATGTATCTGAAAATGCTAATGCTTCATAAAAATGAAGTAGGAAGGGCATACGACCCTCTTAATTAAGCATCACTTATCACCAAAACCTATTAGCATTACCAATGACCTATCACCATCCCTAATTACCCATCACCATCATTAATCACCCATCACCATCATTAATCACCCACCACCGTAACCGCCACCCATCACCCACCACCAGCACCCATCATGAGAAGAGCTTTTTCGGGTCCCTCCCCAGTCAATTTTCACCCCGGCCCACCGAAGGCAACCAGACATCCGTGTTGCCTGTTCTAGAGCTTAACGTAATCTGAATCTTGCAGTAGGCATGCCTGTGTGCAAGGCTTCTTTCACTCAGCCCATGCTTCTGAGACATTCATGTTGCTCCATGTACAGTAGTTTGCTCTATTTGCTGATGAACAGCATCACATTTATATGAGAATACCACATCTCCTGGTGGTGGACCCTGGACGATGACCAGTTATTGATTGTTATGGATAAACCGCTATAAATGATCTTGTATAAATCTCTTTGTGAACATACTTTTTCAGTGCTTTTGGTTAAATGCTTGGATAATGAAAGAGCTGAGTCACAAAATAGTTATATGTTTAGTTTTATTAAATACAGCCAGAACTTTTTCAAAAGTGGTGATAGCTCTACATTCCAACCAATCGTGGGTTCTATTTCACATTTCCCTGGTGATAAATAATGTTGAACACATTTTTGTGGGTTACCAGTCCCACATATATGTGGGTTACACATATATAGTATGTGTATACTATATATATATATAGATTGTGTATACTATATAGATAGTATACACAATCTATATATATTATAGTATGTGTATATGTGTATATATATACACATATACACATACTATATATATATATATAATAAAATTTGTGAAATATCTGTTCAAACATTTTTCCTATTATGTTTTTTAAAAATATTTTTATTATTGACTTTTATATGCCATTTATATTCCCTGGGTACATTTTCAATAATACATAGATATTTTGAGAACTACCTCTTTTTTCAGCCTATTACTTGTCTGTTCATTTTTTTTGTGATGTCTTTTAATACAGTTTAAATTTTGATGAAGTCTAATTCACTAATGAGAAAAAAAAATTAAGGTATCACTTGCTGTGTTCTAAGAAACTTTGATGGCTCCCAAATCATGATGATTTCTCCTTTATTTTCTTCTGCAAGCTTTAGAGTTCAGCTTTTCACTTATTTTATAAGCTGTCTCAAACTAATTTTTGAATGTGGTGTAAGATAGGGCTGAAGTTCTCTGCCACCCACCTACACGTATCCCATGCTCTTTGAGAGCTCGTGTTAGGTTGCTTCACTTTTGCAAAAGACCTACATGAGTACCTGTTTCCACTAACTGAAAGAAATAGATTTTTGCTTTTACAAAAAAATCTAAAATAAAAGCTAAAATAGTATTGAGAGTTTGTTTCACAGTAAGCAGAGCACTTACAGAGGCAGTGCTCACCCAGAGCAGCAAGAGTGGCTCCCGCCGCCAGCTCCTTCCCTGGGAACCACACTCCGCATCACAGCCCCGGGAGCTTTAAGCCGGGTCTGTGAGTGTGCTTTACCCTGACTTAGTGGGTTGGCCAAAAGTTTAGTTTTTTTCCTTAGGATGGCTCTAGTAGCGCTTAGTTGTCTCTAGGTCGAAACAATTTTGTTAGATTGTATTGTAAGAGCTATCATATGAGTGTGCATTTTTTCAAAATTGGTGAATTTTGTGCAGCTATTTTAATATTGAAGATGCAAGAAAATATGCAACATTTTCACTGTATTATGATTTAATATTTCAAGAAAGGTAAAAACACAACTGAAACACATACAAAAAAAGCTTGTGCAGCATATGGAAAAGGAGCTGTGACTGATTGAACATGTCAAAAGTGGTTGGCTAAGTTTCTTCTTACTATTGACATTTTGGCCAAATAATTCTTTGCTGTGGGGCTGTCTTATGCCCTGGAAGATCTTCAGCGGCACCCCTGGCCTCTACCCACTAGAAGCCAATAGTGGACAATTGCCAACATACTCAAACATCCAAATCAATATAGTTATTGGTGAAAGTGAAATATTTTGTGCATCCCCTAGCAAGATGGGTCCTAAAGTAATTGTTCCCTCACTTTACACCATTTCAGCTTACAAAAGTTTTCACAGTAACAGTCTACTTTTCAACCCATGTAACTGAAGTTTTAAAGGGTGCCCATATGGTCCCAGGAGAAACAAATTAAGTTGAATAACTATTCGAAACTATCAGTAGAGAACTTTCCTCATTGGCTATTCTCAGCACACACAGTTATTATACAAAGTGAAACTGTACTGTAACGTCATATGGTAGCTAATGTTGTGGTAGTGACACCAAAAACAAAACAGAACAAAGTGGCTTCTTGCCTAGTGGGAGCCCCAGTGTCGTTGGAAGCATTACTGGCATGGTCCTTGGAACAGATTCCTGAGACTCTTCTTAAGAGCACCTCTTGAATTATTTGGAAGAACAGGAAAATCAAAAGTACTCAAAACTGAGATACCATTCCATAAATCTTTAAATTAAGTTAAAACAGGTTTAAACGTTTATTTTTATTTTAAACAAGAGATTATAATTTTTTCTAAGTGTGACACAGAGAGCTTAGTGGCATAAAATAAATGAGTGTAACTGGAAGTATGAGAGAAGGAAAAAAAGTGAAGGAGGGAGTAGAGGTCAGTTGGGAGGTGTGAAGGAATGACACAGGGTTGTGGGGGGGGGGGCGGTCAGACCCCTCCATCATGCAGGAATGTGGAAGAAGCCTGGAGCAGTCCTGATGAATGGGGCCTGACCTTCTGAAGGGGGCGGCATAGGAGGTCGAGGTGGGCAGCATGACAATTGGAAAAATAGATGAGCAGATGAAGATGAGGGGAGAACAAAAGTCATGTTCACCAACTGACGTTTATTATTTTCTCTCCATGACGGAGAGAGTGAAAAGGAGCGAGAACAAGAATCTTCAGTGTGGGGTAGGACAAAGAAGCTCTTTTGGAGTTCCTGGAACCCACTTTGTGTGGACTCAACTTTGCCTCTGATTATGTGACCTGCAAAGGTGATTTCATTTTGCTGGGCTCCCTAAATATCAACAGCATGCTTAGAGATGGATGAGTGTTGAATAAGGGAAAATTGCCTTTAATTTACTTGCCACGAGCCAGGGATTTTAATGTATCATCTATTTCAAATCTACCAAACTGCAATAGACTTTTTTGCCTCCTACTGAAAGGACCTGACCAAGGTAACAAAGGTAGTGCAGATAACTAGAGTCTAAAGTCCATCTTTTTATACCATGCCACACTCCTCCCTCTGAATGACTCTCTTTCCTTTTGTGATTTATCTTTGTTGTCTAGCATTGCTCAGAACCCGGCATATTTTTTTCACAAAGAAAGCTGACACTATATCCCCACCAAATAGTGACATACATCAAGAGTGGCCATGCCTTTGTTTTAAGACCTCTACAGTCTTTTGCCTTCCCCACGGCTGGGCCTTTCTCAAAATTTTGTGGATGTATGTATCCTAAATACCTGGCCAGTTGTAGGGTGTGTGTGAGTGGCTAATGGGTGAATGGCTAATGGGTGCAGCAGGAAGTCATATAATTAATTCTTTTTGAAATTCAGTGTATTGTGCAAACCTGTTTTTACACCTTTTAATTTTTTCTGAAAATTACCACTTTGAGTGTGTCTGTATTATGTCCAATTAGGTTCATTATTTTTCCCAGTTTTATTGAGAAATGATTAACATACATCACTGTGTAAGAGTAAGGCGTATGGTGGTTTAAGTGAGATATATTGTGAGATGATTACCACAATAGGTTCAGCTAACATTAATTTTCTCACAGAGATAACAATTAAAAAAAGAATAAAAGATAAATTTTCCTCATGATGAGAACTCTTAGGATTTACTCTCAGTAACTTTCTTA